>NC_037089.1:33821624-35050985 GCF_002994745.2 Rosa chinensis
CCAGCCTGCACACTCTTATGTAGTCGATCATAATTATATAGTTAGTATATAAACTAAAAAGTATGATAAAGAAGAACATTCAAAAGTATTCTAACAAAATCAATAGTAATATACAAAATTATGAGATAGAAATAGTAATTAAATCTCGTAATTATGTATTCACCAGAAAAACCTCTTTCAATTCTTGAGATTGAATTTTTACTATGAATTTTTTCATAAATAGCATGTTAATGTTATATAGGTGAAAACCGCCTAACCGACCAAACCAAACCATCTTTAATTGGATTGGATTGGGTCGGATTGAGCTTATTTTTTTTGATGACTGATTTTCCAAAATGCCTAAACCGCTCACTTTGGCATAGAGATGGTTTGGAGTCAAAACCGATCCAACGCAATCCGTGTGCAGCCCTAATTCCAGTCAACCGAACGGGGCCTAAGGGCATAGACAGACAAGAAGCTAGTGGTAGTACCCACAAGTGGTACGTACATATAGTCCTACTCATTATACAATCAAATACGTAGAGATAGCAAATACCCTCCTTTGGTACTACTTTAGAGGTGCTAGAGATACATAAAGTGCAGACCGGTGCTCTGCTTCCTAAAAATAAGGAATTTATTGTAATTAGACAAACTAAAAACATAGGGATGGGCCTAGGGCAAAACCCCAACTCACCATAGAAGCCCAAAAATGAAGCCTAGAGAGGAGTGACCCAACCAAGGCCCATCAAGGCAGCCTTGACTTGACCCGACAACCACCGCGGTACCAGAAGCTAGCCCTGATGCACCACCGCCTTGACGCTGCCACGACCAACATCACACACCACCACGATCCATCCCGCACACCCTAAGTATTCAATAAAACTAAATAGAATTCATTTAATGAGATTCGATCATACATGAGATAAAAAATAAAAAGATATTAATTATGGTCTTTTTTTTTAATAAAAATATAATTTTGTATATCGTTTAGTGTTGACACAAATATATATTTTTTTAAATAATTTTTCTTTTATGATAGGAAAAAAGCAAAAGCAAGCAACTACAACACAAATCCATGATCTGCGCCCCTTCCCAGTTGATCCAAATAGAACACTGGGACACCAAGAGGGCGAGTAATAAAACCAAACAGGAGGATTGGAGGATTGATGAGCTAACACAGCTAGACGATCAGCAACGAAATTGGCTTCGTGATAGATTTGCTTAAAGAAGATGGACTGGAATTGTTGAGCCAATCGCTTAATATCCTCCACTAGGGTTTTGATTCGCCATGGCACTTCAGATTTTCCACGAATGCAGTCAATTAATGACTTTGAATCACCTTCAACTAAGATATGTTGATGTTGATGTAGAAGAGCCATATGCAGACCTTCTCTGAGGGTAGTTGCTTTAGCTACAAGTACTCCAGTATGACCTAGTTTCTTATTAGCCGCAAATAGCGAATTCGATTCCCTTCAAAATTTCTAATAACAAATCCAATAGTGGTTGTACCATTCTGGACAGAACCATCAAAGTTCAATTTGACCTGGTTCAAATTCGGAGGTTGCCATTTAATGTGAAGGGACTTAGAAATTTTATGAGATTTAAAATGCGGGTTGGCTTTGCAGTAATTAGATCCCAAGACAGCAGCCCCAAACGCAATTTTAATAGGGGAAGGATCTAGCTACTGAAGGAGAACCCTAATCCTGATATACCACATTGACCATGTAAGTAACATAATATTAGCTAGTAATACTTGGTTTTGATAAGAAGTAGCAATCTGGTGGAGCCAAGAAATGAAAGATTTATTCCACAGAGTAGGACTTGGAAGCTTAGAGCAAATCCATACCTGTTTGGCGAATCTTTCTTTCTTTATTTTTTTATTTTCAATATATATATATATATATATATATATATATATATCACTCATCATGAACCTCTAGTGTTTGATAAGGGTTGTAAAGTAACTTATAAAATATATTAGAAAAAAAAAAGTTGCTTGATGGTCGAAGTCTAAAGAAAAAAAAAATTACACAACTTTATCTTTTTGGTAAGTCGTCTATTTTATTCTCATGCATCAACTTCTTTATTGAATAGATTTGATGGTTCACCATTGGATTTATTCATCTCACCCACCCAAATTATAAGTCCTTGATTCTGCCCCTATAAACATGGTTTGAAAGAGCACTGATTGAGCAGGTATATATAGATAGAGTTAACCATAGATATACATAAACATGTACATATACATATACATATACATATACATATACATATACATACATACATATATATACACACATATTTGCTCACGTAAGGGATAGTTTTGAGGGATTATGAAGGACAAATGCCTCTCTACCACATGTATTAAATATAAAAACAGAAATTATAACAACTTAAAACTGTGCATTTATTTTCAGCCGTAAGATTCACTTGCCCATCACAGTTCATTAAAAACTGTCCCTTAGGTGAACAAACCTTTATATATACACACATATAACACACACACACACATATGGAAAATTCTAGTGTATGTTCATGTATGTCATACATTAACTTTTTTGAATATTTTAGACCGTTGGATATAATTAAAATGCAAAATATATCTAACGGTCTAGAATATTCAATAATTGTAACCTGCTTACCCGTTAGCCTAGATTTTTTTTTTTTTCAGTAAATTTCTCAATTACATATCCACCTAGAATTTGAGATACCGTTTCTAGCAGTCGTCTCCAATTCTCGATGACGTCTGTTGCTTTGAGATATTCCTAGGTGTTCTGCTAGGGTGATAAGATTAAAGCTGTAGGGTTTTTTCAATTTGGCAATTGTGTCCATTGTTATGGATATCTTAAGTTGGAATTGCAGAGGTATCTGCAATGAGGCAACTAGGAGAGCGCTGAAGCATTTGATGGCTCAAAACCGATCGTCCATCATTTTCCTTTTTGAAACTTTCTTGTTGCAAGACTCTGATTGTGATCCTTTGGTGCGTGAACAATGGGATAATGAAGCCATGGGACAGCCTATATTTTGTGTCAAGAAGAAGATTGAGAAGACATGGAACTATGGAAGGCTCTAGACAATTGGCAACGTGCAAAGTTTGGCAGTAGGCATACGGATTTTGACAGTGCGGCTACATCTAGAAGAGATTTTGGGTCAACCAAACTCAGTTTACTTGCAGTTAGTTTGATGGCTCAATTGAAAAATTTGGTAATATACTTCGATGAATTAGTGTTATATAAGTGGATTTTCGAAAATTTGGTTAAATTTGTAACACCAAATTAGATGAAATATAGACAAAATTAGATGAATTTTGTAGTAGAAGTCTAAATTATATATCGTAATGCAATGTACAAGTGAACTATGTAGACAAAACTAGTAGCCACTTGGTCAGCTTTTTGTGCAATGAAAGAACTCAATTGTGAAAAACAGGACAAGATATCTTGTTGAGGAGGAGATATGTTGTCCAGGAGCAGATATTTTGGCGAGGAGGAGATTTGTCGTTGGGAAGGAGATATCTCGTCCAGGAATAAATATCTTATCAAGAAGCATATATCTTTCGAGGAAGAAATATCTTGTCGAGGAGGGGATATCTCGTTAGGAAGAGACATCTTGTTGAGGTAGAAATATCGTATCAAGAAGGAGATATGTCGTTGGGAAAGGGATATCTCGTCGAGGAAGAAATATCTTATCGAGGAGCAAATATCTTGTCGATTTCTCGATGAAGAAATATCTTATCAAGGAGTAGATATCTTATCTAGGTGGAAATTTCTCGCCGAGGAGGATCTTAATAATAAATAATTGAATATATAAAATTTTAGGGTTTAAGGTTTACAGTTTTGGAAAATTTTGGAAAATTTAGGGTTTAGGGTTAGGTTGAGGGGTTAGGGTTTACAGAATTTCAACTATGGAAGAAGAAAGAAAGGGCAAGGAAACCTAAGTCATAAAATTGATGACAGAACGAATTATGGTAAAAAGTGGTAATTAAGTTGTAATTAGTGTTAATATTTCACTATTACAAGTTTCAAAACAGTTTTACCAATAAAACAACGAATTGTTGTAAAATGTGGTAATCTACATGTATTAAGTGTTAATACTTCACAATTACAAGTTTTCAGAACCACTTTACTAAAACTTCATATATTTAAGTAAATTTGCGGTGAGTTTTTTATGCTATAATGAGGTTATCTATTTTGTAACTATTGTCCTTTAAGAGTTATTTTCTTATTTGACGACGTTTTTTCCTGATTTTATGACAATTGAGGTATAAAGTAATAGTCAAGGTTGTATTTGTGGTAATTCTTTAAAGGGGAAATATCACCAATGGCCACTGAGTTATGACTTATTCGACACTTAACTCACTGTATTTTCAACAATATCACTTAACTCACTCAGTTTTACATCCGTCTTTCACTTAACTCACTGCCGTTAATTCTACCGTTAGAAGCTGTTAAAATTGAGGGTATATTTGTCAAAACACTTGAAAATCATTTTTAACTTTAAAAAGCTACATTTATTAGACTTTTTTTAATTTTTTTTAAATTTCTGAAATTTCTAATAAAAAATAATTTTTTTAACTTAAATATAATTTGAAACAAAATTGCCTTTTTAAAAATAAAAAAAGAGTTAGAAATGCATTTTTTTAGTGTTTAGACAAATATACCATCAATTTACATTTATTAGACTTTTTTCAATTTTTTAAATTTATGAGATTTCTAATAAAAAATGATTTTTTTAACTTAAATATAATTTGAAAATAAATTGTCTTTTTTTTTTTATATAAAAAAGTTAGAAATGTATTTTTTTAGTGTTTAGACAAATATACCTTCAATTTTAATAGCTTTTAACGACAGAATTAACGACAGTGAGTTAAGTGAAAGAAGGATGTAAAATTAAGTGAGTTAAGTGATATTGTTGAAAATACAGTGAGTTAAGTGTCGAATAAGTCATAACTGATCAGCGACCATTGGTGATGTTTTCCCTTCTTCAAAATTACAAGTTTGAGAATCATTTTACCAATGAGACAATAAATTGTTTTGGAAGTAGTAATCAAGCTTTTAGCTGTGGTAATTTTTTATATTACAAGTTTGAGAATCATTTTACTAAATGTGACAACCAATTGCTATCAAAGTGGTAAAAATTTATGTATATATATAGTGGCAGAGTCAGAACTTCATATCGTCTGGGGCAATCAGAAATTTTAGAAAAAATAAATAAATCGAATTTAAAATATATACTAAAAATTTCATAAAAAAAAATTAGATAAAATTAATATTTTTAAAATTACATATTTTATTAATAAAATTTATCGCTTTAGATATCAGATAACATTATGAAGTAATTTATATTTTAACATTAAAATTATAAGAAAAATTGTGTTAATGTTTTCCAAAAGAGAGAAAAAAAAAATGAAAAAGCAACCTTCCTACCATAGGTGATTCAAACTTGGGACCAATTGAACAATTCATGCACACCTTCTCACTACACCAATTTGGCTGATTGTGAACTATGCAAACTCTTACTAACTTATTACTGTTTTCATATATATACAAAAAAATAAAAAATAAAAATAAAAGCAGTGGGTCCCCATGTGGTTCCGCACTTGTATATACAGTAAATGAGGTTCGAGTCCTTAATTGTATAATAAAATTACCTATTTTGCAACTAATACTTTTCTTGTGTAAATTTCATCATCCATGAGATAATTACTGGTCTAACAACTCATTTTACTATAAATGACAACAATTGAGGTGTAAAGTGGTAATTATGGTCGTTTTTATGATAAGTACTTAAAATATGATTCCATTTACAAAACAAACGATCACTTTATCATTTGTTTTGTCAATATGGTTAATAATTATAGGACAAAATACTGCTTGCCTTTCAATTTTACCTAAAAAGTCCCTAAACTCTCCAATTTCATTCAATAGGTCATTGCCGTCAATTCTCCGCCAAAATTTCTGTTATATTGCTGACGTGGTAGTCCTTACACACTGAAATATCTATTATACCCTCACTTATTATTAATTTTTTAATATTTATTTATTTTTTCTCTCTCTTTTTTTTCTTTTTTTTCTTTTTACCTATTCTTCTTCTAGCAATCTCCGTCTTCTTCTTCCAAAAACAACCAGCTCTCTCTCCATCTCCAGACCTTCGATAGAGAAGAGAAGGATTTCAAAACTCAGAAAAACAAAAAGGGTGGAGAGAATAGAGGAGAGGAGATGTGAGGTCAGATTATCTTTCTTCGACATGATGTGATTATGGTTTAAGGTCTTAAGGAGATGAATTTCATGGTAAAGCCTCTCAAGGTCTCAGGGTTCCTCAAAAACTCATAAAGCTTCAGTTGGTTCCATGCCACTTCAATCCCTTCATACTCATCAAAGGTTCTATATCTTAAACAACCAAAAAACACAACAATGAATACAAAATTCATACTTTTACATCAAAAAGTTTCAAACTTGAATAAAGGGCATTGAAATCATACACTGTCTTTGGGAAAATTCTAGTGTACTTGTGGGTATCTCATACCCACATTTACAAAAGCGACAACAAATTTGTTGTCAAAGTGGTAATGTTGAGTCATATTTTGTGTAATCTTAGTTCTAATAATCGTAATTACACCTCTTACGACAGAACAAATTTGTTGTCAATGTTGTAATTTTTGTTGTAATTTTAGTTCTAATAATGGTAATTACACCTCTTACGACATTGTTACAAGCTTTTGAACAAATTCATTGTCAATGTTGTAATTTTGGTTTAACTATATGTAAATAGTGTAAATGAATATGGTAACTTTTGTTCTCAATGTTGTAATTTTGGTTCAAATAATTGTAATTTTTTGTTCAAATAGTTGTAAATGAGTGTATGAGATACCCACAAGTACCATAGATTGTCTCCTGTCTTTGAAGCTCCTCTGCCCATAATTTCATTATTCTGCAAAAAGCATCAAACATAATCAAATTGGGTTCAAACATATGGAGGCAAAAAAAAGACCCCAAATTCAATATCAACATAGAACACCAGAAAGGCAATGAAAACATGAGAATAGGTGCTTACTCTTCCATATGTTCCAGTAGGATCAACCTCAACAAACTCTGGGTAATCCTCATAAGAAGAATTAACACCATTCATTCCTTGTTTCTTTGTAGCTAATTTCAAATTTCTATTCGTTGACGGTGTCATTCTCCCTCTCCTCCTTGTCCCTATGTAGCTAATTTCAAATTTCTATTCGTCGACGGTGTCATTCTCTCTCTCCGCCTCGTCCCCGCCCACGAGAACCCGCGACCTAACTCTGAAGAGATTTTTGCCCCAAATCCAGAACCAGAGGCCCAGGTGTCAACTGCAGCTCTGGTGCTGACTGTATCGAAGCAGTAGAGGGACATGTTCAAGAAGATGAGTGAGGGTAGTGAGAAAGAGAAGGAGGAGGAGGAGGAGGAGAAGAAGGTGTAGAAGAAGTAAAACTGTTTTCACCGAGCAGATCCACTGGAAATGTTTGTACCAGACCCAAATTTGGGGATCCACGAACCCGAAAGGTGGACAGTGCATTGTGTTCAAGGAGCCACTAGACGAGCGAGCTAGTTGATGATTTTTCTGTTTTGGTCAGTTCTAGTGTGAAGGTTGAATTGACGTGACATTTTAGCATGTAACGAATGTCATGTCAGCAATTTAACGAAGATTTTGATGGAGAATTGACGGCAATAACCAATTAGGTGAAATTTGAGAGTTTAGGGATTTTTTAGGTGAAACTGAAAGGCGAGGGACTGAAACGTCTACTCCCTATAAATATAGGGAGTAAACAGTATTTTGTCCGTAATTATATTAGACCTAAAACTTCTCAAGTCCTTATTCTTGTAATTCAGTTCTTCTTTGTGTCACTAGAGTTTGTAAATTATATCATCGATCAGATAATTTAAAACAAACCACCACATTTTACGTATTTAGTGATACTTATAGTTGTAATTGAAGTAATTACTATATTTACAATCTTTCTTACAAAATTTTGAACGATTTACGTATAAAACAATTAATGAACACTTAGTATGGTAATTTTTTTTTTTTTTAAAATACACATGTCAAATTATAAGTGGATAACCTGTTGACCTGTAAACAGGTTTCACCAACTAATTTAATTTAATCTATATTTATTAAAAAGTTGATGTATGACAAACATCAACACACCTTAGACTTCCCCTATGTATATGTGTGTGTGTCTATATATATATATATATATATATATATATATTTATATAATAGCATGTGTGTGTGTGTACATACATATATATACAATTCTTGCATAAGAATCTAAATGATCAATGGTTGAAATCATTAAATGAATTAATATACTAGTGTAAAATGATAAAAATTCTCAAAATAGCAAAATTGGTCTTTTATGGCGCACATTTGACGTGTGCCGTAAAAGACTGTCATTTACAACACACATGAGATGTGTGCCGTCAGAATGTCTTTATTCGGGTCATTCACGGCGTGCATCTTATGTGTGCCGAAAATTTAATTATCTATTAACGGCGTGCACAATATGTGTGCCGTAAATGAGTTGTTTAAAATAGTCTTTTATGACTTACTTTTCAAGCATGTACTAAATGAGTTATAAAGTATTAATTTTTTTTATTGAAGTATATTAAATTTTTTTTCTTTTTTTTTTTGATTGAAAAAAGAAAAACAAAAGCCATTGGTATATGTATATTAAATTGTGCTTCGTTTTTTGTCAATCTTCCTTATTTCATCTCAGACTCGCCGAAGGACTGGTGGTTCACCGTTCACTCCCTCATCGCCTCTCTCTTTTTCCAGCGACCTCTGTTCGGGCGACCTCTGTTCTCTCCAAAACCTCTCTCTGTTCTCGAAAGATAGGCGTCCAATTCAAGCATTTCCTTCCTTGAGTATCGTCGGATCTTGTATTTCACTAGCAAGAGATTCGTGCATAGCTCAACCTCCATGGCCATCAAAGGTGTCGATTTCAAGTGGTCAGTACCTTTCTTCCTGCCCCACCTAGTTTAACTGTGCTAGGTTTCTGATTTCAAATTGTGGTTTCTGGTTGTTTTTTTTTTGCTTCGAAGTGAGTATCCTTTATTAGGGTTTCGATTTCAATCTTTACAATTCGTTTTTCGTTTCAGATTATCTGTTTGTGCGGTTGCTTTGGGTAAGATATGCTTTGAATTTGATCTATGGTGACTATTATCATTAATTTTTGATTAATTTCATCTGTGTGTATGTGTGTGTGCATTGTCTCTCTAGAATTTGATTTTGATTTGTGGAAGTGAGTGAGGAGAGGGTTTGGCTAGGGTGAACTGAGTGGGTATTTAGAGGGGGATATTTATTTTGATCGTTGGCCTTGCTCCTTAACGACAATTCTTTTTGAAATTCAAATTTTCTGAACCAGAGGTCGCCGGAAAAGGAGAGAGGCAGCGAGGGAGTGAACTGTGAACCACTGTTGAGTCGGCGAGTCAGAGACTATGGACTCAGATGAAATAAGGAAGATTGAAATCACTCAATCAGATCCCTCTTTTTTGTTTTTCTTTTTTCTTCAATCAAAATAAAAGAAAAAAAAATTAATATACTTCAAACTAATACACACACACACACACACACATACACTTGATGACTCATTTACGACATGCTTGAAAAGTAAGTTTTAAAAGACTATTTAAATAACTCATTTATGGCACACATATTGTGCATGCCGTTAATAGATAACTAAATTTAAGGCACACATAAGATGCACGCAGTGAATGACCTGAATAAAGACATTCCGACAGCACACATGAGATGTGCACTATAAATGACAGCCTTTTACGGCGAACGTCAAATGTGCACTGTAAAAGACCAATTTACTGTAGTGTCTATTAGACTACCACGGTGGAGATAGCTCATGGTTGAGAAGAAAACAAAGCCAAAGCGCTCGGTCGAGTTTGTCATGTACTCATGTGCATGAAGAGGGCATGAATCGATTGATCAAGCCAGTAGTGCCAGTAAGCCATACTAAGTTTGAATCCACAGTGTGATTAATGAACTTCGCCCGGTCGGAGGCTAACCGGGGTCGAACCCGATAGCAAGAGTCGGGAACTACTGGAACAGGTTTGCAGGTGAACCCGAGATCCTGAACTGCTGGTGCCAGGAGCTTGAAAAGGTTTTTGTTCGATGCTTGGAGAGAGTTTGAGCTAAGTTTGACCCGAACAGGAACAGCGGGTGCAGAGAGATTTTTTTTTTTTTTTTTTACATGAAAACTCTGTTGTGATTTGGACTTTGGCTTCAATCAACCAAGGAGAAAGAACTGGGTCAGTGACAGCCACAGAAACTTCAGCAAGATCGAGAAGGGTTGAGGCACCTAGATGGGTTAGCGAGATCAAGATGGATCAAGGCATCGAGATTCCGAGATCGAGAGGCATTGGGAGAATTTTATAGGTATCGCCGAGACGGTTTTGAACTGAGACCGAGACCTCCAACGTCATACCAGACCGAGACCTTCAACGTTATACCAGACCGAGACCTTCAATGTCATACCAGAAGACTCCAATTTCGAGACTGAGATGGGTTGACTCGGAGTGTGATGAGTGATGTCTACCGAGGTGGTGCAAGTAATGGGATGAAATTTTTCATGTTGGGACGTGAAGAGTAGGGGTGGTCAACGGGCCGGGCCGGGCCTTACTATATTTTTAAATAATTGCGGGCCGGGCTGGGCCAGGCTTTATTAAAAATCAAAGGATCTAAGCCCGTCCATATAAAGCTGTCCTTGCGGGCTTTTTCAGGCAGGGCCGGGCTTGGCCTTGCGGGCTTTATTTATAAATAAATATTTAAAGACACAAGTTTTTTTTTTTTTAACCAACCTTTGGAAATTCAATGGATAATGATCAAATACAACCAAAGATAACAGATCTATATAACTATATTGTACCAAAAAAAATCTATATTTATATATAGATACTAATTTATTGACAAATAAATTTTTAATGACACTAATTTTTTATAAATCTATATTTATACATCATACACTCCAAAGAAAATGAGAAACCGACCGTTGGATGAGTTTATTACAATAAATTATTAGTGTGGTAAAAAATTTAGCCAATTTCACCATATTTTCGAATCCGTTAAGATTGGTCAACCGTAATCACTTATATGTTTTATTGGTTGACCAACCGCGAAACGTGCATATTTTTTCACATCACGTTTGTATATATTCCATCGATGGATGTGCGTGGACATAAGATAAAAAAAATTAATTTTAATTACAAACACATTGGACTATACCAATTTTATTCCTAAAGTTATATGACTTATACATTGCATTTAAATTGTTTAGGTTCATTTTAAAGCAACCATGAAGTGGAAAATGAATTCGGAGAAACCAACCGCTCGATGGAGATATTGTAATGTTTTATGGTGGTCGTAGAAAATCCAGCCAATTTGGTTCTCGTTTCGAATTCGATCAACTAGGTCAAATGTAGTTACTCTTATAAACCTATATTTATATATCATATACTCCAAAGAGCAACCCCTATCAATTCAAAGAAAATGGAAAAACCGACCGTTGGATGAGTTTATTACAATAAATTATGAGTAAGGTAAAAAATTTAGCCAATTTCACCATATTTTCGAATCCGATCGGATTGGTCAACCGTAGTCACTTATATGTTTTATTGGTTGACCGATGCTGTGACAACCGCGAAACGTGCTTATTTTTTCACATCACGTTTGTATATATTCCATCAATGGACGTGCATGGACATAAGATAAAAAAAAATTAATTTTAAGGGTTAAATACTTGTTACTCCTCAAACTTTTCCCCGAAAAACAGTTAAGTCCCTCGCCTTTGAAATTAAACTGGATAGTCCTTATTCTCTCTAATTCTCACACAACAAGTCCACGACAGGCCCAAAATGACTATTATACCCTCACTTCCTCTTTTATTATTTTTCTCTATTTTTTTAAAATTTTCTCTCCTTTTTTTTTTTCCTTTTTTATTCTTTCTCTCTCTCTCTCTCTCTCTCCCGCCCCGTGCCTTACGACGATGGTAATTTTTCATTACCATCTAGGTACCAGAACCAGACCAGACATTGCTATAATGTCTGCTTCACCGCCGCCACCTGTTTTGTCGTGGCTTAAAAGGAGGTCATCTTTTCTAGGACTTTCTTGGCTTCCGGCGGCGACCCCGGGTTCGATTTTTTTCTGGAACCAGGTCCAGCTGTAGAGGGACCTCCGGAATGATGACATATTGTCGTGAGAGGAGAAGCCGGGTCGCTGCTCCAAGGAGGAGGAGTGGCGCCCCGAGACGCGGCGGATTCCCAGGTCAGTTTCGATGTTGATGACGACGTCGTTTTGGTGGGGAGTCTGGGGCTGGCTGTTCTAGTAGTGCAGGATTCTGACGTCTTCGATTAGGAGGATGTCTTCCGGGTTGACCCGGTAGTGGCAGAGCGGGCAGGTGGAGTGGGTGTCGAGCCACGTGTCGACGCACTCCTCGACGACGGCCCGGTTGATTCCGGAGTTTTTACGGAGACCCGCCCCGCTGGGAGGTCCGGAGTCGGTGGTTCCTCCGATGACCACGAAGCTGCTGCGCTTGCAATGCTTGGCGTAGAGGAGGAGAAGAAACATGAAGGAGAACATATGGTAATGAAAAATTAAGGCACGGGGAGGGAGGGAGGGAGGGAGGGAGGGAGGGAGGGAGGGAGGGAGAGAGAGAGAGAGAGAGAGAGAGAGAGAGAGAGAGAGAGAGAGAGAGAGAGAGAGAGAGAGAGAGAGAGAGAGAGAGAATGAAAATAAAAAAGGAAAAAAAGGAGAGAAAAATAATAAAAAGAGGAAGTGAGGGTATAATAGTCATTTTAGGCCTGTTGTGGACTTGTTGTGCGAGAATTAGAGAGAATAAGGACTATCTAGTTTAATTTCAAAGGCGAGGGACTAAACTGTTTTTCGGGGAAAAGTTTGAGGAGTAACAAGTATTTAACCCTAATTTTAATTACAAACACTTGGTCTATACCAATTTTATTCCTAAAGTTGTATCACTTATTCATTGCATTTAAATTATTTAGGTTCATTCTAAAGCAACCATGAAGTAGAAAATGAATTCTGAGAAACCAATCGCTCGATGGAGAGATTGTAATGTTTTATGGTGGTTGTAGAAAATCCAGCCAATTTGGTTCTAGCTTCGAATTCCATCAACTAGGTCAAACGTAGTTACTCTTATAAACCTATATTTATATATCATACACTCCAAAGGGCAACCCCTATCAATTCAAAGAAAATGGAAAAACCGACCGTTGGATTAGTTTGTTACAATAAATTATGAGTGTGGTAAAAAATTTAGTCAATTTCACCATATTTTCGAATCCGATCGGATTGGTCAACCAATATGTAGAATATATGTATGCACATTAGCACATATTTTATATATAAGTATAAGAACTTCTACACACACACACACAGATATATATATATATATATAGATATAAACACACACACACTTATCTATATATATATATTTATTATGCGGTAATGCATATATATCTTTTCTATATATATACATTTGGAAGCTTCACATATTGCAAGGAGAAGAAGATAGTAACAGAAGGCCCAACTAGCCATTTTTCCTCACTGATTCTACAACCTTCCATATATATGTTTATAAACACACACACACACACACACACACACATATATATATATATATCTACATATATATATATATATATATATATATAAACACACACATACGCACACACACACACACACATATATATCTATATATATATATATATAAACACACACACACACACACATATATATATATATATATATAACACAAACACATATATATAAACACACACACAAATATATATATATATATATCTATATGTGTCTATATATATATTTATAAACACACACACATATCTACATATATATATATATAAACACACACACACACACACACACACACACACACACACAGAGATATATATATATATATATATAAAATATTTTACGGGCTTTTTGCGGGCCTGGCCTAGCGGGCCTTTGGCGGGCCTGGCTGGGTTTTTGAGGGCTTTTTGCGGGCCGGCGTACTACCCACCGAGGTGGGCTTTTGCGGGGTTTTTAAAGGGCCAGGCCATTAGCCCTCAGGGCCGGCGGGCCTCCATCTGCCCACTTGATCTGCGGGCTTTTTGATGAGGCCTAGTGAAGAGGATCCTAGCAAAAGTCGCCGGGAGGTGGACTTGAACAAATGGATTGAGGATTCTGGCTTATGCTTTGCCTTTTCACTAAGACCGGAAGGCATGTGTGGCAGAGACCAATGCGGATGAAACTGAGGGGAGGTAAGGATGGGTGTTTGGTGCTGCGAAAGTGGATTGTTGGGAGGTGAGCAAGGCAGCGAAAGCTGGAAAGTTAGTCTTGGGCGTATTAACTAATTTCTTGTGCCTAGAGATAGCATAAGGTGGTGAATGGGGCCAGCAGGTACTGGAAGCTACTTCCCAGCCGGGTCACCGAGAGATGGAATTACCGCCGGGAAAGGGTCACCGGTATGAGCTGAAAACATGCTCTCTTTTCTATCTTATCTGCGTCTCTCTTCATGCTGAACTTAATGAACCGAGAGCTTAGTTATCTGAATGATTGAATTTTGATGATGGGTTGAGTGAGGTGTGGAGGAGATGAGCCTTCGGTGTTGGGTATAAAGGTTGCAGCGAGAAGGTTGTGCTTAGAGATAAAGAAGAGTTGGGTGCAGAGAGCAATATTGGGTGCCCAGATCAATTTTCAAAGTGCAGGGTGGGTTGTGTAATGGTACCTGCACATGATTCTCATTGAAGACATGAAATGAAGGTAAGGAGACATGAGATGCAAGAACCTCAAATGGAATTTTTCCTTGAAGTACACTAAATGGAAAATGATTGATAAGATGAGAGGAGGCGTGTACATCATCACCCTAAAGATACTTAGGCATATGAGCACTAAAAAGATGGGCACGAGCCATATCAAGTAAATGACGGTTTTTTCTTCCTGAACCTCCATTTTGTTCTGGTGTTTGTGGACATGTGGTTTGGTGAACAATCCCATGAGTTTGAAAAAACTCTTGGAAAATATGATTAACATATTCTCCCCCATTGTCAGAACGAAGAACTTTAATGGTGCTATAGTATTGTGTTTGAACAAGAGTACGAAAAGTTTGAAAAGCTGGAAAGACTTCATCTTTGGTTTTAAGAAGAGCAACCCATGACAGTCTCGTACAATCATCAATAAATAACACAAAGTATCTCATACCCGATACAGTAGGCTCTTTAGAAGGTCCCCAAACATCAGAATGAATCAACTCAAAAGGAATAATACTTTTATTAGAAATTAACACTAGGAGAATAAGTAGCACGATGACTCTTGGCCAAAACACATGTTTCACAATGTAAAACAGACTCATCCACACCAATAAACAAAGTAAGCATGGTTTTTCTCATAAGACTAAAAGATCTATACCCAAAACGGCGATGCCACAACCAAATTTCACTTAGCTTATCAGAATCCAAAGTCAAAGCAGTGCGGGACTGTGCTCCTGGTTTCTCCCCTGCGTATGTCTGATCCAGATGAAACAACCTGCCCTTCAGATACCCTCGACCGATTATCTCCCTGGTGAGAATATCTTGAAAAATCACATACATGGGAGAAAAGGTTACAGAACATTTAGACTCAGTATTCAACTGTGGAACAGATATCAATTGATGTGACAAGTCAGGCACATATAACACATTATGAAGCTCTAAAGTGGGAGTAATACGCACTGACCCTGACCCTAACATAGCAAAAGCCTCACCATTGGCATTGGTGACATAGGACACTGGTGGGGAAGACAATTTAGTAAAATATAATTTATCATAAGTCATATGATTGGAGGCACAAGAATCAATAATCCATGTATCAGAACCAACAAAGTTAGAAAACCTTTAAAGCCATACCAATCTTACCACGACCAGCTATAGAGGCTGTAGGAGCAGCCGCACCTGCTGTATGATGTTCCTGTCCGGCCACGCCATAAAAATTTGGTTCTTGGACCAACTGAACCACAACTGCCTTCGCCTTTGGATGATAGCCTTTCTTTTTTGGGATACCCATTCAGTTTCCAGCAAGTCTCTTGAACATATCCAAGGTCGTTGCAATAAGAGCATTGAGGACGAGGGCGGTTGGTGAGGCCTGGTGGAAGACCTTGCTGATGAAGTGGAACTGAATTCTCCTGCTTAAGGAAAGGTGCTGGTGACTTGACCTGAATGGCTAGGCTAGATACTTCAACCTGTTCCAGGGGGAGAGAAGGGATCTACCTATGCCATCTTGACACTTTCCTACTGAGACTTATCCTTGCGGATGTATGTAAAAGCTGTGGTCAGATTAGGAGGGTCTGTCATCTGAGCAAGTCTCCCTTGGCACTGCTATGCTTCTCATCAAGCTCTCTCAAGAATACATGAACCCTTTCAAGTTCCTTCTCCTTCTGGTACCACACAAGTTCTTCCTGATTCTTGATCTTGCAAGGACGCTTCTGATCAATCTTAGCCCATATATTCTTCAACTTGGTGAAATACACAGCTATTGGTTGGCCATTCTGTTGCATACTGGCAGCTTTGCAGATTAATTCATGAACCTGTATAAAATCAAACTCATTTGTATATAGATCCCTTAATGTCTTCCATATTGCTTCAGCAGTCTCACACTCTTCCACCAATTGTAGCACATCTTCAATCATAGCTTTGAATAAAATTGCCATCATAGATCTATCATCATCCTCCCATTTAGTATAGGCATCCAGATCTTCCTCACTAGGTGCTTTAGTTGTTCCTGTCACATGCCCATCTTGTGTATGCCACGAAGGTGGACAGACATAATCTTCTTCTACATTCGATAATTGGTCCCACTGAGTTTTGTACCCCCAAAAGAACCACCATCTGAACTTCGAACAAAAACCTCAACTTTTTGGACCTCATTGATCATGGAACTCTGACCTTTACTTTGCTCACCACCCATCACAATAATACAGTAGTAAAAAACACAAAATCATAGAGTATGCAGCAAAAAAAGACAAGAAACTCCGATAACAGAACATGTAGCGATTTTTATTATTTTTTTAGAGAACTTGTTGTACAGGTTGACCGAGTGAGGCGAGTTGACACTGGTTGAAACGGTGAGCTGAGTGAAGCGGGTTGACATGGTGAGTAAGGCAACACGACTGGAGAAGATGAACGAGTGGGATGACCTAACCGGAGATAGAGGTGACCCGACCGAAGAACAGACCTGAGTGAGGTGAGCGATCGGTATGAACTGGCAGCAATGTCAGAAACTGAGCAGCAACAGAGATTGGTCGATCTGAAGAATCGATCGGGAGCCTTGGACCAATCACGACCTGGAGTTATGGAGGTTTGGAAAAAAGGTGATGACGAATCTGACCTGGGATAGATGAAGGACGATGACGCTACCGCTTGGAGAGAATTGGACTGATGACGACGCTGATTTGGAAAGATGAAGGCAAACGCCAGGTTGGAGATAACACCCAAAACAAATGGCGTTTTAAAGCTATTTTCCTCTAATTAAGAGAAAAATGAAGAAAGAACAAAGATTCAAAGTCCTTTTCGAATCTTTACTTTAATACCAAGTCAAATAGAACCAGGTTGAGAGAATGAATTTTCTGATATATCATTCATCTTACAGTGGAGGTATATAAAGAGGATTACAGGAAAACAATTTACTTACATCTCTATTCTCTACCACACATAGAATTGGTAAGTACTAACTATGATATAATTACAATATATTCCATTCCTAATGTTATGTAGTGTGATAGGAGCATTTTAATGTGATATTTTAATAGTTAATTCCTCACATTTTGCTTAGTTAATTCCTTAACGAATCGATTTTTAACTCAATTTCTATTTTCTTAGGTACATTGGAGTAAATGATGGTGAAATGAGCATTATGTCCACACTTACCTACAAATGGTGGAGATAAAATTGAAGTAAATGAGTAGGAAATCCATCATCATCATCACCCAAAAATATTCCATGTTTTAGGGTGTAATCATCATGTTTTCTCCATCATTTCTCACACTAATCCACCATCATCATCACCCAAAAACATTCCATGTTTTAGGGTGTAATCATCATGTTTTCTCCATCATTTCTCACACTAATTTACTCAATCTTTTCCAATTTCACTCTTCTTTCTCTTCCCTATATAAACACCTTCTCCTCTCACTCTAAAACACAATTCCTTCATCCATCTCATCTTCTTTGTCTCTCCATTTCCTTTCCATTTTTCTCTCCATTCTCTAGTTTTAAGTTTCTGCATTTTTAAGCAAAGAGAAGAAGAGAAGAAGAAGCCATGAAGCCTCCTAGCCGTCATCATCCACCTTGTGCCGTGATAGTGAAGTCTTGCTTTAAAGATTCAAGATCAATGTCTCAAGCTCTTCATCATCCACTCCCTTCATGGTGTAATTCTATCTTTTTCCTTGTAATTTCTTTTGGTTTTCTTTGTTTAGATTTGTAGAACTATGAATTCTAGTTAACAAATAATGTTAAGGGCAAAGTTTAAAGCCCGTTTATATGTTTTGAGATAAAGTTGTGATTTCTATATGTTGATTTTTATGTTGCTTATGTGGGTTTGTTTAATTAAATTTGCATGATAGAAAACTTTTGTATTTTAATCTTATGTGGTTGCAAACACTTAGGGTTTTGATATAATTGGTGCTAGGTTTAAGAACATGAAATCGACTTTTCGTTTTGTGTAAACTTGAATCAAAGTAGTAAAGGTTTTGTGCAAAGACCGAATTTAATTAAAGAGGATTGCAATTAGGTGGACTTTTCCATACTAAGTTGTACACTTGAGTTGATAGCCTTTCTCTATGTCTAATGCGTTGAACATGTCATGATTGACTAGCTTTCTAGGGCTTGATTGCATGTTTGATAGGATTAATCTAGGTGCTTTCGCTTAGGTTAATTAGCATTGAAAAGTAAAATATGGGAAATCATTTGCTTTCGAATGTTTCACATGATCAACTACTCTCTCATGACATTTAAAATCAACTATAGGAATTGTAATTGGATTTCTTACATATGGATGTGGTTTTGATCTTTGTTCCTTGCGATCCACCCTTGTATATATGTTTTTACATTTTCTTTATTTTATTTATCTTAATTTTCAATTCTATAATTCTTAAACCCCCCTCCCTTTTTATTTTGTTACTTGTATATATTTCTATTCTTTATTTTATTTTTGTAAATAATACTTTATTATTTTAATTCTTTATTTTATTTTTGTAAATAATACTTTTCTTTATTTGTTACACAATTACAGGTGTACCCTCAATCCCCGGAATAGAACGATCCCTATTTGCTTATACTACTAACGATATTTCAGGGTTAAATTGCGCGCTTCCCAAAAGCGCATCAATTTTTGGCGCCGTTGCCGGGGATTGAAAAATCACTTGCTAAATTGTGTCATTTATTGTATATATTTGTTGTATATAAATTGTTTAAAACTTAGTTTAAATTTTATTTATATTATTGAACACGAATTTTAATTGTAGGTTGTAAATTGAGAGGAATAGGTGAAGTCTCTTTTGTTAATATTGGCCTAAACCCCTTATTGGTACCTAGCTCAGGTCGCTTAAGGTTGAGGGCGGCCTTTATTAACACTTGTTGAACTGTCTTCACACTTATGAACTTTTTCATCTTAGTAAGCATAGCCTATGTGGAATGGTGTCTAGGAAGGGGACAACGTTCATGACGGGTTTTTGAATCCAGAAGTGCTTGCAATTGGGCCTAAACCACTATGTGGGAGTAGCTCATGCCAAAATGGATTTTTCCTCTCGTGTTCGTCCTCCCCCACCTGGCCATTTCAGTAAGGTTGCCCAAACGATTTGAAAGGGAGTTTGTGTCTAGGCGACTATACTTGGGCCGCACGTCCACTTGATTTACCGCTTGGAATTTGATTCGATATCAATAATGTTTATAATAAAAGAAATACTTGTGAATACTCTATACGTGTAAATTATTTTGTTGTTTCACACTTTAAACTTGTAAAAATACTTTTCACGTTTTATACTCACTTGTGTACTTAACTTGTGTCCTATGTACAATATACTTGTTAATAATACTTGTAGTTTGTAATTAATAGTTATACTTGTTTTTATTTTGTATTTCTTTGTTAATTATAGTTACTAACTTTATTTAATGTAGGTACCGTCTGGCTGCAAGGCGTAAAATACAAGCGCTACTTGGGAGGCAACCCATGCAAATCAGATTTGCTTTCTCTTTCCCTATTTCTTTTTCAATTTTTCTCTTTAGTTTTTATTTTAGGATTTGTTTTCGTAAATGTCTTCTATCTATGCTTACTTATTTCATTGCATGCTTTTAATTGATTACATTGAAGATAATGCAATATTTAAGTGTGGGGAAGGGATTTATATTTTTGTCTTTTATTTTTGAGTCCTATATAATTATATATTAAAAAATATATATATATATTAAAAAAAAAACTGCATTCATTCAGTCTTATTAAATTCAGCTATTTACAAAAAAAAAAACAAAAAACAAAAAAACAAAAAAATAATAATAATAATACTCTAAACTAAGCTATGTCTGCATCTTTGTAGGAGTTGAGGCTGAGCTCAAGGGAAATGCGAGAGCCACCGCCATAGCAGCTACCTCCCTCGGAAGTAGTCTTCATGTTGCCCAAGATGTCCACACCATGCATGGGGAATAGTGGAAGGGTTTCAATCTCCTGGTGATATTCTCCTCGTTGTTCCATGATCGATCCATCAGCACCATAGCCGACACGTGACCCAAAATTTAGATCAATGGATCTGTCAGTACTAGTAGAACTAGTGGATCCAAAATTGAGATCGAGAGATCCACCAACCGGAACGTTCCGAAATTCCTTCAACTTCTGCCTCTCACGAGCCTTGAGGTTCTGGAACCAAAAGAAGACGTTTTTGTCCTCGATCTGCCCATACTGTATCAGATGGAGGCAGATCTCTTGAATCTGCTCTGGAGTTGGGTACTTAAAACCCTTATCATAGTAAAGGCCCTTGAGGATTCTTAGTTGAGGCGGTGTGGGAGCCCACCGGTTATTAGTCCCGGCTGCTTGGTTGTTTCCTCCATCCTCGATTTGTTGCTGGGTCTGTTGCTCCATTAGTTGCAGAGTTTGTGGTTCCATGTTGATGAAGAAAGGATTTGAGTTTCGAAAGAAAGGCTGAAGGGTTGAGAGAGAAAGGCTGGAACTCGGAAGAATTTTCTTTTGGAGTGAATAGTCGCTCCCTCAGAATGCACCTAATTATAGAACGAGTGAGCAGATCTCCACCGTTGGATGGACGACCTCTGAGATTAAATCTACGCGTTGGATTAAAGTCACCCGCAAACACGGAAAAGCTGTTGGTGCGTGGAAGACACGTGGGGGAACCAAACGAATCTCGAGGAGCTGTGACAGACAAGCTACAGCCGAAAGCAGGTTTAATTGCCATGAATCAAGGAAAAGAAAGGACGCGTGGGGAATCAAACGAATCTCGAGGATCCGTGACAGACAAGCTATAGCCGAAAGCATGCCATAAATCCAGGAAAAGAAAGGAATATTTACACGTGGGGGAGTTTCTTGGGCCGTGAACTGTCATAACTCTTCTCCTTCCCGGAGAAGCTTTGTTAAAACCGTGTGCCTGTTGAGATTTCTACCCTATTTTGTGCTTTACATATACATCCTTTTTTGTCTCCTCCAGATTTTACTAAGGTTTGTCTAAGCGTGCAGTTTCAAATTCCTTCTACTTCCTCATGGCTCGAACCAAGGTTACCCCTCGCAGGGGCGTCAATCAACGCCATGTTCTCTCTTTGGAAGAAGAAGGTCGTCAAGCGGCCACTAGAGCTGGGCTTACTCGTCCATGGGACCATCGTCCTATCCGTGAGCGTACCCGCAGTCCCCCTCCTCTGCCTCGTCGCTCTCCTAGACTGCATCCCGGAGAGTCTTCTTCCTCACCAGCTGCTCGTGCTCCTCGCCCTATGGCCACCCTGGAAAGCTTGACGGATTCGATTGATGATTTGCGTTCCTCTCTCCGCGATGGTATTATGGTGACAGATTGGAGAGTCAATTGCATGATCGATTACATCTCTGAGATGAACTGCTCTTTGATCCGCTGTCACACTGCAATAAACAAGCTTGCTCAGGAAGTTAATAACTTGCAAAGTTATCCTCCTGGGTTTCCTCGCAAGGACATTACTGCATCACAACATGAGGACCCGCCTCCGAAGGCTGAAACCAGCAAGAGGGCTGCCACTCGCCGGCATACCGCTCCTCCAAAGGAGTAAATGGAGGTACAAGTCTAGGCTGAGAGACTTTAAACATTAAGCGCTGCATGGGAGGCAACCCATTTCAACCGTATCTGTGGAGGAGACTTCAAACGCAGATTTGCTTTCTTGAACTCTTCCTTCTATTTTATTTTCATGAATTTTAAGTTGTTTTAAGTTTTGTTGTGTTAACTTTCTCTTCTATGCTTGATTTATGCTTTGCATGATTTATATTTGTTTATACATTGAGGACAATGCATGAATTAAGTATGGGGGAAGGATTATTGATTTATTGTGTTTTTAGTAGTTAGTATATAAAAAAAAAAAAAAAAAAAAAAAATAGTTGATGTTGGATTGTGTTTTTATTGTGTTTTTAGTTGATGTTGTGATACACTAAGGTATATTGGATTAAACATAGTCTTGAAAAATGGTAGCTGTTTCAGTCCCATTGCACATCGAGACTCCCTGTTCCCGTACCTAAGTGTTGAAATTAAATTAAATTGTAAAAAAAAAAAAAAAAAAATGTTGGTTTTAGAGTGTTTTTGTGTGTTTGAGTCTTAGGATGCTCCTAATGTCTAGGATGAACATGCCTCCGAATTCATGGCTGAAGGTTTTCACAATCAAAATATGACTTAATTGAATTATGTGGTTAATCGACATTGTGATGCTTGTATGAAGATTTGAGATAGGATTGTAACTTGGTTCATTAAGCATGCTAGGATTAAGTCTGATTCATTTGACCCAAAGTGAGTTTTTGTGCTAAAATACTTTCTTTTCGAGTGCTTATTGATAATTCTAGAATTTCGTGGCTGTATTTGCAAAACCTCATCATTCTTTGGAAATCCAATGATCATGTGCCATAGATTTTAATGGACTAGAGAGTACTAGAACTCGGCTGTTGTGACTGTCAAAACTTGTATGCCATAATATGCACTGATCCTGGATAGGATAGAAGGCATTAGGGTAACCACCATAGCCAAACAAGCATGTGTCCCCAATTGTGCCCGTCGTGGGACTCCTTAGAATGAACCCCTTTGAGCCTACGTTGAAAACCTTTGTTTCATCACCCTCACTACCCTACCATGAGCTTAGTACAGGATATCTCTACCCTTGTCTTAAGGACTTAGTAGAGCATGACATAGTATGTAGGGGTGACGATGAAAGACAAGTGTGGGGTGGGGAAAATCCAAGAAAAAAAAAAAGAAGAAAAAAAGAAAAAATTTTGCCTTGAAAAAAAAAAAAGAAAAAAAAAAAGAAAGAAAAGCGGCAAAAGAGAAGAAAACTCTTGGGAAAATGTTAAAGTGTGGTTTTGGACTTGCAAATTTGTAGAAGGCTCAAAGTTGAAAATTATGCCTTTGTCCATTCCCATGTTGGTTAGAGTGAAGGTTTGGCCCAAAACAATGATATTTGGTCTACAAAAATGATGACATAAGGTGGTCCTTATATGCTCTGCTAGATCCTTAGGATTTTTTGTATCCTTAATCTTCATTTCAAAAACCCTAGCTTAGCCCCATTACAACCTGTTTTAAGTGCTGACTTGATCCTTGAGATGGGCAGTCTTTGGTTAGTGGAGTCAGTTACGCAGTCGAGCTTATGGTTTAGGTCCATTTGTGCACTTAGTCATTTCATGAGGTCTTTAAAAATTCTTCACAAAATGTGTTTATTGATGCAATATGCAAGCTGTTTGTTGCCTTACAATTTGTTCTCTTGCATATACTTGAGTGTGAAGCTTTTAAGCATAGCCATTTCTGAGAGAAAAATCGAGAGTATGCCCTGTGAGTTTGGATTGGACTTGTTCGAAACATGCTATCATTCACTGTATAACTTAAGTTCTCCATATCTTGCTTAGTCATATCAATGTCACACATTTATTAACCATGGAATTATCTTTGTGATTTTGATTAAGTGTTTAACGTGAAAGCCATGAGTTTGGAGTCTATGAGACAACAGTTAGGAGCAATAAAATCATTTTCTTCCTTTTTGTCAAGTCTTTGTTCTGTTTTGGATTTTTTTTGTTTTGTTTTGCTAAGGGACTAGCAAAAGCTAAGTATGGGGGAATTTGATAGGAGCATTTTAATGTGATATTTTAATAGTTAATTCCTCACATTTTGCTTAGTTAATTCCTTAACGAATCGATTTTTAACTCAATTTCTATTTTCTTAGGTACATTGGAGTAAATGATGGTGAAATGAGCATTATGTCCACACTTACCTACAAATGGTGGAGATAAAATTGAAGTAAATGAGTAGGAAATCCATCATCATCATCACCCAAAAACATTCCATGTTTTAGGGTGTAATCATCATGTTTTCTCCATCATTTCTCACACTAATCCACCATCATCATCACCCAAAAACATTCCATGTTTTAGGGTGTAATCATCATGTTTTCTCCATCATTTCTCACACTAATTTACTCCATCTTTTCCAATTTCACTCTTCTTTCTCTTCCCTATATAAACACCTTCTCCTCTCACTCTAAAACACAATTCCTTCATCCATCTCATCTTCTTTGTCTCTCCATTTCCTTTCCATTTTTCTCTCCATTCTCTAGTTTTAAGTTTCTGCATTTTTAAGCAAAGAGAAGAAGAGAAGAAGAAGCCATGAAGCCTCCTAGCCGTCATCATCCACCTTGTGCCGTGATAGTGAAGTCTTGCTTTAAAGATTCAAGATCAATGTCTCAAGCTCTTCATCATCCACTCCCTTCATGGTGTAATTCTATCTTTTTCCTTGTAATTTCTTTTGGTTTTCTTTGTTTAGATTTGTAGAACTATGAATTCTAGTAAACAAATAATGTTAAGGGCAAAGTTTAAAGCCCGTTTATATGTTTTGAGATAAAGTTGTGATTTCTATATGTTGATTTTTATGTTGCTTATGTGGGTTTGTTTAATTAAATTTGCATGATAGAAAACTTTTGTATTTTAATCTTATGTGGTTGCAAACACTTAGGGTTTTGATATAATTGGTGCTAGGTTTAAGAACATGAAATCGACTTTTCGTTTTGTGTAAACTTGAATCAAAGTAGTAAAGGTTTTGTGCAAAGACCGAATTTAATTAAAGAGGATTGCAATTAGGTGGACTTTTCCATACTAAGTTGTACACTTGAGTTGATAGCCTTTCTCTATGTCTAATGCGTTGAACATGTCATGATTGACTAGCTTTCTAGGGCTTGATTGCATGTTTGATAGGATTAATCTAGGTGCTTTCGCTTAGGTTAATTAGCATTGAAAAGTAAAATATGGGAAATCATTTGCTTTCGAATGTTTCACATGATCAACTACTCTCTCATGACATTTAAAATCAACTATAGGAATTGTAATTGGATTTCTTACATATGGATGTGGTTTTGATCTTTGTTCCTTGCGATCCACCCTTGTATATATGTTTTTACATTTTCTTTATTTTATTTATCTTAATTTTCAATTCTATAATTCTTAAACCCCCCTCCCTTTTTATTTTGTTACTTGTATATATTTCTATTCTTTATTTTATTTTTGTAAATAATACTTTATTATTTTAATTCTTTATTTTATTTTTGTAAATAATACTTTTCTTTATTTGTTACACAATTACAGGTGTACCCTCAATCCCCGGAATAGAACGATCCCTATTTGCTTATACTACTAACGATATTTCAGGGTTAAATTGCGCGCTTCCCAAAAGCGCATCATAGTGACTCACGCTAACATCCAGTTTCATCTTTCCCATTTAAAATCCAAAATGTAGTAATGCATCCAGCTGCTTTTTGGGTGTGGTTTTGGAATTCAACCCTCTATCTGTTATGCTTGATTATGTGTTTTTAGACATTTTAGGGAATGCTATCGGGCTTGCCTTTCTAAAAAGAAGAAGATGAAAAAGAAAAAAAAAGGAAAGATGAAAACATTATGGTATATTTCAAGATTCTTTTTTCCTGTTCAAGTTGGCATTAGATGGATTCCTCTTTCCTTTTGGTATTTCGGGAATGAATGTGAAAATATAAGAACAGAACGTTTTTCTAGAAAACGGGGATTGATAGGCACATTGCAATCCTTACTGGGTAGAAACCAAAAATAACACAGAACACAGGATTTTTAGTTACACAGTGAATATACTTACATGAGCATTTGCCAAGCATAATTAGCTATAATGAGCCAGGCTCATACTACCACCAGCGGTATCAACAATCATTAACGGTGTGACCTATGGAAACACAGCCAAGCAGGCTATCACCTGAGCCCCGGCTCACCCCCAGATCATCACTGACGCGCTGTGCCAAGATCGCCTCGCTGAAGCATCAGAAGATATGAATTGAAGCATATCAGTCTCACATCAAAACAAGGAAGACATCAGTCTCTTCCCCACCTATAAAAGGTCCACTCCTCTCTCCTCATTAATTACGCATTTACTACTTATCTACTGTTATTCTATCAAAATAAATATATTGACTAACTTAGGCATCAGATAAGACAAGACCACCAACTGCGGTCTCCTTCTGACGCCCTTTGTATTTCATTTGACAGATAGCGGAAATCATAAGAACATCACAAGTAGCAGTCCACTCATCTGACCAGTGTTAACCGAGATTTGGCCATTGCTGAATTTTAGACATTAACAGTGAAAACCTCAAACATGAGATTAAAAACAATGCGGGGCTTTTACTCTTGAGAACCCAAAAAGAACAATTAACTTATGATGAATGATATGTTCTTTACAAACTTAAATAACACTTGGTCGGCTACAATCACTAGACATAACTAATGAGAAGTTTGCCTTCAATCTTGAACTCCTTCTTCACTTGAACGATTGCCAATTATTGCCCTCCTTTCTTCACAGGTTCCCTACTGATCTCAAGAGAATTTTTGCATATGAGAGACACGACCAAGAACACTTAAGCATGGAACAAGTGTCCTTGATTCTTATGACAAAACCGATCTCAAGCAAGCAAGACTACCAAACTAATTCTTGTGTCTACCCCATATGACCATATGTTTCCTCACATATATATTAAGGGGCTGTGCAATACTCAATCAAACAGAATACAACCCTAATTTGACTTCTACATGGAAATAATCTTTTGTGTTAAAGATAATCAAATAAAGACACCAAATCCTAAAATATTTAGGAAATCAAAAACACAATATGACAGACAGAAAAATATCTTTAAATAAAAAAATAACCCCAAAGATACTTTCCTAGACCAACCACTAATTAACACACGGGACTAACCATGTATGAATGGATGCATTTACCTGAGATTCTCTGTGATCAGCGTGTAGGATACTTCAAAGTTTTGTATGGGAATGCCAACACACCATAAATAGTTCTTTACCTACAGAATGTTCTCACTCAAAGAAAGTACTGGAGGTAATGTGGAGGGATTCATTAGGATTTGGGTGTTTGGTATTAGGTTGAATTGCTTAGAGTTGGGTGCTCATTTGATATGCTTTTATGTTTCTGAGCCATGTTTCTTAACAACTCGTTTCTTTTCTTAAACTGTACCAAATTGTTTGACTTGGTTCCTTTTTTATCTGTTTGTTTGATGCTGAGAAGCAGGCGCCCCTTCATATCCAGCAAGATAGTGTTGGCCTGAGCAGTGTTTCGGGTATAAACCTTTTTTTTCCCCACATGGTTATTAATTTCTGAGAGGCTGCATCCTGAATTTCATATATATAATCCATAAATATTGCATTACGTCAGAATGTCGTAAGACGATTTATACTACAAAGTCTAAAAATTGGCAAGGATATAGGGACAATACTTGCAAATTGGCTTTTGTAACTATTCTTGGCCAGGCTTCATCAGATTTCTTGTCCTGTTTAGTGTTTACATAATTTGTTATCAGCGAGCCAATATGCTTCCATAGTTTGGATGGTTGGACTTTTCATTTCTAGAATATAGGTTGTAATTACCTGATGGAACAATTGTTTGAAGTACTGTTATGTATAGAAATTTATTTTAAAAGAAATGCGATACATAACACGAAGATTTGCTAACGCAATGTAAACCTCTCCACTGAGGAAACTTCACTGCGTGGCTTTTGACGTAGCCAACACGAAAATCCAATCCAATATGAATCACTAGGGTTTACAGAATACAAGTCGTGTTGTTCTTAACAAACACTCTCACTTAGCAACACATGCCAACTTGTTTTACAACTGTTCTAACTCCTAATACAACATTCAAGATACTTAACCTTCAACTTTTCGTGCTGTCAATTTAAATCACGATCTTGAGAATAAGTATGAAATGATTTTGCAATGGAATACATGAAACACATAAAGAGGGTTTTTCTAGAAAAACGATATGAACAACTCTAATCAATCTAGAGCAATTTTTGTGTAATCAAAAAAGAAAAACCACCACGCTAACTTTCGTTTAGAAACCTTTTATAGGGGAGAAACTCACCCCCTCAATCAAATCTTTTCTTAATAAATAATTTAAGAAAATTATAGAAAGGTTTTAAAAAAATTTTTGAATGAGCCGAAACTTTCCTAACCAAGATCTCAAATTGATATGCAAGTTTAAATCCCTCTTTAATGCATAATAGATTTGAATCAAATTGATTGATATGCATATCAATCAAAAAGCATCAAAAAGATATGGAATCAAAACATATTAAACTCAAGATCAATGACTTAATTTGGCCTAATCTTCTCTTCAAGATCCGATCCTTTGATCCTTTATCTTTGTTTCCTTAATGCTCCGGTTTTCTTGTGACAAAAGGGAAATCATGTATTGAATGGTGAACAGCCCAAAATACTTACAATCTCCCCCTTTGGGCATTCCCATTCAACACATGATTTTTCAAGCTTTTTGTCCTGCATGTTAGTTATCACAAATAAACACTAGTCACTAAACAAAGGATACTACTTGGATTAAGGAATCAGTTTCCATCCTTTTCCAGATCCAAGTAGCCAAAATAAACTTACTAAATAACCAAAAGCATCCAAGAAAAATATCTGTGCTTATGCACTTACAACCCATAAAAAAAATATTGTTTGATTGAAATTAAACTGCAGAAAGCATAAAAAAAAAAAACAGAAAAATAAAAAGAGTTTACTTCTCCCCCTTTGAACGGGAATGCCCTTCGACTTCCTCCATAAGCTTGACGACATGATCCTGAAACTCCTCGCTGTCCATGGAAGTTGAGGTCTCTGCAGGGGCGACTGCTGCTGGAACAGCGGTGGAGGGAGCGGGAGCGTCAAACCCGGGAGGGTGACGCTGCATGTTCCGGATCTCCTGTGTGAGGTTGGTCAGAGCATGACTAGTACGAACCAGAAGGGAATGCATGTCGTCCATGTCCATAGTGAGGCAGGCAATTCTCCAGTCAGCTACCAGGATCTGGTCACTGAGACTATCCAGAGAGACAGGAGGAGGAGCAGCAGAAGAGGCACCAGGCGTTGAGGAGTGAAGAGGAGGGCTCCGACTACGTTCACGCTGCATGCCGGGATGGAGAATCCCGGCCCGGATGGCGGCCTGACGGCCTTCCTCTAGATGAGGCAGGCGGCGATGTCCACCAAGTCGAGTTGTGTGCTTTGTGCGAACCATGGTGAGAAATACAAGTTAATTGACAAACCTGCACACAGAGACAACCAAGAGTAAAATCCGAGGGAGACAAGAGAGGCTATATATATGAAACAATTAGGTTTAGAAAACCAAAGGTCACACCGGTTAGGATAGCGTCTCAAATGGGGAGAGGAATTATGACAATTAGTTTTCTGAGAAACACGCATGCAACTTACTTCTCCCCCTTAACTTAGGCTTAATCAATAAGGAAATTAAGAGTAACCAGAAGGTAAACAAGGAGAGGAAACGAAGAGACAAAAATATTCCCATAATCTGCAATTATATCACATGATCATTTCTTGTGCTAAGTATCAAGGCAATGAATGCATTAGTCATATTGAAGAGAGAAAATATAGCATAGGTCAGTCACAGAGAGCATAAATCACAGAGTGAAAAGAACATAGTTCAGAGTACGAAGCATGATGTATTCTATCAACAAAAAGAATTGGTACTCATAGTCAGACCGTAGGGAATAACGTTGTGAAAAAGAAAAATTTAGAATAACCAGTATGTGGGGCTTAGAAATGAGTTTAGTGACAGGGAGAAGTAGTGAAGTAGGTGAACGTAACCATGTACACCAAGCTCTCATTGATCTCTTTTAAGTTGTGACAATTCGAACTCATGTAACAAGAATCTTCTCAGCAACTCCTAGAACAGATGTTCTTAGGGTACTAAACATGACAAGGATGTTCCATGGAGAGAGTCTCGAGTAGTTGTCAGCAATATTTTATTTTACGTGCAAAGATCACTCACCAACTCGTTTCTTGCAAACCTTAGAAAGTTCACCACAACTAAAGCCTGATTACTCGGAGAGATGGGATATAGTTATCCATTCTCGTTTCTTACAAACCCTAGAAAGTTCACCACAACTAGGGCCTGATTACTTTGAGAAGAGGGAATGTATCATTTGAGCATTTTAAGCAGTTCTTCTACTTCACCGAAACTCATTTGACAAGAAACACACAGCATGCCACCACATAGGCTATAAGTGAAAGTTCATAGTAGGGTTACATGATACAGTGACTAACCATGAGTACACAATTTTATTTGTCCAGAATAAGGCATGGCTACAAGGGATACATAGCTTGAAATATGGACATTTCACTAGTGACTGTGGTCAAAGGATACTAGGATCACAATTTTCTCAATCAAAAGTGGACAGTCATTCTTGTGCCTTAATGCTTAGAACAAATCCCTAGGGCATTTCTCAACATCTCAAACCTAGCGGTGTCAAGAGGCTTAGTGAACAAATCAGCAAGTTGATTTTCAGTGGGCACAAAGCTTAACTCAAGTATGTTTTGTTCAACCAAATCCCTAATAAAATGATATCGAAGATCAATGTGCTTAGTTCTAGAGTGTTGAACAGGATTCTTGGTGATGTTGATAGCACTGGTGTTGTCACAAAAGATATATAACTTACCTTTCGGAATGCCATAATCATGAAGCAATTGTTTCATCCACAGCATTTGCGTGCAACAACTCCCAGCTGCAACATACTCAGCTTCTGCAGTAGATAGAGAGATGCAATTTTGTTTCTTGCTATGCCAGGCAACCAGATTGTTGCCAATGAAGAAACATCCCCCGGAGGTACTTTTTCTATCCTTTAAGTTTCCTCCCCAGTCAGCGTCAGAATATCCTGCAATTTCCACGTTAGTATCAAAGGTATAGAAAATTCCACAGTCAACTGTACCTGATATATAGCGAATGATTCTCTTGACAGCTTCCAAGTGTGATTCTTTAGGATTAGCTTGAAAGCGTGCGCACACTCCTACACTGTAAGATATGTCAGGTCTGCTGGCAGTGAGATAGAGCAAACTACCTATCATGCTGCGATATAGTGTGTGATCAACTGATTTCCCATTCTGGTCTTCGCTCAGCTTAATAGTGGTACTAATGGGATTGCTCACTGTCTTCTTAGATTCAAGACCAAATTTCTTGATCAGATTTTTAGCGTATTTTGTTTGAGAGAGAAACAAACCTGTGTCTATCTGCCTTACTTGCAGTCCAAGAAAGAAAGTTAGTTCACCACACATGCTCATTTCAAACTCACTTTCCATGACAGATTGGAATTCTTTGACAAGATATCTAGAAGAGGAACCAAAGACAATGTCATCAACATACACTTGGGCAATGATAATATCATTTTTGGTTCGTTTTACAAACAATGTTTTATCAATAGACCCTCTAGCATACCCTTTTCCCACAAGATGAGTGGAGAGCCTCTCATACCAGGCTCGGGGAGCCTGCTTTAGCCCATACAGAGCCTTCTTGAGACGGTAGACATGATCTAAGTTATGTGGATCTTGGAAACCTGGTGGCTATTCCACATAAACTTCTTCCTGAAGGTTCCCATTTAGAAAAGCAGTTTTGACATCCATTTGAAACAGTTTGAACCTAAGATGACAAGCTATAGAGAGGAGTAATCTAACTGATTCTAATCTAGCCATAGGAGCAAATGTCTCGTCAAAGTCAAGACCTTCAATCTGAGAGTATCCTTGAGCTACTAGTCGAGCTTTGTTTCTAACCACATTCCCTTTTTCATCACTTTTGTTTCTAAAAATCCACTTAGTTCCTATAACATTGCATTTACTAGGTCGAGGTACCAAGTACCACACATCATTCCTAGTAAATTGATTGAGCTCATCCTTCATGGCACTAATCCAGTTATCATCCAATAAAGCTGCCTTAATATTTTTTGGTTCAACAATAGACACAAAACCAAAGTGAGATATAATGTTCATGCTTAGCAGATTTTCAGTAATAAAACATAGCAATGCACTTCCTTCACTTACCTCAGAGGTACTTACCTGAGCTGTAGCTTTTCTCCTTGTTGTCAGTCCATCTTTCAGATTTCCGATGATATCTTGAGAGGAGTGATCCTTTTGAAATTGCTTGAATCCTTTCCTTTGGATGGGAGCTGGTTCAAAAATGTTGTCGGGAATCTCCTCTTCCTCTTCATCAGATGAAGCTTCTGCAATTAGTGGTGGAGTGATAGAGGAGGGTGATGGATCTGCATATGATTCTTCCTGTTTTACACATTGATCATCAATAGAAACATTAATGGATTCCATAACAACTCGGGTTCTTTTATTGTAAACCCTATAAGCTCTACTGTTCAGAGAATATCCCAAGAAAACACCATCGTCACTTCTAGCATCAAATTTTCCAAGATGTTCTCTATCACGTAAAATGTAGCAAGGGCTGCCAAAAATGTGAAAGTATCCAACATTTAGCTTTTTACCTTTCCACAACTCATAAGCTGTTTGATCAGTACCTGGTCTGAAGAATACTCTGTTTATAGTATAACAAGCAGTACTGATAGCCTCAGCCCAAAAGTTTGTGCTTAAGCCTGCAGCATGCAACATTACTCGAGCCATGTCCAGCAATACCCTATTTTTCCTTTCCACAATGCCATTTTGCTGTGGAGTGATTGGAGCTGAGAGCTCATGAGACACACCAAGCTCATGAAAATAGTTAGAGAAAGAGGCATTTTTAAATTCAGTACCATTATCCGATCTTACCCTCACTATGCTAGCATTTGATGACTTCTTTTCAATGATCAATTTTTGACTCAAGTTTTTAAAAGATTCAAACGTTTCCGTCTTGTCTTTTAAGAAATTTACCCAGGTGTGACAGGACCCGACCCAGGAATCGCCCCACTTACCTGGATACGAGCCTGCGGGGCCCACTTTAAGTGAAATCCTACCGAAAATTCGGCAGAACCTCCCCTAAAAATGGGTTACCCAAAATTTCACAAACCTGGACATGATTTCAACTATATCTTCTACTCAACCTACGATATCAAATTTACAATCCAAGCACATATATATTACATCCAGAAAGTTCAAATCCCAACATAATCCTCCGTAAGTAACAACAAACCAAACAACAACCTCCATCCAACTTAAAAGAAAGGTTTATCAGAGCAACACTAAACTAAGCCGATATCATACAAGGTAGGTTAAGTAATAACCTACGGACAAAAACGGAATCGCTGATTTCCAAAGTCCTTGAGCCTGGATGCAATCTCTGCTAATCTGAAATCTGGGCATTTGAAAACGAAGGGCCCAGGGGAAAACATATAAAAATCTATTAGAGTGAGTGGACAAAACCGAAACTAGAATCAAAACAATTTATGGTATGCTTCCCCATTTCTCTTTTTAACAAAACCATCATGCAGCGATACTTCATGAAAATTCCCAACTCAATCCTTTTTCCAAGAAACTCATTTGATTACTAGGAAGGACTGCTTCCTAGGCATCTCATGCCATCGGGGAGGGACTGCCACCCGATGACGCATCGGAAGGGACTGCCAACCGGATAGGAGGCGGTGATTAGTTGGGACTGCCAACTAGCCACAAGTAGTAGACGGGACTGCCGACTAACTACATCAAGTCATCTGGAAGGGACTGCCAACCAGATGACACTTCGGATGGGACTGCCAACCGAGCTGTAGTCTGGACGGGACTGCCGACCAGAATATTACCTAGAAGGGACTGCCAACTAGGTAAGATACGCATGCGCCAAAACTGGCCTCCTTGTCAACTGCTTTCTTTTTAAATCCTTTACTTTCCATAGAGTCACATTTTCTCAAATAATAAATCAACTGAAAACTTATTTCCATGCTGCATGCATTATTTTAACAAAATAAAAGTCCACTCACTAGTAAATCCCGCAGCTAACCCTGCTGCCTGTCTGTGTCCTCCTCGCTCGAGGGCTCAGTACGTCCTGTCACAATAGAATAGGATATAATTGACCATACAATGAAATACTCTCAAAACAACCCATTCACCTTGGAATAAGCGTCTATTAATCACAAATTATTATAAAATTCCACACTTCTATTCGGAATTAAATTCTATAATTCCTTACAATCTCAATGCCCTCTAACTCATAACCACTCAATCGATTCCTTAACCATTCAATGACTTCACTTAATCTAAACCTTCACAAGGACCGTTCGATAACTAAATCAATTTAATCTCACTTCCTTCATCACAAAAATACCACCAATTATCATAAAAATCCTTTCCAAACATTTCCACATTCAATCTTAATTTTCCCCATTTCCACTCACAATTCCATCTCTAAAATTTAACTCCTCTCTAAATTTTCTTTTCCAAAACACAATCTCCATTCCAAACTCCTCCACAAAATAGAACAATTTCACAATAACATTGATAGTAAATTATCAAGAGATTCACCCATAAAATTTATAATCCATACTATCCAAAATAACAATAACTACACCAAAATTCCAAAAAAAAAACTCAAACCAAACAATCCTCAAGTTTAACACAAAACATCAAAGGTGGAATCCAATTCCAGTCAACCTATTTAGCTCAAAATTATCTCCACAACACCCCCAGCAATCACATCCAAAACAAGCAGAAAAAGCTGGAAATTCCAAACCCAAACTCAAGAACTCGGATGGAACTGTTCACGCTACTGTTCACGTCCCCAAACACCTTCAATTCTTCCTCTACAGCCCAAAACAAGCTGCAACAAGGTTAGGAACTCGTTCAGCAACTCAGCAACAACCAAAACCCAAAGAAATTCGACCGGAAATCGCCGGAAAACCGAGATGGGAGCCAAACTCCGGTTTTCCCCTTTTCTGCAAATTCTCTTCAAAACTCAAAAACTAATGATACCCATGGTGAAAAACTTACATAGCTAGAAGGAGAAGGAAGAGAGGATCACGCCGTGCCTAACGATGCGTCTTGGGGTGGCCGGACGGCGACGAATTCGCCGGAGAAGGGAAGAGCAGCGACGGAAGAAGAAAAAAGAAAATGGGAGGGGGGGTGACTCGGGTTCTACCCGTGCTCTCTCTCTTTCCTTTTAATTTTTTTCTGATTCTTTCCCTTTCTCTCTCTTCCATCTGTTTTATTTCTTGCTTTCTACTAAAAGAAACTCACAAACAAAAGTCATGCCAAAAATAGAAATTTCTATTTTTGGTCATAACTTTTCCGATATAAATCCAATTTAAACAAACTACGTGTCCACGAACTCGATTTTGCGTATTCTACGACAATCTCAAATAAATTTCCTAATTTACCGGACTAAAGAAAAAGTCACTCCTCGGTCAACCATGGTAAAAAGTAATTAATAGGTACGGGGCATTACAAGGTGTATCTTGAGAAATCATCTACAACTACTAGCATGTAGCTCTTACCTCCAATGCTTTCAGATTGAGCTGGTCCCATGAGATCCATGTGTAAGAGTTCCAAGACAGTTGTGGTTGTTACAGAATTCACCGTCTTGTGAGGAGCCTTGGTTTGCTTTCCAATTTTGCAGTCTCCACATATCTTGTCAGTTTTTCCCTGTAGATTTGGTAAGCCTCGGACACATTGCTTGGAGGATAATTTCAGCAAGTCTTGATAGTTTACATGTCCCATCTTTTTGTGCCAGAGTTCAAGGGTTTCCTCGGTAGTTTTTACAGACAAACAGGGCTGCAAGCTGGAAGATTCATTAGCTTGAATATGATAACAGTTATAAACAGATCTCTTACCTCCCATGATACCTTCTCCTTTCTGATTTAAGACCAAACATCTCTGTTTGTTAAACCATACATCTTCATAGTCGTCAGCCAAATGGCTTACGCTAATCAGATTTACAGTTAAGTCTTCGACAAATAATACATTTTTGAGATTAGGTATACCTGGAGTGTTTATCGTACCTCGAGCTAGTATATTTGCTTTCCGTCCATCTCCAAAAGTGACGGATCCAGTTGTGTGTTCATCTTCAAAGGAAGTGAACCCGGTTTTGTCTCCAGTCATGTGTCTAGAGCAGCCACTGTCAACATACCAAAAATTTCGTCGCTTTTCAGCTAGAGCAGTCAAGGCTACTAAACAAGTTGCCTCAATATGAGTTGTATTAGCATGTGCAAAGAGACATGTAGCATCAAATTCAGTTTTCTTAGTCCAGACATCTTTTCTTTTTTCAGTTTGAAGATCTTTCTTAGAGAACAGTTCAGTTAGTTTGTTAATGAGTTCCTTTTGTTCTTCAAGCTCATACTTTAGAGATTCAACAGTACACTTTTCTTGAGAAACTTATGAGTTTGAAAATCTTTCATTGCATCTAGGTCTGATATGTCCTATCTTACCACAGTAATGACAAGTAGGAATGAAAGTTCGATTGTTAGCGTACCTGTTTCGACCAATGGTGGATTCTTGGTCAAGCATTACATGGTAGTTTGATGGTGGTTGAGTTTCCCTCCGTTTCTTCATAACTGTGACTTGATTATCCATGGAGGCTTCTTTCTTTTCAACAGATGATCTCGATGCTCTTACGAACTTAGTGCTCTTGGAACTTTCTCCATTGTACCCTAATCTAGAAGTGTCATGAGGAGCTTTTCCTGATCCTAGCAACTTGGACATGGAACTAGAGCTAACATCGAACTTGTTGAACTTTTCTTGAGTTGATCGTAACTCATCTTGCAAGATCTCAACTTTAGCTAATAATTCCAAGTTCAATACTTGTTGTCCTTTAACTTCCAGTTCTAGTATTTTGATTCTGTTGAGATACTCTGTCTTTTCACTCTTCCAAGTTGAAGATATCTGGTCATCTTGCAATTCTGCTAGTTCACCTACATGTTTGCTTCTTTCCAGTTCCCATGCAGATTGTGATGTCTCCAAAAGTTTCTCTAATTTTTCTTTTTCGCTTCTCAGGAATTCAACTTCTTTTTCCAAACTCAAGTTTTTGAGGAGAGTTGCCTTTGAGGCTTTGTAGAGTTGTCTGCAGCGGATATTTGTTTCATCATCAGAGAAGGCTTCATCACTATCGGAGTCAGGTAGAAGTGATGATACAAACTCAACATTTTCAACTTCCTGAGACTCATCATCACTCCAGGTTAAGAGAAGTGATTTATTGTTGCTATTTCCATGCTTCCTATTTCCACAGTCAGTAGAAATATGACCATAGCCACCGCACTCATAACACTTAGTTTTGCCTGAATGAGTTCCCTTGAAGTTTGCTCTCCCATTCTTGTTGTTGTAATCACTGCTGCTACTGCCATTGTAGGAATTTTTCTTGGGTGTGTTGGGATTTCTGGATGAGTTCTTGTTTTTGAGGAACTTTTTAAATTCCTTTGTCAATAGTGCAAGATCCAGGGTCTCATCTTTCTCTTATTTGATAGCCTTGAAGGCCACACCTTTATTTTTCTTCTCAGGCTTCAATCTCATTTCATAAGTTTTAAGATTTCCGATGAGTTCATCGAGTGGATACTCATCAATATCAAATGAGTCCTCTATGCTTGTGACTTTTGAATGAAATTTTTCTGGCAGCGCTCTGAGTATCTTTTTGACAATCTTGTCTTCATCAAAGGGTGCCCCAGACTACGGCTGTGTTTGGGGGGGCTTTTTTGCTCCCCTGCTTATAAGCACAAGAGCATCTGGCGTTTGGTAACCCAACTTATTTTCAGGCTTTAAAAAAAGCTGCCCCAGCTTACGGCTAAAAGCAGAAGCTGGCTCCCCCCAGCTTTTAAAAGCCAGAAGCTGTGATGGGCACTGTAGCGGTAACACTGTTCATTAATGAATTTTTGAAAATCCCGTTTTGTATCCTCCGTTGGCTGAAACAATTACAGCCGCTGCCACCCACCCTCCATCAGTCTCTCGATCCCATCTCTCATCTCCCTCTGCTCTCTCCCATCTCCCATCTCCCTCTGCTCGATCTCCCATCTCCCTCAAATAACATCACAGAACGCATCCCATCCGATCTCTCTCAAATAACCCATCACAGAACGCATCCAATCCCTGCTCGATCTCCCATCTCCATCCGGTCGATCTCCCTCTGCTCGGTCTCCGGTCGATCTCCTCTGCTCGGTCTCCGGTCGATCTCCCTCTGCTCGATCTCCGCTCGATCTCCTCTGGTCGATCTCCCTCTGCTCGGTCTCCGGTCGATCTCCTCTGCTCGATCTCCCTCTGCTCGATCTCTGCACGATCTCCTCTGGTCGATCTCCCTCTGCTCGGTCTCCGGTCGATCTCCTCTGCTCGATCTCCTTCTGCTCGATCTCTGCACGATCTCCTCTGGTCGATCTCCCTCTGCTCGGTCTCCGGTTGATCTCCTCTGCTCGGTCTCCCTCTGTTCGATCTCCCTCTCACAGAACGCATCTCAGCCTTACTTGCATCTGAAATTGAAGCCTCAATCAACCAATTTTCGAATCAAGCAAGTCAGTCTCCCTCTGCTTCGTTCTAATTGTTGTTATAATTATTGTTATTTTCGTAGTTCTTGTTAAATTCGTAGATTGTTGTTATAATTGTTGTTATTTTCGTAGTTGTTAAATTCGCAGTTCTTGTTAAATTCGTAGTTCTACTTCTATAGCTCTTATTGTTGTTCTAATTGTTGTTATGTTCGTAGTTGTTAAATTCGCAGTTATGCAAAGATTCTAATTGTTGTTCTAATTGTTTCCTTTGATGCTGGGGTTTAATTGTTGTTCTAATTGTTTCCTTTTAAATTCGCAGTTCTGCAAAGACTTACCTGATTTTATGATAAAGGCATTTGTTTCCTTTGATGCTGGGGTTTAATTTCCATGCAATAATTTGTGCAGATCGGAGGCAGTGGGGTTCTATATTCCCCTTTGACTTACATTTTTGATGAAGAAACTCCAAGATGGCGTGAACTTCTCTCAAAACTTGGCCTCTAAGCCCTTGGAGACCTTGTTGCATATTTTGTAGCTATATCAATGCTAAAGATTTTGTTGAGCACATCTTTGATACCTGCAATTGTTTAAAAGTAGAAAGGATGCACTGCATGAGGATTTTATTTTGAAAAGTCGGATCTTTGTACTCTACTATATGAGTCGAAACATGACATTGTAGTCAGACTGGCCATGTAAGACATGTTTTGTATGCTGTAAGCAATTTTTCTCTATTCTTCTGTTGTGGTTATATAGCTGAAATCTGCCTGCAATTTGGTTAAATTGGTTTCATGATGCACGATCTTGGATCGTAGTACAAGAGTTGAAGTTTTGGTTGGCAGTAAACCAATCACTTTTATATTATAATTTTGAAACTAGTTTGATAATCATGAAGCCACTGCGAGCTCATCTATGATGGGTATCGTGGTGATGGTTCTCAGCATGACTTGCGTCACATAGCAGTGGTTTTCTGAATGTGTGAAAACCAGAAAAATGAGTGGGTGTCTATTAATCTTAGCAAGAAAGTCCATTTTAGCACCTGACTTCTGATGTAGCAACCAGCAACTAGCAATTCAATTAGTTGACTTTGGACAAAATGGACCACATAATAGGCAGCCTCTTAAAAGAGCTACAATCCTAAACTAGAAATTTATCTAGTATGTGCGGGATGGGAAGGGTCTGCTCATGATACGAGAGTGTTTCTATCGGTACTTCGAGATCCCGAAATGAATTTTCCTAAACCTCCATTAGGTAACTATATTTATTTTTAGATCAAATTTTATGATGCTTTGAATGAAGTTTTGTTAAAATTTGACATTTCTTTATTTTACAGGTTATGGGTCAAGTGGTGAGATAGAAATGGATGATGATGTACAAGAAGAATATCATGGTCACGGTGCACAAGAAATGGAAGCAATAAGAAATAGCATTACTCAAAGTTTGATGAATGCTCGTAATAACGTGAACATTTGATGTGAACTAGAAACTATGATTTATAATAATATAGTCACCATGATTTATAATCATATTGTCCAATATTAATCAAATAGTCACCATGCTTTATAAAAATTCAAAATTAACAAAAATTAATACAGACATAATAAAGATTAAAAATAATAACAAGATCATTTGAACAATATTGTTTTATATACAATTAATTAAGCAAAATAATCTCTCATGTCCAATTCGGTCATTCCACAAATAAAAAGCACAAGCCAGTTTGATTTACCAAACACTTTTCCACTGCTTCTGCCACTGACAGCCCTTATAAAAAGCCAGTTTACCAAACACTCAGCAGCTTTGCTTTTCAGCCACTTATTCTCAGAAATAAGCAGAAGCTAGCTTTTTCTCAAGGAACAGCCATACCAAACATAGCCTACGACATTGACCAGAGATTTTGAGAATTCTACCATGAAAGTCATCTACTGTTTCATCATCTCCCATGGTCATTGTCTCGAATTCAAAGATCAAGGCTTGTAATTTCTGAGCACGTACCTTTTTATTTCCCTCGTATGTAGTCTGTAGAAGGTCCCATGCATGCTTGGCAGTATCACAATGACTGATTCTCAATTTTTCTCTCTCAGATAGAGCTGTGAAGATGCTGTTTTTGGCTTTGAAGTCTGCTTGCAGATCACGAACTTCTTCTTCAGTCCAGTCCTATCTTGGTTTGGGAGTGACAGTGGAAGAGCTCTATCCTTTTGCATTTATCATAGGTACAGTCCATCCATTCTCCACAATATTCCACACATGTTCATCTTGAGCGTAGAGATATGATTTCATGTATATCTTCCACTGAGTATACTTTTCACAGCCACCATCGAACCATGGAGGACTATTGACAGATCCACCAGCAGCTCTATCGTGTGAATGTTCCATCTTTCCCGGGATCACTAGAAGAATCTAGAATCCGCTCTGATGCCAATTGTAATTACCTGATGGAACAATTGTTTGAATTACCGTTATGTATAGAAATTTATTTTAAAAGAAATGCGATACATAACACGAAGATTTGCTAACGCAGTGTAAACCTCTCCACTGAGGAAACTTCACTGCGTGGCTTTTGACGTAGCCAACACGAAAATGCAATCCAATATGAATTCACTAGGGTTTACAGAATACAAGTCGTGTTGTTCTTAACAAACACTCTCACTTAGCAACACATGCTAACTTGTTTTACAACTGTTCTAACTCCCAATACAACATTCAAGATACTCAACCTTCAACTTTTCGTGCTGTCAATTTAAATCACGATCTTGAGAATAAGTATGAAATGATTTTGCAATGGAATACATGAAACACATAAAGAGGGTTTTTCCAGAAAAACGATATGAACAACTCTAATCAATCTAGAGCAATTTTTGTGTAATCAAAAAAGAAAAACCACCACGCTAACTTTCGTTTAGAAACCTTTTATAGGGGAGAAACTCTCCCCCTCAATCAAATCTTTTCTTAATAAATAATTTAAGAAAATTATAGAAAGGTTTTAAAACAATTTTTGAATGAGCAATCGAAACTTTCCTAACCAAGATCTCAAATTGATATGCAAGTTTAAATCCCTCTTTAATGCATAATAGATTTGAATCAAATTGACTGATATGCATATCAATCAAAAAGCATAAAAAAGATATGGAATCAAAACATATTAAACTCAAGATCAATGACTTAATTTGGCCTAATCTTCTCTTCAAGATCCGATCCTTTGATCCTTTATCTTTGTTTCCTTAATGCTCCGGTTTCCTTGTGACAAAAGGGAAATCATGTATTAAATGGTGAACAGCCCAAAATACTTACATAGGTTCTCTGGCATTTTCATTTTTGAAGATAAGGAATAGGAAGAAGAAAAGAATCCTGAAATCTTGTGACTCGGTATTAACAGAATATTAAATAGTGGACCAAAAGATGATCTCTACATCATTTCTTGCCACAGTTATTTAGAGCATTGCATACTGCCCATAAATTTGTATCAGACTGGACTTGATGATTGTTTCTATCTTGCCAAAATGGAAGGGTGGCCCCAAGTATGATTATACTATACTAAGGTCACAATTAAGTGTTTGATCGGTCATGAGAAGTATTTCGAGATGGCTTTTTGTCTAGTAATCAACAGCAAGTAATGGATCAAGGATCTCTCACCAGAGTTGTGGCTACAAGGAATGAGGTTGGCCTAAAGATTATTAAGAAAGGAATACCAGAAGGAACAGTCATTTTTGGGCATGAAATTGGGCGAACCTGGTCTAAGAGCTGGACTTGAGGATTGAGAATATGTTATAATTGATGTATTTTATGGTTTTGTTTGGTTTATTCTGTTTTGTGGTTATGCTTCTTTGAGTCAAATTTTCAGCAGCAATATGACAATTACAGATTCATATTATGAATAAGTGGTTGCCTTCCCATACTTTGTACCACCAAACTTCTCTTGTTTTACCTCTTGTAGGTAAATTTGGACAGTGAGAACAAAGAGACTATAATGTGCAAGAGTTGGGTGGCTATATATAAACTATCTCAACTTTTACAAATCTGGGATGGACGACAATTATGGACCAAAATTCTGATAATACTGTACATCAAAGTTTTGAGATTAAGACTAGACCACAACACAACAACTAATGATGGATTACAACATATTGGCAGCAAGACTCTTCTAACTCATTTTACACTTCTTAACGTCCTCCATATATAGAAGCCAAAATTGCACACTTCACCTGCTCCTGATCATTAGATATTAAACAAGCACATCTCATGTTTTAGCTAGGAGTGTGTGTGAGGACCCGGAAATTCGTATTTATTTTCCGAGGATTTTCCATAATCTAATTTATGCTTATTGGACGGTTTCGTGGCTAGTGGATGGAGCGGAAGTGTTTTGGACGAATTTCTATTCGGAAAGTATGACTTTAAGGGGGGCTCAAGGTTGACTTTTTATACTTTGGGATTCTCTGAAAACTTCCTTCACGAAAGTTGTAGAGCGCGTCATTACGAGTTCATGGACATGTGGAACGCGAGAATCAGAGTTTGTACGGGAAAGTTATGAGCATTTGAAGTTTTGGAAAAGTTCTATAAATAGGAGTTTCCATTTTCAGAAACTTACTATTTTCATTTTCTCATTTTCCTTTTTCGGAAATCAAACTCTCCATTCTCTCACTTCTTTGTGTGTGACCCGATTCGGACCCGACAACCCAACCCGGCCGCCATTTCCTATTCTGGCGACCTCTACCGGTGAAACTCTCCAGATAGGCTCGTCTCCACCGTGCGCTCCTCTCTGTGGTGTCCTCTAGCATCGATTCGCAGCGGCGACGGTGCAGTAAGGTAGTGAACTTTGGTGCAGTCAGACCCGATCAGTTCTCCGATCTCCGACGACGACGGGGCTTCAAGTTTCCTTAGGTGAGTTCAGAGGAGGCTCCTTGATCGATCTGTGGTGGTTGTTTGGATCGATTCACGTGAAACTTGGTTCAACTAGGATTGAATAGTAATCCACGGGTTGTCAGGTAGTTTTCGACCCTTTATGCTTGTTTTCTGACTTCGAGCTAGTTATGAAAATTTACAAGCATGCTTAGATGATTAGCTTTGATGTTGGAAGTTTTGTGAAATATTGAGTTTTGGCCGGCGGCGGTGCGCCACCACCTGTGGTGACATTTTGGCGGTGTTCCGGCCATGTAAAGGACTGTTTCTGGTATTATATATCTTCTACTCGTCGATATGAGCATTTCGATATATAATACGCGATTTTTGGAGTTCGTATGAAATTGTTATGATTTTTACGGTTTCATACCGGTCGATTTATTCGATCTGTGAGGATTTGAGCGTTTGATCGACTTGTGGTTTTGGCATGTCGATTGTGGGAGTTTTCTGGAGACTTTGGGAGGTTTCGGATGTGGTTTCGCCTCGATTGGCATCACTTTGGGAATTTTAGTACAATTTAGGGTTTTCGAAAGTTATTCCTTGTGTTTCATTGACTGAATCAAGGCTGTACTTTCCTTAGGTGCTTGACAGAGTGCGTTCTGTAAGTAGTCTAGTGGTGTGAAGACACAGCGGGAATTTGAAGTGAGTAATCTCACAATGTTCATTTACAAACGGGCTTACCTTATCGTTTTGATAGTTATTTAGTTAACTGCAAACTATAGTTGGTATTAATTAGTAGCATTCCTGAGTGAATGTTTACGTGTATATATATTTACGTGAAATATATATGTGTAGGTGGATTTGTGTGATAAAACAATAATTATGGGTGCGTTCATTTTATTGTTTGGGTGTGCCTCTTCGTGAACAATATTTGTGAAAGGGTTGATTTCTATTGTTTTGAAAAGTGTTGTGTATTGTAGAACATTTTTAGTTCGTGGGTGGCTTATTTATGTGTGGGTCTTGTACCGGGAGTAATTGATAGGGATCAATTACGGGGAATCTTTCATTTTAGATTCGTGTAACATTTTGGGTCCAGTGCGACTCCTTTAATGTTTTGGTATTTATACTGTGGATCCAAAGGCTTACGAGTTGAGGATCGTGGATCACAAAATGTGATCGTGGGTGGGAAAATCGGGAATTCACGCCTTTGGCTGGGTTAGTGGATACGATTAGTTAGAGCTCTAGTCTGTCCGCCGTGCTATGTTTCTTGATTGAAACGTGAATCGTGTGAGTTTATCTCGTGCTTTGTTTCTTGATTGAAACGTGAATCGTATGAGTTTATCTCGTGCTTTGTTTCTTGATTTAAATGTGAAACATGTGGGTTTATCCCGTGATTTGTGATTCTTGTGGGTTTATCCCGTGATTTGTGAAACGTGTGACTTTATTTCGTGATTTGTGTGAGTTTATCTCGTGATTTGTGTGAGTTGTTTCTTGATTTGAAACGTGAAACGTGTGAGTTTATCTCGTGATTCGTGTGGGTTTATCCCGTGATTTTGGGTGAGTTGTTTTGAGTTACTCATACGGGCTTGCAAAAGCTTACCGGGTTTGTTGTGTGGCAACCCGGTGCACCATTCAAACGGTGTAGGGGTTAATCATGCAGGTCAGGGTAATCGTGGCTGAAAACTGAGGTAGCGAGCTAGCAGCTTTACGGTAGGAAGCCAATTTTGTGACTTTACCGTTATTAAGACTTCCGCTTGTAGTGAGCTCTGAGGAGCATTTACGTTTTATTTTGTTGTTGACAATTTAATTCTCAAGCTTGTGTAATATATAACTCTATGGAGCGAGTGCATATTAACTTTGAGGGTTCAGGGCATCAGTATGTACTTGGTTTAAAGGGAAAAAAGATTACAGATATTTTGTATTGATGACTAAACGTTCACGCATGTATAACTATGGGATTATACATCGATTTTTATTTGTGTAAAAATCAGGGGCATGACAGTGTGCATATAGAACAACAACAAATCTGCATATCATCTAGCCAGGAAGTCCTTTCTGAAAATCTCTTTGAATATGGGTTGGTGGAGTAGAATTTATGAGGCTTAACCACTTCGCAGATTGATCAACATTAGGATTTGCAGAAACTGTTCTAACCGAGGAAACTCACGGTAAAACTTCACAATGGATTTTTTCTCATTGGTTTTCTCACTTTTGTGATATACCAGGAAAAGAAAATTACCAAGTTACATAGTGTTACTTTTTCACACAGATTCAAGTCGTGTATAACCCATGCAAAACTCTAGTGGGAACCTGGTTTCTTCCTAAAGTTTCAAAAATTCTTTGCAGGTTCCCGGTTTGCTTGAGTAAGTGGCTAGGATTATGCCACAAGTACTGCATAACAATTGACGGTTATAAATAGTAATGACGTGCCCGAGCAACCCATATATCCTCAGATCATGGCATAATTTTCTGACTTTTCTGAAAATATATTACTTCCTTTTAGTGTGGACGGCCTCATATGCCAACATGTACTCTCTCTTAGCACACGCCACGCATCAAATAGGGTTTTCGTATTTCATTTATCCAGAAGAAAATGTTATAGCATAATGAATGCTACATACATGAGTTGTTAAGTAGCTTACTTGTAGCATAATGTCAGACCAATGGGGTTGAACCTATCTTACTAAGTCCTAAAAATATGATATAAGATCTATGAATTCTCCGGTAGACAACGAGACTGGAAAAACAGTCAAATCGACCATGGAGACTCTAAATCCTACAAAATACCAAACATTATTGGTAGGGGGTGTTGGCATACCGCTAACTGGGTCGTGGTTCTACACTTGTGAAGGATGTACATGTGCTCGAGTCAACTCCACCTCTTGTTAAGTGAATACACGTGATAGTATTGGGTAGAATACAACATCACTCATCATCGGTGTTTTGTGACTGAAACATAACAAAAACGATCATGCAAGATGGTACATGTTCTATAAACAGGAACCAAAAAACAAATTGATATATGTTACCAACCCCAAACCTAAATTGGCCCAGATCAATGGTCAGCTCCAAACCCAGCCCAAACAAATTCCCAAACCCGCTCCAACTAAAATCTGAATCCAATCTTGCCCAATACCTTTTCTAGACCTTTGTTGCTTCCCGTTTCTGTCTGCCTGCATGACTCGATAGAAAAAATACAATCTCTAATCTAACTTAAATCTAATTTAAAGGGCATAGTGATTTCTTTTTTTCTTTGTTAAGAATACTATTTTATTATATGGGCAAGTCAAAACAGTAAATTAGCAAAATATTAACAAAAAACTAAAGCTATTTTAACTTTTTTTTATTTAATTTATTTATTTATATATTTTTATTAGAAGCTATTTTGACTTTAGTAATCATTGTTTCAATGGTTTTTAGTTTTGAGATTTTTAGCTTTACACGATGATCAATAATTTGGATAGAAAAAGAAAAACAACGAGAAGATATGGCTCCCAACAGCCATTACAATGATTTATATCAAAAGAATGATGAGAAAGAAAATGAGTCACATTATTTCTTGGTTCTATATATTTGTATAAGAGAACCTACAAAATGATAAGTCCGGAAGTAATGTCACAAAAAAATTTTTCCCTCTTTTTTTGACCAAAAAAAGAACTTGTGTTATAGAAACAATTAACCCAAGGGTAACTCTTGAATTGACCATTTTCATTCCTTCATTTGTAAAAAGCTCATAGCCGCTAGCTCATTCATTGTGATGCGGGAAGCATGTACATGATAGTAAGAGGCTCCGTCAAACGCCGAAACTCATATGAGATGAGCTAGAATCCACTAGCAATTACGGGCACAGCCGTAAGAAAGATAGAATAACTTCTCTAATATTTGGTTTTTAATTGATAACTTAAATGGAAATTACAATCTAAGAGGCCGGTGTCTTATATAGGGCACATAGTATAAACCTAATACAACTCGAAAACATAAAGAACAATTTATTATAGACTAAAACTAAGAAACCTAATTAAACTTGATTCAATAAAAATCAAAAATAGAATCCTAGATAATAAAGAATATTACACTTGGAATCTCAATCAAGATTTTGCTCGTGAATTCCGATATATCCAAAAGTTACTATTCCATCATTTAAGATGTCTATTTGAATACCAATTTTCAATATTCAAATTATTCTTCTTAATGTGAAGACGCTTATTTCTTTTCGAGATTTTTTGTTAAAATTAGCTAAAATCTTGTCCTACATCACATTGATTGAATGCCTTTTAATTGTGGAGCCAGAACCACCTTGCTTATTGACAATAATGGTTTGATTGTTCAGCTCTCATTATCTACCGACAAGTTTGTCACAGACTGGTACTTTTTATCTTGACTTTAAAGGTCCTGATTTCCTCATATTACAAGCTACTAAAATTCCCACAAATTCCATATATGTTATGTGCTTGCGATGTTGAATGGGTGATGGGTCTATTTTTGAGATTAAAGGAACACGACTAATAAATTGCCTCGATACAGTTAGAGATCAAGTTGTTTTAGCTCATTTGGCTTGTTTTTAACTCTTGGTATATAGTGCTTTCCCCTGCTGTAGTCTTGTTTTATTTTTTACCATAAAATGTAACTTCTTTCCTTGAAAGAGATGCTTGTATGCAACCTTGTAGGTGCTTGCATATGTTGCTCATTTTTTACGTTCGGTTCACTGGAATTATTGAAAGTGTTAAAAGCGGTACAAGTTTATTATCAGAATCTGCAGCTACTCTATCTTATCTTCATTTTCTTCTGCAGAAAATCACTTGCAGCCGATCATTCATGGAAATGTCAAGTCTTCTGACATATTATCCACAGATCGCTACGTGGCCAAAGTCATTGGTTTTGAGCTTCTAGGCTAGTCCCTAGCTACTACTGAATCCTAGATAAGCACATCAGTTCAGAGGACATGCACATAAAAGTGATGTTTGTAAAGCTTTGGATCAAGTGGTTTTGTTGGACAGGGGAGATGGCCGTGTGCTTAAAAAGACCTGAATGTCAATGAATCAAAACTTCACATTTTGTTTCGTCCGTGGAGTGAAGTTTGCCTACTTGAGATTCTTGTGCCACAAGTAGTTGTAATTGAGGGAAACAGAGAACCAAGTGAGAGAAGTTGAGTAGCGCAGAAAGGCCTGGAATGTAATGTTGTATGACACAGAGAGCAGTCTACATAGTTCAAATAAACAACCCCGACATTTCAATGAAAATGTATTTAAATTTGACTCACCTTGTATCTCAGTTACCAATTTTCTCATTTCCCATAGAGTCAGACTGAGACCATTAAATAGATGGTTGTTGGGGTAACTATTATACATCAACAGTTTCTCTTAACAAAAAAGAAAAAGCTACAGAGCAAGCAAGAGTTCATTGGCCATCTCAATCTTACATCTATGAATATCATAGGTCAAAATTAAGACACAACATAATAGAGAACAGTGCTATATTCAACCGATGTTTCAAACAATTATCTCTCATTCCAGTCAAGAGCCAAATATAGAGAACAACCCTTCCATAAAACCTAAAACTCATCACTTCTTTAGGAGTTCCTTGATAGGGCTGGTGGCAAAAAAATTTACTTAAACCATAGGATTAGAGATGACATATGTTGGTTGCTGGATCTATGAGAATTGAAAAAGCGTATTGAATGTAATAATTAACATAAATTTAAGGACAAAATGGTCCTTTCACTACTCATTCAATTGTACCACCCTTCATTTTACTTTAGTATATATATATATATATATATATATATATATAAGGAAAAATTTCACAAATGGTCACTCAACTATGACTCATTCGACACTTTGGTCACTGAAATTTCAAATATATCACTTTGGTCACTCAACTATTACACTGTCAATCACTTTAGTCGACACTTTATTTTTTTTTTCATTAAAAAAAAATGTTTGCCACAATATCAATGATATTTTCATCAAACCAATTATGAAAAATTGAGAAATATGTATTAGAATGATTGGGAGAAGTGATTAAAGTGAGAAAAAAAAACTCTTTGGGTGACTAAAGTGATTGACTGTGTAATAGTTGAGTGACAAAAGTGTCGAATGAGTCATAATTGTGTGACCATCTGTGAAATTCTTCCTATATATAATCTCTTCTCTAGCTTTATGACTATTAACCAACTGTAGTAGTGGTCGTGCATGACATGGTTTAAAATGGTTGAGCTGATATTATTTGAGTTAACCATAGAACTAGTCAGGATTGATGCTTGGAATTAAAACACATCTTCTCTGCGTTCTATAGTCTGACTGGCTAGTACATGCAGTTTAACATTTTTTGGGGCAGATAGCCATTGGTTGATCTATTCGTTGTAATTACCTCGAAGACTCTGTGGAGTTCAGCTTTGATGAGTGAGATTTACGTAAGTAGAGTGATGAGCTATTTAAAATAAGAGCTCTAATATCAACAGTTGAATAAAAGATTAAAAATTTAGTTGAATTATTATACAACATATATATATATATATATATATATATGGCTAGCTTCTGCTATCCACCTAGGTGAGACTCACCTGGTGATGTGGCAGAACGACATAAGACGAAACCAAAAGGAGAGCTCGGTGCTCTCAGACCCGAAGCACCACCCGACCGAGGAAACCCAGCCAGGACGCCGACCTCCGGCCACCGATCAAAGACACAAGACCCCCAGTCTCTCCTACTGGTCGTCTCCGTCACGCCTGTGGCCTTGGATCGCCCATGCACGGGACGATGAGGGTGACTCGACTGTGAAAAGTGGTAACTGTTCCGGCGAGTTTCCGCCATTTCCGGACACCGTCTGAGCTTCTTGTGCTTTTCCGGCTATCTTGGCCTTGGCTTCTACTTTGATGAGCTGACCCATTTGAATGGTGGCGATGGAGGACCAGACCCAGCTCAGAATGAGGTCGTTGCTGGCAATGGCCGGCAGGGAGAGGTTGGCGTCGTCGGACTCAAAGACGGAGAGGAGCCACTTCATGTCGCCGATGGAGCACTCGAGGAGGTTGGAGACCTTACGGAAGTCGGCGGTGGTGGTGATGGAGAAGACCTGGCGGCGGAGAGAACGTGGAGATACCACCTAGGTGAGCACCACCTAGGTGGATAGCAGAATTTTCGTCGATCTTGTAGTAATTAAGACGAAGCTACCTACAAGTTTATAACACCCAATTATTGTTTCTCAGAAGTAGGCCAAGTTAATTTTGTTCTTCCCATTACGTTTTCAAAAAAAAGAATATGACATGGGCGATTAATAAATGTCATACAAATTTTTTCCGTTCAAACCACACTTTTTTTTTTTTTTGCCAACACTTTTTCCTTATCCATGTTTTAATTTGGTCAAATATAATTAGTTTTCATTAATTTTCTGCCATTTGTAGAAGGGATGGATGAGAAAGGCTTTCATAAGCCTGCTTTACACTTTCAAAAAGTAGTAGTCAATTTCCCCCTAGCTAGCCGGCGAAGGTTTGAAATTTATGATGGAACAAGCTACTAAGCTAGTAACTAATCCAATAGTTAGTAAATTTAGCCAGCTAATATTCTTTGCAGTCGGCCAGCAGTAATCAGGTAAAGGAATGAGGTATACCTAATCAATATCATCGAGAAAATAGCAAAGCATGCATGTACATTTTCTTTTCAACATTAATCACGGAAAGTGATTAAATAAAGTGTGTTCCTTTAAGTACTTAAGCAAGCAAAGTGAAAGGTGATTCCTTGCACTTTTCTATTTTTGATTTGGTGATTAGACTTGAACCATCAAAGATTCACAACCTCAATCCTCGCTTAAATTAATCAGCGAGGAATTCATGCATCACAAATTTTTCTGACTTAAAATTTTTCATTGATTACTATAGACGAGGACTTTCGGCTTCCCTACAAATTAGTGATTGCGAGGAATCTCACAGATTAAGAATTTGATAACGAAGCTTGATCGATCACGACCTAATTATCCAAAAACATGCCTTCACTTTTGATCTCTATCCACTTTTGATCTCTATCCAGCCATTCTGAGAATTTGACTTTAAGTTCACTACTCATTAGTTACAAAACGTCGATTTTTAGTTCTTCAAACAGAACCCGATGATGATAATATACCAATCATTAATCTCCATCCGGTTTAGTAAATTATGACTGTTGGGGTTAGCTGACCAAACAAAACAGATACAAGATGGTTTAAATTAGTACAATGACACACTAACAAGAAGGTGGAATCTCTAGCTAACTTAAGTCTAGAATTCAATCATGAAGGGAGTTAAAAAGTATGTCGATGAAGTAGAAGCAGACCCAAACTTGTCGTTATAGGTAAGATCGATGAAACTACGTACATCAACCGTTAGTTAAGGTTGATAGCACAATCCAAAACAAAGTAGCGATGAAACTATGACATCATCCGTTAGTTAAGGTTGATAGCACAATTCAAAACAAGGTAGCCTGCGCAGTTGCTATCGAGTATTGGAGATCTGTATAGTTTAACTGCTCTAATCATTTATATTGATTACTATACCAATCAGTCAGCTTGACATCTCTTCCATGCTGGCAGTGCAATATTTTTTACATATGCCATGTCCTTTAACCACCTTCTTTGCATTCTCTCAGGCCGACAGGCCATGTCCCCCTATTTTCTTCTTCTTTATCTAAAGTTAGTAATTAAAAAATTAAAATTAAAATTAAAATATTCTGGAAAACTCCCGCTAAGACGCAAACAAGTTCCAAGAATTGCCTCCCATCCGGGCTGGAGAGAGGCAGAGTCTAACTGTGTTCCGCCCTAGTTCAGATTTTTGAGAAAAAAATATAAATATATATGTTATAAACTAGAGAATTAGAGAGAGATAGAATAGATAGAGAAACAAAGTGTAGGAGGAGGTACAAGTGTCTATTTCATTCTCATTAGACCCCTTTATATAGGAGTAATGTTTACATCATAAGGACATAACTAATGAGTATTTACAGTGGACAGCCACATATATATAATATTTATAACACTCCCCCTTGGATGTTCACCACTAAATGATATAGTGTTGGACGCGCTTAATGTTGCCTCGTAAAAAACCTTGCCAGGTAACAAAAACCCAGTGGGACAAAAACAACCATGGTCGAAGGAGAAAAAGAGTACAACGCGCATATGTCCTAGGTAGCATAATTTGAATGCTCCCCCTGATGAGAATCTCCCCCTGATTGTTGCAAGCTTCAATCATGTATGTAATAAATACATGCACCATGTATATTGGATATGGTGTGTCGATCACATAGGTGAGACTATGTGTGCTTTACATAAAGAGGACTCATCATGAATTGCAATTACTGCAAAAGTTAGGGTAATACCAATAAACTATGATAATAAATCTTACCTCAAGTAAAACCAATTTCATATGCTCAAATTATAGATAAAGATAATAGGAAAGAATAACAATATAAAGGAACAATAATTGACACATTTACCTTTATCCGAGCATTAATTGAAATTTAAGTATGACATACTTAGCCATAAATATCAATTTGTGTAATTCATAATTTCATATAGGCTCATTATGAGCTCTAGATAAATTCATAACTTTGAGAAAGTTAGAATATGTTGCAACATTGTGAGCATGATTCGAATTCGATTTCTTAGTCTTATCATAGTACTCATTGAGGCAATAAGTCACTTTGACCGTAATTGAATGAGTATGTATGAGCTTTAGACTTTTGATTCCATGAGTGAGCTTTAAGCTCATTCATTCATGGACTTGCCTTTGGCAATATGAATCGGTCAAGGATTTGAGTAAGCAATATGCTTATAATGACACATAGGATTTGGGGATTTGCTTTTAGCAATTTTCCTTTAAGATCTTCATATTAGCCAAGACAACATGCCATAAGTCTCTCGTCAATATAACACTGTACTTATAGAAAAGTTGTCGCTTGGAGAAGAATGATAAGCCCATGTCTCTGTAAAGAGACTTGTGTCATAGTGATTTTAATTCAATGGAATGAACACCCTCTTGTATTTTAGGGGTTATAAAGTCCAAATATTTCATCACGTTTCCAATAATCAAATTCATTGGAATTGCCTCTTTCCAATTTGGCCAATATTATAATTTGTCGACACAATGAAACGTGGTAGTATATAGCCCTTGATGATATTTAGTTGCAACACAGATGAGATATCATCAATGATCATCAATTAGAGATCTATCACACATTCAAAATATATGCATGCATTAGCTATAATAAGCTTATTCATATCCAATACCCATGCCTCTTTTAGGGCATTTGTTGTCTCTCAAGGACAAATTAATTAAAGAATGTGGATCTTTGTATAACCTCATAACGAGTGTTATAGGGCTTGTATAATCTTCCCTTATAGGGAGATTAAAACATTGGACTTGGTGGATATATCCCACATAATGCACGCCGTTACAATAGTGTTTCCTCCCCCTAACGGCGGGAAGACCATCTAGTTTGACCATTCGCAAAATATGCGTGTAAAAAATTTGGATTGGAAATCCATTGGTGGATGGCGAGCCCAAACCAATTTTTAGGTCAAAAACTTGTCTTTAATAAGTGTCACTTTCTCAATTTCTCATAATTGATTGAGACTTTTTCTGAAGATAATAATAAGACATGGTGGATAAATATCACACACCAATTCATATCGTTTTTCATAATATTTCTCCCCCTAATGACGGGAGAATTGTCTTATTAAAGTGACAACTCGCAAATTTGCGATAAATTATAATATCCTCGTTAGGAAAGTTTGCAATTATTGTTGTATTAAACAATAATGTAGAGTATGTATGTAGATGAGTCTACATGACATAGTAATGACACATTAGTCACGCTAAAATAAATTTATTTGGCTCAATGAAAAATTTAGTTCATGATACAGTATACAGTAGTATACTTATAGTTGATTAATACAACTTAATTTAGGTGAAAATTTCATCACCAAATATATGCAATATATTCTACATAGGTAACATAATACGAGCTCGATCAGTTGGCGCAGGCCATCAATCAAGATCTGCAGCTCTTGAGATGATTGTTACCTTAGCTTTTTTTAAGCATCAATTGTGAAAAACTATCAACAATTGCAATGGATCATGTCCATAGTTGCATTATATGCATGCAAGACAACTATGTTTGTCATTATATTTATCATGAACATTCATGGTTCAAATTGAATTTATTAATGAACACGTGGTTCATATTATTGTTTGACACTTAAAACAAATGTCAAACTTATTTACTCAAATTTCGAGTTTGGGACAGTAGTCCATATGGGTATAAGCATATACTCCAATAATAATAGATTTAGGGACCATAGCCCTCATACTCAAAACATTTGGTTTGAGTCTTCCCAAGTAGAATCATGTTCTAAAAGTGGAGTGAACAGAGGTTCACATGTACTCATAAAGAGAAGGGACAAAGGTCCTGACATAATTGGAGATCAAGAAACAAGAGGTTTCGATCTATTTGATTGTATAACAATCAGTGGAGGAATTTTAAGTCCTCATATAATTGGATCAAGAAACATGTAGTTTGGATCTCATTATAAAGTGACAATTTTATATTAAATTATCAGATAAGATAATAAGAGGAAATTAAATTGAAGTTGTCAAACTCATGAAAACATATACCTCGATTCTGTTGAAAATATAATTGATATTTTTGATACCAATATGTGAGTACCATATGCCAAAATAGAGGCAGATTCATTTAGAGTCAGTAATTGAAATATGCATTAATATAACATTATAACAAAACAATCATAAATTTGTTGTAGTCTAGTTGGTTAGGATATTTGGTTTGCATCCAAAAAGACCTGAGTTCAATTCCCAACGATGGAAAATAATTTTGTTATTTGTTCACACACGACGTAATCATATGAGGTAGATATGACAAAAATAATCATAAATAATAAATGTTCATTATGATCACATAGAATAAATAACTATGGTAAGTATCAAATAATGGTAATAGGATGAGTTATTTAACAATAATTACCGGAGAATGGTAATAAAATTGTTAATAAAATGAGTTATTAATAACAATAACTACAAGATAATGGCAATTAAAAACATTATCATGATAATTGTAGCTCTTGCAAAAAATACTCATGACAAATTTAGTTATGAAAGATTTGTAATAAAGGTAATTTAAACATAATAAATATGATTAAACAGATAACGATAATAGAACATAATTACGTTTAATCGGTGCCAAAATATAGGCTTAAAATGACTAAACAAAATAAATAGAGACAAAAAAACGCCTAAACATAGGCTTAAAATTTATCAGTGTCAAGAAAACCGCCGCTGATCATGTAATCAATATGTTTTCCATTGTCCACAAAAAAATCAGAGACTTTGAGCTTGTTATCTTCACTGACAGATTCTCCACATAATTTTAGTTGGGAGGTAATCATATGTATAGCAGAATTGAAAATCAGTGACAAATTTAAAGTTCTGAAGGAGCAAAATGCATCCATTCATATAGTGCTCTAAATAGAACAATGGTTTTCTGGTGAGCAAATCGATCAGCCAATGCTTGCCAAATCTCAAGTGGATCTTTCACCGTAAGGTAATCATCTTTTAGGATCTTATAAAGATGATAACGCAAGAAATCATAGGCTTGGCGGGATCTTGCACAGATGACTTATTGTCAACTTTGATGGCATTTCCAAGGTTTTTAGCCATAAAGTGAATTTCAGCATCAAATACTTCTTGCCAGAAATTTTAAGAGGATCAAAGTCCAATTTTGTTAGATTCATCATCTTCCTACAAAGAGAAAAAATGAGATATATCAGGATCCATAATTATTAGAACAGTATGTTCTATGAAAAATTCATATATGAAACAAAGGTTTCGAAGAGTTCATAAATATGAACAATGGATCCCATAGGGGACACACGAGAAAAACATTCGTGTGATGTCTATAGAACCATAGGTTCTAAGACTACTCGGTCAGAGGACTCGAGTGTTGAGCAATGGAACATGTAGTTCTCATTGTCGCATATGAAATATAAATTTTCAACAATTATATTGTATAAAAGATACATACAAATATATGTAAATGATCGCATAAAGAAAATTGATATTCATTTAGGAGAGAAAGAAGAAAAACTCATAGATCATTAGCCTTGATCATAATCAACTATGTTGCACCATAAGGCTTGCGGATCATCATGGAGTTCAAAGAAGAAGAAGAAGAAAAATAAGAGCAAATTCGTGCTGATAACGTGTTATAAACTAGAGAATTAGAGAGAGATAGAATAGAGAAACAAAGTGTAGGAGGAGGTAGAAGTGTCTATTTCATTCTCATTAGACCCCTTTATATAGGAGTAATGTTTACATCATGAGGACATAACTAATGAGTATTTACAGTGGACAGCCACACATATATATATATATATATATAATATTTATAACAATATAAACATTTAATATATCTATATTATATTAGAGAGGAAACGTGTTTCCTTTTTTTAAGGCTTAATAGCCAATTTGCTATCCTAGGTTTTATTTCAGCTAGTTTGCGGTGCTAAGTATGTATGTATGTATGTATGTGTGTGTGTCACATATATATCAGATTTTATCTAGGGCGGAGGTCCGCTTTGAAATTAAAGTGTGAACTTTGAGTTTTTGGTCGCTTTTCGATTGCGCATCCACATCTCGACCGTTCAGTTTTTAGGTAATAGTGTATAGATCATCTTTTCAAATTTTCAGCAAAACTGATGATCGTTAAGGCATTAATTACTGCTTTAAAGCTAGTACGGTTTAGGTTGACAGATTCAGTCCGTCAATTGGTTTAAGCGAGTTAGATACCTTAACGATTATCAATTTGGCTGAAAATTTGCAGAGACGATCTATACACTAATACCTAAAAATTGAACGGTCAAGATGTGGATATGTGACCGAAAAGTGACTAAAATCTCGAACTTCACAAGTTATTTTCAAAGCGGAGCTCCACTATATATATATATATATATTGGTCAAATGATTCTTAGCCAATTTTTTGCGAAGTGTATTGCCACAGTCAAATTGGTGACGAGTTTATGTATGATTGCTTGATTTCATAAATTGAGAAAGACATTTCTACTAGTATAGATGATGTGACTAGCATGAAATAATGGGAAAAAGATACAAACAGTACCCAACCTATGGCCCACTAGTAACTTCAGTACCCAAGTTTTCAAAACTATCACTTTAGTACCCAGGTTATCTAACCCGACCCAACTTTAGTACCTGGAGCCGTTAACTCAGTAACGGCGTCTGACAAGTGGCATATATTGAAGGGTAATTTTGTCTTTTCATATTTAATTCATTATTTTTATACATTGTTTTTTTTTTTTTACCTCTTCTTCGCTCTCTCTCTCTCTCTCTCTCTCTCTCTCTCTCTATAACCATTATCAAAGACCAAAAAAAAAAAAAAAAACTCTTCCAGCAGCCCCGCGCCTCTTCCTCTCCAGCCCAGCCTCCTCCCCCCGCCGCAACCCCTGCCGCGAAGCCCCACAGCCGGTATCATTACAAAGCTGTCCAGATCGGTGGGCTTCCTCTTCCACCCAGACCGGTCGGCTTCCTCTTCCAGATCGACGCTGCCCAGTTCCGGTGTTGTTACCAAACTCCGGCGTCGTTGCAACACACCCAGACCAGCGTCCAATCGGTTCTTCAGCTCGGCTACTCTGCTGCTGTCCAGCGTCCAATCGGTTCTTCAGCTAGACCACCCAAACCCTTCCTCGACTTCTTCTGACTCCCACTCCCACTTCATCTTCCTCGAATTTGAAAAGCAAGAACCTGCAATACCTTGTAAACGCCACAAACCCATTAAGCACAGATATTGTAGGCTCAACATCCCCCTCGTGATTCGCAATCTGCTCCTCCAGAACCTCAATCTCATGTCTGCATCTCTGGCCTCCTCCAGTCAAAATTTGTACCCCGTTTCTGTATTTCCTACCCAGTTGCTGGGTTTTGTTGTACTATGTTTTGAATTAATGCAAATTCTTGGTTTTGCTTCATAACATGTTTCTTTGTTTTTTGGATTTGAATGGGAATGAGATGGAGAGAGAACATCAGTTTTCTGGGTTTCAATGACAGGAAGAAAGAGAGGCGCAAGGCGCGGAGGGAGATGTACGCGTGGGGGGGGGGGGGGGGGCTAGGCGATGCGCAAGGCGAGGCTGGGCAGCGCTCGGCCTGGTGTGCTGGTCTGGCTGGCTGTGGGGCTTCGCGGCAGGGGTTGCGGCGGGGGGAGGAGGCTGGGCTGGAGAGGAAGAGGCGCGGGGCTGCTGGAAGAGTTTTTTTTTTTTTTTTGGTCTTTGATAATGGTTATAGAGAGAGAGAGAGAGAGAGCGAAGAAGAGGTAAAAAAAAAAAACAATGTATAAAAATAATGAATTAAATATGAAAAGACAAAATTACCCTTCAATATATGCCACTTGTCAGACGCCGTTACTGAGTTAACGGCTCCAGGTACTAAAGTTGGGTCGGGTTAGATAACCTGGGTACTAAAGTGATAGTTTTGAAAACTTGGGTACTGAAGTTACTAGTGGGCCATAGGTTGGGTACTGTTTGTATCTTTTTCCCTGAAATAATTTCAAAATATGAAATCTCGTCGAGAACAATTACCATTGTAATAAATAGTTATTACATTTAAAGATTTTTTATGTTTTAATATTACTATTATTATTATTATTATTTTGTGTGCCTCAATAGACTTAAATTTCTGGATCCGCCACTGCATCCCACTCTAATTGCAGAGGTGAACTGTGTAAAGTGTGACGAAGCACTGTACAAAGGATGGAATAGAGGGGTTAACTTCTTGAGCTTTGGGAACTGGAACAATGTTTATGCTCTTTGAGAGAGTATCAGTGCACCGACATAAATGGACAGTTAATTAGAGATAACATCAAATACATTTTTGTATTATTAAAACAAGTTATAAATTACAATGACTAAGATCTGTTGAATTTGTTGGGTTACTTACTGTTACACCCCATATCTGATATACCCTTGTTATTTAGTTGCATGGAATTCCCTATGGTTACCGTTTGCGGTTATAATTTTAACGTTTAGGGGGGTGGTTAAAAATTGACTTTTTATGAGTTAAAAATTTGAGAAAATTTCCTTCATGAGAGTTATAGAGGGCGTTAAACCGAGCGCGTGCATATGTGGTACGTAAAAATCGGAGTTCGTATGCAAAAGTTATGAGTGATTTACGAAAATTACTGTTCATGGTAAAAAAATTTGGATATATAGGGAAACTTACCAGGGTAGGTTTCGAAAACCGGAAACCCACCCCCCCCCCCTTCTCTCCCTCTCTCTCCCCGACTCTTCCTCCCCTCTCGGCCGAATTCCTTCCACTTCGATTTCTTCCTCTTCCGGCCGACTCCGGACGTAATCCGGCCACCCCCAAGCTCGGTTTCTTTCCCCGGTCACGTCTGTGGAGGTATCTTTGGATGATTTGGCCGAAAAAGCTCGGATTGAAGGAAATTCCTCCCCGGTTGCAGTTTGAAGCTTTTGCCGATTTCCGGCGATTCCGGCCACCTCCGGTCCCCATCTCGCCGTCGAAGGTTCGGTTTTCATCACTGATCATTTCCCCTTTGGCCTTGTATCACGATTTGTTGTGTAGATGCCGAATCGATAGAACCCGATTCTAGGGTTCTTGAGTTTTTCTGGAAAATTTTCACCGGTTCGATTCGGCCACTTAGAGATAAAATTGATCAATGTTGTAGTTGAGAAGTTGATTGGGTCTGTTGAGATGATGTTGTTGCCGAAATTTGGTGGTCATCGGAGAAGGTCGCCGCCGGCGCGTGGTCCCCACATGCCGCCACTGTAGGTAGCGCGTGGAGGCGCGTACAGTAGGGTTTTAGATGTTGTTTTAATCCCCTATACCAGTTAATGATTGTAGAATGTAATGTGTGAAGTTTGGTTGACATCGGAGGAATTTCGGATTGAGTTTAAATTGTATAATTAACGGTTTACGTGAATTCGAACGCTGGAATTATTTCGAATTGACTCGAGAATTAATTTATCGATGATTGAATATTGACGGAGTATTATGGATGGGTGTTATAGGTGTTGAGAAGTCGGATTTTAGGAAGGGGGATTATTTTGAATTTCCAATTATAAGTATCGTAAAGTTAAAGTTCCGTCCTGTGAATTATATATTTATGATTGTTATTCGTGCAGGACGAGAGGAGTCTCCATACGAGGAGAATCACGAGCGACGTCAGGATTGACCGCATATTGTGAGTGGACCTTTGATTTTAATTTATGCATGCAAATTAAATTCCGCAAGTTTTAAGATATTGAATTATCAACTTAATTATCGAGCATTTTATTTTGGTTTGGTTTATTGAATGATCTATTGATTTGAACTTTTGAATTTAGATTCATCATGCTCGATTTGAGGATTTTGATGTATGCGGATTCAGAAATTTATACTATTTATTTTATATTTATATTCAGCGATTTGAGATTATATGGAGATTTCGATGAAGCAAGACTTCATACTTATTTATACCCTATTTATATTTGAACCTGAGATGAGCTTGGCGTGCGGGATCACGTCTTTATTTATTGGATTCCGATTTTGCTAGATAAGTGGGGAAATTATACAGATTTACTGGCTTTTGATGATCTTCTTCCTCACCATACGCGGGTCATGTGAATAGGTCTCCTCCTCACTTACTTTGTGTTTGTGAGTGGCAGTGAGGTAGCTTTCTCCTCCTCACGTGGGTGGTAGTCGAGGTGATATTCTCCTCCTCGCACAATCTATGTGCGAATGGTAGTTGAGGTTATTAGTTCTCCTCCTCGCACAATCTATGTGTGGGTGGCAGTCGAGGGTAGGTAGAGCCTGAGGGGCTCCATTCCCGTATGGTGAACCCATTTCCCCTATGTTCTTTGGTTGTTGTTCTTGACTAGCGGGGCTAGTCGGTCCTTTCATATTTATTGCATGCATCGGGAGTTTTATGGAAATAAATGTGGAAAATTATAAAACCCTTTTCTTTCAATTATTTATTTTTGTCCACTCACGCTAACGTTTTATATACTTTTCCCTGGGCCCTTCGGTTTCAAATGCCCAGATTGCAGTACTGTTGCTCGGTGTACGAGAGTGAGCCATAGTGACCGCACCTGCTTCCGCCATCACACTCTGTAGGTTACCTGGTTAACCTACTAAATTCCTTGTATATTTACATTCCTAGAATGCTCTGATTGCTAAGGGATATGTGACCCAGCTTTGATGTATTATATTTGAGGTCTATGACCTAACTTTGGTGATTGTAGTATTTGTACCCTTTGGAGATTATGTTTAATGTTTTTAACCTTGAGATGGGTTTGGATGAATTTGGGAGCAAGGTGGCTCCAGGAGTTATGGTTGGATTATTAGAAGTGAATTATTGGCTTTCCGCAGGATTATGGGTTATCCATTTTTAAGGGAGATTATGCCGAAATTTTTGGTAAATCTCCTTTAAAGGTGGGTCCCGCAGGGCCACTTCCGATTCCAGGGTGGAATTCGGGGCGGGTCTTGTCACTTACACCGACGACGCGTAGAAGAATTTTCGCTGCTCTTATTTTTATTCTTATTCTTTTTTTTTTTGGCTCAAAACGAGGAGAAATTTTAAATACACACCCCTAACCACTTAAGGGTGTGTGTATTAAAAACTTCTCCAAAACGAGGGATAGAGGGGCAACAAACATCTTTATACGCAATGTAATATTAGAGAAAAATGAAGAGATACAAAGAGACAAATCAAAACTGTTTGAACCCAAAATTAACATTTTTTCCCGACATGGGGGACCCGAAGAAAACCAAGCCAATATCCGTGGCCCAACCTATTTATTTTCGACAAGTTCGGAAAATATTGTTTAGAGGCTAAATAAGGCATAATTGGAGATCAAGCAATATCGCAGCAAATCTGAATATTCCTCGATTTACTATTTAATTATCAAATATTTGGTAATTAATGGTGATTTGTGTGCTTGATTACCAAGATTATGCAAAAGAAAACAATAACGTGGCCCTGCAAAAGAAATCCTTTGATCCTCATTAAGTAGAGGAAAAAAAAAAAGGGATTATGGTTTCCCATGCAATTAATGTGCAAAATTGCATGTGCAATGACATATATGGAAGCATGCAATCATGCCTGATGGTGGCCAAAGAGGAATATATATATATATATATGATGTATGTATGGTGGCTCATTCATGGTTCAATGCAAGTCTTCCATGCAATTAAGGTTTCATGAAGGTGGAGCAGTTTGAGTAAGTATGCAATCATGCTTAATTGCAATAAACAAGGGGTATGTATTCCTGCATGCCACTATGCTACGGAGTCTTCACGGATATATACTAAGATACGTGCATATCCTACAGTTCGCATCCAAGAGTTTACATCTTAAGAGGCAATTAACCTTTGCCTATATTCTAGCGGCAACAGAGGATAATTAATAATTATTGTACGATTAGTTATCAAAACTATTAAGAGTTTTGATTTGATTCAAGGCCAATAACTGTGGCCTAAAATATAGTATTTCATCCTCTTTGGAAAGCAAATCTACGAGCAGCCTATATATAGAGGCTAAAGACGATATACAAAAGGACCTCTCTCGAATCAATCAATCCCAGCGATTACAAAGCCTCCCCGGAGCAAACCTTCAACCTTGTTGAAACCCGGCGACTGTGCTTCCAGTCCTAGTCTCTCCAAGAGCCGACTGTCAGTACTACTGCCACCGATACTACCAGCGAAGCAAGGGTAACGCCCTCGCAACCCAGTGAAGCTAAAGTCACCCTTTAGCAAAACCCATGCTTTCTCCAAATTTCCCAGCGATTGCTCTGCTCAGCCTGCAACGTTGAGTATCGATTCGGTGACACGAAGAGATCACACCCAAAGCCCTTATCCGTAAGGCAAAAAGTCCTTTCTCGGAAGGCTAGAGAAGAACCTTTATGGCGAGGTTGGTGCTCTCCTCGTCCACGACACTTGAAGAAGAAGTCAGGTCAAGGGACTCCCCCGACGACTACACCCCACAGTGCTGGCACGCCTGCGCACACGCTCAAAAGAGATAGTTTTCAAGCCAACTGGTTTTGGAAACAAACAAAAACCTTCCTAACGAAACACAACATACGAGGATGAAACAAGCTAAGAAAACGAAACTGTGGAAGACCTAAATGGTCACTGTTACAGCACAGAATTCTGCTCTATTCATACTAGAATCTTCTACTCTTCGGCTTTTATTATCTTGGAAGTGAATGAATCTATGATTACCTCCGACTTAGGGCGCTTTTCCTCACATTTACTCAAGGATCAAACCGGACTCTCGGGATATATTTGAGAGATTAGCTAAAGGACATTGCATCTAACAGGCTGAGAATCATCCTTCTCACTAGCTCCAGTACTAGGAAATGAGTTCTATCCAGAGCTCATCTTGCAGAAGATGGAGAAGAAAGAGAAGGTAGGGAAAGAAGCCAGCCTGAGTTCACATTATGGTTTTTACTCATTACTTTCGGTTCGCTCCTAATTAACCTAGAAAATGTCAACAGAACAATATCAGCATTTTCTATTTTGCTAGTTTCAATTCAGTCTACAATGAGCGTATTAATATATTTGTCAACAACTGAACTGTTAAACTTCCACTACACATCAGAAAAATTGAAGTTTATATCCAAATTACATTATCAGTGCATTTAAAAGTTAAAACCACTCAGGGCAACTAGAATTCAGAAGAAACATAACCCATCCATCATACAAGTTCCCTACCACGTCCTACAACTATGTCACCTAGCAACAACAAAAAGCTGGGTCTCCATGGATAAACTTCAACTGATAAGATTGTAGACTTCCCTTGCTCTATTACTTTGATATATTCAGGGGAGCCACCTGGGACTAGCCGCATTGTGCCCATAATATTAGAAGATTGATGAGTTAAAGCTTGCAGATAATAGTTTAAAGCGTAGATGATCAGATGCAAAGTTTAATGGGTGGAGAATTATCTGGGATATTGGAATTTCTCATGCAAATCTTTTGCAAGGGTTTTGAAACGAGGTCACAGAAATTGGATCAACCACATGAAGAAGAACCGAACTGAATTAAACAGAAATCCCAATTCTTACAATGGCAATGTTGTTTCCGTTGAGTAAAATCTGATCAAGCTAGGTTATCCTTCTTCCTTCGGCAGTAATCTCACCGCAATACAAAGAGATAAGAACACATTAAACAATATAAAAGATTTCCGATATTAGCAGGTACAAAAATAACAAAAAATGTCAGATAATTATTCAAGTAAGTGGTCTAAAATGCACATGCACACGCACAAAAACAAAATAAGATAGAGAAACGGAGAGGAAAGGGGCCTGAAAAGCCAATAAGACACTGTGACTAATTGGATATGTCTACGTGCTATTGAGAAGAGTTTCCCAGCGCCTCATATTAGTAAAGAAGCCAAATAGCCAAACAATAGGACCAAACATATGACGGCTATTGAGTATGGACAAGGGACTCGTCAGAAATAAAGGTAGACAACTGTAAAAGACTAAATATGAAATGAAAAAATCAAAATTGCAACCTTGCAGGTGCTTGCATCTGTTATTATGTTCGGTTCACTTGAATTATTGACAGTGTTAAAAGCGGCACAAATTTATTATCAGAATCTGTAGCTACTCTTTCTTTTCTGCATTTTTCTTCTGCAGAAAATCACTTGCAGCCGATCATTCATGGAAATGTCAAGTCTTCTGATATACAGATCGCTTTGTGGCCGAAGTCACTGGTTTTGAGCTTCTAGGCTAGTCCCTAGCTACTATTGAATCCTAGATAAGCACATTGGTTCAGAGAACATGCACATAAAAGTTATGTCCGTAAAGCATTGGATCAAGTGGTTTTGTTTGACAGGGGAGATGCCCGTGGGCTTAAAAATACCTGAAAGTCAAAGACTCATAACTTCACATTTTGTTTAATTTGTCCGTGGAGTGAAGTTTCCCTACTTCAGATTCTTGTGCAACAAGTAGTTGTAATTGAGGGAAACAGAGAACTAAGTGAGAGAAGTTGAGTAGCGCAAAAAGGCTTGGAATGGAATGTTGTATGACACAGAGAGCAGCCTACATAGTTCAAATAAACAACCCCTACATCACAATGAAAATGTATTTAAATTTGACTCACCCTATATCTCAGTTACCAATTGTCCCAATTCCCATTTCCCATTTTCTTTTAAATATAATTAGGAGATGCTTTTTATGTAACAGTATTGTGTGACGTTACTTGTATATTACTTGTATATCACTCAAACGTCTATGTTTTAGGTTGTGTTTTTAAGTTTGGTTTGCCTCTGAAGAAAAGTTTACAGAAAGTGAGGTTGTCAAGTACGGAAATTTAAAGACAAGTGGAGGAGGGCAAATCAATCTTTTTATAAATTTGGTTAACACTCTTGCCCAAATCAACAATAAAAAAATGTGACAAGTTGTTGGGCTACTGTTTAGAGACTAAAGGTCCCATTTCGGTTCTCTAATCAAAGCCTCTTCAGAAAAAATGGGAAGATTGCACTGGCATATTGGGATATCCATATAGAGATTGCGGCAGGTCTTGCCTATATACATTCTCAATCAAGCAGTCATGGGAATGTCAAGTGTTCCAACGTATAAAAATCAGTTAATAAAAGAGTAATCATAAGTTCATAACTTCCAATTTCCTTCTTCCATCGAATTACAAATTGGCCTGTTGCAGGTTCTTTCACTACAAGTAATAGAAGAAAACAGAGCTTGCACAAAGATGCCTCAAGTTGAATAGTCAAGAAAGGCTCACAATGGAAGAAGCGGCCGGAGGGTAAAAGATGGAATCTTACAATTCATGCTACTTGACAAAGTATCTTGACATTAAGAGTAGCAGTTGATTGTAAATTAGAAAATAGGGCAGTTGTCCAATTGATTGGGTGAACGATTGGTAGCTAGCTACTTTAATTTTCATTTTCCTCTCTTGTTTTTCTCCTTCCTATACTTTTGCTTCTAATAATGCAAAGATTATGCAAAGTTGCAAACTTCCTTTCATTTCCTGGACATAGTGTGCTGGGAAACCCGTTGGGACAAGACAATCAATACTAAGGCTAGCAATCCATAGACGAAGTGGTGTTAGCTCAATGCTTAGAGCACCGACTGCCTAAGATCCAGGTTATGGGTTCGAGTCACCATGGGGGTGGAGTGAAATCCTTTAATCCTCTTTAATTATATAAAAATAATAATAATAAAAATATAAAAAAACTTGTTGAAGGATATCGACATAATGTGTGCCTCTACAAACTAGGGTTTAGAGTTGTAATAGGAATGTGTTATAGGTATTCAATTGTAATCAGATTCTATTACCTTTTTGGGTACCTTGTAACTCCTTATTTAAAGGGCTCCTATTATCAATGATAACACACAATTCCATTCTCCTACAACACGTTATCAGTACGAGTTCTAACCCTAGCCCAAAAAAAAAAAAAACTAAAACCCAAAACACCAAGATCTACCAACCAGCCTGCAGCCACGCACGCCCCAGCGTCCTACCTCAAGCAACCTCCTGCCGCAAGGCGGCAACCTGCGCAGCAGCCTACATCCCAGCCCATCGCTGCCCAGCCACACCGGCCGCACCTGCGCACAACCCAATGCCCCCGCTTCGCACGCTCGGACTCCAGTACCTCCGCTTTGCAGCAGCGCCTCCGATTTGCAGAAGCCTGATAGGCGCATTTTAATGTGATATTTTAAATGTTAATTCCTCACATTTTGCTTAGTTATTCCTTAACGAATCGATTTTTAACTTAATTTCTAATTTTAGGTACATTGGAGTAGATGAAGAAGAAATGAGTGTTACGTCCATAATTACCTAGAAATGATGGAGAAGAATGAAAATGCACTAAAAAGTCAACCTTGAATATTTTCTTACTCCGGCTAGGAGAATCAGAGCCAAGCAAGAAAGAAGGAGCGGCCACCTGACCAAATGAACTCGAAATGAGCAGAAACTCTCCAGATCCATTCTAGACACCCAAATGATCATTTCTTATGAAGATTGCCAGAGAAAAATATGAGTGGAAGGCCTTCAAACAATCAGCCCAATTTTCTACAGAAGTAAAACCGGAAAACTGGACCTGTAAGAGGTCCAGCAGCATTTCCGGCCCAACCACATGGAATAAAGCTCTGAAAATTTGTCAGGATGATTTACACTCATAGTGGAACATTTTTTATGGAGAAGTTGAAGGCTCATTCTGAAGTTTTGATGGAGAAATAATTGAAGGAATAAAGGGGAAGAAACTGACCTGAAAACAGCTCAACACCACATATTCATGTTTCCCACCCATATGAAGAAAGCATTTCTTTTTCCTTGGATACATTTTTTCTACCCTAAAAGATCATCATCACTTCCACATTTCTTCACCTTCATGCTTTGCTTTCATCATTACCTCATCTTTTACATATTTTACAAACCACTCTCATACTCCACTTTCATTATTTTTCTTCATCTCATCATTTCACTCTTCTTTTTCTTCCCTATTTAAACACCTTCTCCTCTCACTCTCAATCACCAATTCCTTCATCCATTTCATCTTCTTTGTCTCACCATTTCCTTTCCATTTTCCTAGACCAATTCCTTCATCCATTTCATCTTCTTTGTCTCTCCATTTCCTTTCCATTTTCCTTCTCCATTCTCTAGTTGCAAAGTTCTGCGTTTTCAAGCAAGGAGAGGAAGAAGAAGAAGGAGCCGTGAAGATCATATCCTCCATCATCCACCTTGAAGGCTTGCTTCCAAGATTCAAGATCCAACCATCTAGCTCTCCATCTCCATCTCCCCTCACGGTGTAATTCATTCTTTTTCCTTGTAACCTTTTTGGTTTCCTTGTTTGATTTCGTATGAACTTGTTTCTAGTTAACAATAATGTTTAGGGCAAAGTTTAAGCCCAATTTCTATGTTTAAATAAAGTTTTCGAATTCTATAATTGTGATTCTAAGTCGCTTATGTGAGTTTGTTCGATTAAATTTGCTTTACAGAAAACTTTTATATGTTTATCTTATTTGGGTCGACACTTATAGGATTTGCATGTAATTGGTGCTAGGTTTAAGAACATGAAATCGACTTTTCGTTTTGTGTAACTTGAATCAAAAGTAGTAAAGGTTCTGGACAAGAATCGAATTTAATTGAAGAGGATTGCAATTAGGTGGACTTTTCCATAACTAAGTTGTACACTTGAGTTGATAGCCTTTCTCTATGTCTAATGCGTTGAACATGTCATGATTGACTAGCTTTCTAGGGCTTGATTGCATGTTTGATATCTAGGTGCTTTCGCTTAGGTTAATTAGCATTGAAAAGTAAAATATGGGAAATCATTTGCTTTCGAATGTTTCACATGATCAACTCCTCTCTCATGACTTGGAAGAACAATTATAGGGTTTGAATCGAATTTGATTACATGGAATTGATTTTGATCTTTGTTCCTTGCGTTCCACCCTTGTATATATGTTTTTACGTTTTCTTTATTTTATTTATTTTAATTTTAATTTTAAGAATCCTAAACCCCCCCCCCCCCTTATTTTTGTTTACTTGTATATATTTATTCTTTAATTTATTTCTGTAAATAATACTTTATTATTTTAATTCTTTATTTGTTTATACAATTGTATATATTTATATTCTTTATTTTATTTTTGTAAATAATACTTTTCTTTATTTGTTTCACAATTACAAGTGTACCCTCAATCCCCGGATAGAACGATCCCTATTTGCTTATACTACTAACGATATTTCAGGGTTAAATTATGCGCTTGCTTTTGAGCGCATCAATTTTTGGCGCCGTTGCCGGGGATTGAAAAATCACTTGTTAAATTGTGTCATTTATTGTATATATTTGTTGTATATAAATTGTTTAAAACTTAGTTTAAATATTATTTATATTATTGAAAACGAATTTTAATTGTAGGTTGTAAATTGAGAGGAATAGGTGAAGTCTCTTTTGTTAATATTGGCCTAAACCCCTTATTGGTACCTTGCTCATGTCCCTTAAGGTTGAGGGCGGCCTTTATTAACACTTGTTGAACTGTCTTCACACTTATGAACTTTTTCATCTTAGTAAGTATAGCCTATGTGGAATGGTGTCTAGGAAGGGGACAACGTTCATGACGGGTTTTTGAATCCAGAAGTGCTTGCAAATGGGCCTAAACCACTATGTGGGAGTAGCTCATGCCAAAATGGATTTTTCCTCTCGTGTTCGTCCTCCCCCACCTGGCCATTTCAGTAAGGTTGCCCAAACGATTTGAAAGGGAGTTTGTGTCTAGGCGACTATACTTGGGCCACACGTTCACTTGATTTACCGCTTGGAATTTGATTCGATATCAATAATGTTTATAACAAAAGAAATACTTGTGAATACTATACGTGTAAATTATTTTGTTGTTTCACACTTTAAACTTGTAAAAATACTTTTCACGTTTTATACTCACTTGTGTACTTAACTTGTGTCTTATGTACAATATACTTGTTAATACTTGTAGTTTGTAATTAATAGTTATACTTGTTTTTATTTTGTATTTCTTTGTTAATTATAGTTACTAACTTTATTTAATGTAGGTACTGTCTGGCTGTAAGACATAAAATACAAGCGCTACTTGGGAGGCAACCCAATTCAGAATATAATCAGATTTGCTTTCTCTTTCCCTATTTCTTTTTATTTTTCAATTTTTCTCTATTGTTTTTATTTTAGGATTTGTTTTCGTAAATGTCTTCTATCTATGCTTACTTATTTCATTGCATGCTTTTAATTGATTACATTGAAGGTAATGCAATATTTAAGTGTGGGGGAAGAGATTTATATAATTGTCTTTCATTTTGAGTCCTATAAATATTTTTGTCTTTCATTTTGAGTCCTATATATATATATTTGTCTTTTATTTTTGAGTCTTTTATATTAAAAAAAATTTTTAAAAAAAAAAAAAAACTGCATTCATTCAGTCTTATTAAATTCAGCTATTTACAAACAAAAAATTAAAAAATAATAATAATAATAATAAATATAAAAAAAAAAAAAAAAATTTATACACTATACTAAACCATGTCTGCATCTCCGTAGGAGTTGAGGCTGAGCTCAAGGGAAATGCGAGAGTCACCGCCATAGCCGCTACCTCCCTCGGAAGTAGTCTTCATGTTGCCAAAGATGTCCTCACCATGCATGGGGAATAGTGGAAGGGTTTCAATTTCCTGGTGATCTCCTCCTCGTTGTTCCATGAAAGATTGTCCTCCTGTTGTGCCAAAGGAGGTAGTACTGGTATTCGTGTTGAAGGGTGAGGAGGAATATGGGTCAACACCATAGCCGACACGTGACCCAAAGTTTAGATCAATGGATCTACCATCATCAGTAGAACTAGTGGATCCAAAATTGAGATCGAGAGATCCACCAACCAGAACGTTCCGAAATTTCTTCAACTTCTGCCTCTCACGAGCCTTGAGGTTCTGGAACCAAAAGAAGACGTTCTTGTCCTCGATCTGCCCATACTGTTTCAGATGAAGGCAGATCTCTTGAATCTGCTCTGGAGTTGGGTACTTAAAACCCTTATCATAGTAAAGGCCCTTGAGGATTCTTAGTTGAGGCGGTGTGGGAGCCCACCGGTTACTACTCCCGGCTGCTTGGATGCTTCCTCCCTCCTCGCTTAGTTGCTGGGCTTGTAATTCCATTTGTTGGTGGGTTTGTAACTCCATTAGTTGCAGAGTTCGTGGTTCCATGTTGATGAAGAAAGGATTTGAGTTTCGAAAGAAAGGCTGAAGAGTTGAGAGAGAAAGGCTGGAACTCGGAAGTATTTTCTTTTGGAGTGAACAGTCGCTCAGAATGCACCTATTTATAGAATGAGTGAGCAGATCTCCACCGTTGGATCGACGATCTCTGAGATTAAATCTACGTGTTGGATTAAACTCACCCGAAAACACAGAAAAGCTGTTGGCGCGTGGAGGAGACGTGGGGGAACCAAACGAATCTAGAGGAGCTGTGACAGACAAGCTATAGCCGAAAGCATGCCATAAATCCAGGAAAAGAAAGGACACGTGGGGGAACCAAACGAATCTCGAGGAGCTGTAACAGACAAGCTACAGCCGAAAGCAAGTCTAATTGCCATAAATCCAGGAAAAGAAAGGAATATTTATGCGTGGATTTTACTAAGGTTTGTCTAAGCGTGCAGTTTCAAATTTCTTCTACTTCCTCATGGCTCGAACCAAGGTTACCCCTCGCAGGGGCGTCAATCAACGCCGTGTTCTCTCTTTGGAAGAAGAAGGTCGTCAAGCGGCCACTAGAGCTGGGCTTACTCGTCCATGGGACCATCGTCCTATCCGTGAGCGTACCCGCAGTCCCCCTCCTCTGCCTCGTCGCTCTCCCAGACTGTATCCCGGAGAGTCTTCTTCCTCACCAGCTGCTAGTGCTCCTCGGCCTATGGCCACCCTGGAAAGCTTGTCGGATTCGATTGATGATTTGCGTTCCTCTCTCCGCGATGGTATTATGGTGACAGATTGGAGAGTCAATTGCATGATCGATTACATCTCTGAGATGAACTGCTCTTTGATCCGCTGTCACACTGCAATAAACAAGCTTGCTCAGGAAGTCAAAAACTTGCAGAGTTATCCTCCTGGGTTTCCTCGCAAGGACGCTACTGCATCACAACATGAGGACCCACCTCTGAAGGCTGAAACCAGCAAGAGGGCTGCCACTCGCCCGCATACCGCTCCTCCAAAGGAGTAAATGGAGGTACAAGTCTAGGTTGAAAGACTTTAAACATTAAGCGCTGCATGGGAGGCAACCCATTTCAACTGTAGCTGTGGAGGAGACATCAAACGCAGATTTGCTTTCTTGAACTCTTCCTTCTATTTTATTTTCATGAATTTTAAGTTGTTTTAGGTTTCGTTGTGTTAACTTTCTCTTCTATGCTTGATTTATGCTTTGCATGATTTATATTTGTTTATACATTGAGGACAATGCATGAATTAAGTATGGGGGAAGGGTTATTGCTTTATTGTGTTTTTAGTAGTTAGTATATAAAAAAAAAAAAAAAAAATAGTTGATGTTGGATTGTGTTTTTTGTGTGTTTAATTGATGTTGTGATACACTAAGGTATATTGGATTAAACATAGTCTTGAAAAAGGGTAGCTGTTTCAGTCCCATTGCACATCGAGACTCCATGTTCCCGTACCTAAGTGTTGAAATTAAATTATTTAAAAAAAAAAAAAAAAAAAAAGTTTGGTTACTTTTGTTTTTGTTTTTGAGTCTTAGAATGCTCTTAACGTCTAGGATGAACATGTCTTTGAATTCATGGCTGAAGGTTTTCACAATCAAAATAGGACTTAATTGAATTCTGTGGTTAATCGACATTGTGATGCTTGTATGAAGATTTGAGATAGGATTGTAACTTGGTTCATTAAGCATGCTAGGATTAAGTCTGATTCATTTGACCCAAGTGAGCTGTTGAGCTAAAATACTTTCTTTTTGAGTGCTTACTGATAATTTCAGAATTTCATGGCTGTATTTGCAAAACCTCATCTTTCTTTGAAAATCCAATGATCATGTGCCATAGATTTTAATGGACTAGAGAGTACTAGAACTCGGCTATTGTGACTGTCAAAACTTGTACGCCATAATATGCACTGATCCTGGATAGGATAGAAGGCATTAGGGTAACCACCATAGCCAAACAAGCATGTGTCCCCAATTGTGCCCGTCGTGGGACTCCTTAGAATGAACCCCTTTGAGCCTACGTTGAAAACCTTTGTTTCATCACCCTCACTACCCTACCATGAGCTTAGTACAGGATATCTCTACCCTTGTCTTAGGGACTTAGTAGAGCATGACATAGAAAAAAAAAAGAAAAAAAGAAAAAATTTTGCCTTGAAAAAAAAAAAAAAAAAAAGAAAGAAAGAAAAACGGCAAAAGAGAAGAAAAATTGAAAAGAAAACTCTTGGGAAAATGTTGAAGTGTGGTTTTGGACTTGCAAATTTGTATAAGGCTCAAAGTTGAAAATTATGCCTTTGTCCATTCCCATGTTGGTTAGAGTGAAGGTTTGGCCCAAAACAATGATATTTGGTCTACAAAAATGATGACATAAGGTGGTCCTTATATGCTCTGCTAGGTCCTTAGGATTTTTTTGTATCCTTAATCTTCATTTCGAAAACCCTAGCTTAGCCCCATTACAACCTGTTTTAAGTGCTAACTTGATCCTTGAGATGGGCAATCTTTGGTTAGTGGAGTCAGTTACGCAGTCGAGCTTATCGTTTAGGTCCATTTGTGCACTTAGTCATTTCATGAGGTCTTTAAAAATTCTTCACAAAATGTGTTTATTGATGAAATATGCAAGATGTTTGTTGCCTTACAATTTGTTCTCTTGCATATACTTGAGTGTGAAGCTTTTAAGCATAGCCATTTCTGAGAGAAAAATCGAGAGTATGCCCTGTGAGTTTGGATTGGACTTGTTCGAAACATGCTATCATTCACTGTATAACTTAAGTTCTCCATATCTTGCTTAGTCATATGAATGTCACAGGTTTATTAACCATGGAATTATCTTTGTGATTTTGATTAAGTGTTTAACGTGAAAGCCATGAGTTTGGAGTCTCTGAGACAACAGTTAGGAGCAATAGAGTCATTTACTTGATTTTTGTCAAGTCTTTGTTCTGTTTTGGATTTTTTTTGTTTTGTTTTGCTAAGGGACTAGCAAAAGATAAGTGTGGGGGAATTTGATAGTCGCATTTTAATGTGATATTTTAAATATTAATTCCTCACATTTTGCTTAGTTATTCCTTAACGAATCGATTTTTAACTTAATTTCTAATTTTAGGTACATTGGAGTAGATGAAGAAGAAATGAGTGTTACGTCCATAATTACCTAGAAATGATGGAGAAGAATGAAAATGCACTAAAAAGTCAACCTTGAATATTTTCTTACTCCGGCTAGGAGAATCAGAGCCAAGCAAGAAAGAAGGAGCGGCCACCTGACCAAATGAACTCCAAATGAGCAAAAACTCTCCAGATCCATTCTAGACACCCAAATGATCATTTCTTATGAAGATTGCCAGAGAAAAATATGAGTGGAAGGCCTTCAAACAATCAGCCCAATTTTCTACAGAAGTAAAACCAGAAAACTGGACCTGTAAGAGGTCCAGCAGCATTTCCGGCCCAACCACATGGAATAAAGCTCTGAAAATTTTTCAGGATGATCTACACTCATAGTGGAACATTTTTTATGAAGAAGTTGAAGGCTCATTCTGAAGTTTTGATGGAGAAATAATTGAAGGAATAAAGGGGAAGAAACTGACCTGAAAACAGCTCAACACCACATATTCATGTTTCCCACCCATATGAAGAAAGCATTTCTTTTTCCTTGGATACATTTTTTCTACCCTAAAAGATCATCATCACTTCCACATTTCTTCACCTTCATGCTTTGCTTTCATCATTACCTCATCTTTTACATATTTTACAAACCACTCTCATACTCCACTTTCATTATTTTTCTTCATCTCATCATTTCACTCTTCTTTTTCTTCCCTATTTAAACACCTTCTCCTCTCACTCTCAATCACCAATTCCTTCATCCATTTCATCTTCTTTGTCTCACCATTTCCTTTCCATTTTCCTAGACCAATTCCTTCATCCATTTCATCTTCTTTGTCTCTCCATTTCCTTTCCATTTTCCTTCTCCATTCTCTAGTTGCAAAGTTCTGCGTTTTCAAGCAAGGAGAGGAAGAAGAAGAAGGAGCCGTGAAGATCATATCCTCCATCATCCATCTTGAAGGCTTGCTTCCAAGATTCAAGATCCAACCATCTAGCTCTCCATCTCCATCTCCCCTCACGGTGTAATTCATTCTTTTTCCTTGTAACCTTTTTGGTTTCCTTGTTTGATTTCGTATGAACTTGTTTCTAGTTAACAATAATGTTTAGGGAAAAGTTTAAGCCCAATTTCTATGTTTAAATAAAGTTTTCGAATTCTATAATTGTGATTCTAAGTCGCTTATGTGAGTTTGTTCGATTAAATTTGCTTTACAGAAAACTTTTATATGTTTATCTTATTTGGGTCGACACTTATAGGATTTGCATGTAATTGGTGCTAGGTTTAAGAACATGAAATCGACTTTTCGTTTTGTGTAACTTGAATCAAAAGTAGTAAAGGTTCTGGACAAGAATCGAATTTAATTGAAGAGGATTGCAATTAGGTGGACTTTTCCATAACTAAGTTGCACACTTGAGTTGATAGCCTTTCTCTATGTCTAATGCGTTGAACATGTCATGATTGACTAGCTTTCTAGGGCTTGATTGCATGTTTGATAGGATTAATCTAGGTGCTTTCGCTTAGGTTAATTAGCATTGAAAAGTAAAATATGGGAAATCATTTGCTTTCGAATGTTTCACATGATCAACTCCTCTCTCATGACTTGGAAGAACAATTATAGGGTTTGAATCGAATTTGATTACATGGAATTGATTTTGATCTTTGTTCCTTGCGTTCCACCCTTGTATATATGTTTTTAAGTTTTCTTTATTTTATTTATTTTAATTTTAATTTTAAGAATCCTAAACCCCTCCTTATTTTTGTTTACTTGTATATATTTATTCTTTATTTTATTTCTGTAAATAATACTTTATTATTTTAATTCTTTATTTGTTTATACAATTGTATATATTTATATTCTTTATTTTATTTTTGTAAATAATACTTTTCTTTATTTGTTTCACAATTACAAGTGTACCCTCAATCCCCGGATAGAACGATCCCTATTTGCTTATACTACTAACGATATTTCAGGGTTAAATTATGCGCTTGCTTTGAGCGCATCAAAGCCTCCCACCGGCGAACTGCAGCAGAGCCTCCCACCGGCCTCTAGCCTAGACCAGGCCACCACCCACCTGCTTCATCCTCGTTTTGCGCCCATCTGCTTCACCCACATGCTCCCACAGTCGATTGGTGCAGATTAGGAAGAAGAAGGCCGGAGGAAAGAAAGAAAGAAGGAGAAGAACCAGAAGGAAGAAAGAAGACGCGAAAAGAAGAAAAAAAAAAGGAAGGGAGAAGGGCTGGGCCTTAAAAAAAAAAAAAAAAAAAAAAAAAAAAAAAAAAAAAAAAAAACGAGGAAGAAAAAAAAGGGAAGGGAGAAGGGCAGCCCACCAACTGCCAATTTCTGACCAGATTCCAGCTATCCTAATTTAGTTACACGCCTGCATCAACACGCGCGTGTCTTCAAGCCAAGAACAATCATGTAAGTTTTTATAATTAAGGTTGCTGCTTTCTTGTATTTAAATTCCTTTTATTTCCTGCAAATATTGGAATATATGTTGCCAAATGATTTTGATATTTAACAAAGCAGAATTGTGGGGATTCACGCTTAACGAACTAAAAGTGTTCGTATGAACTAAGAGTCTTCATAATTAAACGAACTAAGAGTGTTCTTGTGAACTAAGAGCGTTCACAATGCTTGGACTAAGAGCGTCCGTAAGCATTAAATTGGGACCATATTAAAACATCATTGTTTGGTCTAATCCAAAAGAGATTCTTGGAAATTGATTTCTTGGTAGTATAGCTCGGAAATCTTATTGTTTTAGTTTTCGTGGAAGTTTAACTCTAAAACTAATATATCTTCTCTTCTTATTTTCAAGATGTCGAATGAACCTAGACTCGACTTTCCCATGCTTGACTCAACATGCTTGGATTACCATAGTTGGGTAACCGATGTTGAGAACCATCTCACTTCAAAGGGAATATTACCCATAATCCAGGCACCTAACCCGGATCTTGTGTTCGTGCAAACACCTACAAAGCATGCTCAAGCAGTTATCTTGATGCGACGCCATATGGACAAGGCACTCAAATTGGAGTATATGTCGATCAAGAATGCAAGAGAGCTATGGGTAGCGCTAGAAGAGCGCTTTGGCAATGTCCAAGATTCCCTCTTCCCTGACTTGAAGGTTTAATGGAACAACCTGCGCTTTGCTGATTTCAAGTCTGTTGCTGAATATAATTCAGAAGCTCTTCGCATACAGTCCATGTTGAGGTTTTGTGGACAACCTGTCACAGAGCAAGAGCTAATTGAGAAAACTCTCTCCACCTTCCCCATTTCAGCCATTGTGGTATCAAAGCAATACCGTACTGAAGTCAATGCTGGAAGGATCACGAGGTTTCATCAGCTTATCAATATTATATCTGTAGCTAAGAAACATGATAACATACTCGTGAGGAATTATAATTCAAGGCCTATTAAAATTAAGAGCGTTCATGAGGCGAATTATAATGCACCCAAAGGAGGGCGCAAGGAGCGGTACCCTAAGAATGGGGGACACGAGGGACGTATAGGCCCATACAACTACCCTAACCAGGAAGAAAACCACAAGTTTGGTGTGGATACACGTGGTGGTAATGCCACACGTGGGAGAGGGGGTCGTGGTATCCCTAGCCATAATGGTGGCGCCATGGGTCGTGGTGGTGGCACCAACCTTCCTAGGGAACGCCCGCAACGTGCACAACGTGTACCTCAATTAAAGGGAGGCAACCACAATGATGAGTGTCATCGATGTGGATCAATTGAGCATTGGTTCAAGCAATAATGCAAGGCAAGCGAGGAACTAGCTGCAAGATATAGGGCATATAGGGACCTGAGAGAGCAAGAAGTGTACCTTGCAGAAGAAGAAGAAGAAAATGGTGGAGATGTCAATCTCACCGTAGAGGACTTCAAAGCTGAAGATGAAGTGCACAAGGATGCAGCAGACTTTGATTATATTAGTCCTTTTATTTTCCAAGAACTTTTGTAATGGCAATTTGCCTTAGTCAATAAATGACAATTGTATTAACTCTTTTTTATGTGGCGGACCCAATAAAATGTGATGTCTAAGAAAGTTATTGAGATTATTGGTACTTAAGAGAGCCTCGCTCCACCAACGTCTCTCTCTACTTTCCTGGTCATATTTGATTGGAGTCACCAAATGGATAGAGTGACTACAATGTGTCTTACTTTGATTTTATTTTGTATTAGATTTTGGAAACTTTGATGTAATCAATGGCTATTAATAAAGTGTCAATTCTTTTACTTAATGTTTTGGACATACCTTAATTCGAACTTTATTATATAAGAGCCAATGGTTTTCATGTGGAAACACATTATGAGAATGGATAGAGTTCCTTTGCATCACCTCTAATGACTACGGACATAAACGAGTATTAGAGATACTTATGTGTCGCTCTAGTGGGTTGTATGCGACCAATATTTGAGTTATTGAATCCAAACATGTCATGAGAGATGACTTATGGGATTCTGACACATATAGGCTTTGACATGATGATCCGTGTATTAAAGACTTTACACGGACATCCATTTTCAGAATGAAGAAAAGTAAGAACCAAGAATTGGTTCGAGGAGCTGTACATACGCCTCATGGCGCCATGATTGTGCAAAGACCGGCCATACATGGCCAGCGCCGCCTACCCCCTACGGCAAATACATGACATTGATGCCATAAACTCCTCTCTCTACTTCTCAAGTCTATTGTGACATTATGGCTTAACCAAAACCTTCATTGGTTGATTATAAAGCTCATGTTTTCATTCTGTAAAGCCTGTTATTTAGGATTGAGACCATCCTATGCAAAGGAGATTGAGGAAATAATTCCATTCTTACAAAGAATCTAAGGGAATTCTATGGATTTGATCAACCAACTTGCGGACCGTATAGATGTTTTCTGGTGTTGGTTGATACGCAAACACGCTGGTCACGTGTTGTGTCATTATCCACTCGTAATGCTACTTATACTACACTCCTAGCACATAACATATGGCTACGGGCTCACTACCCAAATCATCCCATTCAGTCAATTTGACTTGATAATGCTAGAGAGTTTACATCGACAATTTTCGATGACTATTGCATATCATTGGGTATTGATATTAAGTATCATATTCCCATGTACACACTCAATTGGTCTCACGGAAAAGCCACCATTAAACGACTATGATGGTAGCCCAGACATTGGTAATGCGCACCAATATTTCCGCTTGGGTTATGCAATATCGCATGCAGCTATGCTAATTCGTCTACGACTCATAGCAGCTATTCAACTTTTATTTGCGTTACAGCTAGTGACTAGGTTCGAGTCTAATATCTCATATTTATGCATATTTGAGTGTGCGGTTCATGTACCAATTGCGCCGCCACAGCGCATCAATATGAGTCATTGCAACGAATGCATATATATATTTGTTGGACATGAGTCTCCAACTATAAGTCCACTATGTAGAACCCTTCACAGGCGATCTCTATTTCGCTGGATTTACGAATTGTCACTTTGATGAGACAGTCTTCCCATCGTTAAGGGGAGATTAGAACGTCAATGTTCAACAGGAACGACAGAAATTGTCGTGGTCTGTCCCCACTATGTCTCATCTTGATCCCCTAAAAGTGACGAGATCACATATACCTGCTGCAAACATGCCTGCAAGGATTGATGTCCCCACAAGAGGACATGGTGCTACCCAGAGAAGATGGGTACTGCACCACTACCATTGATGGTAGTATGGTGACGCCACAAAGGTGTCATAATGGTGTCATAGGCCATGGGTTCCGCTAGAGAGAGTAGGAGACCCATAGGTTCGATGGATTCTCGCCCTAAGAAGAGAGCGAGTTTGGCACAACTTGATCCATTGATCATTGATACTCAAAATCCATCTCATGAGAATATTTTGGATTGTGGTTATGTCCAAGAGACATCGTTGGGGGACGCCTCAATGTTAGAACCAATTCCTGAGAATATAGAGATCTCTACGAACTACACTAGTGTACGTGAGGACGTGGAATTATTGAGACCAATGACATCGAACCTTACTCCGTTGAAGAATGCCAACGTAGAGAAAATTGGCCTAAATGCAAAGATGCGATCCAGGTTGAATTGGATTCACTAACGAAGAGGAAGGATTTCGGGCCTGAGATACCGACACCTCCTAACATAAAACTTGTTGACATTAGTAGGTCTTCGTTAGATAGCGTGATCAGAAAAAGAGATGGCAATCTCGTCTTATGGCGTAAGGTTTCTCACAACGCCCTGGAATCGACTACGAGAAGACATATTCTCTCGTAATGGATGTCATTGCACTCCACTACCTTATCAGTTTGGTAGTTTCCAAATAACTGAACATGCAGCTTACGAATGTGGTCACTATGTATCTCTATGGGGATCTAGATACGGAATATAATGAAGGTTCTTGTGGACTTTATTTACCCAAGTCAAGTGGCTCTAGACCACGGAGCGCATTTGCAACGAGGTTGAAATGCTCACTAAAATGACTACTTGATTGGGAAGGGATATGATGAACTATGCCCACGCGTTTCCATGATAAGTTCCGGATTTGCAATTGTCAGGGTTTATAATTGGAACCCTTGAGAGTGAAGGGAAGCCGCTGAACACCTGAAATCTGAGTTTGAGAGGAAGGACCTTGGGAGAACACGGTTTTGTATAGATTCAGAACTTGTATACCGTGTCAATAGACATTTTTGATAAAGTAAAAGATACACCATGGTCGTCCGTAGTCTTAGCCCTAAAAAGGGATCCGTTTCGTCCTAGGGATGATGACGAAGAAGTGTTAATAGCAGAAGTGCTTACTTATGTACAATAGGCACATTATTGTACTTAGCTCAATACAAGACTGGACACCTCAATTATTATGAACTTGTTAGCTAGATATAGCCCCGCGCCAACGTAACGCCATTAGATTGGTATAAAGACAATCTTTCGATATTTGAGAGGTACGATTGATATGGGGTTGTTCTACTCTACAGAGAAAAGAGATGACAGAAGTGTGGGATCGGACCCCACAAGGCAAAATGCCACCTTCCGTGCCCCTCCTCCCCTCCATCAAAATGACAAAAAGCATTTCTAAATATTGAAGTGAACCAAATCCGATCAGAGGATAATGTAGCGGACTTATTTACTAAGTCATTACCAAAATCCACCTTCGAGAAACATGTGAAGAGCATCGGATTGAAAAAGTTATCCGAACTCCCATGATTGTAGTAATCAGGGGGAGATATTGACATTAGGGGGAGGCATATGATGTCTACATGTTCGATCTCGAAGAGTGAAGAATGTGTTGTGCTCTTTTTGTCCTTCGACCAGGGTTATTTTTGTCCCACAGGGTTTTTGTTACCTGGCAAGGTTTCTAACGAGGCAACAATCAAAGCGTCATCACCAAGTTTGAGCGGCACAAGGGGGAGTGTTGAAGGATATCGACATAATGTGTCCATCTACAAACTAGGGTTTAGAGTTGTAATAAGAATATGTTCTAGGTATTCAATTGTAATCAGATTCTATTACCTTTTTGGGTACCTTGTAACTCCCTATTTAAAGGGCTCCTATTATCAATGATAACACACAATTCCATTCTCTTACAAAAAAACTAGCAATCTTCTTCATAAAAGTCATTTTCCAAACAACATTACCAGTGTAGTTATCAATAACTATCTGCTTATCGAAACATATTAGGCTAAACCAAATAACTAAATCCATATATACAAACAAACGTGTATGTTGCATGCCCAAATTTATTCAAATGAATCACATATTTGTGGAGAGCTAGCCTTCAGCAAGGAGGCATATCTGGTGGTGGAGGTAAGATTTGAGCTTCAGGTCCCCCACAGTTCGGCTTAATTAGGTTTCTCCTATGATGAAGAAAGGGCGGGTAGAAGAAGGGAGTTTGCAAGTCTCCGAGGAAAAGAAGAGAAAAATAAATTTTTTTTTTTTAAACTTCAAAAAGGGGAACTTTTAGTAAAAAATACCTCGAAATAGTGATCGGAAAGTCGCAGGAAAATCTCGCAGGAAAAAGTCACAGGAAAAATCTCACCGGAAAAGTCGCCGGAGCTGACATTTCACCGGTGCTGACGGTAGGTGATGTGGTGGGGCTAACGTGGCGGTGGATGTGGGCCTGGCTGGCAATGGGCCGACTCTAGTCGTCTGTGGGCCGCCCCCTTTTTTTCTTTTTCTTTTCTTTTTTGCTGGGCTCGCCCCTCCCCTCTTTTCTTCTAACTTGGGCCTTGTCAGCTCTTTCCTTCTAGGCCGTGCCTTCTTCCTTTTCCTTTTCTTTCTTTCTGGGCTGAGCAACGATGGGCTAGTGGAGGTGTAGCAATTAATTTTTCTAAGATTCTGACCGATTCTAGGGATTCCAACAGCCGGTTTAGGCAATTTTAGGCCAATTTCGGGAAGAAAATTTTCGGTTCCTGGATTTTGGAAGGAAGATGCCTCCTGCGAAAAAATATGAAGATAGAAGGTGGACTGGAAAGGTGTGAACTAGGCAGGGGAGCTTTTGCTTCTTCTAGTAGCCGGTTTGATATTTTTACGACCGGTTCTGGGGGTGGCTCTGCCGGTTGTGGACTCTTGGGATTGAGGGGTTCAATATATGCTGCGGTGGTTGTTAGGATTTGAAGGCTACGATTTTAGAGTTTTAGGATTAGGGCTTCGTGCTGATAACATGTTCAAGCAAAATCGAAATTGGGAGAGAATTGAGTCGTGCTTTCATTAATAATAAAGGCCTCTTTATATAGAGGATTACAAGACATAAAATCAGAGTTGTACAAGGAAAGATAATCGTACAATTAATCGGATATCTATGAATATCTCCGAAAATATCTCTAATTCAAAACCTAGTAATATGGTTAAGTAACCTAGAGTTTGGGCCAGACACATATTTTGAATTTATTTGAACAAATCTATAATTTTACTTAAATCTAATTTACAGGGCATAGTGATTTCTCTTTTTCTTCGTTACGAATGCTATTTTTCTATTATTTTTTTTTACCAGAAGCTATTTTGACTTTTTTAATCTTTGTTTTAATAAGTTTTAGTTTTAAAAGTTTCTACTTTTCGTGATTATTAATAATTTGGATAAAAAAAATAAAAATAAAAAATAAAAAAGCTATTACAATGACTTATAAACAAGTGTAGTACAATAGTTAAACAACTCTTGGGGTATAGTAATCTTCTAGGATTGAGAGAAGATTCTAACATAGTACACAATAGGCTCCCAACAGCTATTACAATGACTTGTAAACAATTAGCACAATTGGATTGTACTAACGTAGTACTAAGTGTAGTACAATAGGGTTTGTATATATACCTCTTACACAATTGTGATATTGAAGCATTATTAATCACATATATTTCCTCTTTTCCATCTCAATATTTGACTAATGTCAGTTTGCTTAACAAGACCCCTGATGGTCAAAGAATCATAACTTCATACTTTGTTTTGTCAGTGGAGCGAAATTTGCCTATTTCTTGTGGCGCAAGTAGTTGTAAATGAGGGGAACAGAGAACAAAGTGAGAACAGTTAAGTAGTGCAGAAAGGCCTGCAATAGAATGTTGTATGATGCAGAGAATAGCCTACATAGTTCAAATAACATCGCCTACATGACAATGAAAAGGTATTTAAATTTGAATCGCCCTGTATCTCAGTTACTTATTTTGTGATTTTCCCTTTCCCATTTTCTTCTAAATTTAATTAGGAGGTGCCTTTTATAATCCATTATTATGTTAGGTTACTTGAATATCACTCAAACGTCTATGTTTTGTTTTTAAGTTTTTGCCTTCGAAGGAAACATTTACAGAACATGAAGTATCAGTTAAGCAAATTTAAAGACATGTGGAGGAGGGCCAAATCGATCATTTTTATATGAGGTTATCTTTTCACTCTTGCTCAAATCAACAATCAAAATGTGATCAAGTTGTTGGGTTACTGTTTAGAGACTAAAGCTCCCATTTCGGGTTTTGAATTAGCCTCTAATCGGAGTCTTTTCGAAAAAATGGGAAGACTGCACTGCCTTATTGGGATATCCTTATAGAGATAGCAGCAGGTCTTGCTATTCTACATTATCTGCCAAGCAGTCATGGGAATGTCAAGTGTTCCAACATACATAAGTCAATCGATAAAAGAATAATCATAACTTCTCATTTCCTTTTGTCCATCGAATTTCAAATTGGCCTGTTTCAGGTTCTTACATGACAAGTTATGCAAGAAAGCAGAGCACAAAGATGCCTCAAGTTGAATAGCCAAGAAAGGCTCACAATGGAAGAAGCGGCTGGGGGGTAAAAGATCGAAGAGGCTGTGGGAATCATACAGTTCAAACTACGTGACAACTATCTTGACATTGAGAGTAGTAGTTGACGGTAAAATAGAAAATAGGGCAGTGGTCCAATTGATAGGGTGAACTATAGTAGCTAACTACTTTAATTGTCATTTTCCTTTCTTGTTTTTCTCCTTTTCTATACTTTTGCTTCTAATAATGCAAAGGTTATGCAAAGTTGCAAACTTCCTTTCATTTCCTGGACACAGTACAAAAAACATTACAAGTATATCTAGCAATAACTATCTGCTTAATTACTTATTGGAATATATTAGGCTAAACAAATAACTAAATGTATATATAGATAGACAACGTAAATGTACGTTGCATGACCAATTTTATTCAATTGAATCAGATATTTGTGGAGAGCCAGCATTCAGCAAGGTGGCATATCTGGTGGTGGAGGTAAGATTTGAGCTTCAGGTCCCTTTCCATTTTTCACTATGAATGTCGTATCCATCCCCCATGACATATGCCTATCCAGATGGCAATGCATAAACCAAACTCCAGGATTATCAGCCTTGAATCTGATGGTAGCCCACCCATTTACAGGGACAGCAATGGTGTTTTGAAGAGGAGGATCAACAAGATTATATTTCAAAGGGTCCTTATCCTTGTCAAAGTTCCCAAGCCCCAATCCAACCACATAGAAACTGTAACCATGAAGATGCATTGGATGGTCATCCCCTGCCACCAAATTAGTCCCCTGCAACACAAGCTCCACTGTCGCGTTGTACTCCAGTACCTTCACCTCTGTCTTTTGTTTCGGGGTCTGAAGGTACTGCGGCAAGTACTGCGCTGTAAAGTTAAACAGCAAAGGCGGGGAACTTGGAAACCGAGTTCCAAATACCCCGTTAACATGGTAATAGTAAGCTTGTAGTATGTCAATGCTAGGGCTCTCGAAGCTAATGTTGTTTATACTAGCAGCCAGACGCGTCCCATTAGGCCCGGCGCATGAATTATTGGGGCACTGGAACGTGTTGACGGAGACGGTATAAAACAAGGGAGTTGTAATTTTTAGTGGAACGTCAATGGGGTGGTTTTTATCAGCCAAGCTCCTGAGACTACGACTAAAATGAACTGATGCACTAGTGTCATTGTGAGCAGGAAGATTAGGAAACAAAGGGGTTGAAGAAGGGGTGTAACCCCGATTCGTGTATTGTAGTAGGGCTGTGGTGGTGGTGTTATCATAAGGAACAGCGCCACCTACGTAGGCTGTAGCGGCCATGTAATAGTGGTTAGGCCTCTGATTAGCATGGAGCAAAAGGTCAATGGTTTGACCAGGTGAGATGGTGACATAATCGGTTGTGAAAGGCTTGGTGTAGCTAGCATCTGTCCCTACAACTGTAACTTTGTGATTGGCGATGGCGAAAAACAGAATCTCTTGCACACCGGAGTTGATTAGTCTCAGTAGGTAGGTTTTGCCATAATCAACCATCAACTTGAACGTCTCTGCAAATCAGGCACATAATGACAATAACACACATCAGCAAAATAACATACTGATGTTGCTATCCATGTTCAGTTTAGAGCTTAAACCGTCTCTGTACCATAATATTCGATTGGTTTAGCATGCATTAAGCTTCCAAATCACAGTTGACCAAAGACTTTAATAATTTTACCTAAGATAAATGATTAATTATAGTTGGAGTGCTAACCTGATTTAGAGCATGGATACAGATCGCCAGGTTGACCATTGATGAGGTAAGCGTCGGAAGTATTAGGGTCCCCTCCGGATTGAATAGTTTGTGTATAAAGCTTCCCTATATCCATCTTCCACCACTCTCCTGCAATTTTCAACGTACAACTCAGTTCTTTACATTAGTCAAGTGATTAGAATGGGTAATTAAAATGATCCGTAGCTAATTACGTACCTAATATGATTGGAATTTCTGCATGAGGCTTTGCAAAAGGGTATTTGTTGTTCTTGTTGGGGTATATGATGATGGGACCATGGACTGTGGCACGATCCCACTCACTGTGAGCATGCCACCAAAGGGTGCCTTCCTCCTCCGAGAAAATGATCTTTTGGGTGAACTTGGCCCCTGGTTGAATTGGGCACTGTGTGATATACTCTGGTCCGTCCGACCATGGATATCTTGGTTGCGAAACACCATGCCTGCTCATGATCAAGTAGCTTGTTATTTATATATATATATATATATATATATATATATATATATATATATGGATTGAAAAGTACAGGAATACATGATTAAAAATATGAAACGTACAATCAAGTAAGAACGCACCAGTGGAGAGTAATGTTACGATTGCCTTTGTTAATGACATCGACGATGATAGTGTCTCCTTTGTGAGCATACAAAGTCGGTCCCGGAAACTGGCCATTTACAGTCAGGATGTTCTTTGTGCTGCAGAGTCTCTTGTATGGAGTGTTTTCCACCTACATACACATATAACTCGTTAAAACGATCATTATATGAAACATACACAACGCATGCAGGAGCGTATACATATGCATATATAGGCAATACAACACATAACCTACCACAAAAGTGTAACGAGCTGGCCAAGCTCGGCAATGGAGGAGGAAGCCATTCAAAGCCAATAACAACCCCAAAAGTTGCAGATGCAGGCTAATTCTGGAAACCTTCATCTTCGAAACAACATGCACTAATTAATTAGTTCTAATGATTGATGTGTATATATAATTATATATCGAGCAGGTATATATAGACATTATGAGGCGGAACTATTCAACGGTCTGAGGGGGTCAGACCATCCCCCAAGGAATTCAACATGGTAACAATTAGTTGACACATTCTCAGCCAATTGAACCCCCCAGCCTGCACATTCTTACGTAGTCATAATTATATAGTTAATATATAAACTAAAAAGTATGATAAAGAAGAAAATTCGAAAGTATTCTAAAAAAAAATTTCAATAGTAATATACAAAAAATTAAATAGAAATGGTAATTAAATCTCGTAATTATTTTCACCAGAAAAACCTCTCATTAAGTATTTAAATTAAAAAGAAATTTTTTTTTTGAAACGAAAAAGAATTCATTTAATGAGATGCAATCGTACATGAGGAAAAAGAATCCAAGAGATATCAATTATGATTTTTTATTTATTAAAGAGATAGTTTTGTATATCGTTTAGTGGTAACACCGTCACACTAATATATTTTTTTCTATAACTCATAGTGACCTTCTAGATTTTGAGGTTGATCAACTCATGATAAGAGTTGTAGAGTAACATATAATAATAAAATAAAATAAAAGTTGCTTGCCATGGTCGAAGTCTAAAGAAAAAATTACACAGTTTTATTTCTTTGGTAAGACTTCTATATTATAATCGACCTCCCAAGTTACAAGTCCTTAGTTCCGCCCCTGTAGACGTGGTTTAAATGAGCACTAATCGAGCAGGTATATATATATACAAAGATAACAATATATATTTATTTATATATATAGGGGTCTCTTTTTTGGTCATTTTAAGAGGATTTTTTGTGGCACCCACTTTTCGAGCGTATTTCAGCATATCGACCGTTTAGTGTTTAGGTTCTAATATATAGATCATTTTTGTAAATTTTCAGCTAAATTGATATGGTCATGCATGACATGATTTAAAAGTGATAATATCTGGACATAATTAACCGTAGAACTGGTGATGATTGATGCTTGGAATTAAAACGCGTCTTCTCTATGTTCTATAGTTTGACTACCCAGTACCTACACTCTAAATTTTTCTGGGGCAGATAGCTATGAGCTATCGGTTGATCTTTTCGTTATGATTAACTTGAAGAGTTCAGCTTTGGTGAGTGAGATCTACATATCTTCTAAAAATTAAGACGAAGCTTCCTATATATAACACCCAATTATTCTTTCCCAGAAGTAGGACAAGTTAATTTTGTTCTTCCCATTAAGTTTTCAAAACGAATATGTCATCGGCTATTAATAAATTTCATACAACTTTTTCCATTCAAATCACACTTTTTCCATATCCATGTCATACTCCGGTCAAATATAATTACTTTTCATTAATTTTCTGCCATTTCTAGAAGGGATGGATGAGAGAGGCTTATGAAAATTGGTTTACACATTTAAAAAGCAGTAGTCGATTCCCCCCAGCTAGCCAGCTAAGGTTTGACAAATTTATGATGGAACAGGTAACTAATCCAATAATTAGTTAATTTAGGCAGCTAATATATTCTTTGCAGTCAGCGAGTAGTAATTAAGTAGTGGAATGAGGTATACCAAAAAAAATAGCAAAGCATGTACATTATCTTTTCAACATAGATCACCGAAAGTGATTAAGTAAAGTGTTCCTTTAAGTTAAGTAAGCACAGTGAAAGGTCATGAATGTTAGGTTTGGTTACGTGTAAAATTTCAGACTTTTAATTACAAATATTCTGAACAATGAATAAAAAGTGCACGTTTCTACAATCTAGACATTATCAAGCAACTATCATGGACGTACCCTTTAGCAGCATCTCTATTGTTAAATATCTTTCATTACTTTTTTTTTAAGTACACTTATTAGCAATAATCTTTGCTAAGGTTTCTGTGATTTCTTGCACTTTTCTGTTTTTGATTCAATGATGAGACTTGAACTATTTTTTATTCGGTGATTAGACTTGAACTATTTTCGATTCGGTGAGGACTTGAACCATCAGAGATTCAGAACCTCAATCAACAATAAGAGAAAAAGTGATATGTAACTACTCAAACTCCTGACGTAAATTAATCAGTGAGAAATTCATGTGTCACAAATTTTTCTCACTTAAATCATGGATTACTACAAACGAGAACTTTTGATTTCTCCACAAATTAGTGATTACGAGGAATCTCACAAATTAAGAATTTGATAACGGAGCTTGATTACAACCTAATTATCCAAAAGGTTATGTTCGCTTTTGATCTGTATCCAGCCATTTTGAGAATTTGACTTTAAGTTCCTTAATTAGTTACAAAACGTCAAATTTTCGTTATTCAAACATAACCCCTTAATATGTGATAATATACCAATCATTAATCTCCATCTGGTTTAGTCAATTATGACTGTTGGAGTTAGCTGACCAAACAAAACAGAAACAAGATGGTTTAAATTAGTACAATGACACACTATAACAACAAGGTTGAATCGCTAGCTAACTCAAGTAAATGAAGCGAGTGAAAAACAGAAAAAGTATGTAGAAGAAGTAGAAGAAGAGTCAGACTTGTCGTTATATGAAAGATCGACGAAACAATAGCCACTACTTCATCCGTGAATTGATTGGTAGCACAATCCAAAGGCATGGCGGCCTGCGCAGTTGCCATCTGTATAGGGTCATTGTTCCTGATGATTTAAATTGAATATTATACCAACCAATCAGCTTGACATATCTTCCATGTTAGCAGTGCAATGTTCTGTACATGCCATGCATGTCCGGTAACCATCATCTTTTTGAATTCTCTAATGCCGACTGAGCTGGCTGTCCGGATAGCGGCCGATAATAATGACTGATATCACAGTAAGTAGATAGATTATTCTGGCAAACTCCCAATAAAACGCAAACGTACACGATTCAAGAATTGCCTCCCACCAATGGCGGAGAGAGGCAGAGACCAACTGCGTCCCAAATTTTTGGAGAAAAAATATATACACACAAACACACACATATAATATATTCATATTATATTAGGGAGGTAACATGCTCCCCCCTTTTTTTTTATTGGATTATTAGATTCCAATTGGGAATAACTATTTTCATATCATCTATACTATTATTAAGAGAAACTATCCAAAGTAGACGTGAAATTAGATCATAGATTATCTAAAAATATCTTTGGGCTAAATACTGGTTAGTACCTTGTGGTTTAGATCCAAAATCAATTCAGTCTCTAGACTTCTAATTTCATTAAAAACACCTATGAAATTTCAATTTTGATCTAATAGGTCCAATTCATTAATATTCAGTTATGAGTTCAAGTTATAGTTGGATTATTTGTTGAAAAACTAATTATTTGATAGATTTCTAATAGTGGGACTCACTCCAAAATTGACTATGCAGGCCACCTCAACACCACATCATAAAACATAGGTCATATATGAGTCACGTTAACAAGTTAAATGACTCAATTGTCGGAAAACTAACAAATTTGACCTATTAGATCAAAATTGAAAGTGTAGGGGTGTTCTTGATGAAATTAGAATTTTAGGGACTGAATTGATTTTAGATCCAAACTACAAGGTAGTAGTCGGTATTTAGCCTAATATCTTTTAATAAATAGAGGTCATAATCATAATAAACAAAATAACATAATAAAATTTTAATTTATTTCCCCCTAAAATCTATATCTATAATTTCCCACTTCCACAGTTCCACAGCAAAAGAGGAAAAAAAAAAAAACTTCTAAAACTCCTCTGTGTGTGTTTTGATCTAGTCTTATATAATTAAGCCAATTCTTAAGGGAATGGTTAAATTTTTGAACTACCATATATGCCCTCACATAATATAGGTATTAATAAATAAATTATTTCTAGATGAGGATAGGATAGTTAATTGACTATATCATATTTCAAAAAATTGCAATACCTCCCACGAAAAAAAGGAGAAACTTCTCTAAAATCAGGAGAGATAACTTTTTTAATTTAAACAAATTAAAATAAAAGCTGATTGACATGTGTGAAGCACATGTTAATGGGCTAGTTAATACTTAAGAGAATAGGCATTATGGTTAAATTTACATAATTCCTTCAAATGCCCTTCTTTGATTAAATTGTTTCAATAGAAAACCTAACATGTTGCATGGACAATATGGTAAAAAGAAAAAAAAGAAATAGGTAGGAGTGAGATAACTCTTCCAGATAAAACTGAATAACTTCCATAATTATTTTATGATATAATTTCTCCTAATAAAAGTCTTTTAAAATAATTTTTTTGTTGTTGTTGGAAGTCTTTTAAATTGAGTGGTTCTATTTGAACCCAGCAAATATTTAAGTGCACTCAGCACTTTAAAAATTATCCAATAGTTCCTACTTTACCCTTATATATACCCAGCAATATAATACAAACCCAGCAAATGTTCACAATGCAAACCCTAATCTCTTGATGAATTCATCACATCTGAAGATACTATCAACCTGAAATCAATCTTGAAGAGGAAGAATGATCGATCAGCAGTTAGGTTTTACCTAGAGTAAAGATGATTGCGATGAAGAGCATGATGGATCTAAAGATATACTTGTGAAAAGCCTTTAAGGTGGAGATCATGTGTCTGCAGTTCCAAATTACATTGGGAATCCATCAAGATATACACATTATACATATAATGAATTGACATGGATGAGGAAGCTAACATGCAATCTTATATGGATTTTTGTAATCTTTTGGGCAAGTCAAATACTATGGAAGTAGAACCACCCAGGGATTTTTCAAAACCCGTCATATTCACACCAAACAAAGAAATCAACGGTTGCTACAATGATAGAAATTGATAGGTAGGAGAAACTAGTAGGGATCACGATTCATGAAGACAGTGATGTTATATACACTTGATGTTAAAGTTGGATGAGTGATTGTTAAAATCTCTTTTTGAAGTTGATCCTGTATTTGTTGAAAAAGCTATTTGCATGCATGTCATGTTGCTGCTCCCCACTTAAATCCCTCTATCTCATTCGTATGTAGATTGCAATGCCTTTTGATCAAGGATGCAATTGAATCTGGTGTACATGTTTGCTCCTCTGTCTCAAAATGAAACCCTCTTTACATGATGAATTACTCTGGTCAATTGCTCTCACATAGTTCTACGGTTAATTATGTCCAGATATCATCCCTTAATCGCGCTCAAGATTAAGTGGGCAAAATCACTATAATAGAAATAAGATGGAACAAAATGGTGATGACAGAAAAAGATGATCGTCGGTGAAAGGATATCAAATGTAATGTTTCGAAATATAAAAAAACCAATCATCTTTTGCCTGATCTCAATTTTGATGATGAGGAAAACGTTTGTGAGCTGGGTGTGCATTGTTGATGGGTATAATCAAACAAGGGTACAATTGGAAATATATAGGACAATTTTTTAGTGCTGGGTGCAGTTAGATATTTGCTAGGTACATTTAGAAATCTTCTAAAACTCCTCACACACAGGTGTGTGTTTTGGTCTAGTTAATACTTAAGAGAATAGGCCTTATGGTTAAATTTACATAATTCCTTCAAATGCCCTTTTTTGATTAAATTGTTTCAATAGAAAACCTAACATGTTGCATGGACAATATGGTAAAAAGATAAAAAAGAAAAAGAAAAAAAGAAATAGGTAGGAGTGAGATAACTCTTCCAGATAAAACTGAATAACTTCCATAATTATTTTATGATATAATTTCTCCTAATAAAAGTCTTTTAAAATATTTTTTTGTTGTTGTTGGAAGTCTTTTAAATTGTTTCAACAACGTAAACTAGTTTTCTGCTCACATGCTCTGCATGTGTAAACAATTTTAAAGTATATATTGATAAAAAAAATAGAAGTTATTTGAAAAAAAAAAAAGGAAAGTTATCTGAATTGTGGATGGTCATTGCAGAAATGGGTAGTTAACTATCTGAAAATTATTTTTATTTTATTTTTTACATGATTTTTAATTTTGCTATTTACCATACTACCACTCAATTATTAAAAATTATCTAAAATTAATATAAGGTCTAAGAATTTTATTGTCTTTTCACGTTAATTTTAACTAACAAAACCTCTCCTCTTAATAATAGTTTAAATTAAAGTCCTTAATTATAAGATATCCTTAAGACCGTATTCTGAAAATTTCAAAAAAGGGGAGCAATCTTACATAAATATTTTATTTAAGAGGGAGCAATCTAACAAATATTATAAAAACAAAAAAAATTAATATTAAATAGAGTCAATTGACACATGCGAGACACAAATTAAGAGGTTGTTCAGATTCTAGTATATTTCGGGAATTAAACTTGGTGGGCCGTGGACCCAAGTTCTGGTAAAGCCCCCTAATTTTTTTTTCTTTTAGGAAATGTGCTCCCCTACAAATCTATAATCATTTATATATAATATAATATATTATATAGTATTCCACATTCCAAGCTGTTTTATCATATAATTGATTATAATTCAGGGGTTTTGTCCATTTACCCCATTAAGTTTTTTTAATTCTCTCTTACCCAATACGTAGAGTTTCCCTAATACTCCATTAAGATTTTTTTTTTTTTTTATTTTTTTTTTTAATACCATTTTACCCCTCACCCTTTTGTTACTTAGAGAGAGAGAGAGAGAATGGAAGAGAGAGAAACCAAAAGAGACTTCGCCGGAGCCCGTCACCGGCCGCCGGATTCCGGTCACCGGCCGCCGGATTCCTGTCATAGGTTGCCGGACATGTTTATTACCCCAATAAACGTCTATTGCTCCCCAATGGATGGGAAATAGAGGCCTATTTCCCCCAATAGATGTATATTGGCCCCCAATAGATGTATATTGGCCCCCAATAAATGTCTATTGCCTCCAATAGTCTATTGCCCCCCAATAGACGTCTACTGCCCCCCAATAGATGTCTATCAGCCATGTATTGCCCCCCAATAGCCGTCTATTGCCCCTCAATAAGACTTTCAATTGCCAGAATAAGAACTAATATCCCTCAATTTAGACAAATAAAACTTTGATTAAAGAAAAAAATGAGGAGAGTACGTCAATTCAAAACGTCTATTGCCCCCCAATAGACGTCTATCAGCCATGTATTGCCCCCCAATAGACGTCTACTATCCCCCAATAAGACTTTCAGTTGCTGGAATGAGAACTAATCTCTTTAAATTTAGACAAATAAAACTTTGATTATAGGAAAAAAACAAAGAGATTACATCAATTCAAAACGTCTATTGCCCCAATAGAACTTTTTTTTTTCTTTTTTCTTTCATTTTGGTCTTCTACCCCATTTTATCTATAAAAAAAATTGTTTGGGCACCCAGAGAAAAGCTCTGGGCACCAAATCGTTGTTATCCTCCACCAATTTCCCGTCTACCAGCAGCCCGGCCGCCACCTCCACCATCACATCAACCGCCACACCTTCCATCTGTGTGGGCCGGCTCCCAGCCACCTCAAAGAGGGATGAGAGAGAAAGTGCAGATCGGAGAGGGATGACCGGTCTCCGCTTCCTGCTACCGGGACGAGTCGAAGGCGAGGTCCAAGCAACCGGTGAAGGCTTCGTGCCAGAGAGAGAGAGAGAGAGAGAGAGACAGGTGCCGGCGACAGAGTCGTCCTTCAACCCAGACCTAGAATCGGGGCCGACGATCGAGGTTTTGACCACCGGAGCTCCATAGCACCAGCTCATCTCTTGCGTCGACGATCCATACCTGAAACCCGATGAGATTTCTTCGATCCGATGTGAGAGCGTGAGGGACAGAGGCTGAGTCGGGGCTTTGCAGGTGGTAGTAGGTGGAGTTGGCGTCGGGGCTTTGCAGGCCGGGGAGGGCCGGGAAAGAGAGAGAGAGAGAGAGAGAGAGAGAGAGAGAACGCAGATCGGAGACTGAGAGAGAGAAAAAGAGTATTGGCGTCCAGAGAGAGAGGGAAGAGACAGAATGGCAGTGGGTAATTTTTTAACTAGTTTGAGGGTAAAATGGTGATTTGAGCTTAAATTGTGTATCTGAGAACAAAAATCTGTTGCTGGGGTAAGTGGGGTAACTTTTGCTTATTTTGGTGTTTTGGGTCAAAGACCCTATAATTAATGATTTATATTTCTTTCGTGCGATTTTCGAGTCCAATACGGAAATGATTAAACAAATATTTTATTAACATCAATATATAGGACCCTTCAAGGAGGAATCCCTATAACATATTTTATTAACATCAACGATATTTCACATTTGGAAATATGATGACCTGGATTTTCATTATGTAATTTTGGTAATTAATAATGGACCAGTTGTACGAATAATTGTTAGTATGTTTTATTCGTAGGTTGTATGTGGAGTGGAATGGTTTTCGTACGTATAAATATTTGAATTTCACAGTTTAGGGGGTCGTGTGAGGTTTGACTTTTTATATGTTGGGATTCTCGGAAGACTTCCTACACAAAAGTTGTAGAGCGCGTCGTTACGAGTTCGTGGACATGCAGAACGCGTAAATCGGAGTTCGTATGAGGAAATTATGGCTATTGGAAGAAGTTTCCGTTTTAGTATAAATATGGAAAATCAGAAATTATTTTCATTTTTTCCTCATTTGCTTTTCCAGAAACCTTCCTCTCTCTCTTTTCTCTCTCGGTCGATACCTTCAGTATCAAAGATTTTCGACTGACCCGACCCGAACCCGGTGACCCGACCCGGCTTTTCCGGCGAACTGCGGCGGTCTCTGGCCGTGAAACTTGGTCAGCTGGTTCGCCTCCTCCATCCGGTCATCCCTGTGGTGTTCTCTAGCGACGAGATCCACCGTTTGCGGAGCTGCAAGGCGGTACAGTTAGTGTTTTCCGACCCGACCGGAAAACACAACTCCGGCGACTTCATGGCTTCAATGCTTCCTTGGTTGAGTTCAGAATTGGCTTCCTGATCGATCTATGGTGTTTTTTTTATCGATTCACGTGAAACCTTGTTCAACTCAGTTGGGATTACTGTTCATGTCTTGTGAGGTAGTTTTCGATCCCTTAGGCTTGTTCTCTGACTTCGATCCAGTTATGAAAGTTCACAAGCATGCTTAGATGAAGCTTTTTGATGTTGGGGGTTTTGTGAAATATTGAGTTTTGGCCGGCGGTGGTGAGCCACCGCCTGTGGCGGCGTTCCGGCAGTGTTCCGGCCATGTATGGGACTGTTTCTGGTATTATATGTGTTCTACTCGTCGATACGAGCGTTTCGATATATAATATGAAAATTTTGGAGTTCGAATGGATTTGTTATGATTTTTGCAGTTTCATACTGATCGGTTTATTTTATCCGTGAGGATTCGAGCGTCCGATCGACTTGTGGTTTGGTCACATCGATCGTGGACGTATTCCGGAGACTTTGGGAGGTCTCGGATGTGGTTTTGCCTCGATTGGCGCCACTTTGGGGATTTTAGTTCAAAATAGGGGTTTCAGACTTAAATCAATTGTGAATCGTTACTAAGTGGAAACCGTTTGTGATTAGGTACTTGACAAAGTATTTGGACGGTTATTCTGTAGTTTGACTACTTATTCTGCATTGAAGACACAGCAGGAGTTTCGAGGTGAGTAAATCTCAGAATGATCTTTATGAACAGAAGTACCATTATTGTTTTGGCGTTAATTAATTAACTGCAAACTATAGTTTGTATTAGTAGGCATTCCTAAGCGAATGACTACATATATATATTTAGATGAAATATATATATCCTTGTGGATGATTTTGATGAATAATAATATGCATGATGGTGTTCATATTATTGTTGAATGTGACTTTTCAGGAAACAATATTGTAGAAAAAGATGTTTTCTATTGTTTGAAAAGTATTGAGCTTGATCTTACATTATTGAGTCAAGCGTGACTCATTTTAGATGTATTGGTCTTTGTATCAAGGGTCACAGATGGTGAGCATGGATTAGGAAAGCCGAAACTAGATGTTTGTAACGTTTTTAGGTCAGGTGTGACTTACTTAACGTTGACCTTAAGACCAGATAGGGTCTAAGAAGATCTTATGTCACAGATGGTGATAGATCATAGATAGTAACGGGTTGCAGACGGTGACTTTGATGTTTGATTTCAAGACCAGATGGGGTCTGAAGATCATGCGTCACAGATGGTGAGCAGGGATAAGAAAGCCGAAATTAGATAGTTGTAACGTTTTAGGTCAGGTGTGACTTACTTAACGTTTGACTTGAGACCAGATGGGGTTTGAAAAGGATAGGTCGCAGATGGTGACTAATAGTTGGTTTTAAGACCAGATGGGGCCTGAAAACCAAGAGTCAGAGATGGTGACAGATGGTGATCAATGGTTGATCTGAGACCAGATGGGGTCTAAAGATCATATGTCACAAATGGTGACAGGTTGCAGACGGTGACCTTGGTGTTGATTTCATGATCAGACGGAGTCTGAAACCATATGTCACAGATGGTGACAGGTCGCAGATGGTGACCAAGACAGGAAATAGGTCCGGACGAGTGGTAATTACGATTTCAATAGAGCTATAGCCTGTCTGCCATGATAGCTTATGGGAGTAACGGTCGAGGTTGCTTGAGACTCACAGGTATGTAGTTTAAAGGAGAGTTTCGATGATATTCTTCTTTAATTGTCTAGATGAGACTTGAGTTGCTACTTGATGGTTAAGTTAGCAAATAGAGCATGGTCACAGCGGTGACTCATGTTGTCCTTTCTGTGGAAAGGATATGGAATGTTAAAAGGAATCATGGCTGCATGTTTCCTTAAGTAGATTGATGTGAGTTGTTGATTGATGTTCATGAGTTACTCATATGAGCTTGCAAAAGCTTACCAGGTTTGTTGTTTGGCAACCCCGGTGTACCATTCAAACGGTGTAGGGGCTAATCCTGCAGGTCAGGAAAATCATGGCTGAAGCTGAGGTAGCTTGTTGGCAGCAGGACGGATAGGAAGAAAATTTTGTTGGCTTTGCCAGTATATGACTTCCGCTATGCAGTAAGCTCTGAGGAGCATTTACGTTTTATTTTGTGATGACAATTTAATTCGTAAATTTGTGTAATATATAACTCTGTGGAGCGAGTGTATGTTATCTTGGATGGTTCAGTTCCTCAGTAAGTACTTGTTTTAAAGGAAAGATGTTCCAGGTATTTGTATTGATGACTGAACATTCTGATAGGAGCATTTTAATGCGACGTTTTACTTGCTTTTCCCTACATTTCTTGCGTTATTTCCTTATTAAAACCCTGTTTAGGAAAGTTTTCATTCTTTGATTGGGAAAGTTCCTATTTGTAGAAAGTTTATATTTTTGTAGTTTCTATTTATCATTTTTAGTAAGTTTCCATTTTCAGTTTAGGAAAGTTGCCATTTTTCATTTTAGGAAAGTTTCTATTTTTCTTATTAGTTTCTATTTTTAGGACCTCCAAGCAAGTGGAAAATCTTGAGGAGGAAAATCAAAGTTGCAACCAAGTGGAAAATCTTGAGGAGGAAAATCAAAGTTGCAAGCAAGTGGAAAATCTTGAGGAGGAAAATCAAAGTTGCAACCAAGTGGAAAATCTTGAGGAGGAAAATCAAAGTTGCAAGCAAGTGGAAAATCTTGAGGAGGAAAATCAATTCAAGTTGAACAAGTGATAAACAAGTGGGAAGATATTTTTTACAAATTTGTCTAACATATCTAGCCTTTCATTTATGTTCATCTCCACCCTCCATTCATCATTTTTTGGGCTATAAATACACTTCTCCTCTCACTCTCAAAATACATTCCTTCATCCATTTCATCTTCTTGTCTCACCATTTCCTCTCCATTTTCCTTAGTCACACATTCCTTCATCAATTTCATCTTCTTGTCTCACCATTTCCTCTCCATTTTCCTTAGTCACACATTCCTTCATCCATCTCATCTTCTTTGTCTCTCCATTTCCTTTCCATTTTCATTCTCCATTCTCTAGTTGCAAAGTTCTGTGTTTTCAAGCAAGGAGAGGAAGAAGAAGAAGGAGCCGTGAAGATCATATCCTCCATCATCCACCTTGAAGGCTTGCTTCCAAGATTCAAGATCCAACCATCTAGCTCTCCATCTCCATCTCCCCTCACGGTGTAATTCATTCTTTTTCCTTGTAATGATCTTTTGTTTTCCTTGTTTGAATTCATATGAACTTGTTTCTAGTTAACAATAATGTTTAGGGTAAAGTTTAAACCCAACTTCTATGTTTAAATAAAGTTTTCGAATTCCATAATTGTGATTCTAAGTTGCTTATGTGAGTTTGTTCGATTGAATTTGCTTGATAGAAAACTTTTATATGTTTATCTTATTTGGGTCGACACTTATAGGATTTGCATGTAATTGGTGCTAGGTTTAAGAACATGAAATCGACTTTTCGTTTTGTGTGAACTTGAATCAAAGTAGTAAAGGTTTTGGACAAAAATCGAATTCAATTGAAGAGGATTGCAATTAGGTGGACTTTTCCATAACTAAGTTGTACACTTGAGTTGATAGCCTTTCTCTATGTCTAATGCGTTGAACATGTCATGATTGACTAGCTTTCTAGGGCTTGATTGCATGTTTGATAGGATTAATCTAGGTGCTTTCGCTTAGGTTAATTAGCATTGAAAAGTAAAATATGGGAAATCATTTGCTTTCGAATGTTTCACATGATCAACTCCTCTCTCATGACTTGGAAGAACAATTATAGGGTTTGAATCGAATTTGATTGCATGGAATTGATTTTGATCTTTGTTCCTTGCGTTCCACCCTTGTATATATGTTTTTACGTTTTCTTTATTTTATTTATTTTAATTTTAATTTTAAGAATCCTAATCCCCCCCTTATTTGTGTTTACTTGTATATATTTATTCTTTATTTTATTTTTGTAAATAATACTTTATTATTTTAATTCTTTATTTGTTTATACAATTGTATATATTTATATTCTTTATTTTATTTTTGTAAATAATACTTTTCTTTTTTTGTTACACAATTACAGGTGTACCCTCAATCCCCGGATAGAACGATCCCTATTTGCTTATACTACTAACGATATTTCAGGGTTAAATTATGCGCTTGCTTTGAGCGACATCACATTCACGCATGTATAATTATGGGATTATATATATATATATATATATATATATATATATCAATTTTTATTGTTGTTAAAAATAAGGGGCGTGACAGGAAATCATTTCATGATAATCTTATTATCTATACTAGTTAAAATGTCTTTCTCAATATATGAAATTAAGCAATCATTCTCATCACCCATTCAACTGCGGCAATATCTTCTCAAAAGAATTGGCCAAGAATCGTTGCTTGACTAGTACACACACATGTTGCTTGACTAGTACACATCCATGTTTCTTGACTAGTACACACACACACATACTAGAATCTGAACATGCATTAGCGCATGTCTCAACCTCTTAATTAATATACTCGTTAGCGTGTGTCAATTGGCTCTATTTACACACACATATACTAGAATCTGAACATGCATTAGTGCATGTGTCAACCTCTTAATTAAAATACTCGTTAGTGTGTGTCAATTGGCTCTATTTACACACACACACACACATATACTAGAGTCTGAACATGCATTAGCGCATATGTCAACCTCTTAATTAATATACTCGTTAGCGTGTGTCAATTGGCTCTATTTAATTATTTTTTATCTTTGTTTGTCTAAATAAAATATGAGAAATTTTATATACACCCTCTCAATTACTTAATGCACATCTCTTATATTTTTTGTCTCATTTTTTCATCAATCTTCCATCTATGCTCCTTCTCATTAAATAAATAAATGAGAAAAAATTAAGGAAAAGAAATAAAAAAAGGTCGGCTATGTATCATAAATTTTAGTTTGATACATTCTTTTTTGTTATATTATGGAATTAATTGCTAATTGATTTCAGAACATATCAATATGGTAATTATTAATTACCTTTCTTATTTCTCACATAAATGAGGTTGGTATATTGCTAGAAGATTGAATAACTTAACTTTTTAATCTTTGTTGTTTTTCAAGTTGAAAATCTTGGTGCCTCAAAGATTTTATATTATTCAATGTATGTCAATATCTTCGTGATCGATGTAGACATATAGTCATGGTTAATATTAAAATCAGTAAAGAATGAGCCATGCTGGTTGTTTTGTAAACAAAGTGATTGATCATGAAGTATTCATGCATTCAAGATATATTTGATGGTTTTATAACTTCTTTCAATATGTTTCAACCAATTTGGTTGCTTTATAATTCTTCATATTGACTACAATAATTTTATCTATTATTGACGTTCACGTATGATCTTAAAGAGACGTAGATTGTATTATGAAGACGAGGAGAAAATTTAACCTATAACAAAATATTTAATTAATATTTTGATATATAAAGCATTTATTCTTATTTTATTTTTGTGGACTCTTCTTTGTTTTTATTTTTATTTATCAATTAATGAAGAGGGGTATAGATGGAAGTTAGATGACAAAAAAATATAGGTGGTGTGCATTAAGTATTAAGTAATTGGTGATGTCTATATAAAACTTCTCATAAAATATATATGTAGTAAGATTGCTCCCCTTTTTTGAAATTATCAGAATACGGTTTTAAGGATATCCAAGGACTTTAATTAACATTGTTTTTTTGTTTTTTGAGGTGAAAGGTCAATCACATTCAGTATTTCAGCAAGTACTACAATAATGACTTGCCCAGAGGGCCGTCAGTAGAAGCCATTACATAGAGCACACAATCCTAGCACACCCCTCACACGAACATACTACTTAGCATACCCCCAGCACACCCACATTTTTAGATTAAGCGCAAAAACAAGAAACAAAGTAACCCTGAAATCAATAAACTAACTACGAGGTTACTTGTTACTTGTCGAACTTCCCCACTCAAAAAAAGAAAATAATAGAGCCATCATCATTCCTTGAAAAATGATAATAACCCAAAGCGAAAATAAAAACAATTACTCTAATCATGCTATGAGCCCAAGTTAAACCAGCCCATGCTAACCCAATAGGCCCGATTATGAGAAACCCTAGCAAAAGCCCAAAGCCACCAAGAACAATTGCAACCCTGGTGGCCTCCAACCCACTACCGCCACTGGAGCCAACAAGGCTGGCAGCGAGAACACCATAGCCACCATCATCCTTGTAATGAGAAGTCCAGATTAGATCATAGCCTGCAAGAGGGACAAGACCTTGACCCCTGATTGAAAAGCCAAAACTCGGTGTCGGCACCCATTCACCCATGGATATAGCTCCATCGTCTTCCTCAGTAGTAGGGTCACCCACCACAGCGACATCATGGAGAAGGAAGCCCAATCTGGATTCACCACCGCCTCTAGTAGAAGAGCCTCCCTCCACAACACAGCTCCACATCTCTAATCTTGACCCGAAGGTACAAGAACGACCATCATCACCATCGGTGCTGCCATACCAGCCGCCGCCAAGAAGGGGAGTAGAAGGGAGAGCGTTGTCCCCCTTCCGATTCCAAGGTACAAGACCACCATCAACTAAAGTCGATCGCCGTCGAGAGATCTCCCTTGCGAGAGTCGGGACGAGAAGGTGAGGGATTGCTCCTACGCTGCCATCGTCAATAAACCAGAATGGACGGGATGCCCATCCATATTGGTCGGAACTTCAGAGCCACCGTGAATCACCACGGCCAGAAACCCTAGAATAACCCAGAGGAGAGCAAAAAAGGACATCTCTCTAAGAGATGTATGGAGTTGGATGGAGAGATGAGAATCTTAAATTAGCAATTCATGTATTATGTAATTGTATGATTTTTAATTAACATTGTTGAAATAGATTAAAAGAATTCCAACAACAACAAAAAAAACATTTTAAAAGACTTTTATTAGGAGAAATAAAATCATACAATAATTATGGAAGTTATTTAGTTTTATCTAGAACATTTATCTCACTCCTGCCTATTTCTTTTTTTAAATTTTTTTATTTTTACCATATTGTCCATTTTTTTTTCTTTTTACCATATAGTCCATGCCACATGTTTGAATTTCTATTAAAACAATTTAATCAAAGAAGGGAATTTGGAGGAATTATGTAAATGTAACCATAAGACCTATTCTCTTAATTAATACTGATATGAGCCCTTCTAGTAAGGGATCTCTTTTTTTTGGCCATTTTAAAGAATCTCTTGTGGAACCTATTTTTAATCACATATATACATCTCGACCGTTCAGTTCTGAGAACTCCATAAGTAAATCACTTATGTAAATTTTTAGCCAAATTGATGATAGCTTGGATATCAAACAAAATTAAATCAATATACGAACCAAATTTGTCCAACTTGAACTGTTCATGTTTGTAAGTGTAAATCATAGTTATGAATGTCTTAACAATTATCAATTTGCCTGAAAGTTTACAAAAGTGATATACTTATATGCATCATATGATCAAAAAGTTGATCTAATAAGTAATAAGTGACCCTTAAAATGGCCAAAAAATGGATCCCTCTTAGAATGGCCCTATATATATATATATATATATGTATATATATAGATCCTATTCAGAGAGGAGCTTCGCTTTGAAAATTAACATGTGAAGTTCGAGTTTTGAGTCACTTTTCGGTCCCATATTCACCTCTCGACCGTTCAGTTTTTAGGTACTAGTGTATTGATCGTCTCTACAAATTTTCAGCCAAAATGATGATCGTTAAGGTATTGATAATTGCCTTAAAGCTAGTACGGTTCAGGTTGACAGATTCAGTCCGTCCATCGGTTTAAGCGAGTTGGATACCTTAGCGATCATCAATTTGGCTGAAAATACACTAGCACCTAAAAACAGAACTGTCAAGATGTAAATATGTGACCGAAAAGTGACCTAAAACTCGAACTTCACACGTTGATTTCAAAGTGGAGCTCCGCTCTGGATACGATATGTGTGTATATATATATATATATATATAGGCCCGATCAGAAGAGGACGTCGATGCAACAGGAGGCTTCGAGGAAGCGGTGGCGGCTCGGGGATGGCCGGAGGTGTCCAGACCTCTTATGGGCGGCGTTCAAGGTCGAATGAGGTCAGGCTAGCAGGTTTATGGGCAGCCACCTCACTTGCAGTTGCAGGTTCTGTGCAGCACCACAGAACTGTCGCCGGCGACTCCACCGGACCGCAGACCCCTCCGCAAGACCCCTAGCGTCCCTCAGGCAAGCCAAGCCTTGCCGTCGCCTCTCTATCGAGGCCAGAGGAGCAACGTCCGCACTTTTTCTGGGTTGTAGACGTCTGCTCTCGAACGGCTCCATGTGTGTGTGTGTGTGTGTGTGTATATATATATATATATATATATTAGGTACATATTAGCCAAGTAACGATTCTTGGCCAATTCTTTTGGGAAGAGTATTGCCTCAGTCGAATGGGTGACGAGTTTATGAATGATTGCTTGATTTCATATATTAAGAAAGACATGTTTACTAGTATAGATGATGAGACTATCATGACTATCATGAAATGATTTCAAAATATGAAATATCGTCGAAGATAATTACCATTGTAATATATAGAAATTACATTTAAAGATCTTTAATATTTTAATATTATTGTTTTTATTTTCTGTGCCCAGCAGACTTAAATATCTGATTGCAGAGGCGAACTGTGTGAAGTGTGACAAAGCACTGTACAACGGTTGGACTTTTGCTTTTGGAACTGGAACATTGCTTCTATTCTTACTCTTCTTCTTTTTTTGGTTTTATGTTTTTTCGTTCAAACCTTACATGCAATGTAATATATATTAGAGAATAAAGATGGTGTGGAAACAAACATCCTTACACTCAATGTAATAAACATCCTTACACGCAATGTTTATTCTCTAATAAGAGACAAAGAGTCTTCTATGGACCAAGGTCCACCTGCATGAAGGCAAAAAATCAGTTATTTTACCACCCAAATGCCCCATTTTACCTTCCATTATGCCTATGATTCACCTACACTTTGGTGTTTGTACCCACATTTGCATGGCCACTCGGACGTAGCTAATGTGCATAGTTATTGAATGATTTCTAGTTACAGTTTGCCACTCAACAAATAATTGGGCCGATTGCCAGAAATGTTGGCCGATGAATAATTGGACAATTCATCTGATCTAAGACGAGTCACATAAAAATAGGCCGATAGAGGGTTTCGAAAGTTTGGCCTTTGGTTATCGGCCGGCCCGTAGTTATTGGTTTATTGTCTAAAAGCCCATTGGCCAATACTCTAATTGGTTTCCAATCCGAACTCAACTTAGAAGGATAATGGCCGATTGTCAGAGAGGCCAATAAGCGATAAAGATGAAATTTGATCAAGTAGTATTTCAGTCGACTTGAAATTCATGTCAGCCGATAAGGAGAATTCAATCCAAGATAGCCTACTTCAAGATTAATTGCAGCCGTTGATGACGGCCATCAAAGCCAATCCGAATAGAGTCCAGCATCAAGTCAGCCGACGATAAGTATTGAAGCCGAATCAAGATAGAGTCACTGAGGCAAGAAGAGGCCGAATTCCACTCAACTTCAAAGAGTCAAGAGATCAGTTCAAGTCATAAAGCAGCCGATATAAATAGAAGCATCGACAGAAGACAAAGACACACAACTCCAGAAACTCAAGCCATCAAGCTTTTCTTATTTCGTGTTACCTTTTGCTTAGGTAGAATTTCCGTTTGTTTCCTTAGTTTATTTGCTCTGCTAGTTACAATCTCAGTTACTTTACCTTTCTTGTAGCTTAGTATCGATTTTGAATTGTTTTCTTTGTTTTCTTTCAAACAATAGTTGATAATTTTTAGCCATTCCAGATTTCAGTTTCTTTGTTATTATCTTATATTTGCTCCTGATTGTGTTTACGCTTTACTTGTTTGATCGTGTTATTCATAGTAGCTATTACTCTTATATTTACTCATACTCTCACGACTACACCTAACTCACCCGACCTTCAGCTACCAAGTCCTTAATCTAGAGGCATCGAATCGCAGCCGAGAATAAGTTCCTTCCTCGGCTAACAATTGCTTGACAAGTCAGATCTACATTCACCACACCTATAGTTGCACACTTGGCCTTCTGGCCGTGTGCTGGCACGCTCCGCATCTATTCATTGAGAAGGACATTTGTTCCTTAATCCCTCGGCTGTGTAGGCCGAGGTGATTTTCAGAGGCAACATCTTTTGGCACGCCCAGTGGGACTAAGATTACTATTTTGTTAGTAAGGTTGAATGCAAGGGAAGGAGGTTAGTCAACAAAAACAAGACAACCTATATAGTGTAAACAGGGGAAAGAAGTGTCTTCGGTGTGGAGAGTCAGGACATAATTCAACATTTTGTCCATCACGACCGAAGCTCGATCTTACTCCAATCAGAATGTCACTTGAGTCAAGTGGGAATGGGACTTCAAACGCTTCATCGGCTAAACAATCAGCCGATGAACATAGAGCTCAAGAAGCAGCAAAGACTGCATCGGCCGAACTAGCCGCAAGACAGGAGGCCACACAAGCAGCGGCAGCCGACGCCGCTGCAAGGCAAGAAGACATGAGACGAGCGGCCGCTGACGCAGCCTTGGCCAGACAATCTACTGAATGTTCGTCTAGAGATTCACCACTTAATGCTTTTCAGAGTGCCTCGAATAGTGCAACCACTCCTGGTGCTATCATCTATGCAGCACGAGACGGTAGAATTAGAGATACTGTGGAAACTGATTATTTAGGACCGGTCGGAGTATCAGCCGAGTATTTGTACAAAGCATTGAATGAGGTTTTTAAATTGCAGACGAATGAACTCGCAACCCGAGGAGAAATCAACAATAGAACGTTGGTAGATCAGTTAGCCACTGTTTTGGGAGAGAATACTAACCGATCTATCGGAGGATTACAGACGTCTCTTGAGCAACTGAACCAAATAATGGCGGCTATGGTGAATGGTCAAAACACTTTGCAAACCTTACTGATACAAAATCAACAAGGCCAACTCAAACAAACACTTCAACCCCCATGGCAGCAAGCTCATGCATATGTTCCACAGCCACAGGCTCAGTTTCCTATTGGTGGACAGCTGTTTCAAGCTCAACCCCAATTTGGAATGGCTAATAATTATGTGCAACAGCCGATAAATAACAACGGTTTGGGAGGACAAAATCCGCCTAGGAATGGGTTGACAGTCGAAGAAATAAGGAGAATTTGTGAAGAGACTGTAGGGCCGGCTCCTAGAAGAACGGCCAGGCCGAGATACACCAAACCATATCCAGAAAGGGTTGAAAACAGAGACTATCCGAGGGGATTCAAATTTCTCGACTTTCCTTTATTCAGTGGAGATGATTACCAATCAACTATAGCACACATTTCCCGGTTCACAGCGCGATGTGCTGAGCATTCTAGAGATGATGATTTGAAGTTGAAGTGGTTTGAGAACTCATTGACCGGCCCTGCTCATGCTTGGTATGTCAACTTGGCTCCTAATTCTATTCAAAACTGGGCCGACATGGAAAGAGCTTTCCATGAGCAATTCTACAGAGCCGAACCAGAAGTCACAATCGCTGACTTAGCAAAAATGTATCAAGAAGCACATGAGTCGGCCCAAGATTTTTTAGATAGATTTAAGGCCGCAAGAAATAAGTGCAGAGTCAATATGGGAGAGCTAGAGTTTGTTCGAATAGCTCAGCAAGGTCTGAATTATGAATTGCGCAAGAAATATGAGGGAGTTGATATTAGAGACATCTTTGAATTAACCACTAGCGTGGCTAGATATGAGGCAATCATTAGAGAAGAGACTCAAGCTAGATCAGCCTCAAAGGGAACTTATTATAAAAATCCTACTGTTCATGCTATGGAGGCCAATTTCGAAGGTTTGAAGGTCGAGGAAGAAGATTCGGCCGATATCAATGCTGCCGAATTGTTTATAAACAAACCAATGATCTATAAAGCCCTTGCAAAGCCAACAAACCCAATCAAGGATAAACCTCATCCGATAACCTACCATACCAAAGATGGCACACCTTTAAGATTGACACCTACCCGCACTTACACTTTTGATATCACAAAGGCTGACATAATTTTTGATCAACTTCTTGCTGAGAAAGTAATTAAATTGCCAAACGGCCATGTTATACCTAAGGCCGATGAAACTAGAAATAAGTCTTATTGTAAATTTCACAATTCATGGAAGCATTCTACTAACAATTGTGTGGTTTACCGTGATACTTTGCAGGATCTCATCGAAAAAGGAAAGCTGAAGTTTCCGGAGACGAGCAAACCAGCTCAGCTTGTCAATACCGACCCTTTTCCAGTCAACATGGTGTACGTCAACTTCCCAAGAGGTCACAGGAGGAATTGGCCAAATATGAACTTGTCTGATCCTAGGGCCCGAAGGAGGTATATGTTTCGTGACCAGAGGAGGGAACCAGTTTATGATAGTCAGGATGAGGACGCATACGATATGACAATGCCACCGGCTTTGAAGGCCTCTTCGTCATCTACTTCAAAAGTACCGCCGGCCAATGCTGTGATTCTGTGCAGCCGTTGCAACTGTGAGTTAACCCTCAATAGTCTTCTGCAAATCAAAAACCAAGAGTTATCTACTGATCGACAGGTAAAGCCTGGGTTAAAAGCCCCAACTAATTGTGAAGACAGTAAGAAGAAAGACTCAGTAGGGAAACATGCTGACAATGAATTAGGGACTCCCACGGCCAATATGGCCGAGGATGAAGTTCTTAAGCTCTTTGGCCCTCACAGTCCCAAGGGATGTTATCCGGGACAACAAACTTCCCAAAGTGTGTTTAAGAGAATAAAGGAATCTGAAAATGCCGAAAGCGGACGACTTTCGGTGAGGAGGAGGTTGACCTTTGAGGATGATGATCTTGAGGGAAATTTTGCTGATGGTTTCAATGGCCGACGACGATCAGGTTTTGACCAAGATGATCGATTTTATGACCAAGATTATTTTGCTAGAAATAGAGGCCGAAGACCTTATAGGACATATCGGCCACCAGTTACTCATGATAATAGGTGGTATGGCCGAGCGGCCAGAGATCAGCCATTTTCCCCTTTGACAAAAACTCAAAAGAGACATATGCAAAGGGAAGTGGCGGTCGCAAGGCAGCAGGGGTCAGAAGGGCAGGAAGTCAGACGCTCTACTGAACCAGATAACAAAGAAGCCCCTATAATAAGAGAGGACTTTCACAAGGATTCACCATTTTGAAAATGTCCTTAGCTTCCCAAAGCTACCCCATCTGCGGTTTACTGAAGGAGGGGTTAAAGTCTTCAAACATCTTAACCCTCCATTTAAGTTGGCTGAATTAGAAACAATGAAAAAGTTTCACCAGAAACATTCAGCCCTTGCAATTTATGGGCTTCCAAGGAGTCAAGACTATATTCTCAATACAATAGTAGCAAATTCTGATGCCGATCATGCTCTAATTCGGCAGGGTTTCCATAGCCGATTCATTACACCTGGTTTAAAAGCTTTGTATCAAGCACATCGTAAAGGAATCCAAAAGAAAGATATAGTCGCTCAAATTCCAGTTTCAGAAGCCGACTTTCATTTCCTTAGATGTTTTCATAGAAGTCACTCGGCTGAGGAAACCTATGGCATATCACCAGAGGAGGCTCAGCTCGCAAGGGAACTTGATGACTATTTAGAAAAGAAAGACTTTGCGACTGAAGAGCAAGCAAAAGCCGATGCCAAAGTTAAGGATATTGAACGACAAAAGGAAGTGCAACAAGCGGCTATGGATAAGACGCCAAATGGAAAAGTCCCTACCATAAGAGTACTGAGAGGATAGGACCCGCCGTTCTCAAATCAAGATCTAGGGATGATGAAAAAATATCATAGGATGTACTCAGCATTGGCCACTTATGGCCTAACTGAGGAGGAAAGCGCGATGATGAAAATGTTAGAAAAGGATATGTCTTCAGAGTCATACCTCATCACTGAGGATTCTAGCATCGGCTTAAAAATCAGTTATCAGGCAATGATGGAGAATTATAAACTGGAAGCCAATACTGATAACTTACCTATTTCTGATGCCGACCTGACTTACCTCCGCGCCTACCATAAACAACATCCAGCTGTTGAGATTTATGGATTCACGTCCGCCGAGAGAAAATTACTAGATAATTTGTCCAAATACCTGCGGGCTCGTGCAATCGAGTGGAAAGCAGAGACAGAGAAGGCGTCCACCAAGCTGACAACTGGGGCCATTGAAGAATTGAAGAAAGAGCAAGCTAGTCTCAATCAGAAGTTGAAGGATAAAGAAATGATAGAAGGTGCTGCCACGAACAATGGTAAGCAAGACGATTATGGAGACGAGGGTGATGAGGAAGTCGATTATGGGGAAGAAGAAGAACAAGGTGACTATGATAATGAAGCTGGAATCGACTACGACATAGGAGATGACACGACTTTTGACATGGAAACCTTATCCCCATTTTACAAGGGCGAGGCCGCCTTTGGAAAAGGAGAAGGTAATACAATGGACATCAACATGGTTTATGTCCTACCTTCCGAACTCAAAGCTCAACCAGGTCAGTCAAATGAACTGATCGGCGACTTTGTTGCCGATCAACAACCTCGATTTGAGATTGATGAAGTTGTTGCCCAGTTGAAGGATGAAGACGGCCGTGTGGTACTCACAAAACCAACGGCCAAAATGGCTCAGCATTTGAAGCCGTTATACATCACGGCTTACATAGAGGGATATCCAATAACGAAAGTTTTGGTGGACAATGGTGCAGCAGTTAATGTGTTACCTACAGCCGTTATGAAGAAATTACGCAGAACTAAATCCGATTTGCTACCTTCTGACATCACAGTGAGCAATTTCTCTGGCGGGAAGAGCAGGCCAAGAGGTATCCTCCCACTCGATGTCACAGTGGGGGAAAAGACAAACATGACAGCTTTCTTCGTGGTCGATTCATCTGCTCATTACAATGCATTGCTTGGCCGCGATTGGATTCACCAGAATTTATGTGTACCTTCTTCCCTGCATCAAGTTTTGATCTTCTGGCATGGAGACAAAATTGAGGTCATTCCAGCAGACAATAATCCATTTCAAGCATCCAACAATGTAGTAGAAGCAAGGTTTTATGAGGACGATATTGGTTATTTCACTTTCAGTGGACGAGATAGCAAGGGCCGACCTACCCAAGTTACGGCCCAGAAAATTGTCAACCTAGGGAGTGAGGATGTTTTGCAAGATGCAGAACGTCCAACCCTGGTTGACCTCTTCAAGGACAATATCAATGTCTAGAGACCCAAGGTCTCTAGAAAGAAAGGCCGCAGTCCGATCTATTTTAGGACGTTTGCTGGCCTATTGGGCCGACAGGATTACCAAGTCTAACTCGGCCATCAACTTGATGGAATATATTGCAGAGCAACAGGAAGAAGAATTGCAGTTGGAAGATATCGGCCCAGCCCCGGCCGAATTAGAAGATACTGAAGCCGAAACTCAAGATCCTGTAGACCAAATCAACTTGGGAGATGAAGATAACCCTCGGCTAATCTCTATCAGTAGACTTCTCGATCCAGAACTACGAACAGCGATGGAGACTTTATTACGAGAATATAAGGATTGTTTTTCATGGGAGTACCATGAAATGCCCGGCCTCGATAGAAGCTTAGTAGAACATGTATTACCTCTTAAAGATGATTGTAAACCTTACAAACAAGCTCCTCGGCGATGTTCCGCCGAGGTGCAAATTGAAATGAAAGAGGAAATTGAACGATTATTACATGCTAAATTTATTAGACCTGCTAGATATGTGGAATGGGTTTCCAACGCTGTACCTGTAAGGAAGAAAAATGGCAAGATGAGAGTATGCGTTGACTTCAGAAACTTAAATTTAGCAACTCCAAAAGATGAGTATCCTATGCCAATGGCCGATCTCTTAATTGATGGAGCGGCCAAACATGAAATATTATCTTTCATGGATGGTCATGCCGGCTATAATCAAATATTTGTAGCCGAAGTGGATGTCCATAAAACCGCCTTCAGGTGCCCAGGCTTTGTTGGAACCTTTGAATGGATAGTGATGCCATTCGGCTTAAAGAATGCCGGAGCAACTTACCAAAGGGCCATGAATGCCATTTTTCACGACTTAATTGGCAAAACCGTAGTGGTGTACATAGATGATGTGGTCGTTAAATCAAAAACCCGATCAGGACATCTAGCTGATCTTGAGCAAACATTCAAACGTATGCGAAAACATAAACTTAAAATGAACCCTAAGAAGTGTGTTTTCGGAGTATCGCCGGGGAATTTTCTAGGTTTTCTCATTCACCAGCGGGGAATTGAGGTCAACAAGAATAAAGCTAAAGCCATTATCGACGCACCCGCTCCTTCTAACAAAAAACAGCTACAATCATTCCTTGGTCAAGTTAATTTTCTCAGACGATTCATCTCTAACTTGGCCGGTAAACTTCGGCCTTTCTCTTCTCTACTTAAGTTAAAAATTGGAGATGAATACAAGTGGGAGCCAGAGCACCAACAAGCTTTTGACGAACTCAAGAAGTATTTAACACAACCCCCAGTGTTAGTACCTCCACATAAAGGAAAGCCGTTGAAGCTCTACATAGCGGCCACAACTGAATCAATTGGGAGCATGTTGGCTCAAGACAATGATCAAGGAAAAGAGCAAGCCATCCATTATTTGAGCAGAATCCTCACACCCGTTGAGATAAGATATTCGCCGATTGAAAAACTATGCCTCGTGCTCTACTTTTCGGCGATTAAATTACGACATTATATGTTACCATCAGTTGTTCATATAATTTCACAAATGGATTTAATTAAATATATGTTGACTCGGCCGATCATCAAAGGCCGAATTGGAAAATGGACAATGGCGCTTTCTGAATTTACTTTCAAATACGTGGCCCAGAAGTCAGTCAAAGGCCAGGCATTGGCTCAATTTCTTGCTGACCACCCTTCTGTTAAAATTGAAGATATGGAGAATGTTGAAATAGATACTGCACAAGTCAGCCAAATGTACCACGAGCCTTGGCTACTATATTTTGATGGCTCAAGCACTAGTGACTCCGCCGGGGCAGGAATAGTGATTGAATCTCCAACCGGCCAAAAGCATCAATATGCCTTCAAACTGGACTTTAACTGCACAAACAACCAGGCCGAATATGAAGCCTTAATAATTGGCCTGGAAGTATTAGAGGAACTTGGAGCAACAAGAGTTAAGGTGTTTGGGGACTCACTATTAGTCATCAATCAAATGCTCCAGGTTTTTAGATGTTCAAATCTCTCGTTGGCCACTTATTATGCAGCCGCACAACAACTACTTAGTTGTTTTCATGATGTAGAATTTCACCATCTTCCGCGAGAACTCAATCGTGAAGCGAATGAAATGGCTCAAATTGCTTCCGGCGTCAGCATTCCTGCAGGCCAGACTAACAAAATCATCACAATTGAGAGAAAATCGTTGCCATCTTTGGCCGAGAGAGGTATGCCGGCCGATATCTTTGAGCTAGACGTGCCACTTGGCGATTGGAGATTTTACATAATCCCACACCTTTTGATGAAAACTGATGGCGGTGGAAGCCGAAAAATTAGAACGTTGTCTAGCAAGTTCACAATTAAAAATGGTGAACTGCTAAGGAAAAGTCCTGGTGATGACCTTCTTCTTCGTTGCCTCGGCTCCGAAGATGCCCAGCTGGTAATGGCCGAAGTTCATGAGGGTATTTGCGGAGCACACCAGGCTGGGATAAAAATGAGATGGCTAATTAGGAGACATGGTTACTACTGGCCAACTATTCTTAAAGATTGTATTGAGTATGCCTGAGGTTGTGCTCCATGCCAACTTCACGGATCCATTCAGAGAGTTCCTGCTTTCCCCATGAATCCAATAGTGAAGCCATGGCCTTTTCGGGGCTGGGCAATGGATATAATTGGCCAAATCTCTCCCCCATCTTCCAAGCAGCACAGATGGATACTGGTAGCCACAGACTACTTTACAAAATGGGTTGAAGCCGTTCCATTCACCTCCATAAGTAGTGCCGAGGTGATCAAATTCATTGAGCAAAACATCATTCACCGCTTCGGTATTCCAGAAACTATAACAACTGACCGAGGATCGGTATTCATAGCTGAAGCCGTCATCAAACGGATGGCCGAGTATAAGATTACAATGCAGCAATCGACACCCTATTATGCTCAGGCTAATGGACAGGCTGAGGCCACAAACAAGGTCCTCATCCAAATCGTGGAAAAGATGATTCAGGAAAATCCGTGTGATTGGCACAATCTTCTATCAGAAACTTTATGGGCTTATCGGACCTCCAAACGCTCGGCTACAGGGACAACTCCTTTTGCTCTGACTTATGGACATGATGCAATTCTACCAATGGAAATGATAGTTAGATCATTGAGAGTCGCAATGCAAAACAATCTCACAGCCGACGAATATAGTCAGGCAATGTTGCAAGAACTAGAGGATCTTGACCAGGCGCGGTTGGATGCATATGATCGGCTTCAAGCTCAAAAGAAGGCTGTCGCTCATGCTTATAATAAAAAGACCAAATACAAGAGTTTTGGTGAAGGCGAGTTGGTTTGGAAAGCAGTGTTACCCATCGGCACAAAGGATCCCAGATTTGGAAAATGGTCACCAAATTGGGAGGGTCCGTTTATTATCGACAAAGTTCTTGGAAAAGGAGCATATCATTTGAGAGATAAAGATGGTGAACGACACGCAATGCCCATCAATGGCCAATACCTAAAGAAATATTATCCCACAATGTGGGAAGCGCGAGCTGCTGAATAATGGTGTAACCAAAAGATGGCCACTAGTTTATAATGTATATATGTTTAGGCCATCTTGATTCTGGCCGATGCAATTAAGCCGAAAAGATTATTTTTATCAGATTTCCAGTTTGTTTGCTTGACCATTATACTTCACTTGTATTTAATACTACAAGATACTATCTATCCATGACCCAACGATGTTTATGATAATCTACCGGCAAGCAAATAATTAATTAAGTTTTTCATCGGCCCATAACTTTCAAATGTTTATAAAAACCGGCCAATGGCCAACAAAAGAGCCACATACATCAATCATCATTCCTCGGCTAATAAATCATTAAGAGCTCCCAAGGTACAACTAGTGGCCTGAAGGTCACTCTCAAGTTGCATACACCTAGGCTCGGAAGCTTTCAAATCGGCCTCTATCTTCTTCAGTTGTCCTTGGCTTTGGAAACACTGCTTACTCCTCTGAAGGAGCTTTTCCCCCACTTCTTGTCTCTCTTGTTTCAAGGATGCCAATTGTCTTTCCAACTCATTTATCTTGCCTTCAAGAGACTCCACAACCCGTTTTTGTTCCATACACCACCCAAACTCGGGAACCAAGGCTTTCTTCATTTGCTCACAAGCCGAGATTTGTTGTCTCCTCTTTTCTATTTCTTGGTAAGAACCAGCTACACGGGATATTTTTTGGGTCAACACTTCTAACTTCCCACCAATAAGAGCTACCTTGGGAGGGGCAAAGTATTTGGCTCCAAGTAACAAATCCATGGCCACTTTCACTTTTGATAGTTGGCCTGTTTCCACAAATTCTTTTAATGGCTGCGTTAACGCTTCCTTTACCACCTTCAAAGCCCCATCAATTTCCTCCCTTGATGTCAATTGAGTGGCCGGTAACTGCAAAATGGCCGAGCAACATTCTGGTTGGATTAGAGCATCGGCCGAAAATGCCCTCATGAAAGCCTGAAGTTCGGCTTCAAATCCTTGATTACATTCCTACAATGTCAGCCACTAACAATAAGTTCTTCCGCATAATAGAAGGGAAGTAATCACAAAACATGTTTGGTGCATACTTACTAGTTCATTAGCCAACACCAGGTGTTGCTCACTAAACGACGAGGAGGGAATACTGGCTTGCGTTGAAGTTTGGGTGAGCACAAGTGTTTCTTCCATATTCCTTGTCACAGCTTCGCTTTCAGCCATTCTTTCAAGAGAAATTATCTCCCCCACAGGTTCGCCACTACTTGGTTGGCCATCTTTATCAATGGTTATTTCCATGGATTCCTCTGTTTCACTAGGAATGGCATTTTGGACGTTGGCCTTCTGCAAATTCATCATATAAAGTATGTCATATTTATGCTCAAGCTAATAACCAATTCTTCACTCTAGTGTTGTGTCGTACCTTGATTGTCTCTAGGCAACTTCGTTTGGCCACGCACAATTGTTCTTCGCTCTCAGACGATTGCTCATCTTGTGTTACCGGTTGTTTCGCTGGAGGAGATTGAGACGTTGAAGACAAAGTGGCACCATCTGTTATTCAAATGAGACAAAACAGGAATACCATTAGCCATCGGCCATGATTCCTTACATAATGGCCGACTGCAATTCAAATTGATTTCGGCTTACCTTTGGCCGCCTCAGTGGCCGCACTATGGATGGCCTTTCTCTTTGTGCTCCCTTTAGCACACTTCTTCAAAGATTCTTGGCCACCTACAATCAACAAAGCCGAAATTAGTGAACAAACTAACATGTGTCTAAATGAAAGTACACTGGGGGGGGGGGGGGGCAACAACTTACTTATAGTTGGGATTGCTCTAGCAACTTTGCTTGTTATTTTACCACGCCTTACAGCTTTCGGCTTCTCTTGTGCCCATGGATTTCCTGCAAAAGCCGATCGCCTAGCCGACACCAACCCATCTTTAAAGCGGCTACCTACTCTTTTCGCCCACCACTCTCTGAACTGGGAGGAACTCTTGCTAGTTGCTACTCTTGTCTTCATGGGAAAGCTCATGTTGTACACAAACGCCTTGTTATTCTGCTCAATGTCGTCCTTGTTGGAGAAAATGGCTCGCAATGAACTATATCGGTTTGACGATTCTGGCACCGGAGCTGGTATAGCTTGATAATATCCCAACTGACGACTGAAATAGGATGGTGAATATAACTCCACTCCACACTTGAGTGTTTTACCAGACAAGACACCCCAGAAGAGATCCCTCATACCTATTGCACTCTTCCAAGCTGAACACGCAGTCTCCCATCTCGTCTCACTTTCTGAGGCGTGTTGGCTGATATCCATTGCAAGGTAGGATGGATACTTCCTACTGAAACAAACGACAAACTGTTCTACAGAAAACTCTGAACACTTGAACAACACCTCAAAACACTCTTCTGCCGAGTGAGGAAGTAAATCAAGAGGGGCCAATTGTTGTCCAAGAGTGGTGTCTACGGCCAATGCTAAACCCGGCTGTCTGAAAGTGGGAAAGTAAGAGTGCAGCCACAACTGAAAAATCCATAATGGCCCAGACCAATTTGGGTTCAGTCCTTCGGTCACACAATGGTGAAGACATCTGTATAAGTGGGCGAGCACAAATGGACCAAGAGCCAATAGCTGATCGCTCTCTTGTACTTCTTTACTTGCTAATGCTTCAGCCAACTTGTAGTACTCCACATTTACTTTTTTAGAAGTTGTGCACACTAAGTACTTACATATCCAAAAGGCAAGAAACGCAGCATGCTCTACATGAGTTACTTCCATTGTCTCCTGCTGGTTTTCCTCTCTCTCTTCTGGACTGCCAATACTATCAAGTGACTTATTTCCCAAGCCGCTGTTAAACACCTCAATCCATGTATTATAATTGGCAACGGCTGGTCTGCCCTTACTTCGATCTCTTAGCTCACCACCAAGATCAATGTCAAACTTTCCTTCTGCAAATACAATGTCCACCACTTGCCCATGTGGCGGCAGGCCTATAATGGCCGCTATATCAATCAAGGTCGGACTAAGTGCACCAAACTGAAGCTCCAGAGAGTTTGTTTGAGAACTCCAAAAACACATAGCGGCAGCCAGCAAGGAGCGGTCACAAGGAATAGTAATGGTGGACAGCTTGATGGCGTCATAGATCTCAAGTCGTTTCCATATTTCCCCAAATCGCTTCTCGACTCGTTTTACCCACGGAATCCAGTTGGCCGTTTCACCAGGCCATTTTCCTGGTTTTGTTCCCCATGCTCCCCATGCTTTTCCTTCACTGAAATAGCTAGAATCATCCACTTCATGCTGGCTCAAAATTTTTTCCACATCAGCCGGTATATCACTCTGGAAACTTAGGCCAAGTTGACGTACCCCACCTTCATTCAGGACTCGTTGTGTTATTCTATTCATGAAGGCCGAGGCATTCTTTTCAGTGGCTTGACTTAGTGCTTCCGCCAATGCAAATGAGCGTTTGGTGATACTTTTTTGCTTGCCTTCATAATTGTCTTCTCTGGTCCCTTTCGAAGCCATTGCTTGGACAACCAAGTCCTGCATGATATAGAGCATAATTGATTAGCACACCATGTTTCTCACAGTACACCAAGTTTCTAGTTATTCGGTGCTATTCGCCGAAAACCACGAAACTTGAAGGGGGGGGCAAAAGCATATTACATGCATATCAGCCAAGACATTCTCGCCATATAAAATATATAAATATATATATGTATATTTATATGGCTAATTACACATGGAAAAGACTCGCTGCCCGAAGTTTATCAGATAAACTAATTGAAGGTTTATCAATTAGATTAATAGCACATAATTATATGAGTGAACAAAATCATTGTTACAAGATCGTGCTATTAATTATGTGAGAGGCCAATTTCTGAGACTACAGCATATATAGGGGATTTATAATTGCAATTACAATTGATTGACAGCTATTGCATATATATAAAAAAAAAGGGCTGGGACAATTGCAATCAATGCAGCATATATTAACAGACTATCCCAGTTAGCTCATATAATTGCTGTCAATGCAGCATATATTAATTGATGGCTTGAGTTGATGCTTTTGTCCATAAACGGAGTGAACAGGATGACAAGTTAAAATATATATATATATATATATATATATAGTGGATCAATCAAGACCCACAAGCAATTATGAGCCAAAGCAATTAAGCAATATGAAAAGCATAATTAATAGCTAGCCCACAAATAGGGGGGATCAATCTGATCGGCAACATGCCAATGGAGGTGCACATCCACAATTGCTTTAATTAAATATAAATATGGAAGAGTTAGTGGATCTTGAATGATAAGGTCAGAATTTTATTTTTGACTAATGCAAATCTGGGAACATGATTGATCCACTCATAATTACAAGCATGAACTCATTTATTTAGTTCGTGGGATGTACAGTAGATTTTCTGGGCAATTAGAAGCTCAAGTGCAGAAAACCAAAATATGCACTTGCATTTAAGAACCAAGAGCCGTACCTGTAATCAAGGGATACCCAGCCTCCAAACAACTCTACTAACGCAGGATTTGCTGAAAAGCAAGGGATTCCCAGCTATGATTTCAGCTCTGGAACAATAGGAGAGGTGATTATGCAAAGCCATACTCGAAATCTACATAGAAGATTCATCAGATCTGGGTTTTCTGGGTTTGAATGTCAAGTACCAAATTCAGAATCGTACCTTTTGTGTTGATGATAGCCCGTTTTACCTCCTACTCAGTCCATGCCCAACTCATTTGGTGAAGGATTTTGAGGGATTTGAGGATGGGATGTGTGCACTTGATGAACCCCAGTAATAAAGCTTTGTTCATATGTTTTCCAAAAATAGGGAAGAAGAGTCTCGTATGTGGTCGTGAAGAGATGAGAATGGATAAATAAAAGAAAAGTGAAAATCATAGATGGGTCGACCCGTAGAAAAATGGGTGCACAGCCAACCCGAAAGAAAGACAAATTGAGTAATTGGCTGCCAATTTTTCCTTGTGTTGGCTACCTATTCTTTCAATTGGCTGCCAAGCTTGTCTTTAAGTTGGCCAACTTGAAATTTTTCCTTGTGTTGGCTAACCCTCTTTCTTTGTTGGCCAACTTGAAATTTTCTTTGTGTTGGCTAACCCTCTTTCTTTGTTGGCCAACTTGAAATTTTCTTTGTGTTGGCTAACCCTCTTTCTTTGTTGGCCAACTTGAAATTTTCCTTGTGTTGGCTGACTTGAATTTCCTCATGCCTTTGGCCAACTTAAAATTTTAGGCCCTTTGTTGACCTACTCTCCCTCACTTGAGCTCAATGGCCAACTTAGATTTTTTTTTTCATGTGTTGGCTTACACTTCCTTACTTTGGCCAACTTGAAAATTATTGGCCAACTTGAACTTTTTCATGTGTTGGCTTCCTTGAAGATTTTTCATGTGCTGGCTCCCACTAGCCACTCATTTAATGGCTGACTTAAAGTTTTTTTTTTTTTTCACTTGTTGGCCAACATGAACTACAAATTGGCTTCCATGAGCCACTCTCACTTGTTGGCCAACTCCAGTTCTCTCAACCGGCTAAACTCGAGTTAGTTATTTGTTGGCCTTCATTAGTCGATTTGCCTCTTCATTCTTTTGTTGGCCGATTTGATTAATAATCATTGGCTTCCTTGTATCTATTGCATTATTGGCCACCAAATGCTATATTTCCGTGTTGGCCTACTAACGAACAACTCACTCGAATATCATTTTGACCACTCGGACGTAGCTAATGTGCATAGTTATTGAATGATTTCTAGTTACAGTTTGCCACTCAACAAATAATTGGGCCGATTGCCAGAAATGTTGGCCGATGAATAATTGGACAATTCATCTGATCTAAGACGAGTCACATAAAAATAGGCCGATAGAGGGTTTCGAAAGTTTGGCCTTTGGTTATCGGCCGGCCCGTAGTCATTGGTTTATTGTCTAAAAGCCCATTGGCCAATACTCTAATTGGTTTCCAATCCGAACTCAACTTAGAAGGATAATGGCCGATTGTCAGAGAGGCCAATAAGCGATAAAGATGAAATTTGATCAAGTAGTATTTCAGTCGACTTGAAATTCATGTCAGCCGATAAGGAGAATTCAATCCAAGATAGCCTACTTCAAGATTAATTGCAGCCGTTGATGACGGCCATCAAAGCCAATCCGGATAGAGTCCAGCATCAAGTCAGCCGACGATAAGTATTGAAGCCGAATCAAGATAGAGTCACTGAGGCAAGAAGAGGCCGAATTCCACTCAACTTCAAAGAGTCAAGAGATCAGTTCAAGTCATAAAGCAGCCGATATAAATAGAAGCATCGACAAAAGACAAAGACACACAACTCCAGAAACTCAAGCCATCAAGCTTTTCTTATTTCGTGTTACCTTTTGCTTAGGTAGAATTTCCGTTTGTTTCCTTAGTTTATTTGCTCTGCTAGTTACAATCTCAGTTACTTTACCTTTCTTGTAGCCTAGTATCGATTTTGAATTGTTTTCTTTGTTTTCTTTCAAACAATAGTTGATAATTTTTAGCCATTCCAGATTTCAGTTTCTTTGTTATTATCTTATATTTTCTCCTTATTGTGTTTACGCTTTACTTGATCGTGTTATTCATAGTAGCTATTACTCTTATATTTACTCATACTCTCACGACTACACCTAACTCACCCGACCTTCAGCCACCAAGTCCTTAATCTAGAGGCATCGAATCGCAGCCGAGAATAAGTTCCTTCCTCGGCTAACAATTGCTTGACAAGTCAGATCTACATTCACCACACCTATAGTTGCACACTTGGCCTTCTGGCCGTGTGCTGGCACGCTCTGCATCTATTCATTGAGAAGGACATTTGTTCCTTGATCCCTCGGCTGTGTAGGCCGAGGTGATTTTCAGAGGCAACATTTGGTCCATATTAGAATACAAACCAAAACCTCCCTAATGAAACACAACAGACAAGGATGAAACAAGCTGACAAAACGAAATTGTGGTACAGCACAAAACTCTGCTCTACTCATTCAGAATCTTCTACTCTTCAGCTTTAAAGATGTTGGAAGTGAATGGCTCTCTGATCACCTCTCACTTGGAGCGTTTTTCCCCACATTCACTCAATTAAGGATCAAACCAGACTCTCGGGGATCTATTTGCTAAAGGAGATTCCATCTTAAAGGCTAATCCTTCTAGCTAGCTACAATACTTGGAAATGGGTTCTATCTGGAGCTCGTCTTGAAGAAGATAGAGAAGAAAGAGAAGGTCGCTAGGGAAGGAAGCCACTGGGGCGGCTAGGGTAAAAGCCCGAGAGAGGCTCTTTTGCATATTAACAGGAAATTTCTTCCTCGGAGTTAATATTATGGTCTTTACTCATTACTTTCAGTTTACTCCTAATTATCGTGAAATTGCTAACAGAACAAGATCACCATTTTCTATTTTACTGGTTTAAATCAAGCGTCTTCAATTAGCATATTAATATATTTGTCAGCAACTGAACTGTTAAACTTCCATTACATTTCAGAAAATTAAAGTTGTGATCTATCAGTGCATTTAAAACCACTCAGAGCAACTAGAATTCAGAAGAAACATAACCCATCCACCATACGAGTTCCCTACCAGGCCTACAACTATGTCAACTAGAAACAACAAAAAGCTAGGTCTTCATTCTTGAATCTTGAACCACATAGCAAAACTTCAACTGATAGATCGTAGACTTCCGTTGCTCTATTACTCTGATTCAGGGGAGCCACCTGGGACCAGCTGGCATTGTGCACATAATATTAGAAGATTGATGAGTTAAGCTTGCAGATAATAGTTTAAACATAGATGATCAGATGCAAATTTTAATGGGTGGAGAATTATCTGGGACATTGGAATTTCTTATGCAAATCTTTTGCAAGAGTTTTGAAACGAGGTCACAGAAATTTTACAACCACATGCAGAAGAACTGAACTGAATTATAATTTCCATCCCAATACTTACAATGGCAATGTTGTTTCCGTTGAGTAAAATCTGACCAAGCTTGGTTATCCTTCTTCCTTCAGCAGTAATCTACTGTGATACAAAGAGATAAGCACACATTAAACAATACACAAGCTTTTCAATAGTAGTAGGTACAAAAATAACACAAAATGTCAGCTAATCATCCAAGTAAGTAGTCAAAACTGCACACGCGCGCGCGCGCACACACAACCAAAATAAGATAGAGAAAAGGGGAGGACAGAGGCCTGTCGAAAACCAACAAGAGAACGTGACTAAGCACTAATCAGATATGTCTACATAAGTACATTCCATTGAGAAGAGTTTCCCAGTACCTCATATCAGCAAAGAAGCCAAATAGCCAAACAATAAAACCAAACATATGAGGCTATTGACTTCTCTAAGAGTATGGACAATAGACATGTCAGAAATATAGATAGCTAGCTCTATGACTATTGGAAAATTCTAGCATATGTTGACGTATGCCATATATCAAGTTTTTTGAATATTTTAGACCGTTAGATTTAATTAAAAGTTGAATATATCTGATGGTCAGAAATATTCAATAGTGGTGACCTGCTTACCAGGTAGCCTTTATAAACTTTTTTTTTTCTTTTTCAAAATTCTAAATTACATATCTACAATGAAATTAAAAAAAAAAACCCAAATTGAAAAAGAGGAGAAGACGAGGAAAAGTGGAAGAACGACAGTTTGTTCATGTACAAAGCGAGAAAGAACGACCACTAGAGGAGAAGACGAGGAAAAGAGGAAGAACGACAGTGAACAAAACGCGAGAAAGAACAACCACTACAACTGGATGTTTCAATCAATACTCAGGTAAGTAGAATCCTTTTCTGTTTGTTCGTCTTCTCCTTTCATGTTGTTTGATGGCAGACGAATTCTACCTTCTATGTAAGGTTTGGAGTGTGTTTCTGGTTTTCTTTGTACTGTTCTCTCGTTTTTTTTTTTTTTTTTTTTTACAACAAACTACAATCCACATAGAGGTAGATTGGAACATTGGATACACACAACTAGTTCCAACAAACACAAGATTGTTTTCTACTCGGATCCAAGGCAGTATATCTTCCTAGTCTGATAACTTTGTTTTACAATTGACTCTCTAGCGAGATATGGATATCAACACATACCTACACCCTTTGATTTGAATACACAGACAAATCTGAGTCCATTCCAGTGCTTCAATTCCTATTTTCATTGTTCAATTAATCTTGATTCATTAACCTTGTTTGCTTCGATTTTGTGTTCAGTATATTTGGGAATAGCGAAGACAAGCTGTCATCCTCCAAGATTATATATTCTATGCAACAAGACTGTAAGTACATAAAAATTCATAATAGATGATCTATCCCAAGTCAAAATTATCCAATAGTCTGGAGCAGAGTCCATGAAATTAGCAATTGCTGATTAGTTATAAAGGGTCGATGGAATTCTTCGATTATAAGACTTTAAAGTTTAGCTGGTAGGTTGCGCCATTATCATTTAGATGATAATGGTGATCAGTTCTTGTTGACTTGATTGAAGAATAAGACATCTTGGTGGCTTTTAGTTCATGTATATCAGGGGCCTTAGCTTGACTTTTTTTTTTTTTCCCTTTCAGTGCTGGAGTGATTATACGCATTTATATGCGTGTAATTATATCTAAAACACTATAAATAAGCAAATCATCATGTCAATTAATATGTAATTAATCCATTTTTATATACTTTGTAGAAAATAAGCGGAATTGCGAAAACGAGAGAAAATTGTGTGAAATTGGAGCAAATTGGAGTTTCCGACAAAAGGACTAAATAGTCAATGCTGGTCAACCGTGGTCAACACCATTAAAGGAGCGGAATCCAATTATCTCTGATAATATGTGTGGAAGTGTATTGAGAAGAGAGAAGAAAGAAATAATGGGGAAACCGGAAAAGAAAGAAAGAAGAAAGAAAAAAAAATAAATAAATAAAAATTCTGCTGTGATGACGTCATAATAACATCAGCATTGGCATCATATCTCCATCTCTTTTCTTCTCCCCCACGTGCTAACTCTTCTTCTTTCTTTGTTTTTCTTTTTCTTTTCTTTTTCCTCCCTCCAATCCCATGCTGCCACATGTCCCTCTCTCTTCTTCGTTCCTCTCATACCAGCCGGCAGCCACACACTCAATTAAACCTAATCATCCACACCTATATATATATTCCCTATCCTCTCACCTCTCTCTCTGAACCCCTCTCTTACCCAACAGTGCCGCACCAAAAACAGGGCAGCCCCATTGGGCTGCTCTTATTCTCTCCTCCTTCTCTATTATTTCCTTCTCTATTATTTCCAGATTTTTGTTAGTTTTATTTTAGAGAATTGAAGAATTACTCACCCAAAACTTCAAGAATCTATCAAAAGCATCAACCTCTACAAGATTCAATATTTGGGTATTTTGTGGGAGTTGTAATTCAAGACTAGTCATGCTAGCTTTTTAGCTATTTGTGATTATTCTTGTTTTCTCCTACACTTCTCTACTCTTTTCTATTTGAATTTTTTAATTTTGATGTCTATGATTATGGTTGTGAGTAATTTCCTTGTTGGGGGTTTAGGGTTGTGTCCCTAACCCAAATTTTGTGTAAAATATGTTTAATTTAATATAATGATGCAATTTTCATATGATGAATGCTTATATCTATTTTTGTTGGGTTAAAATGCATGTCTAGGAGCCTAGTCAACTCTAGGGTGTGTATTTTGAGCATGTTTAGGACGGAGTTAGAGGCTTGACTCCCTCTAATTCCTAAGTTAGAAACCTTCAATTTCGTATTCGAGGGGTTATAGGCATGGTGATTTACACCCGTTGCGTGATTGCGCGGGCGGGTTGCTTAGTAGTCTAATTCCTCGATCTCTACGCCTCTTGATGTGAATTAGTAACTCTTGAACCGGCTCTAATTCATGCCAAGTGAGTTTCTACGACCCTTGAACCGGAGTAGGAATACCATGAAAGGGAATTTCGGTCCTTGAGCCTTGAACCGCCTTGGATATGACTACCGCCAAAATAGGAAATATGCATCTACATTATATTAGCTTCCGACACATGAGATTTGGTGAAGGATCCTCCCCAGCACCCGACATTCCCATTTATTTGGTTACACTTTTATTAATTTATTTTCATTTTTATTAATTGCTTTACATTTCATTACATTTTGTTAATCTAAAATTATCTCTAAAAATATTGAACTCCAACTCATTGTAAATATTCATCACTAGGCTCTTAGTTTTGATTAGGCTTTGGTGAAAATCAAAGTCGAGCATTGCTAAGGCTTGGTGCCTTAGATTAGCATCTTTATTTATTTTCTTTTTCTTTTCTTTGTTTACTAAGTGTCTTTATTTCCGATTACCCAAGGATTGTGGGTTAGCCACTAATCCCCGTGGTACGATAAACTTTGGGCATAATATTTCCCTATTTTGACAATGATACGTACGCTTGCGTAAATTTGTATCAAGTCATGGAGGCAATGGCTTCTGCTGGTGGACATCATAGTCCCATCCTTGGCAAACATAGAACTTATTGACCTCATGTTTATATCATATTTAGGGGGAGATAATAGTCTAGGCAATATCTATTGTTTGCGATAAAGATTTGAAAGCCCGTTAATCTTGTATTTCTGCTATAGTTTAGGACTCACTGCCTAGTATGTTATAGTGTCAGTTAAGCATTTATAGGCTTAAACGGTATCCCTTTCTTTTGCCCACTTCTTGTAGGCTTATTTGTTTTATATATGCTTCTTGATTTGTGTTGTTATGAACCTTAGGTATCTGACTACATCATGTAATATATGTACCTGCATACAACATTCACTCTATATATATATATATATATATATATATATATTAAGAACTATTACCGAGGTTTTGATCAACTATCTATCAATTAAAGACTTAATGTCGTATAATAGACTAATGTATTTGATGTAAACCTCTAGCTAGTATTGTCTTGATGTACTCATGAGCATATATATATATATATATATATATATATATATGTTCTGTTATACCTACATTAAATCTACAAACAGAAGATAACGTACAGAAATCTAACAATAATGACATTCTGTAATTAGTAATTTTCTAATAGACGAAAAACTCTATGTAATTGCTCGGAAGTGTTGAATGGCTGTGTTTTTATGTTTGGTAAATCTGTGCTATTGTTTAGTTGGAAGTTGTTACATTGGTATACAATTTCTTTAATATGTAGGTGATCTGTTGAAACTAGCATCGTTAATTACATGAGTATTTTTTTTTTTAATAACACATTATGATCACTTTTAGGACTCCTCCATTGTGAATCTTAACTGATTGATGTCTTGTTATAGTTTGATCACCAATCATGATACCAAACAGAAGAATTAAGTTGATATGTTAATAGTGCATTATTTTACCAGGTTTTCTCAATCAAAAGTATAAATAACATGAAGATGAAAGCATAGACTTTTGTGTGGTGTGCTTATATTTATATGTAGTATTTGATATCTGTGATATGTTATTGAAAGTGGAGAACCTTATTTGGCATCAAGAGCATAATGGTTTAGATAGGTTATAGTATTTTTCTCTTGGAGAATGGTTTGGGCTAGAAAATTAGACCAAACATAATGTCAATTGATTATGGTTTGTTAATACTTGGGTAATATTTGCATTGTTGCAGGCATGGATGGATCGTATGAACCTTCAATATCTGATATTGGTTTGGTGTCCCAAAGTTCGATAAATGGAAGTGACTGTAATGAAATGCAATATAAGGGAGTTCGATATGATAAGTTGTCTACAGAAGATCTTAAAGGGCAGAAGTTCAAGACTGTGGAGGAAGCTGAGTCCTTTTACAATGCTTATGCAAAGGCCATGGGTTTTGATGTTAGAAGTGACTACAAGAGATTAAGTATACGCATAACAGGGAGAGTCACTTCATTGCGGTTGGTTTGTTCTGCTCAAGGGAAAAGAAGAGAAGAGTACATGAGTAACAAGAAAAGAGTTCGCAAGCCAAAGAAAGAAACAAGATTCAATTGTCCATGCTTGTTCAAAGTAAGGTACCGTTCGAATATTAATGCCTATATTGTTGATGATTTCATAACAATCCACTCACATCATCTTGCACAAGCACATGAGTTGCATCTTCTTCGATCACACAGATCAGTTGAAGATCATCATTTAGCACTGGCCACATCTATGCAGAAAGTGTCTGTTAAGCCTTGTCATACATATGAATACATTGTTGATAGATCAGGAGGTTTTAAGAATGTCGGGTTTATTATGAAGGACTTGTACAACAAGTTAGATTCAAGACGTCGAGAAATTTTACTTGAGGGTGATGCAGAAAATGCACTTACATATATGAGAGGCAAAGTTGCCACAGACTCGCATTTCTACTGCAAGTTTAGCATAGATGAAGATAACAGGTTGGCGAATATGTTTTGGAGAGACTCTAATTCTCTGGTGGATTATACTTGTTTTGGAGATGTCCTGGTGTTTGATAGTACCTACAAAACCAATTCTTATGAGAAGTCGTTAGTGTTGTTTGTTGGTTCAAACAATCATTTATCGACCACAGTTTTTGGTTTTGCATTACTCATGGATGAAACGATTGAGACTTACACATGGGTTTTGGAGACCTTTATATCGTCTATGAATATCAAAAGGCCTGTTGCTGTTTTGACTGATGGGGATGAAGCAATGCGAAGGGCACTTTCTAAAAAAGAAGGTCAAGATTTGTCAAAATTTGCTGCCAACGCGAAAAAAGAAAATAAGGCTAAGTTCCAATACTTTGTATTTGAGAAATGCGAAAAGTTATCATATACACTTTTAATTTGTTTAATTGAGCTTCTCAAACAGATATTTCATGTAGTAACAATTTATAGTGTGCAGATTTTTATTCCCATTCTAGATGAGGGTGTAAAAGGGAACCACTGGTTCCTCATGGTAGTAAAAATAAGAAGCATGGAAGTTGAGATATTGGATAGTTTTCCTAGTTCCGCACGCAAGACTCCACGAGAGAATCCAGCTGAAGACACTGGACATGATATTTAATAACGAGATTATGATTCATTTCGATGAAGGATGCACATTCTCTTCATTTAAAATTATTCATCCCGATTGTGTTCCAGTACAAAAAAATGGATTCGATTGTGGTATTTTTATGATTAAATTCATGGAGGATTATGAGATTGCATCCAAAGCAGGGGACAAGGTAGTTATTTTATCTGAAATTCAGCATCTAATTTTTCAAGTTATTTCTTTATAAAAATTCTAATAAACTCATGCATGCAGTATCATTCTGTGAACGAGCGTCTGCGCATAGCTCTCACCTTGTTGAGGTATCCGGACAACCAAGCACGCAACAATATTGTTGAAGCTAGACAAAGGTAACTGCAAAAAGTTATATGCAAGAAACGTGGACCAAATACAATGAAGATAGATCAAGATAGCACAGCACGCAGCGATACTGATGAAGGTTTGCAAAGGTCTCCAAAGAAAATGAGGGCAATCCACGAAATAGATGCAGCCAACGTGAACAAGAAAAAAGGTCCTGGTCGGCCTCGTGGATCAAAGAATAAACCTAAGAAATAACTAATAGCACACACCAAGTTACAACTAGTTACATTTTATCATACTCTTTTGCAAGTTACATTTGATTATTAGAACTGCATTTCTTTAGGTCAAAGCTTATAACAGGGTCTTCCTATTTGGATTATCATCATCAGTCACCAATCTCAGGCATTATGCTGGGACTACACTGGAACATGTTAGCCTCTTCCATCATGTCATTGACAGTTTGACACTGTATGGACCGAAGGCATGTAGACTGGGTGCTCCTTGTCGTTTTGTTTCATGATAATGCATTCCAGCTTAGTTTGCCAAATGTAGATGGAAAGATGGGGAACTTTATCAATGTTATAATAACATGGTTTTGAATTTTTATTCACTTCTGTTTTAACATTTAGAAGCAGTCTGCTTAATTTATTCTAGTTTAGATATACCTAAATTGCAGTAAAGCATGCATCTGTTGATATGAGCACCTGAATTTGTGGTCAATTGAAAAAAAATTGTATTTTTTTTTTAATAAAAAAAAGTTAGAAATGCATTTTTTTTAGTGTTTAGACAAATATACCCTCAATTTTAATAGCTTTTAACGGCAGAATTAACGGCAGTGAGTTAAGTGAAAGACTGATGTAAAACTAAGTGAGTTAAGTGATATTGTTGAAAATACAGTGAGTTAAGTGTCGAATAAGTCATAACTCAGTGACCATTGGTGATGTTTTCCCTTCTTCAAAATTACAAGTTTGAGAATCATTTTACCAATGAGACAATAAATTGTTTTGGAAGTAGTAATCAAGCTTTTAGTTGTGGTAATTTTTTATATTACAAGTTTGAGAATCATTTTACTAATGTGACAACCAATTGTTATCAAAGTGGTAAAAATTTATGTATATATATAGTGGCAGAGCCAGAACTTCATATCGTATGGGGCAATTAGAAATTTTAGAAAAAGTAAATAAATAGAATTTAAAATATATATTAAAAAATAAAATAAAAATAAAAAAATAAGATAAAATTACTGTAAGATTAATATTTTTAAAATTACATATTTTATTAATAAAATTTATCGCTTTAGATATCAGATAACATTATGAAGTAATTTATATTTTAACATTAAAATTATAAGAAAAATTGTGTTAATGTTTTCAAAAAGAGAGAAAAAAAAATGAAAAAGCAACCTTCCTACCATAGGTGATTCAAACTTGGGACCAATTGAACAATTCATGCACGCCTTCTCACTACACCAATTTGGCTGACTATGTGATAGGAGCATTTTAATGTGATATTTTAATAGTTAATTCCTTACATTTTGCTTAGTTAATTCCTTAACTGAATCGATTTTTAATTCAATTTCTATTTTTAGGTACATTGGAGTAGATGAAGGTGAAATGAGCGTTAGGTCCATAATTACCTGGAAATGATGGAAAAAAAATGGAAATGTACTAAAAGATCAATTTTACACATATTCCTACTCCGAGGAGAAACCAAGCCAAGCAAAGAAGAAGGAGCGGCCGCCTGATCAAATGAACTTCAAATGAGCTGAAACCTTCCAGATCCATTCTAGACACCCAAAGGAACATTTCATATGAAGAGTGCCAGAGAAAAATATGAGTGGAAGGCCTTCAAACCATCAGCCCAATTTTCTACAGAAGCAAAACCGGAAAACTGGACCTGTAAGAGGTCCAGCAGCATTTTCGGCCCAACCACATGGAATAAAGCTCTGAAAATTTGTCAGGATGATCTACACTCATAGTGGAACATTTTTTATGAAGAGGTCCAAGGCTCATTCTGAAGTCTTGTTGGAGAAATAATTGAAGGAATAAAGGGGCAAAAACTGACCTAAAAACAGCTCAATATCCACATGTTCATGTTTCCTACCCACATGAAGAAAGCTAGATGCTTTTCTCTTTTTCCTTGGATATATTTTTCTTCTACAATCTCTTTAATAGATCATCATCACTTCCATGTTGCTGCACCTTCATGCTTTGCTTTCATTTCATCATTTCTCTATCTTTTCCATATTTTACAAGTGAACTTAGATCCACTTTTATTATTTTTCTTCCTCTCATCATTTCACTCTTCTCTTTCTTCCCTATATAAACACCTTCTCCTCTCATTCCCACATATTCCTTCATCCATTCCATCTTCTTTGTCTCTCCATTTCCTTTCCATTTTCCCACATATTCCTTCATCCATTCCATCTTCTTTGTCTCTCCATTTCCTTTCCATTTTTTTCTCCATTCTCTAGTTTTAAGTTTCTGCATTTTTAAGCAAAGAGAAGAAGAGAAGAAGAAGCCATGAAGCATCCTAGCCGCCTGATGTCGCTAAAAGCAAGCGCATAATTTAACCCTAAAAATATCGTTAGTAGTATAAGCAAATAGGGATCGTTCTATTCCGGGGATTGAGGGTACACCTGTCATTGTCAAACAATTAAACAAAAGTATTATTTACAAAAATAAAATAAAGAATATAAATATATACGATTGTATAAACAAATAAAGAATTAAAATAATAAAGTATTATTTACAAAAATAAAATAAAGAATAAATATATACAAGTAAACACAAATAAGGGGGGGATTAGGATTCTTAAAATTAAAATTAAAATAAATAAAATAAAGAAAACGTAAAAATATATATACAAGGGTGGAACGCAAGGAATAAAAATCAAAACCACATCCATATGCAAGAAATCCAATTACAATTCCTATAGTTGATTTTAAATGTCATGAGAAATGAGTTGATCATGTGAAACATTCGAAAGCAAATGATTTCCCATATTTTACTTTTCAATGCTAATTAACCTAAGCGAAAGCACCTAGATTAATCCTATCAAACATGCAATCAAGCCCTAGAAAGCTAGTCAATCATGACATGTTCAACGCATTAGACATAGAGAAAGGCTATCAACTCAAGTGTACAATTTAGTATGGAAAAGTCCACCTAATTGCAATCCTCTTTAATTAAATTCGGTCTTTGCACAAAACCTTTACTACTTTGATTCAAGTTTACACAAAACAAAAAGTCGATTTCATGTTCTTAAACCTAGCACCAATTATATCAAAACCCCAAGTGTTTGCAACCACATAAGATTAAAATACAAAAGTTTTCTATCATGCAAATTTAATTAAACAAACCCACATAAGCAACATAAAAATCAACATATAGAAATCACAACTTTATCTCAAAACATATAAACGGGCTTTAAACTTTGCCCTTAACATTATTTGTTAACTAGAAACAAGTTCATATGAATTCAAACAAGGAAAACAAAAGATCATTACAAGGAAAAAGAATGAATTACACCGTGAGGGGAGATGGAGATGGAGAGCTAGATGGTTGGATCTTGAATCTTGGAAGCAAGCCTTCAAGGTGGATGATGGAGGATATGATCTTCACGGCTCCTTCTTCTTCTTCCTCTCCTTGCTTGAAAACGCATAACTTTGCAACTAGAGAATGGAGAAGGAAAATGGAAAGGAAATGGAGAGACAAAGAAGATGAGATGGATGAAGGAATTGGTATTTTGAGAGTGAGAGGAGAAGTGTATTTATAGCCCAAAAAATGATGAATGGAGGGTGGAGATGAACATAAATGAAGGACTAGATATGTTAGACAAATTTGTAAAAAATATCTTCCCACTTATTTATCACTTGTTCAACTTGAATTGATTTTCCTCCTCAAGTTTTTCCACTTGCTTGCAACTTTGATTTTCCTCCTCAAGATTTTCCACTTGCTTGCAACTTTGATTTTCCTCCTCAAGATTTTCCACTTGGTTGCAACTTTGATTTTCCTCCTCAAGATTTTCCACTTGCTTGGAGGTCCTAAAAAAAATAGAAACTAATAAGAAAAATAGAAACTTTCCTAAAATGAAAAATGGCAACTTACTAAAAATGATAAATAGAAACTATAAAAATAGAAACTTTCTACAAATAGGAACTTTCCCAATCAAAGAATGAAAACTTTCCTAAACAGGGTTTTAATAAGGAAATAACGCAAGAAATGTAGGGAAAAGCAAGTAAAACGTCGCATTAAAATGCTCCTATCAAATTCCCCCACACTTAGCTTTTGCTAGTCCCTTAGCAAAATCACACTAAGACACACACTAACACTCAACGAAAATTAAAGACTCTACAAAAACAATGACTCTATTGCCCTTCAACTTTTTGTCTCAGAAATCTCCTACTTTCACAACATCAAGATTAGCACTCAACCAAGAATCAATATGTAGATATTCAAGAGTTAATTAAAACATATAATCCACACATACACAAGTAGGACTTGGTTGTGACAATGGTGATGGTTTCTGTTAAGCATGCTTCGAACAAGTATGATTCATATCCTCACAAGGTATATCCACTCTTTCTTCTCTCAGAATTCAAGACAATGCTTAAAAGCTTATAATCACTCAATTATATGTGAGAGAAAATATTTTGAGGCAATCAAATAGCTCACATATATAAGAAACGAAAAGCACTTTGTGAATATAATTTTTTTGAAAAGATCTCATGAAGGATATCAATTACTTTGCACGGATGGACCCAAGCCATAGGTTCAACTCTTGTAACTCATCTCCACAAATCAAAGGCTGTCCCATCTTAAGGATCAAGAAGGTCTTATTTAGGGTTGTAATGGGGCCAAGGCTCAAGGTTTTAAGAAACGAAAGGTAAGGAATTTCACAAAGTGTCCTAAAAACCTAGCAGAGCTCATGTAGATGTAGAGACTTCTAGAAATCCACCAAGATATATCAAAACGTCACATCCCATAGAGGTTTTATGAAAGGGCCAAATGTCTTCATGTTAGGCCCAATCTTCACTCTAAACTTCCCTCGAACTAGTGAATTGGACAAAGACCAAATTTTCCAATAGTGGGTCTTCAATTCAAAACAAACTCCAAACTCACCAAGTATGGAGGACTAAAATCCATAAACATTTTTCTTTCTTTTCTTTTCTAGCCGTACACAATTTTTTTTTTCTTTTCCATTTCTTTTTCACGGCTTTCACATAATTTTTTTTTTTCATGGACAAGTCTACCCCCACACTTGAACTTTCACATCTTCTCAATCTTCTTTCTCAATGCCAAATCCTCAAGTAAAGTCCCAAAATATAGCTCCACTAAGTTTTTAGAACAAAGGGTAGGAGTGTAGCTATACTAAGGTTCAGGGTTAAGGATTTAAGGGTGATGGAAGAAAAGGCTTAATGTAAGCTCAAAGGGGTTTATCTAAGGGAGTCCCATGACGGGCACAAATAGGGACACATGCTTATTTGGCAATGGTGATAATTCCTAGGTTGCCTCTATCCCTTCCAGAATCAGGGCCATGTATTGACAAACGTCTCAACAAGCACAAGAGCGAATTCTAGCATTCTCTAGTCCATCAAACTTAATCTATGGCAAGCAATCAATCAAATGAAAGAGTAATGAGATCATCAAAACATCGCCAAGAAATTAAGAATATATTTTTCAATTATCACTCCAAGAAAAAGGGACATGGCTCAAATATCTCACATGGGTTTTTATGAATCAAAACTCATCCTAACATGCTCATATTCTGTACCAAGGTTACGAAATCCATATCCACTACACATGCATGCATTTTTCATATATCTCAATTAACCAAAGAATACCATTTTAAAAATCATCTCAATTTTGTGACCCTCTTTTAATCATGATTTTAGAGATATAGAATCATCTTAGACAGTTGAAAGGGCATTCTAAGACTCAAAAACAAAAACAAAAGTAACCAAAATTTTTTTATATTTTAAATAATTTAATTTCAACACTTAGGTACGGGAACAGGGAGTCTCGATGTGCAATGGGACTGAAACAGCTACCCTTTTTCAAGACTATGTTTAATCCAATATACCTTAGTGTATCACAACATCAATTAAAAACACAAAAAACACAATCCAACATCAACTATTTTTTTTTTTTTTTTTATATACTAACTACTAAAAACACAATAAAGCAATAACCCTTCCCCCATACTTAATTCATGCATTGTCCTCAATGTATAAACAAATATAAATCATGCAAAGTATAAATCAAGCATAGAAGAGAAAATTAACACAACGAAACCTAAAACAACCTAAAATTCATGAAAATAAAATAGAAGGAAGAGTTCAAGAAAGCAAATCTGCGTTTGATGGCTCCTCCACAGCTACAGTTGAAATGGGTTGCCTCCCATGCAGCGCTTAATGTTTAAAGTCTTTCAGCCTAGACTTGTACCTCCATCTACTCCTTTGGAGGAGCGGTATGCGGGCGAGTGGCAGCCCTTTTGCTGGTTTCAGCCTCCGGAGGAGAGTTCTCATGTTGTGATGCAGTAGCGTCCTTGCGAGGAAACCCAGAAGGATAACTCTGCAAGTTATTGACTTCCTGAGCAAGCTTGTTTATTGCAGTGTGACAGCGGATCAAAGAGCAGTTCATCTCAGAGATGTAATCGATCATGCAATTGACTCTCCAATCTGTCACCATAATACCATCGCGGAGAGAGGAACGCAAATCATCAATCGAATCCGACAAGCTTTCCAGGGTGGCCACAGGCCGCGGAGCACGAGCAGCTGGTGAGGAAGAAGACTCTCCGGGATGCAGTCTGGGAGAGCGACGAGGCAGAGGAGGGGGACTGCGGGTACGCTCACGGATAGGACGATGGTCCCATGGACGAGTAAGCCCAGCTCTAGTGGCCGCTTGACGACCTTCTTCTTCCAAAGAGAGAACACGGCGTTGATTGACGCCCCTGCGAGGGGTAACCTTGGTTCGAGCCATGAGGAAGTAGAAGGAATTTGAAACTGCACGCTTAGACAAACCTTAGTAAAATTTGGAGGAGACAAAAAAGATGTATATGTAAAGCACAAAATAGGGTAGAAATCTCAACAGGCACACGGTTTTAACAAAGCTTCTCCGGGAAGGAGAAGAGTTATGATAGTTCACGACCCAAGAAACTCCCCCACGTGTAAATATTCCTTTCTTTTCCTGGATTTATGGCATGCTTTCGGCTATAGCTTGTCTGTCACGGATCCTCGAGATTCGTTTGATTCCCCCACGCGTCCTTTCTTTTCCTTGATTCACGGCAATTAAACCTGCTTTCTGCTGTAGCTTGTCTGTCACAGCTCCTCTAGATTCGTTTGGTTCCCCCACGTGTCCTCCACGCGCCAACAGCTTTTCCGTGTTTTCGGGTGACTTTAATCCAACGCGTAGATTTAATCTCAGAGATCGTCGATCCAACGGTGGAGATCTGCTCACTCGTTCTATAAATAGGTGCATTTTGAGCGACTGTTCACTCCAAAAGAAAATTCTTCCGAGTTCCAGCCTTTCTCTCTCAACCCTTCAGCCTTTCCTTCGAAACTCAAATCCTCTCTTCATCAACATGGAACCACGAACTCTGCAACTAATGGAGTTACAAACCCAGCAACAAATGGAATTACAAGCCCAGCAACCAACCGAGGAGGGAGGAAGCATCCAAGCAGCCGGGAGTAGTAACCGGTGGGCTCCCACACCGCCTCAACTAAGAATCCTCAAGGGCCTTTACTATGATAAGGGTTTTAAGTACCCAACTCCAGAGCAGATTCAAGAGATCTGCCTTCATCTGAAACAGTATGGGCAGATCGAGGACAAAAACGTCTTCTTTTGGTTCCAGAACCTCAAGGCTCGTGAGAGGCAGAAGTTGAAGGAATTTCGGAACGTTCCGGTTGGTGGATCTCTCGATCTCAATTTTGGATCCACTGGTTCTACTAGTACTGACAGATCCATTGATCTAAACTTTGGGTCACGTGTCAGCTATGGTGCTGATGGATCGATCAAGGAACAACGAGGAGAATATCACCAGGAGATTGAAACCCTTCCACTATTCCCCATGCATGGTGAGGACATCTTTGGCAACATGAAGACTACTTCCGAGGGAGGTAGCGGTTATGGCGGTGGCTCTCGCATTTCTCTTGAGCTCAGCCTCAACTCCTACGGAGATGCAGACATGGCTTAGTATAGTGTATAAAGTTTTTTTTTTTTTTGTTTTGTTTTGTAAATAGCTGAATTTAATAAGACAGAATAAATGCAGTTTTTTTATTTTTTTATTTTATTTTTTTTTTAATATAAAGGACTCAAAAATAAAAGACAAATATATATATAGGACTCAAAATGAAAGACAAAAATATAAATCTCTTCCCTCACACTTAAATATTGCATTATCTTCAATGTAATCAATTAAAAGCATGCAATGAAATAAGTAAGCATAGATAGAAGACATTTACGAAAACAAATCCTAAAATAAAAACAATAGAGAAAAAATGAAAAATAAAAAGAAATAGGGAAAGAGAAAGCAAATCTGATTATATTCTGAATTGGGTTGCCTCCCAAGTAGCGCTTGTATTTTATGTCTTGCAGCCAGACAGTACCTACATTAAATAAAGTTAGTAACTATAATTAATAAAGAAATACAAAATAAAAACAAGTATAACTATTAATTACAAACTACAAGTATAATTAACAAGTATATTGTACATAAGACACAAGTTAAGTACTCAAGTGAGTATAAAACGTGAAAAGTATTTTTACAAGTTTAAAGTGTGAAACAACAAAATAATTTACACGTATAGAGTATTCACAAGTATTTCTTTTGTTATAAACATTATTGATATCGAATCAAATTCCAAGCGGTAAATCAAGTGAACGTGCGGCCCAAGTATAGTCGCCTAGACACAAACTCCCTTTCAAATCGTTTGGGCAACCTTACTGAAATGGCCAGGTGGGGGAGGGCGAACACGAGAGGAAAAATCCATTTTGGCATGAGCTACTCCCACATAGTGGTTTATGCCCATTTGCAAGCACTTCTGGATTCAAAAACCCGTCATGAACGTTGTCCCCTTCCTAGACACCATTTCACATAGGCTTTCTTACTAAGATGAGAAAGTTCATAAGTGTGAAGACAGTTCAACAAGTGTTAATAAAGGCCGCCCTCAACCTTAAGGGACCTGAGCTAGGTACCAATAAGGGGTTTAGGCCAATATTAACAAAAGAGACTTCACCTATTCCTCTCAATTTACAACCTACAATTAAAGTTCGTGTTCAATAATATAAATAACATCCTAGTTAATTTAAACTAAGTTTCAAACAATTTATATACAACAAATATATACAATAAATGATACAATTTAGCAAGTGATTTTTCAATCCCCGGCAACGGCGCCAAAAATTGATGTCGCTAAAAGCAAGCGCATAATTTAACCCTAAAAATATCGTTAGTAGTATAAGCAAATAGGGATCGTTCTATTCTGGGGATTGAGGGTACACCTGTCATTGTCAAACAATTAAACAAAAGTATTATTTACAAAAATAAAATAAAGAATATAAATATATACGATTGTATAAACAAATAAAGAATTAAAATAATAAAGTATTATTTACAAAAATAAAATAAAGAATAAATATATACAAGTAAACACAAATAAGGGGGGATTAGGATTCTTAAAATTAAAATTAAAATAAATAAAATAAAGAAAACGTAAAAATATATATACAAGGGTGGAACGCAAGGAACAAAAATCAAAACCACATCCATATGCAAGAAATCCAATTACAATTCCTATAGTTGATTTTAAATGTCATGAGAAAGGAGTTGATCATGTGAAACATTCGAAAGCAAATGATTTCCCATATTTTACTTTTCAATGCTAATTAACCTAAGCGAAAGCACCTAGATTAATCCTATCAAACATGCAATCAAGCCCTAGAAAGCTAGTCAATCATGACATGTTCAACGCATTAGACATAGAGAAAGGCTATCAACTCAAGTGTACAATTTAGTATGGAAAAGTCCACCTAATTGCAATCCTCTTTAATTAAATTCGGTCTTTGCACAAAACCTTTACTACTTTGATTCAAGTTTACACAAAACGAAAAGTCGATTTCATGTTCTTAAACCTAGCACCAATTATATCAAAACCCCAAGTGTTTGCAACCACATAAGATTAAAATACAAAAGTTTTCTATCATGCAAATTTAATTAAACAAACCCACATAAGCAACATAAAAATCAACATATAGAAATCACAACTTTATCTCAAAACATATAAACGGGCTTTAAACTTTGCCCTTAACATTATTTGTTAACTAGAAACAAGTTCATATGAATTCAAACAAGGAAAACAAAAGATCATTACAAGGAAAAAGAATGAATTACACCGTGAGGGGAGATGGAGATGGAGAGCTAGATGGTTGGATCTTGAATCTTGGAAGCAAGCCTTCAAGGTGGATGATGGAGGATATGATCTTCACGGCTCCTTCTTCTTCTTCCTCTCCTTGCTTGAAAATGCATAACTTTGCAACTAGAGAATGGAGAAGGAAAATGGAAAGGAAATGGAGAGACAAAGAAGATGAGATGGATGAAGGAATTGGTATTTTGAGAGTGAGAGGAGAAGTGTATTTATAGCCCAAAAAATGATGAATGGAGGGTGGAGATGAACATAAATGAAGGGCTAGATATGTTAGACAAATTTGTAAAAAATATCTTCCCACTTATTTATCACTTGTTCAACTTGAATTGATTTTCCTCCTCAAGTTTTTCCACTTGCTTGCAACTTTGATTTTCCTCCTCAAGATTTTCCACTTGCTTGCAACTTTGATTTTCCTCCTCAAGATTTTCCACTTGGTTGCAACTTTGATTTTCCTCCTCAAGATTTTCCACTTGCTTGGAGGTCCTAAAAAAAATAGAAACTAATAAGAAAAATAGAAACTTTCCTAAAAAGAAAAATGGCAACTTACTAAAAATGATAAATAGAAACTATAAAAATAGAAACTTTCTACAAATAGGAACTTTCCCAATCAAAGAATGAAAACTTTCCTAAACAGGGTTTTAATAAGGAAATAACGCAAGAAATGTAGGGAAAAGCAAGTAAAACGTCGCATTAAAATGCTCCTATCACCGCCATCATCCACCTTGTGCCGTGATAGTGAAGTCTTGCTTTAAAGATTCAAGATCAATGTCTCAAGCTCTTCATCATCCACTCCCTTCATGGTGTAATTCTATCTTTTTCCTTGTAATTTCTTTTGGTTTTCTTTGTTTAGATTTGTAGAACTATGAATTCTAGTTAACAAATAATGTTAAGGGCAAAGTTTAAAGCCCGTTTATATGTTTTGAGATAAAGTTGTGATTTCTATATGTTGATTTTTATGTTGCATAATTTAACATTAATTGAGAATTTTCAGATTCATATATTGTGATTCGAGAGTTGCTTATGTGAGTTTGTTTAATTAAATTTGCGTTATAGATAACTTTTGTATTTTAATCTTATGTGGTTGCAAACACGTAGGGTTTTGAAATGAATGGTGCTAGGTTTAAGAACATGAAATCGACTTTTCGTTTTGTGTAAACTTGAATCAAAGTAGTAAAGGTTTTGTGCAAAGACCGAATTTAATTAAAGAGGATTGCAAATAGGTGGACTTTTCCATACTAAGTTGTACACTTGAGTTGATAGCCTTTCTATGTGTTTCATGCGTTGAACATGTCATGATTGACTAGCTTTCTAGGGCTTGATTACATGTTTGATAGGATTAGTCTATGTGCTTTCACTTAGATTAATTAGCATTGAAAAGTAAAATATGGGAAATCGTTTGCTTTCGAATGTTTCACATGATCAACTCCTCTCTCATGACTTAGATGAACAATATTAGGGTTTGAATTCATTTTAATCTTATGTTTCGGTTTTTGATTTTTGTTCTCTCACTCCATTTGTATTTTTATGTTTTTGCATTTTAATTATTTTGGTAACTTAGTTTTATTTTCGAAAATCCAAAAAAAAACCAAAAATCCCCCCCTTTTCGTAAATATGTATATATTTTGTAATATCTTTGTGAATATTATACTTTGTGTTTTTATTAATTGTTTAATTGTTTGACAATGACAGGTGTACCCTCAATCCCCGGATAGAACGATCCCTATTTGCTTATACTACTAACGATATTTCAGGGTTAAATTGCGCGCTTGCTCCAAGCGCATCACTATGAACTATGCAAACTCTTACTAACTTATTACTGTTTTCATATATATACAAAAATTTAAAAAAAATATATAAAAGCCAGTGGGTCCCCATGTGGTTCCGCACCTGTATATACAGTAAATGAGGTTCGAGTCCTTAATTGTATAATAAAATTATCTATTTTGCAACTAATACTTTTCTTGTGTAACTCTCATCATCCATGAGATAATTACTCGTCTAACAACTCATTTTACTATAAATGACAACAATTGAGGTGTAAAGTGGTAATTATGGTCGTTTTTATGATAATTAATTGAAATATGATTCCATTTACAAAACAAACGATCACTTTATCATTTGTTTTGTCAATATGGTTAATAATTATAGGACAAAATACTGCTTACTCCATATACTTAGAGTAGACATTTCAGTCTCTTGCCTTTCAATTTTACCTAAAAAGTCCCTAAACTCTCCAATTTCACTCAATAGGTCATTGCCGTCAATTCTCCGTCAAAATTTCTGTTATATTGTTGACATGGTAGTCCTTACAGACTGAAATATCTATTATACCATCACTTATTATTAATTTTTTTAATATTTTTTTTTCTCTTTTTTTTTTCTTTTTACCTATTCTTCTTCTAGCAATCTCCGTCTTCTTCTTCCAAAAACAACCAGCTCTCTCTCCATCTCCAGACCTTCGATAGAGAAGAGAAGGATTCAAAACTTAGAAAAACAAAAAGGGTGGAGAAAATAGAGGAGAGGAGATGTGAGGTCAGATTATCTTTCTTCGACATGATGTGATTATGGTTTAAGGTCTTGAGGAGATGAATTTCATGGTAAAGCCTCTCAAGGTCTTCAGGGTACCTCAAAAACTCATAAAGCTTCAGTTGGTTCCATGCCACTTCAATCCCTTCATACTCATCAAAGGTTCTATATCTGAAACAACCAAAAAACACAACAATGAATACAAAATTCATACTTTTACATCAAAAAGTTTCAAACTTGAATAAAACTTGAAAAAAGGGCATTGAAATCATACACTGTCTTTGGGAAAATTCTAGTGTACTTGTGGGTATCTCATACCCACATTTACAAAAGTGACAACAAATTTGTTGTCAGAGTGGTAATGTTGAGTCATATTTTATGTAATCTTAGTTCTAATAATGGTAATTACACCTCTTACGACAGAACAAATTCGTTGTCAATGTTGTAATTTTTGTTGTAATTTTAGTTCTAATAATGGCAATTACACCTCTTACGACATTGTTACAAGCTTTTGAACAAATTCGTTGCCAATGTTGTAATTTTGGTTTAACTATATGTAAATAGTGTAAATGAATATGGTAACTTTTGTTCTCAATGTTGTAATTTTGGTTCAAATAATTGTAATTTTTTGTTCAAATAGTTGTAAATGAGTGTATGAGATACCCATAAGTACCATAGCTTGTCTCCTATCTTTGAATCTCCTCTGCCCAGAATTTCATTATTCTGCAAAAAGCATCGAACATAATCAAATTGGGTTCAAACATATGGAGGCAAAAAAAAGACCCCAAATTCAATATCAACATAGAACACCAGAAAGGCAATGAAAACATGAGAATAGGTGCTTACTCTTCCATATGTTCTAGTAGGATCAACCTCAACAAACTCTGGGTAATCCTCATCAGAAGAATTAACACCATTCATTCCTTGTTTCTTTGTAGCTAATTTCAAATTTCTATTCATTGACGGTGTCATTCTCCCTCTCCGCCTCATCCCCGCTCACGAGAACCAACGACCCAACTCTGAAGAGATTTTTGCCCCAAATCCAGAACCAGAGGCCCAGGTGTCAACTGCAGCTCCGGTGCTGACTGTATCGAAGCAGTAGAGGGACATGTTCAAGAAGATGAGTGAGGGTAGTGAGAAAGAGAAGGAGGAGGAGGAGAAGAAGGTGCAGAAGAAGCAAAACCGTTTTCACCTAGCAGATCCACTGGAAATGTTTGTACCAGACCCAAATTTGGGGATCCACAAACCCGAAAGGTGAACAGTGCATTGTGTTCAAGGAGCCACTCGACGAGCGAGCTAGTTGATGATTTTTCAGTTTTGGTCAATTCTAGTGTGAAGGTTGAATTGACGTGACATTTCAGCATGTAAGGAATGCCATGTCAGCAATTTAATGAAGATTTTGACGGAAAATTGACGGCAATAACCAATTAGGTGAAATTTGAGAGTTTAGGGATTTTTTAGGTGAAATTGAAAGGCGAGGGACTGAAACGTCTACTCCCTATAAATATAGGGAGTAAACAGTATTTTGTCCGTAATTATATTAGACCTAAAACTTCTCAAGTCCTTATTCTTGTAATTCAGTTGTTCTTTGTGTCACTAGAGTCATGTTTTTTGTAAATTATATCTTCGATCAGATAATTTATAACAAACCACCACATTTTACGTATTTAGTGATACTTATAGTTGTAATTGAAGTAATTACTATATTTACAATCTTTCTTACAAAATTTTGAACGATTTACGTATAAAACAATTAATGAGTACTTAGTATGGTAATTTTTTTTAAAAAAAAAATACACATGTCAAATTATAAGTGGAAAACCTGTTGACCAGTAAACAGGTTTCACCAACTAATTTAATTTAATCTATATTTATTAAAAAGTTTATGTATGACAAACATCAACACACCTTAGACTTCCCCTATGTATATGTGTGTGTGTGTCTATATATATATATATATATATATTTATATAATAGCTACACGTGTACATACATATATATACAATTCTTGCATAAGAATCTAAATGATCAATGGTTGAAATCATTAAATGAATTAATATACTAGTGTAAAATGATAAAAATTCTCAAAATAGCAAAATTGGTCTTTTATGGCGCACATTTGACGTGTGCCGTAAAAGACTATCATTTACAACACACATGAGACGTGCGCCGTCAGAATGTCTTTATTCGGGTCATTCAAGGCATGCATCTTATGTGTGCCGAAAATTTAATTATCTATGAACGGCGTGCACAATATGTGTGCTGAAAATTTAATTATCTATTAACGGCGTGCACAATATGTGTGCCGTAAATGAGTTGTTTAAAATAGTCTTTTACGACTTACTTTTCAAGCATGTACTAAATGAGTTATAAAGTATTAATTTTTTTTATTGAAGTATATTAAATTTTTTTTCTTTTGTTTTGATTGAAAAAAGAAAAACAAAAGCCATTGGTATATGTATATTAAATTGTGCTTCGTTTTTTGTCAATCTTCCTTATTTCATCTCAGACTCGCCGAAGCAATGGTGGTTCACCATTCACTCCCTCATCGCCTCTCTCTTTTTCCAGCGACCTCTGTTCAGGCGACCTCTGTTCTCTCCAAAACCTCTCTCTGTTCTCGAAAGATAGGCGTCCAATTCAAGCATTTCCTTCCTTGAGTATCATCAGATCTTGTATTTCACTAGCAAGCGATTCATGCATAGCTCGACCTCCATGGCCATCAGAGGTGTCGACTTCAATTGGTCAGTACCTTTCTTCCTGCCCCACCTAGTTTAACTGTGCTAGGTTTCTGATTTCAAATTGTAGTTTCTGTTTTTTTTTTTGCTTCAAAGTGAGTATCCTTTATTAGGGTTTCGATTTCAATCTTTACAATTCGTTTTTCGTTTCGGATTATCTGTTTGTGCGGTTGCTTTGGGTAAGATATGCTTTGAATTTCATGTATGGTGACTATTATCATTAATTTTTGATTAATTTCATCTGTGTGTATGTGTGTGTGCATTCTCTCTCTAGAATTTGATTTTGATTTGTGGAAGTGAGTGAGGAGAGGGTTGGGATAGGGTGAACTAAGTGGGTATTTAGAGGGGGATATTTATTTTGATAGTTGGCCTTACCCCTTAACGGCAACTCTTTTTGAAATTCAAATTTTCTGAACCAGAGGTAGCCGGAAAAGGAGAGAGGCGGCGAGGGAGTGAACTGTGAACCACTGTTGAGTCGGCGAGTCTGAGACTATGGACTCAGATGAAATAAGGAAGATTGAAATCACTCAATCAGATCCCTTTTTTTTGTTTTTTTTTTTCAATCAAAATAAAAGAAAAAAAATTAATATACTTCGATCTAATGCACACACACATACACTTTATGACTCATTTACGACATGCATGAAAAGTAAGTTTTAAAAGACTATTTAAATAACTCATTTACGGCACACATATATATTGTGCATGCCGTTAATAGATAACTAAATTTAAGGCACACATAAGATGCACGCAGTGAATGACCTGAATAAAGACATTCCGACAGCACACATGAGATGTGCGCTGTAAATGACAGTCTTTTACTGCGAATGTCAAATGTGTGCTGTAAAAGACCAAATTACTGTAGTGTCTATTAGACTACCACGGTGGAGATAGCTCATGGTTGAGAAGAGAACAAAGCCAAAGCGCTCGGTCGAGTTTGTCATGTACTCATGTGCATGAAGAGGGCATGAATCGATTGATCAAGCCAGCAGTGCCAGTAAGCCATACTAACAGTGTGATTAATGAACTTGGCCCGGTTGGAGGCTAACCGGGGTTGAACCCTATAGCAAGAGTTTGGAACTACTTAAGCAAGTTTGCAGGTGAACCCGAGATCCTGAACTGCTGGTGCCAGGAGCTTGAAAAGGTTTTTCTTCGGTGCTTGTAGAGAGTTTGAGCTAAGTTTGACCCGAACAAGTACAGCGGGTGCAGGGAGATTTTTATTTTTTTACATGAAAACTCTGTTGTGATTTGGACTTTGGCTTCAATCAACCAAGGAGAAAGAAATGGGTCAATGAGAGCCACAGAAACTTCAACAAGATCGAGAGGGGTTGAGGCACCTAGATGAGAGGCATTGGGAGAATTTTCTAGGTGTCGCCGAGATGGTTTTGAACTGAGACTGAGACCTCCAACGTCGTACCAAACCGAGACCTCCAACGTTATACCAGACCGAGACCTTCAATGTCGTACCAAACAACTCCAATTTCGAGACCGAGATGGGTTGACCCGGAGCATGATGAGTGATGTCTACCGGGGTGGTGCAAGTAATGAGATGAAATTTTTCATGTTGGGACGTGAAGAGGATCCTAGCAAAAGTCGCCGGGAGGTGGACTTGAACAAATGGATTGAGGCTTCTGGCTTATGCTTTGCCTTGTCACTAAGACCGGAAGGCATGTGTGGCATAGACCAATGCCGATGAAACTGAGGGGAGGTAAGGATGGGTGTTTGGTGCTGCGAAAGTGGATCGTTGGGAGGTGAGAAAGGCAGCGAAAGCTGGAAAGTTAGTCTTGGGCGTATTAAGTAATTTCTTGTGCCTAGACATAGCATAAGGTGGTGAATGGGGCCAGCGGGTACTGGAAGCTACTTCCCAGCCAGGTCACCGAGAGATGGAATTACCGCCGGGAAAGGGTCACCGGTATGAGGTGAAAACATGCTCTCTTTTCTAGCTCATCTGCGTCTCTCTTCGTGCTGAACTTGATGAACCAAGAGCTTAGTTATCTGAATGATTGAATTTTGATGATGGGTTGAGCGAGGTGTGGAGGAGATGAGCCTTCGGTGTTGGGTATAAAGGTTGCAGCGAGAAGGTTGTCGCAAGTAGAGAGAAAGAAGAGTTGGGTGCAGAGAGCAATATTGGGTGCCCAGATCAATTTTCAAAGTGCAGGGTGGGTTGTGTAATGGTACCTGCACATGATTCTCATTGAAGACATGAAATGAAGGTAAGGAGACATGAGATGCAAGAACCTTTAATAGATTTTTTCCCTGAAGTACATTAAATGAAAAACGATTGATAAGATGAGAGGAAGCGTGTACAACATCACCTTAAAGATACTTAGGCATATGAGCACTAAAAAGAAGGGCACGAGCCATATCAAGTAAATGACCGTTTTTTCTTTCTGAACCTCCATTTTGTTCTGGTGTTTGTGGACATGTGGTTTGGTGAACAATCCCATGAGTTTGAAAAAACTCTTGGAAAATATGATTAACATATTCTCCCCCATTGTCAGAACGAAGAACTTTAATGGTGTTATAGTATTGTGTTTTTTCAAGAGTACGAAAAGTTTGAAAAGCTGGAAAGACTTTATGCATGTTTGGTTTTAAGAAGAGCAACCCATGACAGTCTCGTACAATCATCAATAAACAACACAAAGTATCTCATACCCGATACAGTAGGCTCTCTAGAAGGTCCCCAAACATCAGAATGAATCAACTCAAAAGGAATAATACTTTTATTAGAAATTAACACTAGGAGAATAAGTAGCACGATGACTCTTGGCCAAAACACATGTTTCACAATGTAAAACAGACTCATCCACACCAATAAACAAAGTAAGCATGGTTTTTCTCATAAGACTAAAAGATCTATACCCTAAATGGCGATGCCACAACCAAATTTCACTTAGCTTATCAGAATTCAAAGTCAAAGCAGTGCAGAACTGTGCTCCTGGTTTCTCCCCTGCGTATGTCTGATCTAGATGAAACAACCTGCCCCTCAGATACCCTCGACAGATTATCTCCCTGGTGAGAAGATCTTGAAAAATCACATACATGGGAGAAAAGGTTACAGAACATTTAGACAAAGTATTCAACTGTGGAACAGATATCAAGTGATGTGACAAGTCAGGAACATATAACACATTATGAAGCTCTAAAGTGGGAGTAATACACACTGACCCTGACCCTGACCCTAACATAGCAAAAGCCTCACCATTGGCATTGGTGACACAGGACACTGGTGGGGAAGACAATTTAGTAAAATATAATTTATCATAAGTCATATGATTGGAGGCACAAGAATCAATAATCCATGTATCATAACCAACAAAGTTAGAAAACCTTTAAAGCCATACCAATCTTACCACGACCAGCTACAGAGGTTGTAGGAGCAGCCCCACCTGCTGTATGATGATCATGTCCGGCCACGCCATAAAAATCTGGTTCTTGAACCAACTGAACCACAGCTGTCTTCGCCTTCGGATGATAGCCTTTCTTTTTTGGGTTACCCATTCAGTTTCCAGCAAGTCTCTCGAACATGTCCAAGGTCGTTGCAATAAGAGCATTGAGGACGAAGGCGGTTGATGAGGCCTGGTGGAAGACCTTGTTGATGAAGTGGAACTGAATTCTGCTGCTGAAGGAAAGGTGCTGGTGACTTGACCTGAATGGCTAGGCTAGATACTTCAACCTGTGCTAGGGGGAGAGAAGGGATCTACGTATGCTAGCTTGACACTTTCCTGCTGAGACTTATCCTTGCGGATGTATGTAAAAGCTGTGGTCAGATTCGGAGGGTCTACCATTCTGAGCAAGTCTCCCTTGGCACTGTTATGCTTCTCATCAAGCTCTCTCAAGAATACATGAACCATTTCAAGTTCCTTCTCCTTCTGGTACCACACAAGATCTTCCTGATTCTTGATCTTGCAAGGACGCTTCTGATCAATCTCAGCCCATATATTCTTCAACTTGGTGAAATACACAGCTATTGGTTGGCCATTCTGTTGCATACTGCCAGCTTTGCACATTAATTCATGAACCTGTATAAAATCAGACTCATTTGTATATAGATCCCTTAATGTCTTCCATATTGCTTCAGCTGTCTCACACTCTTCCACCAATTGTAGCACATATTCAATCATAGCTTTGAATAAAATTGCCATCATAGATCCATCATCATCCTCCCATTTAGTAGGCATCCACATCTTCCTCACTAGGTGCTTTGGTTGTTCCTGTCACATGCCCCATCTTGTGTATGCCACGAAGGTGGACAGACATAATCTTCTTTCACATTCGATAATTGGTCCCACTAAGTTTCGTACCCCCAAAAGAACTACCGTCTGGACTTCAAACACAAAAACCTCAACTCTTTGGACCTCATTGATCCTGGAACTCTGACCTTCATTTTCCTCACCACCCATCACAATAATACAGTAGTAAAAAACTCAAAATCATAGAGTATGCAGCTGAAAAAGACAAGAAACTCCGATAGCAGAACGTGTAGCGATTTTTATTATTTTTTTAGAGAACCTGTTGTACGGGTTGACCGAGTGAGGCGAGTTGACGCGAGTTGAAACGGTGAGCTGAGTGAAGCGGGTTGACACGGTGAGTAAGGCGACCCGACTGGAGAAGATGAACGAGTGGGATGACCTAGCCAGAGATAGAGGTGACCCGACCGAAGAAGAGACCTGAGTGAGGCGACCGATCTGTATGAACTGGCAGCAACGTCGGAAACTGAGCAGCAATAGAGATTGGTCGATCTGAAGAATCGATCAGGAGCCTTGGACCAATCACGACCTGGAGTTATGGAGGTTTGGAAAAAAATGTGACGAATCCGACTTGGGATGGATGAAGGACGACGACCCTGCCGCTTGGAGAGAATTGGACTGATGACAACGCTGATTTGGAAAGATGAAGGCTAACGTCAGGTTGGAGATAACACCCAAAACAAATGGCGTTTTAAAGCTATTTTCCTGTAATTAAGAGAAAAATGAAGAAAGAACAAAGATACAAAGTCCTTTTCGAATCTTTACTTTAATACCAAGCCAAATAGAACCAGGTTGAGAGAATGAATTTTCTGATATATCATTCATCTTACAGTGGAGGTATATAAAGAGGATTACAGGAAAACAATTTACTTATGTCTCTATAATCTACCACACATAGAATTGGCAAATACTAACTACGATATAATTACAATATATTTCTATTCCTAATGTTATTCCTAATGTTATGTAGTGACTCACGCTAACATCCAGTTTCATCTTTCCCATTTAAAATCCAAAAAGTAGTAATGCGTCCAGCTGCTTTTTGGGTGTGGTTTTGGAATTCAACCCTCTATCTGTTATGCTTGATTATGTGTTTTTAGACATTTTAGGGAATGCTATCGGGCTTGCCTTTCTAAAAAGAAGAAGATGAAAAGAAAAAAAAAGATGAAAACATTATGGTATATTTCAAGATTCTTGTCTCCTGTTCAAGTTGGCATTCGATGGATTCCTCTTTCCATTTGGTATTTCGGGAATGAATGTGAAAATATAAGAACAGAACGTGTTTTCTGGAAAATGGGGATTGATAGGCACATTGCAATCCTGACTGGGCAGAAACCAAAAATAACACAGAACATAGGATTTTTAGTTACACAATGAATGTATTTACATGAGCATTTGCCAAGCAAAATTAGCTATAATGAGCCAGGCTCATACTACCACCAGCGGTATCAACAATCATTAACGGTGTGACCTACGGAAACACAACCAAGCAGGCTATCACCTGAGCCTCGGCTCACCCCCAGATCATCACTGACGTGCCGCGCCAAGATCGCCTCGCTGAAGCATCAGAAGCTATGAACTGAAGCATATCAGTCCCATATCAAAAACAAGGAAGAGATCAGTCTCTTCCCCACCTATAAAAGGTCAACTCCTCTCTCCTCATTAATTACGCATTTATTACTTACCTAGTGTTATTCTATCAAAATAAATATATTGACTAAGTTAGGCATCAGAGAAGACAAGACCACCAACCGCGGTCTCCTTCTGACGCTCTTTGTATTTCATTTGACTGATAGCGGAAATCATAAGAACATCATAAGTAGCAGTCCGCTCATCTGATGAGCGTTAACCGAGATTTGGCCATCGCTGAATTTTAGACATTAACAGTGAAAACCTCAAACATGAGATTAAAAACACTGCAGGGCTCTTACTCTTGAGAACCCAAAAAGAACAATTAACTTATGATGAATAATATGTTCTTTACAAACTTAAATAACACTTGGTCGGCTACAATCACTAGACATAACTAATGAGAAGTTTGTCTTCAATCTTGAACTCCTTCTTCACTTGAACGATTGCCAATTATTGCTCTCCTTTCTTCACAGGTTCTCTACTGATCTCAAGAGAATTTTTGCATATGAGAAACACGACCAAGAACACTTATGCATGGAACAAGTGTCCTTGATTCTTATGACAAAACCGATCTCAAGCAAGCAAGACTACCAAACTAATTCTTGTGTCTACCCCATATGACCGTATGTTTCCTCACATATATATTAAGGGGCTGTGCAATACTCAATCAAACAGAATACAACCCTAATTTGACTTCTACATGGAAATAATCTTTTGTGTTAAAGATAATCAAATAAAAACACCAAATCCTAAAATATTTAGGAAATCAAAAACACAATATGACAAACAGAAAAATATCTTTAAATAAAAAAATAACCCCAAAGATACTTTCCTAGACCAACCACTAATTAACACACGGGACTAACCATGTATGAATGGATGCATTTACCTGAGATTCTCCGAGATCAGCGTATAGGATACTTCAAAGTTTTGTATAGGAATGCCAACACACCATAAATAGTTCTTGTACCTACAGAATGTTCTCACTCAAGGAAAGTACTGGAGGTAATGTGGAAGGATTAATTAGGATTTGGGTGTTTGGTATTAGGTTGAATTGCTTAGAGTTGGGAGCTCATTTGATATGCTTTTATGTTTCTGAGCCATGTTTCTTAACAACTCGTTTCTTTTCTTAAACTGTACCAAATTGTTTAACTTGGTTCCTTTTATATCTGTTTGTTTGATGCAGAGAAGCAGGTGCCAAGAACCCCTTCATACCCAGCAAGATAGTGTTGGCCTGAATAGCGTTTCGGGTATAAATCTTTTTTTTTTTCTTTTCCCCACATGGTTATTAATTTCTGAGATGCTGCATCCTGAATTTCATATATATAATCCATAAATATTGCATTACGTCAGAATGTCGTAAGACGATTTATACTACAAAGTCTAAAAATTGGCAAGGATATAAGGACAATACTTGCAAATTGGCTATTGTAACTATTCTTGGCCAGGCTTCATCAGATTTCTTGTCCTGTTTAGTGTTTACATAATTTGTTATCAGCGAGCCAAAATACTTCCATAGTTTGGATGGTTGGACTTTTCATTTCTAGAATATAGGTTCTCTGGCATTTTCATTTTTGAAGATCAGGAATAGGAAGAAGAAAAGAATCCTGAAGTCTTGTGACTCAGAATTAACAGAAATTGAATAGTTGACCAAAAGATGATCTCTACATCATTTCTTGCCACAGTTATTTAGAGCATTGCATACTGCCTATAAATTTGTATCAGACTGGACTTGATGATTGTTTCTATCTTGCCAAAATGGAAAGGTGGCCCCAAGTATGATTATACAATACTAAGGTCACAATTAAGTGTTTGATCGGTCATGAGAAGTATTTCGAGATGGCTTTTTGTCTAGTAATCAACAGAAAGTAATGGATCAAGGATCTCTCACCAGAGTTGTAGCTACAAGGAATGAGGTTGGCCTAAAGATTAATAAGAAAGGAATACCAGAAGGAACAGTCATTTTTGGGCATGAAATTGGGCGAACCTGGTCTAAGAGCTGGACTTGAGGATTAAGAATATGTTATAATTGATGTATTTTATGGTTTTGTTTGGTTTATTCTGTTTTGTGGTTATGCTTCTATGAGTCAAATTTTCAGCAGCAATATGACAATTACAAATTCATATTATGAATAAGTGGTTGCCTTCCCATACTTTGTACCACCAAACTTCTCTTGTTTTAGCTCTTGTAGGTAAATTTGGACAGTGAGAACAAAGAGACTATAATGTGCAAGAGTTGGGTGGCTATATATAAACTATCTCAACTTTTACAAATCTGGGATGGACGACAATTATGGACCAAAATTCTGTTAATACTGTACGTCAAAGTTTTGAGATTAAGACCAGACCAAAACACAACAACTAATGATGGATTACAACATATTGGCAGCAAGACTCTTCTAACTCATTTCACACTTCTTAACGTCCTCCATATATAGAAGCCAAAATTGCACACTTCACCTGCTCCTGATCATTAGATATTAAACAAGCACATCTCATGTTTTAGCTAGGAGTGTGTGTGATGTCCCGGAAATTCGTATTTATTTTCCGAGGATTTTCCGGAATCTAATTTATGGTTATTGGACGGTTTCGTGGCTCGTGGATTGAGCGGAAGTGTTTTGGACGAATTTCTATTCGGAAAGGTATGACTTTAGGGGGGCTAAACGTTGACTTTTTATACGTTGGGATTCTCTGAAAACTTCCTTCATGAAAGTTGTAGAGCACGTCGATACAAGTTTGTGGACATGTTTTACGTGAGAATTAGAGTTTGTATGAGAAAGTTATGAGCATTTGAAGTTTTGGAAAAGTTCTATAAATAGGAGTTTCCATTTTCAGAAACTTACTATTTTCATTTTCTCATTTTCCTTTTTCGGAAATCAAACTCTCCATTCTCTCACTTTTTTGCGCGTGACCCAACTCGGACCCGACAACCTGACCCGGCAGCCACTTCCTATTCCGGCGACCTCTACCGGTGTAACTCTCCAGATAGGCTCATCTCCACCGTGCGCTCCTCTCCGTACGTGGTGTCCTCTAGCATCGATTCGCAGCGGCGACGGTGCAGTAAGGTAGTGAACTTTGGTGCAGTCAGACCCGATCGGTTCTCCGATCTCTGACGACTGCGGGGCTTCAAGTTTCCTTAGGTGAGTTCAGAGGAGGCTCCTTGATCGATATGTGGTGGTTGTTTGGATCGATTCATGTGAAACTTGGTTCAACTCGGATTGAACAGTAATCCACGGGTTGTGAGGTAGTTTTCGACCCTTTATGCTTGTTTTGACTTTGAGCTAGTTATGAAATTCACAAGCATGCTTAGATGATCATCTTTGATGTTGGGAGTTTTGTGAAATATTGAGTTTTGGCCGGCGGCGGTGCGCCACCGCCTGTGGTGACATTCTGGAGGCTTTCAGGCCATGTAAAGGACTGTTTCTGGTATTATATATCTTCTACTCATCGATACGAGCATTTCGATATATAATACGCGATTTTTGGAGTTCGTATGAAATTGTTATGATTTTTACGGTTTCATACCGATCGATTTATTCGATCTGTGAGGATTTGAGCGTTTGATCGACTTGTGGTTTTGGCATGTCGATCGTGGGAGTATTCCGGAGACTTTGGGAGGTTTCGGATGTGGTTTTGCCTCGATTTGCTTCATTTTGGGAATTTTAGTTCAATTTAGGGTTTTCGAAAGTTATTCCTTGTGTTTCATTGACTTAATCAAGGCTGTACTTTCCTTAGGTGCTTGACAAAGTGCGTTCTGTAAGTAGTCTAGTGGTGTGAAGACGCAGCGGGAATTTGAAGTGAGTAATCTCACAATGTTCATTTACAAACGGGCTTACCTTATCGTTTTGATAGTTATTTAGTTAATTGCAAACTGTAGTTGGTATTAGTTAGTAGCATTCCTGAGTGAATGTCTACGTGTATATATATTTACATGAAATATATATGTGTAGGTGGATTTGTGTGATAAAACAATAATTATGGGTGCGTTCATTTTATTGTTTTGTGTGTGACTTTTCATGAACTATATTTGTGAAATGGTTGATTTCTATTGTTTTGAAAAGTGTTGTGTATTGTAGAACATTTTTAGTTCGTGGGTGGCTTATTTATGTGTGGGTCTTGTACCGGGAGTAATTGATAGGGATCAATTACGGGGAATATTCTTTCATTTTAGATTCGTGTAACATTTTGGGTCCAGTGCTACTCCTTTAATGTTTTGGTATTTATACTGTGGATCCAAAGGCTTACGAGTTGAGGATCGTGGATCACGAAATGTGATCGTGGGTGGGAAAATCGGGAATTCACGCATTTGGCCGGGTTAGTGGATACGATCAGTTAGAGCTCTAGTCTGTCCGCCGTGCTTTGTTTCTTGATTGAAACGTGAATCGTGTGAGTTTATCTCGTTCTTTGTTTCTTGATTGAAACATGAATCGTGTGAGTTTATCTAGTGTTTTGTTTCTTGGTTGAAACGTGAATTGTATGAGTTTATCTCGTGCTTTGTTTCTTGATTTAAATGTGAAACATGTGGGTTTATCCCGTGATTTGTGTGAGTTGTTTCTTGATTTGAAACGTGAAACGTGTGAGTTTATCTCGTGATTCGTGTGGGTTTATCCCGTGATTTTGCGTGAGTTGTTTTGAGTTACTCATACGGGCTTTCAAAAGCTTATCGGGTTTGTTGTGTGGCAACCCGGTGCACCATTCAAACGGTGTAGGGGTTAATCATGCATGTCAGGGTAATCGTGGCTGAAAACTGAGGTAGCAAGCTAGCAGCTTTTACGGTAGGAAGCCAATTTTGTGACTTTACCGTTATTAAGACTTCCGCTTGTAGTGAGCTCTGAGGAGCATTTACGTTTTATTTTGTTGTTGACAATTTAATTCTCAAACTTGTGTAATATATAACTCTATGGAGCGAGTGTATATTGACTTTGAGAGTTAAGGGCATCAGTATGTACTTGGTTTAAAGGGAAAAAAGATTCCATGTATTTTGTATTGATGACTGAACGTTCACGCATGTATAATTATGGGATTATATATCGATTTTTATTTGTGTAAAAATCAGGGTTATGACAGTGTGCATATAGAACAACAACAAATATGCATATCACCCAGCCAGGAAGTCCTTTCTGAAAATCTCTTTGAATATGGGTTGGTGGAGTAGAATTTATGAGGCTTAACCACTTTGCAGATTGATCAACATTAGGATTTGCAGAAACTGTTCTAACTGAGGAAACTCACGGTAAAACTTCACAATGGATTTTTTCTCATTGGTTTTCTCACTTTTGTGATATACCAGGAAAAGAAAATTACCAAGTTACATAGTGTTACTTTTTCACACAGATGCAAGTCGTGTAACCCATGCAAAATTCTAGTACCTGGTTTCTTCCTAAAGTTTCAAAAATTCTTTGCAGGTTCCCGGTTTGCTTGACTAAGTGGCTAGGGTTATGCCACAAGTACTGCACAACAATTTACGGTTATAAATAGTACTGACGTGCCCGAGCAACCCATATATCGTAAGATCATGGCAGAATTTTCCGACTTTTCTGAAAATATATTACTTCCTTTTAGTGTGGACGGCCTCATACGCCAACATGTACTCTCTCTTAGCACACGCCACACATCAAATACGGTTTTCGTATTTTATTTATCCAGAAGAAAATGTTATAGCATAATGAATGCTACATACATGAGTTGTTAAGTAGCTTATTTGTAGCATAATGTCAGACCAATGGGGTTAAACCTATCTTACTAAGTCCTAAAAAGATGATATAAGATCTATGAATTCTCCGGTACACAACGCGGCTGGAAAAACACTCAAATTGACCATGGAGAATCTAAATCCTACAAAATACCAAACATTATTGGTAGGGGGTGTTGGCATACTGCCAACTGGGTCATGGTTCTACACTTGTGAAGGATGTACATGTGCTCGAGTCAACTCCACCTCTTGTTGAGTGAATACACGTGATACTTTTGGATAGACTACAACATCACTCATCATCTGTGTTTTGTGACTGAAACATAACAAAAGCGATCATGCAAGATGGTACATGTTCTACAAACAGGAACCAAAAAACAAAGTGATATATGTTACCAACCCCAAACCTAAATTGGCCCAGATCAATGGTCAGCTCCAATCCCAGCCCAAACAAATGCCCAAACCCGCTCCAACCAAAATCTGAATCCAATCGTTCCCAATACCTTTTCTAGACCTTTGTTGCTTCCCGTTTCCGTCTGCCTGCATGACTCGATAGAAAAAATTGAATCTCTAATCTAACTTAAATCTAATTTAAAGGGCATAGTGATTTCTTTTTTTCTTTGTTAAGAATACTATTTTATTATATGGGCAATTCAAAACAGTAAATTAGCAAAATCTTAACAAAAAACTAAAGCTATTTTAACTTCTTTTTTTTTTTAATCAGAACCTATTTTGACTTTTTTAATAATTGTTTCAATGGTTTTTTTTTTTTTTTAAACGGTGTTTCAAGGGTTTTTAGTTTTGAGATTTTATGCTTTACCCGATGACCAATAATTTGGATAGACAAAGAAAAATAACGAGAAGATATGGCTCCCAACAGCCATTACAATGATTTATATCAAGAGCATGATGAGAAAGAAAATGAGTCGCATTATTTCTTGCCTCTATACATTTGTATAAGAGAACATACAAAATGATAAGTCCGGAAGTAATGTCACAATTTTTTTTTCCCTCTTTTTTTGACAAAAAAAGAACTTGTGTTATAGAAACAATTAACCCAAGGGTAACTCTTGAATTGACCATTTTCATTCCTTCATTTGCAAAAAGCTCATAGCGGCTAGCTCATTCATTGTGATGCGGGAAGCGTGTACACATTAGTAAGAGACTCCATCAAACGCCGAAAATCATATGAGATGAGCTTGAATCCACTAGCAATTACGGGCACAGCTGTAAGAAAGATAGAAAATCTTCCCTAATATTTGGTTTTTAATTGATAACTTAAATGGAAATTATAATCTAAGGGGTGTCTTATATAGGACACATAGTATAAACCTAATACAACTCGAAAACATAAAGAACAATTTATTGTAGACTAAAACTAAGAAACCTAATTAAACTTGATTAAAAAAAATCGAAAATAGAATCATAAATACTAAAGAATATTACACTTGGAATCCCAATCAAGATTTTGCTCGAGAATCCGATATATCCAAAAGTTACTATTACATCATTTAACAATTTGAATACCAATTTTCAATATTCAAATTATTCTTCTTAATGTGAAGACGCTTATTTCTTTCGAGATATTTTGTTGAAATGAACTAAAATCTCGTCATACATCACATTGATTGAATGGCTTTCAATTGTGGAGCCAGAACCACCTTGCTTATTGACAATAATGGTTTGATTGTTCAGCTCTCATTATCTACCGACAAGTTTGTCACAGACTGGTACTTTTTATCTTAACTTTAAAGGTCTTGATTTCATCATATTACAAGCTACTAAAATTCCCACAAATTCCATATATGTTATGTGCTTGCGATGTTGAATAGGTGATGGGTCTATTTTTGAGATTAAAGGAACACAACTAATAAATTGCCTCGATACAGTTAGAGATCAAGTTGTTTTAGCTCGTTTGGCTTGTTTTTAACTCTTGGTATATAGTGCTTTCCCCTACTGTAGTCTTGTTTTATTTTTTACCATAAAATGTAACTTCTGTCTTTGAAAGAGATGCTTGTATGCAACCTTGCAGGTGCTTGCATCTGTTGCTCATTTCTTATGTTCGGTTCACTGGAATTATTGACAGTGTTAAAAGCGGCACAAGTTTATTATCAGAATCTGCAGCCACTCTATCTTATCTGCATTTTTCTTCGGCAGAAAATCACTTGCAGCCGATCATTCATGGAAATGTCAAGTCTTCTGACATATTATCCACAGATCACTTCGTGGCCAAAGTCACTAGTTTTGGCGATTGGATCAAAGGTTTCCAAATTAATCTTGGCATTGGAGACATCTTGAATGCAGAAGCCTGGGGATTGTTCTATGGTCTCAAACTTGCTGCTGATTGTCAGATAAATAATGTGGAAATTGAAACTGATTCTGCTATTCTGGTAAAGCTGATGCAGGATTGCAATCTTGATTATCATCCTCTTGGCTCTTTATCACCAATCTCTCACTTTGAAGCATATCTACAACTAGGGAATCTAATATGGTAGCTGATTCTTTGGCCAAAAATAGCATTAATCATGAATATGGTTTGGTAGTTTTCGACCTTCCTCCTATTCATGCTGCTGGTGCTTTTCTTGAAGACCTTGAGGAAACTTTTAGAATTAGAAGATCCTCTGCTTGGCCGAATGGTAGGCCAATAGATTAGTTTGTTTTTCTTTACTCTTTTGCCGGGTCTCTTTAGGCTCCCTTGTAACCAAAAAAAAAAAAATGTCACTGGTTTTGAGCTTCTATGCTAGTCCCTAGATACTACTGTATCCTAGATAAGCACATTGGTTTAGAGGACATGCACATAAAAGTAATGTCTGTAAAGCTTTGGATCAAGTGGTTTTGTTGGACGGGAGATGCCCGTGTGCTTAAAAAGACCTGAAAGTCAAAGAATCATAACTTCACATTTTGTACTGTCCGTGGAGTGAAGTTTGCCTATTTCAGATTCTTATGCCACAAGTAGTTGTAATTGAGGGAAACAGAGAACCAAGTGAGAGAAGTTGAGTAGCACAGAAAGGCCTGGAATGGAATGTTGTATGGCACAGATAGCAGCCTACATAGTTCAAATAAAGAACCCCTACATTACAATGAAAATGTATTAAAAATTTGACTCACCCAGTATCTCAGTTACCAATTTTTGCATTTCCCAATACCCATCTTCTTTTAAATTTAATTAGGAGATGCTTTTTATGTACCAGTATTGTGTTATAGGTTACTTATATATTACTTGTATATCACTCAAAGGTCTATGTTTTATGTTGTGTTTTTAAGTTTGGTTTGCCTTTGAAGGAAAGTTCACAGAACGTGAGGTTGTCAAGTATGCAAATTTAAAGACATGTGGAGGAGGGCAAATCAATCGTTATAAATGAGGTTAACACTCTTGCCCAAATCAACAATTAAAAAATGTGATCAAGTTGTTGGGCTACTGTTTAGAGACTAAAGTTCCCATTTCGGGTCTCTAATCAGAGCCTTTTCAAAAAAAATGGGAAGATTGCACTGGTATGCATATTGAGATATCCTTATAGAGACAGCAGAGTGTGAGTTGTGTGAGTTGTTTCCTTGATTGAAACATATGGGTTTATCCTGTGATTTGTGTGAGTTGTTTACTTGATTGAAACGTGTGCGTTTATCTCATGATTTTGTGTGAGTTATTTTGAGTTACTCATACGAGCTTTCATAATCTTACAGGGTTTGTTTTATGGCAATCCGGTGCACTATTAAATGGTGTAGGGGTTAATCCTACAGGTCAGGGTAATCACGGTTGAATCTGAAGTAGCATGCTAGCAGCTTTAAGGTAGGAAACCAATTTCGTGACTTTACCGTTATTAAGACTTCCGCTTGTACTAAGCTTTGAAGAGCATTTACTTATTATTTTGTGTGGCAATTTAATTTGTAAATTCGTGTAATATATAACTCTGCGTAGCGAGTATATATTGACGTTGTGGGTTCAGGGTATCAGTATGTATTTGGTTTAAAGGGAAAAGTTTTTTAAGTATTTGTATTGATGGTTGAACCATCACGCATCACTACTAAAAGCAATTGTTTTTGCGACGGCAAATTGAGCTTTTGAGACGGAAAAAACTTTTCGCGTCGGCAAATTATGCCTTTTGCGACGGAAATGTTAGCGTTGCAATAGGTGGCGTCACAAGATCCATTTGCCATGGTAAATTTCCGTTGCCAAAAGTATTTGCGATGGAAAACTATTGCCGTCGCAATGGCTAAACTATTTGTGACGGGTACTTTGCCGTCGCAAAAAGATATTTCATTTTTTTTTAAAAATGAGGTGAATTGTTTGCGACGGATACTTTGCCGTCGCAAAAGAATATTTCATTTAAAAAAAAAAAAAAGGTGTGAATTAAGAACATGCAAAAGTTATTAAGATCTATTAACATTGAACTTACAATAAAACTAATGAAATGGTGCAATACAAAATGTCATAAACATATAAAATGCCACTCATAAACATTCCAGTCTGGTATACATAAACTACATCAAATCACATAATGTTGTAGAGAAACTGAATTTGAGAGGAATTTGCTATATATTCTTATTGATAATAGGGGCCTCTTTATATAGAGGATTACAATGCATAGAATCTCAATCATACAAGGAAAGTAATTCTACATTGATTAGGATTCTAGATCCTTCTAATTAAATCCAATTACCACTAGGTCAAGTAACCTAGAGTTTGGGCTAAACACAAATTAGGTTTTCCTTCAACACTCCCCCTTGTGTTGCCCAAACGCGGTGCTTCTCTCGTTGCCTCATTAAAAACCTTGCCGAGTAACAAAAACCCAGTGGGACAAAAATAACCTCGGTCGAAGGGGAAAAAGAGCACAACACACCCTTCACGATTCGAGACGAACATGTAGACATCTCCCCCTGATGTCTGCGCCTCCCCCTGATGACTACGATCATGGGAGTTCAGATAATTTTCGCAAGCCAATTCTTGCCACATGTTTCTCCAACGTGGTATTGGGCAATGACTTAGTAAACAAGTCTGCCTCAATGTCCTCAGATCGAACCTAGTTCACTTTGATCTCGAGGAGTGTCTGTTGTTGCTGATTATGCTTGGTGTTATCGCTTTTGATGTAGCCTTGCCTCATTTGTTCAAAACAAGTAGCATTATCCTAAATGCTCATAGGCTCATATGTGGTAGAATTCAAACCACAATTATTCGAACATGCGTAATTATGGATCCAATCCATATACATTCACAAATCACTTCGTGAAGAGCAATGATCTCTGCATTGTTCGAAGATATAGCGACTAGGGTCTATTATGTAGACTTCCAAGATGTCACGGTGTTTTCCCATGGTGAACACTTAACCGGATTTGGAATGACCATTGTGTGGGTCAGACAGATACCCAACATCAGCAAAACCTTCCAAAACACATGTCGTTCTGGAATGGGGATAGAGAACGCAGGCCAGCGTTGGCGGCGTTTCTGGTGTGTGATGGGTCCGAATCCATCATCTCTTCGTAGAGATAGAACAAGCCCATATCAATCGTACATCTCAAGTATCGAAAGATATCTTTTACACCAATCCAATGGCGTAGCGTTGGCGCAGAGCTATATCTAGCTAACAAGTTCACAACATATGAGATGTTTGGTCTTGTGCATTGAGATAAGTACAATAATGCGCCTATTGTACTAAGTAAGGCACTTTTGCCTCTAGCACATCTTCGTCATCATCCTTTCGACAAAGAGGATCTTTTTCAGGATCTAGACTACGGACGATCATGGGGGTGCTTGAAGGCTTGACCTTGTCAAAATGCCTAAGCATCTATCGACACGATGCTCATGTTCCAAACCGAGACATAATCGTGTTCTCCCAAAATCCTTCATCTCAAACTCAGATTTCAAGTGTTCAGCGGTTTCCCTTAACTCTTTAAGGGCTTCTAATGAAGATCATGTCCAACATGAACCGCAATAGAATCTGAAACTTGTCATAGAAACGCGTGGGCATATTCCTTCCCAATCAAGTAGTCACTTTAGTGAGCATTTCAGCCTCTTTGTAAACGCGCTCCATGGTCTAGAGCCACTTGACTTGGGTAAATGAAGTTCACCATGAACCTTCATGTATATTCCGTATCTAGATCCCTATAGAGATACGTAGTGACCACATTTGTAAGCTGCATGTTCAGTTATTTGGAAACTACCAAACTGACAGGGTAGTGGAGTGCAATGACATCCATTATGAGAGAATATATCTTATCATAGTCGATTCCAGGGCGTTTTGTGAGAAGCCTTGCGCCATAAGGCGAGATTACCATCTCTTTTTCTCATTACGCTTTCTAACGAAGACCCATTAGTCAACAGGTTTTATGTTAGGAGGTGTTGGCATCTCTAGCTCGAAAACCTTCCTCTTCGTTAGAGAATCATCTTAACCTGGATCGCATCTTTCCATTTAGGCCAAAAATTCTCTACGTTGGCATTCATTCATCAACGGAGCGTGGTTCAATATCATCGGACTCAGCAAACTCATGCGCAACAAAATGCGTAACTACATCATCAATTATGATGGAGTTTCTATCCCACGTTTCATGTACACTAGTGTAAGTTTCATAGAGCTCTATATTCTCAGGAATAGGTTTTGACGTTGAGGCGTCCCCCAACGATAACCATAACCCGGAAGATACTCATGAGACGGATTTTGAGTCTTGATGATTAAAGGATTGGAATGTGCCAAAGTATCCTTCGAACCCACGGGCCTCCCACGCATCCTAGCTGGGGCCAGGGCCTGTAACGCCAGAGTGCCACTCTCTTTGGCATTGGCGCCATGCCTACCTCTGTGTAGGGTGACGCTTACGTCCTCTCGTAGGGACGTCCTTCCTTGCAGGCATGTTTGCAGCATATTTGTGTGATCTCGTCACTTTAATAGGGATCAAGATGAGACATAGTGGGGACAGACTACGACAATTCCTGTCGTTCTTGTTGAATATTCGTGTTCTTATCTCCCCCTAACGACGGGAAAACTGTCTCATCAAAGTGACATCCGCAAATCTAGCGGTAAGGAGATCGCCTAGCAAGGACATTGAAGTGGCGGACGATTGTTGGAAACTCAAATCCAACGTAGTTGCCCATTCGTCTTGTAAGGACCCATCATATAGCGCTGTGGCTGCACAATTGGCACATAAATGGCTCACTCAAATGTGCGTAAGTACAAAAGACGTGTACCCAGTCACTAGCTGTAACGCAGAGGTACATTGAGTGCCGGTAGGTCGTAGGAATTAGCATAGCTGCATGCGATATTGCATCACCCAAGCGGATGTAAGAAGATTGGTGTGCATTACCAATGTTCGGACTACCATCGTAGTTGTTTCCGCGAGACCAATTGGGTGTGCTCATGGGAATATGATGTCCAACATCAGTCCCAAATGCAATAACCATCGAAAGTCTTCGATGTAAGCTCACTAGCATAGTCAAATCCAATTGACTGAATAGGATGATTTGGAGAGTGAGCCCATTGTCATATGATATGTGCTAGGAGTGTAGCGTAAGCAGCATTTATATGTGGACAATGGCACAACACATGACCAGCGTGTTTGCGTGTCAACCAACATCATAAAATATTTAAGCGTCCGCAAGGTGGTTGAACCAATCCACAAAATCCCTATGGATTGTTTGTAAGAACAGAATGAGTAATGTCATATCCTTTGCATAGGACGGTCTCAGTCCTAATTTCCCTAAGGAACAGGCTTAGTAAAACGAGCGAGAGGCTTTAGAAGCAACCAATGAGAATTTTGGTTAGGCCTGAGCGTCTGAAACACTATTTTGAAGCAAGTTGGTGATTGCAGCATCACCTAGGGCGTCATCACCATGATGGACGCCATCCATGGAGTCATGGATAGGAACTACGCCAGCCCTAGGCTGGTGGTGGACAGAGGCGGTGCCCTAGGCAGCAACGTCGGTCACACTTAGTCTAAGAATCAACTTTTAATTCATGCTTCGTTTCGCTCGAGAGAAAAGATGTCCGTGTGAAGTCTTTTTGTAGACGGATCATCATATCATGACTAGGATGACCTATCCTGTCGTGACAAAGCCAATATGTGTCTAAATCCAAGAGATCTTCTCTCACAACTTTATTGGATTTAATAGCTCGAATAGTGACATAAAGTTCACTAGAGAGACACATAAACGTCTCTAAGATGTGTCTTTGTTCGCAATCATTAGAGGTAATGCAAAGGAACTCATTTCCGTTCTCTACATGCATTTTCGCATGGAATTCGTTGGCTATTCATAGGGTACGATTTACCCTAAGAGCGTAGAGAGTTTCTGTGACAACTGTAATCAAGGTGCCATTTGGCAAGTGGAACTTGGGCTATTCCATGTCCTTGAATTAATACCGATGGTCTAGTCATCGTAGTCACAAAGTCATATGCTCAGAATCAATATGGAGTCATAATGAAAAGAACTCGAAATTTTATTCATAAGCCAACGGAATACATCATTGTTTCTATGATCAAAGAAAATCTAATCCAATAAAAAGTAATATGGCAAGCGCCTACATCTCTTGGAAAATCGCCAATTTCTGGGTCTTGATCCTTGTAGTCTTCCACCCTTAGATCTAGTTCACCATCTTGATCTTCTTGTACCATGTAATTTGCTTCCCTTGCTTCACGATACGTCTTGTATGCGTTTTCAACATTCTGGGGTACGGTACATGTTTTGGCCCAATGTTCAGTTGATCCACATCGAAAACAAACATCATTATGGTCAGGCTCCCTTGATTGAGGCGCCATTGGGGCGCGATTTGGACGACCTATCCTCTTGGTGGCGTTACCACCATGGTCGGAGGCTCCGCCTCTCTCTCTCTTCACAAGTTGACCTCTACAGTTCCGTGAACGCCTCTCTTGGCGATTTCCTTCCTCTTTAGGGCGAACATATGGACCAGAACGTCCAGAATTGTCCCTATCCTTAGGGTTTCGCTCCTTGTGTCCTCCATTGGGGGCGCGACTATAGTTAGACTCCGGAATAGGCTTAGTTCCCACAGGTCTAGCATTATAGTTCTTCACAAGAATATTATCGTGCTTTTCAGCTACGTTCATGGCGCCAATGAGCTCATGAAACCTTGTGATATGTCCTGCATTTACATCAATCAGATAATTCTTTGAAATCAGCAGTGCAGAGACGGGGAAGGTAGAGAGAGTCTTCTCGATCAACATCGTATCAGTTATGGCTTGGCCACAATACTCCATCAGAGACTTGATACGAAGAGCTTCCGAGTTATAATCAAGCACAGACTTGAAATCACAAAAGCGGAGGCTATGCCATCGCACTTCTAAATCAGGAAGCAGGGAGTCACGAACGTTGCCAAATCGCTGCTCAAGTTCTACCCATAGCTTTCTTGGGTCTTCCTCATTGAGGTATTCATTTTGGAGCGCGTCATTCATGTGTCTTGTCATGAGAATTATGGCTTTAGCTTGTTTTGCTTCAAAAGCAGTAGCTTGCTCAATGGAGAACATGTTATGATTAGGCTCTTGGATGGTTTCCAGAATTCCATCAGCCTTGAGATGTTGGCGCACATCTCGGACCCACCTATGGTATCCTGCGCCAGTTGTCTCGAGTGGAACAAAGCTCAACTTGTTCAGGTAACTCATCCTGAAAAACAACACAAGATTAGGGTTAGTTTCAGAGCGAAAAGGCTACCACGAAAAACTATTAAATTTCTGAGCGTAGTCGCTTCCAAGAAATTAGGAATTTTCTGAGCGTAGTCGCTTCCAAGAAAATCTGATTCCAAGAGGGGTTTTGGATTAGATTGAAATAACGATGTATGTGGTCGATCGTTTTCTTCTCAACAAACTCTAAGTTTGGAGAACTCTACAAGCTCCAAACTTGGAGTGAGCGCGAATCCCCACAGTTCGGCTATTGGTCTCCCCTATGTAGAGAAAGGAGGGTAGAAGAAGGGATTTTGGAAGTCCCCGAGAAAAGAAGAAGAAATTGAAAAACTTCACAAAAACGGGAACTTTTAGAAAAGTTTACCTTAAAAAGATGGCAGAAAAATGGCTGCCGAATTCACTGTAGCTGTCGGATTTACTGTAGCTGCCGGAGCACTGTAGCTGACCGGAAAGTTGCCGGAAAAGTGTCGGAAAGTGGCAGGAAAAGTCGCCGGAAAGTGGCCAGAAAAGTCGCCGAAAAAGTGTTGACCTGCGTTGACCGGTCGTTGACCAGGTGCTGACGTGGCAGGTCTGCGCGCTGACGTGGCAGATCAGTTTGCGGCTTGGCTTTTGACTTTTGGGCTTCAGGCTGCTGGGCTTTGGACTGTTGGGCCTTGGACAGTTGGGCCTAGGGTTGACCGAGTTGGGTTTTGTTGACCGAAGCACAGATTGGAGGTGCAGGCGACAGTTCAGCGATTCAGTTGGTTCCGGCGGCCGGTTCGAGCAGATCTAGACCGGTTCCGGTGGTTATCTTTCGGATCCGGTGGTCTGAGGTCCATTTTCAGCTTCTGGTGGAGTTTGGTGACTGTGGGTAGAGGGAAAGGCGTCGATCCGGGTAGAGAGGTTAACTGTATTTCCGGTGGTCGGTTCGTATATTTTCCAGCCTGTTCTGGGGACAGAGCCGCCGGTTCTGGACTCCTGGAGGTGAGAGCTTCAAGGTGGGCGGCGGAGGTTCCTGGGATTTGAAGGCTACGAATTTAGGATTTCAGGGTTAGGGCTTCGTGCTGATAACGTGTTGTAGAGAAACTGAATTTGAAAGGAATTTGCTCTATATTCTTATTGATAATAGAGGCCTCTTTATATAGAGGATTACAATGCATAGAATCTCAATCATACAAGGAAAGTAATTCTACATTGATTAGGATTCTAGATCCTTCTAATTAAATCCTATTACCACTAGGTCAAGTAACCTAGAGTTTGGGCTAAACACAAATTAGGTTTTCCTTCAACACACAACATATTTATATATATATATATACTACTAAAAAAACCCTCGTTTGCACAGATTACTAAAACTACATAACAACATAAGCTCTTATTTTTGAACTTGATCCATGCCAAAGTAACAACCTGAAACAAATTACATTACAAATGTAAATCCCAAACTATTCATCAATCCAAAATACACATAAAGTTTCTCTCTAATCAAGAATAAATAAATCAATAACATTCAAGATTCCAAATAATCGAATATCACAAAATTCTCTATTCCAATTTTATGAGCAGAATTAATCCAGCAATGGAATGAAAAAAAAAAAAACTATCATAATTTTTCTGGTACACAAAACTAGGTAGGGGGTGCAGATTGCATAGTTTCCTAGATTAAAACAATGATCAAAGTAGTGCAAAATATGGCCAAAAATTGAAAGCAAGGTCAAGAGTTTCATACCTTTGGGAGTTGTGGAGTCTCGAGCTTGGTTAGTATGGCAGACAATGGAGAGGATTTTTTAGCTCTGAGGATGGTCTATTTCTAATGTAAATACAGTAAAGAACTAGAAATTTTGCCCGTGCTTTAACGCGGGTTTTGGAGCTAACACAATGTTATTTAAGGAATAAATTCAAAAGTATAGAAAATATAGTTGACATGATCATTATATTAACCATGAAACATTCCATGTCCGAGTTGCTGCTCAATGCTAAGAAAGCAAAACATTTAATAAGGGCAGCAAATTACATACCTATCATAGATAAATTTTATTAGCTCATCTGAGATAAAGTCCTCAACAGTGAAAGGACTTTATCCCACAATGGCTCAGCTAATTACTTACCTATCATAGATAAATTTTATTAGCTCATCAGTAGCCACTAAAGCTGGCTCACCTAATTTGATGGCCTTGTGCAGATATTTCAAATGGCTATATTTTGGTTCCCTAGTAGTCCTGGAATAAATAGGAAAAAGCATGTGTTAGATAAGTAATAGACTTCACGTAAGATGATGTTAGGTTTATAACCAATTCCCTTACTTTACACATTTAACATTAGGGAAATGTTAAATGTGTAAAGCAAGGGTTATGAGCCAAAATTTACAAAGAACCTAGTCAAGATGCTAATCCCCTATTTGCATACCATATTCATCTAGAGGTGCATCATATTCATAGCTAGTTGCAATGAAGGGGCAGCCAGCAGTTCGGCCAAAATTCGTTCCTCCATGGTACTGTAACAAAATCAGAGTAAAAGATGGTTAAATCAGATAATTTTACCAACATCAGCAAAGATAAAATTAGCTTTGAAATATAAAGGAGGAGAATAAGTAACATGTAGTAGTTGGCAAACGAACCACATTTTGTATAAACCTTGCAACTGAAAATGCCAAGTCCTGTGCAAGTCTAGTAGGAACTGCTCCACCAAATTCTGTATACCTGTAGAGTTTACATAGAAGAGTCAGAATTAGAAAGAGAGAAAGAAGGAATAATGGGAAAAAAACAAAAAACAAAAAAACTTGAGTGAGGAACCATGACTGACAAACCCAAGCCCAAAGCCGTCCTCTTCTCCTTTGCTCAATCACTGGTCTGCTGCAAATTGAAGCACAATCAATTCTCATACTAAATTCCCATGAGAAAAAAACATACTTAAACACAGAAAATAGCAATTAGCATCACAGACATTCTCACTGACCATAAAAAGGAAAAAGAAAATTGAGAATATTAGCTGCTTCAAAGCAAGAAACTGTGCCACAAACCAAAGGCTATAGATGTCCAAATTAACAAAATCTCTTGTCCAAAAGTGAAATCTATCACCCAAAACCTATCCCTGGCTCACATGTTCCTTTCTAACCAACTATTACATAATACATTAGTGTCCCTATACTATCAACTTCTAATTACAACATATACTTGTAAGTCTACTTGCCACAAAGCTCATCACAAACAAAACTAAGAGAAGAAGAATATATCCACACACAACCAGAAGGCTATATCAGAAGCATATATTCACTCCCTCACTAACCAAACAGAGCTCCACACACAATCAATTCCCTCAGATCGAAGATAAAGCCGTAGCAAATGAAAACAATCCGAAAAATCAAAACTATTTAAACGTGATAATAATGATAGCGATAGTGATTTCAATCAAGCAATCAACAAAAACCTGAAATTTCAAGCTTCTGTTCAAGTTCTAGTTTCTAATCACATCAAAAAGAAAAACAATCAAAAGACACACAGAAAACCTAGAGGGGGATAGAGAAGAGAGAGAAACAGATCGGCATACCTTGTAAGCCATGAATGAGTAAGTTTTGTTGCCATTGTTACTAATGGCCTCCTCGAGTTGGAGTTGATATCTATGCTTCTTATATGCTTCAATTTCCTACAAAAGATGATGTTGGTAATGAGATCAAAAGCCAACAAATGTTGTAATGTTTATGAGTCTCAGCAAAAGCAGAGATACAACTCACTGGGGGAATAAGTATAGTACTTACCCCTATCGGAGCACCTTGCTGTGTCTATGTTTACGATATTTTTTACAGGAGATGTTTAATTTCATCATCGAACACTGACTTGTTCAATTGTTTCTGAAGATCCTCTGAAACCTCCTCCATTGCTTATGCCTTGATAACAATATATAAGATCAGTAAATAATTCAACTCAAATCAATATACTATAAAAGATCAAGCAAACAAATGATAAAAGAGGTGCTGGACATATAACTCTAAAGTGTAACCGAGTGAACTCTAATCAATGATAAAAACCAATGCCTCAAAGTTCTCATTTGGACTTATCCTCCACCTTCTGCAACGCTTTAGCTTCAAGGGTTTCTGAGTTCATTATTATTTGTTTCATTCCTTGTCGAAGCATATTACAGGCATATCTGGAAGCAAGATAAAGAAAAAGAAGCATGTGACTACATTTCAAGAAATATTCATATACAGTACAATACCCTTTGTCTCCATCTATTATGCTTATTCATGAAGTAGGTAATGAGGACATACACACACACACGATATTCCTATACACCAAATAATAAGCCCCAAAATCATAATCTAACCACAATCTAGAAAGCATACCTAAAAGGCGGCTACTATGTCAGATCTATTGCGTTGGAAATGCCCAGGCTGCAAGAAAAACATAGAGAAGATAAATTAAACATAATAATAATTTCTAAAAGATAGACAATGTAATAACCCGGTTCAACTATGATCTATAATCACTAAACCCCAATCATCATATAAGTACATAGTAAAAAGAAACTGAAATAATTCCAAAATATCTTATCTCAGAGTCACCAAGTTCATTGATAAAGGAACCAAAGACAAATATCACTTTTCAGAATTCCATAACCAAAGTAGAGATCCAAAAATACCAAAGAGAATAAATTTTGCTTATAAGCTTGTAATATCCAGATGACATCTATCCCTATCATATGCAAAAATAGTTTGATAAATGTAGGCTGGAGTCGACCATCTAATTTTTTACTCATCCTATCAAAATCAACCTTATTATTTTAAAACATATTGAAAGAGAAAAGGATTGATTACTAACCATAAAACAAAAATCTTTTCAGGAGAAACTGAAAATCCATAACACATGATAATAAAAAGCAAAGGCGAGTATAAAATTGAAATCCAAACTAGACAGCGAGATCCTCATCCTCAACGTACCTACTCAAATGCAGGTAAAGTATATAACAAAGGATCAAATATGAAATGGTCACCAGAATATCATTAAATACACGCATAATTAAGGTACAATTTCTCACTTGGAACCAAGCGGAGCAACATTAAGGAAAATGTGGTAGGCAGCAGCAATTGCTTCCATCTCACCTGGCAATCTCTATTCTGTTCACCCAATTCATCGTACAAATCAATATAGGAGAAGGTGGACAGCCTTGCTGAACTAGAAAAAGCATCCATGGTCCTAGCTGAAACCTCATCTAGCTTCATCTTCAGAAGCTTTCCAATATCAGTGTAACAATTTGAGTGCTCACACGTTCTGGCTCAAAGTACACCAAAAAATTATAGGAACAAACCATCACAACAAAGCACAAAGGCCAAACAGAAACAAGTCAAAACCAAAAACTCTATTCCTAAACTCTAAATCACCTTATAGAGATGAAGAAGGCAGAGATTCGCATCGAGATTGTAGGTTTCGTCAGAAACTTAAAAATCGAAAACAGAACCCACTTAATTCAATCAATTAAAACCAATTAATCAATGAATCGAATCAAATAGAAACAAACCTTGCTCGTAGACGTAGCTCAAATGGATCATCATTTGGGCCGTCCAATCACCACTGTGGTCTCCTCCGCCTCCTCTTTCGAAATTTACGTTGACCTCAAAGTACTTCGAGGCTGTGTTCTTAACCAAGTGTAGCAACCCTAAAACAAATAGAGTGAATATCAATTGAAGGACCCAGTTCAGATCCAAGCTCACTCCGGCCATATGCATGTATCGCCTTTCCCAATTTGCTGTCGATTAAACAATAGAAGCTCAAATTAAACCCGAACCTAAGATCTCACCATGTGACATGATTTACCTAAGCGAATGAGGCTGATTGAATTGACAAAGGAGAAAGAGAGCGCAGATGTATTCCGATATGAGATTTTTTGTATTCTGATCTACGGTGAGAGCAGATGAAGAGCAAGCGGAGGAGGTTTTGGTGATGGAGAAGGAAATAAGAGAGAGAGAGATAGAGAGAGAGAGAGAGAGAGGAAGAAGAATACGAGGAGAACTGTGGAGAAGTGAGATTGGGATTTTCTCTGTTTTTTCTTTTGTTTTAAGAAACTCGTACATCATGCGACGATTTTTCCCTTTAGTCGCAATTTGTCTGAAACTATGCGACGGCAATACAAATTCCGTCGCAAAAAATTGTAAGCATACTACGGAAAGATAACTGTGGCAAATACCGTTGCAAATCATGGCTTTTGCAACGGAAAGTCATGCCGTGGCAAATTTTCAAAGCAATTGCAATTGTTTTTAGTAGTGCATGTATAATTATGAGATTATAATTATATATCGATTTTTATTAGGTATATGTCTATTTACCCCATTCCTAGAAATTTTTTTTCTCACTTACCCAAATAAGTTTTTTTAATGAGTGGTTCTAGTCGGACCTCCACATTTACTATGTAGACCTCCTTAAATTTTTGAAAATTTATTTTTTCTATTATGCCCCTTTAAAAAATTGATGCCACACACACTTCCATATTCTCCTTCCTCCCTATCTCTCTGTTTCTCTTTCATTATTTGCTTCTCAGTTTCTCTTCTTTCTTTCCCCACTGCTGGATATCAATCACCCTACCGTAAAGCTAATTAAAAACAGTCACAGTGAGGGTTTAGGGTCATTGGCCTGTGCCATGGCTGATCAAGTTTTTGAACAATATTCTCAAGACTCATATCAATATTCTTATAATGGATCTCCCTATAAAATATTTGGTACAATTAGGAAATCAACCTTGTATCAGGTCACAGTGCTAGATAATCAAGTTGTAATTCATAATACTAAAACAAATAATAAGAAATGGTTATCGCATATAAAAGTAACCTCACATCAGGAAGTTGAAGAGCCTTTATTCAATTGTCATGATCGACTACATATCCCAATTTCAATCAAAAGAAGTGAAGTTGTAGATAACAATTATGAAACAAACTGGGAAATATAGGGAGGATAAGACAGAAGACAAAGACCTGTGCAACGGTTCCAGTTCTAGAAGGGTAAAGTAGGAAATAAAATTGTTCAAAGATTAAAAGAGGTCTATATAGCAAATACGGAGGTCTGAATAGAACCACTTTTTTTTAATTCCCTCTTACCTGAAACACTCTGAGGAGATATTCCCTAATACCCCATTAAGGTATTTTTTTTTAATATCATTTTACCATACATCTTTGTTACTTAGAGAGAGAGAGAGAAACCATATGAGACTTCGCCGGAGCCGGTCACTGGCCGCCGGAGTCCCGTTACCAATTGCCAGATTCAGGTCACCGGGTCGCCGCCCAAGGGATTTTTCTGAAAACCTCACCGGAGATTCCCAAAGACGTCGTCGGAGATTTCATAGGTCGCCGGAAAAGTTTATTGCCCCAATAGACGTTTATTGCCCCCCAATAGAGGGTCAATAAATCTATATTGCCCCCCCCCCCAATAGAAGTCTATTGCCCTCCAATAAAACTTTCGATAGCCGGAATGAGAACCAATCTTCCTAAAATTAGACAAATAAAACTTTGATTAAAGAAAAAAAACGAAGAGATTATATCAATTTTAAGACGTCTATACCCTCCAATCAAGGTTCTAAAAATCGCTAGGCGCTAGTCGGGCGGTGGTCAGGGGACTAGCGCCCAGGGGTCTAGGCGGGTGCCTAGGCGGCGCCTAGGCGGTTTTATTTTTTTAATTTTAATTTTAATTTTATAACATTTATTTATATAATTATATACATATAAAGACTTTTTTTTTTTTTTGAGAAGATAAACGTATAAAGACTTGAAGAGTAAAACTATTGCGGTTGTTATTAGCAAAGACAACATAAAGTCATTGGTCAACCCAAAAGAAAAAAATTAAAACTCTAGCTAATTATGGTTGGTAAAATATATATATATATATATATATATATATATATAATTTTTTTATTTATGTTAAGCTTGTCAAAATGGAGCAGCACGTGGCTCCTTACTAACCAAAGATTCAATCTATCTTTTCTTAACCAACTGCTTCACACCTCTTCGTGTTGCATCACACCTCTTCGTGTCCCAGTATTTCCTCGTTCTTCCCTGCCATTCGCACAAGCCCTGACTTCATTCTCAGCAACTCACTCCCCTCATATTTTAATCCAAACCAAATATATGAGAAATCCTCTAATTATAGGAAAGATCAGTGCGACGATTCGTCAGATTAACAAAATCAGTGTAGACTGCAGAGAGAGAACTTACGGGGAGAGAGAGAAAGAGATTGATTATTCGAGAAGAGAGAGAAAGAGATTGATTATTCGAGAAGAGAGAGAGGTACTGTCAAGGAGAGAGAAGGATTTTCAGAGTCAGATTGGCGGCCTATTGAAAGAGAGAGGCAGCGAGAGTTGAGAAGAGAGACATGGGTTAGCCCGCCCAGCCTAGCCGCCCAGCCCGCCCAGAACGCCTAGGCGCCCGTCAAGCTCTTCTAGGCGTCCGCTTAAATTCAAATACGATTTTTCGAGCGATTAGGCCTTAATCGGGGCGGTCGTCAACCTTCCAGCGCCTAGGCGCCGCCTAGGCGGCCGCCTAGAGCGTTTTTTAGAACACTGCCTCCAATAGACATCTATTGCCCCCCAACAGACATTCAAAACTTTCTTTTTTTTTTCCTTTCTTTTTGCCCCATTACTTAAAATAAATAAATAAATTAATTAAAAATGGCTAAATACTGGTTACTACCTTGTACTTTACGTCCAAAATCAATTCAGTCCCTAAACTTATAATTTCATCAGAAACACCCCTGCACTATTTTATTCTCATCCAATTAATCACTCTGTCAATAGTCCGTTAACTTGAGGAGTTAATTTGCTGATGTGGCATGCCAATTCAGCTCATGTGGGGCTCACATGCAAGTAAAATGCCAAAATTAGCCTGAGCTGACTTTTACCCTTTTTTTCTCGTCTTCTTTCTAGAACTTGATTGTTTCAGAAACAATTGATCCATCATCCAAAAACTTTAACGAACCCAGAAAAGAATGAAATTACTCTAGTTCCATTCAATCTTTAACATTGATGGCTCTACAAAAATTTCCTTAATCCCAATCACTGGCGACTAGCACCAGTGCACCACCCTCAAGGATGGGAGCGGTAACCGGTAGTGCTAGAGCAAAATCCCAACCATCTTACGCAACTGGTCGTCTAATTTCTCGTCGTCCCTTCTCCTTCCTTCTCGACTGTGCTGAATCAGTTTTCCTTCGAATCAATCAACCACTTTCACTTCTCCAGTGAATTCAACCCTTCTCTGGTTCTGATAAACCTCTTCGACTCTCAGCCTCTCTTCGAATTGCACCTCCTCCATAACGACTCCATCACCGACACTCACACTGACTTTGACGTCCGATGATTCCCATTCGTGGTTTGCCATGGCCATAGAGATGAGCTTGGCGACGAAGAAACAGAGGATAAGCACCATCAGCGCTATCCAAAACAAGTCCTGAACGAGTTCCATATCTAATCACCGCAAGTCCAAAATACTCGCTTAGATAGGACCCATTGCAATTTTTCTATGAATTGGTAAGGTTTAAGTGATTGGTACTTCGATTTGATGGTGTTTTGGTTGGTTGGATGATATGAGAGACCAATTTGATATGAAAGATTTGTTCTTTCACATTTCTACAGGCTTGGGATTTCTCATTGTTTAAGAAATTTTGTGAAAGATGTGAATTGATGGTCTAAAGTTCAATTTTTTGGTTTGGATAAAGAAATTAGAAAAACTGAGAGCAAAAATGGCTCGTCTATTTCGATCCAAATCTCGCGGACTCGTCGAACTCACCAAGTTCACCGTCGCTCCTCCGACTCGGTTTTGCCAAAACCATGAAGACGAAACAGAGAGAGAGAAGAAGAAGATGACGAGGAAGACGAAAAAGGGTCTGAATTTGATGAAGAAGACGAAGAAGAATAGTGTGAAGTGTCGACCCTATTTATCAGTCTGGTGATAGAGCTAATGGGACTCATAAAGGTCGAGACTTTTACACTGGGTAAAAAACCAATTTGCGATTATGGATATTCTGGGTTTCTGGGTTTGCCTACTGAGCTTGAGCCTGAGGTTCCCAGGAAGACATCTAGGTCCGGATGAGTTCGACTACCCGATGTACGTGGACGACAATTTTAAGGTCGATCAGACTGGCGGAGGATGTAGATTTTGGGGTTTTTGGTGAAATCAGGGGGAAGAGAGAGTCAAGGTTAATTTGGGGATTTTCCCTTCCATGTGGGCCCCACAAGAGCTGAGTTGGCATGTGATAGGCGTATTTTAATGTGATATTTTAAATGTTAATTCCTCACATTTTGCTTAGTTATTCCTTAACGAATCGATTTTTAACTTAATTTCTATTTTTAGGTACATTGGAGTAGATGAAGAAGAAATGAGTGTTACGTCCATAATTACCTAGAAATGATGGAGAAGAATGAAAATGCACTAAAAAGTCAACCTTGAATATTTTCTTACTCCGGCTAGGAGAATCAGAGCCAAGCAAAGAAGAAGGAGCGGCCGCCTGACCAAATGAACTTCAAATGAGCTGAAACCTTCCAGATCCATTCTAGACACCCAAAGGATCATTTCTTATGAAGAGTGCCAGAGAAAAATATGAGTGGAAGGCCTTCAAACAATCAGCCCAATTTTCTACAGAAGCAAAACCGGAAAACTGGACCTGTAAGAGGTCCAGCAGCATTTCCGGCCCAACCACATGGATTGAAGCTCTGAAAATTTGTCAGGATGATCTACACTCATAGAGGAACATTTGATATGAAGAAATCGGAGGCCCAATATGAAGTTTTGATGGAGAAATAATTGAAGGAATAAAGGGGCAGAAATTCACCTCCAAATCTGCTAACAACCTTTGTCAAACTTGAGAAGGAAAATTAAAGTTGCAAGCAAGTGGAAAATCTTGAGGAGGAAAATCAAAGTTGCAAGCAAGTGGAAAATCTTGAGGAGGAAAATCAATTCAAGTTGAACAAGTGATAAACAAGTGGGAAGATTTTTTTTACAAATTTGTCTAACATATCTAGCCCTTCATTTATGTTCATCTCCACCCTCCATTCATCATTTTTTGGGCTATAAATACACTTCTCCTCTCACTCTCAAAATACCAATTCCTTCATCCATTCCATCTTCTTTGTCTCTCCATTTCCTTTCCATTTTCTCTCCATCCTCTAGTGCATTCAACGTTTCAAGCAAGGGAGAAGAAGAAGAAGAAGAAGGAGCCGTGAGCATCATCATCCATCCTCCACCTTGAAGCTTGCTTTCGAGATTCAAGAATCCATAACGTTTCATCCTTCATCCCCATCTCCATCTCACGGTGTAATTCAACCTCTTTCTTTGTAATCTTGCTTAGTTTCGTGAGAATTGTTTTTAGTTGACATTTATGTTTGAACAAGGTTTATATTCTGAAATTTTATGATTGAATAAAGAATTTCGATTCTTATGTTGTGATTCCAAAGTTGCTTATGTGTGATTGTTCGATTGAATTTGCTTTATAGATATCTTTTGTATTTTAATCTTATGTGGTTCGAAACACTTAGGGTTTTGATATGAATGGTGCTAGGTTTAAGAACATGAAATCGACTTTTCGTTTTGTGTTATGAACTTAAATCAAAAGTAGTAAAGGTTTTGGACAAAAATCGAATTCAATTGAAGATGATTGCAATTAGGTGAACTTATTCATACTAAGTTGTACACTTGAGTTGATAGCCTTTCTATGTGTTTCATGCGTTGAACATGTCATGATTGACTAGCTTTCTAGGGCTTGATTACATGTTTGATAGGATTAGTCTATGTGCTTTCACTTAGATTAATTAGCATTGAAAAGTAAAATATGGGAAATCGTTTGCTTTCGAATGTTTCACATGATCAACTCCTTTCACATGACTTGGAAGAACAATGTAGGGTTAATTCGAATTCAATGATAAACTAGGGTTTAATCTTTGTTTCTTATGTTTCATTCTTGTACATGTGTTTTTATATTTTCTTTATTTTAATTTTCATTTCTTTAATTCTTAAAACCCCCCCCCCCTTATTTTTGTTCACTTGTATATATTTATTCTTTATTTTATTTTTGTAAATAATACTTTTCTTTATTTGTTACACAATTACAGGTGTACCCTCAATCCCCGGAATAGAACGATCCCTACTTACTTATACTACTAACGATATTTTCAGGGTTAAATTATGCGCTTGCTTTGAGCGCATCAGCATGCCATATCATCGAGTTAACGTCTCAAGTTGACGGAGTGATCTATTGGAAGATAAATAATAGTGCAGGGGTGTTTCTGATGAAATTAAAAGTTTAGGGACTGAATTGATTTTGGACGTAAAATACAAGGTAGTAACCCGTATTTAGCCCAATAAAAAATCTTGGCTTTATGAAGAATCTAATACTTGAAGCACACAACATACATCAAGACTAGACTAATGACTAATCTTCAAAGCTGATTCAGAATCCATGGAAATCAATCTTCTTCTTGGAGCATTTGAAGTTCAGATTGAGATTTGGTGGCACAAGAAGGTTCGAATTGGCAGTATATCTCGTTGGGGCCGAGCTCTTATTCGAGACTGCAATCGGAATTCTCGAGCAGAATCTGGAGATATCGGACTCGGTCATCGGTGCTTTCTCGAAGGCATTGAAGATTTTCTAATCACGGTTGAGGATGAGTAATGATCAAACAGGAACTTCGTGAGTCCGGTAGCCTTCACGGACGAAGAGGATTCTCTGATCGGTGAACTGAATTTTCAGGCCATCGAATCCTCCCAACGATGGAGAAATGTCCGGACGGAACTACTGGTGAGTGCAGCTTCGGATATGGATCAGAATATGGAGACGCGGATCAAAGAGACAAGGAGAAATGGATCCAAATATGCAGACGCAGGAGAAAGCTCTAATTGGGGCCTCAGCCTGGGCGAGCCAGGTGTTGGTGACGACGCCGTGGTGGGTGGCCCGGGTCTGGTAGTAGGTGCAGTTGGCATCGGGGCTTTGCAGGGCGGGGAGAGAGAGAGAGAGAGTGAGTTTCATATCGGGAGGAGAGATTGATGTTGATGGCAGTGATTGTAATTCTTTAATTAGTTTGAGGGCAAATTGTCATTTGTTGTTCAATTGTGTGTGTAGGAACAAAAATCTGTTGCTGGGGTAAATGAGATAATTTTTCCTTATTTTGGTGCTTTGGGTCAAGGGCCCATTGTTATTTGTGTTAAAAATCGGAGCGTGACAAAACAACCCCTACATTACAATGAAAATGTATTTAAATTTGACTCACCCTGTATCTCAGTTACCAATTTTCCCATTTCCCATTTCCCATTTTCTTTTAAATATAATTAGGAGATGCTTTTTATGTTACAGTATTGTGTTAGGTTACTTGTATATTACTTGTATATCACTCAAACATCTACGTTTTATGTTGTGTTTTGAAGTTTGGTTTGCCTTTGAAGGAAAGTTCACAGAATGTGACGTTGTCTAGTATGCAAATTTTTTTTTTTTTTTTGGTAAATGAATGAATATATAGAAGAAACCAGACTTTAAACAAAGCGAGACAAGCAACAAGGAACAATAGCTAAAAAAGCTAACAAAGCAACAACCTCAGCAAAGAGGGAACAGAGAAACAAACACAAACAACCTAACAGCTATACATCCCAGAGTTGGCCCCATTAAGGGAGTCTCCATTCATGAATAATATAACTGTTAGAAGGAGAAGGAGGGATCTAATTTACTAAATGAGGTTAAAGATAAGTATGCAAATTTAAAGACAAGTGGAGGAGGGAAAATCAATCGTTATAAGAGTCCTGATCCCCTGGTCAGCTACTGACCAGGGATGATATGGTCACTGACCGTTTGATTGAGATCGAACGGTTGACAGCTAAGTGATGAGATCTTAAATGAGAGCTGTCAACCGTCCGATTGAGAACGGACGGTCAGTGACAATATCATCCCTGGTCAGTAGCAGACCAGGGGAATGGGATCGATCGTTATAAATGAGGTTAACACTCTTGCCCAAATCAACAATAAAAAAATGTGATCAAGTTGTTGGGCTACTGTTTAGAGACTAAAGTTCCCATTTCGGGTCTCTAATCAGAGCCTTTTCAGAAAAAATGGGAAGATTGTACTGGCATATTGGGATATCCTTACAGAGATAACAGCAGGTCTTGCCTATATACATTCTCAATCAAGCAGTCATGGGAATGTCAAAGTGTTCCAACGTATATAAATCGGTCAATAAAAGAGCAATCATAACTTCCGATTTCCTTCTTCCATCGAATTACAAATTGACCTGTTGCAGATTCTTGCACTACAAGTTATGGAAGAAAACAGAGCTTGTAGAAAGATGCCTCAAGTTAAATAGTCATGACTCATGAAAGGCTCACAATGGAAGAAGCGGCCGGAGGGTAAAAGATGGAAGAGGCTGTCGGCCGGAATCTTACAGTTCATGCTACTTGACAACTATCTTGACATTGAGAGTAGCAGTTGATAGTAAATTAGAAAATAAGGTAGCTGTCTAATTGATTGGGTGAACGATAGGTAGCTAGCTACTTTAATTGTCATTTTGACCACCTAGAGTTTTTTTTTTTTTTATAAACCAATTATAACTTGTGGTGTATAGGCTGAAGACAAAATTATAAAATAATAATAATAATAATAATAATAATACGTGATGAAAAAGAAAAAAAAAACAAGAAAATAAAAAAATGGAAAAAAAATTTAAATGAAAAAAAAACGAAAAAAGAAAAAAAAAATTCTTTTTTTTGTCTTAAAATGACCATCCAAAAGTCAGACTTAACCGTCCAAATTGGATGGAATAGTAGAAATTGGACACGGCCGATGAATTTGGAGAGTACAAGGGTGTTACTAATTAAATTGAAACTCGTGGGACTAACATGTTGACGACCCCTAACCTCAGGGGGTAAACTGAAATTAGTCCTTTTTTTTTTAATAAAAAGATAATTTTGTATATCGTTTAGTATTGACATTAATATATATTTTTTAAAATAATTTTTCTTTTATGACAGGAAAAAAGTAAAAGCAAGCAACTACAACACAAATCCACAATCTACGCCCCTTCCCAACTAATCCAAATACAACACTAGGACACCGAGAGGGCAAGTAATAAAACCAAACAAGAGGATTGGAGGATTGATGAGCTATCGCAGCTAGACGATTAGCAACGAAATTGGCTTTGTGATATATGTGCTTAAAGAAGATGGACCGGAATTGTTGAGCCAATAGCTTAATATCCTCCACTAGGGTTTTGATTCGCCATGGCACTTCAGATTTTCCACGAATTCACTCAATTAATGACTTTGAATCACCTTCAACTAAGATATTCTAATGCTGATGTAGAAGAGCAGTATGTAGACCTTCTCTGAGGGCAGTTGCGTCAACTACAAGTACTCCAGTATGACCTAGTTTCTTATTTGCTGCAAATAGCGGATTCCCGTCAAAATTTCTAATAACAAATCCAATGGTGGCTGTACCATTGTGGACAGAACCATCAAAGTTCAATTTGGCCTGGTTCAAATTCGGAGGTTGCCATTTAATGTGAAGGGACTTAGAAATTTTATGAGATCTAAAGTGCGGGTTGGCTTTGCAATAATTAGATCCCAAGACAGCAGCCCCAAACGCAATTTTAATTGGGGAAGGACCTAACTACTGAAAGACAACCCGAATCCTGATACGCCACATTGACCACGTAAGTAACAGAATATTAGCTAGTAATACTTGATTCTGATCAGAAGTAGCAATCTGGTGGAGCCAAACAATTAAAGAATTATTCCACAAAGTAGGACTTGGAAGCTTAGAGGAAATCCATACCTATTTGGCGAATCTTTCTTTCTTTATTTTTTTTATTGTCAATATATATATATATATATATATATATATATATCACTCATCATGAACCTCTAGTGTTTGATAAGGGTTGTAAAGTAACTTATACAATATATTAGAAAAAAAAGTTGCTTGATGGTCGAAGTCTAAAGAAAAAAAAATTACACAACTTTATCTTTTTGGTAAGTCGTCTTTTTTATTCTCATGCATCGACTTCTTTATTGAATAGATTTGATGGTTCACCATTGGATTTATTCATCTCACCCACCCAAATTACAAGTCCTTGATTCTGCCTCTATAGACATGGTTTGAAAGAGCACTGATTGAGCATGTATATACAGATAGAGTTAACCAAACATATACATAAACAAAAACATATACATACATACATATGTGTGTATACATATATATACACATAGATTTGCTCACCTAAAAGACAATTTTGATGGACTATAAGGAACAAATGCATCTCAATCACATGTATTAAATATAAAAACAGAAATTATAACAATTTAAAATTATGCATTTATTTTCAGCCGTCAGATTCACTTGCCCCTCTGTTGAAACAAAAAAAAAAGACAGATAATAAAAAAAGGACGGAAAATGCGTGAAGGTCAATTGCCCATGATTACAGATGAGCTTATTAAGTATTAGAGTTTGATTGCAACTGATGCACGGTAATTCCCTGATAGGGATCATAGTTATCTTTTGGTGTTTCATGTCATGTCAAATACAAGAGTCTCTCTAAAACTCAACGATACCATCAGTACACTATATAAGAGGCCAAGAAGGCCGTACAAGGAAAAAAAAAAGAGGCAGAAGAAGAAGGAAAGCAAAGGAGGCAGAAGGAGAAGGAAAGCAAAGGAGACAGAGGAAGCTGCAGCGTGTTCCATAGGAAAAAGGTGGAGAATCCATCTCTTTATGGCTTTACCACTTTCAAAGCTCCGGTGGCGGTACCTTTCGGTGCCAGTACTGTTTCAGAGCTCCATTCGGCGTGCCTTAGGGTGCCGAAACTGCTTTCAAAGCTCCGGTGGCGGTGCCTTACGGTGCCAATACTGTTTTAGAACTTTGACACGGCGTGCCTTAGGGTGCCGATATTATCCTCAAGTATTTGGCTGTTTAAAACACCAAACTGACAGAGGGCCCTTTGTGAATTACCATAGGGTTGTGATGGTTCAATATAAAAAAAAAGATAACAGGAACTCTGTCAATTCCATTTAAACACCACATATAATTCCTCCCTGCATCTTTTCAAAACTCCATAGCCGAAAAAAGAGCCAGTCCCAACCTCCGTTCCGAAACACCTATTTTAAACAAACCAGTGGGAAGTTAAAAAAGTCTCACCCTTGAGTTTGAATCCTGGAATTCCGATACTTGGCCGAACTGCAGCTGCTATCCTCGCCTTACACCTGCACAAAGGGTTTATCAAACTTAAAATCCTTAAAGTTGCAGCAATAGGAGTTGACAAAGCACAAAGAAATCGTTTTTGGTGCAAAGAAACTAAAAGAAAAGACAGAAGACTCACAGTCGAAGTCAGAAGTCTGGAACTCTAGAATTTTTGACACCACAGCTCCTGTACTTGTTTTGTACCTGAGTAAAGACAATAATAACAAGGTTTCATCAAATTAACGAAAGCCTTGAACTTGCAGCAGTTGAAGTTACCAAAATACAAAGAAAAAGATACAAAGGAAGAGGAAGCAAGAATGATGTTCTGGTGGCATTTGCAGAGGAGAGGGTTCCATCAAATTGCACAAGTACAAACTAAATGACAAAAGTGTCTGGCGGTGGCTTTAACCCAAGTCTTGGTCAATGTCAACAAAGCAATTCCAGACATTCACAAATGCACAAAGCAATATAAAAAAAACGTTCTGGCAATGTTGCAGGGCATGTGAGAAGGTTTGATTAAGCTGAGCACAAAATAGAAGGCTTAGTTAACAATTGCACAAGATACAAGCTTGATGAGGTGTTGCCATAGGAACAAATGAAGAAAAGTCTAGCATTGATTTTTATAATCAAGCCTAAAGAAAGTCTGGCGGTGGAATAACAAAAACAAAACAACTTGAAGCTTTGAGTGGAGACAAATTGGTACACTGTTCGTCAAAAATGTGTTGAAAGTGCACTATCATTCAAGACATATTCCAAAGCCAAATTAAATGTATGCAAGGAGAGGGCAACAAGTCCTGAACCAATATTGTTGCAGGAGGCTGAAGAGGGGCTCACATGGAAAAGTAGAGAGGGAAATATCTTGGTCTGGGATCTTTTAAACCAAGTAGGATTGTTTAATTAATCTTATCTTCCTTTTTGCAAAGTGTGCTGTGTGAAATGACGCCACAAAGAAGAAAGGATAAAGGAAGCATAATTGATGAAAACTAGTTTTGTCTCTTTACGAATAAAGAAGTCTTGAAATTTAGACCAAGAGCTCCAACTCAGATAGCTCCAACAAGGAGGGAAAAGATAAACAGAGCTTAAATGGACATAGGCTCACCCTGAAATTGAAACTCTGGGATCTCAACTGCAGCTGCTATCCTCACCTTATATCTACACAAAGGGTTATCAAATTTAAAATCCTTAAGGTTGCGGCATTAGGACTTGACAAAACACCGAGATAAATGTTTTCGGTGCAAAGAAACTAAAAAAGGACAAAAGAGCCGCTGCAGAGGGGAGAGTTCAATCAAATTGTGAAACACAACGACACTGGAGAATTTGTTTTCCAAAAAGTCTCGAAGCGGTGCCGGCATGAAAACTAAAGAAGAAAAGCCTTTGGCGGTGGCATCCTTGTCCATAGCATGAAACCTTAATCTAAGTGGGCCAACATCATCAAAACCATTCCAGAGATTGACAGAGGCACAAAGCAACAAAAACAAAAAAGAAAAGAAAGAGGGGTGATTGACATTCTGGTGGCATTGCAGATAAGAGAGTATAACCAAATTGTGCATGAGACAAGAACTTAATTAAGCTATACATGAGACAAAAAGCTTAATTAAGTAAGGCAATAGAGCTTCGTACTGGGTTTGTTAATAAAAAGGCAAAGAAGCAAAAAGGGAAAACTATAATTGAATACTTACCCGATACAAATCACCACGAGCCTAGGCCAATTCTCTCATCAAGATCACTGCAAAATATCAAAGAAAGGATGTTAAGACCTGCGTTCGCGGATCACGAAGCCAGAAGCAAAAAATAAAGTGGGAATTTTCTTACCCAATTTCCCTTCACGGAATACGAGGATGAAGCTGATTGCAAGCTTTAGATGTTGGGGGAATTCTTTTGTGATGAAGACCCAGTTGCAATTCCATCTCCAAGATGGCTTCCACCCTCAAGTCCATCTCGAAATCCAATTTGCAGAAGTTTGTGTCCTACTGTTACTGTGTTTCGAATAGGGTGGACCGAAGGCAGTGAAGAGTAAAGCCGAGCAGTAGTGAGAAAAGAAAAATAAAAGAATGGTAAAATAAAAATGTAGCAGCTGGGCCTCTGGAAAGCATTGGGTTTCTGAGAAGTTTGTGGGTGTCCATAGCAAAATTTGATGGCCATAGAAAAGTTTGATGCACGTCTTCGAATTTTGGACAAGAGAATTGAGACACGGAGTTCTTTCGTTACATTGAGGGTTCCTGTATTAAATCTGGGGCTGAGAAAGCTTCACGGATCGAGGAACATGACTCGCAAGGATACAAAAGAAGCCCATGACCAAATTTGGGCCTATTTGAAGAATTTGACAAAGCATGACGCTACGAGTTTCCATTTCAAAATACCTGAGCTTTGGTTTCGTTAAAATACCTCGGAACCTAAAAATATCCTTTTGGTACAAAACTAAGGAAAGTCACAAATTCCCAAATTAATGAATTACAATGGTTTGATCCCTTCACAGGGTATGTAGGCAATCTTGATATAAATCTGGATGCAACCACAACATAAACCGAATCCCTGGTTCTTTCAAAACCAAATTCACTCAAATACATAGCCAAAATTTTCGACAGGTCATCTACCTGTTGAAACCCTCCCCAAAGCCACAAAAACTTGAACTACGAGTGGCTTGATCCCTTCCGGGGTACGTAGGCAGCCTGTAAAACAACCCAGGTGCAGCCGCAATTTTTCACAAGCACACACATCGTCATATGTTAACTTTGTACTTGGAATCAAAGGGTTTTCCCTTAAAGTGAGGGGTTGTAGTTAAGAGATTACTATCTTGAATGGGTCGAACTTGACATAATAAAAAGCTCTATTTTGTCAATAAGATAGAGCGAAATTGTGTTGGGTATATTAATTTACAATTTTTGCTCAACATAATTTTGGTTGTATTGGGTATATTAATTTACAATTTTTGCTCAACACCCTCACAGTCCATTAAAAACTGTTCCTTAAATGAACAAGCCTTTATATACACACATATAGAACACGCGCGCGCGCGCGCACACACACACACATATATGGAAAATTCTAGTATATGTTAATGTATGTCATACATTAATTTTTTTGAATATTTTAGACCGTTGGATATAATTAAAATACAAAATATATCTAACGGTCTAGAATATTCAATAATTGTAACTTGCTTACCCATTAACCTAGATTTTTTTTTTTTTTTTTTGCAAATTTCTCAATTACATATCCACCTAGAATTTGAGATACCGTTTCCAGTAGGTATTCCTAGGTGTTCTGCTAAGGAGATAAGATTGAAGCTCTATGGTTTTTTCAATCTGGCAATTGTGTCCATTATTATGGATATCCTAAGTTGGAATTGCAGAGGTATCTGCAATGAGGCTACCAGGAGAGCACTGAAGCATTTGATGGCTCAAAACTGGACCGTCCATCATTTTCCTTTTTGAAACTTTCTTGTTGCAAGACTCTGAATGTGATCCTTTAGTGCGTGAACAATGGGATAATGAAGCCATGGGGCAGCCTATATTTTGTGTCAAGAAGAAGATTGAGAAGACATGGAACTATGGAAGGCTCTAGACAATTGGCAACGTGCAAAGTTTGGCAGTAGGGATACGGATTTTGACAATGCGGTTACATCTAGAAGAGATTTTGGGTCAATCAAACTCAGTTGACTTACTTGCAGTTAGTTTGGTGGCTCAATTGACAATTTTGGTAATATACTTAGATGAATTAGTGTTATATAAGTGGATTTTCGAAAATTTGGTTAAATTTTTAACACCAAATTAGATGAAATATAGACAAAATTAGATGAATTTTGTAGTAGAAGTCTAAACTATATATCATAATGCAATGTACAAGTGAACTATGTAGACAAAACTAGTAGCCACTTGGTTAGGTTTTCTGTGCAATGAAAGAACTCAATTGTGAAAACAGGACAAGATTTCTTGTTGAGGAGGAGATATGTTGTCCAGGAGCAAATATTTTGGCGAGGAGGAGATATGTCATCGGGAAGGAGATATCTCGTCGAGGAATAAATATCTTATCAAGAAGCATATATCTTTCGAGGAAGAAATATCTTGTCGAGGAGGGGATATCTCGTTAGGAAGAGATATCTTGTTGAGGAAGAAATATCGTATCAAGAAGGAGATATGTCGTTGGGAAAGGGATATCTCGTCGAGAAAGAAATATCTTATCGAGGAGCAGATATCTTGTTGATGAAGAAATATCTTATCAAGGAGCAGAGATCTTATCTAGGTGGGAATTACTCGCCGAGGAGGATCTTAATAATAAATAATTGAATATATAAAATTTTAGGGTTTACGGTTTACGGTTTTGGAAAATTTAAAGTTTAGGGTTAGGTTGGGGGGTTAGGGTTTACAAAATTTCAACTATGGAAGAAGAAGGAAGAAGGAAGAAAGGGCAAGGAAACCTAAGTCATAAAATTAAGTTGTAATTAGTGTTAATATTTCACTATTACAAGTTTCAGAACAGTTTTATCAATAAAACAACGAATTTTGGTAAAATGTGGTAATCTAGTTGTATTAAGTGTTAATGCTTCACTATTACAAGTTTCAGAACCACTTTACTAATAAAACAACGAATGCGTTGCTATACTGGTAAAACTTCATATATTTAAGTAAATTTGCGATGAGTTCTTTATGCTATAATGAGGTTATCTATTTTGTAACTATTGTCCTTTAAGAGTTATTTACTTATTTGATGACATTTTTTTCCTGATTTTATGACAATTGAGATAAAGTAGTAGTCAAGGTTGTATTTGTGGTAACTCTTCAAAATTACAAGTTTTACCAATGAGACAATAAATTGTTTTGGAAGTAGTAATCAAACTCTTATTTGTGGTAATTTTTTATATTACAAGTTTGAGAATCATTTTACTAATGTGACTACTAATTGTTACCAAAGTGATAAAATTTTATTTATATACACAGTAGCTGAGCCAGAACTTCAAATCGTCTGGAGCACTCAGAAATTTAATAATGATGGCATTGGATTGGCGTGTCACTAGTATGATCGGAAAGCGTAGATCTTACGCTGAAAATCTAAGACTATTTTTTGGCAGTCCGAAACTGAAAATCTAAGACTATTTTAATTATTTTTTCCCAGTCCGAAACTTCACAACAATTACCCTCACGATCGCACACCCGCACCTAAACTGGCCCAATATGGTCTGCTGGTTCAAAGCCCAACTCTTCAATGTTCTTCTCCGTCGGCTATTATAGAGTAGTAGCAAATTGACTGGAACAAATGATTAACAAACACCCTCACATGGTTCTCATTTCTCAAGGGCCAATTAGGATAAAATTAAGTCCAGACCACAACATAACACAACTATCGTCTGGGGCACTCGGATTAAGACCACACCACAACACAACAACTAATGATGGATTACAACATATTGGTAGCAAGACTCTTCTAACTCATTTCACACTTCTTAACGTCCTCCATATATAGAAGCCAAAATTGCACACTTCACCTGCTCCTGATCATTAGATATTTAAACAAGCACATCTCATGTTTTAGCTAGGAGTGTGCATATAGAACAACAACAAATCTGCATATCATGTAGCCAGGAGGTCCTTTCTGAAAATCTCTTTGAATAAGGGTTGGTTGAGTAGAATTTATGAGGCTTAACCACTTCGCAGATTGATCAGCGTTAGGATTTTCATCTAACTGAGGAAACTCACGGTTAAACATCACAAGGGATTTTTTCTCATTGATTTTCTCACTTTTGTGATATACCAGGTAAAGAAAATTACCAACACTACAAAAAAGGAGATCTTTTGGGCCGGAACAAAAGCGTAACAAATAATGAAAAAACTGTCGCAAAAACTCTTTTGCGACGGATAACAAGGCGTTGGCGAAAAATGGGTAGCAAATACTCTATAGGCTTTTGCGACGTTTTTCTCCCGTCACAAAAAATCTTTTGCGACGGATTTGCGACGTTCTATGTCCGTCGTAAATACTGATGTCAGATTTCATATTTTTTTGCGACACTGTATTGCGACATTGTATTCCGTCGCAAAAATTTGCTTTTACGACGTTTGGTTGGTGTCGTAAAAGGTCATATTTTATCCAACATTTTTTATGACGTTTGGTTGACGTCGTAAAAAGCTTTAATTTATTTGACATCTTTTTATGACGTTTGGTGTTTGTGTCGTAAAAAGTCATATTTTTCTGATATTTTATTTTACGACATTCATCAAATGTTGCATTTAAAATCAATGCACATACTAGGATCTATTTATAATCGTTTCTAATATCTTTGTAACATCTTTCACGCCATATGGTATGTATTTGCTCAATTGAATTATTATTAAAAACAAACATTCATACATATTCATCTTTCACGTCATATTCTAGTCATACATATTCAAATAGTCAAATGCAATAACAATGAAAAGGATAGGAAACTTGATGTTTACAACTAATGCATTCATGAAATTAAAACTAACTTTCTCGCAGTCAATTTCAGAAGCACAAAATGGGTCGGTTCACACATACAAGATCACTACAAATTGCAATTGGGAATTTACAATAACTAAACCCTAATCAATTCACAGTAGAGAAATCACAAAAGGAAGACTCACCCAGTTCATAGAAAACAAAAAATGTGATACTTTGAATGACCTTACCTGATAGAGATGAAGAGAATGATTTCAATTGAATGATCTTGCTTGATTATGCAGTCGTGACAACAAAGTATTGCTAAGAACTAGCTTTGAGCGAGCGAGCGAGCGAGCAAGTGAGAGGGAGAGAGGGAGAGGGAGTCTTGCCGTCTAGCTATAGGAGACGTGATAGGAACTGACTTTAGGTCGATGCAGTTTTTTTTTTTTTGGTTGTTGATACTACGTATTTCACAATGTGTTGTAAACCCTCCTTGTTTTATGCCTATTTATGACCATTTGTGCGACGACACTTAATAGGAGACGCAAATATATTGGCGCCAACTTTGGACGCTTAATTCCGCCTAAAATTAAAGACATTTGCGACGGCCGCGCCTCCTGTCGCAAATAAGGTGTCACAAATAATGCTTTTTTTTTGTAGTGCAAGTTATATAGTGTTACTTTTTCACACAGATGGAAGTCGTGTAACCCATGCACTACTCTAGTGGGAACTTGGTTTCTTCCTAAAGTTTCAAAAATTCTTTGCAGGTTCCCAGTTTGCTTGAGTAAGTGGCTAGGATTATGCCACAAGTACTGCACAACAATTGACGGTTAGAAATAGTGATGACGTGCTCGAGCAAACCATCCTCAGATCATGGCAGAATTTTCTGACTTTTCTGAAGATATATTACTTCATTTTAGTGCGGACGGCCTCATACGCCAACATGTACTCTCTCTTAGCACAAGCCACGCATCAATAAGGTTTTCGTAATTCATTTACGCAGAAGAAAATGTTATAACATAATTAATGCTACATACATGAGTTGCTAATTAGCTTACTTGTAACATAATGTCAGACCAATGGGGTTGAACCTATCTTCCTGAGTCCTAAAAAGATGATATAAGATATATGAATTCTCCAGTACACAATGAGGCTGGAAAAACAGTCAAATCAACCATGGAGACTCTAAATCCAACAAAATACCAAACATTATTGGTAGGGGATGTTGGCATACTGATAGGAGCATTTTAATGCGACGTTTTAACTGCATTTCCCTACATTTCTTACGTTATTTCCTTATTAAAATCCTGTTTAGGAAAGTTTCCATTCTTTGATTGGGAAAGTTCCTATTTGTAGAAAGTTTATATTTTTGTAGTTTCTATTTATCATTTTTAGTAAGTTGCCATTTTTCATTTTAGGAAAGTTTCTATTTTTCTTATTAGTTTCTATTTTTAGGACCTCCAAGCAAGTGGAAAATCTTGAGGAGGAAAATCAAAGTTGCAACCAAGTGGAAAATCTTGAGGAGGAAAATCAAAGTTGCAACCAAGTGGAAAATCTTGAGGAGGAAAATCAAAGTTGCAAGCAAGTGGAAAATCTTGAGGAGGAAAATCAAAGTTGCAACCAAGTGGAAAATCTTGAGGAGGAAAATCAATTCAAGTTGAACAAGTGATAAACAAGTGGGAAGATATTTTTACAAATTTGTCTAACATATCTAGCCCTTCATTTATGTTCATCTCCACCCTCCATTCATCATTTTTTGGGCTATAAATACACTTCTCCTCTCACTCTCAAAATACCAATTCCTTCATCCATCTCATCTTCTTTGTCTCTCCATTTCCTTTCCATTTTCCTTCTCCATTCTCTAGTTGCAAAGTTCTGCATTTTCAAGCAAGGAGAGGAAGAAGAAGAAGGAGCCGTGAAGATCATATCCTCCATCATCCACCTTGAAGGCTTGCTTCCAAGATTCAAGATCCAACCATCTAGCTCTCCATCTCCATCTCCACTCACGGTGTAATTCGTTCCTTTTCCTTGTAACCTTTTTGGTTTCCTTGTTTGATTTCGTATGAACTTGTTTCTAGTTAACAATAATGTTTAGGGCAAAGTTTAAGCCCAATTTCTATGTTTAAATAAAGTTTTCGAATTCCATAATTGTGATTCTAAGTTGCTTATGTGAGTTTGTTCGATTGAATTTGCTTTACAGAAAACTTTTATATGTTTATCTTATTTGGGTCGACACTTATAGGATTTGCATGTAATTGGTGCTAGGTTTAAGAACATGAAATCGACTTTTCGTTTTGTGTAAACTTGAATCAAAGTAGTAAAGGTTCTGGACAAGAATCGAATTTAATTGAAGAGGATTGCAATTAGGTGGACTTTTCCATAACTAAGTTGTACACTTGAGTTGATAGCCTTTCTCTATGTCTAATGCGTTGAACATGTCATGATTGACTAGCTTTCTAGGGCTTGATTGCATGTTTGATAGGATTAATCTAGGTGCTTTCGCTTAGGTTAATTAGCATTGAAAAGTAAAATATGGGAAATCATTTGCTTTCGAATGTTTCACATGATCAACTCCTCTCTCATGACTTGGAAGAACAATTATAGGGTTTGAATCGAATTTGATTACATGGAATTGATTTTGATCTTTGTTCCTTGCGTTCCACCCTTGTATATATGTTTTTACGTTTTCTTTATTTTATTTATTTTAATTTTAATTTTAAGAATCCTAAACCCCCCTTATTTTTGTTTACTTGTATATATTTATTCTTTATTTTATTTTGTAAATAATACTTTTCTTTATTTGTTTCACAATGACAGGTGTACCCTCAATCCCCGGAATAGAACGATCCCTATTTGCTTATACTACTAACGATATTTTCAGGGTTAAATTATGCGCTTGCTTTGAGCGCATCACATACTGCCAACTGGGTCATGGCTCTACACTTGTGAAGGATGTACATGTGCTCGAGTCAACTCCACCTCTTGTTGAGTGAATACACGTGATAGTTTTGGGTAGAATACAACATCACTCATCATCGGTGTTTTGTGACTGAAACATAACAAAAACGATCATGCAAGATCGTACATGTTCTACAAACAGGAACCCAAAAACTAAAAATAAAACAAACAAAGTGATGTTACCAAGCCCAAACCTAAATTGGCCCAGATCAATGGTCAGCTCCAAATAAATGCCTAAACTCGCTCCAACCAAAATCTGAATCCAATCGTGCCCAATACCTTTTCTAGACCTTTGTTGCTTCCCGTTTCCGTCTGCTTGCATGACTCGATAGAAAAAATCGAATCTCTAATCTAACTTAAATCTAATTTAAAGGGCATAGTGATTTCTTTTTTTCTTTGTTAAGAATACTATTTTATTATATGGGCAATTCAAAACAGTAAATTAGCAAAATCTTAACAAAAAACTAAAGCGATTTTAACTATTTTTTTTTTAATCAGATGCTATTTTGACTTTTGTAATCATTGTTCCAATGGTTTTTAGTTTTGAGATTTTATGCTTTACCCGATGATCAATAATTTGGATAGACAAAGAAAAACAACGAGAAGATATGGCTCCCAACAGCCATTACAATGATTTATATCAAAAGCATGATGAGAAAGAAAATGAGTCGCATTATTTCTTGGCTCTATACATTTGTATAAGAGAACCTACAAAATGATAATTCCGGAAGTAATGTCACAATTTTTTTTCCCTCTTTTTTTGACCAAAAAAAAGAACTTGTGTTATAGAAACAATTAACCCAAGGGTAACTCTTGAATTGACTATTTTCATTCCTTCATTTGCAAAAAGCTCATAGCCGCTAGCTCATTCATTGTGATGCGGGAAGAGTGTACACGTTAGTAAGAGACTCCATCAAACGCCGAAAATCATATGTGATGAGCTAGAATCTACTAGCAATTACGGGCACAGCTGTAAGAAAGATAGAAAAACTTCTCTAATATTTGGTTTTTAATTGATAACTTAAATGGAAATTATAATCTAAGAGGTGTCTTATATAGGGCACATAGTATAAACCTAATCAACTCGAAAACATAAAGAACAATTTATTGTAGACTAAAACTAAGAAACCTAATTAAACTTGATTAAATAAATATCGAAAATAGAATCCTAAATACTAAATAATATTACACTTGGAATCCCAATCAAGATTTTGCTCGAGAATCCGATATATCCAAAAGTTACTATCACATCATTTAACAAGTCTATTTGAATACCAATTTTCAATATTCAAATTATTCTTCTTAATGTGAAGACGCTTATTTCTTTCGAGATTTTTTGTTGAAATTAACTAAAATCTCGTCATACATCACATTGATTGAATGGCTTTCAATTGTGGAGCCATAACCACCTTGCTTATTGACAATAATGGTTTGATTGTTCAGCTCTCATTATCTACCGACAAGTTTGTCACAGACTGGTACTTTTTATCTTGACTTTAAAGGTCCTGATTTCCTCATATTACAAGCTACTAAAATAACCACAAATTCTAAAATTCCCACAAATTCCATATATGTTATGTGCTTGCGATGTTGAATGGGTGATGGGTCTATTTTTAAAATTAAAGGAACACGACTAATAAATTGCCTCGATATAGTTAGAGATCAAGTTGTTTTTAGCTCGTTTGGCTTGTTTTTAACTCTTGGTATATAGTGCTTTCCCCTGCTGTAGTCTTGTTTTATTTTTTACCATAAAATGTAACTTCTGTCCTTGAAAGAGATGTTTGTATGCAACCTTGCAGGTGCTTGCATCTGTTGCTCATTTCTTATATTCGGTTCACTAGAATTATTGAAAGTTTTAAAAGCGGTACAGGTTTATTATCAGAATCTGCAGCTACTCTATCTTATCTGCATTTTTCTTCTGCAGAAAATTACTTGCAGCCGATCATTATTGGAAATGTCGAGTCTTCTGACATATTATCCACAGATCGCTTCATGGCCAAAGTCATTGGTTTTGAGCTTCTAGGCTAGTCCCTAGCTACTACTGAATCCTAGATAAGCAAATCAGTTCAGAGGACATGCACATAAAAGTGATGTCTGTAAAGCTTTGGATCAAGTGGTTTTGTTGGACAGGGGAGATGGTGTGTGCTTAAAAGACCTGAAAGTCAATGAATCAAAACTTCACATTTTGTTTCGTCCGTGGAGTGAAGTTTGCCTACTTGAGATTCTTGTGCCACAAGTAGTTGTAATTGAGGGAAACAGAGAACCAAGTGAGAGAAGTTGAGTAGCGCAGAAAGGCATGGAATGTAATGTTGTATGACACAGAGAGCAGCCTGTAAATAAACAACCCCTCCATTACAATGAAAATGCATATTAAATTTGACTCACCCTATACCTCTGTTACCTACCTCTGTTACCAATTTTCTCATTTCCCATTTCCCATTTTCTTTTAAATATGAGTAATGCTAGGTGAACAACCTTTTGAGAAACCACCTAGAGCTCATCTTATGTGGCAGCTTATGTAGCGTATTCATATTATCAAAGCATAATTTTTTATTTTTATATTTCTATGTTTTCTTAATTACAAAAGTTTTTTTTTGTTTTACTTTCTTTATTTTATCTTTAAACCCTATGTTTTTTTCTTTGTGATATTAACTGGGCAATGTCTTCATCTATCCGACGTTTTTTTTTCTTCTCCTCTCACCCGTCCTCAACACTCTCACCTCTTCTTCAATTGATCAACACCTTCTCAATTTGATCTCGGTTTCCTCGCAAGCATCGTCAACAAAATCAGAAATTATACTTTGATGATATAGATACGCCACATAAGCAGCCACCTAAAGTGGGCTCTAGGTGATTCCCCAAAAGGTGATTCACCTAACATTACTCTTTAAATATAATTAGGAGATGCTTTTTATGTTACAGTATTGTGTTAGGTTACTTGTATATTACTTGTATATCACTCAAAAGTCTATGTTTTATGTTGTGTTTTTTAGTTTGGTTTGCCTTTGAAGGAAAGTTTACTGAACGTGAGGTTGTCAAGTACGCAAATTTAAAGACCAAGTGGAGGAGGGCAAATCAATCGTTATAAATGAGGTTAACACTCTTGCCCAAATCAACAATAAAAAAATGTGATCAAGTAGTTGGGCTACTGTTTAGAGACTAAAGTTCCCATTTCGGGTCTCTAATCAGAGCCTTTCCAGAAAAAATGGGAAGATTCCACTGGCATATTGGGTTTCCTTATAGATATGGCAGCAGGTCTTGCTTATATACATTCTCAATCAAGCAGTCATAGGAATGTCAAGTGTTCCAACGTATATAAATCAGTCAAACATATAAAAGAGTAATCATAACTTCCCATACCCTTCTTCCATCGAATTACAAATTGGCCTGTTGCAGATTCTTGCACTACAAGTTATGGAAGAAAACAGAGCTTGCACAAAGATGCCTTAAGTTGAATAGTCAATAAAGGCTCACAATGGAAGAAGAGGCCGGAGGGTAAAAGATAGAAGAGGCTATTGGAATCTTACAGTTCATGCTACTTGACAACTATCTTGACATTGGGAGTTGTTTGGCTCCAAAACCAGTTGGCTTACAAACTGTCTCTTTTGAGCGTATGCGCAGGCGTGCCAGCACCGTGGGGTGCAGTCGTCAGGGGAGTCCCTTGACCTGACTTGTTCTTCAAACGTTGTGGACGAGGAGAGCACCAACCTCGCCACAGGGTTCTTCTCTAGCCTTCCGAGAAAGGACTTTTTGCCTTACGGATAAGGGCTTTGGATGTGATCTCTTCGAGTCACAGAATCGATACTCAACGTTGTAGGCTGAGCAGAGCAATCACTGGGAAGTTTGGAGAAAGCACGGGTTTTGCTAAAGCGTGACTTTAGCTTCGCTGGGTTGCGAGGGCTTTACCCTTGCTTCGCTGGTAGTATCGGTGGCAGTAACACTAGCAATCGGCTCTTGGAGAGACTAGGACTGGAAGTACGATCGTCGGGTTTCAACAAGGTTGAAGGTTTACTCTAGGGAGGCTTTGTAATTGCTGGGATTGATTAATTCGAGAGACGTCCTTCGTTTGTCCTTTAAACCTGGTATGTATACACCTAGGGTTTCGACTGTTCCTTGCTATAGAAGGATTATTAATTGAAGTTTCCTATTTAATCTCTGCTACTTGATTCCAATGAAGTTTCATTTTCCTTATGGATCAGGGAATGGGTGAAGCAATATCTCAAACTCAAGTAGGCTTATTTTTGGGCCGCAGGTATCAGCCCGCTGGGCTAAATCCACTAAATGATCTTGCCAAAAATACTTTTGGGCTCAATCATTGCCCCCCAGGCCCCGAAATCAGGCCCACTAAGATGTAACTGAATGAAGGGGACTAAAACGACTCCCCGATTGCTTGAAACGATATCATTAATGAGGGTCGCGTCCTTTCGCTTGCAAAAACGCCTTTCTGTCGTATCGTTTCCCTCACAAAATTTCTTATTTAAACTCGCAGCCGCTTCAGACCTGCCACATCAGAATCTCTTTTAGTCTCCTAAACCCAGAAACCCTCTTTCTTGAAACATCTTCCTCACAGAAACCCAGAAATGGCTCCCCCGAAGAAGATAGTCATCAATCAAGAAGAAGAACTGAACGAACAGGTTGCCCATTCTTGGGGAACCAACATCGGTGCGGGCATTCGTCTTCACACATCTATCCATAGACCCTTACTCCTCCAGTTCCCAAACATCATGTCGGACCAGGCCCAGCGCTACGAGACTCTATCCCTGTCGACGCCATCCCTTTCTACGGCCTGCCCTCTCGTCGGCCCATTCCAGTCCTCCGAAGGACTCCTAGGGACTTCAATAGTTGGGGTACCCAGAATCATCGAGCAAAAATACGGCACTGGCCATCCTCTATTAGCGCGACGGAGCTTTCCTAGTATCGCGAAGCACGAACGCGAGATCTGGCTCGCTGGAACACGGCAGGTATCACTCATATTATCGATATTTGCTTTTGTCTTCCGCGCGGTGGCAATCGTTCACCGCTCGCTGCCTTTCTCTGTTTTTGGAACACCGCCACAAACACCTTTAATTTTCGATTTGGCCAAATGAGTATCACTTTGCTGGATATTCTCACCATCACTGGCCTACCCATTGATGGCGAGCCTTATCTGCATGGCCAATTTAACTCTGTCACTTTCACTTCGACCATGGCCCAACATGGTCGCAGCGCTCACAGCGACTCCTATCCACGGTGGCTATCTTATTACAGCCGGGAGCACAAAGCGACTGGCGGAATTGCTTTCTTAGAGTATTGACTCTGTAAATTCATCTTCTGTACTTCCTCCTGTAAGCCCATTGGTGCTTGGACTCTTCTGGCAACGGCCCTCTACAACGGCCGCAGTGTCTGGCTCGGGCAACCTGTGTTGGGTGCCCTCTATCGTACTCTGTACTAGGCCACTATGCATCCTTTCGAGACTAGCATCTCTGGCCCTTTTTGGATCCTTGACTTCTGGATTCAAACTTATTTTCTATATTTCGGTCGCGATGATATCCCGCTGCTTCCACCGGTGGACCAACTCTTGGGTCAATGGTTCAACAGCGAGGAAAGGTACTCATCTCCCCCTTACTTCGAATGCTTCACATATCTGTACCTTCTGCATGAGATGCCCTACTGCAACTTTGTACTGGGCAGAAGATTCCCAGCTCCGCTCAAAAACAAGTTCCTCCCTGGCGCTCCTCGCTACAGCGATGGCGCGCGCTTGGCTTTTTGCCGCGCGATCTCCTGTTCAGACATTAGGATTGCTGCCGAATAACTTAGTTATGAGCTTTACACTCCTAACCATTTCGCTCACCAATTCGGCCTCGTCCAATTAGTGCCTTTCCCGCTGTATGATGCCTGGAATTACAACACCTCTTGGTGTAGATTTGGGCCCCCTTCTGGGCCTTTACCGGTACAAAGCATGCTCGCACTGGTTGATCTTCACGATTGGGCTAAGGACATCGACGCCATGGATGGGACTGAGGAAGGATACCAGGAATGGTGGGCAGAAGTTTCCATCAATTGCTGGAGCCAACGGGATGACGAACTCTTCGCGACCATCTTCGGGGAACTGAGACATCCTTATGCTACTGACATTGAGCTACTTGCTGGCTTTCTTGAAGATGCTGCACGATCTCTGCCTCCTCTTGAACCTGCAACCCAACCGGTGCGAGCCCCGCCCCAGGCCCAGGCTGGTATCGTAATTCGCGAGCCTCTTCAAGAGGTAAGTAAATTGGTTTATACTTTATTACCTCCTTCACTCTCCCCTTTTACTCAACCTTTGATGTACCAGGGGAATGTGCCACCTTCTGGCAGTCGCGCAGTTAATGCAACCCCAGCCACTGGCCAGTCCGGGAAACAGAAAACGGTAATAACGGAGCCTGAAGTTGAAGATTCCTCTTCCGACGATGATAACCCGCAAATGGTAAGAACTTTCTTGCTAACAAAACAATGCTTTCTTCCCAAGTCAAATCTAATCCTTTGACCCTGGCAGATTGCCTCTATCTTGGCCCGCAAGCGCAGTCATTCTGACCCTTTAACCGATCCGTGGGAAGAGGATGAACCAATCGTTGATCGACTGGTAAGAAACTCAAAATGCATATTGGAATCTATTTCTCATTTCATGCAACCATAAAACAATCCTCGCTTGCAGGTTCGTCATAGGTCCTCAAGACAAACTGGGGAAGGCCCCTCAGCTGCTGGTGAAGGTACATCTGCTTCACAGGTCCAAACGCCCACTGGTTTCGATAATCCTCCACCTCCTGCTAGCGTTGCGAGCAATATACAATTGGCCCCGCTCCCAGTGCCGGTCATAGATGATAGCTCTCCTGAAGTGGAAGAGATAATGCCTCATTCGGATGCGCCTCATGAGGAACCAAACGCCACACCTGTCCTGGCACAGATAGCGTCTGACCCTATTCCTGGCGAGGTGGTTCAAGAACCTGCGCCGATAGCAATCCTCCATGAGCCTCCTGCCGTAGAGGTACGTTTTCTTAACAAGAATGATGTCCTGATTCTTGTCTTACTCTTTGGGCATTCTAATAATTCCTCCTTAAAACCTGAATCTTGGTCCTGTCGAGGAAGTAGCTGTTGCTGCGGAAGTACTTGGCTCCAATCCTGCTGACCCAGCTGGTGAAGATGTGGTTAACCAAGAGCTTGCCCCCCATGCTCCTAAAGCAGGAAAAGGAGTGAACGTCGAGCCGGTGTTGGAAGTGGTTCCTGTTGTGGAACCTCTTGAAGGTTCTACCGCTGTTGTCCCAAATCCACTGCCTGTGCCTCCTTCTAGACTGGAAAGGCTAGCTTGTGTACTTGATGTGACTCCTCCCAGAGTCATAGATGAAGCCAGGGACGGACTTCAATGTCTTTTAAGTCCCGATATCTTGCTGCCTGTCGTATCCGTCGGGGCTCTCGAGTACTTGAGGGTTCTTCGTCGCGAGTGAGCCATTACTAAGAACGAGTTCATTGAGATAGACGAACTGTTACAGAATCTCCCCCGGTGGATTAATGAAAGAGCGGCCGCGACTGCCCAAGCCCAGGCCCACTATAGGGGCCTCGTGATAGGAGCATTTTAATGCGACGTTTTAACTGCATTTCCCTACATTTCTTACGTTATTTCCTTATTAAAACCCTGTTTAGGAAAGTTTCCATTCTTTGATTGGGAAAGTTCCTATTTGTAGAAAGTTTATATTTTTGTAGTTTCTATTTATCATTTTTAGTAAGTTTCCATTTTCAATTTAGGAAAGTTGCCATTTTTCATTTTAGGAAAGTTTCTATTTTTCTTATTAGTTTCTATTTTTAGGAACTCCAAGCAAGTGGAAAATATTGAGGAGGAAAATCAAAGTTGCAAGCAAGTGGAAAATCTTGAGGAGGAAAATCAAAGTTGCAAGCAAGTGGAAAATCTTGAGGAGGAAAATCAATTCAAGTTGAACAAGTGATAAACAAGTGGGAAGATATTTTTTACAAATTTGTCTAACATATCTAGCCTTTCATTTATGTTCATCTCCACCCTCCATTCATCATTTTTTGGGCTATAAATACACTTCTCCTCTCACTCTTAAAAGACATTCCTTCATCCATTTCATCTCCTTGTCTCACCATTTCCTCTCCATTTTCCTTAGTCACCAATTCCTTCATCCATCTCATCTTCTTTGTCTCTCCATTTCCTTTCCATTTTCCTTCTCCATTCTCTAGTTGCAAAGTTCTGCATTTTCAAGCAAGGAGAGGAAGAAGAAGAAGGAGCCGTGAAGATCATATCCTCCATCATCCACCTTGAAGGCTTGCTTCCAAGATTCAAGATCCAACCATCTAGATCTCCATCTCCATCTCCACTCACGGTGTAATTCGTTCCTTTTCCTTGTAACCTTTTTGGTTTCCTTGTTTGATTTCGTATGAACTTGTTTCTAGTTAACAATAATGTTTAGGGCAAAGTTTAAGCCCAATTTCTATGTTTAAATAAAGTTTTCGAATTCTATAATTGTGATTCTAAGTTGCTTATGTGAGTTTGTTCGATTAAATTTGCTTTACAGAAAACTTTTATATGTTTATCTTATTTGGGTCGACACTTATAGGATTTGCATGTAATTGGTGCTAGGTTTAAGAACATGAAATCGACTTTTCGTTTTGTGTAACTTGAATCAAAAGTAGTAAAGGTTCTGGACAAGAATCGAATTTAATTGAAGAGGATTGCAATTAGGTGGACTTTTCCATAACTAAGTTGTACACTTGAGTTGATAGCCTTTCTCTATGTCTAATGCGTTGAACATGTCATGATTGACTAGCTTTCTAGGGCTTGATTGCATGTTTGATAGGATTAATCTAGGTGCTTTCGCGTAGGTTAATTAGCATTGAAAAGTAAAATATGGGAAATCATTTGCTTTCGAATGTTTCACATGATCAACTCCTCTCTCATGACTTGGAAGAACAATTATAGGGTTTGAATCGAATTTGATTACATGGAATTGGTTTTGATCTTTGTTCCTTGCGTTCCACCCTTGTATATATGTTTTTACGTTTTCTTTATTTTATTTATTTTAATTTTAATTTTAAGAATCCTAATCCCCCCCTTATTTGTGTTTACTTGTATATATTTATTCTTTATTTTATTTCTGTAAATAATACTTTTCTTTATTTGTTACACAATTACAGGTGTACCCTCAATCCCCGGATAGAACGATCCCTATTTGCTTATACTACTAACGATATTTCAGGGTTAAATTATGCGCTTGCCAAAAGCGGCATCAATTTTTGGCGCCGTTGCCGGGGATTGAAAAATCACTTGCTAAATTGTGTCATTTATTGTATATATTTGTTGTATATAAATTGTTTAAAACTTAGTTTAAAATGTTATTTATATTATTGAACACGAATTTTAATTGTAGGTTGTAAATTGAGAGGAATAGGTGAAGTCTCTTTTGTTAATATTGGCCTAAACCCCTTATTGGTACCTAGCTCAGGTCCCTTAAGGTTGAGGGCGGCCTTTATTAACAATTGTTGAACTGTCTTCACACTTATGAACTTTTTCATCTTAGTAAGAAAGCCTATGTGAAATGGTGTCTAGTAAGGGGACAACGTTCATGACGGGTTTTTGAATCCAGAAGTGCTTGCAAATGGGCCTAAACCACTATGTGGGAGTAGCTCATGCCAAAATGGATTTTTCCTCTCGTGTTCGCCCTCCCCCACCTGGCCATTTCAGTAAGGTTGCCCAAACGATTTGAAAGGGAGTTTGTGTCTAGGCGACTATACTTGGGCCGCACATCCACTTGATTTACCGCTTGGAATTTGATTCGATATCAATAATGTTTATAATAAAAGAAATACTTGTGAATACTCTATACATGTAAATTATTTTGTTGTTTCACACTTTAAACTTGTAAAAATACTTTTCACGTTTTATACTCACTTGTGTACTTAACTTGTGTCTTATGTACAATATACTTGTTAATTTTACTTGTAGTTTGTAATTAATAGTTATACTTGTTTTTATTTTGTATTTCTTTGTTAATTATAGTTACTAACTTTATTTAATGTAGGTACCGTCTGGCTGCAAGACGTAAAATACAAGCGCTACTTGGGAGGCAACCCAATTCAGAATATAATCAGATTTGCTTTCTCTTTCCCTATTTCTTTTTATTTTTCAATTTTTCTCTATTATTTTTATTTTAGGATTTGTTTTCGTAAATGTCTTCTATCTATGCTTACTTATTTCATTGCATGCTTTTAATTGATTACATTGAAGATAATGCAATATTTAAGTGTGGGGGAAGAGATTTATATAATTGTCTTTCATTTTGAGTCCTATAAATATAATTGTCTTTCATTTTGAGTCCTATAAATATTTTTGTCTTTCATTTTGAGTCCTATATATATTTATATTTGTCTTTTATTTTTTTGAGTCCTTTATAAAAAAAAAAAATTAAAAAAATTAAAAAAAAAAAAACTGCATTCATTCAGTCTTATTAAATTCAGCTATTTACAAAAAAAAAAAAAAATAAAAAAAAAAAATAATAATAATAATAAAAATACTCTATACTAAGCTATGTTTGCATTTCCGTAGGAGTTGAGGCTGAGCTCAAGGGAAATGCGAGAGCCACTGCCATAACCGCTACCTCCCTCGGAAGTAGTCTTCATGTTGCCAAAGATGTCCTCACCATGCATGGGGAATAGTGGAAGGGTTTCAATCTCCTGGTGATATTCTCCTCGTTGTTCCATGATCGATCCATCAACACCATAGCCGACACGTGACCCAAAATTTAGATCAATGGATCTGTCAGTACTAGTAGAACCAGTGGAACCAAAGTTTAGATCAATGGACCTACCATCATCAGTAGAACTAGTGGATCCAAAATTGAGATCGAGAGAGCCACCAACCCGAACGTTCCGAAATTCCTTCAACTTCTGCCTCTCACGAGCCTTGAGGTTCTGGAACCAAAAGAAGACGTTCTTGTCCTCGATCTGCCCATACTGTTTCAGATGAAGGCAGATCTCTTGAATCTGCTCTGGAGTTGGGTACTTAAAACCCTTATCATAGTAAAGGCCCTTGAGGATTCTTAGTTGAGGCGGTGTGGGAGCCCACCGGTTACTACTCCCGGTTGCTTGGATGCTTCCTCCCTCCTCGGTTGGTTGCTGGGCTTGTAATTCCATTTGTTGCTGGGTTTGTAACTCCATTAGTTGCAGAGTTCGTGGTTCCATGTTGATGAAGAAAGGATTTGAGTTTCGAAAGAAAGGCTGAAGGGTTGAGAGAGAAAGACTGGAACTCGGAAGAATTTTCTTTTGGAGTGAACAGTCGCTCAGAATGCACCTATTTATAGAACAAGTGAGCAGATCTCCACCGTTGGATCGACGATCTCTGAGATTAAATCTACGCGTTGGACTAAAGTCACCCGAAAACACGGAAAAGCTGTTGGCTCGTGAAGGACACGTGGGGGAACCAAACTGATCTCGAGGAGCTGTGACAGACAAGCTACAGCCGAAAGCAGGTTTAATTGCCGTGAATCAAGGAAAAGAAAGGACGCGTAGGGGAATCAAACAAATCTCGAGGAGCTGTGACAGACAAGCTATAGCCGAAAGCATGCCTAATTGCCATAAATCCAGGAAAAGAAAGGAATATTTACGCGTGGGGGAGTTTTTCATGTGCATACGTGTTTCTTGGGCCGTGAACTGTCATAACTCTTCTCCTTCCCGAAGAAGCTTTGTTAAAACCGTGTGCTTGTTGAGATTTCTACCCTATTTTGTGCTTCATATATACATCTTTTTTTGTCTCCTCTAGATTTTACTAAGGTTTGTCTAAAGCGTGCAGTTTCAAATTTCTTCTACTTCCTCATGGCTCGAACCAAGGTTACCCCTCGCAGGGGCGTCAATCAACGCCGTGTTCTCTCTTTGGAGGAAGAAGGTCGTCAAGCGGCCACTAGAGCTGGGCTTACTCGTCCATGGGACCATCGTCCTATCCGTGAACGTACCCGCAGTCCCCCTCCTCTGCCTCGTCGCTCTCCCAGACTGCATCCCAGAGAGTCTTCTTCCTCACCAGCTGCTCGTGCTCCTCGGCCTATGGCCACCCTGGAAAGCTTGTCGGATTTGATTGATGATTTGCGTTCCTCTCTCCGCGATGGTATTATGGTGACAGATTGGAGAGTCAATTGCATGATCGATTACATCTCTGAGATGAACTGCTCTTTGATCCGCTGTCACACTGCAATAAACAAGCTTGCTCAGGAAGTCAATAACTTGCAGAGTTATCCTCCTGGGTTTCCTCGCAAGGACACTACTGCATCACACCATGAGAACCCTCCTCAGGAAGCTGAAACCAGCAAGAGGGCTGCCACTCGCCCGCATACCGCTCCTCCAAAGGAGTAAATGGAAGTACAAGTCTAGGCTGAGAGACTTTAAACATTAAGCGCTGCATGGGAGGCAACCCATTTCAACTGTAGCTGTGGAGGAGACATCAAACGCAGATTTGCTTTCTTGAACTCTTCTTTCTATTTTATTTTCATGAATTTTAAGTTGTTTTAGGTTTCGTTGTGTTAACTTTCTCTTCTATGCTTGATTTATGCTTTGCATGATTTATATTTGTTTATACATTGAGGACAATGCATGAATTAAGTATGGGGAAGGATTATTGCTTTATTGTGTTTTTAGTAGTTAGTATATAAAAAAAAATGAAAAATAGTTGATGTTGGATTGTGTTTTTATTGTGTTTTTAATTGATGTTGTGATACACTAAGGTATATTGGATTAAACATAGTCTTGAAAAAGGGTAGCTATTTCAGTCCCATTGCACATCGAGACTCCCTGTTCCCGTACCTAAGTGTTGAAATTAAATTAAATTGTAAAAAAAAAAAAAATGTTGGTTTTAGAGTGTTTTTGTGTGTTTGAGTCTTAGGATGCTCCTAACGTCTAAGATGAACATGTCTCCGAATTCATGGCTGAAGGTTTTCACAATCAAAATAGGACTTAATTGAATTCTGTGGTTAATCGACATTGTGATACTTGTATGAAGATTTGAGATAGGATTGTAACTTGGTTCATTAAGCATGCTAGGATTAAGTCTGATTCATTTGACCCAAAGTGAGTTTTTGTGCTAAAATACTTTCTTTTCGAGTGCTTATTGATAATTCTAGAATTTCGTGGCTGTATTTGCAAAACCTCATCATTCTTTGGAAATCCAATGATCATGTGCCATAGGTTTTAATGGAATAGAGAGTACTAGAACTCGGCTGTTGTGACTGTCAAAACTTGTATGGCATAATATGCCCTGATCTTGGATAGGATAGAAGGCATTAGGGTAACCACCATAGCCGAACAAGCATGTGTCCCCAATTGTGCCCGTCGTGGGACTCCTTAGAATGAACCCCTTTGAGCCTACGTTGAAAACCTTTGTTTCATCACCCTCACTACCCTACCATGAGCTTAGTACAGGATATCTCTACCCTTGTCTTAAGGACTTAGTAGAGCATGACATAGTATGTAGGGGTGACGATGAAAGACAAGTGTGGGGTGGGGAAAATCCAAGAAGAAAAAAAAAAAAAATTTGCCTTGAAAAAAAGAAGAAAGAAAAGCGGCAAAAGAGAAGAAAAATTGAAAAGAAAACTCTTGGGAAAATGTTGAAGTGTGGTTTTGGACTTGCAAATTTGTAGAAGGCTCAAAGTTGAAAATTATGCCTTTGTCCATTCCCATGTTGGTTAGAGTGAAGGTTTGGCCCAAAACAATGATATTTGGTCTACAAAAATGATGACATAAGGTGGTCCTTATATGCTCTGCTAGGTCCTTAGGATTTTTTGTATCCTTAATCTTCATTTCGAAAACCCTAGCTTAGCCCCATTACAACCTGTTTTAAGTGCTGACTTGATCCTTGAGATGGGCAGTCTTTGGTTAGTGGAGTCAGTTACGCAGTCGAGCTTATGGTTTAGGTCCATTTGTGCACTTAGTCATTTCATGAGGTCTTTAAAAATTCTTCACAAAATGTGTTTATTGATGAAATATGCAAGCTGTTTGTTGCCTTACAATTTGTTCTCTTGCATATACTTGAGTGTGAAGCTTTTAAGCATAGCCATTTCTGAGAGAAAAATCGAGAGTATGCCCTGTGAGTTTGGATTGGACTTGTTCGAAACATGCTATCATTCACTGTATAACTTAAGTTCTCCATATCTTGCTTAGTCATATGAATGTCACAGGTTTATTAACCATGGAATTATCTTTGTGATTTTGATTAAGTGTTTAACGTGAAAGCCATGAGTTAAGAGATTTCTGAGACAAAAAGTTGAAGGGCAATAGAGTCATTGTTTTTGTAGAGTCTTTAATTTTCGTTGAGTCTTAGTGTGTGTCTTAGTGTGATTTTGCTAAGGGACTAGCAAAAGCTAAGTGTGGGGGAATTTGATAGGAGCATTTTAATGCGACGTTTTAACTGCATTTCCCTACATTTCTTACGTTATTTCCTTATTAAAACCCTGTTTAGGAAAGTTTCCATTCTTTGATTGGGAAAGTTCCTATTTGTAGAAAGTTTATATTTTTGTAGTTTCTATTTATCATTTTTAGTAAGTTTCCATTTTCAGTTTAGGAAAGTTGCCATTTTTCATTTTAGGAAAGTTTCTATTTTTCTTATTAGTTTCTATTTTTAGGACCTCCAAGCAAGTGGAAAATCTTGAGGAGGAAAATCAAAGTTGCAAGCAAGTGGAAAATCTTGAGGAGGAAAATCAAAGTTGCAACCAAGTGGAAAATCTTGAGGAGGAAAATCAAAGTTGCAAGCAAGTGGAAAATCTTGAGGAGGAAAATCAATTCAAGTTGAACAAGTGATAAACAAGTGGGAAGATATTTTTTACAAATTTGTCTAACATATCTATCCTTTCATTTATGTTCATCTCCACCCTCCATTCATCATTTTTTGGGCTATAAATACACTTCTCCTCTCACTCTTAAAAGACATTCCTTCATCCATTTCATCTCCTTGTCTCACCATTTCCTCTCCATTTTCCTTAGTCACCAATTCCTTCATCCATCTCATCTTCTTTGTCTCTCCATTTCCTTTCCATTTTCCTTCTCCATTCTCTAGTTGCAAAGTTCTGCATTTTCAAGCAAGGAGAGGAAGAAGAAGAAGGAGCCGTGAAGATCATATCCTCCATCATCCACCTTGAAGGCTTGCTTCCAAGATTCAAGATCCAACCATCTAGATCTCCATCTCCATCTCCACTCACGGTGTAATTCGTTCCTTTTCCTTGTAACCTTTTTGGTTTCCTTGTTTGATTTCGTATGAACTTGTTTCTAGTTAACAATAATGTTTAGGGCAAAGTTTAAGCCCAATTTCTATGTTTAAATAAAGTTTTCGAATTCTATAATTGTGATTCTAAGTTGCTTATGTGAGTTTGTTCGATTAAATTTGCTTTACAGAAAACTTTTATATGTTTATCTTATTTGGGTCGACACTTATAGGATTTGCATGTAATTGGTGCTAGGTTTAAGAACATGAAATCGACTTTTCGTTTTGTGTAACTTGAATCAAAAGTAGTAAAGGTTCTGGACAAGAATCGAATTTAATTGAAGAGGATTGCAATTAGGTGGACTTTTCCATAACTAAGTTGTACACTTGAGTTGATAGCCTTTCTCTATGTCTAATGCGTTGAACATGTCATGATTGACTAGCTTTCTAGGGCTTGATTGCATGTTTGATAGGATTAATCTAGGTGCTTTCGCGTAGGTTAATTAGCATTGAAAAGTAAAATATGGGAAATCATTTGCTTTCGAATGTTTCACATGATCAACTCCTCTCTCATGACTTGGAAGAACAATTATAGGGTTTGAATCGAATTTGATTACATGGAATTGGTTTTGATCTTTGTTCCTTGCGTTCCACCCTTGTATATATGTTTTTACGTTTTCTTTATTTTATTTATTTTAATTTTAATTTTAAGAATCCTAATCCCCCCCCCTTATTTGTGTTTACTTGTATATATTTATTCTTTATTTTATTTCTGTAAATAATACTTTTCTTTATTTGTTACACAATTACAGGTGTACCCTCAATCCCCGGATAGAACGATCCCTATTTGCTTATACTACTAACGATATTTCAGGGTTAAATTATGCGCTTGCCAAAAGCGGCATCACCTCGCTCAACAAATAGACTCCTTTCACGACTTCCTAGGAGATAGGGCTACCCTTGTTAGAGACTTGCGGATCACGCAAAATCATCTCCGGTCCCAAATCCAAGATCTTCAGGCCCAATTGACTGCTGTTATGGCCCGGCTTGAGCATGAGGAACCCTTGCTGGAGCAACCCCTAGCGGCCTCCGAAATATTATCCCAGAACTTAGCTCAAGCTCGCGAAGCAGTCCGACAGGTAGAGTGAGCTGCTGCCAATGCCAGTTTTCGCTTGGACGAACATTTACTTTGTTTGACCCATGCAGGCTGAAAACCTTAGGCCTCTAGTGTTAGGCCCATTTTGTATGAACAATATTATTATTAATATGTTAAATATTTAGCCCACCTTGCTTGGCCTAAATATTACTTCAAATTCCAAGTAGTTCAGCATTTTAATTTACCTTTATTGATATTGAAACTGTTGAAAAGATAACCTCTAAATGGGGCAGTTACCTTCTTGGAGACTGCCCGCGCGTTTTCAACTTCCTTCATTTCCGAGATCACAGCATTCAATTCCATTGATACTCTTATTGATGGCATTGAAAATACTTCAACTGCCCATCGCACGGTTGAGGCTGCTGCGATTGGAGCTATAAATACCTGTACTTTGGAGAAGTGATAAACACAAGCAAATATGGCTTGTTTAGAGACAGCTTCGCACTCCCTACTTCTCTTCCTTCAGTTTCTAAAATCTTATCCTCACGATCTCACCTTTAGCCTTAAATTCCTAAGCTTTATGGCTTAATCTCAAAACCTGGGTAGGCCTTATGGCCTAACCTCAGGTCCAGTCACATGTCTTTGGTCTCTAAAAATCCGGATGGGATTCACCAGTTTCAATTAGACTGAAGAACACGCGGAGCTCCTAACGCGGCGGAACCAGATTCTGAGGGATCCGCCTCCTCCGATTGTCCTCGTGGAGCAGGAGGGAAAGAGGCGGAAGGCCACTTTGAGGCCGACCGTTCTTCTTCCGCGGTCTACCTCCGGGGTCTAACTATCAGGCTTCCATTTTTCCCCTGGAGGTAGATGTGGTTGTGAGTCGCGCTCTCTCTGAAGACCATCTTCATCCCGGAGGATAATCACCTGGAAGGGTTATGACAGATTATTTCCTTCCCTCTTCCTCCGGTACAGATGATAGCAGCTGCAACTCAGAGTAGAGGAGGATGTGGGTGAAGAGAGGAAGAGCACGAGTGGTCATACTACAGCCCCCTTGCCACAAGATCCAGAAACTCTTAGAATATCTGCAATCCTTATGATTTTTTAAGCCACATTTGGCCTTATAATTGCGAATGTAACCGTTTCGATATGCACTTTGTACTGCCTTTGGCTGCAAAGCCACTTTATGAATGAATTTTTCTTAGAGCACAGTGCAAAAATCTGTTGTGAAATATGAAATAAAGCCTCATGAATAGGCCATCATGTATATTCTTAACACACGTTGTCAAGGACGAATAAAAATGCAACAAAAACAAAAGTTGAAATTGAAATTGAATAAGGCCTCAACTAAGGCCTAGACGTATAGAGTGTTGCCCCCCTAGTGTTCGTAGATGAAGCAAATACATGAGACTAAGGCCATAGGAAAAGGCTTGAATATAGACAGATGATGCGAGCCGATGAAGACTATGGTTTCCCCCATCTCTGGGAAGAAGGTTGATCCGGTGGATCCTCGAACTCCCAAACACTAGGGTAATATTTCTTCAGGAACCGCCCGTTGATGGAGTTGCGATGGATGTTGTTGTGAAAGTTTAATTAAAACTCGCAAGCGCACGAATCGTCGTTAGTATAGTGTGCAAGTACGAGGTCGTTCCAACTGAGGATTGATAATTAATTTAAATCCTAACCTAATTAATCCAAACACAAAAACACAAACACACGATGAACAATTAAGATAAACAAAGTATTGTTTTTAGATTCTTCGAATAAAGAAATAATATGAAACAAACAAACAAACAAAATAAAGTTTATAAGTTGAAAAGCAAATATGATAAAACATAGAGTTTTGGAATCAACCACTAACAATCCTATTTATGTTTCGATGCAATTAACAGATTCTTTTATTTCTTTTGATGACAATTCCCGTATCTAAGTCCAGGTACGGCACTTAGACCATAGTTTTCCTTAAGTGTATGATTCTCTCCAGGTACGGCAGAGGTCGTATATCCTAACATGCAGTTTATCCAGGTACGGCATAAATTTAACACATAGGACTCATTACGTACTAGAAAACAAGAGAATCATGCAAACCATTACTTCAGGTACGACAATAATGTAATTCACAACTCTTAATCACAAGAAGCTAATTTGAATTATATTGCAGGTACGCCTCAAATTCATCTTCTAATTACTAGATGCAAAGCCCTAAGGTGATCAATCAAAGAACTTAAACATAAAGCATCAATTCAAATAGTGATTAAGCATTCATCATAAAGAAACTATAAATCCATCAATATAACATCAAAGTACATAAACAATCATGATAGGGCATCATCCTAACCCTAGAAAAAGGTTTAGCAAAATATAACTAAATAAAACATAGAAAAAAACATAAAAAGAATGGAAGGGAAAAGAAAGGGAAAGATGGATGAGTCGTCTCCGCTCCTTAGGCATCTACATTGTGCTCCGAGACTCCCTCCTCATGTAAATTCGTGCTCCCTTATATAGGGAAGATTTCTGCTCATCTTTGGCTTCAAGTTTCCTTGTAAGACTTGGATTTGGATTCCTTTCTTCATTTGGAATGGGAAAACCTTGAAATATCTCTTGTAGAAGTAGGAATACATGTATTCTTGAATCCTCATCTGAATTAACTTCCTTGAAACATTAGGATTGATGATCTTGTGCTGCAAAACTTGAGTTCTCCACGAATGGTTGTAAATTCCCGAGCAGATTTCCTGTCCGACCTATCTTCACTCAAATAATCATAACTTTCTTCAGAAGTATGGAAATCGAGATCTATAAAATTCTACAGAAAGTAGACATCCGTAGCTTTCCATTGATATAAAGTTCATTGTCTGATTCGATCTGAGTAACTCCCAGTAATTCGGTGAAGTTGGTTGTTCTGCACAGGCAGATTCTGGCACCTGGGCGTCTTTCAATCATAGTTAGCTTATTTTGGCTTCTTTTCTTCTCTTTATGAGAAAAATCTACAAAAACACTATAACAACATAAATGACTCGAAATAAGGAGAACTAAACATAAATACCAAGATTAAGAGGCATAGAAATATAGGATAATATGAACATATCAGATGTCGCCATCCAAGTCTTTGAGGTGAAAAGCATGCGCTCCATGATACGGTGGACAACAAAATGTTCTTCCCATTGAGGAGTCCACTTACCGCGACCGGTCAATTTCTCGCCAAAAGGCAAAACAACCTTCCAAACAAGGTCCCTTTATTTGTAACTACGGCCATACGTCCTCTTATCATAGGTGCGGGTGATACACTGTTTTTCCATCACTAAATTATCCAAAGCTGCTAGGAGCTGCTCGCTCAGATCTTCGTGTTCTTACCACATCGCCTGGACATAATCTTCACCGATCAAGTGATGCTGATCTTGTACGCGTAAGGAATGAACGTTGATTTCCAAGAGTAAAACTGCATCATGGCCAAACATTAGTGCATAGGGTATTATAGCAGTGGGATTCCTCTTGGAGGTGCGGTAAGCCCATAGTGTCTCATACAACGTATCGTGCCACTAGCGAGAGTTTTCAACCAGCATCTTCTTTAGCAAGGTAATAATAATCTTGTTACTGGCCTCCGCTTGACCATTGGACTAAGCATAATATGGAGTGTTGTGGATGAACTGGATGCCCAAGTCATTTACAAGTTGCTTGACAGCACCTCCCATGAATGCTGCCCCCCTGTCTGAGACGAGTACTTCAGGGATACCAAACCTGCAGATGATGTTACGAAAAATGAATTGGCAAATGGTGGCACCTGAAGCCTCTTTCAAAGGCTCAGCTTCGACCCACTTGGTGAAGAAATCAGTAGCCACAATGATGAACTTATGTTGGAGAGAGGAGTGGGGGTGAATCATCCCAATCAGGTCCAATGCCCAGCCTCTTGCAGGCCAAGGCTTAATAATAGGTTGCATGGGAATATTAGGGATATGCTGGACTGGACCATGTGCTTAACAGTCTTGGCATCCTTTGGCGAATGTAATACAGTCCTTCAAAATGTTAGGCCAGTAATAACCATGTCTCCTGATGAGCCAACGCATCTTAGGTCCAGGTTAATGGGCTCCGCAAACTCCTGTGTGTGCTTCGCACATTAATCACTTTGCTTCACGGCTATAGACACACCGGAAGTCTATGCCATCTTCCCCACGTCGTCGCAGCTCGTCACCCCTGAGGAAGTAATTTAAGGAAAGAAAGCGAATTTCCTATCTGCTGTAGGATCTGGTTGTTTGAGGTAATCGATCAACGGAATGCGCCAATCGACGTCAACAGGCTCTAGGACCGCTACGACCGGATCATCAGGCGGGTCAGGCCACGCGAGCCATGAAGGCAGTTGAGCGAGCTCCTTGGCAGTGAAATTGTGCTCAACTTTCAGAATGCACTCGTGAATCCCATACTTCAATGTAATGCCTGTAGCCAGTTGAGCGAGCTCCTTGGCAGCGAAATTGCGCTCGCGAGGGATGTACTCCAAATCCTCGTCATCAAATTGATCCAGAAATTGAATAGCGCGATTCAAATATGGTACGAGCAACCAGCTTACACATCTGTATTTCTCTTGAAGCTGATTTATCACGAGCTAAAAGTCGCCGTGGATCTGAACGTCTCTCACTCCCAATTCCAGCAAGACTTCTAGGCTAATAATAAGGGCCTCATACTCTGCTTGGTTGTTCGTACACTTAAACTCCAATTGGAAAAAGTAAGAGAAACGATCGCCCGCTGGGTTCTCCAGAACAATCCCTGCCCCTGCTAATGTTTCAGTTCTTGAGCCATCAAAAAATAATACCCAGGGTTGCAAGGGACTAACCTAGAAGCTCAAAATCAGTGACTTTGGTCACGAGGCGATCTGTGGATAATATGTTAGAAGACTCAACATTTCCATGAATAATCGGCTGCGAGTGATTTTCTGCAGAAGAAAATGCAGATAAGAAAGAGTAGCTACAGATTCTGACAATAATTTGTACCACTTTTAACACTGTCAATAATACCAGTGAACCGAACATAAGAAATGAGCAATAGATACAACTCAATCAAGCACCTGCAATATTGCATACAAGCATCTCTTTTAAGGATAGAAGTTACATTTTATGGTAAAATATAAAACAAGACTGGAGCAGGGGAAAGCACTATATACCAAGAGTTTTGTTGAAGGATGTCGACATAATGTGTGCCTCTACAAACTAGGGTTTAGAGCTGTAATAGAAATGTGTTCTAGGTATTCAATTGTAATCGGATTCTATTACCTTTTTGGTACCTTGTAACTCCCCATTTAAAGGGCTCCTATTATCAATAATATATACAATTACAATTCTCCTACAACACGTTATCAACATGAGTTCTAACCCCAGCCCAAAAAAAGAAAAAGAAAAACCCTAAAATTGCTGCAGCCCCTAACCCTAGCCGAAAATACCAAAAACTACCTCCTGCCGCAACCTCCCTACAGCCCTCCCTGCAGCAAGCCACTACAACCTACTGCTGCCCTTCCTGCCGAGCACCAGCCCTAGCCACAAGCTCTCCAGCCTCCATGCAGCCCCACCACACAACTGCCCCCTACAGCCCGCGCATCAGCCAGCCAACCTACAGTAGCCCGCGCACTACCTCTCAGAGTTCCACTCGTATCTTCCCAGAAATTGCAAACCCCAATCACCGCAGAGCCTCCGCTGGACACCAGAGTCACCGCCGGACACTAGAGCCTCCACCTCAAGCGTTGCTGCACCTGCAAGCACGGCCCCCGCTCCTGCGCAGCCCATCTAGCGTCCGCGCAGCCCACCGAACCTCTCTTCACTGCAGCACTCATCCACTGGCTGACAAACCTCTATCGATATCCAGCCACCCACCTGCAGATTAGGAGGAGGAAGAACAGAGGAAAGAAAGAAGAAGAAGACACTAAAAAAAAGGGAAAGCAGGCCTGGGCAACGGAAAAAAAAAAAGGAAGGGAGAAAGGCAGCCCACCAACTGCCAATTTCCTACCAAATTTCAGCAATCCTAATTTAGCTACACGCCTGCATCAACACGCGCATGTATAAAGAATCGTGAAGCAAAGCTTCAAATTACCAAGTAAGTTTTTACGATTAAAGTTCATGCTTTCTTGTCTTTTAAATTCCTCTTATTTTCTGCAGAATATCGGAATTATGGAGATTCACGCTTAACGAACTAAGAGTCTTCGTATGAACTAAGAGTGTTCATAATTAAACGAACTAAGAGCGTTCGTATGAACTAAGAGTGTTCATAATGCTTAGACTAAAAGCATCCGCAAGCATCAAATTGTGACCATATTAAAACATTATTGTTTGGTCTAATCCAAAAGAGATTCTTGGAAATTGATTTCTTGGTAGCATAGCTCGGAAATCTTATTGCTTTAGTTTTTGTCGAAGTTTAACTCCGAAACTAATATATCTTCTCTTCTTATTTTCAGGATGTCGAACGAAACTAGACTCTACTTTCCCATGCTTGGCTCAACAGGCTCGGATTACCACAGTTGGGTAACCGATGTTGAGAACCATCTCACTTTAAAGGGAATATTACCCATAATCCAGGCACCTAACCCAGATCTTGTGTTCGTGCGAACACCTACAAAGCATGCTCAAGCAGTTATCTTGATGAGACGCCATATGGACAAGGCACTCAGATTGGAGTATATGTCGATCAAGGATGCAAGAGAGCTATGGGTAGCGCTAGAAGAGCGTTTTGGCAATGTCCAAGACTCCCTCCTCCCTGACTTGAAGGTTCAATGGAACAATCTGCGCTTTGCTGATTTCAAGTCTGTTGCTGAGTATAATTCAGAAGCTCTTCGTATACAGTCCATGTTGAGGTTTTGTGGACAACCTGTCACAGAGCAACAGCTAATTGAGAAAACTCTCTCCACCTTCCATGTTTCAGCCATTGTGGTATCAAAGCAATACCGTACTGAAGTCAATGCTGGACGGATCACGAAGTTTCATCAGCTTATCAATGTTATATCTGTAGCTGAGAAACATGATAACATACTCGTGAGGAATTATAATTCAAGGCCCATTAGAACTAAGAGCGTTCATGAGGCGAATTATAATGCACTTAAAGGAGGGCGATACCCTAAGAATGGGGGGACATGAGGGATGTATGGGCCCATATAACCGCCCTAACCAGGAAGGAAACCGTAAGTTTAGTTTGGATTCACGTGGTGGTAAGAGGGGTCGTGGTATCCCTAGCCGTAATGGTGGCGCCATGGGTCGTGGTGGTGGCACTAACCCTCCTAGGGAACGCCCTCAACGTGCACAACGTGCACCTCAATTAAAGGGAGGCAACCACAATGTTGTGTGTCATCAATGTGGATCAATTGAGCATTGGTTCAAGCAATGCAAGGCAAGCGAGCAACTAGCTGCAAGATACAGGGCATACAGGGACCTGAGGGAGCAAGAAGTGTACCTTGCAGAAGAAGAAGAAAATGGTGGAGATGTCAATCTCACCATAGAGGACTTCAAAGCTGAAGATGAAGTGCACAAGGATGCAGCAGACTTTGATTAGATTAGTCCTTTTATTTTTCCAAGAACTTTTGTAATGGCAAAATGTCTTAGTCAATAAAGGACAATTGTATTAACTATTTCTTATGTGGCGGACCCAATAAAATGTGATGTCTAGGAAAGTCATTGAGATTATTAGTACTTAAGAGAGCCTCGCTCCACCAACATCTCTCTCTACTTTCCTGGCCATATTTGATTGGAATTACCAAACAGATAGAGTGACTACAATGTGTCTTAGTTTGATTTTATTTTGGATTAGATTTTGGAAACTTTGATGTAATCATTGGCTATTAATAAAGTGTCAATTCTTTTACTTAATGTCTTGGACATACCTTAATTCGAACTTTATTATATAAGAGCCAATGGCTTTCATGTGGAACCACATTATGAGAATGGACAGAATTCCTTTGCATCACCTCTAATGACTACGGACATAAACGAGTATTAGAGAAACTTATGTGTCGCCCTAGTGGGTTGTATGCAACCACTATTCGAGTTATTGAGTCCAACCATGTCATGAGATACGACTTATGGGATTCTGACATATATAGGCTTTGGCATGATGATCTGTGTATTAAAGACTTTACACGGACATCCATTTTCAGAACGAAGAAAAATAAGAACTAAGAATTGGTTCGAGGAGCTGCACATGCACCTCATGGAGCCATGATTGTGCAAAGACCGGCCACACATGGCCGGCGCCGCCTACCCCCTGCGGCAAATACATGGCATTGACGCCATAAACCCTTATTCAACTCCTCTCCCTACTTCTCAAATCCATTGTGACATTGTGGCTTAACCAAAACCTTCATTGGTTTATTATAAGGTCCATGTTTCGTTCTGTAAAGCCTGTTATTTAGGATTGAGACCATCCTATGCAAAGGAGATTGAAGAAATAATTCCATTCTCACAAAGAATCTAAGGGAATTCTGTGGATTTGATCAACCAACTTGCAGACCGTATAGATGTTTTATGGTGTTGGTTGATACGCAAACACGCTGGTCATGTGTTGTGCTATTATCCACTCATAATGCTGCTTATACTACACTCCTAGTACATAACATATGGCTACGGGCTCACTACCCAGATCATCCTTTTCAGTCAATTTGACTTGATAATGCTAGAGAGTTTACATCGAAATTTTTTGATGACTATTGCATATTGATATCAAGTATCATATTCCCATGTACACACCCAATTGGTCTGGCGGAAAAGCCACCATTAAAAGTATCATATTCCCATGTACACACCCAATTGGTAGCCCGGACTTTAGTAATGCGCACCAATATTTTCTGCTTGGGTTATGCAATATCGCATGCAGCTATGCTCATTCGTCTACGACTCATAGCATCCACTCAACTTTTATTTGCGTTACAGCTAGTGACTGGGTTCGAGTCTAAATATCTCGTATTTATGCATATTTGAGTGTGCGGTTCATGTGCCAATTGCGCCGCCACAGCGCATCAACATGAGTCATTGCAACGAATGCATATATATATATATTTGTTGGACATAAGTCTCCAACTATAATTCCGCTATGTAGAACCTTTGACAAGCGATCTCTATTTCGCTGGATTCGCGAATTGTCACTTTGATGAGACCGTCTTCCCGTCGTTAGGGGGAGATTAGAACTTCAATGTTCAACAGGAACGACATGAATTTGATTATACGCATTTATATGCGTGTAATTATATCTAAAACACTAGAATTAAGCTAATCGTCATGTTAAATAATATGTAATTAATCCATTTTTATTTACTTTGTAGAAAATAAGCGGAATTGCGGAAACGAGAGTCAACACCATCAAGGGAGAGGAATCAAACCATCTCTGATAATGTGTGGAAGTGCATTGAGGAAGAAGAGAAGAAAGAAAAAAATGGGGAAAAGAAAGAAAGATGAAGAAAAGAAGAAAGGAGAAAGAAAAGAAAAGAAAAAAAAAATCTGGACTATGCTGACGTCATCATGACGTCAGCAATATCATAATCAGCACATTTTTCTTTCTTTCCCACGTGCTGCTTCTTCTTTTTATTTTTATTATTACTTTTTTTTTCCTATCTCCTATCCCGTGCTGCCACATGTCCATTTCCATCTCTTTTCCTCTTGTGCAAGACAACATCCACCCATTCTCTCTTCTCTCTCTATATATATATATATATACACACCCTAATTCTCTCTCTCACCTCAATCCGAGAACGGCCGCACACCCCAGACCCCATATTTCCTTCCTCTATTCAACAGCACCGTAACTCACCCACTCTCCCATTTTCCCTCACTCTTCCACATTAAAGTATTGGGCTCTTCTCAAATTTCATCAAGGACGATCATCAAGACCTTAATTTCATGTTTAGGTAGTTAGGAGGATTCAAGCTAGCTTAGTTTTCTTTGCTTTCTAGCATTGTTGAAATTAAGCAAATCTTATCCTCTCTCTTCTCATCTATTTTAATTGCACATGGTTTTGAAGTTAAATCTTGTTTTAATTAGAGTGAGTAGTTTAATTTTGGGAGTTAGGGTTGTGAAGCCCTAACTCATCTTGTATAAATATTGATGCTTTCACTACTACAAAAAGGTCATCAGACGACGGTGGATTTCTGTTGTCTGATGACCAAGCTGACCGTGGTCTAAGTGAGTGTTGTGTGATTGAAAAATCAGACAACGGTGATTTCACCGTTGTGTGATAATAGTTTTCTCAACAGAAATGCCTATTTCCGTTGTGTGAGTTCTGCGCAGCATGTGCCTGGCATGGCATGCGCGGCGATGCCTCGGCACATTCAGACAACAGAAGATGAAATTTTGCCGTTGTCTGAGATTCATAACACACAACATGTATGACTTATTTTTTGTTGTCTGAGATTCATAACACACAACGGTTATAACTCATTATTTGTTGTCTGAGACTAATAACAGACAACGGATATAACTTAATATTTGTTGTCTGAGGTAAGTAACACACAACTGAAGTAAAATTATCTCCGTTGTCTGTTAATTACTTAGACAACAGTGATCATTTTATTTCTGTTGTGTGTTAAGAATCTCACACAACAAAATTTTGTTTTCTTTTGTTGTTGGTTGTTAGTTCACACAACAACTATATTTGATTATCCGTTGTGTGAATATTGTAATCAATTGGGTACCAACCAGTGACTGTTGTAGGAGAAGCCTAAATTTTGAACTCTTTTATCATCATACAACACATGGTTTTACATTAAAGAGTTGCATGACTGAATATTAGATAGTATTAACACATAAACAGTACTCTAATCCATATCATTCAATCACCATTTTTCAAACATCCATACATTCAAGATAGATAATGTACCAAACAAGAAATCATTCCTAACTACCTATACATGAAACAAAAGCTGATATAATATCTTTACGCTTCAACGAAGTTTCCTTTTGAAGAAGAACAAGGGCAGTCACAAGAGACTTGGCATTTGGCCTCTCACGAGGAACAAGTTTTGGATTCTTTTGCTTCAGTGTAGCAGAAACAGTTAACTCTGCAGCACCACCACCAGGAACAAGTTTTGGATTCTTCAGGATATTTCTTGCTACTACCATGGCATCCTATGAACAGAACATGATTAAATAAGATATTTCAGCATTCTATAGTTTTATTCCACAAATTTGGGGAAAAAAGGAAAACAAATAAAACAGACATACCTGTAAATTTCTTTCCACTTCGTTTAACATATCCTTACTCGGACCTCTTAAGAGTACTGTACATGCCTTGGGATCTTTGCAATCAACGATGAATGTAAAGAACTCATCTCCAATTTTTTTAACCTCAAATAATCCAGCCCCAGTACCAATATCAGATTCTTGCAGTTCATCGGGTCTGTTGACAATAACTGCCCCACAAGCCTTGGCAATTCTGTTATTATCTGTTTTTCTCAACCTCCTAATTGCAGTAACACCGGCCTTGCTCAGATAATGGCATGCCAGGTCACTGAGCCCCTTTTCTGTAATCACAACATCTGGTTTGAACTTCAATATCTGCACACAGAAGCAAATCAATCACATCAGCTTAACATAACTTTCATCTTCCTACAGGAAAAGACCTTTATACTTGGAAATCGATAATAGATAATCAATAAATAGATAATAGATTCTCATCTACAATAGATATAATTAGAGGACTTATCTATAAAATGAATTACACAAGATAATCAATAAATTACAAACCAGCAATCCTTTCAGCCATTCACATGGCCGTGAATCATCATTTTCTGTATATAAGCGACTTAGCTTCTCTAAGGGGTCCAGAGACTTGGCATAAAACTCAGAACAGTGAAATTACCTATATCTTGAAGAAATTCAAGCCGAAGGAGTAAAGCCGGCTAAAACTTATAAGGAGTTGAGCATATATATGAGGAAGCACATATATAAACAACCAGTATGCTGGTCAAAGCTCCTAATAGTAGTTGATCCTGAAATTGTTTCTACACAATGTTGTATCACAGGAGCTTTGCGTACTCCAATCTTGATAGTTCTCGTGCTGAAGGTAGATAATATTGCTGCAGGAATATAAGTCTGTGAGGGTTTTTTTTTTCACAATTACTAAATCTTCCAGGTTGCAGTTGCAGTTAAATGGAATTTTGATGGGATAAAAATTGACAATATTCTCTCTGTTCAGTCATTTAAGTAGCTCTCAAAAGAGGGAGGAAGTTTTCGATATTACTAATTTATCAAACAGAACATTTCAGTTGCTAAGGCAGTCAGCTAGGGAATGTCTAGGCCTGAACTGAGAATTAGTGAGCATGTACAAAACAAAACAATGCAATTCAAAGCCAATGTAAAAATGCAAGTCCAAACTCCTTTCCATCAATTCGAGGAGTACAAATAGATGCATTCACCACTCACCATGAATAAAAGCAAATAGATGAAATGTCTGTAAATACCTTCATTACCTGTGTTCCCCATATCAGTAAAACCAGTTGACGAATATTGTGCCGAGTAACCATTTGTCTCCTCATCTGCAGGGCAAACAATATAGCACATTGCCCATCAACCAAAGGCAACAAACAAAAAATTAAGTTAGGAACCGTAGAAAATGTGGGCGCCATCATTAATCTACAGTTAAATTAATTACAAAGGTAAGCATACAAACCTTGAATCTGTAATTCTAGTTCACCCAAAGCTACTAAGTGTGCTTCTCCATGGTCTCCAGGTTCCTCTATAGCTAAGGACCTAGTGATACTCTCACCTGCAGCAGCAGCACACTAACACTGAGCCAGCAATGAATTTAATATAACATTATAATCATAATAACTACCAGCTACAATGAAATGGATGAAACTGAGAAAGTTTGAGTATGACGGACCTTGAAACCTCTACCATTATTGGGTAATGGTAGTGGGTATACCTTTCCAATGCACGTATGATATCTTCCATTGAGGGCCTATTACGGAGATCATACTCAAAGCAGCCGTTGATAACATTCTCCACTGCAGGAGGCAAACCACTTGGAACAGGTGGCTTTTCTCGCTTGATCACAACTGAATGATATATCTCTTTAATTGAACTCCCAAACCAGGATTGACTACCAGTCAACATCTCTACAAAGCAACATCCAAAGCCCCAAGAATCTGTTTCTAAAGATATAGGACCCCTCACTTCTGGTTCCCACTGTTCTGGAGCCATGTAGTTCGGAGTGCCAAGTCTAAAAGCCATATTAGGATTAGACAATGAAGCCCCAAGAAGTAGAAATGGGATTCCAAAATCTCCAAGGACCACCTGGCCGTGTTCATCTACAAGGATGTTGGACGGCTTCAAATTTAGCACCAGAAGCCCTAGTGAATGCAATTCTGAAATTCCTTTTGCCAACTCAATCCCATACCTGTAAACATTCACAACAATGGGTTATGATTTCCTAATAACACCAACTATATGCTACACAGAAAAGATATATAACTAACCTTAAAACATCAAAAAGTTGAAGTTTTCCACCCTTCAACCTAGCAACTCGGTCACCAACTGACCCCTCATAAAATTTCATAGCGATGCAGATCTGCCAAGACATTTGAATGACCACTAACCAAGGTACTACTAATATCAATGCTATGAAAGAGAAAGGCACGGGACAAATAACAGAATTCATCCAGTTAAAAGTGAAAATGAAAAAATATGACTAAATATATTGCAAAATGATGTGCCATGGGACTCACCCTTCCATCAATGATTGAGATACCATGAAACCAACAAACACCGCACAGTCTGCGGAACTTGAAAAATAACTTTTCGAACTTGTGCAGAAACTTTTCTCTGTCCTCCTCCATCAAAGGATGCAACATCTTAACTGCTACCTCATGATATTCATCATAATCATCTGCTGACTGGTGATGAGTTGCTAACCATACATCACCAAAGGGGCCCCGTCCAATTCGGTACTTAAAGTTCAATGAGGCAGGATTGATCCAGGGACTAGTTGGAGTGAGTGTAGCTACAACAGTTGTTAGATGATCAGGGTCTTGAAAGAGCTCATACTCGAAAGAAATTGCAGGCTTTTCTTTTGCAATTTGCTGCTCCATTCTGCTGCTATAAATACATTGATGAACCAACAGGCTCCAAGTCAATAATCTGCCAACGTCCTTTTTATTGCCATATAAAATATACAATCAACATGCAAAGTAACTACAGAAAGAGAAACTAATAATAATAACATGGTAGAAATTTCCCCCAAGAGCTTGAAATAGTAGTCTGGCTATGAAATAAATATCCGAGACACACAGTTGTTACGCTTAACTTCCATTAACCATGTCAATGAGAATATTTAAGTTTACAAACACTAATAATGTTGCAAGTTCCGGAATGAGGAATATCCACTACCATTACCCAATTGAATATCAATCAAGGTTCAATAAGGCATAACCCAAATCCCTCAAACAGTCACCCAATTGATGATTGAACCCTAAAATAATCCTAAAATTCCAATAATCAAGCAAAAAACAAAACTGAAATTACAAGATACTTACAATATGCAATAGAAGATTCAAGCTGCAAAACTCCCAGGAGCCATTGCTGCAAAATTAAGCTACCAAGTTAGCCAGGATCTGGGATTTAATTTGGAAACTAAAATGCACAACATTAATGGCAAAGTTGTAAAGTTAAACAACAAAGGCATGGAATCTAAATAAGAAATTACTGATAAAGAATTCATCTAGGCAAATTGAGATGTCGATTGAAAACTTTACCTTCGTTGCAGGAAGTTCATAATCTTGGATACCAATGCTCTGCAATGAGAATAGAAAAGTGCCCTTATTTGCATTTGACCAAAAGTAGGGTTGTATTTAGGACACGGCAATTTCTGCCAGAGAAGAGAAGGCATAGATTCGACAGGAACTAAACTAGCAGAGAACTTGGCATCTAGGAATGGGATTTTAGTTCACGAAGAGAGATCGAAGGGCTCAAGCTTGGGTTTTTAATTGCCAAAACCCGAGCAACATCTAACCTCAGCTAACGATAGATCGGGGCCTCGAGATTAAGCCGCTACGAATCAGATCTAGAATGAAAAAGAACAAAGCTGAAGGCTTCAAAGAGAGAGAGATAGAGAGAGTATCAGTTTTTTTAAATTGGAGTGGATAAGTTTCACAACCGTGTAGTAACGCGACGGCACCTCCAGCAGTTGCAATTGACAAAAGACTTTGCGACAGCTGAGTGTCGAGAGAGAGAGAGAGAGAGAGCTAAGTGTAAGGGATATGCAGTCGAGAGAGAGAGAGAGAGAGAGCTGAGTGTCAATGTAGTCGAGAGAGAGCTAAGTTCTTTCTTTCTTTTAGACATGATGTGGGAATCAAAACCTAGCTAAAAATTTTCTAAAGTTATTCACACAACGGAAATATATCTCACTATCGTCTGAATGTATAAAATGTGAAATCATGGAGGGAAACATGGCGCCTTCAACATTTTTGGTTAAAATGTTACCGCCAGTTGCATGTTCACACAACGGAAAACCTTAAATCTGTTGTATGATTATTGTAGCTTGCACTAGCCCTATCTTGTTGAGACATTCAAGCAAGCATCCTTCAACTTTGGTGCTTAGTTTTGTCAATCACACAACGGCAATAATAAAACCCGTTGTCCTAGTAGCCCAGATTTCAGCTTTTCAACATCCATCCGAAACTCCGAAGTGGAGGGAAATCTCCCGCTAAATTTTTAAGGCTCAGACGACCGACCATGCTTAATTTCCGTTGTGCAATGTAGTTCCTATAAAAACGTTATCACTTTGTTGGCATTCACACAACAAAATTCAACCAGCACCGTTGTATGATTAAACTGACTTAAACACACAACAGATGATTTGTATTCCGTTGTGTGATTAGTGTTGTGTGATTAACTTTTTGTACTAGTGTTTACTCTTAATAAATGCAATTTCCATTGTGTATGCTTTAAATCCAAATTTATTGGTCCTTAGAAGCATGTTTCTAGGCTTTGTCACCCTTTGAAATAATGTTGTGGGCAATTGTGATGAATAGATTGATAAATTGACAATTTATTGGTCTTGTGGCATCTAGGATTTAAGTGTGGTAACCATTAGCTAGCTTAATTGTAGCTAAGCTTGCTTGGGTCTCTATTATCTTGCACTCTAGGCCTCTAGTTTTAGATATTGCGGCCTTAACCGGCGTAATGCCCAAATTAGAGAGTTGATTGTGGCCCTAACCGGCATAATCGATACACCGAAAGGATAATTGGTTTAGTAGCCTTGACCGGTACTAGATACGAGACTTAACACATATAGGAAATGCATGCATTTGTGAAATTGGTATCGATATTTGCAAGAGAGTTAGTGTGAATCACCCAACACTCCCATGTTCCCATTAATTTGAAAATCTAAATTTTATTTCTTGCTTGATAATTAGTTGTTTACTTTTATTTTAGTTTGCATTTCATTTCGTTAATTCCCAATTCAAAACTCCCAAACAAAATTCTACCTTCCATTGTGCATAACTCATTAGGGCTACAAGTTAGTGGCTTTGATTAGGCTTAGTGTGAGCTAAGCCGAGCATTGCCGAGGCTTGGTGCCTTGTGAATATTATTTTACTTTATTTTATTTTTATTTTTCATTGTATGCTTTTGAGTTACTCTAGAGCCAATTACCTCGGTTAGGTCCAACACCTAATCCCCGAGGTACGATAATCAAGGTTTTAATACTTCCCTTACTTAACAACGATTCGTACGCTTGCGAGAGTTTATGAACCAAGTCAGAATTGTCGTGGTCTGTCCCCACTATGTCTCATCTTGATCCCCTAAAAGTGACGAAATCACATATACCTGCTGCAAACATGCCTGCAAGGATTGATGTCCCCACAAGAGGACATGGTGCCACCCAGAGAAGATGGGTACGACAACACCACCATGGATGGTGGTATGGTGACGCCACAAAGGTGGCATAATGGCGTCATAGGCCATGGGTTCCGCTAGAGAGAGTAGGAGACCCATAGGTTCGATAGATTCTCGCCCTATGAAGAGAGCAAGTTTGGCATAACTTGATCCATTGATCATTGATACTCAAAATCCGTCTCATGAGAATATTTTGGAATATGGTTATGTCCAAGAGACATCGTTGGGGGACGCCTCAATGTTAGAAACAATTCCTGAGAATATATTGATCTCTACGAACTACACTAGTGTACATGAGGATGTGGAATTGTTGAGACCAATGACATCGAACCTTACTCCGTTGAAGAATGTCAACGTAGAGAAAATTAGCCTAAATGGAAAGATGTGATCCAGGTTGAATTGGATTCACTAACGAAGAGGAAGGATTTCAGGCTTGAGATGCAAAAAACCTCCTAACATAAAACCTATTGACATTAATAGGTCTTCGTTAGATAGCGTGATGAGAAAAAGAGATGGTAATCTCGCCTTATGGTGCAAGGTTTCTCACAACGCCCTGGAATCGACTACGAGAAGACATATTCTCTAGTAATGGATGTGCACTCCACTACCTTGTCAGTTTGGTAGTTTCCAAATAACTGAACATTCAGCTTACAAATGTGTTCACTACGTATCTCTATGGGGATCTAGATACTGAATATAATGAAGGTTCTTGTGGACTTCATTTACCCAAGTCAAGTGACTCTAGACCACGAAGCATATTTGCAACGAGGTTGAAATGCTCACTAAAATGACTACTTGATTGGGAAGGGATATGATGAACTATGCCCACGCATTACCATGACAAGTTCCGGACTTGCAATTGTCGCGGTTTATGTTGATAAACATAATTGAAACCCTTGAGAGTTAAGGGAAATTGCTGAACACCTGAAATCCGAGTTTGAGAGGAAGGACCTTGGGAGAACACGGTTTTGTATACCGTGTCAATAGATTCAGTGTCAATAGATTCAGAACTTGTATAACGTGTCAATAGATGCTTAGACATTTTGATAAATTCAAAAATACACTCCCATGGTCATCTGTAGTCTTGGCCCTAAAGGGGATCCATTTCGTCCCAGGGATGATGACGAAGACGTGCTAATAGCAGAAGTGCTTACTTATGTACATTAGGCACATTGTTGTACTTAGCACAATACGAGATCGGATACCTCAATTATTACGAACTTGTTGGCTAGACATAGCCCCGCGCCAATGCAACACCATTAGATTGGTATAAAGACAATATTTCGATATTTGAGAGGTACGATTGATATGGGCTTGTTCTATCCCTACAGAGAGAAAAGAAATACGGAAGTGTGGGATCGGACCCCACAAGGCAAAATGCCACCTTCCGTTCTCCTCCTCCCCTCCATCAAAATGACAACAAGCACTTCTAAATATTGAAGTGAACCAAATCCGATCAGAGGATAATGTAGCGGACTTATTTACTAAGTCGTTACCAAATCCACCTTCGAGAAACATGTGAAGAGCATCGGATTGAGAAAGTTATCCGAACTCCCATGATTGTGGTAATCAGGGGGAGATATTGACATCAGGGGGAGGCATGATGTCTACATGTTTGATCTTGAAGAGTGAAGGACGTGTTGTGCTCTTTTTGTCCTTCGACCAGGGTTATTTTTGTCCCACAGGGTTTTTGTTACCTGGCAAGGTTTTTAACTAGGCTACAATCAAAGCATCATCGCCAAGTTTGAGCGGCACAAGGAGGAGTGTTGAAGGATGTCGACATAATGTGTGCCTCTACAAACTAGGGTTTAGAGTTGTAATAGGAATGTGTTCTAGGTATTCAATTGTAATCAGATTCTATTACCTTTTTGGTACCTTGTAACTCGCTATTTAAAGGGCTCCTATTATCAATAATATACACAATTACAATTCTCCTACAACAAGTTTTTTTTGTTTTGTTTTTTTTTTTACTCTAGACCACAACGTAACTCCCCACCCCACCCCACCTCATCCCTGATGTCAATGAGATTTGAACCCTTGACCTCCACAGTGTTAGTTAGGCTAGCTAACCAACAGGTCACGGCTTACCGACTATATACCAAGAGTTAAAAACAAGCCAAACGAGCTAAAACGACTTGATCTTTAACTGTATCGAGGCAATTTATTAGTCGTGTTCCTTTAATTTCAAAAATAGTCCCAATCACCCATTCAATATCGCAAGCACATAACATATATGGAATTAGTAGCAATTTTGGTAGCTTGTAATATGAGGAAATTAGCACCTTTAAAGTCAAGATAAAAAGTACCAGTCTGTGACAAACTTGTCGGTAGATAATGAGAGCTGAACAATCAAACCATTATTGTCAATAAGCGAGGTAGTTCTGGCTCCACAATTGGGAAAATTGAAAGCCATTCAATCAATGAATGAGCTACCGGCTAAGAACTTTTTGCAAATGAAGGAACGAAAATGGTCAATTCAAGAGCTACCCTTGGGTTAATTGTTTCTAAAACACAAGTTCCTTTTTTCGTCAAAAAAAGAGAAAAAAAAAACATAAGGTTTTTGTGACATTACTTCCGGACTTATCATTTTTGTTGGTTCTCTTATACAAATGTATAGAGCCAAGAAATTATGCGACTCATTTTCTTTCTCAGGCATCATGCTCTTATGTATAAATCATTGTAATGGCTGTTGGGAGCGATCTTTTCTCGTTGTTTTTCTTTGTCTATCCAAATTATTGATCATCGCATAAAGCATAAAATCTCAAAACTAAAAACCATTGAAACAATGATTACTAAAGTCAAAATAGCTTCTGATAAAAATAAAAAAAAGAAGTCAAAATAGCTTTAGTTTTTTGTTAAGATTTTGCTCATTTACTGTCTTGAATTGCCCATATAATAAAATAGTATTCCTAACAAAGAAAAAGCGAAATCACTATGCCCTTTAAATTAGATTTAAGTTAGATTAGAGATTCACTTTTTTATATCGAGTCGTGCAGGCAGACGGAAACAGGAAGCAACAATGGTCTAGAAAAGGTGTTGGGCACGATTGGATTCAGATTTTGGTTGGAGCTGGTTTGGGCATTTGTTTGGGCTGGGCCAATTTAGGTTTGGGCTTGGAAACATCACTTTGTTTTTTTTTTTTCGCTTTGTTTGGTTCCTGTTTGTATAACACTATAACATGTACGATCTTGCATGATCGTTTTTGTTATGTTTCAGTCACAAAACACCGATGATGAGTGATGTTGTATTCTACCAGAAACTATCATGTGTATTCACTGAGCAAGAGGTGGAGTTGACTTGAGCACATGTACATCCTTCACGAGTTTAGAGCCATGACCCAGTTGGTATGCTGACATCCCCCTACCAATGATGTTTGGCACTTTGTCAGATTTAGAGTCTCCATGGTCTATTTGACTGTTTTTCCAGCCTCGCTGTGTACCGGAGAATTCATAGATCTTATATCATCTTTTTACGACTTAGCTAGGTAGATAGGTTCAACCCCATTGGTCTGACATTATGTTACAAGTAAGGTAATTAACAACTCATGTACATAGCATTCATTCTGCTGTAACATTTTCTTCCTCGTAAATGAAATACGAAAACCCTTATTGATGCGTGGCATGTGCTAAGAGAGAGTACATGTTGGTGTATGAGGCCGTCCACACTAAAGAGAAGTAATATATTTTCTGAAAAGTCGTAAAATTCTGCCATGCTCCGAGGATGGGTTGCTAGGGCATGTCAGCACTATTTCTAACCGTCAGTTGTTGTGCAGTACTTGTGGCATAATCCTAGCCACTTACTCAAGCAAACCGGGAACCTGCAAAGAATTTTTGAAACTTTAGGAAGAAACCAGGTTCCCGCTAGAGTTTGCAAGTGGGTTACACGACTTGCATCTGTGTGAAAAAGTAACACTATGTAACTTGGTAATTTTCTTTACCTGGTATATCACAAAAGTGAGAAAACCAATGAGAAAAAATCCCTTGTGAAGTTTTACCGTGAGTTTCCTCAGTTAGAACAGTTGCTGCAAATCCTAATGCTGATCAATCTGCAAAGTGGTTAAGCCTCATAAATTCTACTCCACCAACCCATATTCAAAGAGATTTTCAGGAAGGACCTCCTGGCTGGATGATATGCAGATTTGTTGTTGTTCTATATGCACACTCCTAGCTAAAACATGAGATGCATGTGCTTCTTTAAATATCTAATGATCAGTTGCTCCGAGCAGGTGAACTGTGCAATTTTGGCTTCTATATATGGAGGACGTTAAGAAGTGTGAAAGGAGTTGGAAGAGTCTTGCTGCCAATATGTTGTAATCCATCATGTGGTCTGGTCTTAATCTCAAAACTTTGATGTACAGTATTATCAGAATTTTGGTCCATAATTGACGTCCATCCCAGATTTGTAAAAGTTGAGATAGTTTATATATAGCCACCCAACTCTCGCACATTATAGTCTCTTTGTTCTCACTGTCCAAATTTACCTACAAGAGGTAAAGTAAGAGAAGTTTGGTGGTACAAAGTATGGGAAGGCAACCACTTATTCATAATATGAATCTGTAATTGTCATATTGCTGCTGAAAATTTGACTCAAATTAAGAAGCATAACCACAAAACAGAAGAAACCAAACAAAACCATAAAATACATCAATTATAACATATTCTCAATCCTCAAGTCCAGCTCTTAGACCAGGTTCGCCCAATTTCATGCCCAAAAGTGACTATTCCTTCTGGTACTCCTTTCTAATTAATCTTTAGGCCAACCTCATTCCTTGTAGCAGCAACTCTGGTGAGAGATCCTTGATTCATTACTTGCTGTTGATTACTAGACAAAAAGCCATCTCGAAATACTTCTCATGACCAATCAAACACTTAATTGTGACCTTAGTATATTGTATAATCATACTTGGGGCCACCCTTCCATTTCCATTTTGGCAAGATAGAAACAATCATCAAGTCCAGTCTGATACAAATTTATGGGCAGTATGCAATGCACTAAATAACTGTGGCAAGAAATGATGTAGGAGATCATCTTTTGGTCAACTATTCAATATTCTATTAATACCGAGTCACAATCCTATTCCTTATCTTCAAAAATGAAAATGCCAGGGTACCTATATTCTAGAAATGAAAAGTCCAGCCATCCAAACTATGGAAGCATATTGGCTCGCTGATAGCACAACTATGTAAACACTAGACAGGACAAGAAATCTGATGATGACTGGCCAAGATTAGTTTACAAAAGCCAATTTGCAAGTATTGTCCTTGTATCCTTGCCATTTTTTAGACTTTGTGGTATAAATCGTCTTACAGCATTCTGACTTAATGCAATATTTATGGAATTATATATATGAATTTCAGGCCTCTCAGAAACTAATAACCATGTGGGCAAAAGGAAAAAAAAAATATTTATACCCGAAAGTCGAAACACTATTCAGGCCAACACCATCTTGCTGGGTATGAAGGGGTTCTTGGCACCTGCTTCTCTGCATCAAACAAACAGACATAAAAGGAACCAAGTCAAACAATTTGGTACAGTTTACGCAAAGAAACAGGCTGTTAAGAAACATGGCTCAGAAACATATAAAAGCAGATCAAATGAGCTCCCGACTCTAAGCAATTCAACCTAATACCAAACACCCAAATCCTAATCCTTCCACCGTACCTCCAGTACTTTCCTTGAGTGAGAACAATCATTCCCGAAATACCAAAAGGAAAGAGGAATCCATGGAATGCCAACTTGAACAGGAGGACTCCTGACAAAGACCATAATGTTTTCATCTTTCCTTTTTTTTTTTTTTTTTTTTTTTCCTTTTTCGTCTTCTTCTTTTTAGAAAGGCAAGCCCGATGGCATTTCCTAAAATGTCCAAAAACACAGAATCGAGCATAACAGAGGATTGAATTCCAAAACCACACCCAAAAAGCAGCTGGACTCATTAGTCATTACTACTTTTTGGATTATAAATGGGAAATATGGAACTGGATTCATTTAGTATAACTGGGGAAAAAATTGCTCCATCAGTGCACATTTAAACCATGTCAGGCATGATTACTACTACAGTTGGTTAATAGTCATAGAGCTAGCTATCTATATTTCTGACGAGTCTATTGTCCATACTCTTAGAGAAGTCAATAGCCTCATATGTTTGGTTTTATTGTTTGGCTATTTGGCTTCTTTGCTGATATGAGGTACTGGGAAACTCTTCTCAATGGAATGCAGACATATCTGATTAGTGCTCAGTCACGTCTCTTATTGGTTTTTGACAGGCCTCCGTCCTCCCCTTTTCTCTATCTTATTTTGGTTGTGTGTGCGCGTGCGTATGCAGTTTTGACTATACTCGAATGATTAGCTGACATTTTGTGTTATTTTTGTACCAACTACTATTGAAAAGCTTTTGTATTGTTTAATGTGTGCTTATCTCTTTGTATCACAGTGAGATTACTGCTGAAGGAAGAAGGATAACCAAGCTTGGTCAGATTTTACTCAACGGAAACAACATTGCCATTGTAAGTATTGGGATGGAAATTATAATTCAGTTCAGTTCTTCTGCATGTGGTTGTAAATTTTTGTGACTTCGTTTCAAAACTCTTGCAAAAGATTTACATAAGAAATTCCAATATCCCAGATAATTCTCCACCCATTAAAATTTGCATCTGATCATCTATGTTTAAACTATTCTCTGCAAGCTTAACTCATCAATCTTCTAATATTATGTGCACAATGCCAGCTGGTCCCAGGTGGCTCCCCTGAATCAGAGTAATAGAGCAACGGAAGTCTACAATCTATCAGTTCAAGTTTTGCTATGTGGTTCAAGATTGAAGAATGGAGACCCAGCTTTTTATTGTTGCTAGTTGACATGGTTGTAGGACGTGGTAGGGGACTTGTATGATGGATGGTTATGTTTCTTCTGAATTCTAGTTGCTCTGAGCGGTTTTAAATGTACTAATAATGTGATTTGGATTTTTCTGATATGTAATGGAAGTTTAACAGTGCAGTTGCTGACAAATATATTAAAATGTTAATTGAAGACGCTTGATCTAAACCAGTAAAATAGAAAATGGTGATCTTGTTCTGTTAGCAATTTCTACGATAATTAGGAGTAAACTGAAAGTAATGAGTAAAGACCATAATATTAACTCCGAGGAAGAAATTTCCTGTTAACATGCAAAAGAGCCTCTCTCGGGCTTTTACCCTAGCCGCCCCAGTGGCTTCCTTCCCTAGCGACCTTCTCTTTCTTCTCTATCTTCTTCAAGATAGAACCCATTTCCAAGTATTGTAGCTAGCTAGAAGGATTATTCTTAGAATTTAAGATGGAATCTCCTTTAGCAAATAGATCCCGAGAGTCTGGTTTGATCCTTAATTGAGTGAATGTGGGGAAAAACGCCACAAGTGAGAGGTGATCAGAGAGCCATTCACTTCCAACATCTTTAAAGCTGAAGAGTAGAAGATTCTGAAATGAGTATTGCAGAATTTTGTGCTGTACCACAATTTCGTTTTGTCAGCTTGTTTCATCCTTGTCTGTTGTGTTTCATTAGGGAGGTTTTGTTTTGTCTCTCTGTATCTCTTATTAGAGAATAACGATTACATTGCGAGTAAGGATGTTTGTTACATTGCGTGTAAGGATGTTTGTTTCCACCCTATCTTTATTCTCTAATATTACATTGCGTGTAAGGTTTGAACCAAAAAAATAAAACAAAAAGAAGAAGAAGAGTAAGGGTAGAAGCAATGTTCCAGTTCCAAAAGCACAAGTCCATCCGTTGTACAGTGCTTTGTCACACTTCACACAGTTCGCCTCTGCAATCAGATATTTAAGTCTGCTGCGCACAGAAAATAAAAACAATAATATTAAATTATTAAAGATCTTTAAATGTGATTTCTATATATTATAATGGTAATTATCCTCGATGATATTTCATATTATGAAATCATTCCATGATATTCATGATAGTCTCATCATCTATACTAGTAAACATGTATTTCTCAATATATGAAATCAAGCAATCATTCATAAACTCGTCACCCATTCGACTGCGGCAATACTCTTCCTAAAAGAATTGGCCAAGAATCGTTACTTGACTAATATGTACTAATATATATATATATATATATATATATATATATATATATATATCAGATCCTATCCAGAGGGAGTTTAGGGTTTAGGGTCACTTTTCAGTTGCATTTTCACATTTCGACTGTTCTATTTTTAGCTACTAATGTATAGATCATCTCTGCAAAATTTCAACCAAATTGATGGTCGTTAAAACATTGATAACTGCCTTAAAGCTAGTACGGTTTAGTTTGGACAGATTCAGTTCGTCCACTAGTTTAAGTGAGTTAGATACCTTAAAGATCATCAATTTGGCTGAAATTTTGCATAGATGATCTATACATTAGTACCTAAAAATTGAACAGTCGAGATGTGGATATGAGACCAAAAAGTGACCCTCAACCCTAACCTCGCTCTAAAATTTCAAAGCTAGGCTCTGGATAAAATCTGTATATATATATATACTATTATTAAGAAAAGAGTCTTTGTTAGCCAAAATTGAAAATTTTGATAGATTTAACCTTGAAAGATAAAAAAACTTTGACAATAAATTAAATCACAAGGGTAAATAAGACAATTATAAAATATATTTTATTAAAAAAACTGAAAAGAAATGATCCCACAACCCCCACTATTTTCTCTCTGCAATAACTACCCACTGAATCTATTTCTTTTGTAGATAACTTTTTTTTTTTCACAATTAAAATTTTCTTACACATGCAGAGCATGTGATTACAGACTAGTGTGTATATATATATATATATATATATATATATATATATATACAGGCGGGTTCTGAAGCGGACGTCCGCATTTCGCTAAAGTACGGACGCCGGCGCTGCAGTCCAGCTCAGGCGTCGACGGCTACGCGAATCGGGCCGGAAGGAGGCCGGAAGCATCCCAGACGGCTTCTGGACACCGTTCGAGGTCGGAGGAGGTCGGGGTTGCCGGTTTCTGGGCAGCCACCTCACCTGCAACTGCAGGTTTTGTGCAGCACCGGAAAACCTGTCGCCGGCGACTCCACTAGACCGCAGACCCCTCCGCACGACCCCTGGCCTCCCTCCGGCAAGCCGCGCCGCTCCGTCGTGGCCTGAGTTGGGCTGCAGCGCCGTCGTCCTCACTTTAGCGAAAGTCCGGACGTCCTCTTTAGAACGCTTCCGTATATATATATATATATATATATATATATATATATAGGGCCATTCTAGGAGGGATCCATTTTAAGGGTCACTTATTACTTATTAGATCCACTTTTTGATCATATGATGCATCTCGACTGTTTAGTTTTTTGGTCTATATAAGTACATCACTTTTGTAAACTTTCAGCCAAATTGATAATTGTTAAGACATTCATAACTATGATTTACACTTACAAACATGAACAGTTGAGGTTGGACAAATTTGGCTCGTCTATTGATTTAATTTAGTTCGATATCCAAGCTATCATCAATTTGGCTAAAAATTTACATATGTGATTTACTTATGGAGTTCTCATAACTGAACGATCGAGATGTATATATATGATTAAAAATAGGTTCTACAAGAGATTCTTTAAAATGGCCAAAAAAAGGGATCCCTTACTAGAAAGGCTCTATATCAGTATTAATTAAGAGAATAGGTCTTATGGTTAAATTTACATAATTCCTCCAAATGCCCATCTTTGATTAAATTGTTTTAATAGAAATTCAAACATGTGGCATGGATTATATGGTAAAAAGAAAAAAAATGGACAATATGCTAAAAAGAAAAAAAAAAAAGAAATAGGCAGGAGTGAGATAAATGTTCTAGATAAAACTAAATAACTTCCATGATTATTGTATGATTTTATTTATCCTAATAAAAGTCTTTTAAAATGTTTTTTGGTTGGAAGTCTTTTAATCTATTTCAACAATGTTCTCGTCCGGCGGCGCTTGGACTGCCGGTTGGCTCCTGCCTCGTCGCCGTCATGGGGTTCGTTGTAGGACGGGGGATCGATGTCTACTGCCCATAGGCCATAGGAGTTTCGGAGGGGTTTTTTTTCCCAGGTACTTTCAGTTTTGGCTTGGCTGGGTTAGTGGAGGTGGAAGGTGGTCGTGCTGTTACAGTCTGGTGATCGATCCCGATGAATGGTTTCTTGGACAGACGGCGCCGCCATGGGTTTCGATTGTTGGCCTTGGGCAGTGGGGTGTGGGAACCCGGATCGGGGATGTGTTGTTTAGTGTGATGCAGGTAGGTGGCGTGGCTCGGAATGATGGGATCACTGCTTTGGCTGTGGGGATCGTGACGACACGGGTCGGCGACATGGGTCTGACAGAATTCCGCCGAAAGGTAACATGCATACGACGAGGATGATGGAGGAGATGGTGGACTGGGCCTGAATCAAGTTGCTGGACCTGGAGTGATCTCCTTGGTGACTACTCTTTTGGGCTTAGTTGTTGGGCTGAGGTTCTACATTAGTCCATTAGCTTCTAAATTTGGGCTAGGGTTTAGGCTCTTGGCCCAAACCTATGTTTTTAGTTTTTTGTCTAATTTATGTTCCCTTAAATTAGGAACCTAACGAGTGTAGTTTGGCTTGTCTATTCGCTATGTTTTTTTCATAGCTTATAGGCTCGCTTTTAAGTAAGCGATAAGTTTAAATATAGTTAGTCTATCTTATGTACCACTATGGCTCCTCCACGAATCCTTGTTCTGACCATTGTTATGTGTCAGCAGGTGGGTATGTAATGGCCTTCTTGGCATGCACTATTATCAATGGAATTACCATTATTTCAAAAAAAATATTAAAAATCATACAATTACATAATACATGAGTTGCTAACTTAAGATTCTCATCTCTCCATCCAACTCTATCTCTCTTAGAGAGATGTCCTCTTTTTCTCTCTTCTGGGTTATTCTAGGGTTTCTAGCCATGGTGATTCATGGCGGTTCTGAAGTTCGACCAATATGGATGTGCATCCCGTCCATTTGGTTGTATTGACGATGGCGGCGTAGGAGCGATCCCTTACCTTCTCGTCCTGAGTCTCGCAAGGGAGATCTCTCGATGGCCATCGACTTTAGTTGATGTGGTTTTGTACCTTGGAATCAGAAGGGAGACAACGTTCTCCCTTCTACTCCCCTTCTCGGCGGCGGTTGGTATGGCAGCACCAATGGTGATGATGGTCGTTCTTGTGCCTTCGGGTCAAGATTAGAGATGTGGAGCTGTGTTGTGGAGGGAGGCTCTTCTACTAGAGGCGGTGGTGAATCCAAACTTGGCTTCCTTACTGAGGAAGAGGATGGAGCTATATCCATGGGTGAATGGGCCCCGGCACCGAGTTTTGGCTTTTCAATTGGTGGTCAAGGTCTTGTCCCTCTTGTAGGCTATAATCTAATACGGTTCTATACTTCTCAGTACAAGGATGATGGTGGCTATGGTGTTCTCGCTGGCGGCAGCCTTGTTGGCTCCAGCTGTGGTAGTGGGTTGGAGGCCACCAAGGTTGGAATTGATCTTGGTGGCTTTGGGCTTTTGCTAGGGTTTCTCATAATTGGGCCTATTGGGTTAGCGTCGGCTGGTTTAACTTGGGCCCATAGCATGATCAGGGTTATTGTTTTTATTTTCGGTTTGGGTTATTATCATTTTTTAAGGAATGATGATGGCTCTATTATTTTCTTTTTTTGAGTGAGGAAGTTAGACAAGTAACAAGTAGCCTCGAAGGTAGTTTATTGATTTCGGGGTTGTTTTGTTTCTTGTTTTTGCGCTTAATCTAAAAAGGTGGGTGTGCTAGGGGTATGCTAAGTAGTATGCTCGTGTGAGGGGTGTGCTAGGATTGTGTGCTCTATGTAATGGCTTCTACTGACAAACCTCTGGGCAAGTCATTATTGTACTGCTTGCTGAAATACTGAATGAGATTGACCTTTTCACCTAAAAAAAAAAAAGGGCTAAATACTGTTTAGTACCCTATGGTTTGTGCCCAACATCAATTCAATCCCTCGACTTTCAATTTCATCAAAAACACCCCTGCATTACTATATCTCGTATAATAGGTCTTTCCGTTATCATTCCGTCAACAGCAGCCGTTAACTCGCTGACATGGCATACCACATCAGCGACTGTAGGCCCATCTCTAAGGCAAAATTCCCAAATTGTCCATGCCTCCATTCTAACCCATAAATCCTATTATAGTCCTCATTGTTCACCTCTCTCTCTCTCTCTGCATCACGATTTCATTGAAAACTAGAAAAGGCCATGGATAACTTGGCCTCCGACGACGGCGACTGAAGGCAGAGCTTCCCAGAGGGACATGCCCTCGCCGCCATGATTGCCGAGGGAGGTCCAGGCGCGCTAGGTTCAGTTGCGAGGCCGATCAAGCTCTCCAATCTGGCCATGGTGGGATCGAATCGGAGTGATGGAGATCTGAGAGATTCACTCTCCGACCACAGTCGAAGTCGTACCGATGCCATTAGCTTCCTTGCGGCTGAGTGAAGAGGAGCCCCGTCCTCCCTTCTCCGAAGTAGCAGCGACGACGGCAGGACGAAGCCCAAAAACTTCTTAGATTTTCCTGCATATTTTCCGACTCTGGCCACGGCTGGACCCTAGACTGGTGGTGGTAGCTTCATCTTGGCTAGGTGAAGAATCTTATGGTACCTTCTTGTCCATCTGTCAACTTGGGACAGAGAATCGAAGAGGAGAAGATGTTTGAGTTTTCCGGCGAATTTCCGAAGGTGAAACCAATTTGATCGAGCCCTCCTGCTGCTCCTTGAGGGCGGGGGTCTTCAGGCTCGAGTGTGATTGGGAATGAGAGAGAGAGATCCAAAGACTTGATCATTTTGGTATCCAAAGACTTGATCTCTTTGATTTGATTCTCGATTCCACATTTGTGTTTTTTGTTTCTACTTGGTGCGTGTTTTGAATTAGAATACCCTTTTGGATTTTGCTGGGTTTTTTTGTTTGTTTGAGCTTCTCTAATTCATGGTGTTAGTTTGGTGTTAATTGTGTTCTTTCATCTTACTCTAATGGAGCTTAATATTACTGGAATATGGTGAACTAGGTTTGATGGGAATTTGGTGAGGATCATGTCCCCGTCGAACCAGGCTAACCAAGTTTGATGGAAAGATTCTAGAGTGTGGAGCGAGGAGAGGCCGACGGAGGAGACGGCGGAGTGGGGTAAGTTGCGGCAGTGTTCGGCGAGGTAGTTGGGGGTGAGGAGGGTGAGAAGGCAGACGGCGGAGAGAGAGGGGTTAGAATGGAGGCATGGACAATTTGAGAATTTTGACTTAGAGATGGGCCCACAGTCGCTGACGTGGCATGCCATGTCAGCGAGTTAACAGTTGTTGTTGACGGAATAATAACGGAATGACCTATTAAACGAGATCTAGTAATGCATGGGTGTTTTTGATGAAATTGAAAGTCGAGGGACTGAATTGATGTTGGGCACAAACCACAGGGTACTAAACAGTATTTAGCCCAAAAAAAACAATATTAATTAAAGTCCTTGGATATCCTTAAAACCGTATTATGATAATTTCAAAAAAGGGGAGCAATCTGACTACATATATATTTTATGAGAAGTTTTATATAGACATCCCCAATTATTAATGCACACCACCTATATTTTTTCGTCATCAAACTTCCATCTATACCGCTCTTCATTAATTGATAAATAAAAACAAAGAAGAGTCCACAAAAATAACATAAGAATAAATGCTTTATATATCAAAATATTAATTAAATATTTTCTTATAGGTTAAATTTTCTCCTCGTCTTCATAATACAATCTAGGGTTAAATATTTGTTACTCCTCAAACTTTCCCCTGAAAAACAGTTTAGTCCCTCGCCTTTTAAATTAAACAGAATAGTCCTTATTCTTTTTAATTCTCACACAACTGGTCCCAAAATGACTATTATATCCTTCATTTCCTCTTTTTTTTTCTTTCTATTTTTCTTATTTATTCTTTTCTACCTATCTCTCTCTCTCTCTCTCTCTCTCTCTCTCTCCAAGTTCACCTCCCGACCTCGAGTTTATCCATATCGACGACGACCCATTTTCTGGTCAGGCTAGATCGTTGATAGGATGCCCCACCTTCCTAACCCGAAAATCATGGCTGCCATGACCGGATTCTGATCAACATCATCAACCACCTAAACCTCCCACAACTCTCTACTCCAGTTCCCCAACCCCAATTCCAGCTCCGACCAACCCAACTCTGATCTAATTTCCAACCAACCTGCCTCTACCGAGCTCCACTCCCAGCTCGCCTGCCCCAAATTCTCAGGCTCTTTGCCTTTCCCAACCCACCCTCCCAACCAGGACCCACCGGAGGAGCTTTCTTCAGACCCAATAGCGCCGGGAGGCCCACCCATATCATCCACTCTGAACATCATCCCATTTCCGGTGAAAGCCCCAAATTCATCAGTAGAATTCGATTCAGTGGTTTCACTCTCGCAATCGGACTCCGAATCTCTATCGTTCTATGCACTGGAGTCGGAATAGGATTTGATATCAGAGGGATTCGATTTGGGGCGACCTGACCAGGAATCTTGATCCTCAAAGATCACAGGATCCTCCTCATATTTCTCAATTCAAATCACATAAAGATGAAGCAAGTTCAATAACACCAACACCTATGAGAATCTGCTAAGACCTTTGTGGCTATGAGTGTTCTACTCACAGCACAAAGCTCGTTGATGGTAAGCAGTTTGCCCAAAACGGCAGCATTTACGATCTCCGATATGGCCTCGATGGAGTGGAGATCGGACAACGGAGACCCGATAGCTGCGATGGCAGAGACTGCAGCGGTGGTTTGATGTAGAAGCTTCTGGCTCTCGGATTTGGACTTTATGAATGGAATTTGGGCCTTTTGCGCGGTGGAGAATCCCATGGAGGTGGAGGCGAGAGTGGAGATGTGGTTGCAGATGGAGGCCCATTCGAGCCATTCGAGGATTTTGAGGGTTTCAGATTGGAGGGAATAGGCGAGGAAGAGTTAGTGACGACGGCGGTGGGGATGGCAGTGGGTTTGGGGAAGAGAGGGCTGCGGAGCTATACTGTTGGACAAGGATAGGAACCCAACCATTCAAAAAAAAAAGGATAGGAACCCAAAGGGGGAGGAATCGGAAGAAGAAAAAAAAATAGAGAGAAATGGATGATGTGAAGGTCTGGAGAGAGAGAGAGAGAGAGAGAGAGAGAGAGAGAGAGAGTAAAAGAAAGTGACCCAAAAAAAAGTGTGGGGTATAATAGTCATTTTGAGACCAGTTGTGTGAGAATTAAAGAGAATAAGGACTACTCTATTTAATTTAAAAGGAGAGAGACTAAACTGTTTTTTAGGGTAAAGTTTGAGGAGTAACAAGTTTTTAACCCTACAATCTACGTCTCTTTAAGATCATACGTGAACGTCAATGAGATAGAAAAAATTATTGTAGTCAATACGAAGAATTATAAAGCAACCAAATTGGTTGAAACATATTGAAAGAAGTTATAAAACCATCAAATATATATTGGATGCATGAATACTTCATGATCAATCACTTTGTTTGCAAAACAACCAGCATGGCTCATTCTTTACTTATTTTAATATTAACCATGACTATATCGATCACGAAGATATTGACATACATTGAATAATTTAAAATCTTTGAGGCATCAAGATTTTCAACTTGAAAAACAACAAAGATAAAAATGTTAAGTTATTCAATCTTCTAGCAATATACCAACCTCATTTATGTGAGAAATAAGAAAGGTAATTAATAATTACCATATTGATATGTTCTGAAATCAATTAGCAATTAATTCCATAATATAACAAAAAGAATGTATCAAACAAAAATTTATGATACATAGCCGACCTTTTTTTATTTTTTTTCCTTAATTTTTTCTCATTTTTTTATTTAATGAGGAGGAGCATAGATGAAAGATTGATGAAAAAATGAGACAAAAAATATAAGGGATGTACATTAAGTAATTGAGGGTGTGTATTTAAAATTTCTCATATTTTATTTAGACAAACAAAGATAAAAAAAAAATTAATATTAAATAGAGCCAATTGACACACTCTAACGAGTATATTAATTAAGAGGTTGACACATGCGCTAATGCATGATCAGATTCTAGTGTCTGTGTGTCCGCGCGCTAGTCAAGCAACGTGTGTGTGTGTGTGTGTACTAGTCAAGCAACGATTCTTGGCCAATTCTTTTGAGAAGATATTGCTGCAGTTGAATGAGTGATGAGAATGATTGCTTAATTTTATATATTGAGAAAGACATTTTAACTAGTATAGATAATAAAATTATCATGAAATGATTTCCAAATGTGAAATATCGTCCATATTAATAAAATATGTTATAAGGATCCCTCCTAGAAGGGTCCTATATATTGATGTTAATAAAATATTTGTTTAATCGTTTCCGTATTGACTCGAAAATTCGTAAGCACGAAAGAAATATAAATAATTAATTATAATCAATTATATGATAAAAAAGCTTGGAATGTGGAATACTATATAATATATTATATTATATATAAATGATTATAGATTTATAGGGGCGCACATTTCCTTAAAGAAAAAAGAAAAAATTAGGGGACATTACCAGAACTTGGGCCCACGGCCCACCAAGTTTGGGAATTAATTTAAAAATATACTAGATTCTGAACAACCTTTTAATTTGTGTCTCGTTAGCGTGTGTCAATTAACTCTATTTAATATTTTGATGGTTAACTATCCATATATGCAATAATGACCCACAATTCAGATAACTTTCCACTTTTTTTTGTCAAATAACTTCTATTTTTTTATCAATACTAGCCCCTGGAGCACATGTCAATTGACTTTTATTTTTATTTTTTTAATTTTAAAAAGTTATCTTTCCTGATATTGGGGAAGTTTCTCCTTTTTTAATGGGAAGTATTGCAAATTTTTGAAATATGACATAGTCAATTGACTATCTTATCCTCATATAGAAATAATTTATTTATTAATATCTATATTATGTGAGGACAAATATGGGAGTTCAAAAATTTAACCATTCCCTTGAGAATTGGCTTGATTATATAAGATATAATTTAAAAAAATTTACACATGTAGAGTATGTGACCAGAAAACTAGTTTACGTTGTTGAAACAATTTAAAAGACTTCCAACAACAACAAAAAAATATTTTAAAAGACTCTTATTAGGAGAAGTTATATCATAAAATAATTATGGAAGTTATTCAGTTTTATCTGGAAGAGTTATCTCACTCCTACCTATTTCTTTTTTTTTCTTTTTTTTTATTATCTTTTTACCATATTGTCCATGCAATATGTTAGGTTTTCTATTGAAACAAATTAATCAAAGAAGGGCATTTGAAGGAATTATGTAAATTTAACCATAAGGCCCATTCTCTTAAGAATTAACTAGACCAAAACACACACTCTGTGTGTGGGTTTAATTTTCAAAAGAAAAAAAAATCATTGGAGATTGTGGGGAGTTTTAGAAGTTTTTTTTTTTTTTTCCTCTTTTGCTGTGGAACTGTGGAAGTGGGAAATTATAGAGAGAGATTTTAGGGGGAAATAAATTAAAATTTTATTATGTTATTTTGTTTATTACGATTATGACCTCCATTTACTAAAAGATATTTTTAGATAATCTATGGTCTAATTTCACGTCTACTTTGGCTAGCAAAGTCTCTTTAATATGCTTCTGATGCTCATCTCGGGTTTATGGAAGAACAGAAACTCACAATTATGGGAAAACAAAGCTAGTTCGGCCTCTGACATTTTTCAGAGATGTATAACGTGGTTGGAGGAGTTTCACCAAGCTAGTAAGCCTGTTGCTGCTGCAGCCCAGCTACCGGTCAGTAAGAAGTGGAGTCCGGAAAGCACAGTGGAGCTTACTTTGAATGTGGATGGAGCGTTTCTTCCTCAGTTGCCAAAAGGAGGACTGGGAAAGGTTCTTCGAAATACTAGTGGAGAGGTTCAAGCTGCATTTCAAACTGCAGTTCAGTTTGTTAGCTCTCCCATGCATGCTGAACTTCTTGCAATTCAATCAGGTTTGCAACTCGTCCGCGTGCTTCAATTCGAATCGGTTTGCATTGTGTCGGACTGCTTATTGGCTGTGCAAGACATCAATAATGGATCTCCTATTCTAACAGAGTATGGACCACTAATTGAGGACATCGGGTTCATCCTACAGCAGCTGCATCCTATCAAGATTACTTATGCACCTCGTGCATGTAACAAATTAGCTCACCGGTTGGCTAGTTTAGCATATGAATCAGAGCAAAGTGTTAGCTGGTTACATACAATCCCAGATTGTATCCAGGACATTGTACAACAGGAGATTCCTCCTCTCATTTAACTAAATGACATCTCAGTCTGCCATTCAAAAAAAAAACAAAGCCTCTTCTTTTAATAATAGTATAGATGATATAAAAACCGTTATTTCTAATTGGAATCTAATAATCTAATAAAAAAAAAAAAGGGGAAGCATGTTTCCTCCCTAATATAATATGAATATATTATATGTGTGTGTATTTTTTTTTCCAAAAATTGGGGACGCAGTTGGTCTCTGCCTCTCTCCGCCATTGGTGGGAGGCAATTCTTGAATCGTGTTTGCGTTTTATTGCGAGTTTGCCAGAACAATCTATCTACTTGATATCAGTTATTATTATCGCCCGCTGTCCGGACAACCAGCTCAGTCGGCATTGGAGAATTCAAAGATGGTGGTTACCGGACATGCACGGCATGTACAGAATATTGCACTGCCAACGTGGAAGATATGTACGTCAAGCTGATTGATTGGTATAATATTTAATTTAAATCATCAGGAACAATGACCCTACACAGATCTCTAATCATTCGATGGCAACTGCGCAGGCCACTGTGCTTTAATTGGATTGTGCTACCAATCAATTCACTGATGAAGTAGTAGCTCAGGTTTCGTCGATCTTACATATAACGACAAGTTTGACTCTTCTTCTACTTCTTCTACATACTTTTTCACTCCCTTCATGTACTTGAGTTAGCTAGAGATTCAACCTTGTTAGTGTGTCATTGTACTAATTTAAGCCATCTTGTTTCTGTTTTGTTTGGTCAGCTGACTCCAACAGTCATAATTTACTAAACCAGATGGAGATTAATGATCGGTATATTATCACATATTACGGGGTTCTGTTTGAATAACAAAAAATTGACTTTTTGTAACTAATTAAAGAACTTAATTAAAGTCCAATTCTCAAAATGGCTGGATACAGATCAAAAGCGAACATAAGCTTTTGGATAATTAGGTCGTAATCAAGCTTCGTTATCAAATTCTTAATCTGTGAGATTCCTCGTAATCACTAATTTGTCGAGAAATCGAAAGTCCTCGCCTGTAGTAATCCGTGATTTAAGCGAAAAAAATTTGTGACGCATGAATTCTTCGCTGATTAATTTACGTGAGGAGTTTGAGTTGTTACATAGCACTTTGTGTAGGTCCACCTATTTATCAGGAATCGATTCCTGAATACTCAGAAATTCGATTACGAAGGGGGGAGATGGGTTTAGGAATCATTCCTCCGGAATTAATACTGATTCCTTTCTTCTCTTATTCCACTTGTCTCCGATTCATAGTTATTTTATATTCCAAGTAAGTAAACGTGCCATAAATTAATATTGGATAAGTTACTTGTTTCCATCATAAATTTTTCAAACCTTAGCTGGCTACGTTGACTGCTACGTTTTAAATGTGTAAATCAATTTTCATAAGCCTCTCTCATCCATCCCTTCTAGAAATGGCAGAAAATTAATGAAAAGTAATTATATTTGACCGGAGTATGACATGGATATGGAAAAAGTGTGATTTGAATGGAAAAAGTTGTATGAACTTTATTAATAGCCGATGACATATTCGTTTTGAAAACTTAATGGGAAGAACAAAATTAACTTGTCCTACTTCTGGGAAAGAATAATTGGGTGTTATATATAGGAAGCTTCGTCTTAATTTTTAGAAGATATGTAGATCTCACTCACCAAAGCTGAACTCTTCAAGTTAATCATAACGAAAATATCAACCGATAGCTCATAACTATCTGCCCCAAAAAAATTTAGAGTGTAGGTACTGGGTAGTCAAACTATAGAACACAGAGAAGACGCGTTTTAATTCCAAGCATCAATCATCACCAGTTTTACGGGTAACTCTGTCTAGATATTAACACTTTTAAATCATGTCATGCATGACCATATAATTTAGCTGAAAATTTACAAAAATGATCTATATATTAGATCCTAAACAGTAAACGGTCGATATGCCGAAATACGACCGAAAAGTGGGTGCCACAAGAAATCCCCTTAAAATGACCAAAAAAGAGACCCTTATATAAATAAATAAATATATATATATATATATATTGTTAACTTTGTTGCTCGACTAGTGCTCATTTAAACCACGTCTACAGGGGCGGAACTAAGAACTTGTAACTTAGGGAGGTCGATTATAATATAGACGTCTTACCAAAGAAATAAAACTGTGTAATTTTTTCTTTAGACTTCGACCATGGCAAGCAACTTTTATTTTATTTTATTATTATATGTTACTCTACAACTCTTATCATGAGTTGATCAACCTCAAAATCTAGAAGATCACTATGAGTGATAGGAAAAAAAAATATTAGTGTGACGGTGTTACCACTAAACGATATACAAAACTATCTCTTTAATAAATAAAAAAATCATAATTAATATCTCTTGGATTCTTTTTCCTCATGTACGATTGCATCTCATTAAACGAATTCCTTTTCGTTTCAAAAAAAAAAAAGAATTCTTTTTAATTTAAATACTTAATGAGAGGTTTTTCTGGTGAAAATAATTGCGAGATTTAATTACCATTTCTATTGAATTTTTTGTATATTACTATTGATGTTGCAAATATTATTATCTATATGGCTGTCCACGTAAATACTCATTAGTTGTGTACTTTGATGTAAACCCTACCTCTATATAAAGGAGGCTAATGAGACTGAATGATATAGTTTTACTTCCTCCCTACTATTCTCCCTCCATATTCTCTCTACTTTATAACACGTTATCAGCACGCTCTGCTATTATTTTTTGAAAACTCTATGATGATCTACGAGTTTATGGTGCAACGCTGTTGCTATTAACTATAACTTATGATCTATGAGTTTATTCATGATCTATGTCATTTATGCATATTAGGTTATTTATTAAGGTGCCATCGATTCCTGCCTTATTTCATGAGTTTATTTCATGATCTATGATCTATGCTTTAATATTATATATAATCATTACGGTGCGATCGATTCCTGCTTTATATATTGATATACATATGTTCTTTTTCTCATATATGAGTATAATTGCTGAAAGTTTTGGTTGATCACGCAAATAGAATCATACCCGTTTTCCTTTCTGACAATCTCAATTTTTTTTGTCAATAATCATGCCTCTCTCCTTTATTTTTGGTTTTGCAACCAAAACCCAACGTATTATCCCGTAAGGTACAATAGAGGCATTAGTTTTTACTTGTCTATTTAATAACATTTTCTGGGGTTTTTTGTCAGTATACACTCATAAGATTTTTTTTTTGTGTGTTTCCCTCAATTATCGTTAGGCAACACCACCTCCTCCTCCGGGCCCAGAATATGTAAGACGTGAGGAAGTAGAGGAGATGATCAGATTGGCTAATCCTAGGGCCCAACTGGATGGGGTCTATGAGGGACCTTTCCCTCTGCATATCATGCTCGCGCCCTTTCCCAGGGGTTATAAAAATATCATATTTTCTACTTTTTCAGGGGAAGACACAGAGGATGTGGCAACCCATTTGGCCAGGTTTAGGGTGCAAGGCGGCCAGTACCAGAATGATGATATCCTCAAATACATGATTTGGTACTTCTCTCTCGGGAGCTACCTTTAGATGGTTTTCCAAACTTCGACCAGGAACAGTGGCGGATTGGCCCGCGATGGAAATTCTTTTTTGAGAAACTTTCGGAGCCATTGAGCCTGAGGTGGACTTGGCTTCTCTCACTCAAATGGCCCAGTAGCCTACAGAATCCGCTGTGGCTTATCTTCAGCGTTTCCAAATTCAGAAAGCCAAGCTGAACGTCATCTTGCTTGAGAAATAGTTAGTCAAGCTGGCGGTCAAGGGTTTGGAGCCTCGTCAGCGAAAGAAGCAGCATGGCAGCATGATCCAGTCAATGGGAGAACTCATCACAGAGGTGCGCAGCTTCGAACATCTCCTAAGAGAAACAGACGCAAGGAAGAATGCGTCCAAATGGACATACGTACCAGGAAAACATCGCACCGTAGCGGCCCTGAGCTACCAGCCTGCTACCTATGACCCTTACTACCATCATCACAGTGAAGAAGTGGTTCAGGAGGACAATGAGGAAGAGGAGAATGATATCGTTGCTTATGAACTAACTGGGAGGAAGAATCCAGCCCTGAAGCAACTGAAAATTTCCAAGGAACCTGTCAAGCTCAAATCGATGGCCTTCACCAAACTTGAATTCGCGACATATACATATGACGCCAATAAGGCACATGAGATTCTAGATGAGATGATCGCTGCGAAGATGGTGAAGACCGACTTTGGACCTTTTCCTCGACCAGAACAGCTGAAAGGGAAGAAGTACTGCAAATTCCACAACTTATGGAATCACAATACCGCGGACTGTGTGAAGCTCAAAGACCAGATTCAGGTATGGCTTAATAATGGCAGTTTGCAAGTGGAAGCTTCAGTAATGGCAGCAGCGCTTGTGGACCTGAACCCTTGATAGGAGCATTTTAATGTGGTATTTTAATAGTTAATTCCTCACATTTTGCTTAGTTAATTCCTTAACGAATCGATTTTTAACTCAATTTCTATTTTTTAGGTACATTGGAGTAGATGATGATGAAATGAGTTGTTTGGCCCCAAAATGAGCATTTTGGCCTGACAAAGCGTGTCTTGGAGAAATTGAGCCAATGAGAAAGCGAGCTAGACAAGAAATGAGGAGTGGCAGACTAACCATCCGAACTCCAAATGAGTTGAACCTTTCCAGATTCATTCTAGAAAGCCCAAGGATCATTTCTTATGAAGAGTGCCAGAGCAAACTATGAGTGGAAGGCCTTCAAACAATCAGTCCAATTTTCTACATAAGCAAAACTGGAAAACTGGACCTGTAAGAGGTCCAGCAGCATTTTCGGCCCAACCGCATGGAATAAAAATCTAAAAATTTGTCAGGATGATCTACACTCATAGTGGAACATTTCATATGAAGAAGTCGAAGGCATATAATGAAGTCTTGTTGGAGAAATAATTGAAGAAATAAAGGGGCAGAAACTGACCTAAAAACAGCTCAATATTCACATGTTCATGTTTCCTACCCACATGAAGAAAGCTAGATGCTTTTCTCTTTTTCCTTGGATATATTTTTCTTCTACAATCTCTTTAATAGATCATCATCACTTCCATGTTGCTGCACCTTCATGCTTTGCTTTCATTTCATCATTTCACTATCTTTTCCATATTTTACAAGTGAACTTAGATCCACTTTCATTATTTTTCTTCCACTCATAATTTCACTCTTCTTTTTCTTCCCTATATAAACACCTTCTCCTCTCATTCTAACACACATTCCGTCATCCATTCCATCTTCTTTGTCTCTCCACTTCCTTTCCATTTTCCTATACACATTCCTTCATCCATTCCATCTTCTTTGTCTCTCCATTTTCTTTCCATTTTCCTATACACATTCCTTCATCCATTCCATCTTTTTTGTCTCTCCATTTCCTTTCCATTTTCCTATAGACATTCCTTCATCCATTCCATCTTCTTTGTCTCTCCACTTCCTTTCCATTTTCCTTTCCATCCTCTTGTTTCATGTTTCTGCATTTCCAAGCAAAGAGAAAAAGATAGAATTACACCATGAAGGGAGTGGATGATGAAAAGCTTGAGACGTTGATTTTGAATCTTGAAAGCAAGACTTCACTATCACGGCACAAGGTGGAAGATGACGGCTAGGAGGCTTCATGGCTTGTTCTTCTCTTCTTCTCTTTGCTTGGAAATGCAGAAACTTGAAACTAGAGGATGGAAAGGAAAATGGAAAGGAAGTGGAGAGACAAAGAAGATGGAATGGATGAAGGAATGTGTATAGGAAAATGGAAAGGAAATGGAGAGACAAAGAAGATGGAATGGATGAAGGAATGTGTATAGGAAAATGGAAAGGAAGTGGAGAGACAAAGAAGATGGAATGGATAAAGGAATGTGTGTTAGAATGAGAGGAGAAGGTGTTTATATAGGGAAGAAAAAGAAGAGTGAAATGATGAGTGGAAGAAAAATAATGAAAGTGGATCTAAGTTCACTTGTAAAATATGGAAAAGATAGAGAAATGATGAAATGAAAGCAAAGCATGAAGGTGTAGCAACATGGAAGTGATGATGATCTATTAAAGAGATTGTAGAAGAAAAATATATCCAAGGAAAAAGAGAAAAGCATCTAGCTTTCTTCATGTGGGTAGGAAACATGAACATGTGAATATTGAGCTGTTTTTAGGTCAGTTTCTGCCCATTTATTCGTTCAATTATTTATCCAACAAGACTTCATTATATGCCTTTGACTTCTTCATATGAAATGTTCCACTATGAGTGTAGATCATCCTGACAAATTGTCAGATTTTTATTCCATGCGGTTGGGCCTAAAATGCTGCTGGACCTCTTACAGGTCCAGTTTTCTAGTTTTGCTTCTGTAGAAAATTGGACTGATTGTTTGAAGGCCTTCCACTCATAGTTTGCTCTGGCACTCTTCATAAGAAATGATCCTTGGGCTTTCTAGAATGAATCTGGAAAGTTTCAACTCATTTAGAGTTCGGATGGTTAGTCTGCCACTCCTCATTTCTTGTCTAGCTCGCTTTCTCATTGGCTCAATTTCTCCAAGACACGCTTTGTCAGGCCAAAATGCTCATTTTGGGGCCAAACAGCTCATTTCATCATCATCTACTCCAATGTACCTAAAAAATAGAAATTGAGTTAAAAATCGATTCGTTAAGGAATTAACTAAGCAAAATGTGAGAAATTAACTATTAAAATACCACATTAAAATGCTCCTATCAAATTACCTCACACTTAGCTTTTGCTAGTCCCTTAGCAAAACAAAAATACAAAACAGAACAAAGGTTTGACAAAAAGCAAGTAAATGACTCTACTGCTCCTAACTGTTGTCTCATAGACTCCAAACTCATGGCTTTCACGTTAAACACTTAATCAAAATTGCATAGATAATTCCATGGTTAATAAACCTGTGACATTCATATGACTAAGCAAGATATGGAGAACTTAAGTTATACATTGAATGATAGCATGTTTCAAACAAGTCCAATCCAAACTCACAAGGCATACTCTCGATTTTTCTCTCAGAAATGGCTATGCTTAAAAGCTTCACACTCAAGTATACGCAAGAGAACAAATTGTAAGGCAACAAACAGCTTGCATATTTCATCAATAAACCCATTTTGTGAAGAATTTTTAAAGACCTCATGAAATGACTAAGTTCACAAATGGACTTAAACCATAAGCTCGACTGCGTAACTGACTCCACTAACCAAAGGCTGCCCATCTCAAGGATAAAGTCAGCACTTAAAACAGGTTGTAATGGGGCTAAGCTAGGGTTTTTGAAATGAAGATTAAGGATACAAAAATCCTAAGGACCTAGCAGAGCATATATGTACCATCTTATGTTACCATTTTTCTGGGCCAATTATCATTGTTTTGGGCCCAACTTTCACTCTAACAAATATGGAAATGGACAAAGGCCTAATTTTCAACTTTGAGCCTTCTACAAATTTGAAAGCCCAAAACCACACTTCAACAACTTCCCAAGAGTTTTCATTTCAATTTTTCTTTTTGATTTTTTTTCTTTTTTTCTTGGGCTTTTCCCCACCCCACACTTGTCTTTCATCATCACCCCTACATACTATGTCATGCTCTACTAAGTCCCTAAAACAAGGGTAGAGATATCTTGTACTAAGCTCATGGTAGGGTAGTGAGGGTGATGAAACAAAGGTTTTCAATGTAGGCTCAAAGGGGTTCATTCTAAGGAGTCCCACGACGGGCACAATTGGGGACACATGCTTGTTTGGCTATGGTGGTTACCCTAATGCCTTCTATCCTATCCAGGATCAGTGCATATTATGGCATACAAGTTTTGACAGTCACAACAGCCGAGTTCTAGTACTCTCTAGTTCATTAAAATCTATGGCACATGATCATTGGCTTTTCAAAAGAATGTTGAGGTTTTGCAAATACAGCCATGAAATTCTAGAATTATCAATAAGCACTTGAAAAGAAAGTATTTTAGCTCAACAACTCACTTAGGGTCAAATGAATCAGACTTAATCCTAGCATGCTTAATGAACTAAGTTACAATCCTATCTCAAATCTTCATACAAGCATCACAATGTTGATTAACCACAGAATTCAATTAAGTCCTATTTCGATTGTGAAAACCTTCAGCCATGAATTCAGAGACATGTTCATCCTAGACGTTAGGAGCATCCTAAGACTCAAACAAACAAAAACACTCTAAAACCAACATTTTTTTTTTTACAATTTAATTTAATTTCAACACTTAGATACGGGAACAGGGAGTCTCGATGTTTTTTACAATTTAATTTAATTTCAACACTTAGATACGGGAATAGGGAGTCTCGATGTGCAATGGGACTGAAACAGCTACCCTTTTTCAAGACTATGTTTAATCCAATATACCTTAGTGTATCCCAACATTTTCTTTTGTTATAAACATTTGTTTATTTTTATTTTTTTTCTTTATATACTAACTACTAAAATCACAATAAAGCAATAATCCGTCCCCCATACTTAATTCATGCATTGTTCTCAATGTATAAACAAATATAAAGCATGCAAAGCATAAATCAAGCATAGAAGAGAAAGTTAACACAACGAAACCTAAAACAACTTAAAATTCATGAAAATAAAATTGAAGGAAAAGTTCAAGAAAGCAAATCTGCGTTTGATGGTTCCACCACAGCAACAGTTGAAATGGGTTGCCTCCCATGCAGCGCTTAATGTTTAAAGTCTTTCATCCTAGACTTGTACCTCCATTTACTCCTTTGGAGGAGCGGTGTGCGGGTGAGTGGCAGCCCTCTTGCTGGTTTCAGCCTCCTGAGGAGGGTCCTCATGGTGTGATGTAGTAGCGTCCTTGCGAGGAAACCCAGGAGGATAACTCTGCAAGTTATTGACTTCCTGAGCAAGCTTGTTTATTGCAGTGTGACAGCGGATCAAAGAGAAGTTCATCTCAGAGATGTAATCGATCATGCATGTGACTCTCCAATCTGTCACCATAATACCATCGCGGAGAGAGGAGCACAAATCATCAATCGAATCCGACAAGCTTTCCAGGGTGGCCACAGGCCGAGGAGAACGAGCAGCTTGTGAGGAAGAAGACTCTCCGGGATGCAGTCTGGGAGAGCGACGAGGCAGAGGAGGGGGATTGCGGGTACGCTCACGGATAGGACGATGGTCCCCTGGATGAGTAAGCCCAGCTCTAGTGGCCGCTTGACGACCTTCTTCCTCCAAAGAGAGAACACGGCGTTGATTGACGCCCCTGCGAGGGGTAACCTTGGTTCGAGCCATGAGGAAGTAGAAGGAATTTGAAACTACACAGGCACACGGTTTAAACAAAGCTTCTCCGGGAAGGAGAAGAGTTATGACAGTTCACAGCCCAAGAAACACGTATGCAAATGAAAAAAAACTCCCCCACGTGTAAATATTCCTTTCTTTTCCGTAATTTACTGTAATTAGATCTGCTTTCGGCTGTAGCTTGTCTGTCACAGCTCCTCGAGATTCGTTTGGTTCCCCTACGTGTCCTTTCTTTTCCTGGATTTATGGCAATTAGACCTGCTTTCAGCTGTAGCTTGTCTGTCACAGCTCCTCGAGATTCGTTTGGTTCCCCCACGTGTCCTCCACGAGCCAACAGCTTTTCCGTGTTTTCGGGTGACTTTAATCCAATGCGTAGATTTAATCTCAGAGATCGTCCATCCAACGGTGGAGATCTGCTCACTCGTTCTATAAATAGGTGCATTCTGAGGGAGCGACTGTTCACTCCAAAAGAAAATTCTTCCGAGTTCCAGCCTTTCTCTCTCAACCCTTCAGCCTTTCTGTCGAAACTCAAAGCATTTCTTCAATTTCAATCCTTCTCCTCCCGATCTTCTCTTCCATCAGGAAGATTCAATCTCTTCTTTCATTCGAAAAATTAGATCACCAACACAACTTCCTCAACTCATCAACATGGAACCACGAACTCTGCAACTAATGGAGTTACAAGCCCAGCAACCAACCGAGGAGGGAGGAAGCATCCAAGCAGCCGGGAGTAGTGCCAACACGCCTATCAGACCGACCAATAACCGGTGGACTCCCACACCAGATCAACTAAGAATCCTCCAGGAGCTTTACTATGACAAGGTGCTTAAATGCCCAACTCCAGAGCAGATTCAAGAGATCTGTCTTAATCTGCAACAATATGGGCAGATCGAGGACAAGAACGTCTTCTTTTGGTTCTAGAACCTCAAGGCTCGTGAGAGGCAGAAGTTGAGGGAATTTCGGAACGTTCGGGTTGGTGGGTCTCTCGATCTCAATTTTGGATCCACTAGTTCTACTGATGATGGTAGGTCCATTGATCTAAACTTTGGTTCCACTGGTTCTACTAGTACTGACAGATCCATTGATCTAAATTTTGGGTCATGTGTCGGCTATGGTGTTGATGGATCGATCATGAAACAACGAGGAGAATATCACCAGGAGATTGAAACCCTTCCACTGTTCCCCATGCACGGTGAGAACGTCCTTGGTAACCCGAAGACTACTTCCGAGGAAGGTAGCGCATATGGTTGGTACTCCGGTGGCTGGGACGACAACAATGGTGGTTCTTGCATTTCTCTTGAGCTTAGTCTCAACTCCTCCGGAGCTGCTGACATGGCTTAGTATAGTGCATTATTAAATTTTTTTTTTAATTTTTAATTTTTTTTTAATTTATAGGACTCAAAAATGAAAGACAAAAATATAAATCCTAAAATAAAAACAAGGGAAAAGCTGAAAAATAAAAAGAATTAGGGAAAGAGAAAGCAAATCTGATTATATTCTGAATTGGGTTGCCTCCCAAGTAGCGCTTGTATTTTACGTCTTGCAGCCAGACGGTACCTACATTAAATAAAGTTAGTAACTATAATTAATAAAGAAATACAAAATAAAAACAAGTATAACTATTAATTACAAACTACAAGTATAATTAACAAGTATATTGTACATAAGACACAAGTTAAGTACACAAGTGAGTATAAAACGTGAAAAGTATTTTTACAAGTTTAAAGTGTGAAACAACAAAATAATTTACACGTATAGAGTATTCACAAGTATTTCTTTTGTTATAAACATTATTGATATCGAATCAAATTCCAAGCGGTAAATCAAGTGGACGTGCGGCCCAAGTATAGTCGCCTAGACACAAACTCCCTTTCAAATCGTTTGGGCAACCTTACTGAAATGGCCAGGTGGGGGAGGACGAACACGAGAGGAAAAATCCATTTTGGCATGAGCTACTCCCACATAGTGGTTTAGGCCCATTTGCAAGCACTTCTGGATTCAAAAACCCGTCATGAACGTTGTCCCCTTCCTAGACACTATTCCACATAGGCTATACTTACTAAGATGAAAAAGTTCATAAGTGTGAAGACAGTTCAACAAGTGTTAATAAAGGCCGCCCTCAACCTTAAGGGAGCTGAGCTAGGTACCAATAAGGGGTTTAGGCCAATATTAATAAAAGAGACTTCACCTATTCCTCTCAATTTACAACCTACAATTAAAATTCGTGTTCAATAATATAAATAATATTCAAGCTAAGTTTTAAACAATTTATATACAACAAATATATACAATAAATGATACAATTTAGCAAGTGATTTTTCAATCCCCGGCAACGGCGCCAAAAATTGGTACGCCTGAATTAAGCGCACAAAATTACCCTGCAAAAGACAATTGTTAGTATAGGATAAGCAGGGATCGTTCAGTCCGGGGATTGAGGGTACACATGTAATTGCAAAAATAAATTAATAAAAGTAAAAAGTTTTATGTACAAAAATAACAAATAAAGAATTAAAATAATAAAGTAAAAAGTATTATGTACAAAAATAAAACAAAGAATAGAAATATATACAAGTTAATGTAAAAATGGGGTATTGGGGTTTTCAAAACGCAAACAATAATAAAAGAAAGAAAATGTTTCAATTTTTAGGGATTCCAAATCAGATGTATGGACGTTGAGAACTTCGTAATACACCACTAGCTAAGATAAGAGAAAGACAATTTAACCTAATCTTCAATTACTAAAGCATGTGAATGAAACCAATCAAGAACTTTAGGATCGCCGCTAAAGCCTTATTTTCCCAAAATTACTTAGAACCGTGAACGCACTGCATCCTAAGCTTGCTTATTTGCAATCAAGGTGTAGAACGCTACCCTATCAAATTAACTCATTAAGCACACATAAACACATTAAGCTCTTTGGAAAGATTGATTTTAGAGTACAAAACTAGTGAGGGACGCCATCCTAGCATGCATTCTATTTGTTTGATTTCACCTAACATGTAGGCTTTACTACTTGAGTGTTTTAAGACCGTGAACGCACTGCACCTGAAAACTAGCTCCAATTACATGCTCATATTTTAGGTGATCAATCTAAGACATAAACATATAAAAGATTTTATAAAACAAAACCAAACAAAGCATTCACAAAACCTTGTAATCGAAAAAGAGATTCAAGAGCTAAATATCCATCACATAACTAGGATTTCATACTAGTTCTCAACAAGAAAATTACTCACTCATAGTTTGGAAATCCAAAAAAAAATAAAACCAAAAGAAATTACAAGGAAAAAGATAGAATTACACCATGAAGGGAGTGGATGATGAAAAGCTTGAGACGTTGATCTTGAATCTTGAAAGCAAGACTTCACTATCACGGCACAAGGTGGATGATGACGGCTAGGAGGCTTCATGGCTTGTTCTTCTCTTCTTCTCTTTGCTTGGAAATGCAGAAACTTGAAACTAGAGGATGGAAAGGAAAATGGAAAGGAAGTGGATGATAGGAGCATTTTAATGCGACGTTTTAACTGCATTTCCCTACATTTCTTGCGTTATTTCCTTATTAAAACCCTGTTTAGGAAAGTTTCCATTCTTTGATTGGGAAAGTTCCTATTTGTAGAAAGTTTATATTTTTGTAGTTTCTATTTATCATTTTTAGTAAGTTTCCGTTTTCAGTTTAGGAAAGTTGCCATTTTTCATTTTAGGAAAGTTTCTATTTTTCTTATTAGTTTCTATTTTCAGGACCTCCGAGCTAAAAAGTGGAAATGAACTCATAAATGGAAAGAGGAGCTTGCGAACACCAAGGGGAGCAAAGATGAAGGTGAAATGTACTAAAAGATCAATTTTACACATATTCCTACTCCGGCTAGGAGAAACCAAGCCAAGCAAAGAAGAAGGAGCGGCCGCCTGACCAAATGAACTTCAAATGAGCAGAAACCTTCCAGATCCATTCTAGACACCCAAAGGAACATTTCATATGAAGAGTGCAAGATCCAGATAGAAGTGGAAGGCCTTCAAACAATCAGTCCAATTTTCTGCAGAAGCAAAACTGGAAAACTGGACCTGTAAGAGGTCCAGCAGCATTTCCGGCCCAACCACATGGCAATAAATTCTGAAATTTTACCACAGTAATCTACACTCATGGTGGATAATTTCATATGAAGAAGTCGAAGGCTAAATCTGAGTTCTTAGTGGAGATACAAATTAAAGGAATAAAGGAGCCGAAAGTGCTCTCACCTAACAAATCCACGTGTTTAAGTGCTCTCACCTAACAAATCCACCAAGTGTTTAAGTGCTCTCACCTAACAAATCCACTAAGTGTTTAAGTACTCAAACCTAACCCATTATGTTTTGTTTAAAGGCCAAATAGTGTTGCTTGGAAGCCTATAAATAGAGGCAAAAACAAAGACACATACATTCCTTCATCTATTCCATCTTCTTTGTCTCTCCATTTCCTTTCCATTTTCCTTTCCACCCTCTAGAGCAAGCCACGAGTTCAAGCAAGGCCAAGGGAGAAGAAGAATTGCCGTGAGCATCATCCTTGAAGCTTGCTTTCGAGATTCAAGAGACTACATCCTCAATTCGTTCATCTCATCTCCATCTCACAGTGTAATCCGATTCTCCTTTGTAACCTTTGCTTTGATTTCGTTGGTTTTGTTCTAGTTGACATATATGTATGAACAAAGTATTATTTCTGGAATTTTTATGATTAATTGATATTTTCAGATTCATATCATTGTTCTTCGAGAGTTGCTTATGTGGGTTTGCTTAATTAAATTTGTGTTATAGATATCCTTTGTGTATTAATCTTATTTGGGTCGACACTTATAGGGTTTATGCATAATTGTTTCTAGGTTTAAGAACATGAAATCGACTTTTAGTTTTGTGTAAACTTGAATCAAAGTAGTAAAGGTTTTGTACAAAGATCGAATTTAATTAACGAGGATTGCAATTAGGTGGACTTTTCCATACTAAGTTGTACACTTGAGTTGATAGCCTTTCTCTATGTGTAATGCATTAAACATGTTATGATTAACTAGCTTTCTAGTGCTTGAATGCATGTTTGATAGAATTGATCTAGGTGATTTCGCTTAGGTTAATTAGCATTGAAAAGTAAAATATGGGAAATTGTTTGCTTTTAACGTTTCACATGATCAACTCCTTTCTCATGACTTAGATGAACAATATTAGGGTTTGAATCAATTTTAATCATATGTTTCGATTTTGATCTTTGTTCTCTCATTCCATTCGTATTTTTATGTTTTTGTATTTTAATTATTTTGTTAACTTAGTTTTATTTTCGAAAATCCAAAAACAAAATCCCCCCTTTTTTTTCGTAAATTATGTTTATAGTTGTGAATATATTTGTGAATATTATACTTTGTTTTAATTTTAATTGTTTAATTGTTTGACAATGACAGGTGTACCCTCAATCCCCGGAATAGAACGATCCCTACTTACTTATATTACTAACGACATTTCAGGGTTAAATTATGCGCTTGCTAAAAGCGCATCAAATTTTTTTTTTTGTCTCTCATTTTGAGTCCTATATATATTTTTGTCTTTTATTTTTGAGTCCTTTATAATAAAAAAATTAATAATAAAAAAAAATAATAAATTTAAAAAAAAAAACTGCATTCATTCAGTCTTATTAAATTCAGCTATTTACAAAAAAAATATATATATATAAAATTAAAAAAAATTTATACACTATACTAAGCCATGTCTACATCTCTGTAGGAGTTGAGGCTGAGCTCAAGGGAAATGCGAGAGCCACCGCCATAGCCGCTACCTCCCTCGGAAGTAGTCTTCATGTTGCCAAAGATGTCCTAACCATGCATGGGGAACAGTGGAAGGGTTTCAATCTCCTGGTGATATTCTCCTCTTTGTTCCATGATCGATCCATCAACACCATAGCCGACACGTGACCCAAAATTTAGATCAATGGATCTGTCAGTACTAGTAGAACCAGTGGAACCAAAGTTTAGATCAATGGACCTACCATCATCAGTAGAACTAGTGGATCCAAAATTGAGATCGAGAGATCCACCAACCCGAACGTTCCGAAATTCCTTCAACTTCTACCTCTCAGGAGCCTTGAGGTTCTGGAACCAAAAGAAGACGTTCTTGTCCTCGATCTGCCCATATTGTTGCAGATTAAGGCAGATATCTTGAATCTGACCTGGAGTTAGGCATTTAAGCACCTTGTCATAGTAAAGCTCCTGGAGGATTCTTAGTTGATCTGGTGTGGGAGTCCACCGGTTATTGGTCGGCCTGATAGGCGTGTTGGCACTACTCCCGGCTGCTTGGATGCTTCCTCCCTCCTCGGTTGGTTGCTGGGCTTGTAACTCCATTAGTTGCAGAGTTCGTGGTTCTATGTTGATGAAGAAAGGATTTGAGTTTCGAAAGAAAGGCTGAAGGGTTGAGAGAGAAAGGCTGGAACTCGAAAGAATTTTCTTTTGGAGTGAACAGTCGCTCCCTCAGAATGCACCTATTTATAGAACGAGTAAGCATATCTCCACCGTTGGATGGACGATCTCTGAGATTAAATCTACGCGTTGGATTAAAGTCACCCGAAAACACAGAAAAGCTGTTGACGCGTGGAGGACATGTGGGGGAACCAAACGAATCTCGAGGAGCTGTGACAGACAAGCTATAGCCGAAAGCATGCCACAAATCCAGGAAAAGAAAGGACACGTGGGGGAACCAAACGAATCTCGAGGAGCTGTGACAGACAAGCTATAGCCGAAAGCATGCCACAAATCCAGGAAAAGAAAGGACACGTGGGGGAACCAAACAAATCTCGAGGAGCTGTGACAGACAAGCTACAGCCGAAAGCAGGTCTAATTGCCACAAATCCAGGAAAGGAAAGGAATATTTACGCGTGGGGGAGTTTTTCATGTGCATACGTGTTTCTTGGGCCGTGAACTGTCACAACTCTTCTCCTTCTCGGAGAAGCTTTGTTAAAACCGTGTGCTTGTTGAGATTTCTACCCTATTTTGTGCTTCATATATACATCATTTTTTTGTCTCCTCCAGATTTTACTAAGTTTTGTCTAAAGCGTGCAGTTTCAAATTTCTTCTACTTCCTCATGGCTCGAACCAAGGTTAGCCCTCGCAGGGGCGTCAATCAACGCCGTGTTCTCTCTTTGGAAGAAGAAGGTCGTCAAGCGGCCACTAGAGCTGAGCTTACTGGTCCAGGGGACCATCACGCTATCCATGAGCGTACCCGCAGTCCCCCTCCTCTGCCTCGTCGCTCTCCCAGACTGCATCCCGGAGAGTCTTCTTGCTCACCAGCTGCTAGTGCTCCTCGACCTGTGGCCACCCTGGAAAGCTTGTCTGATTCGATTGATGATTTGCGCTCCTCTCTCTGCGATGGTATTATGGTGACAGATTGGAGAGTCACATGCATGATCGATTACATCTCTGAGATGAACTTCTCTTTGATCCGCTGTCACACTGCAATAAACAAGCTTGCTCAGGAAGTCAATAACTTGCAGAGTTATCCTCCTGGGTTCCCTCGCAAGGACGCTACTGCATCACACCATGAGAACCCTCATCAGGAGGCTGAAACCAGCAAGAGGGCTACCACTCGCCCGCACACCGCTCCTCCAAAGGAGTAAATGGAGGTACAAGTCGAGGCTGAAAGACTTTAAACATTAAGCACTGCATGGGAGGCAACCCATTTCAACTGTAGCTGTGGTGGAACCATCAAACGCAGATTTGCTTTCTTGAACTCTTCCTTCTATTTTATTTTCATGAATTTTAAGTTGTTTTAGGTTTCGTTGTGTTCATTTTCTCTTCTATGCTTGATTTATGCTTTGCATGATTTATATTTGTTTATACATTGAGGACAATGCATGAATTAAGTATGGGGGACGGATTATTGCTTTATTGCGTTTTTAGTAGTTAGTATATAAAAAAAAAAAAATGTGTATAACAAAAGAAAATGTTGTGATACACTAAGGTATATTGGATTAAACATAGTCTTGAAAAAGGGTAGCTGTTTCAGTCCCATTGCACATCGAGACTCCCTGTTCCCGTACCTAAGTGTTGAAATTAAATTAAATTGTTGAAAAAAAAAAAATTCGTTGCTTTTGTTTTTGTTTTGAGTCTTAGGATGCCCTTTCAACTGTCTAGGATGATTCTATATCTCTGACATCATGATTAAAAGAGGATCACAAATTGAGATGACTTTAAAATGGTATTCTTTGGTTAATTGAGATATATGAAAAATGCATGCATGTGTAGTGGATATAGATTTCGTAACCTTGGTACAGAATATGAGCATGTTAGGATGAGTTTTGATTCATAAAAGCCCATGTGAGATATTTGAGCCCATGTCCCTTTTTCTTGGAGTGATAAATGAAAAATATTCTTAATTTCTTGGCGATATTTTGATGATCTCATTATTCTTTCCTCTTGATTGACTACTTGCCATAGATTAAGTTTGATGGACTAGAGAATGCTAGAATTCACTCTTGTGCTTGTTGAAACGTTATATCAATACATGGCCCTGATTCTGGAAAGGATAGAGGCACCCTAGGAATTACCACCATTGCCATATAAACTTGTGTCCCTATTTGTGCCCGTCGTGGGACCCCCCTAGATAAGCCCCTTTGAGCCTACATTAAGCCTTTTCATTCATCACCCTTAAAACCCTTAACCATGAAGCTTAGTATAGTTACAACCCTACCCTTTGTTCTAAGAACTTAGTGGAGCAATCTTTTGAGACATACTACGTGGGTTTGGTGCTAAGGATGAAAATTGAGAAGAGGTGAAAGTTCAAGTGTGGGGGTAGACTTGTCCATAAAGAAAAAAATATGTGAAAGCCGTGAAAAATGAAAAGAAAAGAAAAAATTGTGTACGGCTAGAAAAGAAAAGAAAGAAAAATGTTTATGGATTTTAGTCCCCCATACTTAGTGATTTTGGAGTTTACTTTGAACTGAAGGCCCACTACAGAAAAATTTGGCCTTTGCCCATTCCACTATAGTTCTAGGGAAGTTTACAATGAAGATTTGGCCTAACATGAAGACATTAGGCCCTTTTATGTTACCTCTAGGGAAAGTGACGTTTTTGCAATGCCTTGGTGGATTTCTTGAGGTCTCTACATCTACATGTGCTCTGCTAGGTTGTTAGGACACTTTGATAAATCCTTACATTTCATTTCTTTAAACCTTGAGCCTTAGCCCTATTACAACCCTTGAGAAGACCTTCTTGATCCTTAAGATGGGACAGCCCTTGATGTGGAGATGAGTTACAAGAGTTGAACCTATGGCTTGGGTCCATCTGTGCAAGTAGTTGGTATCCTTCATGAGATCTTTAAAGAAAATTATATATGTGCTTTCGTTTCTTACATTATGTGATATACTTACTATCTTTCACATATACGTGAGTGTATAAGCTTTTAAGCATTGCCATGATCTGAGAGAAGAAAGAGTGGATATACCTTGTGAGGATTTGAATCATACTTGTCTGAAACATGCTTAACAGAACCCATCACCATTGTTACAACCAAGTCCTACTTGTGTATGTGTAAATTATGTGTTTCAATTAACTCTCGAATGCCTAACATTGAATCTTGGTTGAGTGCTAATCTTGGTGTTGTGAAAGTAAGAGATTGCTGAGACAAAAGTTTAAGGGCATTAGAGTCATTGTTTTTGTAGAGTCTTTAATTTTCGTTGAGTCTTAGTGTGTGTCTTAGTGTGATTTTGCTAAGGGACTAGCAAAAGCTAAGTGTGGGGGGATTTGATAGGAGCATTTTAATGCGACATTTTAACTGCATTTCCCTACATTTCTTGCGTTATTTCCTTATTAAAACCCTGTTTAGGAAAGTTTCCATTCTTTGATTAGGAAAGTTCCTATTTGTAGAAAGTTTATATTTTTGTAGTTTCTATTTATCATTTTTAGTAAGTTTCCGTTTTCAGTTTAGGAAAGTTGCCATTTTTCATTTTAGGAAAGTTTCTATTTTTCTTATTAGTTTCTATTTTCAGGACCTCCGAGATAAAAAGTGGAAATGAACTCATAAATGGAAAGAGGAGCTTGTGAACACCAAGGGGAGAAAAGATGAAGGTACATTGGAGTAGATGAAGGTGAAATGTACTAAAAGATCAATTTTACACATATTCCTACTCCGGCTAGGAGAAACCAAGCCAAGCAAAGAAGAAGGAGCGGCCGCCTGACCAAATGAACTTCAAATGAGCTGAAACCTTCCAGATCCATTCTAGACACCCAAAGGAACATTTCATATGAAGAGTGCAAGATCCAGATAGAAGTGGAAGGCCTTCAAACAATCAGTCCAATTTTCTGCAGAAGCAAAACTGAAAAACTGGACCTGTAAGAGGTCCAGCAGCATTTTCGGCCCAACCACATGGCAATAAATTCTGAAATTTTACCACAGTAATCTACACTCATGGTGGATAATTTCATATGCAGAAGTCGAAGGCTAAATCTGAGTTCTTAGTGGAGATAAAAATTAAAGGAATAAAGGAGCAGAAAGTGCTCTCACCTAACAAATCCACTAAGTGTTTAAGTGCTCAAACCTAACCCATTATGTTTTGTTTAAAGGCCAAATAGTGTTGCTTGGAAGCCTATAAATAGAGGCAAAAGCAAAGACACATACATTCCTTCATCTATTCCATCTTCTTTGTCTCTCCATTTCCTTTCCATTTTCCTTTCCACCCTCTAGAGCAAGCCACGAGTTCAAGCAAGGCCAAGGGAGAAGAAGAATTGCCGTGAGCATCATCCTTGAAGCTTGCTTTCGAGATTCAAGAGACTACTGATAGGAGCATTTTAATGCGACGTTTTAACTGCATTTCCCTACATTTCTTACGTTATTTCCTTATTAAAACCCTGTTTAGGAAAGTTTCCATTCTTTGATTGGGAAAGTTCCTATTTGTAGAAAGTTTATATTTTTGTAGTTTCTATTTATCATTTTTAGTAAGTTTCCATTTTCAGTTTAGGAAAGTTGCCATTTTTCATTTTAGGAAAGTTTCTATTTTTCTTATTAGTTTCTATTTTTAGGACCTTCAAGCAAGTGGAAAATCTTGAGGAGGAAAATCAAAGTTGCAACCAAGTGGAAAATCTTGAGGAGGAAAATCAAAGTTGCAATCAAATGGAAAATCTTGAGGAGGAAAATCAAAGTTGCAAGCAAGTGGAAAATCTTGAGGAGGAAAATCAAAGTTGCAACCAAGTGGAAAATCTTGAGGAGGAAAATCAAAGTTGCAAGCAAGTGGAAAATCTTGAGGAGGAAAATCAAAGTTGCAACCAAGTGGAAAATCTTGAGGATGAAAATCAATTCAAGTTGAACAAGTGATAAACAAGTGGGAAGATATTTTTTACAAATTTGTCTAACATATCTAGCCTTTCATTTATGTTCATCTCCACCCTCCATTCATCATTTTTTGGGCTATAAATACACTTCTCCTCTCACTCTCAAAACAAATTCCTTCATCCATTCCATCTTCTTTGTCTCTCCATTTCCCTTCCATTTTCCCACAAATTCCTTCATCCATCTCATCTTCTTTGTCTCTCCATTTCCTTTCCATTTTCCTTCTCCATTCTCTAGTTGCAAAGTTCTGCATTTTCAAGCAAGGAGAGGAAGAAGAAGAAGGAGCCGTGAAGATCATATCCTCCATCATCCACCTTGAAGGCTTGCTTCCAAGATTCAAGATCCAACCATCTAGCTCTCCATCTCCATCTCCACTCACGGTGTAATTCGTTCCTTTTCCTTGTAACCTTTTTGGTTTCCTTGTTTGATTTCGTATGAACTTGTTTCTAGTTAACAATAATGTTTAGGGCAAAGTTTAAGCCCAATTTCTATGTTTAAATAAAGTTTTCGAATTCCATAATTGTGATTCTAAGTTGCTTATGTGAGTTTGTTCGATTGAATTTGCTTGATAGAAAACTTTTATATGTTTATCTTATTTGGGTCGACACTTATAGGATTTGCATGTAATTGGTGCTAGGTTTAAGAACATGAAATCGACTTTTCGTTTTGTGTAAACTTGAATCAAAGTAGTAAAGGTTTTGGACAAAAATCGAATTCAATTGAAGAGGATTGCAATTAGGTGAACTTATTCATACTAAGTTGTACACTTGAGTTGATAGCCTTTCTCTATGTCTAATGCGTTGAACATGTCATGATTGACTAGCTTTCTAGGGCTTGATTGCATGTTTGATAGGATTAATCTAGGTGCTTTCGCTTAGGTTAATTAGCATTGAAAAGTAAAATATGGGAAATCATTTGCTTTCGAATGTTTCACATGATCAACTCCTTTCACATGACTTGGAAGAACAATTATAGCGTTTGAATCGAATTTGATTACATGGAATTGATTTTGATCTTTGTTCCTTGCGTTCCACCCTTGTATATATGTTTTTACGTTTTCTTTATTTTATTTATTTTAATTTTAATTTTAAGAATCCTAATCCCCCCTTATTTGTGTTTACTTGTATATATTTATTCTTTATTTTATTTTTGTAAATAATACTTTATTATTTTAATTCTTTATTTGTTTATACAATTGTATATATTTATATTCTTTATTTTATTTTTGTAAATAATACTTTTCTTTATTTGTTTCATAATGACAGGTGTACCCTCAATCCCCGGAATAGAACGATCCCTACTTACTTATACTACTAACGACATTTCAGGGTTAAATTGCGCGCTCGCTTTTAGCGACGTCAACTACATCCTCAATTCGTTCATCTCATCTCCATCTCACAGTGTAATCCGATTCTCCTTTGTAACCTTTGCTTTGATTTCGTTGGTTTTGTTCTAGTTGACATATATGTATGAACAAAGTATTATTTCTGGAATTTTTATGATTAATTGATATTTTCAGATTCATATCATTGTTCTTCGAGAGTTGCTTATGTGGGTTTGCTTAATTAAATTTGCGTTATAGATATCCTTTGTGTATTAATCTTATTTGGGTCGACACTTATAGGGTTTATGCATAATTGTTGCTAGGTTTAAGAATATGAAATCGACTTTTCGTTTTGTGTAAACTTGAATCAAAGTAGTAAAGGTTTTGTACAAAGATCGAATTTAATTAACGAGGATTGCAATTAGGTGGACTTTTCCATACTAAGTTGTACACTTGAGTTGATAGCCTTTCTTTATGTGCAATGCATTAAACATGTTATGATTAACTAGCTTTCTAGTGCTTGAATGCATGTTTGATAGAATTGATCTAGGTGCTTTCGCTTAGGTTAATTAGCATTGAAAAGTAAAATATGGGAAATTGTTTGCTTTTAACGTTTCACATGATCAACTCCTTTCTCATGACTTAGATGAACAATATTAGGGTTTGAATCAATTTTAATCATATGTTTCGATTTTGATCTTTGTTCTCTCATTCCATTCGTATTTTTATGTTTTTGCATTTTAATTATTTTGTTAACTTAGTTTTATTTTCGAAAATCCGAAAACAAAATCCCCCTTTTTTTCGTAAATAATGTTTATAGTTGTGAATTTATTTGTGAATATTATACTTTGTTTTAATTTTAATTGTTTAAATGTTTGACAATGACAGCTGTACCCCCAATCCCCGGAATAGAACGATCCCTACTTACTTATATTACTAACGACATTTCAGGGTTAAATTATGCGCTTGCTAAAAGCGCATCAGTAGAGAGACAAAGAAGATGGAATGGATGAAGGAATGTGTATAGGAAAATGGAAAGAAAATGGAGAGACAAAGAAGATGGAATGGATGAAGGAATGTGTTTTGGAAAATGGAAAGAAAATGGAGAGACAAAGAAGATGGAATGGATGAAGGAATGTGTCTTTTAGAATGAGAGGAGAAGGTGTTTATATAGGGAAGAAAAGAAGAGTGAAATGATGAGTGGAAGAAAAATAATGAAAGTGGATCTAAGTTCACTTGTAAAATATGGAAAAGATAGAGAAATGATGAAATGAAAGCAAAGCATGAAGGTGCAGCAACATGGAAGTGATGATGATCTATTAAAGATATTGTAAAAGAAAAATATATCCAAGGAAAAAGAGAAAAGCATCTAGCTTTCTTCATGTGGGTAGGAAACATGAACATGTGAATATTGAGCTGGTTTTAGGTCAGTTTCTGCCCCTTTATTCCTTCAATTATTTCTGCAATAAGACTTCATTATATGCCTTCGACTTCTTCATATGAGATGTTCCACTATGAGTGTAGATCATCCTGACAAATTTTCAGAGCTTTATTCCATGCGGTTGGGCCGAAAATGCTGCTGGACCTCTTACAGGTCCAGTTTTCCAGTTTTGCTTCTGTAGAAAATTGGACTGATTACTTGAAGACCTTCCACTCATAGTTTGCTCTGGCACTCTTCATAAGAAATGATCCTTGGGCTTTCTAGAATGAATCTGGAAAGTTTCAACTCATTTGGAGTTCGGATGGTTAGTCTGCCACTCCTCATTTCTTGTATAGCCCGCTTTCTCATTGGCTCAATTTCTCCAAGACACGCTTTGTCAGGCCAAAATGCTCATTTTGGGGCCAAACAGCTCATTTCATCATCATCTACTCCAATGTACCTAAAATATAGAAATTTAGTTCAAAATCGATTCGTTAAGGAATTAACTAAGCAAAATGTGAGGAATTAACTATTAAAATACCACATTAAAATGCTCCTATCAAATTACCCCACACTTAGCTTTTGCTAGTCCCTTAGCAAAACAAAAATACAAAACAGAACATAGGCTTGACAAAAAGCAAGTAAATGACTCTACTGCTCCTAACTGTTGTCTCAGAGATATCAAACTCATGCAAGTAAATGACTCTACTGCTCCTAACTGTTGTCTCAGAGATATTGACCATATTGACCCCTGCAAAGAAGAAAGCTAAACCAGTTGGTCAAGCTTCACTAGTGGTCTTATGCTCGCGATGCAAAGAAGAGTGTGGCATTTAAGTGTCACATGAAGAAGTAGAGCAGACATTTCGTTTTGGCTCTTTCTAGCCCGTCAAGTAGGCCTCGCTATCGCGAAACTATCAACCTTCTAGCCCAAGAGAAAAAGAGAAAATGGAGTCACCACCATCCCCAAAGGACTCCAATTTGTTCAAGAAGCTGAGAGTGGCAGCGGTTGATCAGAAACAAGAGGAGAAGTCTACGAACAAGCGCAAAGACATTCTGACCAAGCCCTACATCCCGCCTGCGCCAGTCGCCACCATTAAGGAAGGAAAGTGGTACACCAGGGAAAAGAGGAAGGCAATGGAAATAAGCACTTCCAAGAAGAGGAAACTGCAGCGCAGGTTTTGGAAAGCGAAGCACGCGCTAGAGGCTTTGGACCAGGGCTTGATCAAGCCTTCGCAATTGGTCAAGTCACCTGAGCAGTATCAGAAGGAGATGGAGGTACTAGCTGCTAAGCCGTTAATGGCTCCCCGCAGCCTTAAAAAACAAGCGAGCTCACTAACAGAGGCATCTAAGCCCAGTGTTTTTTGCAGGATCACTGAGGAGAGAACACCTCCGCCAGCTCGAAAAGAGAGCTCGCCGACTCGGCGACCACATGTCAGGCGCAGGTTATTTCACGAAGAACAGGAAGCTAAATTTTCGGTCTTTGAGAGACTGGGGGGCAAGGACAAGACTATCGATACCTTACAGTGGAGACCAAAAAAGGTCCAGAGTGTAGTAGTCGCTCCCCTAGATACGCATGGCAAGAGAACCGAAACCAGACTCCCCTAAGTAGGCTCCCGTGGTACAGGAACACAAGCAGTGTGAGGTAAAAGGCCTTACAGAAGAGTCATTGGTGGACTGTTTGGCTAAGCAATTCAACGCGGACACCCCTGTCGACGAACCCAAGCTTAACTTGGAAGATGACATGGAGGAGACAGATATGACTGACACGTCTTGCAACATGGTTTACGTGCTCCCCACTAGGAATGCACTACCGGTCGCCGCTCAGGACTGCGTGGAAGCTGAGGAAAGTAATGCACAGCTTTTGCAGATCACATCGGCAGTCACGATACCTGTGGAAGAGACTGTCTTTCTTGAAGCGGAGGATGCTCACAGCAAAGAATCCTTCATGAGCTTCACTAGGCCAACGCCTGCTATGGTCCAACACATGAGACCATATATATTTCACAGCAGAAGTGGGCGGTACCAAAGTTAGCAAGATCATGGTTGATATTGGAGCTGCCGTTAATGTCATTACTACCAGGACCATGCACTTGCTCGGGATCAAGAAAGATAAAATCCAGTCTACGTCCCTCACGCTCAAGAACTTTGCCTGGACTGTAACAAATACCATGGGATTACTTTTCTTACGCATCAAGGTTGGCCCTGCAGAGGGAGTTTATGCTTTCTTTGTGACAGATTGTTATGTGGCCTACAGTGCTATTCTGGGCAGAGATTGGATCCACTGAAGTTACTGTGTTCCGTCAACTCTCCATCAGGAACTAATTATGTGGAACAGGGAGACAGATAAAGCTGAGGTGATCAAAGCGGATCCTCGTCCATTCCCAGTTTCCGCTAATTACGTAGATGCCAGGTACTATTTGGAGCCTATCACTCCATTGCAGGTCAGTGGCATCGATGACAAAGGCCGCCCCACAGGGGTGACGACCTCTGAATTGGCACAGTGGGGGCTTACGCTCCCAAAAGAAGGCTTGGAATGGCCTGGTCACGCTGTGCCCAACCCTCAAACGATTAATGGATTACGACCTCCCAGAGGAGGGGATAGAGGCCTTCCACTCGCTGTACGAAAGACTATCATCGTACTTAGTGGAAAAAGAGGCCTACGATCGAGTCGCGACCTTAGAGGCCATCAATGAAGATCTCTCTGATCAAGAGCAAGAAGATGAGGTGGATATTCAGTTCACCCCGGCAGTGCTGGAAAATACACCTCCTAAAGTCAGAGACCCTACCGAAAAGGTCAATCTTGGAACAGCGGAGGAGCCTATGGAAGTGGCTATCAGTACTTACTTAGATCATAGCGAGAAACAGAGGCTCATTGACTTGTTACTAGAGTTCAAAGACTGTTTCGCGGAGAAATATGAAGACATGCCCGGCCTGTCACTGGACTTGGTTTGCCATCAATTGCCAACACTTCCTGACAAGAGGCCTGTGAAACAAGAGCCGCGACTAATGAATTTAGAAACCCAAGTCCTCGTCAAGGAGGAAGTAGAAAAAATGCATAAATCAGGCATTATCAAGGTAGCCAAATACAATCAGTGGCTATCTAATGTAGTGCCTTTTCGCAAGAAGAATGGCAAGATAAGGGTCTGCGTAGACTACAGAGACCTTAATCTCGCTACACCTAAAGATGTCTACCCCATGCCAATCGCGGATATGTTGGTAGACGCCGTAGCAAGACATGAATTGTTGTCCTTCATGGACAGCACTGCAGGGTATCACCAGATTCCGATCGCAGAGGAAGACAGACATAAAACGGCATTCCGGTGTCCTGGGTTCGCGGGCGTTTTTGAATATGTGGTTATGCCTTTCGGGCTGAAGAATGCCAGAGCAACGTATCAGAGAGCCATGAACCTGATCTTCCATGACATCCTGGGGAAAATTTTAGAGGTTTACATCGATGACGTAGTTGTGAAGTCTCAGAAGAGAGGAGACCACGTCATAGATCTCAGGAAGGTATTCGAGCGCATGCGGCAATACAAGCTCAAGATGAATCCCGCCAAATGCGTTTTTAGAGTTCAAGCAGGAGATTTTCTGGGATTCATTATCCATCAAAGAGGAATTGAGGTCCCTAAGGACAAGGCAAACGCAGTCATCAATGCATCGCCTCCGCGGACGAAAAAGGAATTGCAGCGTTTGCTGGGTAAAATCAACTTTTTGAGACGTTTCATTTCTAACTCTGCAGGTAATTAAAATCCAGCCTTTCTCTCCATTATTGAAGCTGCAGGGTCAGAATGAGTTCGTATGGGAGCCTAAACATCAAGAGGCTTTCGACAGAATCAAGGCCTACCTAGCGAGGCCGCCAGTGCTTGTTCCCCCGAGAGCTAGGTTTCCATTGAAGCTATATATTTCAGCGGCAGAGGCTTCCATTGGCAGTCTACTCGCCCAGGATGATGAGGGAGGCGCCGAGGACACCATTTTCTACCTCAGTCGGACACTGACAGATTACGAGACAAGGTATAATCCTATGGAAAAATTGTGTCATACATTGTACTTCTTAGCATGCTAGTTGTGACACTACATGTTATCCTTTACTACCTGCATCATCGCTCAAACCGACATGGTCAAGTACATGTTGTCGTGGCCTATTCTGAGAAGTCGCATTGGCAAGTAGGTACTGGCCCTGTCCGAATTTTCGCTGCAATACGTTCCCCAGAAAGCAGTAAAGGGATAGGCCATCGCAGACTTTTTGGCACATCACCCCTTGTTGGATATCCCCACAGTGAAGGAGTTAGAGACAGCGATCGTAACTACAAGTCTACCAGATTTGGCGCGCATCCTAGAATACGCCATATGGTACCAAGCCACGGTTTCCTTGCAACCCTGGGTATTATTTTTTGATGGCTCAAGAACTGAAACATTAGCAGGGGCAGGGATTGTTCTGGAGAACCCAGCGGGCGATCGTTTCTCTTACTTTTTCCAATTGGAGTTTAAGTGTACGAACAACCAAGCAGAGTATGAGGCCCTTATTATTAGCCTAGAAGTCTTGCTGGAATTGGGAGTGAGAGACGTTCAGATCCACGGCGACTTTTAGCTCGTGATAAATCAGCTTCAAGAGAAATACAGATGTATAAGCTGGTTGCTCGTACCATATTTGAATCGCGCTATTGAATTTCTGGATCAATTTGATGACGAGGATTTGGAGTACATCCCTCGCGAGCGCAATTTCGCTGCCAAGGAGCTTGCTCAACTGGCTACAGGCATTACATTGAAGTATAGGATTCACGAGTGCATTCTGAAAGTTGAGCGCAATTTCACTGCCAAGGAGCTCGCTCAACTGCCTTCATGGCTCGCGTGGCCTGACCCGCCTGATGATCCGGTCGTAGCGGTCCTAGAGCCTATTGACGTCGATTGGCGCATTCCATTGATCGATTACCTCAAACAACCAGATCCTACAGCAGATAGGAAATTCGCTTTCTTTCCTTAAATTACTTCCTCAGCGGTGACGAGCTGCGACGACGTGGGGAAGATGGCATAGACTTCCGGTGTGTCTATAGCCGTGAAGCAAAGTGATTAATGTGCGAAGCACACACAGTAGTTTGCGGAGCCCATTAACCTGGACCTAAGATGCGTTGGCTCATCAGGAGACATGGTTATTACTGGCCTAACATTTTGAAGGACTGTATTACATAAACCAAAGGATGCCAAGACTGTTAAGCACATGGTCCAGTCCAGCATATCCCTAATATTCCCATGCAACCTATTATTAAGCCTTGGCCTGCAAGAGGCTGGGCATTGGACCTGATTGGGATGATTCACCCCCACTCCTCTCTCCAACATAAGTTCATCATTGTGGCTACTGATTTCTTCACCAAGTGGGTCGAAGCTGAGCCTTTGAAAGAGGCTTCAGGTGCCACCATTTGCCAATTCATTTTTCGTAACATCATCTGCAGGTTTGGTATCCCTGAAGTACTCGTCTCAGACAGGGGGGCAACATTCATGGGAGGTGCTTTCAAGCAACTTGTAAATGACTTGGGCATCCAGTTCATCCACAACACTCCATATTATGCTTAGTCCAATGGTCAAGCGGAGGCCAGTAACAAGATTATTATTACCTTGCTAAAGAAGATGCTGGTTGAAAACTCTCGCTAGTGGCACGATACGTTGTATGAGACACTATGGGCTTACCGCACCTCCAAGAGGAATCCCACTGCTATAATACCCTATGCACTAATGTTTGGCCATGATGCAGTTTTACTCTTGGAAATCAACGTTCATTCCTTACGCGTACAAGATCAGCATCACTTGATCGGTGAAGATTATGTCAAGGCGATGTGGTAAGAACACGAAGATCTGAGCGAGCAGCTCCTAGCAGCTTTGGATAATTTAGTGATGGAAAAACAGCGTATCACCCGCACCTATGATAAGAGGACGTATGGCCGTAGTTACAAATAAAGGGACCTTGTTTGGAAGGTTGTTTTGCCTTTTGGCGAGAAATTGACCGGTCGCGGTAAGTGGACTCCTCGATGGGAAGAACATTTTGTTGTCCACCGTATCATGGAGCGCATGCTTTTCACCTCAAAGACTTGGATGGCGACATCTGATATGTTCATATTATCCTATATTTCTATGCCTCTTAATCTTGGTATTTATGTTTAGTTCTCCTTATTTCGAGTCATTTATGTTGTTATAGTGTTTTTGTAGATTTGTCTCATAAAGAGAAGAAAAGAAGCCAAAATAAGCTAACTAGGATTGAAAGACGCCCAGGTGCCAGAATCTGCCTGTGCAGAACAACCAACTTCACCGAATTACTGGGAGTTACTCAGATCGAATCAGACAATGAACTTTATATCAATGGAAAGCTACGGATGTCTACTTTCTGTAGAATTTTACAGATCTCGATTTCCATACTTCTGGAGAAAGTTATGATTATTTGAGTGAAGATAGGTCGGACAGGAAATCTGCTCGGGAATTTACAACCATTCGTGGAGAACTCAAGTTTTGCAGCACAAGATCGTCAATCCTAATGTTTCAAGGAAGTTAATTCAGATGAGGATTCAAGAATACATGTATTCCTACTTCTACAAGAGATATTTCAAGGTTTTCCCATTCCAAATGAAGAAAGGAATCCAAATCCAAGTCTTACAAGGAAACTTGAAGCCAAAGATGAGCAGAAATCTTCCCTATATAAGGGAGCACGAATTTACATGAGGAGGGAGTCTCGGAGCACAATGTAGATGCCTAAGGAGCGGAGACGACTCATCCATCTTTCCCTTTCTTTTCCCTTCCATTCTTTTTATGTTTTTTTCTATGTTTTATTTAGTTATATTTTGCTAAACCTTTTTCTAGGATTAAGATGATGCCTTAGCATGATTGTTTATGTACTTTGATGATTTATTGATGGATTTATAATTTCTTTATGATGAATTCTTAGTCACTATTTGAATTGATGCTTTATGTTTAAGTTCTTTGATTGATCACCTTAGGGCTTTGCATCTAGTAATTAGAAGATGAATTTGAGGCGTACCTGCAATATATAATGTTTTAATATGGTCACAATTTGATGCTTGCGGATGCTTTTAGTCTAAGCATTATGAACACTCTTAGTTCATACGAACGCTCTTAGTTCGTTTAATTATGAACACTCTTAGTTCATACGAAGACTCTTAGTTCGTTAAGCGTGAATCTCCATAATTCCGATATTCTGCAGAAAATAAGAGGAATTTAAAAGACAAGAAAGCATGAACTTTAATCGTAAAAACTTACTTGGTAATTTGAAGCTTTGCTTCACGATTCTTTATACATGCGCGTGTTGATGCAGGCGTGTAGCTAAATTAGGATTGCTGAAATTTGGTAGGAAATTGGCAGTTGGTGGGCTGCCTTTCTCCCTTCCTTTTTTTTTTTTTCCGTTGCCCAGGCCTGCTTTCCCTTTTTTTTAGTGTCTTCTTCTTCTTTCTTTCCTCTGTTCTTCCTCCTCCTAATCTGCAGGTGGGTGGCTGGATATCGATAGAGGTTTGTCAGCCAGTGGATGAGTGCTGCAGTGAAGAGAGGTTCGGTGGGCTGCGCGGACGCTAGATGGGCTGCGCAGGAGCGGGGGCCGTGCTTGCAGGTGCAGCAACGCTTGAGGTGGAGGCTCTAGTGTCCGGCGGTGGCTCTGGTGTCCAGCGGAGGCTCTGCGGTGATTGGGGTTTGCAATTTCTGGGAAGATACGAGTGGAACTCTGAGAGGTAGTGCGCGGGCTACTGTAGGTTGGCTGGCTGATGCGCGGGCTGTAGGGGGCAGTTGTGTGGTGGGGCTGCATGGAGGCTGGAGAGCTTGTGGCTAGGGCTGGTGCTCGGCAGGAAGGGCAGCAGTAGGTTGTAGTGGCTTGCTGCAGGGAAGGCTGTAGGGAGGCTGCGGCAGGAGGTAGTTTTTGGTATTTTCGGCTAGGGTTAGGGGCTGCAGCAATTTTAGGGTTTTTCTTTTTCTTTTTTGGGCTGGGGTTAGAACTCATGTTGATAACGTGTTGTAGGAGAATTGTAATTGTATATATTATTGATAATAGGAGCCCTTTAAATGGGGAGTTACAAGGTACCAAAAAGGTAATAGAATCCGATTACAATTGAATACCTAGAACACATTTCTATTACAACTCTAAACCCTAGTTTGTAGAGGCACACATTATGTCGACATCCTTCAACAAAACTCTTGGTATATAGTGCTTTCCCCTGCTCCAGTCTTGTTTTATATTTTACCATAAAATGTAACTTCTATCCTTAAAAGAGATGCTTGTATGCAATATTGCAGGTGCTTGATTGAGTTGTATCTATTGCTCATTTCTTATGTTCGGTTCACTGGTATTATTGACAGTGTTAAAAGTGGTACAAATTATTGTCAGAATTTGTAGCTACTCTTTCTTATCTGCATTTTCTTCTGCAGAAAATCACTCGCAGCCGATTATTCATGGAAATGTTGAGTCTTCTAACATATTATCCACAGATCGCCTCGTGACCAAAGTCACTGATTTTGAGCTTCTAGGTTAGTCCCTAGCTACTACTGAATCCTAGATAAGCACATTGGTTCAGAGGACATGCACATAAAAGTGAAGTCTGCGAAGCTTTGGATCAAGTGGTTTTGTTGGCCAGGGGAGATGCCCGTGCGCTTAAGAAGACCTGAAAGTCAAAGAATCATAACTTCACATTTTGTTTTGTCTGTGGAGTGAAGTTTACCTATTTCAGATTCTTGTGCCACAAGTAGCTGTAATTGAGCTAGGGAAACAGAGAACCAAGTGAGAGAAGTTGAGTAGCGCAGAAAGGCCTGGAATGGAATGTTGTATGACAGAGAGAGTAGCCTACATAGTTCAAATAAACAACCCCTACATTACAATGAAAATGTATTTAAATTTGATTCGCCCTGTGTTGTATTGTAATAGTGACATTAGTGGTCTGCCTCAATTTCGTTTTTGTTAGGAAGTTTTGGTTTTGGTCCCCCTCCTTCGCTCTTCTTCTTTGATTAATAAAATGGTGTGATAGGGAGGCTTTTTCCTCTCCTATCCACGATCTTTTAGCAAAAAAAAAAAAATTTGAGTCACCCTGTATCTCAATTACCAATTTTCCCATATTCTTTTAAATTTGATTAGGAGATGCTTTTTATGTAACAGTATTGTGCTAGGTTACTTGTATATCACTCAAATGTCTATGTTTTATGTTTAAGTTTGGTGTGCCTTTGAAGGAAAGTTTACAAAACGGTGAGGTTCTCAAGCATGCAAATTTAAAGACAAGTGGAGGAGGGCCAAATCAACCGTTTTAAGAATGAAGTCATCACTCTTGCCCAAATCAACAATAAAAAAATGTGGTTATCTGGTTTAACAATAACATCCCTAGAGCTAGCTTTATCCTTTGGTTGGCTGTTCATAGTAAGCTTGCTACTCTTGATAGAGTCATTGTTTATTCTCCTCAAATCAATCCTCTCTGCCCTCTTTGTGGTTTGTTTCCTAAGAATATCAATCATATTTTCTTTACCTGCTCTTTCTCTCGGTATATTTGGAAGAAAGTTCTTTGTTCTTGTGGGGTTCCTTGGCTGAACCCTCCATGGCCTTTATTTGTTGATTGGGCTTCTTCTCGGTGGGGCGGTAAATCTCTCTCTTCTACCATCAAGAAGCGTGGCCGTTCGGTTTCTGTTTACTTCATCTAGAAAGAGAGAAATAATCGCATCTTTAGAAGTGAAAGATGTGTTCCCTCTGTGGTTTTCAAGCATATTATCACCACGATTAGATGCAGGCTCATTTCCATCAAGTTTAAGTCCACAAGTACTAATAGAATCATTGCTGAAAAGTGGAACTTAGCTACTATTTAGCTTTTGTCCTTGGTTTGATCCTTTTTTGGTTTGGTTTGCTTTCTTTTTGGATGGCTTGTTTCCCTTGCTTTTGTAAGCTTTTTGCCTCTGACTTTGGTTGTACTGGGCTTTGCCCTCCCCTCTTTGGTTTAATCTGTCGGAATCTTACAGTTCATGCTACTTGACAACTATCTTGACATTGAGATTAGTAGTTGATGGTAAATTAGAAAATAGGGCAGTTGTCCAATTGATTGGGTGAACGATAGGTAGCTAGCTACTTTAATTGTCATTTTCTTTTCTTGTTTTTCTCCTTCCTATACTTTTGCTTCTAATAATGCAAAGGTTATCCATAGTTGCAAACTTCCTTTCATTTCCTGGACAGTGTGCTGGGAAACACATTGGCACAAAACAATCAATATTCAATACTAAGGCTAGCAATCTTTTTCATATAACTCATTTTCCAAACAACATTACAAGTATAGCTATCAATAACTATCTGCTTACTTATCTGAACATATTAGGCTAAACCAAATAACAAAATCCATATATAGAAACAAACATGTATGTTGCATGCCCAAAATTATTCAATAGAATCACATATTTGTGGAGAGCCAGCCTTCAGCAAGGTGGCATATCTGGTGGTGGAGGTAAGATTTGAGCTTCAGGTCCCCTTCCATTTTTCACTATGAATGTCGTATCCATCCCCCATGACATATGCCTATCCAGATGGCAATGCATAAACCAAACTCCAGGATTATCAGCCTTGAATCTGATGGTAGCCCACCCATTTACAGGGACAGCAATGGTGTTTTGAAGAGGAGGATCAACAAGATTATATTTCAAAGGGTCCTTATCCTTGTCAAAGTTCCCAAGCCCCAATCCAACCACATAGAAACTGTAACCATGAAGATGCATTGGATGGTCATCCCCTGCCACCAAATTAGTCCCCTGAAACACAAGCTCTACTGTTGCGTTGTACTCCAGTACCTTCACCTCTGTCCCTCGTTTCGGGGTCTGAAGGTACAGCGGCAAGTTCTGCGCTGTAAAGTTAAACAGCAGAGGCGGGGAACTTGGAAACCGAGTTCCAAATACCCCGTTGACATGGTAATAGTAAGCTTGTAGTATGTCATTGCTAGGGTTCACAAAGCTAATGTTGTTTATACTAGCAGCCAGACGCGTCCCATTAGGCCCGGCGCATGAATTATTGGGGCACTGGAACGTGTTGACGGAGACGGTATAAAACAAGGGAGTTGTAATTCTTAGTGGAACGTCAATGGGGTGGTTTTTATCAGCCAAGCTCGTGAGACTACCACTAAAATGAACTGATGCATTAGTGTCATTGTGAGCAGGAAGATTAGGAAACAAAGGGGTTGAAGAAGGGGTGTAACCTCGATTCGTGTATTGTAGTAGGGCTGTGGTGGTGGTGTTATCATAAGGAACAGCGCCACCTACGTAGGCTGTAGCGGCCATGTAATAGTGGTTAGGCCTCTGATTAGCATGGAGCAAAAGGTCAATGGTTTGGCCAGGTGAGATGGTGACATAATCGGTTGTGAAAGGTTTGGTGTAGCTAGCATCTGTCCCTACAACTGTGACTTTGTGATTGGCAATGGCGAAAAACAGAATCTCTTGCACACCGGAGTTGATTAGTCTCAGTAGGTAGGTCTTGCCGTAATCAACCATCACCTTGAACGTCTCTGCAAATCAGGCACATAGTGACAATTTTAGTACTTGTAGGTGTAAGAATGTCAGTGCTAGCTCCAACAACATACATTTGCAAAATAACACTGATGTTGATATCCTTGGGTTCGGTTTAGAGCTTAAACTGTCTCTGTAGTCTGTACCATAATATTCGATCGGTTTAGCAAGCATTAAGCGTCTCTGTCACAATTGACCAAAGACTAATTTTACCTAAGATAAATGATTAATTATAGTTGGAGTGCTGACCTGATTTAGAGCATGGATACTGATCGCCAGGTTCACCATTGATGAGGTAAGCGTCGGAAGCATTAGGTTCCCCTCCGGTTTGAAGAGCTTGAGTGTAAAGCTTCCCTACATCTACCTTCCACCACTCTCCTGCAATTTTCAAAGTACAACTCAGTTCTTTACATCGGTTAAGTGATTAGAATGGATAATTTAAAGAATCCATAGTTAATTCAGTACCCAATATAATTGGAATTTCTGCATGAGGTTTGGCAAAAGGGTAATTGTTGTTCTTGTTGGGGTATATGATGATGGGACCGTGGACAGTGGCTCGATCCCACTCACTGTGAGCATGCCACCAAAGGGTGCCTTCTTCCTTTGAGAAAATGATCTTTTGGGTGAACTTGGCTCCCGGTTGAATTGGGCACTGTGTGATATACTCAGGTCCGTCCGACCATGGATATCTTGGTTGCGCAACACCATGCCTGCTCATGATAAAGTAGCTTATTATATATATATATGGATTGAAAAGTTAAAAACCTGAAACAATCAAGTAAGAACGCACCAGTGGATAGTAATATTACGATTGCCTTTGTTAAAGACATCGACGATGATAGTGTGTCCTTTGTGAGCATACAAAGTCGGTCCCGGAAACTGGCCATTTACAGTCAAGATGTTCTTTGTGGTGCAGAGTCTTTTGTATGGAGTGTTTTCCACCTACATACACATTTAACTCGTTAAAACGATCATTATATGAAACATACACAAAGCATGCAGGAGCGTATACATATGCATATATAGCAATACAACATATAACATACCACAAAAGTGTAACGAGCTGGCCAAGCTTGGCAATGGAGGGAGCCATTAACAGCCAATAACAACCCCAAAAGTTGCAGATGCAGGCTAATTCTGGAAACCTTCATCTTCAAAACAACATGCATTAATTAATTAGTACTAATGATCAATGTTTATATATATCGAGGTATATATAGACATCGAGGGGCGGAAATATTCAAAGGTCTGAGGGAGTTCAGACCACCCCAAGGAATTCAACATGGTAGCTAATCAATGAATAATTTACCTCGAGGGGCGGAAATATTCAAAGGTCTGAGGGAGTTCAGACCACCCCAAGGAATTCAACATGGTAGCTAATCAATGAATAATTTCTGTGTAATTGACACTCTCAGCCAATTGAAACCCGGCCCCAGCCTGCACATTTTTATGTATTCATAATAATATAGTTAATATATAAAGTAAAACTATGATAAAGAAGAAAATTCAATAGTAATATACAAAATTATCACATAGAAATGATAATTAAATCTCGTAATTATGTACGCACCAGAAAAACCAAGTATTTAATAAAATTTAAAAAGTTTTTGTCCATTTACCCTAATTTTAGGGTCATTTATCCCACTTACCCCATCAAGTTTTTTTAATTTCTCTTTATCCATAAAGACTCTAATAAGGTATTCTCTATACCCTATAAAGTTTCTTTTTTTGTTTTTTGTTTATTTTCGAAACTATTTTACCCTCACGGCCTCGCCCCTTTGTTACATAGAGAGAGAGAGAGAGAGAGAGAGAGAGAGAGAGAAGCCATACGAGACTTCATAAGAGCCCGGCCATCGATCATTGGAATCCGGTCATTGACCGCCACCCACCGTACTTCTCTGAAAACTTCGCTGAAGGTCCCCAAAGAGGTTGTCGGAGATCTCATAGGCAAAGATTGAAATATCTGCGATATTTTCGATATATCCGCGATATTTTCGATATATCCCTTTTTCGACGGACCGATCTTAGGGGGTTAATATCCTATCTTCTACTATTTCCCCCGAAATTTCTCTGACATCGTTAAATATCCCTGATATATTAGATATCTAGGATATATTCCCAATAAAGTGAAGAAATATCTGTAAAATCTGATGAAAAAAAATAAAAAATAGAAAAAACTCAGTAATTCTCTAAATGCAAATCTGTATAAAGAGAGACCTCCTCAAGGGAAATCTGGGTGATGAGTAATCTCCTCAAGACGAATCCAGGTGAGGAGAAATACCTTGAAGGTGATTCTACATGAGGAGTAAATTCTAAATGCAAATTTGTGTGAGGAGAGATCTCCTCAAAGCGAATATGGGTGAGGAGAAATCTCCTCAAAGCGAATTTGGGTGACTAGTATTCCCTTTGAGGGAAATCCGAGTGAGGAGTGGAATCTAATTGAGGAGAAATTCCCTGAAGATGAATCTAGACAAGGAGAATTCATGATGAAGCAATTTCAAAAAATAACTCATTAACTCATTCACTTCATCTTTCTCAATTATATGGGATTGTCCTCAACTATAACTATCATGTTCATCACTACAATTCGCACTATATGGGTCATATGTTTTGGTCTGATTATTGCATTTTCGTAGACCAACGAGCGGCTTTTCAACCACCTAAAGTCTCTTTTTAGATGTAGATGAAGTTGATATTTATATGTATTTATATGTAATTCCAATAAATTGATTCTTTCAAAAACGATATATTTTCTCCTATATCCCCAATATTTCCGATATCTCCATTTTTCAAAGTTCCGATAGATATGTAGATATATATACTTTAATCCTTGCTCATAGGTCGTTGGAAAGGTCTATTGCTCCAAATAGACCTTTATTTCCCCATAATAGAGGGCAATAAAGCTCTATTGCCTCCCAATAGACCTTTATTGGGGGGTAATAGAAGTTTATGAAACCTCGCTGGAAGTCTCCAAAGAAGTTGTCAGAGATCTCATATGTGGCCGGAGAGGTTTATTTCCCCCTTAATAAACATGTATTGCCCCCCAATAGACTTCTATGGCCCCCAATAGAACTTTCGGTCACTTGAATTGGAACTAATCTCGGTAAAATTAGACAAATAAAACTTTGATTAAGGAAAAAATAAGGAGATTACATCAATTCAAAACATTTATTTCCCCTCAATAGACGTATATTGCCCTTTTTTTTTCTTCTTCCATTTTATGAAAAAAAAAGATTGGGGCATCCAGAAAATGTTATGGGCACCCACACATCTTCTTCTCCCTCCTTCGCCTGTTGCAGACCCGGGATCGGAACCCTCAGTGCTTTGCCGTCTTCACTTGCGCCGAGTACAGCCAGCAATTCACGTTCTCGAGCCTCGCCGAAGATGTGGGAATAGAACAGGGCTCGCAGTAGCACCGCCAACAATTCATGTTCTCGAGCCTCGCCGGAGATGTGGGAATCGAATAGGCTCGGAGTTGATTTAGCCGAATGGGGCGTCCATTCTGGCGAAATTGGACTAATCGGAGTCGTCTGATTTTCATCGGCGTCGAATCTTCAAAGACGAGAATGAGGCCTCCATCCCACTCTTGCTGCTTCGTCCCATGCTTCGTGGTTCATGTCGATTATTCCCAGCGAGAGAGGGATGACGTCGGAGACTAGTGGCGGTGGTCGGTGAATAGGTAAGCATCATACCAGGCAGAGAGAGAGAGAGAGAGAGAGAGAGAGAGAGAGAGAGAGAGAGAGGAGAAGAAGAAGAAGAAGAAGAAGTTGTCGGCATAGAGAGAGCGAGGAGAGAGAGAGATGGCAATATGTAATTTTTAAATTTATGGAGCCCAAAATCATCATTTAACTATTAAATTGGGTTAGTGGGAACAAAATTCTCTTGGTGGTGTAAGTGGGCTAATTTTAACCTATTTTGGTGCTATGGGTCAATGACCCTTCATTTAATGAGATGCAATCATACATGAGGAAAAAGAATCCATGAGATATCAATTATGGTTTTTTTTGAAAAGATAATTTTATATGTCATTTAGTGTTCACACACTAATTTTTTTTTTTTTTATATCACTCATGATAAGGGTTGTAGAGTAACTTATAAAAAAAAGTTGCTTGGAAGACTCTAATTAATATCCCTAAGCGACATCGAGACTTTGCCAAGAATCAATTGAAGCACGCAAACGGCTTTCTATCATAGTTGCAAGGGTTCCATACCTCACCTTCCTCAATTGGACAGCTAGAATAGTTCTCGGTAATTATGTCAATCAAAGGTTATTGAAACCTGTTCAGGCTTTTTCCCGGATCCTCAAAAATTCCGGACCAAAAACATGGCGGGGGCATTGGTGAGTTAAAAAGGCATAACCAAAAACGAATACTATTTCGGCTAGTAACTTCTCACTAGCTCGTACCCCTGTTTCCCACTTTTCCTCCAACCGGACTTGTGTTTGTGAAGGTCATAGTCATACAAAACATGGTGTTATGGTCGAAGTCTAAAGAAAAAATTACACAATTTTATTTCTTTCTATATTATTCTCGATTCTGGAAACCTTCATCTACAAAATACATGCACTAATTAATTAGTACTAATGATCGATGTTTATACATAGAGAGATATATATAGACATGCAGCGGCGAAACTATTCAAGGGTCTGAGGGGTCCAGACCACCTCAAGGAATTCAACATGGTAGCTAATTAATGAATAATTTATGTGTAATTGACATACTCTCAGCCAATTGAACCCCGGCCCCAGCCTGCCCACTCTTATGTAGTCGATCATAATTATATAGGTAGTATATAAACTAAAAAGTATGATGTAGAAGAAAATTTAAAAATATTCTTAAAAAAATTCAATAGTAATATACAAAATTATCAGATAGAAACAGTAATTAAATATAGTAATTATGTACTCACTGGAAAAACCTCTTATTTATATCTATACTATTATTAAGAGAAGAGGGTTTGTTAGCCAAAATCTAAAATTTTAACAGAATTAACCCTAAAATATTAATAAACTTTGAGAATTAATTAAATCATAAGGATAATTAAGACATTTACAAAATTTATTTTTCTTTAAAAAATTTGAAAAAAATTATCCACAACCCACTTTTCTCTCTCCCACCTTTTTTTCTCTGCAATAACAAACTTTTTACTTCTTTTTTTTTTGAAAAAAAAAAAATTAATAGCTTGCACATGCAGAGCATGTGTGGAAAAATGCTAGTTATTATTAAGAGAAGAGGCTTTGTTAGCCAAAGTTAGGCTTTGTTAGACAATAAAGTTAGTGTGCAAATTATTTTGCATATCCTTTAGTGTTTACACTAATATTTTTTTTTTTTACGACAGGAAAAAAAGCAAACAACTACAATACAAACTCACGATCTACGCCCCTTCCCAGCTGATCCAAATGGAATGCTGGGACACTGAGAGGGGCAAGCAATAAAACCAAACAAGAGGATTGGAGGATTGATGAGCTAACGTAGCTAGACGATCAGCAACAAAATTGGCTTCGCGATTTATGTGCTTAAAGAAGATGGACCGGTATTGTTGAGTGATGCGCTTTTGGGAAGCGCATAATTTAATCCTGAAATATCGTTAGTAGTATAAGCAAATAGGGATCGTTCTATCCGGGGATTGAGGGTACACTTGTAATTGTGAGACAAATAAAGAAAAGTATTATTTACAAAAATAAAATAAAGAATATAAATATATACAATTGTATAAACAAATAAAGAATTAAAATAATAAAGTATTATTTACAAAAATAAAATAAAGAATAAATATATACAAGTAAACACAAATAAGGGGGGAGGGTTTTAAGAATTATAGAATTGAAAATTAAGATAAATAAAATAAAGAAAATGTAAAAACACATGTACAAGAATGAAACATAAGAAACAAAGATCAAAACCACATCCATATGCAAGAAATCCAATTACAATTCCTATAGTTGATTTTAAATGTCATGAGAGAGGAGTTGATCATGTGAAACATTCGAAAGCAAATGATTTCCCATATTTTACTTTTCAATGCTAATTAACCTAAGCGAAAGCACCTAGATTAATCCTATCAAACATGCAATCAAGCCCTAGAAAGCTAGTCAATCATGACATGTTCAACGCATTAGACATAGAGAAAGGCTATCAACTCAAGTGTACAACTTAGTATGGAAAAGTCCACCTAATTGCAATCCTCTTTAATTAAATTCGGTCTTTGCACAAAACCTTTACTACTTTGATTCAAGTTTACACAAAACGAAAAGTCGATTTCATGTTCTTAAACCTAGCACCAATTATATCAAAACCCTAAGTGTTTGCAACCACATAAGATTAAAATACAAAAGTTTTCTATCATGCAAATTTAATTAAACAAACCCACATAAGCAACATAAAAATCAACATATAGAAATCACAACTTTATCTCAAAACATATAAACGGGCTTTAAACTTTGCCCTTAACATTATTTGTTAACTAGAATTCATAGTTTTACAAAATCAAACAAAGAAAACAAGAGAAAGGATATAATACACCTTGAAAGATGAATGATAAAGCCTTGAGACGAAGAACTTGAAGATCCTTGAAAGCAAGCAATCTTCTAGGGACGACACAAGGGTGGATGGCGGTTGGGAAATTGATGTATTGCATGGCTTCTCTTTCTCTTGGCTTGAAAATGAAGAACAAGAAAACTAGAGAATGGAAAAGAAATATGGAGAGGAAATGGAGAGACAAGGAGATGGAATGGATGAAGGAATTGGTGTTTAGGAAATGGTGACTAAGGAAAATGGAGAGGAAATGGTGAGACAAAGAAGATGAGATGGATGAAGGAATTTGTATAGGAAATGGTGACTAAGGAAAATGGAGAGGAAATGGTGAGACAAAGAAGATGAGATGGATGAAGGAATTGGTTATGAAATGGTGAATTGGTCTCTATTTATAGGCTTCAAAGCAACACTATTTGGCCTTTAAACAAATCATAATGGGTTAGGTTTGAGCACTTAAACACTTGGTGGATTTGTTAGGTAAGAGCACTTAAACACTTAGTGGATTTGTTAGGTGAGATCATTTTCTCTTCCTTTATTCCTTTAATTTTTATCTCCACTAAGAACTCAGTTTTAGCCTTTGACTTCTTCATATGAAATGTTCCACTATGAGTGTAGATCATTGTGGTAAAATTTCAGAATGTATTGCCATGTGGTTGGGCCGAAAATGCTGCTGGACCTCTTACAGGTCCAGTTTTCCGGTTTTGCTTCTGTAGAGAATTGGGCTGATTGTTTGAAGGCCTTCCACTCATATTTTTCTCTGGCACTCTTCATAAGAAATGATCCTTTGGGTGTCTAGAATGGATCTGAAAGGTTTCAGCTCATTTGAAGTTCATTTGGTCAGGTGGCCGCTCCTTCTTCTTTGCTTGGCTTGGTTTCTCCTAGCCGGAGTAGGAATATGTGTAAAATTGATCTTTTAGTACATTTCCATTTTTCTCCATCATTTCCAGGTAATTATGGACCTAACGCTCATTTCACCTTCATCTACTCCAATGTACCTAAAAATAGAAATTGAATTAAAATCGATTCAGTTAAGGAATTAACTAAGCAAAATGTGAGGAATTAACTATTAAAATATCACATTAAAATGCTCCTATCATTGAGCCAAGCTTAATATCCTCCAATAGGGTTTTGATTCGCCATGGCACTTCAAATTTTCCACGAGTTCACTCAATTAATGACTTTGAATCACCTTTAACTAAGATATGCTGATGCTGATGTAGAAGATCAGCTATATGCAGACCTTCTTTGAGGGTGGTTGCTTCAGCTACAAGTACCCCAGTATTACCTAGTTTCTTATTAGCCGCAAACAACGGATTCTCGTCAGAATTTCTAATAACAAATCCAAGAAACAGAATATTAGCTAGTAATGCTTGGTTCTGATCAGAAGTAGCAATCTGGTGGAGCCAAGAAATGAAAGAATTATTCCACAGAGTAGGATTTGGAAGCTTAAAGGAAATCCAGACCTGTTTGGCGAATCTTTTTTTAATATTTTAATTTTAAAAAAAAATTTAATTTTTTTTTATATCACTCATCATGAACCTCTAGTTTTTTTGATAAGGGTTGTAGAGTAACTTATAAAAAATGGAGCTTCTATTCATACCTCCAAAATTGGTATTTTGACCTCCTCACTTAATAGACCTCCAATTTACTTTTACAAATAACCAATTTGCTATCTACATCTCTTTAATTTTCCCACAATGCCCATTGTCCAATAAAATAAATAAAAGCTTTTTTTTTTCAATTCATACCTCAAAAAATCAGTAGTTGGATCTCATTTAATTTTTGAAGATTTCACAATTCTATTTTACCTTAATACAATTAAGCTGAAAAAAAAAAAAAAACCCTTTAGTTGGTAGTCGTCTCTCTCTCCCCCTGCTTCTCTCTCTCTCTCTCTCTCTCTCTCTCTCTCTCTCTCTCTCTCTCTCTCTCTCTCATTATCATTTGTAATTTTATAGAGGTTGTTTATAGCCTTGTACGTGTGAACTCTTTTCAAAAAAATTCAACGTTTTATGATCTTATGGAGGTTAGTTAGCTTATGTTTCTTTTTGTTGAATCAATGAAATACAATGACTCTTTCTCCCCTTGTCAAATCTTCTTTCCACCATCATTCTTGTTAACAGTTCCACAATTTTTTGTTTCCTTATTTTTTTTATCAGTTTCATAGCTGAAGCTCTTTTTTCATATGAAACCTATTTCCATTGATGGGTGATCAACTATAAAGTTTAGAAAATTTTAAGAACAACATAGATAACGTTTGCTGATGTATATTTTAAGATTCACGTTGGAGGAGAAAGTTTTCTCCAATTAAAGATTACTACTATACGTAGAGGTAAGAAATTTTCATTTTCTTCCCTCTTTTGTGTCTTTATTGGTAATTTGACATAAGTTGACAAAGTCAACTATTATTTGAAAAAAAAAAAAGAGGTCCTACTAACAATTTTGGAGGTATGAATAGAAGCTCCCTATAAAAAATATTTAAAAAAAGTTGATTGATGGTCGAAGTCTAAAGAAAAAAATTACACAACTTTATCTTTTTGGCAAGCCGTCTATTTTATTCTCATGCATCGACTTCTTTATTGATTAGATTTGATGGTTCACCTTTGGATTTATTCATCTCACCCACCCAAGTTACAAGTCCTTGATCTTGCCCCTGTAGACATGATTTGAAAGAGTACTAATTGAGCAGGTATATATAGATAGAGTTAACCATACACATACATAAATAAATATATATATATCCTATCCAGCGTGAGGCCTCACTCTGAAATTAACGTGTGAGGTTGGAGTTTAAGGTCACTTCTCGGTCTCATATCCACATCTCGACCGTTCAGTTTTTAGGTTCTAATGTATAGATCATCTCTGCAAAATTTCAGCCAAATTGATGGCCATTAAGGCATTAATAACTCCCTTAAAGCTAGTACGGTTCAGGTTGGACAGATTCAGTTCGTCCATTGGTTTAAGTGAGTTAGATACCTTAAAGATTATCAATTTGGTTGAAATTTTGCAGAGATGATCTATACATTAGAACCTAAAAATTGAACGGTCAAGATATGAATATGAGACCGAAAAGTGACCCTAAACTCTAACCTCACACTTTAATTTCAGAGCGAGACCTCGCTCTAGATACACATACACACACACACACATGTGTATATATATATACACACACACACACACACACACTATTATATATATATATAGACACATATGTGTGTGTGTGTGTGTGTGTAGACTATAAAGGAAGGATCAAGAGAGGACATCCTTACTTTAAGAATTTGAGAATTTTTATCCCTTTACACTAGTATCTTACTTCATTTAATAATTTCAACCGTTGATCCTTTAGATTCTTATGCAAGAATTGTATCTATAAAAAATCAACGAAAACCATAATCATTTGGTCATTCAAAATTGTGTAAACAAATATAAACCGTTAAATAAAATTAAAACGAATATTGTGCTAATTTAATGGTTAAACTTTTTTTGATTTGGCTAATTTTTTGTAGGATTCATATGTGTACATATAACTAGAGAATGAGTGGTTTAGGTTATTAAAATACATGATAAAAAGAAAAACTTCATTACTTTTTAAGTTTAAGGAAGTCTTCAATCTCTTGATCATCTCTCCATATATATGTACGTGTGTGTGTGTTTATATATTGATCAACATGCTAGCCTATATTTGCACGTTACACACACACATATAGAGATCGACATGCTAGCCTATATTTGCACGTCTCAAACTTTGACTGTATAAGCATTTTTTACATGTTTAATGGTTGATTAATCTCCGTGAGCACAAACTCATAGCCAGTCAACTACAGATACATGATTTATTTTTTCTGATTTTCCTTGTTAGTCGGAGCCATCTAATGTTTACAAGAGTCAATCAACCATTCTTATCCAACCTTGTTTCATTTTCAAGTTGTAGTCAACAAAAGTTTGCCACATTTCCTATTTGATGCCACTAACATCCGAGCCGTATAGCTTTGGCAAGACAGTACAGCCATGACAATAAGTGCCATTTCCTGGGGTGTCAACATCTTGGTAACTTGGTTCAAGGTATCAAAGCCCTAGCAAGAACTATAGCCATGACAATTGGTGCATGCTCCATTTCCTGGAGTGTCAACATCTTGGTTACCTAAGAAAAATCCTATATAAGTCCTTCTTGACTAAGGACATCCTTACCTAAGCTCAGATATGGATTTTCCAGTTTTTGGCCACTTTTCGATCGCATATTCACAGCATAACCGTTCAATTTTTAGGTCCTAATGTATAGATCATCTCTGCAAAATTTCAGCCAAATTGATGATCATTAAGGCATCCAAAACAACAATTTACATGAACGAACCGAATCTGTCGAACCGGAACCGTTCATGTACATTGTTGTAAATTACAGTTTTGAATGCCTTAACGAGCATCAATTTGGCTGAAATTTTGCATAGATGACCTATACATTAGGACCTAAAAACTGAACGGTTAAGATGTGAATATGTGATCGAAAAGTGGCTAAAAACTGAAAATCCGTACATGAGCTTAGGTAAAGATGTCCTTAGCCAAGAAGGACTGATATAGGATTTTTCTTAGGTAAGGATATTAGGGAATGGATTTCCAATTTTTGGCCACTTTTCGATCACATATTCACATCTTAACCGTTCAGTTTTTAGGTCCTGAATGGTTTTCTAGCTCTATCCTGCATGACATAGTTTAAAATGATATATTGAGCTGATATATATAGACAGAGTTAACCATAGATCTAGTGATGATTGATGCTTGAAATTAAAACGCATCTTCTCTTTGTGTTCTATAGTCTGACTAGCTAGTACATGGACTTGAACATTTTTTGGGGCAGATAGCCATTGGTCGATCTTTTCATTATAATTAGCTCGAAGACTCTGTAGAGTTCAGCTTTGACGAGTGAGATTTACGTAAGTAGAGATGAGATATTTAAAATAAGAACTCTAATATCAACCGTTGAATAAAAGATTTAAAATTGAGTTGAATTATTATACAACGTATATATATGGCTGGATCCAGTAAGAATTAAGACGAAGCTACCTATAAGTCTATAACACGCAATTATTGTTTCCTAGAAGTAGGCCAAGTTATTACATTTTCAAAACGAATATGGCACGGGAGATTAATAAATGTCATACTGTTTTAGGAAAATTGAACTTGGAAGAGAATTGAGTCGTGCTTTCATTGATAATAGTGGCTTCTTTATATAGATGATTACAAACATAGAGATAGAGTTGTACATGGAAATATAATCGTACATTGATTGGATATCTACTAAGATTCTCTGAGATTATTTCTAACATAAACCATATTTCAACTAGAGCAAGTAACATAGTGTTTGAGCCAGACACATATTCTGGATTTACTTGAACATTCCCCCTTGTGTCACCCAAACGTGATGCTTCTCTCGTTGCCTTATCAAAAAGCTTGCCGAGTAACAAAAATCCAGTGAGACAAAAATAACCTTGGTCGAAGGAGAAAAAGTATACAACACACCCTTCACGTTTCGAGACCATACATGTAGACATCTCCCCCTGATGACTATAGTCATGGGAGTTTGGATAACTTCCTCAAACGATGCTACCAACATGTTTCTCGAAAGTGGAATTAGGCGATGACTTAGTAACAAGTCTATCATACTGTCCTCAGATTTAACCTAGTTCACTTTGATCTTGAGGAGAGTCTGTTGTTGTTGATTATACTTGAAGTTGTTGCTTTTGATGTAGCCTTGCTTCATTTTCTCAAAGCAAACAGTATTATCCTCATAAATGCTGGTAGGCTCATCTGTGGTAGACTTCAAACCACAATTGCTTCGAACATGCGTAATTATGGATCCAATCCATATACATTCACGAACTGCTTTGTGAAGAGCAATAATCTTGCATGATTCGAACATATAGCGACTAGGGTCTGTTTTATAGACCTCTAAGATATCTTGGTCTTACCCATGGTGAACACTTAGCCAGTTTGGGAATGACCTTTGTGTGGGTCGGAGAGATACCCAACATAAGCAAAACCTTCCAAAATACCAATGTTGTTTTGGGATGGGGATAGAGGACGCAGGCCAGTGTTGTCGGTGTTCCTGGGATGTGATGGGTCCGAATCCATCGTCTCTCTGTAGGGATAGAACAAGCTCATATCAATCATACATCTCAAGTATCGAAAGATATCTTTTACACTAGTCCAATAGCGTCGCGTTGGCGCAAAGCTATATCTAGCTAACAAGTTCACTGCAAATGAGATGTCTGGTCTTATGCATTGAGCTAAGTACAATTATGCGCCTAGTGTACTTAAGTAGGGCACTTCTGCCTCTAGCACGTCTTCGTCATCATCTTCTATTTTACGAAGAGGTTCCTATTCAGGATCAAGACTACGAACGATCATGGGGATGCTTAAAGGCTTGACCTTGTCAAAACGCCTAAGCATTTATCAATACGATGCTCAAGTTCCGAACTGAGACATAATCGTGTTCTCCTAAGATCTTTCATCTCAAACTCGGATTTCAAGTGTTCAGTGGTTTTCTTAACTCTTTAAGGGCTTCCAATGAAGATCATGTCCAACATGAACCGCGATAGACTCCTGAACTTGTATTAGAAATGCGCGGGCATATTAGTGAGCGTTTCAGTCTCATTGCAAACACTCTCTATGGTCTAGAGCCACTTGACTTGGGTAAATGAAGTTCACCATGAACTTTCATATATATTTCGTATCTAGATCCCAATAGAGATACGCAGTGACCACATTTGTAAGCTGCATGTTTAGTTATTCGGAAACTACCAAATTGACAAGGTAGTGGAGTAGAATGACGTCCATTATGAGAGAATATGTCTCATCGTAGTCGATTTCAGGGCGTTTTGTGAGAAGCTTTGCGCCATAAGGCGAGATTATCATATATTTTTCTCATCACACTTTCTAACGAAGACCTATTAGTCAATAGGTTACATGACAGGACCCGCCCTAGATTTCACCTTGAAATCAGAAGTGGCCCTGTGGGGCCCACCATAGAAGAAATTCTACTAAAAATTTGGCAGAACTTCCCCTAAAAATGGACTACCCAAAACCTGTAGAAAGACATTTACACTTCTAAGTGATCCATCCTTATTCTCTTGGAGCCACCCTGCTCCCCCAAATCACAACATCTTCCAATTCACATTACACAAATCTCAACTTAATAACATTAATCCCATATGTTATCAGAGTAATTCTAAAACAAAAGGTATATTAGAAATAAAAGTAAAAAGGGTGAAGGATCGATAGATCCTACAATGCTGAAGCAGTGACAACTATGCTTCAATCCGTGTACGCCCGACCTCAACTAATTTCGCCTGCAAACTAGGCATTTGAAACCGAATGGCCCAGGGCAAAGTATTGAAAAACACGTTAGTGTGAGTGGACAAAAATAAATAATCAAGATAATTTAAAAGAAGCAAACTTGAATACTTTCCCACGTATTTAAACTTATAAAGCCTCGATGCATGCAACGTTTATAAAACCTATTTCTTTAAACTCAAAATCTCATGAAAACATACCAGCCCCGCTGGTTAAGAGAAATCGGACTAGCCCCGCTAGTCAAGTAATAAAAGGATATGGGGAAGAAATATCACCATACGGGCAAAGGAGCCCCTTAGGCTCTACCTACCCTCGACTACCACTCACACATAGATTGTGTGAGGAGGAGAACTAATAACCTCGATTACCACTCACGTGAGGAGGAGAATAAATCACCTCGACCACCACTCACAAACACAAAGTAAGTGAGGAGGAGACGCAATCCGAACGACCCGAGTATGGTGAGGAAAACCAGTAAATCCATAAAGCTTCCCCAATATCTCACGAGAAAAACAAATATATTCCAATGACGTGGCCCGCACGCCAAAATATTCTCAAAATCATAACAAATAGGAGAGATCAAATTATAAATCGTAACTCATAAACAAAACCAAATCCACAATCATCAATAAGGCATTCCCAATGCCAAAACCGAAAGTCGATGAGTAAATAAGAAAAATATCTCCATCGAAATCTCATTTCGAAAATCTTTTAAAAATCTCAAATCGACGAATAGAAATATAATATATAATTTCAAAAATCACATCGGAAAACTAATTAGTCGAAAAATCATTATAAATCGTAAATTCAAATTCGAGCGTAGAAAACTCTCGTTCTAAAATCATGATGAAAAATCCGATCAATATTCCAAATATATATTCCAAAACCAAATAATATCTGAAACTAAAAATAATATGCTCGACAAAATATTATAATAATTAAATAAAACATTAATTCAAGAAACAACGCATGCATCAACATTTAAAACAACAGTCCACTCACAGTACTATATAGGTGACCACGCATACGGGTTTGTCCGTCGAGCGGTAACTCGGTACAGCGCCCTGTACACAATTATATTCCGTGAACAACAATTCGACAATTAAATACGATTCCAAAATCAATCCTCTTAAATCAACATATCCATTTCCTTCAATTCAATCCAAACTTTACCACCAACACCATTTCATTAATTTACAAGTTCTAGGGCAGATTCGAGAGAAATCCGATGGTCGGATCCTCATAAATCGGTAATCAAAATTTTGAATCTTCGAAAATTAGAAATCGATTCAAAACTTCTCCAATCTTTACCAAATTCACATATATAAGCTCTAGATCAAAAATAGGATTTAACTAACTAAAACTGAACCCATAACATTGCCATACGCGCCTCCACGCACGACCTATAGTGGTTGCGCGTGGGGCCCACGCACCGCCGGTCAACTTCACCTCCGACTACCAAATTTTAGCCACAACATCTACTCAACAAGCCTAACACTTTTCTCAACTATAACAAGTTCCAATTTTATCTTGAAGTGCTCGAATTTTGCCGGTGAAAATTTTCCAGAAATTTCAAAACCTTAGAATCGGGTTTTTGCTTGATTCTTCCTCTACAATGCAAATCGATGCTTGAAGCTTGAGGGAAAATGTCAAATGGCTTGAGGCGCTCCTATTGGACTTGGTTTGGTGACCGGAGATGGCCGGAATTGAAAGAATTGCCGGAAAACCTCCAACTGCTACAGTAAACTTCAAGTCGTCGATCCTCACTTCTCCAGCCAAATCGCCGTGACCCACTACCACCGATGTGTGCAGCGGAAGGAGGCGGACCTATACTGACCGGCGGCACGCCATTAGGTGGCCGGACGGCGGCAAATAGAAAGGAAGAAAAAGGAGACCGAAAGGGAAAGAGAGAGAGCTTGGGGGAGAGGAGAGAGAAAGGTGGGTTTCCGGATTTGGAACCTACCACAGTAAAATTCTAATATTTATACCCAATTTATCATGAATAGTAACTTCCGTATTTCACTTATAACTTTCGCATACGAACTCTGATTTTTACGTACCATATATGCACATGCTCGGTTTAACGTCCTCTACAACTTTCATGCAGAAAATTTTCTCCAATTTTGACCCAAACAAAAAGTCAACTTTTAGGGCCACTAAAAGTATCGAAACAAAGTAAAAAGTGAAAGTAATTGTCGTTTACCGTCCAAATGAGTAGTAAATCAGTAATTGAGATACGGGACATAACATTATATGTTAGGAGGTGTTGGCATCACTAGCTCGAAAACCTTCATCTTCGTTAGAGAATCCAACTTAACATGGATCGCATCTTTCTATTTAGGCCAAATCTCTCTAAGTTGACATTCATTCATCAACGGAGCGTGGTTCGATATCATCTGACTCGACAAACTCATGCGCTATGAAATGCGTGAATACATCATCAATCATGATGGAGTTTCTATCCCACGTCTCATGTACACTAATGTAATTTTCAAAGAGCTTTATATTCTTAGGAATAGGTTCTGACGTTGAGGCGTCTCCTAACGATGACCATAATCCAGAAGATTCTCATGAGACAGATTTTGAGTATCGATGATCAAATGATTTAATTGTGCTAAAGTATCATTCGAACCCATGGGCCTGTAACGCCAGAGTGCTACTCTCTATGGCGTTGGCGTTGACGTCATCTCATAAGGACGTCCATCCTTGCAGGCATGTTTGCAGTAGATATGTGTGATCTCATCACTTTAGCGGGGATCGAGATGAGACATAGTGGGGATAGACCACGACAATTCCTGTCATTCCTGCCAAACATCTGTGTTCTTATCTCCCCCGAATGATGAGAAGACTGTCTCATCAAAGTGACAATCTGCAAATCTAGCTGTAAGGAGATCGCCTAGCAAGGGCATTAAGTGGCGGACGATTGTTGCAATTTCAAATTCAACTTAGTTGCCCATTCGTCTGTAAGGACTCATCATAGTGAGCTGTGGCGGCGCAATTGGCACACTCAAATATGCGTAAGTACAAGATACTGGTACCTAGCCACTAGCTGTAATGCAGAGGTAGATTGAGTGATGGTGGGTCGTAGACGAATTAACATAGCTGCATACGATATTGCATAACCCAAAACGGATATAAGGAGATTGGTGCGCATTACCAAATTTTGGGGTACCATCGTAGTCATTTTTGTGAGACCATTTGGGTGTGTACATGGAAATATGATGTCCAACATCAGTCTCATTACAATAACCATCGAAAGTCTTTGATCTAAACTCTTTAGCATTGTCAAATCCAATTGACTAAATAAGATGATCCGAGGAGTGAGCCCGTTGTCATATGATATTTGCTAGTAGTGTAGCATAAGCAGCATTACTAGTAGACAATGGCACAATACGTGACCAGCGTGTTTGCATGTCAACCAACATCATGAGATATTTAAACGTCCGCAAGTTGGTTGAACGAGTCAACAGAATCCCCACGGACTCTATGTAAGAACAAAATAAGTATTTTCGTATCCTTTGTATAGGATGGTCTTGGTCCTAAGTTTCTTAAGGAACATGCTTTTTAAAATGAGCAAGAGGCCTTAGAACCAACCAATGAGGATTTTGGTTGGGCTTGAGCGTCTGAAACACTATTTGAAGCAAACTTGGTGATTGCAGCATCACCTGAGGCACCATCACCATGATGGACACCATCTATGGCGTCATGTCCATGAGAGATGGCAACCATGGCATCATTAGAAGGGACTAAGACGGCTAGGCCTGCGGTGGATGGCAGCCATGCCAGAGGCAGTGGCGGCGGCTGTCACCCTTAGTCCAGGAATTACCTTTTGATTTTTGCTTTGTTTCGCTTGGAAGAATGGATGTCCGTGTGAAGTCTTTAGTAGACGGATCATCATATCATGACCAGGATGATCTATCATGTCGTGACAAAGCCAATATGTGTCTAAATCCAAGAGATCTTATCTCATGACTTTATTGGATTTAATAGCTTGAATAGTGACATAGAGTCCACTAGAGAGACATATAAACTTCTCTAAGATGTTCTACCTTTTGTTCGCAATCATTAGAGGTATTGCAAAGAAACTCATTTTCGTATTCTACATGTGTTCCCGCATGGAATCCATTGGCTCGAATGGCTCAATAGGGTATGAGTCGCTCTAGGAGCGTAGAGAGTTTCTTTGACAATAATCAAGGTGCCATTTGGCAAATGGAATTTGGGCTATTCCATGTCGTTGAACTAATCCTGAGGCCCAGCCATCGTAGTCACAAAGTCATATGCTCAGAATCAAAATGGATAATGAAAAGAACTCAAAATTTTATTCATAAGCCAATGATGTACATCATTATCTCTTAACCATTAAGAGAATCTAATCCAAATGCTAGCTAATGCAAAACAAAGGTAGTCATTTGACTTCTTTCTATAACTCCAAAATAAATATGACCAGGTGAGTAGAGTGGTGCGCTTTTAGCAAGCGCATAATTTAACCCTGAGAATATCGTTAGTAGTATAAGCAAATAGGGATCGTTCTATTCCGGGGATTGAGGGTACACATGTCATTGTCAAACAATTAAAATTAAAACAAAGTATAATATTCACAAATATATTCACAACTATAAACATTATTTACGGAAAAAGGGGGGATTTTGTTTTTGGATTATAGAATTGAAAATTAAAATAAATAAAATAAAGAAAATATAAAAACACATGTACAAGAATGAAACATAAGAAACAAAGATCAAAACCAATTCCATATGAATGAAATCCAATTACAATTCCTATAGTTGATTATCTAATGTCATGAGAAATAAGTTGACCATGTGAAACGTTAATAAGCAAACGATTTCTCATATTTTACTTTCCTTGAATAATTGATCTAAGTGAAAGTACCTAAATCAATCCTATTGAACATGCAATCATAGTCTAGAAAGCTAGCTAATCAAGAACACATTCAATGCATGAAGAACAAAGAAAGGATGTCAACCAAAGTGCACAACCTAGTATGAAAAAGTTCATCTATTTGCAATCCTCCTTAATTGATTTCGACTTTTTTCCAAAGCCTTTACTACTTATGAAATAGGCTCACAACACTATTAGGTGAATTGTTTACCTAATTCTAGCACCAATTACATGCATATATCCCAAGTTGGCCACCAAAGAACACATACATATAAAAGTTTTCTATAAACCAAAATCAATTAAGCAATCTCACATAAGCAACATAGAAATCAACACAAAGAAATTACAACTTTATTTCAAAACATATAAACGGGCTTTAAACTTTGCCCTTAACATTATTTGTTAACTAGAATTCATAGTCTTACAAAATCAAACAAAGAAAACAAGAGAAAGGATATAATACACCTTGAAAGATGAATGATAAAGCCTTGAGATGAAGAACTTGAAGATCCTTGAAAGCAAGCAATCTTCTAGGGACGACACAAGGGTGGATGGCGGTTAGGAAATTGATGTATTGCATGGCTTCTCTTTCTCTTGGCTTGAAAATGAAGAACAAGAAAACTAGAGAATGAAAAAGAAATATGGAGAGAAAATGGAGAGATAAAGAGATGGAATGGATGAAGGAATCTGTGTTATGGATTCAGAAATTGGTCATTGAGAGTGAGGGGAGAATGTGTTTAAATAGGGAAGAAAAAGAAGAGTGAAATGATGAGATGAAGAAAAATAATGAAAGTGGAGTATGAGAGTGGTTTGTAAAATATGTAAAAGATGAGGTAATGATGAAAGCAAAGCATGAAGGTGAAGAAATGTGGAAGTGATGATGATCTTTTAGAGTAGAAAAATGTATCCAAGGAAAAAGAAATGTTTTCTTCATGTGGGTAGGAAACATGAACATGTGGTGTTGAGCTGTTTTCAGGTTAGTTTCTGCCCCTTTATTCCTTCAATTATTTCTCCATCAAAACTTCATATTGGGCCTCCGATTTCTTCATATCAAATGTTCCTCTATGAGTGTAGAAAATCCTGATAAATTTTCAGAGCTTCATTCCATGTGGTTGGGCCAGAAATTCTGCTGGACTCCTCACAGGTCTAGTTTTCCAGTTTTGCTTCTGCAGAAAATTGGACTGATTGTTTGAAAGCCTTCCACTTCTATCTGGATCTTGCACTCTTCATATGAAATGTTCCTTTGGGTGTCTAGAATGGATCTGGAAGGTTTCAGCTCATTTGAAGTTCATTTGGTCAGGCGGCCGCTCCTTCTTCTTTGCTTGGCTTGGTTTCTCCTCGGAGTAGGAATATGTGTAAAATTGATCTTTTAGTACATTTCCATTTTTCTCCATCATTTCCAGGTAATTATGGACCTAACGCTCATTTCACCTTCATCTACTCCAATGTACCTAAAAATAGAAATTGAATTAAAAATCATTCAGTTAAGGAATTAACTAAGTAAAATGTGAGGAATTAACTATTAAAATATCACATTAAAATGCTCCTATCAAATTACCCCACACTTAGCTTTTGCTAGTCCCTTAGCAAAACAAAACAAAAAAATCCAAAACAGAACAAAGACTTTACAAAAAGCAAGTAAATGACTCTATTGCTCCTAACTGTTGTCTCAGAGACTCCAAACTCATGGCTTTCACGTTAAACACTTAATCAAAATCACAAAGATAATTCCAACGTTAATAAACGTGTGACACTTATATGACTAAGTAAGATATGGAGAACTTAAGTTATACAGTGAATGATAGCATGTTTCGAACAAGTCCAATCCAAACTCACAAGGCATACTCTCGATTTTTCTCTCAGAAATGGCTATGCTTAAAAGCTTCACACTCACGTATATGCAAGAGAACAAATTGTAAGGCAACAAACAGTTTGCATATTTCATCAATAAAAGTATTTTGTGAAGAATTTTTAAAGACCTCATGAAATGACTAAGTGCACAAATGGACCTAAACCATAAGCTCGACTGCGTAACTGACTCCACTAACCAAAGACTGCCCATCTCAAGGATCAAGTCAGCACTTAAAACAGGTTGTAATGGGGCAAGCTAGGGTTTTTGAAATGAATATTAAGGATACAAAAAATCCTAAGGACCTAGCAGAGCATAAAAGGACCACCTTATGTCATCATTTTTGTAGACCAAATATCATTGTTTTGGGCCAAACCTTTACTCTAACCAACATGGGAATGGACACAGGCATAATTTTCAATTTTGAGCCTTCTACAAATTTGAAAGTCCAAAACCACACTTCAACAATTTCCCAAGAGTTTTCTTTTCAATTTTTCTTCTCTTTTGCTGCTTTTTTTTTTTTTTTTCAAGGCAATTTTTTTTTTCTTTCTCTCTTTTTTTTCTTGGATTTTCCCCACCCCACACTTGTCTTTTATCGTCACCCCTACATACTATGTTATGCTCTACTAAGTCCTTAAGACAAGGGTAGAGATATCCTGTACTAAGCTCATGGTAGGGTAATGAGGGTGATGAAACAAAGGTTTTCAACGTAGGCTCAAAGGGGTTCATTCTAAGGAGTCCCACGACGGGCACAATTGGGGACACATGCTTGTTTGGCTATGGTGGTTACCCTAATGCCTTCTATCCTATCCAGGATCAGTGCATATTATGGCATACAAGTTTTGACAGTCACAACAGCTGAGTTCTAGTACTCTCTAGTCCATTAAAATCTATGGCACTTGATCATTGGATTTCGAAAGAATGATGAGGTTTTGCAAATACAGCCATGAAATTCTAGAATTATCAATAAGCACTCGAAAAGAAAGTATTTTAGCTCAACAACTCACTTTGGGTCAAATGAATCAGACTAAATCCTAGCATGCTTAATGAACCAAGTTACAATCCTATCTCAAATCTTCATACAAGCATCACAATGTCGATTAACCACAGAATTCAATTAAGTCCTATTTCGATTGTGAAAACCTTCAGCCATGAATTCAGAGACATGTTCATCCTAGACGTTAGAGGCATCCTAAGACTCAAACAAACAAAAACACTCTAAAACCAATTTTTTTTTTTTAAATTTAATTTCAACACTTAGGTACGGGAACAGGGAGTCTCGATGTGCAATGGGACTGAAATAGCTACCCTTTTTCAAGACTATGTTTAATCCAATATACCTTAGTGTATCACAACATTTTCTTTTGTTATAAACATTTTTTTTTTATATGCTGACTACTAAAAACACAAAAAAGCAATAATCCGTCCCCCATACTTAATTCATGCATTGTCCTCAATGTATAAACAAATATAAATCACATTAAAATGCTCCTATCATAGAGAGATGTCGGTGGAGCAAAGCTCGCTTAAATACGACTTATCTCAAAACCTTCCTAGACATCATTCTCATTTTAGATGAGCCCTATGTGAAGAAAAGCTAAATCAATGGCATTTACTACAAAGTATATGGCAATTGCCTATTACATCTCTTGGAAAATAATGACTTAAAACAGAATTGGCTATAATCCACATTGGAAACATTCATCTCTATGCTCAGACTCCATTGATTGAGGTGCTTTGAAAGCATCATTTGGATGGCTCTTAATGTTGGTGGCTCCACCAACATGGCCAGAGGCATTACCTCCCTCTCTCTTTCCACGTTGATCTCTTCAGTTCTGTGTCAGCCTATTTTGGCGGTTACCTTCGTCATTAAAGTGAGAATATGGACCAAAACGTCCAGAATTGTCCTTAAATTTAGGCTTTCGCTCTTGGCTCTCTCCCTTAGGGGCTCGACTATAATTGGACTCCAGAATATGTTATGTTCCCACGGGTCTCGAATAATAGTTCCTCACAAGGATGTTTTCATGTTTTTCAACGACATTCATAGCTCTAATGAGCTCATGAAACCTTGTGATCCGTCCTGCAGTAACATCGTTTCGATAGTTCTTAGCAACAATCAACGCAGAGACGAGGAAGGTAGAGAGAGTCTCTTAATCAACATCGCACCTGTGATATCTTTTCCACAGAAATTAAGGATTTAATGCGAAGTGCTTCCGAGTTGTTGTAGTCAGTAACTGACTTGAAATCACAAAAGTGGAGGTTGTGTCATCTCACTTCTAGTTCAGGAAGCTGGGAGTCACAGACGTTGCTAAATCTTTCTTCGAGTCAGACCCACCACCTTCTTGGGTCTTCTTCATTCATACACTCATACTGGAGCGAATCATCCAACTGACAAGTTATTAGGATGATGGCTTTTGCCTTATTTTCCTCCAAGGCTGCTCTATTTGCTTCCAAAGCTTGAGCTTGCTCAAAAGTTAACACTGTGATGACCTGGATTTTCGTTATGTAATTTTGGTAATTAATAATGGACTAGTTGTACGAATAATTGTTATTATGCTTTATTCGTAGGTTTTATGTGGAGTGGAATGATTTTCGTACGTATAAATAATTGAATTTCACAGTTTAGGGGGTCATGTGAAGTTTGACTTTTTACATGTTGGGATTCTCGGAAAACTTCTTTCACGAAAGTTGTAGGGCGCGTCTATACGAGTTCGTGGACATGCGGAACGCGTAAATCGGAGTTCGTATGAGGAAGTTATGGCTGTTGGAAAAAGTTTCCATTTTAGTATATAAAGGGAAAATCAGAAATTATTTTCATTTTTCCTCATTTCCTTTTCCGGAAATCTTCCTCTCTCTCTCTCTCTTCTCTCTCGTCCGCACCTTCAGAAACGAAATTTTCCTTCAGACCCGACCCGGACCCTGTATTCCGACCCGGTCGTAACTTGCATCTCCGGCGACCTCTTCCAGTGAAACCAGCCCAGAACGACTCGCCTCCTTGCTCCGGTCATCTCTGTGGTGGTCTCTTACGACGATTCTACGTCTCGGTGGCAGTTAAAGGCGGCACAGGTTGAAGAAATCAGACCCGACCAGAAATCCTTATTCTGACGTCGGCAAGGCTTCGAGTCTTCTTGGTTGAGCTCAGAGCAGCCTCGCCGATCGATCTTTGGTGGTTGTTTGGATCGATTCACGTGAAACTTCGATCAACTCGGATTGGATTACTGTTCACGTCTTGTGAGGTAGTTTTCGATTGCTTAGGCTTGTTTTCTGACTTCGATCCAGTTATGAAAGTTCACAAGCATGCTTAGGTGAAGCTTTTTTATGTTGGGAGTTTTGTGAAATATTGAGTTTTGGCCGGCGGCGGTGCGCCACCGCCTGTGGCGGCGTTGCGGCTGTGTTTCGAACATGTATGGAACTGTTTCTGGTATTATATGTCTTCTACTCGTCGATACGAGCGTTTCGATATATAATATGCAAATTTTGGAGTTCGAATGGATTTTTTATGATTTTTATAGTTTCATACCGATCGATTTATTTGATCCGTGAGGATTCGAGCGTCCGATCGACTTGTGGTTTGGTCATATCGATCGTGGACGTATTCCGAAGACTTTGGGTGGTCTCGAATGTGGTTTTGCCTCAATTGGCGCCACTTTGAGGATTTTAGTTCAAAACAGGGGTTTCAGACTTAAATTAATTGTGAATCGTTACTAAGAGGAAACCGTTTGTGATTAGGTACTTGACGAAGTATTTGGACGGTTATTCTGTAGTTTGACTACTTATTCTGCATTGAAGACGCAGCAGGAGTTTCGAGGTGAGTAAATCTCACAAGGATCTTTATGAACAGAATTACCATTATTGTTTTGGCGTTAATTAATTAACTGCAAACTATAATTGGTATTAGTAGGCATTCCTGAGCGAATGACTACATATATATATTTAGATGAAATATATATATCCTTGTGAATGATTGTGATGAATAATAATATGCATGATGGTGTTCATATTATTGTTAAATGCGACTTTTCAGGAAACAATATTATAGAAAAAGATGTTTTCTATTGTTTGAAAAGTATTGAGCTTGATGTTACATTTTGAGTCAAGCGTGACTCATTTTAGATGTATTGGTTTTTGTATCATGGATCACAGATGGTGAGCAGGGATTAGGAAAGCCGAAATTAGATGTTTGTAATGTTATTAGGTCAGATGCGACTTACTTAACGTTGACCTTAAGGCCAGATAGGGTCTAAGACGATCTTATGTCACAGATGGTGATAGATCATAGATAGTAATAGGTTGCAGACGGTGACCTTGATGTTTGATTTCATGACCAGTGGGGTCTGAAGATCATGAGTCACAGATGGTGATCAATGGTTGATCTGAGACCAGATGGGGTCTAAAGATCATATGTCACAGATGGTGACAGGTTGCAAATGGCGACCTTGATGTTGATTTCATGACCAGACGGAGTCTGAAATCATATGTCACAGATGGTGACAGATCGCAGATGGTGATCAAGGCAGGAAATAGGTAATCACGTCCTTGGTAGGACGAGTGATTACAATTTCAATAGAGTTCTAGTTTATCTGCCATGATAGCTTATGGGAGTAACGGTCGAGGTTGCTTGAGACTCATAGGTATGCAACTTAAAGGAGAGTTTCGATGGCATTCTTCTTTAATTGTCTAGATGAGACTTGAATTGCTACTTGATGGTTAAGTTAGTAAATAGGGCATGGTCATAGTGGTGACTCATGTTGTCCTTTCTGTGGAAAGGATATGAAACGTTAGAAGGAATCATGGCTGCATGTTTCCTTAAGTAGATTGATGTGAGTTTTTGATTGATCGATGTTCATGAGTTACTCATACGAGCTTGCAGAAGCTTACCGGGTTTGTTGTTTGGCAACCCCGGTGCACCATTCATATAGTGTAGGGGCTAATCCTGCAGGTCAGGAAAATCGTGGCTGAAGCTGAGGTAGCTTGTTGGCAGCAGGACGGGTAGGAAGCAAATTTTGTTGGCTTTACCAGTATATGACTTCCGCTATGCAGTAAGCTCTGAGGAGCATTTACATTTTATTTTGTGATGACAATTTAATTCGTAAATTTGTGTAATATATAACTCTGTGGAGCGAGTGTATGTTATCTTGGATGGTTCAGTTCCTCAGTAAGTACTTGTTTTAAAAGAAAGATGTTCCAGGTATTTGTATTGATGACTGAACATTCACGCATGTATAATTATGGGATTATATATATATCGATTTTTACTGTTGAAGAAATCAGGGGCGTGACAAACACGTCCTGGCTAGGTTCGAGAATCGTATCCAGGATTCCATCGGCCTTGAGATGCTGGCGGACATCACAAACCCACTTGTGATATCCAGAGCTAGCTGTTCCCAATGGAGCAAAGTCCAGTTTGTTCAGGTTACTCATCTTGAAAGAGAACAAGAAAAAGGGTTAGTTTTGGAGAGAAAAAGGATACCATGAAAACATATAAAATTTATGAGCGTAGTCACTCCTAAGAAATTAGGGATTTCTAAGCGTAGTCGCTTCCAAGAAATCCGATTCCAAGAGGTATTGGATTAGATTGAAACAATGATGTAAGTGGTCGATCATAAATTCTCTACAAACTCTAAGTTTGGAGATCTCAACAATCTCCAAGCTTGGAGTAAGCATGAACCCCCACAGTTTGGCTTTTGGTCTACCCTATGAAGAAGAAAGGGCGTAGAAGAAGGGAGGTTGTAAGTCCCCGAGAAAAAGAAGAGAAAAACAATAAAAAAAAACTTCAAAAAGGGGAACTAAAAGAACCTTTAAAACATACCTCAAAAAGTGTCAAAAATTTGCAAGAAAAATTGCCGGAATTTGGTCTCCGAAGGTGGCTTGAAATTGTCGCCGGAATTTAGTAGCCAGAGGTGGTTGGAATTGTTTAGTGGTGGGCTGTCTTTCCTCTTTTTTTTTCTTTTTCTTCTAGCTGTGGCCTAGGCCTGATTCCCTCCCCCCTCCGCCTCCCTTTTTTTTTTCTTTTCCTCAGCCCAGGCTTGCTGAGGATCAGATGGCAGGACCTTGACTTCTTCTGGCCTGCGTGTCTTTTTCTTTTGCCCGCTGCCCATTTTTTTCTTTACTTCTTTTCTTTCTTCTCTAGGCCGTGCGTCTCCTTCCTTTCTTCTAGGCCGCACCTCCCTTTTTTTTTTTTCTTCGTCTCAGGGGGGATCTGGGCTGGGTGCCGTGCAGGTGAAGAGATCAATGGGAGGCTGGCTGTTCAAGAACGTGTAGCGGTTCTACCGGCCGGTTTTGGCCCTTATTTTCCCAGTTCTAGGTTTCTGGATTTAGGACGTCTGTGATGGAAAAATTTCACAGTAGGAAGCGGACTGGAAGGATGCGAACCGGGCAGGGGACCTTTTGTTTCTTTCGTGGGCCGATTCGGTATTTTTCTGGCCGGTTCTGGTGACTCCGCCGCCAGTTCTGGGCTTCTGGGGTTGGGGGATTCAAGGTGTGCGGCGGTGGTTGCTCGGATTTGAGGGCTATGAAATTAGGGTTTCAGGGTTAGAGATTTGTGCTGATAACGTGTTTTAGGAAAACTGAAATTGGGAGAGAATTGAGGCGTGCTTTCATTGATAATAGGGGCCTCTTTATATAGAAGATTACAAGCATAGAGATAGAGTTGTACATGGAAACATAATAGTATATTGATTGGATATGTACTAAGATTCTCCGAGATTGTCTCTAACATAAACTCTATTTCAACTAGAGCAAGTAACCTAGTGTTTGAGCCAGACACATATTCTGGATTTACTTGAACATTCAAATTTTTTCCTTTCAAAACACACTTTTTTTTTTTTTTACTTTTCAACACTTTTTCCATATCCATGTTTTAATCTGGTCAAATATAATTAGTTTTCTATAAAAGTAAAATGAGAATTGGAATTGGTCTACTCATTTCATTTCATAGTCCCATTATATAGGGAGAGAATTACAATGGAAATATTGATTAACATTAATTACAATAATGATAGTAAATATTTATTGTGTTGTGATTACAATTCCTTGATTCCCTCTTTCGTCAGTTTCTTTGACGAAGGCGCATAATGTATTTTTCCTTTAACACTCCCCCTTGTACCAAAGTCAAAGATGAAATGGTGCATGAGTTGTTGCCTCACTAAAAACCTTGCCAAGTAACAATAAAAACCCTGTGAACAAAAAAATACACCTTGGTCGAAGGAAAAGAGCACAACGTACCTTCTACATTTGAGGATGACATGTGTGTGTTAGACTCCCCCTAACGTGTACACTGATACGCGCATTTTAATGTGATATTTTAAATGTTAATTCCTTACATTTTGCTTAGTTATTCCTTAACGAATCGATTTTTAACTTAATTTCTATTTTTAGGTACATTGGAGTACATGAAGAAGAAATGAGTGTTACGTCCATAATTACCTAGAAATGATGGAGAAGAATGAAAATGCACTAAAAAGTCAACCTTGAATATTTTCTTACTCCGGCTAGGAGAATCAGAGCCAAGCAAGGGAGAAGAAGAAGAAGAAGGAGCCGTGAGCATCATCATCCATCCTCCACCTTGAAGCTTGCTTTCGAGATTCAAGAATCCATAACGTTTCATCCTTCATCCCCATCTCCATCTCACGGTGTAATTCAACCTCTTTCTTTGTAATCTTGCTTAGTTTCGTGAGAATTGTTTTTAGTTGACATTTATGTTTGAACAAGGTTTATATTCTGAAATTTTATGATTGAATAAAGAATTTCGATTCTTATGTTGTGATTCCAAAGTTGCTTATGTGTGATTGTTCGATTGAATTTGCTTTATAGATATTTTTTGTATTTTAATCTTATGTGGTTCCAAACACTTAGGGTTTTGATATGAATGGTGCTAGATTTAAGAACATGATTCAACTTTTTGTGTTATGAACTTAAATCAAAAGTAGTAAAGGTTTTGGACAAAAATCAAATTCAATTGACGAGGATTGCAATTAGGTGAACTTATTCATACTAAGTTGTACACTTGAGTTGATAGCCTTTCTATGTGTTTCATGCGTTGAACATGTCATGATTGACTAGCTTTCTAGAGCTTGATTACATGTTTGATAGGATTAGTCTATGTGCTTTCACTTAGATTAATTAGCATTGAAAAGTAAAATATGGGAAATCGTTTGCTTTCGAATGTTTCACATGATCAACTCGTTTCACATGACTTGGAAGAACAATGTATGGTTAATTCGAATTCAATGATAAACTTGGGTTTAATCTTTGTTTCTTATGTTTCATTCTTGTACATCTGTTTTTATATTTTCTTTATTTTAATTTTCAATTCTATAACTCTTAAAACCCCCCCCCCTTATTTTTGTTCACTTGTATATATTTATTCTTTATTTTATTTTTGTAAATAATACTTTTCTTTATTTGTTACACAATTACAGGTGTACCCTCAATCCCCGGATAGAACGATCCCTACTTACTTATACTACTAACGATATTTTCAGGGTTAAATTATGCGCTTGCTTTGAGCGCATCAATTTTTGGCGCCGTTGCCGGGAATTGAAAAATCACTTGCTAAATTGTGTCATTTATTGTATATATTTGTTGTTTAAAAATTGTTTAAAACTTAGTTTAAATATTATTTATATTATTGAACATGAATTTTAATTATAGGTTGTAAATTGAGAGGAATAGGTGAAGTCTCTTTTGTTAATATTGGCCTAAACCCCTTATTGGTACCTAGCTCAGGTCCCTTAAGGTTGAGGGCGGCCTTTATTAACACTTGTTGAACTGTCTTCACACTTATGAACTTTTTCATCTTAGTAAGAAAGCCAATGTGAAATGGTGTCTAGGAAGGGGACAACGTTCATGACGGGTTTTTGAATCCAGAAGTGCTTGCAAATGGGCCTAAACCACTATGTGGGAGTAGCTCATGCCAAAATGGATTTTTCCTCTCGTGTTCATCCTCCCCCACCTGGCCATTTCAGTAAGGTTGCCCAAACGATTTGAAAGGGAGTTTGTGTCTAGGCGACTATACTTGGGCCGCACGTCCACTTGATTTACCGCTTGGAATTTGATTCGATATCAATAATGTTTATAACAAAAGAAATACTTGTGAATACTCTATACGTGTAAATTATTTTGTTGTTTCACACTTTAAACTTGTAAAAATACTTTTCACGTTTTATACTCACTTGTGTACTTAACTTGTGTCTTATGTACAATATACTTGTTAATTATACTTGTAGTTTGTAATTAATAGTTATACTTGTTTTTATTTTGTATTTCTTTGTTAATTATAGTTACTAACTTTATTTAATGTAGGTACCGTCTGGCTGCAAGACGTAAAATACAAGCGCTACTTGGGAGGCAACCCAATTCAGAATATAATCAGATTTGCTTTCTCTTTCCCTATTTCTTTTTATTTTTCAATTTCTCTCTATTGTTTTTATTTTAGGATTTGTTTTCGTAAATGTCTTCTATCTATGCTTACTTATTTCATTGCATGCTTTTAATTGATTACATTGAAGATAATGCAATATTTAAGTGTGGGGGAAGAGATTTATATAATTGTCTGTCATTTTGAGTCCTATAAATATTTTTGTCTTTCATTTTGAGTCCTATAAATATTTTTGTCTTTCATTTTGAGTCCTATATATATTTTTGTCTTTTATTTTTGAGTCCTATATATATTAAAAAAAAAAACCTGCATTCATTCAGTCTTATTAAATTCAGCTATTTACAAAAATATATATATATATATAAAATAAAAAATATATATAAAAAAAAATTTTACACTATACTAAGCCATGTCTGCATCTCCGTAGGAGTTGAGGCTGAGCTCAAGGGAAATGCGAGAGCCACCGCCATAACCGCTACCTCCCTCGGAAGTAGTCTTCATGTTGCCAAAGATGTCCTCACCATGCATGGGGAATAGTGGAAGGGTTTCAATCTCCTGGTGATATTCTCCTCTTTGTTCCATGATCGATCCATCAACACCATAGCCGACACGTAACCCAAAATTTAGATCAATGGATCTGTCAGTACTAGTAGAACCAGTGGAACCAAAGTTCAGATCAATAGACCTACCATCATCAGTAGAACTAGTGGATCCAAAATTGAGATCGAGAGATCCACCAACCCGAACATTCCGAAATTCCCTCAACTTCTGCCTCTCACGAGCCTTGAGGTTCTGGAACCAAAAGAAGACATTCTTGTTCTCGATCTGCCCATACGGTTTCAGATGGAGACAGATCCCTTGAATCTGCTCTGGAGTTGGGTTCTTAAGCGCCCTGTCGTAGTAAAGCTCCTGGAGGATTCTTAGTTGATCTGGTGTGGGAGTCCACCGGTTATTGGTCGGCCTGATAGGCGTGTTGGCACTACTCCCGGCTGCTTGGATGCTTCCTCCCTCCTCGGTTGGTTGCTGGGCTTGTAATTCCATTTGTTGCTGGGTTTGTAACTCCATTAGTTGCAGAGTTCGTGGTTCCATGTTGATGAAGAAAGGATTTGAGTTTCGAAAGAAAGGATGAAGGGTTGAGAGAGAAAGGCTGGAACTCGGAAGAATTTTCTTTTGGAGTGAATAGTCGCTCCCTCAATATGCACCTATTTATAGAACGAGTGAGCAGATCTCCACCGTTGGATGGACGATCTCTGAGATTAAATCTACGCATTGGATTAAAGTCACCCGAAAACACGGAAAAGCTGTTGGCACGTGGAGGACACGTGGGGGAACCAAACGAATCTCGAGGAGCTGTGACAGACAAGCTACAGCCGAAAGCAGGTTTAATTGTTGTGAATCAAGGAAAAGAAAGGACGCGTGGGGGAATCAAATGAATCTCGAGGAGCTGTGACAGACAGGCTACAGCCGAAAGCAGATCTAAATGCCATAAATCCAGGAAAAGAAAGGAATATTTACACGTGGGGGAGTTTCTCGGGCCGTGAACTGTCATAACTCTTCTCCTTCCCGGAGAAGCTTTGTTAAAACCGTGTGCCTGTTGAGATTTCTACCCTATTTTGTGCTTTACATATACATCCTTTTTTTGTCTCCTCCAGATTTTACTAAGGTTTGTCTAAGCGTGCAGTTTCAAATTCCTTCTATTTCCTCATGGCTCGAACCAAGGTTACCCCTCGCAGGGGCGTCAATCAACGCCGTGTTCTCTCTTTGGAAGAAGAAGGTCGTCAAGCGACCACTAGAGCTGGGCTTACTGATCTAGGGGACCATCATCCTATCCGTGAGCGTACCCGCAGTCCCCCTCCTCTGCCTCGTCGCTCTCCCAGACTGCATCCCAGAGAGTCTTCTTCCTCACCAGCTGCTAGTGCTCCTCGACCTGTGGCCACCCTGGAAAGCTTGTCAGATTCGATTGATGATTTGCGCTCCTCTCTCCGCGATGGTATTATGGTGACAGATTGGAGAGTCACATGCATGATCGATTACATCTCTGAGATGAACTTCTCTTTGATCCGCTGTCACACTGCAATAAACAAGCTTGCTCAGGAAGTTAATAACTTGCAGAGTTATCCTCCTGGGTTTCCTCGCAAGGACGCTACTGTATCACACCATGAGGACCCTCCTCAGGAGGCTGAAACCAGCAAGAGGGCTGCCACTCGCCCACACACCGTTCCTCCAAAGGAGTAAATGGAGGTACAAGTCTAGGCTGAAAGACTTTAAACATTAAGCGCTGCATGGGAGGCAACCCATTTCAACTGTAGCTGTGGTGGAACCATCAAACGCAGATTTTCTTTCTTGAACTCTTCCTTCTATTTTATTTTCATGAATTTTAAGTTGTTTTAGGTTTCGTTGTGTTAACTTTCTCTTCTATGCTTGATTTATGCTTTGCATGCTTTATATTTGTTTATACATTGAGGACAATGCATGAATTAAGTATGGGGGACGGATTATTGCTTTTTTGTGTTTTTAGTAGTCAGTATATAAAAAAAAAATGTTTATAACAAAAGAAAATGTTGTGATACACTAAGGTATATTGGATTAAACATAGTCTTGAAAAAGGGTAGCTGTTTCAGTCTCATTGCACATCGAGACTCCCTGTTCCCGTACCTAAGTGTTGAAATTAAATTTTAAAAAAAAAATGTTGGTTTTAGAGTGTTTTTGTTTGTTTGAGTCTTAGGATGCCTCTAACGTCTAGGATGAACATGTCTCTGAATTCATGGCTGAAGGTTTTCACAATCGAAATAGGACTTAATTGAATTCTGTGGTTAATCGACATTGTGATGCTTGTATGAAGATTTGAGATAGGATTGTAACTTGGTTCATTAAACATGCTAGGATTAAGTCTGATTCATTTGACCCTTAAGTGAGCTGTTGAGCTAAAATACTTTCTTTTCGAGTGCTTACTGATAAATTCAAAATTTCATGGCTGTATTTGCAAAACCTCATCATTCTTTGGAAATCCAATGATCATGTGCCATAGATTTTAATGGACTAGAGAGTACTAGAACTCGGCTGTTGTGACTGTCAAAACTTGTATGCCATAATATGCACTGATCCTGGATAGGATAGAAGGCATTAGGATAACCACCATAGCCAAACAAGCATGTGTCCCCAATTGTGCCCGTCGTGGGACTCCTTAGAATGAACCCCTTTGAGCCTACGTTGAAAACCTTTGTTTCATCACCCTCACTACCCTACCATGAGCTTAGTACAGGATATCTCTACCCTTGTCTTAAGGACTTAGTAGAGCATGACATAGTATGTAGGGGTGACGATAAAAGACAAGTGTGGGGTGGGGAAAATCCAAGAAAAAAAAGAAAAAAAAATTTCCTTGAAAAAGAAAACTCTTGGGAAATTGTTGAAGTGTGATTTTGGACTTTCAAATTTGTAGAAGGCTCAAAGTTGAAAATTATGTCTTTGTCCATCCCCATGTTTGTTAGAGTGAAACTGGGCCCAAAACAATGATATTTGGTTTACAAAAATGATGACATAAGGTGGTCCTTATATGCTCTGCTAGGTCCTTAGGATTTTTTGTATCCTTAATCTTCATTTCGAAAACCTGAGCTTAGCCCCATTACAACCTGTTTTAAGTGTTGACTTGATCCTTGAGATGGGCAGCCTTTGGTTAGTGGAGTCAGTTACGCAGTCGAGCTTATGGTTTAGGTCCATTTGTGCACTTAGTCATTTCATGAGGTCTTTAAAAATTCTTCACAAAATGCTTTTATTGATGAAATATGCAAACTGTTTGTTGCCTTACAATTTGTTCTCTTGCATATACTTGAGTGTGAAGCTTTTAAGCATAGCTATTTCTGAGAGAAAAATCGAGAGTATGCCCTGTGAGTTTGGATTGGACTTGTTCGAAACATGCTATCATTCACTGTATAACTTAAGTTCTCCATATCTTACTTAGTCATATGAGTGTCACACGTTTATTAACTTTGGAATTATCTATGTGATTTTGATTAAGTGTTTAACGTGAAAGCCATGAGTTTGGAGTCTCTGAGACAACAGTTAGGGGCAGTAGAGTCATTTACTTACTTTTTGTTGAGTCTTTATTTTGTTTTGTGTTTTGATTTTGCTAAGGGACTAGCAAAAGCTAAGTGTGGGGGAGTTTGATATGCGCATTTTAATGTGATATTTTAAATAGAAAATTACAAACAAGTGTCATTTTGAAACTTATATTAGCCATAAGGCCACCTAAATTGTTTTGTGCAAATAAGGCCACTTGCCTCTTTAAATTATTTTTTCTTTGTCCATTTTACCCTTCTACCTAAGAAAACTAACCGCCTGGTTTCTTTATCAACCTAACGTACGACCTGAACGGCAAGAGGTCTCATCGTTCCAAGCACAGGGTTTAGAGTTTAGGGTTTAGGGTTTTATTTTAGGGTTACCTTCGGTTTCTTTATCAACCTAAGGTACGACCTGAACGGCGAGAGGTCTCAGCGTTCCAAGCACAGGGTTTAGGGTTTTATTTTAGGGTTTAGAGTTTTAGGGTTTAGGGTTTAGGGTTTAGGGTTTAGGGTTTAGGGTTTAGGGTTTTATTTTAGGGTTTAGGGTTTAGGGTAGGGTAGGGTTTAGGGTTTAGGGGTTTAGGGTTTAGGGTTTAGGGTTTACGGTTTTATTTTTGTTGGGTTTAGGGTAGGGTTTAGGGTTTAGGGTTAGGGTAGGGTTTAGGGTTTTTATTTTTGTTGGGTTTAGGGTTTAGGGTTTAGGGTATAAATGATTATTGTTAACTTTTTACTCTAGTGGCATTTATGTAAATATATTAATTTTTATATCCAAAATTTAATACCTTTTTTATTCTAGTGGCCTTATGAGGGAAAAAAACAGTTGGTGGCCTTATGGCTAAAAGAACATTCAAATATGCACTTATATGTAATTAACCCTATTTTAAATGTTAATTCCTCACATTTTGCTTAGTTATTCCTTAACGAATCGATTTTTAACTTAATTTCTATTTTTAGGTACATTGGAGTAGATGAAGAAGAAATGAGTGTTACGTCCATAATTACCTAGAAATGATGGAGAAGAATGAAAATGCACTAAAAAGTCAACCTTGAATATTTTCTTACTCCGGCTAGGAGAATCAGAGCCAAGCAAGGGAGAAGAAGAAGAAGAAGGAGCCGTGAGCATCATCATCTATCCTCCACCTTGAAGCTTGCTTTCGAGATTCAAGAATCCATAACGTTTCATCCTGCATCCCCATCTCCATCTCACGGTGTAATTCAACCTCTTTCTTTGTAATCTTGCTTAGTTTCGTGAGAATTGTTTTTAGTTGACATTTATGTTTGAACAAGGTTTATATTCTGAAATTTTATGATTGAATAAAGAATTTCGATTCTTATGTTGTGATTCCAAAGTTGCTTATGTGTGATTGTTCGATTGAATTTTCTTTATAGATATTTTTTGTATTTTAATCTTATGTGGTTCGAAACACTTAGGGTTTTGATATGAATGGTGCTAGATTTAAGAACATGATTCAACTTTTTGTGTTATGAACTTAAATCAAAAGTAGTAAATGTTTTGGACAAAAATCGAATTCAATTGACAAGGATTGCAATTAGGTGAACTTATTCATACTAAGTTGTACACTTGAGTTGATAGCCTTTCTATGTGTTTCATGCGTTGAACATGTCATGATTGACTAGCTTTCTAGAGCTTGATTACATGTTTGATAGGATTAGTCTATGTGCTTTCACTTAGATTAATTAGCATTGAAAAGTAAAATATGGGAAATCGTTTGCTTTCGAATGTTTCACATGATCAACTCCTTTCACATGACTTGGAAGAACAATGTAGGGTTAATTCGAATTCAATGATAAACTTGGGTTTAATCTTTGTTTCTTATGTTTCATTCTTGTACATGTGTTTTTATATTTTCTTTATTTTAATTCTCAATTCTATAATTCTTAAAACCCCCCCCCCTTATTTTTGTTCACTTGTATATATTTATTCTTTATTTTATTTTTGTAAATAATACTTTTCTTTATTTGTTACACAATTACAGGTGTACCCTCAATCCCCGGATAGAACGATCCCTACTTACTTATACTACTAACGATATTTTCAGGGTTAAATTATGCGCTTGCTTTGAGCGCATCATACACCTCTCCTGATACTTACTTTAATCAAGGGAGCTTGGAAAGTCTTCGCATTCCTATGTTTTTCACATGTTTCTCAAATGTGGCCTTAGGCAATGATTTGGTGAACAAATCTACCATATTCTCCTAAGACCTTACTTGATTCACTTGAATCTTGAGGAGAGCCTGTTGTTGCTGATTGTAGAAAAACTTTGGCGATATGTGTTTTGTATTATCACCCTAGATATATCATAACTTCAGCTGTTTGATGCAAACTGCATTATCTTCAGAAATGCAAGTAGGCTCTTCAGTGGTAGAACTCAAACCACTAGTCCCTCGAATATATGTAATGATAGCTCTTAACCATACACACTCACGAACTGCCTAATGTAGAGCAATGATCTCTAAGTGGTTCGAGGAGGTAGCCACAAGGGTTTGCTTGGTTGATCTCCAAGATATCGCCGTGTTTCCAATGGTAAATACATAACCATTTTGGGAACGACCTTAATTTATGTGAGTCAGAGAGGTACCCAGCATCAGCAAAACCAGCCAAAACATCATTTGGGGTTTCCGTGTAGTGAGTGGCGCTTTCACCATCAACATTTCCTTTAGGAATTGCAGTTCCATCTGCAGTCCCTCTTGTCTCTCTGTAGGGAAAGAACAGTCTCAAGTCAATGGTTCCTTTTAGGTATCGGAAAATGTGCTTCATATCACTCTAGTGACGCTGCGTTGGCACTGATCTAAATCTAGCTAACAAGTTCACCGAGAATGCAATGACTGGTCGAGTACATTGGACTAAGTACAATAATGCGCCTATTGTACTTAAATAGGGAATTTCAGCTCCTAACACCTCTTCGTCATCTTCCTTTGGACGAAATGGATATTTCTTTGCATCCAAACTTCAACCGATCATGGGAGTGCTAGCAGGATGCGCTTTGTCCATGTTAAATCCCCTGAGCATGTTTTGGACATACGCAGACTGGTGGATTAGTATTCCATAAACTCAGTGTTCTAGTTCAAGTCCTAAATAGAATCTAGTTTTCCCAAGATCCTTCATCTCAAATTCTGATTTCAAGTAGCTCGCGGTTTCTCTTATTTCATCAAGAGTACCTATTATGTTCATATCATCGACATATACAGCTACAATTACAAATCCGCAACTTGTTTTCTTTATGAATACACAGGGGCACAATTCATCTTTCTTATATCCCTTCCCAATCAAGTAGTCACTTAGACGGGTATACCACATCCGCCCGGATTTTTTCAATCAGTAAAGTGAGAGTTTCAACCTAATTGCAAATGCACTCCATGGTTTAGAGTCACTTGACTTGGGTAATGTAAGGCCTTCAGGCACTTTCATATATATCTCTGAATCATGATCCCCATAGAGATATGCAGTAACCACATCCATGAGCTGCATTTCCAGTCCATGAGCTGCATTTCAAAGTTAACTAAGTAGCGGAACGTTATAACGTTCATTACGGGAGAGTATGTCTCCTCGAAGTCAATTTCAGGGCGTTGTGAGAAACCTTGCACCACAAGGCGAGCCTTGTACCTCAGGACTTCATTCTTCTCATTACGCTTTATGACAAAGACCCATTTATGTTCTACAGGTTTTACACTTCGTGGGGTTAGCACTATTATACCAAATACTTGTCTCTATGCCAGAGAATCTAGTTCTGCCTGGATTGCTTCTTTCCATTTAGGCCAATCTGCTTTTTGTTGACATTCTGCAATAGAGCGTGGTTCGATATCATCGTGCTCTATGATTTCTTGACCAACAGTGTATGCAAATACATCATCAATGTGTATGGAAGATCTTTCCATTAACTCATCTGCACTCTCATAATCCATTGAGATTTATTTTTTCTCTGGAATTATTTCAAACATCGGAGCGTTCTCCAGTATTAATTCATGGACATAACTATAATCAGAGACAATCTCATGAGAGGGATTCTCTACATTGATGATTAATGGATCAGTTTGTGCCTTACTTGTCCTCTTCTTCCTTGGGTGAGTGTCAATCGAACCAAGTGGCCTCCACTAAGTGTGGTTGCAGTGCCTCTATCTGCAGCGCCATGCCCCTTGTTGGGGACTTCTAACCTTGCAGGCACATTTGCAACAGGTATATGTGATCTCGTCACTTTTGCGATATCAGGCATCGAATCTGCTACGTTCTGAAGATCGATAATTCTTTTCACTTCAATATCACATTATGAAGTGCGGGGATCAAAATGAGACAGAGTAGGGACAAACCACGACAATTTCAGTCGTTCCCTTGGAAAATCATTTTTCCTATCTCCCTCTAATGACGGGAAGACTGTTTCAGCAAAGTGATAATCCGCAAATCTAGCGGTAAAGAGATCACCTGTCAAGGGTTCCAAATAGCGGATAATTGTTAGAGATTCATATCCAACATAAATACTTAATCGTCTCTGAGGACCCCTTTTGATGCGCTATGGGGGCGCAATAGGCACATATACTGCGCAACCAAATACGCGTAAGTGTGAAATGTCAAACTCATATCCAATTACTAACTAGTACGCAAAAAATGGTTGGCTAGCAGTGGGTCTGAAATGAATAAGTAAAGCTGCGTGCAATATTGCATAACCCCAGGCAGATATAGACAGGTTAGTGTGCATAACCAGTTCCCTAGCCACCATCTGTAGCCTTTTGATGGTGGCTTATGCGAGACCATTTTGTGTATGCACATGGGGTAAATGATGCTCTACATCGATCCCAATAGACATGCAATATTCATCAAATTCTTTTGATGTAAACTCTCCAGCATTATCAAGCCTTATAGACTTGATAGTGTGATCAGGGTGGTGAGCCCTTAAATGTATAATCTGTGCTAGGAGTTTTGCAAATGTAGCATTTCTTGTGGACAATAAAGTGACATGTGACCAGCGGGTCGAAACATCCACCAGAACCATAAAGTACTTGAATGGTCCGCATTCTGGATGGATAGGTCCACAGATATCTCCTTGTATCCTTTGTAAGAATGGAATGTTTTGTTTTGTATCTTTAGCATAGGAAGGTCTCAACCCTGTTTTTGCTAAAGAGCAGGCTTTGCAAACTAGTGATGTGCCTTTGAAATAGTCAATGAGGGGCATAATGGGAGCGAGGTAGTGCTTCTGGTACTTCAGAAAGCAATGGCTGCATTTGAGCAGTACTAGGACCGACACCTTGCAGTGTGACGGATTTTTGTCCCATTTTTTTTTTCACTCGAAAGAAGGGATGTTCATGTGAGTTCTTTAAAATACGGATCATCATGTCACGACCAGGATGCACTAAGCGATCATGCCAAAGCCTGTATGAGTCAGTGTCCCACATTTCATTGTTGGTGACAGCAGAGGATTCAATTATCTGAACAGTCCACTAGATTGACTCATTAGTTTCTCAAAAATGCGTTTCTTCCACATTTTTTAGAGGTTATATAAAGGTATTCAATTTCATTCTCACAGTGCGTTTATGGATGATAACCGTTGGCACGAATATCTTTGAAACTTAACAAGGTTCGATTAGCTCTTGGTGCATTCAGAGCGTCTGTAACATTAAATATATCTCATATTCTTTAGAGTATATGTATTTTAGGTAGAATGATAATCTTTTCATTCAAATAATTTTTTTTGCTAGATGTATTGCTTTACATCTTTATAGTGCAATTTCGAACTATGTAAATATGTGTAGTAAATAAATTTAAATAAATTCAGTGCTTCAGAATAAGATTTGAAATTTATTAATAAGCCAACGATAATCAAATCAAGATATTGTTCAGAAATCTAATTCATCAAACCATTATTGAAATAAACTTTAAGACCAAGTAATAGTCTAATTAAAAAAAAAGAGGCATTATGCCTTCACAACTGTTTTTGAAAAATAAAATAAATAAATCAGATCAGTCAAAATCTGGGCATCGATTGACTGAGGAAGTTCCTTGTTGCAATTAAAGTCTGCAATTATGAGGTTGACGTCTGAGTCATGGCCTCCTTCTTCCATATAGTGAGTCTCTTGTTCTTTAGACTCCCTATACCTCTTGTAATTGGCTACTACTCTGTTGCTTGCTTGGCAGTTCTTATACCAATGCTCAAAGACTCCACACCTATAGCATGGTTCATTGCCAACTCTATCCTATTTGACTGAAGGATTCTTAGGTGATCTTTGCACCTTGTTTCAACTACCACTAGGGCCAGCACCACCATCTCTACGCCATACATTGGGAGGGCCTCCAAGGCCCATACCACGACCCCCACGTCCCTTGCCGCGTGGTGCATTGTTGCCATGTGGGTAGGGATCAGCACGTCCAACCCCCTTTGTATTGGAGTTCTTTCCACCTTTCACTTTGCCATAATTAGCCTCCAAAATTTTCTTTGTCCCAACATGCCTGACATTGTTGTTCAAAAGAACCTCATTATGCCTCTCAGGGACTTGCAGTAGGTTGATCAGCTTATTGAATGTTGTGATTTTTTTGTTGTCATACTCCAACCTATACTGGTTCGCTAGTGTAAGTGCTGCAGTAGGAAAAGTAGAAAGAGTTTTTTGGATCATATCATCTTTTGTGAGTTCCTTTCCACACAAATTTAGACGTACTTTTAGGCGTAACATGTCCTTGTTGAAGTCCTTTTGTAGTCAAGTAAGCGGATTTTTCATTCCACTGAACGGTCAGTTCTGGGAGCAAGGTGTCATGAATATTCCAAAACGTCCTTTAAGGGCATCCTAAAGTTCTTTGGGTGTCTTCAACTGAAGGTACTCCCAGCGTAGGCTAGAATAAATATGTCACCTTAGAAACATTAAGGCATTTGATTTCACCTTGTCAAACGGTCCATCGTCTTTGGGGTCAGTGAGAGTTTTGATGGTGGCAGTGTAGTCTTTTGCCACAAAGGCAGTGTCTACATCAGAAACCCAACGGTGGTACTCAAGTCCTTCTGAGTCCAAAATGTCAAATTCAAGTCAAGTTGGATCAGCCATCTACATAAACAAGAGAGAAGATATATAATTACGCAGTCATAAAGACATCCTCGTAAATTATTTTCCAAAAGTATGAATTAGATTTTAAGACCAAGATTCGTAATGGTCACATTTTTTCGATGCTATGTGAAAATGCTTTATCACGGTAAGTATGTATTTATAATGCGCCTGAATTTTCATTATCATGGCAAAATGCAATTTATATGTAGCATTCTAAATGAAATAATTATAATATAAAGGCATGCGTATGAATAATTATATAAGCGTAAATAAATAAATAAAACACAAAAGATGCTCAAAATTTCATAAATAATATATATAACAAAATACATATGGCCTGCTCAAAAATAATATATAAACAATAGCATAATTAAAACATGCTTAAACATAATTATGTAAAAATCACAAGGCATGCTTGAAAGTTTACAAAAAAAAAATTGTAAACAGTAAAATATATAAATCATGCTTAAAGATAATCATATAAAACATAAATTAAAGTAACAAGGCGTGCTTAAAAAAGATCAATGTTATCTAACTAAACATGCTCAAAATTTATAATTCTAAACAATTAAATATACTGGAGTATAAAAGAGAACATACTTGGTTTTGGGAAAAAAAAACAAGATCTTAGCCCACGCGCGTGTTGATGCAGGCGTGCGTAGCGATGGTTTTGGGCTTGAGAAAAACTGGGCCGCTTCCTCTATCTTTTCAGAAATGGGTCTTGTTCTTTTTTTCTTTCTTTTCTTTGTTTTCTGTTTTTTTCTTTTCTGGGCCGGGTCTTTTCTTTGGGCCTTCTTTTTTTTTCTCGCTAGGCCTCAGGGCCTTTTTCTTATTTTGGGCCTGCTCTTTACTTTGGGCCGAGTCACGTTTTTTTTCTTTTTTTTCTCTTCTTCTTCCTTCTTCGCGTCTTCTTTCTTCCTTCTGGTTCTCTCTTCTCCTTTTCTAGCAAAGCTGCTGCATCGGGCCAGTGCAGCAAGCCAGGCGAGAGTGAGGTGGAGCGTTGGACGATGAGCCGCTGGAGCTGGGCTGGGATGGGGAGCAGCAACGATGGGATCGCTGGGATCTGCAGGTTGGTGGTGTGTTGCAGGAGACAAGGTTAGGATGCAGGCTGCTGCAGGGGCTTGCAGGGATCACGGTGGACTGATGAGGGGTTGGCAGCGTGCTGGGTGAGGAAGGAGCGGGGGTTGGCAGCTTGTTGGAATAGGAGGCTCGAGGGGAGGTGATCCGGTCTGGACGGGAAAGAGATTTTTTGTTTTTTTTTGTTTTGTTTATTGTGACGGCAAAGAAAACTTTTTTTTTCTTTCTTCTAGGGTTTTGTTTTTTTTCTCTTGGCTATTTGCTCCGAGCGTGCTAATAATGTGTAAAAGTGAAATGAGAATTGGAATTTGTCTACTCATTTCATTTCATAGTCCCTTTATATAGGGAGAGAATTACAATGGAAACATCGATTAACATCAATTATAATAAGGATAGTAAATGTTGATTATGATGTCATTGCAATTCCTTAATTCTCTCTTTTGTCAGTTTCTTTTACGAAAACACATAATGTGTTTTTCCTTTAACATTTTCATTAATTTTCTGCCATGTATAGAAGGGATGGACGAGAATGGCTTATGAAAATTGATTTACACTTTTAAAAAGTAGTAGTCAATTTCCCCCTAGCTAGCCAGCTAAGGTTTGAAAAAATTTATGACGGAACAAGCTAGTAACTAATCCAATAGTCAGTAAATTTAGCCGCTACTACTCTTTGCAGTCGGCGATTACTTACTATTCTTTGCAGTCAGCGAGTAGTAATCAGGTAGTGGAATGAGGTATACCTAATCAAATATCATCGAGAAAATAGCAAAGCATGGACATTTTCTTTTCAACATTAATCACCGAAAGTGATTAAATAAAGTGTGTTCCTTTAAGTACTTAAGCAAGCACGGTGAACGATGATTTCTTGCACTTTTCTATTTTCGATTTGGGGATTTAGACTTGAAACCATCAAGATTCACAACCTCAATCCTCACTTAAATTAATCAGTGAGGAATTCATGCATCACAAATTTTTCTTGCTTAAATTTTCTCACGGATTAGCATAGATGAAGACTTTGGGCTTCCCCACAAATTAGTGATTGCAAAGAATCTCACAGATTAAGAATTTGATAACGAACCTTGATCACGACCTAATTATCCAAAAACATGCGTTCGCTTTTGATCTTTATCCAGCCATTGTGAGAATTTGACTTTAAGTTCACTACTCTTTAGTTACAAAACGTCAATTTTTGGTTCTTCAAACAGAACCCCTCATCATGTGATAATATACCAATCATTAATCTCCATCCGGTTTAGTAAATTATGACTGTTGGAGTCAGCTGACCAAACAAAACAGAAACAAGGTGGTTTAAATTAGTACAATGACACACTAGCAACAAGGTGGAATCTCTAGTTAACTCAAGTCTAGAATTCAATCATGAAGATTGAAGGGAGTTGAAAAGTATTGTAGATGAAGTAGAAGCAGACCCAAACTTGTCGTTATATGTAAGATCGATGAAACTATAGCTGCTACGTACATCATCCGTTAGTTAAGGTTGATAGCACAATCCAAAACAAAGTAGCGATGAAACTATGACATCATCCGTTAGTTAAGGTTGATAGCACAATTCAAAACAAGGTAGCCTGCGCAGTTGCTATCGAGTATTGGAGATCTGTATAGTTTAACTGCTCTAATCATTTATATTGATTACTATACCAATCAGTCAGCTTGACATCTCTTCCATGCTGGCAGTGCAATATTTTATTATTATTACTATTATTATTATTATTATTATTATTATTATTATTTTGTGTGCCTCAATAGACTTAAATTTCTGGCTCCGCCACTGCATCCCACTCTAATTGTAGAGGCGAACTGTGTAAAGTGTGACAAAGCACTGTACAAAGGATGGAATAGAGGGGTTAACTTCTTAGAGAGAGTATCAGTGCACCGATGTAAACTTATACCAACATAAATGGACAGTTAGAGATAACATCAAGTACATTTTTGTATTATTAAAAAAAGTTATAAATATCAATGACTGAGATCTGTTATAAATATCAATGACTGAGATCTGTTGAATTTGTTGGGTCACTTACACTGACGATGCATAGAAGAATTTTCGCTGCTCTTATTAATCTTTTTCGCTTTTGGCTCAAAACGAGGAGAAATTTTAAATACACACCCCTAACTACTTAAGGGTGTGTATTAAAAACTTCTCCAAAACGAGGGATAGAGAGGCAACAAACATCTTTATACGCAATGTAATATTAGAGAAAAATGAAGAGATACAAAGAGACAAATCAAAACCTTCCTAATGAAACACAACATACCAGGATGAAACAAGCTAACAAAACGAAACTGTGGAAGACCTAAATGGTCACTGTTACAGCACAGAATTCTGCTCTATTCATACTAGAATCTTCTACTCTTCAGCTTTTATTATCTTGGAAGTGAATGGATCAATGATTACCTCCGACTTAGGGCGCTTTTCCTCACATTTACTCAAGGATCAAACCGGACTCCTGGGATCTATTTGAGAGATCAGCTAAAGGACATTGCATCTAACAGGCTGAGAATTATCCTTCTAGCTAGCTCCAGTACTTGGAAATGAGTTCTATCTAGAGCTCATCTAGAAGAAGTTGGAGAAGAAAGAGAAGGTAGGGAAGGAAGCCACCCGGAGTTAACATTATGGTTTTTACTCGTTACTTTCGGTTCACGCCTAATTAACCTAGAAAATGTCAACAGAACAATATCAGCATTTTCTATTTTGCTGGTTTCACTTCAGTCTACAATGAGCATATTAATATATTTGTTAACAACTGAAGTACTGAACTGTTAAACTTCCACTACACATCAGAAAAATTGAAGTTTATATCCATATTACATTATCAGTGCATTTAAAACCACTCAGGGCAACTAGAATTCAGAAGAAACATAATCCATCCATCATACAAGTTCCCTACCACGTCCTACAACCATGTCACCTAGCAACAACAAAAAGCTGGGTCTCCATGGAAAAACTTCAACTGATAAGATTGTAGACTTCCCTTGCTCTATTACTCTGATTCAGGGGAGCCACCTGGGACCAGCTGCATTGTGCCCATAATATTAGAAGATTGATGAGTTAAAGCTTGCAGATAATAGTTTAAAGCGTAGATGATCAGATGCAAAGTTTAATGGGTGGAGAATTATCGGCGATATTGGAATTTCTCCTGCAAATCTTTTGCAAGGGTTTCGAAACGAGGTCACAGAAATTGGATCAACCACATGAAGACGAGCCGAACTGAATTCAACGGAAATCCCAATTCTTACAATGGCAATGTTGTTTCCGTTGAATAAAATCTGATCAAGCTTGGTTATCCTTTTTCCTTCTGCAGTAATCTCACTGCAATACAAAGAGATAAGCACACATTAAACAATATAAAAGCTTTCCGATATTAGCAGGTACAAAAATAACACAAAATGTTAGGTAATTATTCAAGTAAGTAGTCTAAAATGCGCACGCACACGCACAACAACAAAATAAAATAGAGAAACGGAGAGGAAAGGGGCCTGAAAAGCCAATAAGAGACTGTGACTAATCGGATATGTCTACATTCTATTGAGGAGAGTTTCCTAGCACCTCATATTAGCAAAGAAGCCAAATAGCCAAACAATAAGACCAAACATATGAGGCTATTAAGTATGGACAAGGGACTCGTCAGAACTAAAGATAGACAACTGTAAGACTAAATATGAAATGAAAAAAATCAAAATTGCAACTTGCAGGTGCTTGCATCTGTTATTATGTTCGGTTCACTGGAATTATTGACAGTGTTAAAATCGGCACAAATTTATTATCAGAATCTGCAGCTACTCTTTCTTATCTGCATTTTTCTTCTGCATAAAATCACTTGCAGCCGATCATTCATGGAAATATCAAGTCTTCTGATATATTATCCACAGATCGCTTGGTGGCCGAAGTCACTGGTTTTGAGCTTCTATGCTCGTCCCTAGCTACTACTGAATCCTAGATAAGCACATTGGTTCAGAGGACATGCACATAAAAGTGATGTCTGTAAGGCTTTGGATCAAGCGGTTTTGTTGGACAGGGGAGATGCCTGTGTGCTTAAAAAGACCTGAAAGTCAAAGAATCATAACTTCACATTTTGTTTAATTTGTCCGTGGAGTGAAGCTTGCCTACTTCAGATTCTTGTGCCACAAGTAGTTGTAATTGAGGGAAACAGAGAACTAAGTGAGAGAAGTTGAGTAGCGCAGAAAGGCCTGGAATGGAATGTTGTATGACACAGAGAGCAGCCTACATAGTTCAAATAAACAGCCCCTACATTACAATGAAAATGTATTTAAATTTGACTCACCCTGTATCTCAGTTACCAATTTTCTCATTTCCCATTTCCCATTTTCTTTTAAATATAATTAGGAGATGCTTTTTATGTAACAGTATTGGGTTAGGTTACTTGTATATTACTTGTATATCACTCAAACGTCTATGTTTTATGTTGTGTTTTTAAGTTTGGTTTGCCTTTGAAGGAAAGTTTACTGAACGTGAGGTTGTCAAGTACGCAAATTTAAAGACAAGTGGAGGAGGGCAAATCAATCTTTTTATAAATGACCTTAACATTCTTGCCCAAATCAACAATAAAAAAATGTGATCAAGTTGTTGGGCTACTGTTTAGAGACTAAAGTTCCCATTTCGGTTCTCTAATCAGAGCCTTTTCAGAAAAAATGGGAAGATTGCACTGGCATATTGGGATATCCTCATAGAGATAGCAGCAGGGGAATGTCAAAGTGTTCCAACGTATATAAATCAGTCAATAAAAGAGCAATCATAACTTCCAATTTCCTTCTTCCATCGAATTACAAATTGGCCGGTTGCAGAATCTTGCACTACAAGTAATGGAAGAAAACAGAGCTTGCACAAAGATGCCTCAAGTTGAATAGTCAAGAAAGGCTCACAGTGGAAGAAACGGCCGGAGGGTAAAAGATGGAAGAGGCTGTCGGAATCTTACAGTTCATGCTACTTGACAACTATCTTGGCATTGAGAGTAGTAGTTGATGGTAAATTAGAAAATAGGGCAGTTGTCCAATTGATTGGGTGAACGATAGGTAGCTAGCTACTTTAATTGTCATTTTCCTTTCTTGTTTTTCTCCTTCCTAAACTTTTGCCTCTAATAATGCCAAGGTTATGCAAAGTTGCAAACGTCCTTTAATTTCCTGGACACAGTGTGCTGGGAAACCCGTTGGGACAAAACAATCAATACTAAGGCTAGCAATCTTCTTCATATAAATAACTTTCCAAACAACATTACAAGTGTAGCTATCAATAACGATCTGCTTATCGGAACATATTAGGCTAAACCAAATAACTAAATCCATATATATATATATACAAACAAACATGTATGTTGCATGCCCAAATTTATTCAAATGAATCACATATTTGTGGCGAGCCAGCCTTCAGCAAGGTGGCATATCTGGTGGTGGAGGTAAGATTTGAGCTTTAGGTCCCTTTCCATTTTTAACTATAAATGTCGTATCCATGCCCCATGACATATGCCTATCCAGATGGCAATGCATAAACCAAACTCCAGGATTGTCAGCCTTGAATCTGATGGTAGTCCACCCATTTACAGGGACAGCAATTGTGTTTTGAAGAGGAGGATCAACAAGATTGTATTTCAAAGGGTCCTTATCCTTGTCAAAGTTCCCAAGCCCCAATCCAACCACATAGAAACTGTAACCATGAAGATGCATTGGATGGTCATCCCCTGCCACCAAATTAGTCCCCTGAAACACAAGCTCCACTGTCGCGTTGTACTCCAGTACCTGCACCTCTGTCCCTCGTTTTGGGGTCTGAAGGTACAGCGGCAAGTACTGTGCTGTAAAGTTAAACAGCAAAGGCGGGAAATCTGGAAACCGAGTTCCAAATACCCCGTTGACATGGTAATAGTAAGCTTGTAGTATGTCAATGCTAGGGTTCACAAAGCTAATGTTGTTTACACTAGCGGCCAGACGCGTCCCGTTAGGCCCAGCACATGAATTATTGGGGCACTGGAACGTGTTGACGGAGACGGTATAAAACAAGGGAGTTGTAATTTTTAGTGGAACGTCAATGGGATGGTTTTTATCAGCCAAGCTCCTGAGACTACCACTAAAATGAACTGATGCATTAGTGTCATTGTGAGCAGGAAGATTAGGAAACAAAGGGGTTGAAGAAGGGGTGTAACCCCGATTCTTGTATTGTAGTAGGGCTGTGGTGGTGGTGTTATCATAAGGAACAGCGCCACCTACGTAGGCTGTAGCGGCCATGTAGTAGTGGTTAGGCCTCTGATTAGCATGGAGCAAAAGGTCAATGGTTTGACCAGGTGAGATGGTGACATAATCCGTTGTGAAAGGCTTGGTGTAGCTAGCATCTGTTCCTACGACTGTGACTTTGTGATTGGCGACGGCGAAAAACAGAATCTCTTGCAGACCGGAGTTGATTAGTCTCAGTAGGTAGGTTTTGCCATAATCAACCATCACCTTGAACGTCTCTGCAAATCAGGCACATAATAATGAGAATTTTAGTACTAAGTAGGTGAAAGAATCTCAGTGCTCCAACAACATCATACATTGGCAAAATAACATACTGATGTTGATATCCTTGGGTTCGGTTTAGAGCTTAAACCGTCTCTGTGCCACAATATTCAATCGGTTTAGCAGTGCATTGAGCGTCAAGGCTCAATAGGCCAAAGACTTTACCCAAGATAAATGATTAATTATATAGTTGGAGTGCTGACCTGATTTAGAGCATGGATACAGATCGCCAGGTTGACCATTGATGAGATAAGCGTCGGAAGTATTAGGTTCCCCTCCGGCTTGAAGAGTTTGAGTATAAAGGTTCCCTATATCTACCTTCCACCACTCTCCTGCAATTTTCAACGCACAACTCAGTTCTTTACATTAGTCAAGCGATTAGAATGGATAATTAAAATGATCCATAGCTAATTAAGTACCCAATATGATTGGAATTTCTGCATGAGGCTTGCCAAAAGGGTAATTCTTCTTCTTGTTGGGGTATATGATGATGGGACCGTGGACAGTGGCTCGATCCCACTCACTGTGAGCATGCCACCAAAGGGTGCCTTCCTCCTTTGAGAAAATGATCTTTTGGGTGAACTTGGCTCCCGGTTGAATTGGGCATTGTGTGATATACTCTGGTCCGTCCGACCATGGATTTCTTGGTTGCGCAACACCATGCCTGCTCATGATCAAATAGCTTGTTATATATATATGGATTGAAAAGCTAAAAACCTGAAACAATCAAGTGAGAACGCACCAGTGAATAGTAATGTTACGATTGCCTTTGTTAAAGACATCGACGATGATAGTGTGTCCTTTATGAACATGCAAAGCCGGTCCCGGAAACTGGCCATTTACAGTCAAGATGTTCTTTGTGCTGCAGAGTCTTTTGTACGGAGTGTTTTCCACCTACATACACATTTAAATCGTTTTATTTAACTCGTTAAAACGATCATTATATGATACGTACACAACGCCGTATATGCATATATAGGCAATACAACACATACCCTACCACAAAAGTGTAACGAGCTGGCCAAGCCTGGCAATGGAGGAGGAAGCCATTAATAGCCAATAACAACCCCAAAAGTTGCAGATGCAGGCTAATTCTGGAAACCTTCATCTTCAAAACAACATGCACTAATTAATTAGTACAAATGATCGATGTATATATATACATATCGAGCAGTTATATATAGACATGCAGGGGCGGAACTACATAAAGCCTGAGGGGTTCAGAACACTCCAAGGAATTTAACACGGTAGCTAATTAATGAATACTTTATGTGTAAATGACATACTCCAGCCAATTGAACCCCGGCCCCAGCCTGCATCTTTTTTTTTGAAGGGGTTTGGAACCCAGTCTAGCTAGGAGCCTCAGCCCCACGCCCGGTTTCATTTATTGAAATATTACTGGGAGAACTTAAAACATGAACCCCGTGCTACATTAGAAAGATTACAAACATCCTCGTAGAGAACATCCCGAATAATAACAGAAGTCTCATCGAATCATATATCAGAAATATAATATAATTAAAACTAGCAAGGTGCGCTAACCTGTTGGCTATACTGTTTGCTTCACGGAAGATGTGGCTAACCTGAATTAAGTGAAAAGATGTCAAACATAACTTACAATCATCGATAATACGCCCAATTTCAGATATGTCTTCCACATCACGCTATAGAGCAGTGACAACAAGGGAACAATCGCTCTCAACATCAATAACGGTCATGTCCTGATGGATCGCCAATAAGATCACAACCCTACATGCCCATCAATAACGGTCATCTTCTTCTTATGTAGTCATAATTATATAAATATATATAAAGGAAAATGAGTAGTCATAATTATATAGATAATATATAAAGGAAAATGATTTGTGGGCTCAATCAAGTTTAAGATTTGAGATTTGAATTTTTTTATTTTTTTATCAAATAAATTCATTCATACGGAAGTGCTATAGGTGGTATGAATCGAATGATACAATCAAAGAGCCACTAATGACCGACCTATAACATCAGACTAACGGATCTAAACAAGACTTCCTAAAGGAGCTACTAAATCTCTGGTACATCGTGAGGCCGGAACAATGGTCACACTGACCAAGGAGACTCAAAAATCCGACATAGTGCCAACAACATTGGTAAGGACACGTCAGTATACCAACCGGGTAGCAACTCTGAACCCATGAAAGATTTACATGCACTCGAGTCAACCCCACCTCCTAAGTAGTGAATACACGTGATAAAAAGCGGGTGAAAACAGTCATCACTCGATTAGCTGTGTCTTGTAATCAGCCAACAACAGAAACAGTCAACCACAAAGGATCGAACATTATTCAAAACAAAGACACAGAAACTAGAAAAGAAAACAACCTAGAAAAAAACAAGGAGATTCAACAGCACTCCAGGGCTAAAAGAGAGGCCCAAATTTGAAGATACGCAGACTACCACACTCTGTACCCCACATCAAACCAAGCCTGCCCACCAGCCCAGGACCAAACCAGCTTCTGTTGCCCGTTGACCGCCGTGACCACTGATCCCTCGCACCTCCGTCGTCCAACCATTGGTTATAGATTGAGACACCTCACTTGTCTTCACAATCATCGATGTTATGGTCACATCCACTAGAATCACAGCCTCACCACTCTACCCATTAGCACAACCCCTGGGACACCCCACCGGAACCCAACTGGAGATCGATCTTACTTTAGATCACTAAGAAACTCCGACCCAAATTGTAGAGCACCCAGACCTGCCCGATCCAAACAAACAGACACCGGATCAGGGAACAAAACCCCTAGCCAAGCACTTTTCCAACACCGATCTGGTCCCTCCCTCGCCAGCAAAGATGGATCTACAACCTTGCCTCACTTCTGCCCTCCTTCTACACCATCACCAACCCACCAAAACAAACAAACACTGGGATAGAAGCAAAAATGCGTGCACTCCAAAACAACTAAAAACCCCTCCCGGACCGAGACATAGCGGCGTATTTACTGACTATGCTCGACCGGGAGAGACAAAGTCTCTATCTCTGTTTTTCTTTTTTTCTTTAACGCGTGAGGCGCGTTCTAGCTAATAATTAACTGTTTGTTGCTTAACTACTACAACCTTTTTCCAAAAAAATCATGACAACCATATTAAGTTGTTGCGACTATAGAGGCTAAGGAAATTGGAGCAGAGGAGGTTCAAGGACTTCTGCTTTCAGCCATAGGAGACGTCGTTGCTGGTTATGGTGGCCATTGCAGTTTTGAATGCCTTAACGATCACCAATTTGGCTTAAATTTTGCAGAGATGATCTATACATTAGGACCTAAAAATTGAACGGTTAAGATGTGAAAATATGATCGAAAAATGGGTCAAAACTTAAAATCCGTACCTAAGAAAAATTGCGGACGTCTGCAGTGGAGAAGCGCTATATATATATAACTATACACATCTCCCTGTCTTGATGCCTCTACACAATCCTTGGTCCTGCCTCTGAAAACATTTCCAATATTTTCATTCTCTGGGTCATGAAATACACTGTGCCCATGACCCATGGCACAAAATACACTGTGCTCGTGACCCAGATGGTGAAATTAACACTAAAAAGCAGTGAATAGTGGGTGACCTGGTGACCCAACTAGTGAACATGCTCTTAGTTTTGACACTATTTTTATTTTTTTATTTTTTTTTATTTTTTATATATCACTCATCGTGACCTTCTAGGTTTTTAAGCTTGATCAACTCATCATAAGGGTTGTAGAGTAACTTATAAAAAAGATTAAAAAAATTTAGTTGCTTGCTATGGTCGAAATCTAAAGAAAAATTACACGACTTTATCTTTTTGGTAAGATCTATTTTATTCTCGACCCCAACTAAGTTACAAGTCTTTGGTCCTGCCCCTGTAGACATGGTTTAAATAAGCATTGATCGAGCATAAATGTATTGAGAGAGTTAACCATATATATATATATATATATATATATATATAGACACACACACATTGTATATCATTATTGTTGACACTAATTAAAAATTATTATATCACTTATCGTGACCTTCTAGTTTTTGAGCTTGATCAGCTCATCATAAAGGGGTGTAGAGTAACTTATAAAAAAATAAAAATAAATTAAGTTTCTTGCTATGGTCGAAATCTAAAGAAAAAATTACACAACTTTATCTTTTTGGTAAGACGGCTATATTATTCTTGATCCCACCTAAATTACAACTCTTTGGTCCCGCTCCTGTAGACATGGTTTATATAAACATTGATCGAGCAGGAATGTATCAAGAGAGTTAACCATACACACACAGACTAGATGATCCGAGGAATAGGTCGAAAGCACGCATCTTCAACAATAAAAACTATTTTTTTAGCTAAATTTTCTAAAAGTTAAATTTGGTTAGTAAATTTCTAACTTTTGCTCCACTAGCGTTAGCTAAACTGAAAAAAATGAAACGTGGAGTGTTTAGCTTTTTGTTATTTTCTCTCTCCTCTCTACCTAAATTTAGATAGAGATCGATTTTAGCAAAAGCCAAATTTGGCTCCTTAGCAAACTCTCTATAAGCATTTTTAGCAGACTCTCTATTTTGGCTCCTTAGCTATTTTGGAGAGCGTGTTTAGCTTTTTATATATTTTAGCAATTATACCAGACTCCTAAGTGGCTCTCTATTATAACTTTTAACTATCTCACTCCTAAATATAGAGAATGAGATGAGGCTCTCTATAATTTATAACATTCATTTTTAGTTATTTTATGTAATTTTTAAATACATTTAAACTAGCTATGTAACCTTCCTTTAAAAAATAATATAAATTCAAAACTAGCTCTAATAGAGAGCACTGATGCAGACATATTTCTAAAGTGGCTAGCCAAAATGACTTTTTAGCTACTTTGGCTAAAATTTGACTAAAAAATGGCTAGCATTGCTAAAGATGCTCATATAGCTATTCAGCTGTATTGCTAAACTATCTCAAATTATTCAAATTTTTAACTTTTTGTTAAAATAGCTAGTCTCTTGGAGATGCCAATCTCCAACAATGAAAGTAATCTTCTTTAGCTAAATTCTCTAAAAATTAAACATAAATAGCTTTTTTTTTTTGCTCCACCAGTGTAAGTTATTTGTAAGTTAAACTAAAAAAATTTGAACGTGAAATTGTTTAACTTTTTTTTTATTTTTTCTCTCCTTCTCTAGCTAAATATAGCTAGCCATTTTAGCTAAAGCTAAATTTAACTTAGATATAGCTAGTCTGTTGGAGTTGATTTTGCTTTAAAAATAGTTATATATAACTAAAAATGCATTGCCTAAAGTACTTTATCTCTCGTGGACAAAGACCGACATGCCCTATATTTGCACGTTGTTAAGTGATAACAAGAACTTTCAAAGGTTCATTGTATAAGCATTTTTTCCATGGTTAACGGTTGATTAATCTCCGTAAGCACAAACTCATAGCCAGGCAAGTACTACACATACATGCTTTACTTTTTCTGATTTTCATTATTAGTCGAAGCCCCCTAATCTATACCAGAGTAGATTAACCATTCTTACCCACCTTTTGTTCTTTTCCAAGTTATAGTCAACAAAGTTTGCCACATTTCCTATTTGATGCCACTAACATCCGAGCCCTATAGCTCTAGCAAGACATTATACCCACGACAATAGGTGGCTAGGTGCATGCTCCATTTCCTGGGTGTCAACATCTTGGTAACTTGGTTCAAGGTATCAAGGCTCTATTGACCACTTTTTTATCACATATTTACATCTTAACCGTTCAGTTTTTAGGTATATATGAGTATATCACTTCTGTAAATTTTCAGCCATATTAATGATCGTTAAGCCATCCAAAACTGCAATTTTCACGAACGGTTCAGGTTGGACAGATTCGGTTCGTTTGTGTAAATTGCAGTTTTGGATGCCTTAACTATCATCAATTTGGCTGAAAATTTACAAAGATGATCTATACATTAAGACCTAAAAACTAAAGGGTTAAGATGTGAATATGTGATCGAAAAGTGGTCAAAATATAGAAATCCGTACCGTAAGGTAAGTTAAGGACCTCCTTAGCATAGAAGGATTGTATCACAATGATCCTAGTTTGTTTATTTTGTAAGCTTCCAATGTAATTTTTTTCCTGAATTTTAAATGCAATTCCTCATATGGTATTTGAACATATTCATAAATTATAACTATATGCATAGAGTCAGGTAGAGACTATTGAACAAATGGTTGTTGAGATAACTATTATACATCACCAGTTTCTCTTAACAAAAAAAGAAAAAGAAAAAAACGACAGATCAAGCAAGAGTTTGTTAGCCATCTCAACTTCAACTCTAACAAATCCGGCATCACATTTCATAAATATCATTGGTCAAATTTAAGACACAACACAATAGAGGGCAGTACTATATACAACCGATGTTTTTTACAATCATCTCTTATTCTAGCCAAGAGCCCTTATTCTAGCCAAGAGCCAAACATAGAGATCAAACAACCCTTTCATAAAACCTAAAACTCATCACTTCTTCAAGAGTTCCTTGGTAGGATTGGTGGCACATAATTTTGTGACTTAAACCACTTCAACCAAAGTAACAGGAAAAGTATCTTAGAGGACTAGAAATGACATATATTGGTTGCTGAATCTATGGAAATTGAAAGAGCATATTGAATGTTATAATTAACATAAACCAAGAACAAAATGGTTCTCTCACTACTCATTCAATTGTACCATTTTAGTATATATATAATTTCCTTTCGAGCTCTTTGTCTATTAACCAACTGTAGTAGTGGTCATGCATGACATGGTTTAAAATGATTGAGCTGATATATATAGACAGAGTAAACCATAGAACTGGTGATGATTGATGCTTAAAACGCATCTTCTCTTTATGTTCTATAGCTTGACTAGCTAGTACATGCACTTTTAACTTTTTTTTGGGGTAGATAGCTATCAGTTGATCTTTTCGTTATGATTAACTTGATTACTTGAAGAGTTTGTAGAGTTCAGCTTTGATGAGTGAGATCTACATATCTTCTAAGAGCAAGTTCATCTGTTGGGTCAGCAGGTCACCCACTATTCACTGCTTTTTAGTGTTAATTTCACCCTCTAGGTCACGAGCACAGTGTATTTCGTACACTGGGTCACCCTGTCCAATGTTCTGGGTCACCATGGTGAACTGCACAGTGTATTTCGTGCCCTGGGTTACGGGCACAGTGTATTTCGTGACCTAGAGAATGAAAATATACACTAAAAAGTAGTGAATAGTAGGTGACCCGGTGACCCAACAGTTGAACTTGCTCTTATAATTAAGACGAAGCTTCCTATAACACCCAATTATTGTTTCCTAGAAGTAGGCCAAGTTAATTTTGTATCTGGGTCACTTGAGGGGTTGACGTGTGACTGTCTATGCACCTGTGGTGTCGACGTGTGTCCTTTCCTCTCTTGGAGGGTTTGCTACAATTGGAATATGGGATGGATATTCCCTTGTTATGTCTATCTTCCTTTGTTTGTTTGTGTTTTCCCCATCCTGTGGGTTTTGTAACTGTTTTTGTGTTTGTAAGGTTATGTTTATCTAATAAAAATAGGACAATTCTTATATTCACCCTTACGGTGAACGAGCATATTCATCCCTATTATCGATTAACATACTTTTACTTAATAAATTTATAATCCAACTGTCCATATATTAAATTAGTCTTTAAAGATCATCTCTGTAAAAATCAATCGAGTCAAAAATTGTTTAATTATCTAATTGAATCAAATAAATGGATGGTTCTAACAACACTTACTACCATTAATTATGATGAACCGTCCATGTATTTCATAGAAATAAATAACTAAAAGGACTTCAATTTGATTGATTTTTTACAGAGCTAATCCTTGTATTACGTTATACAACATGGATGGTTGGATTAGAAAATCACGAAGTTATTATGTGTTAATTGCATGAGAGAGTGAATATGCTAATTCACCCAAGGGGTGAACCTAAGAATTGTTCATAAAAATATCCTCGCACCCTTCAAAAAAAAACCACACATTTTTTTTTTCTTTTCAACACTTTTTCTATATCCATGTTTTAATCTGGTTAAATATAATTAGTTTTCATTAATTTTCTGCCATTTCTAGTAGGATGGATGAGAAAGGCTTATGAAAATTGATTTACACATTTAAAAATTAGTAGTCAATTTCCCACTAGCTAGCCAGCTAAGGTTTGAAAAAATTTATGATGGAACAAGCTAGTAACTAATCCTATAGTTAGTAAATTTAGCCAGCTAATATTCTTGGCAATCACGGAGTAGCAGTTTAGTGGAATGACGTATACCTAATCCAATATCATTGAGAAAACAGCTAAGCATGTACATTTTCTTTTCAACATAAATCACTGAAAGTGATTAAATAAAGTGTGTTCCCTTGAGTTAAGCAAGCACAGTGAAAGGTGATTTCTTACACTTCTCTATTTTAAATTCAGTGATTAGACTTGAACCACTAGAGATTCAGAACCCTCGCTTAAATTAATCAGCGAGAAATTTATGCATCACAAATTTTTCTCGCTTCAATTTTCTCACGAATTACTATAGACGATGACTTTCGATTTTCTTACAAATTAGTGATTGCGAGGAATCTCACATAATAAGAATCTGATAACGAAGCTTGAACACGACCTCATTATCCAAAAACATGTGTTTGCTTTTGATCCTTATCCAGCCATTCTGAGAATTTGACTTTAAGTTTATTACTCATTAATTAGTTACAAAACGTCAATTTTTCGTTTTTCAAACATAACCCTTTAATATGTGATAATATACCATCATTAATCTCCATCTGGTTTAGTAAATTATGACTGTTGGAGTTAGTTGACCCACCAAAACAGAAACAAGATGTGGCTTAAATTACTCCAATGACACACTAACAACGAGGTGGAATCTCTAGATAACTCAAGTCTAGAATTCAAACATGAAGGGACTCAAAAAGTATTGTAGATGAAGCAAAAGCAGAGTTAAACTTGTAGTTGTATTTAAGATCGATGAAACCAAAGCAAGGTAGCCGCGGCCTGTTGCCATCGAATATTTGGAGATCTGCATAGTGTAACTGTTCGATCTGATCATTTAAATTGAATTATATACCAATCAATCAGCTTGACTGTCAAATGTTGGCAGTACAATATTATGTAAATGCCATGTCCGTTAACCACCTTCTTTGCATTCTCTGATGCCGACTGGGCTGGCTGCCCGGTTAGCAGCTGGTAATGATGACTGATATCATGGTAAGTAATAGATTATTCTGGCAAACTCCCACTAAAACGCAAACAAGTTTCAAGAATTGCCTCCCACTCTGATTGCAGAGGCTAACTGTGTAAAGTGTGACAAAGCACTGTACAAAGGATGGAGTAGGGAGGTTAACTAGCTTCTTGAGCTTCTGGAACTGGAACAATGCTTATTCTGCTCTTATTCTTTTTTCCTTTTTTCTTTTCTTTTGGCTCAAAACGAGGGATAGAGGTAGAGGCAACAAACATCCTTATACGCAATGTAATATTAGAGAAAAAAGAAGAGATACAGAGAGACAAACCAAAACCTCCCTAATGAAACACGACAGACAAGAATGAAACAAGCTAACAAAACGAAACTGTGGATGACCTAAATGGTCACTATTACAGCACAAAATTCAGCTCAATTCATTCTAGAATCTTCTACTCTTCAGCTTTAAATATTTTGAAGTGGATGGCTCTCTGATTACCTATGAGGCTTTGACTTGGGGGTGTTTTCCCCCACATTCACTCAAGGATCAAACCGGACTCTCGGGATCTATTTGAGAGATCAGCAAAAGGAGATTCCATCTTACAAGCTAAGAATTATCGTTCTAGCTAGCTCCAGTACTTGGAAATGGGTTCTATCTAGAGCTCATCTCGAAGAAGATACAGAAGAAAGAGAAGGTAGGGAAGGAAGCCACTGGGGCGGCTAGAGTAAAAGCCTGAGAGAGGCTTTTGTGCGTGTTAACAGGAAATTTCTTCCCCAGAGTCGACATTATGATCTTTACTCATTACTTTCGGATTACTCCCAATTAACCTAGAAAATGCTAACAGAACATTATCAGCATTTTCTATTTTGCCGGTTCCAATTCAGTCTACAATGAGCATATTAATATATTTGTCAGCAACTGAACCGTTAAATTTCCATTACACATCAGAAAAATTAAAGTTCATATCCAAATTACATTATCAGTGCATTTAAACCACTCAGAGCAACTAGAATTCAGAAGAAACATAACCCATCCATCATACAAGTTCCCTACCACGTCCTACAACCATGTCACCTAGCAACAACAAAAAGCTGGGTCTCCATGGCAAAACTTCCAACTGGTAGATTGTAGACTTTCCTTGCTCTATTACTCTGATTCGGGGGAGCCACCTGGGACCAGCTGCATTGTGCACATAAATATTGGAAGATTGATGAGTTAAAAGCTTGCAGATAATAATTTAAAGTGTAGATGATCAGATGCGAAGTTTAATGGGTGGAGAATTATCCGGGATATTGGAATTTCTCATGCAAATCTTTCGCAAGGGTTTTGAAACGAGGTCACAGAAATTGCATCAACCACAGGCAGAAGAACTGAACTGAATTCAACTAATTTCCATCCCAATACTTACAATGGCAATGTTGTTTCCATTGAGTAAAATCTGATCAAGCTTAGTTATCCTTCTTCCTTCGGCAGTAATCTCACTGCGATACAAAGATATAAGCACACATTAAACAATATAAAAGCTTTTCAATATTAGTAAATACGAAAATAACACAAAATGTCAGGTAATCATTCAAGTAAGTAGTCTAAAATGCGCACGCACACGCACAAAAACAAAATAAGATAGAGAAAAGGAAAGGAAAGGGGCCTGAAAAGACAATAAGAGACTGTAACTAATCAGATATGTCTACATTCTATTGAGAAGAGTTTCCCAGCACCTCATATTAGCAAAGAAGCCAAATAGCCAAACAATAAGACCAAACATATGAGGTTATTGAGGATGGACAACGGACTCGTCAGAAATATAGATAGACAACTGGAAGACTAAATATGAATTGAAAAAATCAAAATTACTCATGTACTGTGAAGCAAACAGAAAAGACTTCCTTTACATTCTAAAGAACCTAAAGCTAAGTATAACAACTATGGTAAGTTCTTTCTCCAAAGATCGGAGGCCCCTAGCTCCCACAGCTGAAATTGCTTAACTAAGGACAATATAAAGGTTTTGTCGAAAACTACATTAACCAATCAAGAGAGTTCTGAGAATCCAGGATCTCTCTACACCACCTTTATCTATTTGATTCCCTATACTTCCTTTGATTATACTCTGTTAGACAGAGATATCCAAGGTCAATCTTCCAGCTCTTCTGATCACATAACTCTACACCATGTCTGAGAAGACTTTGTGAAACTGATAGGGTTCATATAAATTTGTCAAACATTTGTTGCTTAAAAGAAAAAAGGATTTTGTTGAATTGAAAGAAAATTAACAAAAGACTGGACAAGCAATCCTCTAAGAACTCCTAATACACCAGCAAAAACACAGAGCTAAGAAGAAAGAAATGGCAAGTATAAGAGCACGAGAATTAACTCACTGCTGCATTCCGATCTAAGTGAACAGAAAAGAGGAGCTGCTAAAAATCAAAGAAATTGATGCTCATATAAAAGAACTCTATCCCACAATTAGTCAAACTCATCGCCCCTCCCCCCAATTACATCCAAATGACCCAAAACGCTACCATTCAGCACTTCTCCCCAAAACCAACCCCTTCTTTCTCGCTCTCCAAAGCAAAGTTGTATGCCTATCTCCAAAACAAGTATTTACCTGCCATGTGCAGTAATTCAAACTAACACCTGAACTGGGATTTAGCCTTCCAAAATACAAAATAGGGAATTCATAAACTGCTTAGAGTAAGATTGCCTAGAAAATTCACCATAGCCTCCAATATCCACCTTGTCTTGTCTTTATCTACATCAGATGAGCTCAATATCCTCAATCTGGGAATACAAAGTAGGGAATCCATAAACTGCCGAGAGTAAAATTGTCTAGAAAATTCACCATACTCTCCAATATCCACCTTGTCTTGTCTTGTCTACATCACACGAGCTCAATATCCTCAATCTGAGAAGGTAAGGGCAAAAGCTCTGCAGCTTCCAGATCATTCAAATAACGATATGAGTGGAAAACAGCTCTTAGCAACTCCACTTCCCAAAGAAATAACAGCAACAAGCCAAAAATGAAATAGTTCCTAGTAAAATCAGAAACCACTTCCCAAGTTACTGAGTAATTTTTTCTTCCTTCCTTTACACCTTCCCACAATAAACTCTCAAGTTCTCATTAATCTTTCTAACCTGTTAGCTACTCCACTTGGGATCCAAGAAAGAAAGAAATAGTAGGCAGGCCAGCTACTCAGTATGGATCGAACCTTTCTACCATCTGGATTGTTCAAGGTGGTTTGCCTTGGACTTTTATACTAAATCTCTACTTATCAGATTACACGCCCTTAGGGTTAGCCCAAGTGGTAAGGGAGGGTGGGGAAGTTGGTCGGGGACTCTTCCAATGCTCTTTCATATTGGCTTGGAAAGCAACCTAATTTCAGGTGAATTTCCCAAGGAACTCTGTAGACTACCAGTGTTGGTATCTAAACAAACACCAGGTCAAATAGACAATATTGATCTTGAATTGGCTAGGGAGGCCAGCTACTCGGTACAGATTCAACCTTTCTACCATCTAGCTTGTTTCAAGGTGGTTTCCTTTGGACTTTTATACTAAATCTCTACTTATCAGTTCACACGCCCTTAGGGTTAGCCCGAGAGGAAATGGACGGTGGGGAAGTGGGGTAGGACTTAGGACTAGGATAGGTCAGAGGTCCAATTGTTTCACAACGAAAAGGAGGATAAAGGAATATATATAAGTTTACTCAACACAGAGAGCCTCTATAAAAATCACTTGTGTAAATAGCATTGCATCCCAATTCTATCTGCCATATATGCAAAGACAACTTGTGATCAACATATCATATCAAAGAATATCCATGTTTCCTCAATGATAACCTCAACTCCAAACACTTTGGGCATCCATCAAACCAAAATCACCATCATATTATATTCCAGACATACATAATAAAAAATAGATATAAAAACAAAAGGCTTCACATAGAAGAATTGACAAAATGTGATTTTTATTACGAATCCTAACCCCAACTCCCTTCGTATCTATCTAACTGGGAATTGGAAGCTCCAAGGACCGTCCTGCAACCTCAGGGCTTCCTCATTGTTTTACCTCACACTCCACTACCCTCTAATACTCCATCAGATTCAGCTAGGTTCAGCCTCACAGAACTATGAACTACCAAATGAGAGTTGCAATTGCATAGAAGGCCAAAGCCCTAAGCCTTGTTTCCTCCTCTTTATTTTCTCTTAATTTCACCATCAACCAATATGAAATTGAACGCGTTTACAAACCTAAAGCGAGAAAAGAAACCCCCAAATGTTAGGGTTTTATGGAATTAGGGTACAAGGAGAGTGAAGTGAGGGAGGGAAACATACTATTCAGTGACGTCTTCAAGAACCATGTTGACGTAGACATCGAAACCCCTGAGAGTTCCGACGAGCTCCTTGTCGCCCTTCATGATCACCCATATCTTCGACCCTATGCACCGGTCGATCAACTCTGCCGTACCAAACAAAGATTAGATATTATTCCGTGTGATTTTGAGAGAGAGAGAGAGAGAGAGAGTGGAAAACGAAAAGAGTCGAGGAAAACCTGAGGGGAGTAGCTGCGACGGATTGTTCGCCATTCAAAGCCTTTGGCTGCCGGAGAGAAGAGAGAGAGAGAGAGCGAGACCGTGAGTTGTGAACTAAAGCGGGTCCTTGTTTAGAATTTGAGATTCTTGTGATGACGCAATAATCCCTTGCCGTTTTTACCCTTTTAAACCAATCTTCCTTCTCTTCTTTTTCTCTTTGTCCAATTTCGACCCCAAATAGGGAAAATGATCATTTACCCAATTTTAACAACAAACTTGCCCACTTGCTCCACTAACAGTTAACTCCATTTACCCAAAACATTCTAAGGGATTATTTCCCTACTACCCAATTAATTCTTTTTTATTCTTTTTATTTATTTTTATGACTTTTTTGCCCTCTCCTTCTTTCTCACTTAGAGAGAAAAGTCATCCTCCACCATGCTGTGCTCCGGTGACTAGTGGCTGGCAGTAGACTCCGGCGACCGGTGACAGGAATCCTGCGATCGATTATCGGAATCCGGCGACCGGTTACCGTAATCCTGCGATTAGTGACCTGAATCCAAAATCCGGCTACCGGACCGGTGACCGGATTCCTGCGTCTGATTTTATTACCCCCCCCTCAATAATACCCAGTAATCATATTATTGCCCCCCAGTAATCATATTATTGCCCCCAATAATCATATTATTGCCCCCAATAATCATATTATTGCCGTCTAGTGAATTTTATGAACTCCCAAAACCAAAATGAACACACTACAGGCACAATTGATCAATTTATTATCATATTATTGTCCCCCAATAATCATATTATTGCCTCCTAATAATCATATAATTGCCCCAATAATCATATTAGTACCCTCCAATAATCATATTATTGCTCTCAAATGAACCAAAATGAATACATTATAGATACAAAAAAATATATCTATAAAAATTTAAAAAAAATCTCAGTATACCAAAAAAAAAAAAAAATCCTCTGGGCAGCCAGAAATTGCTCTGGGCACCCACCGGAGAGTGAGGCCGATGCAGGAGTGGTCGGGGTGTGTTTTGGGGTGACGGCGACGTCTGGTGCCCAGAGACAAGGGCGGTGTTTGCTGTTGTGACAGAGGCATGGCAGTGGGAAGGGATCGGAGGGGATCTGGACTGTAACCGGATCTGGACTGGAACACGACGCCACTGGTGGAGGGCGCGACGATATCTTTGGCTTGAGGGGTCGGTTGATGGCGGCGCTTTGGTTTCTAGTTTGGAGCCCGGCATCTCTCTGTTCTGGGTGCGCGGGTGGTGGTGTTGTGGAGTGCTGGGACCGGCAGAGGGGAAGATGGGCTGTGTTTGGTGCGGCGTTGGCCGTAGATCTGTAATGCATAGGCTCTTTTCAAAGAAGCCATGGATTAGAGAGAGAGAGAGAGTGGGGGATGAGAGAGAAAGAGTAGATCGGGGAGAGTGGAGAGAGCCAAGGCACATGTAATTAATTAATAAAGTTAAGGGTACAACTGTCATTAAATATTAAATTGGGTAAATGGGAGTGAAAAACTCTTAGTGGAGTAAGTGGGCAATTTTTATCCTAAAATTGTGTAAATGGTCATGGCCCCAAAAATTAATTTCCGTTGCAAATATATATAGATACACACACACACACACACACATTAGCTTTCCTCCACACATGCTCTGCATGTGCAAATATTTCCTTTTTTTTTGGTCACACAATAAAAATGAAAAGACAATAGAAGAAAAACGGTGGACATGTGTAAATGATTGCAGCAAAAATGCTCTCTCTTTCTCTCTCGAGAGAAACCCTCAAGCCGCAGTCGGCCTTGATTGGCGGCAACAGTGTTGCAAATTTCTTGACTCTCGGTGGAGAGGTTTCCCGACTACGTAGTGGCTCGGCAATTTGGAGTTGGAAGGGTGGCAGCACTCCTCTTTCTTCTCCCTTACTTTGCAGCAGCGGCGATTGGCTTCGACGGTGTCTCATGATGGCGGTCAGTTTGGCTGAGAAGACACTAGTTTTCTCGTTCATTTTAAGCGACGCTGGGGCTTTTGTTTTGGGCGAGGTCGGATGGGAATTCATTGACGGCTGGGCTCAAGTCTATTTGGGTTCAGATCCGATCGGAGGTACCTTGGAGGTGATGGATTGTTGGGATCGAGCAGGAGCTGATGGTGTGGGGCGTTATCCCTATGGCTGGGTTGGAACAGGATCGATTTCCAATAGAAGGATTACTGCGGACATGGCTGTGTTCATTAAACTTCGTGGGGAGGACGAAGATGATGGTGTGGCGGCTCTGACGGTTAATGTCAGCAGCGGCGCGGCTGGTGGTGTTTGGCTGGAAAGACATACGTAGGCTCAATGGGTTAGGCCTTTGGTTTACCCTACCCTTTGGGCCTACATTTGGAATGGCTAGGCTTCTTGGGCCTGGAACGGGTCTGTGGGCTTCAACTTTGGGCTCACTGGGCTAGGGTTTCAAGTGGGTTGGATTACCCTTTTACTAGGGGGCTAGATGGTTTCGGGCTCCAAGGCCTGTAGTACTGTTTAATTTTGTTTGGGTCACAAAAATCAGAGCCTTAGCTGAAACCATTTTATATCTGTTTCGAGGTTTCTTGGTTTTTGTTAGAATAATGGTGCGTGGATTTCCTAAAAGGTGGGTGTACTCGGGATTTTTTGAGATGTTATTCTTCTAGAATAGGGTTTCATGAGGTTCTAAGGAACAATTCTGTCTGTCGACCCCTTAGGGGTGTTTTGTTTTTATACTCTTTGCTGAATTTTAATGAAAGGGCTGACCTATTTCCATCAAAAAAAGAATTGTAGAGAAAAGTTAGTAGAAGAGAAAAGTGGATTGTGGGATTTATTTTGTTTATTTTTCTTAATAAATATATAATTTTTAATTATCATAATTATCCCTCTGATTTAATTAATTCTCAAAGTCTTTTAATCTTTTAGGGTCATTTCTGTAAAAAATTTTGATTTTGGCTATCAAATCTTCTTCTCTTAATAATAGTGTGTGTGTGTGTGTCTATATATATATATATATATATATATATATATATATATCTGTGTGTGTGTGTGTGTGTCTTTATCAAGTAAGCCAACTGTGATGGTGTCCTTGGACTGTTCCCTTTTGGGCCTGTAGCTAACTGTTGGGCTGGGGTTCTGCCCTAGTCCATTGCTATGTTGGGCTGGGGTTTAGGCCTTTGGCCCAACCCTATGTTTTTAGCTTTTGTCTACTTAAATGGTATTAGGAACCTAAATCTCTAGCGCCTCCGGCGTAATACCAATGGAGGATCCCCGCTACCTCTTCGTATTTGATGTCTAATTGATAGGTCTATTGTATGTATCACTGTGGGTACTACCATTATCTTCTTGTGTGCTTATATCCTTAAATGGCAGCGAAATGATATGTAACGGCATATTCTGTTTTGTGATGAATGATATTATTGTCCCTCTGGCCAATTCAAAAAAAAAAAAAAAAGTAAGCCAATAAAGTTTAAGGTTAAATTTTCAAAATAACAACAATTGCCCTTCTTTAATCAAAGTCCAAAAATCAACAAAGTAATATGTGAAGGACATGATTATAAATGGGTCCTGTCTAATCAGATTAATAATGGACTTGATTATACCTGGAATAGAAAATACTCATGAATCGGAGACAAGTGGAATGGGAGAAGAAATGAATCGGTATTGATTCCGGAGGAATGATTTCTAAACCCATCTTCGCCCTTTGTAATCGAATTCCTGAGTATTCAGGAACCGATTCCTGATAAAGAGGTGGGGCCTACATTTATTCTGATTCATTCATGTGTTAGTAAACGCATGAATTCTTTTACCCGGAATCATTCCGATTCATTTATGTGTTAGTAAACGCAAGAATGTTTTTACCCCGTAATCATTCCCTTTCCTTCCAAGTAAGTAAACGTGCCCTAATGGACATTATTATTACTCCTAAGGACATGATTATACCTCTTATATAAAAGAATTTTGGCTATGTTTTACATTAGCCTTCATCATTTCTCTACCAATCAATGCAATAAGGGGTGGACTCGGTGGTCAGGGAGATTTGTTGACCAAAAGTCTAGAACTGATGAATGAACCGGCCTGCTGGTTTTTTTAATTTCCGGCACTAAAATCGGATAAGATTTATCACAACCGACTTCGTCGTGTAACCAATGTCAGTTTTGATTTGGACTTCAGTTCGGTTTGTCATTAAGTACAAAATTTTTAGATATAGTTCTTACTTCTTAGATCTATTTTTTTTCATTTCTATCATTATTCAATTGGAGAAGACCAATGTGCATTTGAAATCACCGACTTGTGTGCAGTAGAAATCACTGACCAGTGTGTAGTAGCAGATGATGAGAAGAACTATAAGAAAATGATGAGAAAAGAAAAGGCAGAGAGCATGAGAAAAGAAACAAAGAGTAGTCAATATTGTGGTCGAGGCAGACACGTCAATTAAGAGAAGTCCATGCAATCTGTTGTGTGCAACTCTAACAAAACCAATTTAAGTTTGGGAAAAAGATACAAACAGTACCCGACCTATGGTCCACTAGTAACTTCAGTACCCAAGTTTTCAAAACTATCACAATGGTACCCAAAATATCCTGCCCGACCCAACTTTCATACCCGCCGTCCATGACTGCGTTAACTATCATGTCACGTGGCATTTTCTTAGGGGTAAAACCGACCCTCTGTCTTTACCTCCACCATTCCCAGTTCCCACCATGGTTGCCATCTGCAAATTCAAACGCAGAGGAGACCAAGGCTAATCGGCAAGCATCTTTAGGGGAGGTTAGGGAAAGAATATAGGCTCAAATCCATTTTGCAATCACAACCCAAAGAAATCTTGTGTGTATGTTTCAAATGAAAAATTAGGAGGAAAAAATTTCTATTTTCAACTAGAGAGAGAGAGAGAGAGAGAGAGAGAGAGAGAGAGGGAGAGTTTAGGGAACTCAGTGAGCGATCTCGGTGGTGGAATCGTTGGTGGCCAGACGAGCACACCAGGCCGAGCGCTGGTTCCAGCAACCCCGTGTCTCCTCCTCTCCAGCCCAGCGTCCCCCCCTGCCGTGAAACCCCACAGCTGGCCAGACGAGCACACCAGGCCGAGCGCTGGTTCCAGCAGCCCCGCGTCTCCTCCTCTCTAGCCCAGCGTCCCCCCCCTGCCGCGAAGCCCCGGCCAGACCAGCAGCCTCGCCTACCCCCCCCTCTGCGCGTACATCTCCCTCCGCGCTATTGCCCCAGCATCAGCAGCCCTGCGTCCCGCTCCTGCGCTTGCGCAGCCCACCCAGCGCAGCAAGCCTACAGCCTGCCCACCCTCGATCTACCAGCAGGGGAAGGAAGAAGAAGAGAGAAAAGAAAAAAGGAAGAAGAGAGAAAGAGTGGAAAAAAAAATTGTGACCCAGCCCGAAGAAAAGGAAAAAAAGAGAGAAAGATGGGTGATGCCTGATCAGATCCAAGTCCGGAGAAGATGATGACAGAGTTAGGAGGAAGAAGAAGATGAAGAGACCTTGAGGAAGAAGAAGAAATTTAGTGAAATGACAAAAATACCCTTCAAAATTTGACAATTGACTAACTCCGTAACGGCCAACAGTGTTTTAGGTACTAAAGTTGGGTCGGGGTCCGAACTTCAGGTACTATTGTGATAGTTTTGAAAACTTGGGTACTGAAGTTACTAGTGGGCCATAGGTTGGGTACTGTTTATATCTTTTTCCCTTTAAGTTTAACATATTTTGACACCACAATTAAAATTTAATAATTTTTTAATTTTATTAATTCCGTGTCTTCAATTTATTTCCGATTTTATTCTCAGCTAACCAAAAACTGACACAAAAGAGGCCAGTTCGGTAAGTTTTCCGGCACCAATTGGATGGTAATGTTCACAGACATCCACAGGAAAAACAAAACAAAAATGAACATCAACTTTCGAGGTTATTAGCTTACTGGTAACACTTCGAAAACAATGCAAATACTCAATAAAAATTTCGTAGGATGAAGATGCAATAATGTCATCAACAGATCAAATTAGTTAATACATTAATGATAATGCACAAAATCAAAAGGCAATAGACAAAACCGACCGAAGTACAATTCTAATGAAAAAAAAATACAAAACAACTAGTGTGCATTTGAAATCACCGACTAGTGTGCAGTAGCGGTACTCGCATTTCGCAAGCTTATCTTATGATTATGATTTGCTAGATAGAAAGTCTAGAAAACAAGATAGTTGGTTTATAAAGAAACATTACAAAATTATAACAGAGTTCTTAAAAGACATTTTTCTTTCATGGTTCAAACAATTGGTGACTAGTTAAAGACCATCAACTACATTTATGATTCAAATAATAGAAAAGAAATCATAAAAAACTTTTAGAATATGAATTAATAGAAGAAGAGGTGGAAGAAAGAAACAAGGAAACTCTAGTCATCTTCATCTTGTTAAGGAAAAATAATTGGCTAAGGGATCAACATTTAGAATCACACTAACCATAAATTGAAAACAAGAAGAAGGGTATTTGTAGGAAACAGGGCCGACCCTAAGTTTTTCAAGGCCCGGCCTGGGCGAAAAATATATATACATCAATAAAATGAAATGAAAAAAAGAAATTTTCAATAATTGACATCTCTAATAAAGAGAAGCCAAACATCAGTCTACTAAACTTTGAATGTAAATACTTGAGCATAGAACAATAAAACGTGGAATCAACTTTGCTCCTTCTTATTTTTCCTTTTCTGCTCAAGATCGACTTGGAACTCCAACTTCCAATTGCACCTAATATTGAAAATTGAAAACGAATTAGCAATCAACAGAACCCAGAAATCAAGTAACCCAAAATCAAAATTGAAAAACACCTAATACGTATTTTGATTTGTACCTCAGCCTACATTGATGGAAACTCGAAGAATTCATATGAACACCATAGAAGAACATAAGCATAGAGAGGAGAAAGAGTGGTGATGATAAATGATGAGAAGAAATTGAAGGATTGAACAACCATTGAAACCAATTCAAAGAGAATTTGCTTGATTTCAAGGTTTGGGAGAGAGTAAGAGACGTTGGAATAATGGCATCGTGCGTGCAATTAGAAAAAGAAAGAAGACAAGATGCTGGAATAATTGCGTCTAGAAATCTGCAAAAAAAAATTTTAACGTTCCTTACTTATTTTTATATATAATTATATATATATATATATATATATATATATATTAAATCTTATTTTAAAAATCTGGTGCCCCCTCTTTGTTGTGCTCTGTGCGGTCGCCAATGCTGCCCAGCAGCAAGGCCGGCCCTGGTAGGAAAAAGATGACAATAGCAATTACAACCTGAACTACAAAACTCTAACTAGCAATGTGGTTTTTTGTTTTGTTTTTTTTTTACAGTGGCCAAAAAATATTTATACAAGATGAACTGAGACTATCATATTCACATTTTCACAATCTTATTTGGAATTTGTTATCATGTCATTCAAAATGTAAATTCTTTTACTTAAGACTTAGAGAACAAGGTAACAATTAAACGTATGCAACTAATTAGCATCAAAACTAGAGGTTAACAAAAACAACCAGAAAAGAAGGTTTTTAAAAACAAAAAATTGAAAGGAAAATAAGCTGTGTTTGGTATAACAAATCTAGAAAATATATCCCCTGAGGTTGATGCAGCCAGTGAATATTTCTTTGCCATTCAGTGCAATACAAACTACACCCTGACTTCTAAGGATTGAAACACCTATTCCATTTAGATTGACACAACCTGTGCACAATCTGCTGAAAATAAAGACAATTTCAGTGTCAGATTCAGCGATCGAGGGTGATTTAATCATAATCGAGGGTGATTTAATCATAGTGAGCATCTGAACAAGATAGGCGACGCGTGTGGTAACAGTTTGTTCCAAAATGTGGTTTTGTGCCTCATGCTGTTAGTTTTGATGACTAGTATGCAAATAATGTCCTCTTCACACTATGCCAAAAAGTGCATCAGACGACAGAACAGTTCTGTCGTCTGAACGAACAAAAATGTGTCGTCTAGTACGGTGTTGTCTCTTGGGGGCATCAGACGACAGAAGTGTTCTGTCGTCTGATTTTTCAGACGACATAAAAAAATAAAAGTCTTGTGTCGTCTGATGAGTTTTGCATTTTGGGAACATTGTGATATGTTTCTTTAAAAGCATTCAAACAACAGTTTTGTATTGTCTGATAAACAAAACAACCACAGTATTTTTTAAATACTATTGTGTGAAGCATATTTGCAAGACTTATTTATGTGGTCTGAATGCCCTTAAATAAGAAATATGAAGACTCTTATGTAGTGTCTTCTCTCATACAACAGCATTTAAAGGTTGTGCTAATTTACTTTAAACGACAATTATATGTGGTCGTAAAGAGCATCAGAGGACAATTAAGTGTCGTTCTAGGGTACATACATACGACACTTAAGTGTTGTGTGAAAGGTCTTTTATGAGGTCTTTTTATGTTGTCTGTGATTGATTCCAACCACACTTATTTGTTGTTATTATACGTTTTAGCCAACACTTTCGTCTAACTTATGTTGTTGTTTTGCCCTTTAGACTACAATTTTCTGTCGTCCCAATGCCAAAAAGACAATAGACTTCTATTTGATTTTTGTGTTGTTTTTGTTTAGCTGCAACCACACATTTTGGTGTGCTTTTGTTGTAGCTTGCAATTTGAGATAACACATATTAGTAGTCCCCTGTTACAATTGGTATGCATGCATTCTGGAAATTAAAATTGCCCATTCATGAAAGTATGAAACCCACATCCAAAATCATTCATTGCAATTTCTATTAATCCACCATTGTCTTATGTACACAACCTAATCATGAGCATCGATCAGTTCAAAATGTCTCATATCTACTAATCTGAATCTACAGACAAGTCCAAATGCTTAATGAATGAAGAATCTACTAGACACAAGTTAATAAAGGAACTACCTAGCTACACTGCTGTACCAGTTTCACAATCTGATCATGAATTGAATCACCCGAATCATAGAAGTGGTCATAGAAAACGGAAGGTATTCCGGGCTGCGTGAGTATATATGCATAACCCTGCAGATAATATGCACATAGAATGAAGTTATATCCTTGTTTTGCTGGATCAGATATCATGCAACCAAGGACAAAGCAGTTTAGCAGAATAATAAACAAAATATTGAAGAAATACAATGCAATTATATTAAGCAAGGTACCAAGTGTCTAACCTAAGAACTGTAGTTTCATCAAACCAAAACTATTCTGCCGCAAAATTCAGTTACAAGTAATTCTAAAGAGACAGCTAATTAGGTAGATAGAGAAAGAGGACGTAAGTCTCATATGATCGAAAAGCACTTGAGGCCTACTCACTTCGAGTTCTGAATATGACATAGCATGAGAACTCGGACCAACTTGACACTTCACTAAGTGGAAGGATCCACTTGCAGGTTCAATAATATTTAAGGCCTCATTTATCAGAAATTGATCAAACAAGTGACCACTGAGAGATACCTATCATTTAGAGTGCATTCATCAATGTTCATCAATAATGAAAGAGGAGCAATTAGCAACACCCAAGTATCATGATCCAAAAACTCTTTAGGTACTTACTAACGTGGTGTACTTCTTGTTAAAGTGGTGACTAGCATGGTCTTTTGATGATTCTCTGCAAATGCAGAAAGATAACATGTAACTAGTACATAATTATTAGATCAACAAAGAAAAGACAAGAAAATGAAGGCAAGGCAAGTATATAGAGGGGTGGGGTAAGACATGAGATGGATTTGAAACTTACTTTGAGTCATCACATTTTCGCATGGATAAATGTATCCATACAATGGGGTAAGTGTTCCTCCATGGGCTATGCAAGTTTTTGTCAAGTGTGCAAGTAACTTTTTAATGTCTTTTGTAGAAGCCAAATAGCCAAAAATTTCTGATAATATGTCTCCAAAGTGTTTGGAAGCCTTTCCACTATAAAACTGCAAGTTTCATGAAAATGAGAAGTATTTCACATTCTGGTCTTTTAAGTATCCTAAAAATTATTACATTTACTGAACAAAATGCCTTGATGAAAGGTACCCTTTTTGCAAATTCTGTTGGAAAAATGTCCACAGCTGAACATACCACACCATCACCTTCCATGTCTTGATGGTAAGAATCTTTCATTGGATCATATCTGAAAACCATGGTTGAAGTTGATATAGAACAAATATAGCCTACCATTTTTAATAACAAATGAATGTGTTAATTCTGTACCTGAAGAAAGGTGAGTCAATTTGGGTGGTTTGATTAACAAACTCTATTGACCCCCTACATCACGTGTTATATCAGAGATACCAACAAGCTTACATCCTTTCCTTGTTAAATCTTGAAACTGCTTGGTACTCAATAATCGAGGATATCTTTTCTCCCAATACATACAATTCACTGCCAAAGAAAAGGAAAGAATAAAATATTAAACAAATTTACCCACATACGCATTGAATCATCAATATGAACTGTAACAGACTAATAGCATATTATTTGATGGAAGAGTGTAATACAGACCAATTACAGATGCATAAGGAGCTATTTTTTTCATGGAAAACCGGGTTGTAGTGTTCTGCATGTACATAATAATCAGCCTGAAATACAATGCAATAATTGGGTTAGTTATTAGACCATGACAACAATCAAGTCGATAAAAAATGACAAAGAGGGAACTTACTTTGTCAAATGATTTTTTGGGATCTTTGTGTTCAACCATGTCTTTACAAGTCACAACACAACCATATACTTGGAAGACCCTTGTTGAAGTCCTGGTGGGTTGAGCAGCATCCTTGGCCTAACCATAAGGAAAACATATAAAACTAAGGGATAAGAAGGGATTCCTCATAAACATATATGCAGAAAGAGTTTTCGTACACACCATCCCAAATATCCCTGGGAGTCTGCTTCGCTCCACAGAAGTATGAGGGAGAAGCTTGAATATCTCTTGTGCACCAGAAAAAACTACAGCAGGGAACAAATTGTGATCAAATCAGTTCATAAGAACAAGTAAAGTCTTATGTATAAGCTGATAAATCAGTTCACAGTGACAATGAGAATATCAGAAAGCTGACTATATGTAACCTTGACCAAAGAAATACAGATCGAAAAGAACAATAACATTAGATGCACTTGAATTACAAATGACCAATAAAATGAGTTTACATCAGCATACAAGACTATCCAAAATGAAGGGAATCATACCAATCAATGCAAAATAGTGATTGCAGCAGGACAACTGGGAAAAGAACTAATTCATTAGCAACAACGTAGCAGCAATACAACGCAGCAGGACACAATCAACAATCCCCAACCTATAGCATTAATTAGTAGACCTCTACCGTTCGTCTAATAAATTTTTTTCATAAAACCCATTATCAAAACCACATAAATTACCTAAAAAGTTAAAAGAAATTGCAGAAATTAATACCCCCAAAAGTCTTTGCACAAACCCTTGAATTCAATTACCTTATCTGAACCAAAAAAGCAACACTGAGGCAGAAAAATAGAAAGTGAGAGAAAGTGAAACAAAGTTCGGAGGACTTACCAGACTCTTCCTCTCCCTCATCTACCATCTATGCCTCCTTTCAATCTATGTCTCATCTATCATAGTTCAATTGACATCGGCCTCTCCCTTCTGGAAATCTTTCATATTGAGCTTTCGTTCCATATTTTGTAATTTGAAAAGTACATAAGAAGTTCCTCTGCATTAAGCTCATCATGTTACAATAAGAGTTGTACAACAATGAGCTATTAATTTGCTATAAATAAAAAGGTAAAGAATATGTTCACAGCAGAACTAAGTTAGCAATTAGATCCCAAAAGGATTCCAAGTGGTACTTACAAACAAAAGTGCTTTTCTTTTACAAGAGTCGACCAAAACAAGAAAACCTACTCTCCACTGCCCCGTTACCCAAACTCTTCTAAAACCGAAACTAAAAGAACGTAAAGCAAGTCAACCGTAGATGCTAAACAACCCAAATGCAAACCCTTCACTTTTTTATTGTGTTAAATATCTAATAAGCTTCTGCAAGAACTGCTAGGGATCCCATATTTGTGTACCAAATGATCGGGCAGTGTCTCATTTCTTTAACAAATAAGCTACTAACATAGACCATCATTTGGTAAACAAGTACGGTACACAAACTTTGGATCCTTTGGACTACTGCTACAAGAAATTTCCTTAACATCAAAATGGATGTACAAATGTATCCATCATTGAAGCTAATTTTTCGAAATTCCTACTTATTTCCTGTGATGAGAAACAAAAAGAGAAAAACAAAATACTGATTGCAAAGAAGCAACTAGACATACAAATTAGGGAGTGATAGCCTAAACTTTCTGGTACCATAGATAAAGAATTTCTGATGACAAAACAAAAACAAAAAGCTAATCTTATAGTCTACAAAACAAAAAAGAAAGGCAGTCTACGAGATATAAGCATATAAGTCATATAAGCAAGCTGGAATTCCCAACCAACAACAAAGCTGCATTATCCAACAAAATAGCAGGATCCCACCTGATTCTTCAGTAGATCAATTGTTTTACTGAAAGCACATTTCAAGATATAATATCTACATTACTGTTTCACTTAATAATCAACTTCTGCTCCTCCTGTGTATACATTTGCAAACATGTAAACAAAACATTCAACTTATAACAGAGAGGTAAGCATACAAACCTTGAATCTGTAACTCCCATCCACGTTGACGTAACAATGATAGACGTGTGTGCTTCCAGAATCCCAATCAAAACTCTATAATACATCAAAAATATAAAAGGGAAATCAGGCAGATATAATAATGGATACGAAGGTTAAGAGTATGACGGACCTTGAAACCTCTCATGAAGTTGAACAGGAACATTAGCAGAGAGTCTCTGATAAGGCGAAATGCATACGGCTTTTGATGGAGAACCAGAGGGATACGCTGATTGTCCATGAACAGATGTTCGATCAGTAAATACCCCACCTTATTTATGTTCGATCAAAAAATAAACAGACAAAGAGGCGAAGGGATCTGATCAAACAAAACCTTAAGAATGAGGGACTGCCATAAGAGAGGGATCAACCCAAATCCCAGAAATCGCCGAGTCCCTGCCAGGACCTACAGAAACGACACACTGGTCTTGGAATCGACGATGGAGGAGTTGAGTGCATTCTGGAGAAATGGATGTGTTGGGTTCGTGGGGTTAAGTGTGCAAGACGACAGCGACTCCGCCGCCTTCGTCACCTCCTTCTCCAACAACTCCTCCTCACCGCCTTCGTCACCTCCTTCGCCACCTCCTTGTCCAACAACATTTCAGATGAGGGACTGGGGGAGATTGAGAGTTGTGAGATGAAATTTCAAATAATTAAATCTATTAACTGGAGATCGATGGGTCGGAGACCAACATCCCAACAATGAAGTATAGAGAGAAGGTTTACTTACAGTGGGTCGAAGCAAAGCCGTGGGTCGGCGGTTCAGCGGTTCGAGATTACGAATAGGAGCTAGCTTAGAGAGGTTGAGGGAGTGAGATGACTGACTGAGAGGTTAGAGCTAGCTTAGAGATAAGGCCGAACCGTCGAACTTTGCGGTGGGTCGGCGGCGACTGAAACTGAGGGACAGAGGGAGTGAGTCGAAGAGAGGCTGAGGGTCAGGGTCAGTCAAAATCTCGAATAGAGGCTGAGGGAATGAGGGATTAGGGTTAGCGACTAGATTTAGGTGGGTTTGCCACGCCCAGTGGCGACGGCAGTTGGTTTTTGATTGAAAGTGATTGCGGTGGTTGTTGGGGAGGTTGCGGGGTTTGGGGAAGGAAATGAGAGAGATGGAGAGGAAGACGGGGCCGGGTTTTGCTGAAGCCTGAAGGAGAGAGATTTTTAGACAGAATTTGTGGGAATGAAAAAAAACACGAAGGGTTTATGTTATGCCAAAAGAGACCTAAAACAAAAAAAGTCAAACTCACCTTATTCAGACAACACTTATATGTTGTCTAAATATCACCCTATTGATTAGTTAACTATAAGGTTTGGGCGCTTAAGAGGGAAAAGATTCAACTTGTTGGAGGGAAATCTAAAATTTCTGCTAGGGTTTTTTCCCATCTTTTCAAACAACATATAAGTGTTGTCTGAATGCTCACCATTTATCTAAATTTGAGATAGGAAATCACCACCTTTTACAACTACACAAATATGTTATCTGAATGCTCACCATTTTTCAAATTAAACCAGTATGGTTTTAGTGTATATTCAGACGACAGAAAAGAAAATTATGTCGTCTGAAAAACTCAGACGACATAAAACAAAACTTATGTCGTCTGATGCGTGTCGTCTGAATGACTTTTTGGCATAGTGTCAGACTTCCTCTCTCTAACAGAAAGAACATATTTTTGCAAATTCACACAACAGATGAAGGAAACAAGAGTCAAAATTATCACATTCATTTACATGTAGGAACTCCAACTATAGCTTGTAATTATAAACAAATAGTTTGTTCCTCATCCCAAAAAGACAGCTATAAAATCTGTACAAATTCAAAGAATATAGGACGATGAACAGTTGATTACTCACACCTTTTAGAAAAGTTTGATCTTTGACCAACTATCAAAACAAAAGTTCTCGTGTATTACAAACGCAAAGAGTATAGGACTATGAATAGATAATTACAAATATCATGCAAGAATTCTGATGTTTGACAAACTATTGAATGTGTATTAGCAGGACTAGAAGATCAAACAGGTTTGTCAGCAAACATGTCTTTCAGGATCGTAATTATGAACATGTCATAGTTGGACTTGAAAAGATTATATTCTAAATAACAACAACCGAGTCTACAAGAGCAATCAAATGAACCAGACTTGATAAGATTCCAAGAGAAGGATCAAGTGTTAAGTCCAACAACAATAACAACAAGCATAATTTAAACAAACTGGTTTCACTGAATAAATCAATAGACAAATTAACAAACAAAATTTGAAAGTGGATCCAACAATTACTCATCATTCGAACAAGCAATAGATCATAATCACAAGTCCAACACAACAGCAAATCGAAATATAATTCAATCTTTGTATGGAAGCATAACGATTTCCGAATTTAGGAACCCAACAGAAGAATAAAATAGTTCTGATCAATAACAAATCAAAGTTCGGAAAATAATTCTAGAGTCAAACAAACTGATTACTTGACAGTTTTCGGTGTTATGAAACACGAGAATCAAGACTCCAGACGAACTTCCAAAAACTTTTTAAAACATCACAAGACTTCGTTTTCGAATCCCGAATATTTAAAATCAGACTGGAGTTAAACAACAATTTCTGCTAAACTTGTCTTTCCTACAAAACGTATTTTCAAGGTCGACTCATATATAAACACGTAAATGGTCGAACATCGAAATTTGAAACATTTGAACACTATCATAAAACTAATCCTTCGCTAAAAGGCTTTTCGAACACTTTCTCGAAATGCTTTCCGAAACCATTTTGGAAACATTTTTCTAAAAAAATTTCCGAAACATTTTTTCAAACTCGATCTTCGAAATCAGAAGTCGAACATTTCAAATCATAATTGGATGTTCTCACTACCTTCAAAACTCGATGGCTGATTAAATATTGAAAACACGTTCTTGTAAAGATCAATTTTTCAAGTTAGACTTCTCAAACAAAATTTAAAATTTTATGAGCTGACAAAAACATTTCTAGCCAGTACCAGAGGTTATAAATTGAAGAAAATCAAAAACTTGGAACCAAATCGAAAATTTGGAAGCATTACTCTGATACCACTTTCTGTAATGCCCCAATTTCATAAACCCCGACTTTCTGAAACGAAAACCCCCAAGTTCTCTGAGAGAGAAAAACCCTAGAAACTGAAATTCAACTTCAATTGGAGATCGGAGCCCCTCTTCTCCTGCATTGGTTGCTCAGCCGTGCCTGGAAAGCTGTCGGGAGCAATCTTCATTTCTTGATCGCCACACTCCATCTACATTCTTGGTCTGTTTTCGTTCCTACTCTACTATCTATTAGTAATGGCGCCTATCACCTTTACCAGAAGGTATCGTCTTGTTAATCGTCTTGGACTCTGTAGTTAAAATGCACAGCGTAGAGGTAGCCAAGAGTGATTCTTTGTGAAAAAGATTTCTCTAGGAAATCCCAGAGAGTTAAGGCACTCTTGGGAAATCTCTACCTAGGAAGCCATGCCCCAACATGATAACGTCGTCTTTCTCATTTCTCACCGGGAATATACTAAAAAGAGGTTCTTTTACATCTTGTATACTCTGGTTTCATCTAATCTGAGGTCTGTACTGGATAAGTAGGATGGAGAAGGTCTGTCATTGGCCTAAGCTCTTACATGTAACGTCCCAAATTGCACCTTACCAGCTTCAGCACGTCATAGTGCCACGAGACCCTAAAACATAAACCGAAAAGTTGATTTACGTAAATGCACAGCGCAAGGTTATAAACTTTTTTGAGTTAAAATTCTTTAAATTATTAAATTCAATTTGTTCGTCCAGAACTTAGTATGAACGATTGCTCGAGGAACAACGAACCTCAAGAAATAAGACTTTAGAAAAACTTTTGATACAAGATTAACTTTCGACAAGTTCTGAGAAACTAACTTCAAGAAATAAAAATTGAGATTAAACCAAAGGGTCCACTACCTAGCTACATGACGCGCTCGAAGCAAGCGCGCAATTTAACCCTGAAATATCATTAGTAGTATAAGCAAATAGGGATCGTTCTATCCGGGGATTGAGGGTACACTTGTAATTGTGAAACAAATAAAGAAAAGTATTATTTACAAAAATAAAATAAAGAATATAAATATATACAATTGTATAAACAAATAAAGAATTAAAATAATAAAGTATTATTTACAAAAATAAAATAAAGAATAAATATATACAAGTAAACACAAATAAGGGGGGGGGTTAGGATTCTTAAAATTAAAATTAAAATAAATAAAACAAAGAAAATGTAAAAACATATATACAAGGGTGGAACGCAAGGAACAAAGATCAAAATCAATTCCATGTAATCAAATTCGATTCAAACCCTATAATTGTTCTTCCAAGTCATGAGAGAGGAGTTGATCATGTGAAACATTCGAAAGCAAATGATTTCCCATATTTTACTTTTCAATGCTAATTAACCTAAGCGAAAGCACCTAGATTAATCCTATCAAACATGCAATCAAACCCTAGAAAGCTAGTCAATCATGTCATGTTCAACGCATTACACATAGAGAAAGGCTATCAACTCAAGTGTACAACTTAGTTATGGAAAAGTCCACCTAATTGCAATCCTCTTCAATTAAATTCGATTCTTGTCCAGAACCTTTACTACTTTTGATTCAAGTTACACAAAACGGAAAGTCGATTTCATGTTCTTAAACCTAGCACCAATTACATGCAAATCCTATAAGTGTCGACCCAAATAAGATAAACATATAAAAGTTTTCTGTAAAGCAAATTTAATCGAACAAACTCACATAAGCAACTTAGAATCACAATTATAGAATTCGAAAACTTTATTTAAACATAGAAATTGGGCTTAAACTTTGCCCTAAACATTATTGTTAACTAGAATTCATAGTCTTACAAAATCAAACAAAGAAAACAAGAGAAAGGATATAATACACCTTGAAAGATGAATGATAAAGCCTTGAGACAAAGAACTTGAAGATCCTTGAAAGCAAGCAATCTTCTAGGGACGACACAAGGGTGGATGGCGGTTAGGAAATTGATGTATTGCATGGCTTCTCTTTCTCTTGGCTTGAAAATGAAGAACAAGAAAACTAGAGAATGGAAAAGAAATATGGAGAGGAAATGGAGAGACAAAGAAGATGAAATGGATGAAGGAATTGGTGACTAAGGAAAATGGAGAGGAAATGGTGAGACAAGAAGATGAAATGGATGAAGGAATTTGTAGGAAATGGTGACTAAGGAAAATGGAGAGGAAATGGTGAGACAAGGAGATGAGATGGATGAAGGAATGTGTTTTGAGAGTGAGAGGAGAAGTGTATTTATAGCCCAAAAAATGATGAATGGAGGGTGGAGATGAACATAAATGAAGGGCTAGATATGTTAGACAAATTTGTAAAAAATATCTTCCCACATGTTTATCACTTGTTCAACTTGAATTGATTTTCCTCCTCAAGTTTTTCCACTTGGTTGCAACTTTGATTTTCCTCCTCAAGATTTTCCACTTCCTTGCAACTTTGATTTTCCTCCTCAAGATTTTCCACTTGGTTGCAACTTTGATTTTCCTCCTCAAGATTTTCCACTTGGTTGCAACTTTGATTTTCCTCCTCAAGATTTTCCACTTGCTTGGAGGTCCTAAAAAAATAGAAACTAATAAGAAAAATAGAAACTTTCCTAAAATGAAAAATGGCAACTTACTAAAAATGATAAATAGAAACTACAAAAATATAAACTTTCTACAAATAGGAACTTTCCCAATCAAAGAATGGAAACTTTCCTAAACAGGATTTTAATAAGGAAATAACGTAAGAAATGTAGGGAAATGCAGTTAAAACGTCGCATTAAAATGCTCCTATCAAATTCCCCCACACTTAGCTTTTGCTAGTCCCTTAGCAAAATCACACTAAGACACACACTAACACTCAACGAAAATTAAAGACTCTACAAAAACAATGACTCTATTGCCCTTCAACTTTTTGTCTCAGAAATCTCCTACTTTCACTACATCAAGATTAGCACTCAACCAAGAATCAATATGTAGATATTCAAGAGTTAATTAAAACATATAATCCACACATACACAAGTAGGACTTGGTTGTGACAATGGTGATGGTTTCTGTTAAGCATGCTTCGAACAAGTATGATTCATATCCTCACAAGGTATATCCACTCTTTCTTCTCTTAGAATTCAAGACAATGCTTAAAAGCTTATAATCACTCAATTATATGTGAGAGAAAATATTTTGAGGCAATCAAATAGCTCACATATATAAGAAACGAAAAGCACTTTGTGAATATAATTTTTTGAAAATATCTCATGAAGGATATCAACTACTTGCACGGATGGACCCAAGCCATAGGTTCAACTCTTGTAACTCATCTCCACAAATCAAAGGCTGTCCCATCTTAAGGATCAAGAAGGTCTTATTAAGGGTTGTAATGGGGCCAAGGCTCAAGGTTTTAAGAAACGAAAGGTAAGGAATTTCACAAAGTGTCATAAAAACCTAGCAGAGCTCATGTAGATGTAGAGACTTCTAGAAATCCACCAAGATATATCAAAACGTCACATCCCATAGAGGTTTTATGAAAGGGCCTAATGTCTTCATGTTGGGCCAAATCTTCACTCTAAACTTCCCTCGAACTAGTGAATTGGACAAAGACCAAATTTTCCAATAGTGGGTCTTCAATTCAAAACAAACTCCAAACTCACCAAGTATGGAGGACTAAAATCCATATACATTTGTTTTTTCTTTTCTTTCTTTTCATTTTCTAGCCGTACACATTTTTTTTTTTCTTTTCCATTTCTTTTTCACGGCTTTCACATAATTTTTTTTTTCTCATGGACAAGTCTACCCCCACACTTGAACTTTCACCTCTTCTCAATCTTCTTTCTCAATGCCAAATCCTCAAGTAAAGTCCCAAAATATAGCTCCGCTAAGTTTTTAGAACAAAGGGTAGGAGTGTAGCTATACTAAGGTTCAGGGTTAAGGATTTAAGGGTGATGAAAGAAAAGGCTTAATGTAAGCTCAAAGGGGTTTATCTAAGGGAGTCCCACGACGGGCACAAATAGGGACACATGCTTATTTGGCAATGGTGGTAATTCCTAGGTTGCCTCTATCCCTTCCAGAATCAGGGCCATGTATTGACAAAAGTCTCAACAAGCACAAGAGCGAATTCTAGCATTCTCTAGTCCATCAAACTTAATCTATGGCAAGCAATCAATCAAATGAAAGAATAATGAGATCATCAAACATCGCCAAGAAATTAAGAATATATTTTTCAATTATTACTCCAAGAAAAAGGGACATGGCTCAAATATCTCACATGGGCTTTTATGAATCAAAACTTATCCTAACATGCTCATATTCTGTACCAAGGTTACGAAATCCATATCCACTACACATGCATGCATTTTTCATATATCTCAATTAACCAAAGAATACCATTTTAAAAATCATCTCAATTTTATGATCCTCTTTTAATCATGATTTCAGAGATATAGAATCATCCTAGACAGTTGAAAGGGCATTCTAAGACTCAAAAACAAAAACAAAAGTAACCAATTTTTTTTTTTTTTTTCAACAATTTAATTTAATTTCAACACTTAGGTACGGGAACAGGGAGTCTCGATGTGCAATGGGACTGAAACAGCTACCCTTTTTCAAGACTATGTTTAATCCAATATACCTTAGTGTATCACAACATCAATTAAAAACACAAAAAACACAATCCAACTTCAACTATTTTTTTTTTTTTTTTTTATATACTAACTACTAAAAACACAATAAAGCAATAACCCTTCCCCCATACTTAATTCATGCATTGTCCTCAATGTATAAACAAATATAAATCATGCAAAGCATAAATCAAGCATAGAAGAGAAAATGAACACAACGAAACCTAAAACAACTTAAAATTTAAGAAAATAAAATAGAAGGAAGAGTTCAAGAAAGCAAATCTGCGTTTGATGGCTCATCCACAGCTACAGTTGAAATGGGTTGCCTCCCATGCAGCGCTTAATGTTTAAAGTCTTTCAGCCTAGACTTGTACCTCCATTTACTCCTTTGGAGGAGCGGTATGCGGGCGAGTGGCAGCCCTCTTGCTGGTTTCAGCCTTCGGAGGCGGGTCCTCATGTTGTGATGCAGTAGCGTCCTTGCGAGGAAACCCAGGAGGATAACTCTGCAAGTTATTGACTTCCTGAGCAAGCTTGTTTATTGCAGTGTGACAGCGGATCAAAGAGCAGTTCATCTCAGAGATGTAATCGATCATGCAATTGACTCTCCAATCTGTCACCATAATACCATCGCGGAGAGAGGAACGCAAATCATCAATTGAATCCGACAAGCTTTCCAGGGTGGCCATAGGCCGAGGAGCACGAGCAGCTGGTGAGGAAGAAGACTCTTCGGGATGCAGTCTGGGAGAGCGACGAGGCAGAGGAGGGGGACTGCGGGTACGCTCACGGATAGGACGATGGTCCCATGGACGAGTAAGCCCAGCTCTAGTGGCCGCTTGACGACCTTCTTCCTCCAAAGAGAGAACATGGCGTTGATTGACGCCCCTGCGAGGGGTTACCTTGGTTCTAGCCATGAGGAAGTAGAAGGAATTTGAGACTGCACGCTTAGAAAAACCTTAGTAAAATCTGGAGGAGACAAAAAAGGATGTATATATGAAGCACAAAATAGGGTAGAAATCTCAACAAACACACGGTTTTAACAAAGCTTCTCCGGGAAGGAGAAGAGTTATGACAGTTCACGGCCCAAGAAACACGTATGCACATGAAAAACTCCCCCACACGTAAATATTCCTTTCTTTTCCTGGATTTATGGCAATTAGACCTGCTTTCGGCTGTAGCTTGTCTGTCACAGCTCCTCGAGATTCGTTTGGTTCCCCCACGTGTCCTTTCTTTTCCTGGATTTATGGCATGCTTTCGGCTATAGCTTGTCTGTCACAGCTCTTCGTGTCCTCCACGCGTTAACAGCTTTTCTGTGTTTTCGGGTGACTTTAATCCAACGCGTAGATTTAATCTCAGAGATCGTCGATCCAATGGTGGAGATCTGCTCACTCGTTCTATAAATAGGTGCATTCTGAGCGACTGTTCACTCCAAAAGAAAATTCTTCCGAGTTCCAGCCTTTCTCTCTCAACCCTTCAGCCTTTCTTTCGAAACTCAAATTCTTTCTTCATCAACATGGAACCACGAACTCTGCAACTAATGGAGTTACAAACCCAGCAACAAATGGAATTACAAGCCCAGCAACCAACCGAGGAGGGAGGAAGCATCCAAGCAGCCGGGAGTAGTAACCGGTGGGCTCCCACACCGCCTCAACTAAGAATCCTCAAGGGCCTTTACTATGATAAGGGTTTTAAGTACCCAACTCCAGAGCAGATTCAAGAGATCTGCCTTCATCTGAAACAGTATGGGCAGATCGAGGACAAGAACGTCTTCTTTTGGTTCCAGAACCTCAAGGCTCGTGAGAGGCAGAAGTTGAAGGAATTTCGGAACGTTCGGGTTGGTGGCTCTCTCGATCTCAATTTTGGATCCACTAGTTCTACTGATGATGGTAGGTCCATTGATCTGAACTTTGGTTCCACTGGTTCTACTAGTACTGACAGATCCATTGATCTAAATTTTGGGTTACGTGTCGGCTCTGGTGTTGATGGATCGATCATGGAACAACGAGGAGAATATCACCAGGAGATTGAAACCCTTCCACTATTCCCCATGCATGGTGAGGACATCTTTGGCAACATGAAGACTACTTCCGAGGGAGGTAGCGGCTATGGCGGTGGCTCTCACCTTTCCCTTGAGCTCAGCCTCAACTCCTACAGAGATGCAGACATGGCTTAGTATAGAGTATTATTATTATTATATTTTTTTTTTGTAAATAGCTTAATTTAATAAGACTGAATGAATGCAGTTTTTTTTTTTTAATTTTTTTTTTTTTTTTATATAAAGGACTCAAAAATAAAAGACAAATATAAATATATATTGGACTCAAAATGAAAGACAAAAATATAAATCTCTTCCCCCACACTTAAATATTGCATTATCTTCAATGTAATCAATTAAAAGCATGCAATGAAATAAGTAAACATAGATAGAAGACATTTACGAAAACAAATCATAAAATAAAAACAATAGAAAAAATGAAAAATAAAAAGAAATAGGGAAAGAGAAAGCAAATCTGATTAAATTCTGAATTGGGTTGCCTCCCAAGTAGCGCTTGTATTTTACGTCTTGCAGCCAGACGGTACCTACATTAAATAAAGTTAGTAACTATAATTAACAAAGAAATACAAAATAAAAACAAGTATAACTATTAATTACAAACTACAAGTATTAACAAGTATATTGTACATAAGACACAAGTTAAGTACACAAGTGAGTGTAAAACGTGAAAAACATTTTTACAAGTATAATGTGTGAAACAACAAAATAATTTACACGTATAGAGTATTCACAAGTATTTCTTTTGTTATAAATATTATTGATATCGAATCAAATTCCAAGCGGTAAATCAAGTGGTCGTGCGGCCCAAGTATAGTCGCCTAGACACAAACTCCCTTTCAAATCGTTTGGGCAACCTTACTGAAATGGCCAGGTGGGGGAGGGCGAACATGAGAGGAAAAATCCATTTTGGCATGAGCTACTCCCACATTGTGGTTTATGCCCATTTGCAAGCACTTCTGGATTCAAAAACCCGTCATGAACGTTGTCCCCTTCCTAGACACCATTCCACATAGGCTATACTTACTAAGATGAAAAAGTTCATAAGTGTGAAGACAGTTCAACAAGTGTTAATAAAGGCCGCCCTCAACCTTAAGGGACCTGAGCTAGGTACCAATAAGGGGTTTAGGCCAATATTAACAAAAGAGACTTCACCTATTCCTCTCAATTTACAACCTACAATTAAAATTCGTGTTCAATAATATAAAGAAAAATTTAAACTAAGTTTTAAACAATTTATATACAACAAATATATATACAATAAATGAGACAATTTAGCAAGTGATTTTTCAATCCCCGGCAACGGCGCCAAAAATTGACGCGCTCGAAGCAAGCGCGCAATTTAACCCTGAAATATCATTAGTAGTATAAGCAAATAGGGATCGTTCTATCCGGGGATTGAGGGTACACTTGTAATTGTGAAACAAATAAAGAAAAGTATTATTTACAAAAATAAAATAAAGAATATAAATATATACAATTGTATAAACAAATAAAGAATTAAAATAATAAAGTATTATTTACAAAAATAAAATAAAGAATAAATATATACAAGTAAACACAAATAAGGGGGGGTTAGGATTCTTAAAATTAAAATTAAAATAAATAAAACAAAGAAAATGTAAAAACATATATACAAGGGTGGAACGCAAGGAACAAAGATCAAAATCAATTCCATGTAATCAAATTCGATTCAAACCCTATAATTGTTCTTCCAAGTCATGAGAGAGGAGTTGATCATGTGAAACATTCGAAAGCAAATGATTTCCCATATTTTACTTTTCAATGCTAATTAACCTAAGCGAAAGCACCTAGATTAATCCTATCAAACATGCAATCAAACCCTAGAAAGCTAGTCAATCATGTCATGTTCAACGCATTACACATAGAGAAAGGCTATCAACTCAAGTGTACAACTTAGTTATGGAAAAGTCCACCTAATTGCAATCCTCTTCAATTAAATTCGATTCTTGTCCAGAACCTTTACTACTTTTGATTCAAGTTACACAAAACGGAAAGTCGATTTCATGTTCTTAAACCTAGCACCAATTACATGCAAATCCTATAAGTGTCGACCCAAATAAGATAAACATATAAAAGTTTTCTGTAAAGCAAATTTAATCGAACAAACTCACATAAGCAACTTAGAATCACAATTATAGAATTCGAAAACTTTATTTAAACATAGAAATTGGGCTTAAACTTTGCCCTAAACATTATTGTTAACTAGAATTCATAGTCTTACAAAATCAAACAAAGAAAACAAGAGAAAGGATATAATACACCTTGAAAGATGAATGATAAAGCCTTGAGACAAAGAACTTGAAGATCCTTGAAAGCAAGCAATCTTCTAGGGACGACACAAGGGTGGATGGCGGTTAGGAAATTGATGTATTGCATGGCTTCTCTTTCTCTTGGCTTGAAAATGAAGAACAAGAAAACTAGAGAATGGAAAAGAAATATGGAGAGGAAATGGAGAGACAAAGAAGATGAAATGGATGAAGGAATTGGTGACTAAGGAAAATGGAGAGGAAATGGTGAGACAAGAAGATGAAATGGATGAAGGAATTTGTAGGAAATGGTGACTAAGGAAAATGGAGAGGAAATGGTGAGACAAGGAGATGAGATGGATGAAGGAATGTGTTTTGAGAGTGAGAGGAGAAGTGTATTTATAGCCCAAAAAATGATGAATGGAGGGTGGAGATGAACATAAATGAAGGGCTAGATATGTTAGACAAATTTGTAAAAAATATCTTCCCACATGTTTATCACTTGTTCAACTTGAATTGATTTTCCTCCTCAAGTTTTTCCACTTGGTTGCAACTTTGATTTTCCTCCTCAAGATTTTCCACTTCCTTGCAACTTTGATTTTCCTCCTCAAGATTTTCCACTTGGTTGCAACTTTGATTTTCCTCCTCAAGATTTTCCACTTGGTTGCAACTTTGATTTTCCTCCTCAAGATTTTCCACTTGCTTGGAGGTCCTAAAAAAATAGAAACTAATAAGAAAAATAGAAACTTTCCTAAAATGAAAAATGGCAACTTACTAAAAATGATAAATAGAAACTACAAAAATATAAACTTTCTACAAATAGGAACTTTCCCAATCAAAGAATGGAAACTTTCCTAAACAGGATTTTAATAAGGAAATAACGTAAGAAATGTAGGGAAATGCAGTTAAAACGTCGCATTAAAATGCTCCTATCACTACATACAGAGGATCAAGCCGTCATTGCGATCGAAGATACCGTCCAACCAGTGTAGCTAACCCTCCGAATATTAAGGAGATCGAATCCATGGAAGTAAGTGCCAGTCTTTGTCCTCAAGCCATAAATTAATATCTATCATCGAGTGGTTAGTATGCATTGGATTTAATGTGCATCATTTTATATGAAATGTGAAAACAACTAACCAAGAAAGGCCTCAACTCCCCTACTTGGATTCAGAAACTTAGCTTGTCATGTCATCCGATGATCACGAACCTTTCATTTCTCCAGTAATTGGAGTCTCTAGTTTCCGACATAACTAATGTTAATAATCCATCAAACAAATATTTAAAGTCTTGACGATTAAATAATCATCTGACCAACTTCTCCTAGTTGATAAGGGTTGACCAATCGCCACTAATTTCACAAACAGTCCCAATTACCGGATACTTTACTTGAAATTGGAATATTATCTAATACTCATACCATTACTTTCTCTTCAAAATCTTATAACATTAGATTTTTCTTAGTAGCATAATAATTCATTCGAATTATGATGGATACCTACCGTTCAATCTGACAATACTGTTCAAAATATAAGCTGATTTAAGTTTGATTTGGCTGAATCATAGTCAGTAATATTCGGATTCAGGACGGAAATTAAACGTCAAAAATACGTGCGTGAATAATTTGGTAAGTTTTAGTGAAAAATACTTTGAAAAATTGGGTCATAATATACAGAAACTGCAAATTGTAAAATTCGATACGTACGTGTTTAAAACGAAATGTAATGAAAAATACAGACGTAAAAATATGGATTGATATTTGTCATTTCTAGTACTTATAAGTGGTTATGACTTCTAAAACATAAATTTTGAAGAAAAATCAAGGTGAATTATAGCTTTTCTCAAATATTACCATTTTGATATACAAAAGTTCAACACATCTAAGTTATTATTTAATAAATAAAAAGCGTAAATAATACTATTAATTGTATCATTTTTTTATTATAAAAGTTTAATATTCATAATTAATCTTAAACTGTTATAAAGTAGAGGAAAGATAAAGAGAGAAAAGTTGGGACGAAATAGAAGTGTCCTCATTCAGTCTCATTAGCCTCCTTTATATAGAGGTAGGGTTTACATCAAAGTACATAACTAATGAGTATTTACGTGGATAGCCACACAGATAATAATATTTACAACACTTCCCCTTGAATGTCCACTAATGAATGATGGTATTGGACGCACTTATTGTTGCCTAGTTAAAAACCTTGCCAGGTAACAAAAACCCAGTGAGACAAAAATAACCCTGGTCGAAGGACAAAAAGAGCACAACGCGCATATGTCCTAGGTAGCATACTTCCGAATGCTCCCCCTGATGAAAATCCCCCCCTGACTATTGCAAACCTCAATTATGTATGTGATAAGCTACATGTACCATGTATAGTGGTTTGATGTGTCTATTACTGAGGTGCGAACATGTGTGCTTTGCATATGGGGGCTCATCACAAATTTTCATACCTGCAAAGTTAAAGCAATACTAACAAAGCTAGACAATATAAAGAAATTGATACATTTATCTTTGTATAGTTTAAAACATTGAAAAATCATCATGGCATACCTAGCCATACACATCAATATCTTTGTGTATTGATATGTCTCATAAGCTCTTCAAGAGCTCTAAATAATTCATAACTTTGCGAAAGTTAGAATATGTTACAACATTATAATCATAATTCGAATTCGATAGTGGTCTCGTCATAATATTCATTAAGGCAATTTAGATCTCGTTGACTAGAACGAAATGAGTACATATGAGCTAGCTTTAGACTCTTTGATTCCATGAGTTAGCTTTAGACTCTTTGATTCCATGAGTTAGCTTTAGGCTCTTTCAACCTTTCAAGCACTTGCATTTGAATCATTCATGTATTTGAATCCCTTGAGGATTGATAAGCACTACGCTTATAATGACACTTTACTTTTGAGATTTTGCTTTTAGCAATGTGTCTTTAAGATCTTCATAATATACGATGACAACGTGCTATAAATCTCTCGTCAATATAACAGCTATATGTAACACTGTACTTATAGAAAATTGTCATTCGTATAAGGGAAGATATTCATAATCTCATGTCTCGATAAATAGACATTGTGTCATAGTGATTTATCTTCACTTTTGATAAATAACCTTTTTGTACCATGTAGGGTTAAAGGTCCAAGTATTTCATCACGTTTCAATTATTCAATTTCATTGGAATTGCCTCTTTCCAATTTGGAATTGCCTCTTTCCAATTTGGCCAATAATATACTTTGTTGACATTCATGGTGAAACGTGGTATCACTACTAGAAAACTTGTCTTTTACGACGCGCAAATTACAGCGTGCATTTGTTGCACGCCGTAAAAGATTGTCTTTTACGGCGTGTTTCTATGTGCGCTGTAAAAGACTCATCTTTCTGATCTTTTACTGCGTGCATATGGTGTGTGCCGTAAATGTCACATTATATTTACGGCGCACAATGAATGTGCGCCTTAAAAGACCTTTCTTTCTGAACTTTTACGGCATGTTTTTCATGTGTGCCGTAAAAGACTTTCTAATTTTTGACGAGCCCGCTATTATTTTTCTCTCAAATTCTAATTTCCCTCTATAGTCTATACTGGAAGTTTGCTATGAAAAGTTGAAAACCACGAGATTCGCCCTCCGCTCAGAAAAAAGGGGCGAAAAAAACTCTCCCAAAATGGAGGTGCTCTCTCTCGTCCTCCTTCTCTATCCATCATCGGTAACACCCAAAAATCCAAAATCACCTACCCATGTAATCGTCGGATCTTCCACTCTCTAATTTCCGATGGCGTTTCCCTACTCAAGCCTCTCCCTCTTTCTCTACCCTCTCCCTCGCCCTCTCTGCCTTCTCTCCCGTCGACAACTACACAGCGGCTCCACCGTGGACTCCCCCTTCGATGATGGCCGCCGTTTCGTTTCGGACTCGTCCACTTCAGCTCGCTCAATTTCACTCAGAAACAAAAACCCCAATCCCAATTCCCCCTAAATTTACCAAACCGCTAAGGTTTTCCGGCGGCCGTCCTAGCATGATTTCCAGATCCGCGACCAGGGGATCCATATGGTACGATTCCATTTCCAGGGCTTCAATTCTTGTAATTTTGATTGGAATAGTTCTCAGTTCCATTTACCAATCTTTCATGGATGTCTGTTTTTGATAACGTTGTATCCACGTGCTGTCCGTCTCTTGTTTGTGCACATGCCACAGAGGTGAGGAAAAGTCAAGTCATTGATGGGGATTTTATTAGTTTTGTTGCTTCCTGAACGAAAAAGATTGAAAATTTAGGTGCAGAGGAATCCACAGTGCAATTTATATGCTGATTTACGAATTGGGTTGGGAGAATATTAACTTCTCTAAGTGAACCTAAACTCCTGCCTGTCAAAACCAGTGCATAACGTTTTTGTGGCCTTGCAAGATTGGATTTGAAGAGCAACATTACTTTAATCATTGATGAATCTGGGGTTGACTATGTATGATTTGTTTATGTTAGGCTTACACTGGAATTTGTTGTCAGTCTTGTTTTAATACTAATCAAACTCAGCAGAGACTTTAAAGCCAAATAATCACATATGGTATCTTTGAAGAGAATCTATTTAATTTAAACTAGTTGTTCATAAATGATTTCCACAGGTCTTCTCTTGTCTACGTGACTGTGCTTAACTTGCTTAAACTTGTAGGGAGCTGGTTGAAATCGGAAGCAAGAGTTCATGGCTGACCTTGATGATTATGGACAGCCACAGATTCAGGTTTGTGAACTTTCTCCGGTCCTTGAACTAGAATGAAGTTGCTTTTAGTGTAGCTCACTACCTCTATTTGTTTATCAAGGAGTTTCTGATATGCATTTGTTATGAATATGGAAGGGGAGATTTGCTGCAATGGTCGTCTGTTGGCTTCTGGGAAATGGGTGCCTTTTTCCTGGAACAGTGTGCTTACACTCCAAGATTACTATGTTGCCTTGTTCCCGGTAACTTTTGTATCCCTGAAAATTTCTTTTAATTAATTAGCAGAGCAAATGATCTCCAAAATCCCAAAAAATTTACCAGTATCTAGTTTAGTATGTTAGCTTAGTGTCTATAAAATTTCATTGATATCTGAGTAGTATAGGTTAGGTTTTTATTTTCGTTTTGGTTTCTGGTCAGAGTAGTGAATCTGTTTTGTGTTCATTAGTTTAGTTGTTATTTAATCTTCTGTGTTTATTAAAATTTCATGTTGCTTCTGCGTAGGTGATTTTGGGTTCGCAGCATAGCGTACGTGGACAATGCCAAAGCTCAACATGGTAAGTTAATTGCTTACTTAAGATGCAATTTGTCTAACTTAGACCAACTTCATGACTTGAATGAACCATAATAATTGTCTAGAATTATCTCGCATGTGGGGTTTGAAATAAACATAATTGGTTCTCTACTTTACATCAATATGTGGTTGTCATTGCTGCACTTTTACATTGATTGTTTTGAAGTTCATATTTTGGCTTTCTTCCAATACTCAGATTGAAACAGGGAAATGATCACTTGAAGGCTCAAATAGAAAGTTTTTAAAGGGGATTTCTGGAACTGATGAGTTGGGATGACTTTTCCCATACTAGAATACAATCACCCCAGGCTTCAGTGATTGCATTTGTACTCGTGTGTATCTTGATTTTGCTAATCTTGTTATAGATTAGTGTAGTCTCAATTGTTGCTATAATCCTCTCTGTGACTTTTGTCCTGTTTTTCAGAGAGGTAAGTTTATTTTCATGATTTGGCATTGTGGTTCTAACCTTTATATGCGTTTGTGGATGGGGCGAATCAGAATTTGATTTGGAGTTTGCTTTTCCAGGTTATTCCACAAGCAATATGCATTAGATATGGATTTGCTGTGGGCTCCAACTTTGTATGGCTTGTCCGAATTTTGATGATTATTTGCTACCCAATGGCTTATTCAATTGGAAAGGTATTCTTAGATGAATAATAGTTGAAAATGTTTCTCTCCTATGCACCTTGTCTTTTAGTTTTTCAATACATGTATATTGCTGATGCTGTTTGATTTGACATGTAATTGTTGATACTAAGAAACTGTATGTTTCCAGATATTGAACTCTGTTCTGGAACATAATGAAGCATTATTTAGGCGAGCTCAGTTTAAAGCCCTCGTCTCCATCCAAAGCAAAGAGGTAAAGTGAATTCCATGTACAACCAATATGGTATCACTTGGGTGAGACCATTGAATTTATTTCTTTGTAATTGTCAACATAGTTCACACTTTTAACAACTCTATGGGTTAATTGTCAATAGATTGCTTCAGAAGGACTCAAGCAGAGAGTATTTGAGACATCACTTGTTGATCTTCAGGGAGATGAGCGGCATGCTTACAGAAAAATGCGGTTGAGATCGACTCAGATTATCCCAAGATTGTTTTTGCTTGCTATGGATTTCTCTTTGCTTGAAAGCAAATTTTATATGATGTACAATAAATAGATTAATGAAGTTTATTTTACCAACAAAAATATAGTAACATGAAATATATAAATTGTGAACTTTTGGATTTTTTTTTAAATTTTTTAATCATCATTTACGGCGTGCATGTATGTGTACTGTAAATGTACCCCTCTTCTTTTACGGCGCACATTTGAGTCATTTACGACGCACATGGTGACTCATTTACGGCGTGCATTTAGGGCTTGCATTTGTAGGCTGTAAATATGCGGTTGGTAGTGCTTTTATGGCGCTCAGTTTTGTCTTTTACAACGTGCTTTAGATATTAATTACGGCGCACTTATTTGGTCATTTACGGCGCATTTTAATGTTTCAAAATTGAAATTTAGAATCTCTAAAACTCTTTTACGGCGCTCTTTTATGTCTTTCACGGCGTGCTGGTGGGGTCTATTACGGCTTTCTGGAAACACGCCGTAAAAGAGAGTTGTCTTTTACGGCATGGCCATTTACGGCGCGTTTTTGTGTGCTATAATTTGTCTTTTACGGCGCTCTTTGTGGGCCGTAAAAGACCATTTTTCTGGTAGTGTATAACATCCATATAGCCCTTAAAGATTTTTGGTAGCTACCAAATGTAAATTATCATTGATGATCAACAATCATAGATCTCACACATTCTTATATGCATGCATTAGCTATAATAAGCTTATTGATATTGGGTACTCATGCCACTTCTGGGGCATACATTGTCGTTTCTAGGACAATCATCTCTCATAGATGAATTATGTAGCGAATGTGGATCTTTTTACTTATAATCTCATATAGAACATTATAGGGCTTGTATAATCTTCCCTGTTTTGGGAGTTTAAAACTTTAGATCTGGTGGATACAATCCACACAAATTCACGCCGTTATTCAAATGACAGTAGTCTTTCCTCCCCCTAAAGGCGGGAAGACTGTCTTATTATGACCATGCTCAAAAGATGCATTCAAAAATTTATCACTTTTTTTTTTTGGAGTGAAGATGTTCATTGGCTGGTGGCAAACCCAAACCAAGTTCTAGGTCAAAAATATTTTGTCCATTAGCATCAACCATATTGATTTATTATTGTATCACTAAGACATCATTTCCTAATGGCGTACTTACACTCTCTGTATGTGTAGCCATATTAGGAGCTGTGATATTGTTTAACGACATTCTCTTCAGGAGAACCATTTCAAATGGATACATTTGCATCCCACAAATCAAATGGAGTCTACATTGTTTGTATTAGTAGGTCTCAAGGACTTTGACCCAAGCAGATGCCATTGCATTTAGCATATAACTTTGTCAACTTTGTTTTATCAATTCACTAGTTTTGATATTTCTCGAAGTCAAAATGAGACGGTGGATAAATATCTCACACCAATTTATATCGTTCTTCAAGAACAATCTTTCTCCCCCTCATGGCAGGAGGATTGTTTCGTTAAAGTGACAACTCGCAAATATGCGGTAAATAAATAATTTGCTTGTATATAAGGTTAGCAGTCATCAAAACTTGTAAGTGATTCCACGCAACATGGTAGACAAAACATGATGTAACCGGTCAAGCCAAATAGTGTATTTGGTTCAAGGAACTTCAGGTTCATGACATCATATGCCTTAGTTTACTGTAGAAAATTCGATACAGTATATATCTGATGACATAAAGTTTTCTCCAACCATATAGGAGGTAATTTATGCAACATGATTTCAAATTTGGTAACATGATAGTCGCTCATTCGAAGCCATAGATCAAGATCTGCAACTCTTGATATGGGTGTTACCTTAGCTTCAGTAAATATTAATTGTGGAATACTGATAATTGGAATGGACCAATTTCATTTTGAACTGCTGGCCAAAATGACATATTCTAAATTTCAAGTTGAAGACTATAATCCATAATAATAGAGTAACTTCATCATGTGGAGAACCTCAAGTTTTGTGTCACATATAAATGACGTAGTCATAAAGAGGAGAGACTTCAGGCCCTCATATAATTGGAGATCCAAGAACCATGAGGTTTCAATTTTTTTCAATTTATAACAATCTCTTAAGGAACATCAGGTTCCTAGATAATCGGATTAAGAAACATTTAGTTTCAATGGGAACTCAAAATGTTACAATAAATCTATGGAGTAGCACAATAGTGCTTTCAAGTTGCTTATTGTAAGCAAAAGACATCAGGGATGTGTGATGATCTCAATGTTCTTATTAGTCAATGAAATTTAATTTGACTAGTGCCATTTTGAAAATGGCTTGATAAACATCCACCATATAGTGTACCATAGGTGACACATGCCCAATTTTTAATTTCCTTACATGTGTGGATGTTAGGGTAGTATTTACCTTGACTCCTGATTTCTCTCTTGCCATGATCCACTTCTGGTGGCATTTCATGGTGTAGTCATGTCAATCGGCTTTCTTGCTATACAATGAGATCCATGAGACAGGGAGATTATATATCTCTGGTAATATTGGAGGCACAGAATGCAAAGAGACATTAATGTGTACTCTTCTGGAGCCATCAATCAGATATGTAAGATCTGAGATGATTGTTATATTAGCCTTGATGCGCCTAAAAGCAAGCGCATAATTTAACCCTGAAAATATCGTTAGTAGTATAAGCAAATAGGGATCGTTCTATTCCGGGGATTGAGGGTACACTTGTAATTGTGAAACAAATAAAGAAAAGTATTATTTACAAAAATAAAATAAAGAATATAAATATATACAATTGTATAAACAAATAAAGAATTAAAATAATAAAGTATTATTTACAAAAATAAAATAAAGAATAAAAATATATACAATTGTATAAACAAATAAAGAATTAAAATAATAAAGTATTATTTACAAAAATAAAATAAAGAATAAATATATACAAGTAAACACAAATAAGGGGGGATTAGGATTCTTAAAATTAAAATTAAAATAAATAAAATAAAGAAAATGTAAAAACATATATACAAGGGTGGAATGCAAGGAACAAAGATCAAAATCAATTCCATGTAATCAAGTTCGATTCAAACCCTATAATTGTTCATCTAAGTCATGAGAGAGGAGTTGATCATGTGAAACATTCGAAAGCAAATGAATTCCCATTTTTTACTTTTCAATGCTAATTAACCTAAGCGAAAGCACCTAGATTAATCCTATCAAACATGCAATCAAACCCTAGAAAGCTAGTCAATCATGTCATGTTTAACGCATTACACATAGAGAAAGGCTATCAACTCAAGTGTACAACTTAGTATGGAAAAGTCCACCTAATTGCAATCCTCTTCAATTGAATTCGATTTTTGTCCAAAACCTTTACTACTTTGATTCAAGTTTACACAAAACGAAAAGTCGATTTCATGTTCTTAAACCTAGCACCAATTACATGCAAATCCTATAAGTGTCGACCCAAATAAGATAAACATATAAAAGTTTTCTATCAAGCAAATTCAATCGAACAAACTCACATAAGCAACTTAGAATCACAATTATGGAATTCGAAAACTTTATTTAAACATAGAAATTGGGCTTAAACTTTGCCCTTAACATTATTTGTTAACTAGAATTCATAGTTTTACAAAATCAAACAAAGAAAACAAGAGAAAGGATATAATACACCTTGAAAGATGAATGATAAAGCCTTGAGACGAAGAACTTGAAGATCCTTGAAAGCAAGCAATCTTCTAGGGACGACACAAGGGTGGATGGCGGTTGGGAAATTGATGTATTGCATGGCTTCTCTTTCTCTTGGCTTGAAAATGAAGAACAAGAAAACTAGAGAATGGAAAAGAAATATGGAGAGGAAATGGAGAGACAAGGAGATGGAATGGATGAAGGAATTTGTTTTAGAATGAGAGGAGAAGGTGTTTATATAGGGAAGAAAAAGAAGAGTGAAATGATGAGTGGAAGAAAAATAATGAAAGTGGAGTATGAAAGTGATTTGTAGAATATGGAAAAGAAAGAGAAATGATGAAATGAAAGCAAAGCATGAAGGTGCAGCAACATGGAAGTGATGATGATCTATTAAAGAGATTGTAGAAAAAATATATCCAAGGAAAAAGAGAGAAGCATCTAGCTTTCTTTATGTGGGTGGGAAACATGAATATGTGGTGTTGAGCTGTTTTCAGGTCAGTTTCTGCCCCTTTATTCCTTCAATTATTTCTCCAACAAGACTTCATTATATGCCTTCGACTTCTTCATATGAAATGTTCCACTATGAGTGTAGATCATTGTGGTAAAATTTCATAATGTATTGCCATGTGGTTGGGCCGGAAATGCTGCTGGACCTCTTACAGGTCCAGTTTTCCGGTTTTGCTTCTGTAGAGAATTGGGCTGATTGTTTGAAGGCCTTCCACTCATATTTTTCTCTGGCACTCTTCATAAGAAATGATCCTTTGGGTGTCTAGAATGGATCTGGAAGGTTTCAGCTCATTTGAAGTTCATTTGGTCAGGCGGCCGCTCCTTCTTCTTTGCTTGGCTTGGTTTCTCCTAGCCGGAGTAGGAATATGTGTAAAATTGATCTTTTAGTACATTTCCATTTTTCTCCATCATTTCCAGGTAATTATGGACCTAACGCTCATTTCACCTTCATTTACTCCAATGTACCTAAAAATAGAAATTGAATTAAAAATCAATTCAGTTAAGGAATTAACTAAGCAAAATGTGAGGAATTAACTATTAAAATATCACATTAAAATGCTCCTATCAAGCCTCATAAGCATAAGCCGTAGTAATGTTTTCTGCACACCATAGATGAAATCACGTTGCCTGAAAGTCACTCAAAAACATAAAGTTTGAAGATGACACAAATCAAATTTGCAAGAATTGAACAGTGGATCTCATAGGATATACACGAAGCTTCTGGTCCGTGTTATACAGTTAAAACATGACGTTCAATTATTGTATTGTTGTCTAATGTAGATTAACATCAAATGCATTTTGAACTTCTGGCCAAAATAATATACTCAAAATATCGAGTTTAAACTTTATGACCATAACTTATGAGTGAAGGACTTTAGATGGTCATCTAGTTAGTTTGATCATTGAGGAACTTCAAGTCCTCATTTAATTAAGGATCAAGGAACTACAGGTTCTGATCTCTTTTAATTACAAAATCCACGATCACAAATTTGGGGTATACTCATACTCATTCATCATAGACCAATGGTTAAATATCTGCTTACTTTTAAATTGGTGTCAATATAATTCCCTCAAAACTTCAGGTTTGATGTTGACAGAGATTAAAACTCTTCGATAAATTGTCCATATATCCACTCGAAACTTAAGGCTCGAGTCTGCACAATTAGAACTTCAGGTTCTAAGGTGGAATGCTTTAAGCAGACATAAAGAAGAATGTATTAATCGACATATGAAAATTACACGAAACTTCTAGTTCGAGTTCACATAAAGTCAAATAAACTATGAATGAATTATATGTGTAATCGAAGCTTCAGGTTCGAATATTTTTTCTATGAACTGCAAGTTCTAAGATTTTGTAATTTGAATTTCGGGTTCAAATAAATTTGGTGCTCGAAACTTCAGGCTCGAGGTGACTAAAGTGAATCTTCAAGTTCGCTTTTAACTAATTTATATTTTATACTCAAAGCTTCGGCTTTGAGTTTTACTGTTAGAACTTCAAGTTTTGCTATGACATTTTGAACTTCTAGTTCAAAAATATTACACTCAAAATTCATATGTTCGAGGTATAGGACTGATGGTCCGTATGAGTAACAAAAAAAAAAATTAAAAGATAAGTACTGTAATGAAAGTACATAACATAATAGGAATATTGCAGGGAAGAAAAATAAATAGATGTTTAAGGATATCTCTATTTGTGTTTAATCCAAACTCTAGGTTACTTGACCTAGTGGTAATAGGGTTCAATTAGAAGAATCTAGAGATTCTCTTTCCTTGTATGATTCTAACTCTATGCATTGTAATCCTCTATATAAAGAGGCCCCTATTATCAATGAGAATACACAGCAAATTTCTCTCAATTTCTGATTCCCTAAAACACGTTATCAGCACGAGCCCTAACCCTGAAACCCTAAATTCGTAACCATCAAATATCAGAAACCACCACCGCCTATCTTGAAGCTCTCAATCCTAGGAACCCAGAACCGGCAGCACCACCCCCAAAACCGGTCGGAATCAACCTAAACCGGCCACCGGAAGTGTTCAAACCGGCCTCCCAAGAAAAATCCAAAGATCTCCTGTGTGGTTCACCATCTTCCCGTCCACCCTTCACTGCCACCTTTTGTCAGTAGCTGCACCTCATCCCCAGAATCGGGAACCTGAAAAATCACCACAGGAACCGGCCAAAATCCAACCGAACCTACCACCGGCGTCCACCTGACCTGAACCGGCAGAAAGAAAAAAAAAAAAAGGAGATCCTGTGCAGCCCAAGCCCACCTGCTGCAGCCCACAGTCGAGCCCACGTGCAGCAGGCCCTAGCGGAGCCCACGTGCATCAGCCAAGCCGCACTGCCACGTCAGCACCCCCGGTCAACAATTTTCTGGCGACTTTTTAGGCCAACTTTTCGGTCAAGTTTTCCGGCCATTTTTTTAAGGTAATTTTTTCTAAAAGTTCCCGTTTTTGAAGTTTTTTTTCTTCTTCTTTTCTCGGGGACTTCTAACATCCGTTCTTCTACCCCCCCTTTCTTCTTCATAGGGGAGACCAAAAGACGAACTGTGGGGGTTCGTTCTCACTCCAAGCTTAGAGCTTGTAGAGTCCTCCAAACTTAGAGTTTGTTGAGAAGAAAACGATCGACCACATACATCCTTGTTTCGATCTAATCCAAAACCCCTCTTGGAATCGGATTTTCTTGGAAGCGACTACGCTCAGAAAATCCCTAATTTCTTGGAAGCAACTACACGCTCAGAAACTTTTCGTGGTAGCCCTTTTTCGCTCTGAAACTAACCATAATCTTGTGTTGTTTTTCAGGATGAGTTACCTGAACAAGTTGAACTTTGTTCTACTAGAGACAACTGGCGTAGGATACCATAGGTGGGTCCGTGATGTGCGCCAACATCTTAAGGCTGATGGACTTCTGGAAGCCATCCAAGAGCCTAGTCAGAAAGTGCTCTCCATTGAGCAAGCTACTGCTTTTGAACCAAATCAAGCTAAAACCATCATTCTCATGACAAGGCACATGAATGACGCGCTCCAAAGTGAATACCTCAATGAGGAAGACCCAAGAAAGCTATGGGTTGAACTTGAGTAGCGATTTGGCAACGTTCGTGACTCCCTGCTTCCTGATTTAGAAGTACGATGGCATAGCTTCCGCTTCTGTGATTTCAAGTCTGTGCTTGATTATAACTCGGAAGCTCTTCGTATCAAGTCTCTGATGGAGTTTTGTGGCCAAACCATAACTGATACGATGTTGATCGAGAAGACTCTCTCTACCTTCCCCGTCTCTGCCCTAATGATTTCAAAGAATTATCAGATTTATGTGAAAGCAGGACGTATCACGAGGTTTCATGAGCTTATTGGTGCCATGAACGTAGCTGAAAAGCACGACAACATACTTGTGAAGAACTATAATGCTAGACCCGTGGGAACTAAGTCTATTCCGGAGTCTAACTATAGTCGTGCCCTCAAGGGAGGACGCAAGGAGCGAAACCCTAAGAGTATGGACAATTCTGGACACTCTGGTCCATATTCTCGCCCTAAAGAGGATGGAAATCGCTAAGAGTGGCGTGCACGGAACCGTGGAGGTCAACGTGTGAAGAGAGAGAGAGGCGGAGCCTCCGGCTATGGTGGTGACGCCACCAAGAATAATAGTCGTCCAACACATGCACCAAAAGCATCTCGATCAAGGGAGCCTGACCATAAAGATGTTTGTCTTCGATGTGGATCAAGTGGACATTGGGCAAGGAAGTGTACTGCATCCCAGAACGTTGCCAACGCATACAAGACGTATCGTGAAGCAAGGGAGGTAAATTACATGGAACAAGAAGATCAAGATGGAGATCTCGATCTAAGGGTGGAAGACTACAAGGATCAAGACCCAGAAACTGGCGATTTTGATTAAGTCTTTTTATTTTCCAAGAGATGTACCAATTGCCATATTACTTTTGTAGTAGATGCCAATGATATTAGTCTTCCTTCAAAGTAGGCGTACTCAATGTAAAAGTGATGTCTAGAAAGGTTTTGAGATAAGTGGTACTTAAGCGTGCTTTGCTCCACCGACATCTCTCTACTCACCTGGTCACATTTACATTGGAATTACCGAAAGAAGTTAGATGACTACCATTGTTTTGCATTAACTAGTTTGTTGGATTAGATTTTCTTTGGTTAAAAGAAACAATGATGTAATTCCATTTGGCTTATTAATAAAAGTTGAGTTCTTTTCTTTATGAGCTTTTCTTTTAGGAATGGATGAACTTCAATGTCTTACAGATAGTGCGACTATGCACACCATTCTACGACATAGGCAATTATTCTTAGAGATATTGCCTACATATTCATCTGTGACTACAATGGTTGGGCCATCAAGTTTAGTTCAAGGACATGGAATGGCCCAATTCCTTTTGCCCAATGGCACCTTGATTATAGTCACTGAAACTCTCTACGCTCCTAAGGCAAATCGAACCTTATTAAGCTTTAAAGATATTAGAGCCAACGGATTCTATGCAGAAACGCATAGTGAGAACGGAATAGAATTCCTTTGCATTACCTCTAATGATTGCGGACGGAAGCGCATCTTAGAGAAGCTTATGTGTCAATCTAGTGGACTTTATGTCACTACAATTCGACCAATTGAATCCAATAATGTCATAAGAGAAGATCTCTTGGATTTAGACACATATTGGCTTTGACATGACCGACTAGGACATCTTGGTCGTGATATGATGCTCCTTATACTTAAAACTTCACACGGGCATCCTTTCTTCAGAGTGAAAAGAAGCAGGAATCAAAAATTGATTCCAGGACTTAGCAAGACAGCTAAAGCAGCTTCTGATGCTGCTGCTGTTTTGGGCCGTCAAAAGGCCGCCCCTGTCCCTAGTGATGACGCCATAAATGGCGCCAACCATGAGCATGACGCCATGGTTGCTCCTCCTGGTGGCCATGACGCCACACAATCCAATTTTCATGGCTCTAATGCCATAATGGGAGATGTAGTCACACACTTTGCTTCTAATAGCGCTACAGATGCTCAGGCCCCACCAAAATCCTCATTGGTTGCTTCTAAGGCCCCTCGCACATTTTGCAAAGCCTGTTCCTTCGGGACATTAGGACCGAGACCGTCCTACGCAAAGGATCCAAAAATACTCATTCCGTTCTCACAGAGAATCTAAGGGGATATCTGTGGACCAATTCAACCATCATGTGGACCTTTTAAATACTTTATGGTATTGGCTGACGCGTCGACACGTTGGTCACATGTCGCGTTATTGTCCACTCGAAATGCTGCTTATGCTAAACTCCTTGCCCAGATTATCCGTCTACGGGCTCACTACCCTGACCATCCTATTCAGTCGATTCGACTTGATAATGCTGGGGAGTTTACATCGAAAACGTTCGATGACTATTGCATGTCACTGGGGATTGATGTAGAACATTCAGTTCCCCATGTTCATACCTAAAATGGTCTCGCAGAAGCCGCTATCAAACGACTACAAATGATAGCACGGACTTTGGTTATGCGCACCAATCTCCCTGTTTCTGCTTGGGGATATGCAATATTGCATGCGCGCAGTGACACTCATTCGTCTACGACCCACTGCAACCCAATCTTACTCTGCGTTACAGCTAGTGACTGGATACGAGCCTGATATCTTGCATTTACGCATTTTTGGGTGTACCATCTATATGCTTATTACACCGCCATAGCATACTAAGATGGGTCCACAACGACGAATGGGCATCTATGTTGGCTATGAATCTCCAACTATTGTCCGCTATCTTGAACCCTTGACAGGCGATCTCTTTACCGCTAGATTTGCGGATTGTCACTTTGATGAGACAGTCTTCCCATCGTTAGGGGGAGATAAGAACACAGATGTTCAACAGGAACGACAGGAATTGTCGTGGTCTGTCCCCACTATGTCTCATCTCGATCCCCGTGCTGCACAGTTCGAACTTGAAGTGAGACGAATAATCGAGCTGCAGAACGTAGCAGACATTCTGCCTGATGCGTTTTCTGATGTTGCCAAAGTGACGAGATCACACATACCTACTGCAAACGTGCCTGCAAGGATCGATGTCCCAAATACTGGACATCACGCCACTCCTGTGACATTAGGGGATGGCGCCATTGCCCAACATGGAAATGATGTGGCGTCTATGGCCGCAGGTCTAGCAAGGAAGCGCGGTAGACCAATTGGTTCGAAGGATACTCACCCTAGAAAGAAAGCGAATGGGGCACAGATAAATCCTTTGATCATCGATACTTAAAATCCGTCCTATGAGAATGTTTCGGATTACGGTTATGTCCAAGATACATCATTGGGGGACGCCTCAATGTCAGAACCTATCCATGAGAACGTAGAGATCTTTGTAAATTACACTAGTATACATGGGACGTGGGAAATAAACTCCATCATCATTGATGATGTATTAGCGTATTCAGTGGCGCGTGAGATTATTGAGACCAATGACATCGAACCACGCTCCGTTGATGAATGCCAACGTAGAGCTAATTGGCCAAAATGGAAAGATGCGATCCAGGCAAAACTTGATTCTCTAGCGAAAAGAAAGGTATTTGGCAAAGTTGTACCAATACCGCCCAACACCAAACGAGTTGGTCACAAATGGGTATTTGTTAGAAAGCGAAATGAGAAAAACGAGATTGTAAGATACAAAGCTCGCCTTGTGGCGCAAGGCTTCTCACAACGCTCTGGAATCGACTACGAGGAGACCTATTCTCCTGTAATGGACATCATTACGTTCCGCTACCTTGTCAGTTTGGTAGTTTCTGAAAAATTGAACATGCAGCTTATGGATGTGGTTACTGCGTATCTATATGGGGATCTAGATACGGAAATATACATGAAGATTCTAGATGGAATTCAATTACCCAAATCAAGTGGCTCTAGACCACGGAGCGCATTTGCAATTAGATTGAAACGCTCACTATATGGATTGAAACAATCCGGACGGATGTGGTATAACCGTCTAAGTGACTACTTGATTGGAAAGAGATATGTCAATAATGAACTATGCCCATGTGTGTTCATAAAAAGAACAAGTTCCGGATTTGGAATAGTAGCGGTTTATGTTGATGATATGAACATAATTGGCACCCTTAAAGAGTTAAGGGAAACCGCTGAACACTTGAAATCTGAGTTTGAGATGAAAGATCTTGGGAAAACACGATTTTGCCTCGGTTTAGAACTCGAGGCAATATCCTGATTCATCAATCAGCTTATACCCAAAAGATGCTTAGGTGTTTCAACACTGATAAGATTAAGCCTTCAAGCACCCCAATGGTCGTCCGTAGTCTTGATCCAAAGAAGGATCCATTTCGTCCAAAAGATGATGATGAAGAAGTGCTAGAGGCAGAAGTGCCATATCTAAGTAAAATAGGCGCATTGTTGTACTTAGCACAATGCACAAGACCAGATATCTCATTTGCGGTGAACTTGCTAGCTATATATAGCTCTGCGCCAACACGACGCCATTGGACTGGTGTTAAAGATATATTTCGATACCTAAGTGATACGATTGATATGGGCTTGTTCTATCCCTACAGAGAGATGATGGATTCGGACCCATCAAGTGTCAGGGACGCTACATATGGTGGACTGCGTTCCCTCTCCCCAACCCAAAACGATATAAGTGTTTTGGAAGGTTTTGCTGATGCTGGGTATCTCTCTGACCCACACAAAGGTCGCTCCCAAACTGGTTATGTTTTCACCATGGGCAAGACGGCGATATCTTGGAGGTCTAAAAAGCAGACCTTAGTCGCTACATCTTCGAATCATGCAGAGATTATTGCTCTTCATGAAGCAGTTCGTGAATGTATATGGCTTCGATCCATAGTTACGCATGTTCGAAGCAATTGTGGTTTGAAGTTTACCATAGATGATCCAACGAGCATTTATGAGGATAATGCTGCTTGCATTGAACAAATGAAGAAAGGCTACATCAAAGGCGACAACACCAAGCATATATTGCCCAAATTCTTCTACAATCAGCAACAATAGAAGTACCTCAAGATCAAAGTAAACCAAGTTAGATCTGAGGACAATGCGGCAGACTTGTTTACTAAGTCATTGCCCAAATTCACGTTCGAGAAACATGTGGCAAGAATTGGCTTGCGGAAATTATATGAACTCCCATAATCGTAGTCATCAGGGAGAGGCACAGACATCAGTGGGAGATGTCTACATGTTCGTCTCGAATTGTGAAGGGTGTGTTGTGCTCTTTTTCCCCTTCGACCGAGGTTATTTTTGTCCCACTAGGTTTTTGTTACTCGGCAAGGTTTTTAACGAGGCAACGAGAGAAGCACCGCGTTTGGACAACACAAGGGGGAGTGTTTAAGGATATCTCTATTTGTGTTTAATCCAAACTCTAGGTTACTTGACCTAGTGGTAATAGGGTTCAATTAGAAGAATCTAGAGATTATATTTTCTTGTATGATTCTAACTCTATGCATTGTATCATCTATATAAAGAGACCCCTACTCTATTATCAATGAGAATACACAGCAAATTTCTCTCAATTTCTGATTCCCTAAAACAATAGATAAATTATGCAATAAAATTAACTATGGAAACTTCTGGTTCCATTAATGAAGAAAATACACAGAACTCCTGGTCTGCCCAACTTCACAAAATGATAATCTTTCTTCGCTCCTGTAATCACACAAGGACATAATTTTATCTTGTGGAGAACGTAGCCTCTAGCTTTGGCCAAGTGTTCAAAATTGAACTTCAAATTCACATTATCATACAGAGGAGGGAAACCCAATACCAAAAAATATGAGGAATTTCCAGCCTCTTATAATTATTGGGGATAAAAAAATATGTGAGTTCATATATTACGTCGAGGATCTTCTGGCCCTCGTTCTTGCATAAGTTCTGAAGAGCTTCATTCACAATTTTCCAATTTACATTTTATGACCCTTGAGGAACTTCAGGTCCCCATATGACCAAGGATCACAACATGTGGTTTCGATCATTGTATAACTCTGAGGAACTTCTGGCCCTTGTTAATTGTATAGGCTCTGAGAAACTTTATGCAATTATAAAACAAGATGGTCAGATAAAAAAAATTAAAAAATAAAGCAACCGATCAATATAACATATAACTGGATTGCAAACCGAAGAAAAAAACATTCTCCCCAAAATCAGATTTATATCCTCACATGAAGGACGAAGGACTAGAGATATAAACTGTGGTTAATCACTTGGTGCTTTCGACTTAACCATGCATATACAAAGGATAACAAAGCATATATGAATCAAATAATTGATATGTTGTAGTATTGAAAGATAAATATATTATAGAGAAAGAACAAATCTGTTTCGCGTGATTGATTATCTGCACAAGCTTCCTTCCTTCTGTAGAATTATGGATCCCTACGGCATAAATCAGATCTGTATCTGATCTATTGCCTCGATGAATATATGGTAGTTAATACCGTAGCGGCTGCTGTTGTTATACTCAATTGAGTGTGTACCTTCAATGAATATGATTCCTGTCCATAGTACCGATTACCAATAGAAAGAGGAGAAGCTAGAATAACCCCATTCAACTTCTCTGTCAGATTTTCTAGCAACCATATGTACTTTGATGTAAACCTTATGAATATGATCCCTTCGAATCTGGATTGACGACTTATGAGTTGGGGGCGGCCTCCCTGTTCGGGCTCTGTTTTGGTTTCCTTGTACTTTACTCGTTTTGTTTATTGTATTTCGCTCAATCCATCCTTTTCAATTCGATTCTTCGAACTATGAGGTCAAATTCCTTGAGGACTAGGAAGATACTTGGCTGCTATCTCAATCCGAATATCCTCCATGGATTTGAAGAAAAATCAAGTAAATCATAGCGTTTCTCGAGGTGGATTTCTCGGACGGGAAATTGGATGACAAAGAGTTCACTCCTAACTCCTTGGTTCAGCATCTTGCTGGGAGATCCCTCGTTTGGCCTTTCGCTGGGACACTCGATTATGTTGGTTCGGGTATTGAGATGGAGATTTAGATTGCTTGTCAGAGATCTTTGGAGCTTCGACATCCTCGCGAAGTTTGGCTGCTGCTTCTCATTGTTCTTTACAACAAGTCTCGGCAGCGTTTGGTTCTCGCATCGGATTGGCGTGTGTGGGCTGGGCTCAGTTGTTGGCCTACTGTTTGGGCCTCTGTGTGTTATTTCATGTATTGCATTCCAGTGTTAGGTTTAATTTTGTAGCTCTTTTTGAAACTTGTCCGGTATGGACCTTGTACCATTCATGGGCGGTTGCCTCTTAATTTTAATGCAGCTTTTCTATTTGATAAAAAAAAAAAAAAATCAGGACCGCCTGTAAGCCAAAGCATTAGAAGAATCCTTTTCCCGGTTCCTCGATCTCTGACTTGACGAAGTAGTAGAACAACTACACCTCCTCTGATTGCCCAACTCCAATGTACCTACAAACAATTGTTTTAGGGTTTGTGCTGGTTAACCTTCGCTGGTTTACCTGGGATGATAGTAATATGACCATCCAGGGTTTGCCTCTTTTATTTTAAATAATCAATCTTCTCTGGAAGGGCCGGAAGCCCGGAAGTAAATCAAAGCAACGAAGTATGAAATATAAATTTATTAACTCAAAATAGGTTTTATCAATTCGGAGAAAAGCTATTCTCAATAGAGAACCCCATGTACTAAACTATCATCTTAATTCTAATACTTCATGGAGCCAAGGAGATTCAATTTTCTTCCAAAATATCTATTGCACCATATGTAACGCCTATCGGGCAAGTTTATAAGCAACTTTTATTTTATTTTATTTTAATTTTTTATGTTATCTACCCATTTCAAAATTTAAATATTTATACCAAGTTGTTCTTTGATGGTGCTGTTGATGTGGTTAAGGAATGTGTTGGGATGGGTGCAGTGATTGTGAGTGATGAAGGATGGCTGCTGGGTGCTTTATATATTCCTTTGCCGGCTTCCATTAAACCTGCTGCAACTGAGGCATTAGCTTTGTGGCATGGGTTAAAGTACTGTAGAGAATTGGGATTGAGAAATGTGGCAGTTTATGGTGATGCTCTCAATGTGCTTAATGGATTGACTGTTTCTGGATGGGATCTTAGTGATATTGGAGGAGTACTAGATGCAGTTAGATTGATGATGAGCGAGTTTGATATGGTCTCTTGGAAGCATGTGAAGAAATGCTCTAACTTGGTGGCTCACAAATTGGCAAGATCTGCTTTGTCTTTGGTGCAAGTTATGTTTTGCAAAGATGTAGGACATCCTTGGCTCCATGATTTAATTGATGCTTTGTAGTCTAATAGCTCTGTGGGGGTTCTCAGTGAGAAAACAATTTGTCCCCATATTGATGCATTCTTTGGAGTTTTTAAAATTTTCTCTTTGATAAAAAAAAAAAAAACTTGTGCTATAATAGAAAATATGTGAATTTAATTGATGATTGTCTCAAAAAAAAAAAAAAGGTGCTATAATAGAAAATATGTGCATTCTTTGGAGTTATTAAAATTTTCTCTTTGATAAAAAAAAAAACTTGGGAAACAGGAAAGTTCAAATTACGGTTTTGTCCCTTGGGTACAAGAGTTTGTTTTGATAGATCTTGGGAAAATGGCATTGCCTTGAGAATCATATGAAAAGTGAAATGGAATCATCATCGGCTTCGAATCAAGGCGAGTTCGATTACTTGTTCAAGCTGTTGATGATCGGCGACTCCGGCGTCGGCAAGAGCAGTCTTCTCCTCAGCTTCACTTCCGACTCCTTCGAAGACCTCTCTCCTACCATCGGTTCGCATTTCCTCTTTCTCTCTCTCTCCGATTCACCTTTTCCCTCCCAAATTTCCTTCGTCTTTCTTGAAATTGTGTAATGTTTTCGCTTTCTGGTTTGATTCTCTGCGCGTAGGTGTTGATTTCAAGGTCAAGTATGTTAATGTCGGCGGCAAGAAGCTCAAGCTTGCAATTTGGGATACAGGTAAAATCGGCATTTACTGATCGTGTTAAAATGTGTGGGATTTTCCGGATGCGGTGCTTGTTCTTGTATCATTAGATCATTTGGAATGTTTTTCTGTACGATGAATTTCAGATTTTTCAGCAATGCTGGAAGATTTATGGAAGAAACCAATTGAAATAGACATGAGATGTTATCATAAGATGTGAATCATCACTCGTTTTTCTCCTTTATTGCGAATTAGGCGCTCAATTTGTGCTTTTCTTAAATCAAGAGATTGAAGTGCCAATAAGAACTTCACTTAAATAGTTGATCAGGCTGTCATAACAACTATATTGCTGTAATAATTAAGGTAGTTTTCTTGTGTGCATTCACTTGAAAAGTTGATCAGGCACAACAACAGCTTAATCAATTTCTTCTGTTGCTCGGATTTACTATAACGAACCTAGTTTTCATTACGTGCATTCAAGTTTCCTCTCCTTCCCTGTGGTTGAAGCAAGTGTTTTGTTTGTTTCTTCTTGATATATTGATTATAATTTACAAATCAAGTTGTGTAACTGTCCAAGTGCAACCATTGTGGTACCAATAACTTCTAAAATCCATCCCAGCTGGGGTTGAATTATACGACTTGCACTACTTCTGGTCAATAATTTCAAGTTTAATATCAATGGTACAGATATCAAGCATTGAGTGTGTACTGAATTTAAGTGAGAAAAACTTCTGCATTCATGCTAAAGATTAGCCCTTAGTTTTCCTTGCATATATATCTTTGTTGGATTTTAGCTTTTATGCTCGTTGACATTGATTCTTGCTCCACATGTAGATATGCTATTCATCTTGTATAATGTTCTGTCATTAGTTAGCTCTCCTTGACCATGTTCATTGTCAAAAGGAGGGCTTGGACTCTTCCATTTCTAACATGTTTTTATTTTTTATTAATTCAGCTGGTCAAGAGAGATTTAGAACCTTGACGAGTTCATATTACAGAGGAGCGCAAGGGATAATTATGGGTAAGTGCTACCTACACCTGCTTTAGATTCCTTGAACTCAAAATTGCAGATAATGGCTTATGGAAAGGTTGTTCATAGAACATACACTGTACCTTAATAGCAGATAAGTTAATGCCACTCATCTTGATTTTGTTCCTTAGTTAGCTTTATAAATGATTCTTCATTATTTTCTTAAAAAGGGAAAAATTATGAATATGAACTGTACTAGCTTCCATGTGATGCATTTGATGGAATGTTCAAAGACAAAATGGTCATTCACTTGCATATAATTTGTGATTAAGTCATTTGAGTTAGGTTATATAGATATGGAGCAACCTGCATCTAGTTTGGTTTTTTTGGTGTAACTACACGCATTTTAAGTAATCAGTCAAAACGTACCAGGAAATTTTGTACAGGAGCAGTAATCAAGTAATCAGTTTGTTGGCTGATAATCAATAATCAGTAAGTCATCCAGTTTGAAAAACAAAAAATTGCAGTAGACAGAGCAATTTATACATAGGTGCTCTCTAATTGTAGTTAGTGTAGCAGTTTCTATTGGCCCTCATCTCATTAATTGCATTCCGTTGGAAGATAGTGTGTTTTATCATGTTTATCCCTTGGTGAACTTTGATGTACCTATAAATAAAATTTAACTGGATAGGAGGTTGATCTTATAACTTCAAAAGTTCAAATGTGGTAGTAAGTAACATGTTAAGATTTTTGATGTTCCTTGAGGTAATAGTTGCCTTAAGGAAATGTTGAAACTCATGTTACTTGTAAATTGTGCTCTGGAGGGAAGACATAACATGTCTTACTGGTTCTTTGAGACATAACATGCCTTAAGGAAATGTTGAAACCCATGTTACTTGTAAATCGTGCTCTGGAGGGAGGACATAACATGTCTTGTTGATTCTTTGAGACATAAGTTTTCACTTTTGGAATGCCTTACCTTATTTAGGTGCAACTTGCATGCTTTGACCTTTTACTGATGAAAAATAACTATGTGTCACATTGTCATGTTAAAGTGGGGACTTCTCAGGCCTCTGATTGAGGGATTCTTTCTGTATAGTATTCATCTGTTTTCAATCTTACATTTTTGTTTCTTAAAACTGCAACAGTTTATGATGTAACAAGGCGAGAAACATTTACAAACCTTTGCGATATATGGGCCAAGGAAATAGAACTCTATTCAACAAATCAAGACTGCATCAAGATGCTTGTGGGAAACAAAGTCGATAAGGTATTTTAAAATTCCATTTATTGTTCAAGATTGTATTGGGCCTGGGAATGGACTCTGATTTATATGTAGGTTCTTTTGGATTCAATCTCTCTCTCCCCCCCCCCCCCCCCCCCCCCCCACAAGAATTTATCTCAGATTTGTAGTAGCTTTCTAGTTGTAAAAAGTGTCTTCATAGTGTCCTGTGTTTTGTTCTCGTGGTAAACAGGTGACCAAAGAAAATATGGTCACCAGTGGATTAGCTCCAGCAGCTGTAATAGCTCGAAACTGAAACAAAAAATATTGTAGTCCTTTTGATATTCTCTGCATCCTTTTGTTTTCTTGGCGACTTTAATTGTCGGTGGTCCCAATGCATCTAGGATAAACATATATAGTTAGAATTATATGGGAAGATTGGAAAATTGTGCTTTCTGGAGCAATTCCCAAATCCCATGTTTAGTTTTGAAGCTCCGTTGTCTTGTTGAAGCTGCTTTGAGGATTCAGAAACAGTGAACACGTTCAAAACACAAAATCTAGCACAATGTGAATCCATTGGATTTCAGAGACTAGCATTTATGATATTTTCCTTGACTGGAGGCAGAGATAGTTGGTCTTTAGTGTTTTTGTCTGCAGCGAACTAATAGTATTTGGTCTAGCTTTTCTGGTTTTTACTGTTTTTTTGTTTGTTTGTTGTGGACCACTATTCCTTTTTTATTGTATCATTCACTGTGATAATTTATTTTTCAAGAAAATAAAATAAAATTGAAAGAGTTAGAAACTGTTACTTCTTCGATCAGAAGTGAAAAGAAGAAGCAGAGTAAAGAGAGAGAATGTGGGCTTGGTCAGGCTTATAGGCACTTAGGAGCACTTTGGGCGGAAGTGTTATTAGTGCAATATTATTTTTAACCTTAGGCTTGGAGGTTGCAGTCATTGGATCTGATCCAATGGCGAAAATTCGTTGGTTGCCTGGTGACCAGGGAAATGGAACACTTGAAGCACTTGCTCTATTATTTCTGCAAATCTGGACAACAAATGATATACTAGAGGAGAGTTTTAGAGGTTCTACCCTTTTAATTTGGTAAGGATTTTGAAATGAATAATGCGGATTTTTTTTTTGTTTTTGCTTCCAATCTTTATATTCTGTACTTTTATCCCTCCGCTCATTAGCCGGTTGGCATGCATGTCTGCTGAACATTTAACATGGGAGTTCAAATTTTATGAGGTTATTATTTGTGTTAAGCACCAACTTCTACATGGTCGCTATCTATTCTTTTGAGCTATTCATACTCATTTAAATCATTCTTATTTTTCAGGAGAGTGACAGGGTTGTAACCAAAAAAGAGGGAATAAATTTTGCTAGGGAATCTGGATGTCTCTTTATTGAATGCAGTGCTAAAACTCGAGTTAATGTCCAGCAGTGCTTTGAAGAGCTTGTTTTAAAGGTATGAAAACCTCGTAACTATTGCAATCTCATTGACTGCATCTGCACTAATCTGTATGTAACTTGGGTACTGAAAGCAAGTATTGTGACATGAAAAATAAAATAATAAGGTATTACCGTTTGCACAGAAGAAATATTAATGCAAAGACAACATTGTTTTAACTTGCTGAAAGCACCATAGTAGGTTAAGTAGCCATAGATTGTATGCCTGATATTAATTTGACGGTATGATAATTGCGATCTTTTATGCAGATTCTGGATACTCCTAGTCTGTTAGCCGAGGGTTCTAAAGGGTTGAAAAAAAACATATTTAAGGAGAAACCACAGTCCAGTGCAGCCGCAAGCAGCTGTTGCTGAAGCTGAAAAGTTTATCAAACTTTTGGCATTTCAAATCTCTCTAACTAGCAGTAAACGGTTACTTCGAATTCCCAACGAATTATTGCCATTGTATTTTTGTTTTACAAGGACTGCAAATTACTTGTAAAATATAAATTATGTGATTTATGCCTTTTATGTTGAGTTTTCTTTTGGACTGATCTGGTATGTACAAACATAATGACATTTAATATTCTGTCCAGCCCTGGAAGAATTACTGATGTAATACAACACATTCAAGCTGATTTATTCGTGCATTGTACAAAATACGGTTTTTAAGTACTTGATGCTTTCCAAAGCTTGAATATATATACGTCTATCGCTGTTGATCACGACATGGCAGAAACTTGTGTTCCTATTTTAATTTCCAACCCCAGTTTTAGTGAAACTTTAGTCCTTCCTGAGTTCCTTTGAGCTACTCCAATTGGAGTGTCGGACAATGTGAAATTATTGACAGTTCAAAATCGTAATCTGACGAGTTGCCATTTCAGAGTAAATATCTCCATGTAGTTGGGGATCTGAGCTACATCATGTTTTTTGCCTCCTATAGATTGTTAAGGGGATCAAGCATGGTTCTGCAATGCAGGTTTACGGAATCATGGGAAAAAGAGGGAAAGTTCAACTGCAATTTTTAGCTTTCATAGGTATAGTTGTTTTTCTATGCTATTAATAAGAAATACTCGTTTGGGTTGTTTCTATGCCAAACCCTAGATTGATAAAGAAGAAAAACTCGCAACTTCATAGGTTTCCAGTTGCAGCTGCCGCTGTTACCTCACATATTTCACTCCTATTTTCCTATTTCAACTCTTGTCCTATCAATGCATTGTTAGTACTCATTCAATTTTCGGATTGCTACCTATGTTTCTCATTTTTGTTTCAATTGTGCGAGTTCCTCGCTATCTGAAGTGTTCAATTTTTAGGCCACTCTTTCATATTAGAACAGTAGTGGTCCTATGTGAGGTCTATGAATCTATGAGTACCAGATAGTACGTTGCAGCTCAAAGTGATTTACTCGATCAATGCATTTCTGCACGGTTGAGCTACAATACCTGACTCCTTGGGTTCACAGGAAATTATCAGTGTATAAAGCAGGTAGAAGACTAAAAGATGCTTGAAAAACAAGAACCGACAGTAAAATGCACGTGCTAAACTATTAGCTTGCCTCGCAAGCTAATCCACCGCGGCGTTAGCTTTCAGTAGTTCTACGAACATAAACTATATATTAGCTTGCCTCGAAAGCCAACCCAAGGCGGCGTTAGCTTTCAGCAGTTCTACGAACAATCTCCACCTACATTGCTTTAGCTCAAGCCTGCCTCGAAAGCCAACCCACCGCGGCATTAGCTTTCAGCAGTTCTACGAACAATCTCCACCTACATTGCTTTAGCTCAAGCCCGAAACCTCCTAAACTCCTTAAGAAGAGGCTAGATTTCCCAAACAACCTTGAATAACTGCCTCAAACAGGCTCGACAACAAGCTGCTGCAAATAATGCTGCTTTGCCAAAGCTTGCACCTCAAGGGTTCCAAGAGATTACACTAGTGGAGCTGAAACTGCAGAGACCATGTTTGAATTACGAGCCACCACTAGAATCACGATCCACAGCCCCAATTCCAGCTGTGTGATCCCAAGCACCATCACAATTGATCCTCATTCCCGTAATATCTTGAGTGGACAAGAAATCCTAAACAGCAGCACGAATCCTCTGGACAGTGCCAATGGGTACGGGACTTATGTCACCATATTTAGACTCACATCTTACTATTTCACCATATTTAGACTCAAATGCTGTATGTCACATAGCAGAATCAGTTGCAGATATTTCTAGCCCTTCTGTTATATATATGCCATGTGGCAGTAACTTATTTGTTTCAGGCTGTAACAATTTGTCCTATGTAGGACTTGGTTTCTCTTCCCTTGAAGAAATAACTAGTGATCAGCTTTCCTGTTTCGTCTAGTGTCATAAATTTTACAATTTAGTTTCTCTCCCCACCTGTCCTAATATTGCTTTCGAAAACAATACAAATTTCACGTTGCCCGGGTACCAAGTCGTGCAAGGAACCAAGCACAGATCAATCGAATTTGAATTGAATACAAACTTGGAGATTTTGTTAAGCACTACAACAACCAAAATTGAGATCATTATAGCAGCAGGAGCATTCATTTGTTGTGTATTATCAAACCTTCTGACAAGCTAATTACCATAAAACAAAATTTGATTGCTACTGAATCTCTCGAAAATATCGTACGACATCACATGAGCACTTAAATCATCCAACTTGAAATCACCTGGCCAAAAACCTGGGACACGAGCTTTTGCACCTGGGACACCTACCTTATGCATTGACTGAGAGAGACATGCCAACAACATGGGAGGATTGATTTCCATCTCGGAGTAGATAACAATCCCTCTCCATGTTGGTAGATTTCTGAAGATCATGCAAAACTTAGCAGAGCTCCAGAAGGCCAATAGTTTATTCACATTGCCTTAACAAAGTTGTGAGTGCTATGTATGAGCAGTCATATTTTCCAAGTGTCCTGGTGTTGATCTATTTCTATATACATATCACATGATCAATGGTACCGAGATAGGCAGAAAGATATTGATGACTCAATAAGTCAATAAACATGAAACTCTTAGCATGACGGCCAGGTCCATGATATCAACTCTTTAAGCAAGAAACAATGAGAAAGGTAGAACTTGCCATTTCGAGGAACCAGTTGTCTATGGGACGGTACAAATACTTTAACCTGCCTGAAACCAGCTTCTTCTTGTCCAGGTCGGTTCCCAGTTTTCTGTTCGATCTGCACGTGAAAGTTCCAACATCAGTGAAAAGACCACAGAAATATAAGTTTAACTTTCAACCCTCTTGAAGTCTCAGTGCTTAATCAAGACAATAATAATCACCATGGATATGTAGGATCATCAATCTCCTTTAACTTTTAATGATGTGGTATATCATATGCATCCAAATCAATGAAGCCATTAAACTGCAGAAGAAACAATTACGTAAGAAAAGGATGTGAATTAAAGCTCTATATAGTGGGTAAACAAGTTTAAAGAGGAGGATACTATGTGATGGAAATAAATGATTCATTTTGTGCTCAATTTGAAGCATGAATCCAAACTTTGCACCGGGGTCTTTCTGATAAGAACATAAAGAATTTCCATTGTTGTCATCACAAATATGAGGAACACCTTTTCATATCCAACTAGTGTCTCAAAGCTGGAAAACAAAAGAACATCTTCACTAATCTCCAGGAATAGTGAATCAATACCTTCCAAGAAGAGAAAAACATACATTATATTCAAATCAAGAAAACCAGAATAAGAATTAGAATAGTGCTAGGTGAAGTAGCTCGTCGCTTAAAACCAACCAGTGAACAAGCATTCACTAGTTAATGTGCTGCAGTGATAAAATATTCAAACATCATTGCCAAAACCTACTGTTTTCAATTCGGACTATTCCATTTCTTGAGCTCTTATTCTGAATTGAAATTGAATTCATATCTCATTAGACGCATCAGACATCCCATGAAATTGACTGGTATCTTATATATTCATATACCTCCCATTTTTTGAGCTAAAATCGACATTCAATGCACAAGAAAAAGGATAATGATGATAAAAGAATTTACTTGAAATAGAGAAGTAAAAGGCAAGGATTCCCATACGCCATAGCCCATCGTAATTTGCACAATTTCATTCATTAATACAAATAAAGGAAAACATCTTATTTAACATGAACAGAAGCTTCATGGAATGTCTGATGTTACACAAATATGAGATTTTCTGCTATGTCATGGAAACAGATGGGGGAATATAACGATGACAATAATACCTTTATTGGTTGCTTGCAATAGCACTTGAAACATGGACTCTTTCCCTTCAAAGTTCCTACATTAACGAAACAAGCTCGAACATTCTAGACAATTTTGTGTGAAAGTTCCAGGCAAGGTATCTGAGAAACCTGGACTTACTTTTAATGATATGGTATATCATATGCATCCAAAGCATGAGGTCATTAACTGCAGAAGAAACAAATAAATACGAAAATGATGAGAACTAAAACCTCGACTGAGTGGGCAAACAAGTTTTACGTGGATACTCATATAATTTACTTGAATCCTAACATTCCATCATTTTTCTGAAATCGGCACACGAATTTAAATATCATTGCCAGAACCTTCCATACTAAAATTGTATATGACTTTTTATATCCCTAAAATGTTGGATAACCATTCAACCTTTTGGACCTCATTCTACAAAAGCCACTCCTGTTCATCTTCCATTTTAATTTTTGAACCCTCAGTGAAGTTCGAAGAAAAGGCTACCCGAGAAAACTCTTGAAGTAAAAATTAATAGTGAGGATGGTTTCACTAGGTAAAAAGAATCAACTAGAGGTAAAAGGAGGTATCTAATGGGAGATAGTAAAGCTAGTAGCTTAATGTGGATTCACAAACTTCGAAATTTCATAAGGTGTAAATTTACCCTCAATGTACAGATGCTATCCTATAACTCCGCCATGGAGGCTTTCATAATGGAATAGTTCAGTTTATAGTATCAGAAACCTGAATTTGAATCTTTTATTACAAGTAAATAAGATATTTAAGAAAACAAGTTATAACTGCTGTTTTGCAGCTTCAAAGACCTTAATAATTTTGTTTATCCTTGCAAAGGGTGTTTACGGTGAAAATGACTTGAAATTAGTAGCTACAGTGACAATTTGATATACTTACAAAAGTAAAATTAGAACTACCGCTGGGTCTATTTCCAGCATCCGAGATCTCTAAAGATGCTGAAGGCAGACCTGCAAAAGAAATGGATACTGACGGGCACATTTAGATGGAGTTCAGAAAATATTAATGATGTCACTGGAATGTCCATACATATTCCCATATGCAGAATCAGAATATAAATGCCACTTCTTGAGCTCTTCCACATTTTATGTGAAGCTAAAATTGACATCCCTTGCAGAAGAAAAGAGAGCAATGATAATACAAATAATTTGTTTGAAATAAATAAAAAAACACACACAAAGGCAAGGACTCGTCTACCTCATCATAATTTCCATAACTTCATCTATCACACATCTTTTCATTTAAACTTTAGCCACTTCATACACTGACTGATTGTTACACAAATCTTATATAGATGAGTTTCAGAGCCAGTTTAGGAGGGGTGCAACCTCCGACAGCACGGAACCCCCCTAATTATAAGGCCCTTTTTCCTGGACATCAATCAATAATAAGACTTTGTATGCCTAATCGACATTCATGCCTTCATCCATAAGCACTAATCATAAGGGCTTTTTTTTTTGTTGTTGAAAGAAGCCTACAGCCATATACTACAAAAGGAAAATCTCAAATGTACTCCAAAGTTGAGCATCTTCCAAAATACTAAGATCCCGGGGCCAGAAAACAATTACTACTGCCGGAACTGCTTAGATCAAAAGGTATATCACGAACCATAAACTTAACACTACGTGTCCCAATGTCATCCAATATCTCAAGGCACTCCTGCAAATCTGCATCACTGACTAACATCACCCATTCTTGTTCATCATCTAGATACTTGAGTTGGAAAGTTCCATCTTGCAACCTCAACCTCTTTGCAACTTCTTCGTACAGTTTAAGACATCCACCTGAAGGCTCAAACTTGAACCTAATTGTATCTTCTTTATAAGTAGCTTTCACAATGATTTTCGATCCATTCTCATCATTTCTTGCTTTGACTTTAGGGTAGTTTCGCTCATCAAAGCTCTGAGAACTCGACGAACAACCATGCATCATTGAACCAGAACTATTTGATGAGTGCGTCAAGCTTGAAGAAGAGCTCTGAGACACAACATGGCAGTCAGAATTCTCTAATTTTGGACTCCCCTTGCTTTGATCCCATTTGTTGACTTCTTTTACCAAATATGAGACCCCAAAAGCACTTTCCGGACAAGTATGAGGAAGGATGTCATGGTCAGTCGGCTGGCATGATCCAAAATCAATTGCAATCGGCTTGGAATCCATACTACAATCAACCACAGGGATGTGTTGTTTACTTACCTCTTCCTTGGCCTGATGAGCAGATGGAACCAACATACGTTCATTCATACAACAGCCATCCTCTTCCAACATAATATCCAAACTCTTACCATCATTACAAAACATTGAAGGTACTGAAACTGGATATTTGGGAACTGGAACAATATTCTGAGCAGGCAAGTTCTTCTCAGAGAAGAAAAGATTTTTCTGTGCATCAAACTCTTGGATGGTAGACCCTGTTGCCACAAACCCTCCAGTGGTTGGGTCATACTTCAATCCTCCTTCCACCCCCTGAACAGAATCAAGTACAGTTTGTATTTTCTTCAAGGAACGATTCACCTTATTTATTTTGCGAGATGGCCATCTTGGGATCCCGTGTTGTCTGCAGATCCTTTTTAGTGTAGTGGGGCAGACTCCAATGCTTTTTGCAGCATCCTTGAGACTCCCAGAGAAGTATTGCTGTAGAACACTCAAGCTCACATTTTTCTCTGCTGTACTACGCTTTTTCTCCACCTGCCTTCTTGATCCAAGTGGTGCCTGTTCAGAAGGAAAATCTATTTTGACTCCACCATCTCTTCTATTATAAACATTTGAGGGCATCTTCTCAGTTAACTTCATTTCACTATCTGATGATGTTGTCTGAGAATCTCTCCTGGGGATTGGTGGGGCATTTGAGACTGCCTCCCTTTGAAACCCAGTGTTGGAGCCTTCTACCCCAGCCAATTCTGCATCTGACACTGTCCTTAAACTCTTACACATTCTCTGCATGGTACCCGAGAGGTTGTTTAACAAAAGTTGCTGTTCAGAACTGCCCTTTATATTAACAGGCAGAAAAAACTCTAAGATATAGTCATCATCACCAGTGTAGGTGCTCCTTAGTCTGATTGCAACAGCAGCATTCAAACCATACCTGCGTGCATGATGAACTAGTGGATAGTCATATATGTCATACACCTTCACATCATGAATGAAGAAGGGATGATTTGATTGAAGTGCTTTCCCAGCAATACCATTTCCTTCCTCAAGATGATGTTCAGCACAAGCATGCACAAAGCCTTGCATCGCTCTATCATTTATATAACAAGCTGTTTCCTCAATGCATAGTATGCATTTTTCATTTGATTTTGTAATACCCCCTCGAACACGTACTCTTCTAATTTCCTCTGCATCACCCTCAGAGTAGCAACAAGGAATCCAGGTGAGAGCCAACGGCAATGTATGTGCATGACACACAGCTCGTAAGACATCAGTAATTTCAGTTAAAGCAACCCTTTGGTTCTTTGAGAGGCACTGGGGATGAAGTCGGGGAGGCGTAGTGGTCCTCAACTTCACAGCCTGGAGGGCCTCACAAACCATCTTCATCTCTGCATCAAAGTTGAGCTTATCTTTTGTACTGACAAGTTCAAACACACCACAACATGACTTCTCAGAGTTCAGATCAAAAACCGGCAAAGCAATTGATCCACGGACCTGATGATTAGCTGCATGTTCCACCCTCAGGTACTCGTCCTTGTTGTAATAGCTAACGTTTGATGCCCACTCTGGAACTTTGGAGACAAATACACGGCCAGGAAGCCCCAGGCTAGTACCCTGCGTTTCTTCTGCAGCGAATGTAAACATCCTCGACACATCCCGATACCCTTTAAGAACATTGTCAAGCAAATAGGGCTGTTCGCAAGTGCTTAAGAAGGAGTGATCACCATGCTTCATGGGAACCCATACTTGTGCCAAAATTCCCCCACCAAAAGACTCCTTGAAAAAGGACAACGCCTTTAGCATCTTCTCATTAAGTGACCATCCATATGGCCTGGGGATCACATAGTCTGCCATATCCATGACATTATTCTGTTGAAAAGAACCATTCTTCGGTTTAGCAGCTGCATCATGAGTGTGGTGGGAATCAGTTGACGCCCTGTATTGGGTTTGCCGAAACACAATCTTGTCACCACAATCAAAAGAACTCCCCGCCTCATCAAAAGTCCCACCATCTTCAGTCACAGGCAATGTTCCACCGTTCTGTTGTGTGAAGTTCAAGGCATCCAAAGGAGCATAACTCACCGATGGATACGCGGCCGCAATCTGCTCCATTGTTCCCGGGCTGCTGCACCATCCAGCATAAGAATCGAAATTCATAAACTCAGCAATGTTGATAAACATATCCTCCGAAATCGAGTTCCTCAGTGGCACCAAACCCTCCACCTCAGCTCCAGAAGACGACCCCTGATCCTTCCCCTCTCCAGACGAAAACTGGTATTCCATATTTGGGTTTCCAAAACAATTACTAATAGAGTTGCTCCACCACACTAACAGCTGCTCAAAACTGCCTTCATCGTCAAATTGCCTCTCACTTACTAAACACAAAAATCAACAACTCTATAACCAAACCAAAGCAGCAACCGATTTCAGGACCAAACCCAAATTCAATTCCTGCACTGCCCACTACAAAAAATTACACTTCCCACGATACCCCATATTCAAAACCCAATAAGAATCGCTAAACTCACTCACCCACAAAACCCAAAACAACAAATTCTCTAGCCTCTTTTTTTTTTTTTGAACGGACAAATTCTGTAGCTTTGCATATAGATATAGAAATAGACAATAAAGCAGAAAGTCAAGAGACAACTCTACCTCAAAGTGATCTATACTGGGCTCTGCCGACCACCGCAAATTGCTGACACAAAACGCCAGAGGTTTCCATTAGGAGTAACGCCGACAAGGCACATGAGATTCAAAGCACTTTGCTCAGAAGTAAGTGAAGGGTTGTGTCTGTATGTGAATTTCGGAAGTGGATACGTGTGCAACTGATGCAAGTAAAGACACTTTAAACCGAAATTGAGGATCAAACTTCAGAGCTCCCCATTGGAAGCCCCAAAAGGGTGTTGCACATCAAGTCCATTCCAACGACCCAGAGGAAGCGGTCTTGAAAGAATAAACATATATAAGACAAATCAGCACTACACGTCCGGATAGTACAGCGCAGATGGCAAAGGTGTACGATATTTTTTTGTTCCGAATAGGGTTCGAATCCCCGCCAAGTGCTCTCTTGCATATTTTATCCTGCTAATTTTTAATATTTGTGCTTTTTTTTGATGAATTAGAAGTTACAACTTAAATCCTCTAATACAACCTATATTATGAAAATCTAAATTACAAGGACTATGGCGCAGAATTTACAAGGACAAGTACTTGCATAATGCTTCGCTGTTGTCTCCTACATATAAAAAGCCTCAAAACTGCACTAGTACTTGGTCTAGTGTAGTCTTTGGTGCTAATTTGTTGAAGCTTGGTCTCCGTTGGAGAGTGGGAAATGGAACTCAAATCAACTTCTGGAATGACAATTGATCTACAAGTGGGGCTTTTAGACATTTCGTTACGGACACTAACCTTATTAATGATATTGCTAGTTTGCTACTGTTAATGATTTTTTTGTAGGATGGTCATTGGAATATTGATTTGCGCAAAACTTGTTCACCGTCTCAAATTATTGATATCATCACTTGTATTCCTGTGTCTATGGAGTCCTCAAATGATAAGCTCATATGGGGTGGTATTACTAATGGTTTTTTTTCAGTCAAGTCAGCCTATTATCAATTATATAATAGGTGGAATGAAATTTGGTCTCTTGCTATCCCTCCAAAATTAAAGATCTTTTTATGGATTTTGTAGGGGAATATGCTCACGAATGAACAAAGATTCAGAAGATATATTGCTCAGTCCCTTTCTTGTAGCTTGTGTTATGGAAATACTGAGAATATTGTTCATCTCTTATGTGATTGTCCTAATGCTCAACAGGTTTGGTCGACTCTTCCCATTCCTAATACAATGCAGATTACTTTAACTTTGGGATTATGACCGATTTGATGCAAAAAAGGTGCATTTTTAGTAATATTCAATGGAATGTGTTCTTCATATTAAAGAATCTTTGAACCATCTTTTCATGTCCCTTACAATATTCCTGATCGATGTTGTTCTAAGTTATGCAATAGAATGGAAAAATGCAAATTGTAAAACTGCAACTCAAAAAACTAAACAATCAGATGATCTCATGGTGTAAACCTTGTTTAGGCTTCTTTAAGCTAAATGTGGATAGATCCAGGTCTTCTGATGGTATGATTGGTTTAGGAGGAGTGATCAGAGATGCTATTGGTGAATAGATAAGTGGATTTATGGTGAACATTGGTGCTGTTTCTATCATTCAAGTAGAGACTTGCGGTCTCTATCATGGCCTTCAAATTACCTCTATTATGCAGAGATCAAAATGATCATAACTTCAGGTGGAATGAAATTTGGTCTCTTGCTATCCCTCCAAAATTAAAGATCTTTTTATGGATTTTAGTGCAGGGGAATCTGCTTATGAATGAACAAAGATTCAGAAAATATATTGCTCAGTCCCCTTCTTGTAGCTTGTGTTCTAGAAATACTGAGAATATTGTTCATCTCTTACGTGATTGTCCTAATGCTCAACAGGTTTGGTCAACTCTTCCCATTCCTAGTACAACGCAGATTAATTTAACTTTGGGATGGAGAGATTGGATTATGACCAATTTGATGCAAAAAAGGTGCATTTTTAGTAATATTCAATGGAATGTGTTCTTCATATTAAAGAATCTTTGAACCATCTTTTCATGTCCCTTACAATATTCATGATCGATGTCGTTCTAAGTTATGCAATAGAATGGAAAAATGCAAATTGTAAAACTGTAACTCAAAAAACTAAACAAACAGAGATGATCTCATGGTGTAGACCTAGCTTAGGCTTCTTTAAGCTAAATGTGGATAGATCCAGATCTTCTGATGGTATGATTGGTTTAGGAGGAGTGATCAGAGATGCTATTGGTGAATGGATAAGTGGATTTATGGTGAACATTGGTGCTGTTTCAGTCATTCAAGCCGAGACTTGGGGTCTTGTTAGCCAAATAGCCACCATCAAATATAAGGGGTACAAGTAATAGTATAGGGATTTAAGAAAGGTTGTCGAATTCACAAGGATTAGATTCCTTCCACTAGCTAGGGTGTTAACCTAAGGAGAGCTATTTTAATTTTATAATTAATATGTGATGGCTATTAGTTATTACATGGCTCCAATATATGCTAACGGAAGGATTGTATTTTATAAAATTTGTTGTCTTCATCTCACAAGTTGTGCTACTTGTGCACTGACTTACTCGTCTAGCATACAAATGGATTCTTGTTAGCAGTTCGTCCAGATTGGTTCTCCGCCAACAGTACGTCCAAATGAAGGAAACGGATCCGATTTGATGGATCCATTTTTGAAACATTCATGCAATAATCCGACTGAATATAAATGCACATTAGATTTGTCTAACGGTTAGGAAGTCGGAACACAAAAATTGTACCAAGGCATGTAGATAGATTTTGTATATACAAGGCATTACTGATGCGCCTAAAGCAAGCGCATAATTTAACCCTGAAATATCGTTAGTAGTATAAGAAAATAGGGATCGTTCTATTCCGGGGATTGAGGGTACACTGATAGGAGCATTTTAATGCGACGTTTTAACTGCATTTCCCTTCATTTCTTACGTTATTTCCTTATTAAAATCCTGTTTAGGAAAGTTTCCATTCTTTGATTGGGAAAGTTCCTATTTGTAGAAAGTTTATATTTTTGTAGTTTCTATTTATCATTTTTAGTAAGTTGCCATTTTTCATTTTAGGAAAGTTTCTATTTTTCTTATTAGTTTCTATTTTTAGGACCTCCAAGCAAGTGGAAAATCTTGAGGAGGAAAATCAAAGTTGCAACTAAGTGGAAAATCTTGAGGAGGAAAATCAAAGTTGCAAGCAAGTGGAAAATCTTGAGGAGGAAAATCAAAGTTGCAACCAAGTGGAAAATCTTGAGGAGGAAAATCAAAGTTGCAACCAAGTGGAAAATCTTGAGGAGGAAAATCAAAGTTGCAAGCAAGTGGAAAATCTTGAGGATGAAAATCAATTCATGTTGAACAAGTGATAAACAAGTGGGAAGATATTTTTTACAAATTTGTCTAACATATCTAGCCTTTCATTTATGTTCATCTCCACCCTCCATTCATCATTTTTTGGGCTATAAATACACTTCTCCTCTCACTCTCAAAACAAATTCCTTCATCCATTCCATCTCCTTGTCTCTCCATTTCCTCTCCATATTTCTTTTCCATTCTCTAGTTTTCTTGTTCTTCATTTTCAAGCCAAGAGAAAGAGAAGCCATGCAATACATCAATTTCCCAACCGCCAACCACCCTTGTGTCGTCCCTAGAAGATTGCTTGCTTTCAAGGATCTTCAAGTTTTTCGTCTCAAGGCTTTATCATTCATCTTTCAAGGTGTATTATATCCTTTCTCTTGTTTTCTTTGTTTGATTTTGTAAAACTATGAATTCTAGTTAACAATAATGTTTAGGGCAAAGTTTAAGCCCAATTTCTATGTTTAAATAAAGTTTTCGAATTCTATAATTGTGATTCTAAGTTGCTTATGTGAGTTTGTTCGATTAAATTTGCTTTACAGAAAACTTTTATATGTTTATCTTATTTGGGTCGACACTTATAGGATCTGCATGTAATTGGTGCTAGGTTTAAGAACATGAAATCGACTTTTCGTTTTGTGTAACTTGAATCAAAAGTAGTAAAGGTTCTGGACAAGAATCGAATTTAATTGAAGAGGATTGCAATTAGGTGGACTTTTCCATAACTAAGTTGTACACTTGAGTTGATAGCCTTTCTCTATGTCTAATGCGTTGAACATGTCATGATTGACTAGCTTTCTAGGGCTTGATTGCATGTTTGATAGGATTAATCTAGGTGCTTTCGCTTAGGTTAATTAGCATTGAAAAGTAAAATATGGGAAATCATTTGCTTTCGAATGTTTCACATGATCAACTCCTCTCTCATGACTTGGAAGAACAATTATAGGGTTTGAATCGAATTTGATTACATGGAATTGATTTTGATCTTTGTTCCTTGCGTTCCACCCTTGTATATATGTTTTTACGTTTTCTTTATTTTATTTATTTTTATTTTTATTTTAAGAATCCTAATCCCCCCTTATTTGTGTTTACTTGTATATATTTATTCTTTATTTTATTTTTGTAAATAATACTTTATTATTTTAATTCTTTATTTGTTTATACAATTGTATATATTTATATTCTTTATTTTATTTTATTTGTTTCACAATTACAAGTGTACCCTCAATCCCCGGAATAGAACGATCCCTACTTACTTATACTATTAACGACATTTCAGGGTTAAATTGTGCGCTGCTTTTAGCGACGTCAATTTTTGGCGCCGTTGCCGGGGATTGAAAAATCACTTGCTAAATTGTATCATTTATTGTATATATTTGTTGTATATAAATTGTTTGAAACTTAGTTTAAATTAACTGGGATGTTATTTATATTATTGAACACGAATTTTAATTGTAGGTTGTAAATTGAGATGAATAGGTGAAGTCTCTTTTGTTAATATTGGCCTAAACCCCTTATTGGTACCTAGCTCAGGTCCCTTAAGGTTGAGGGCGGCCTTTATTAACACTTGTTGAACTGTCTTCACACTTATGAACTTTTTCATCTTAGTAAGCATAGCCTATGTGGAATGGTGTCTAGGAAGGGGACAACGTTCATGACGGGTTTTTGAATCCAGAAGTGCTTGTAAATGGGCCTAAACCACTATGTGGGAGTAGCTCATGCCAAAATGGATTTTTCCTCTCGTGTTCGTCCTCCCCCACCTGGCCATTTCAGTAAGGTTGCCCAAACGATTTGAAAGGGAGTTTGTGTCTAGGAGACTATACTTGGGCCGCACGTCCACTTGATTTACCGCTTGGAATTTGATTCGATATCAATAATGTTTATAATAAAAGAAATACTTGTGAATACTCTATACGTGTAAATTATTTTGTTGTTTCACACTTTAATACTTGTAAAAATACTTTTCACGTTTTATACTCACTTGTACTTAACTTGTGTCTTTTGTACAATATACTTGTTAATTTTACTTGTAGTTTGTAATTAATAGTTATACTTGTTTTTATTTTGTATTTCTTTGTTAATTATAGTTACTAACTTTATTTAATGTAGGTACCGTCTGGCTGCAAGACGTAAAATACAAGCGCTACTTGGGAGGCAACCCATGCAAATCAGATTTGCTTTCTTTATCCTTATCTTTTATTTTTCGTTTTTGCTTATTTGTTTTAGTTGTTATTTTCGTAAATTTCATCCCTATATGCTTACTTATTTCATTGCATGCTTTTAATTGATTACATTGAAGATAATGCAATATTTAAGTGTGGGGGAAGAGATTTATATTTTTGTCTTTCATTTTGAGTCCAATATATATTTATATTTGTCTTTTATTTTTTGAGTCCTTTATATATATATAAAAAATAAAATAAAAAAAACTGTATTCATTCAGTCTTATTAAATTCAGCTATTTACAAAAAAAAATAAAAATTAAAAAAAAAAAATAATAATAATAAAAATACTCTATACTAAACCATGTCTGCATCTCCGTAGGAGTTGAGGCTGAGCTCAAGGGAAATGCGAGAGTCACCGCCATAGCCGCTACCTCCCTCGGAAGTAGTCTTCATGTTGCCAAAGATGTCCTCACCATGCATGGGGAATAGTGGAAGGGTTTCAATCTCCTGGTGATCTCCTCCTCGTTGTTCCATGAAAGATTGTCCTCCTGTTGTGCCAAAGGAGGCAGTACTGGTATTAGTGTTGAAGGGTGAGGAGGAATATGGGTCAACACCATAGCCGACACGTGACCCAAAGTTTAGATCAATGGATCTACCATCATCAGTAGAACTAGTGGATCCAAAATTGAGATCGAGAGATCCACCAACCGGAACGTTCTGAAATTCCTTCAACTTCTGCCTCTCACGAGCCTTGAGGTTCTGGAACCAAAAGAAAACGTTTTTGTCCTCGATCTGCCCATACTGTTTCAGATGAAGGCAGATCTCTTGAATCTGCTCTGGAGTTGGGTACTTAAAACCCTTATCATAGTAAAGGCCCTTGAGGATTCTTAGTTGAGGCGGTGTGGGAGCCCACCGGTTATTAGTCCCGGCTGCTTGGTTGTTTCCTCCATCCTCGATTTGTTGCTGGGTCTGTTGCTCCATTAGTTGCAGAGTTCGTGGTTCCATGTTGATGAAGAAAGGATTTGAGTTTCGAAAGAAAGGCTGAAGGGTTGAGAGAGAAAGGCTGGAACTCGGAAGAATTTTCTTTTGGAGTGAACAGTCGCTCAGAATGCACCTATTTATAGAACGAGTGAGCAGATCTCCACCGTTGGATCGACGATCTCTGAGATTAAATCTACGCGTTGGATTAAAGTCACCCGAAAACACGGAAAAGCTGTTGGTGCGTGGAAGACACGTGGGGGAACCAAACGAATCTCGAGGAGCTGTGACAGACAAGCTACAGCAGAAAGCAGGTTTAATTGCCGTGAATCAAGGAAAAGAAAGGACGCGTGGGGGAATCAAACGAATCTCGAGGATCCGTGACAGACAAGCTATAGCCGAAAGCATGCCATAAATCCAGGAAAAGAAAGGAATATTTACACGTGGGGGAGTTTCTTGGGCCGTGAACTGTCATAACTCTTCTCCTTCCCGGAGAAGCTTTGTTAAAACCGTGTGCCTATTGAGATTTCTACCCTATTTTGTGCTTTACATATACATCCTTTTTTGTCTCCTCCAGATTTTACTAAGGTTTGTCTAAAGTGTGCAGTTTCAAATTCCTTCTACTTCCTCATGGCTCGAACCAAGGTAACCCCTCGCAGGGGCGTCAATCAACGCCGTGTTCTCTCTTTGGAGGAAGAAGGTCGTCAAGCGGCCACTAGAGCTGGACTTACTCGTCCATGGGACCATCGTCCTATCCGTGAGCGTACCCGCAGTCCCCCTCCTCTGCCTCGTCGCTCTCCCAGACTGCATCCCGGAGAGTCTTCTTCCTCACCAGCTGCTCGTGCTCCTCGGCCTATGGCCACCCTGGAAAGCTTGTCGGATTCGATTGATGATTTGCGCTCCTCTCTCCGCGATGGTATTATGGTGACAGATTGGAGAGTCAATTGCATGATCGATTACATCTCTGAGATGAACTGCTCTTTGATCCGCTGTCACACTGCAATAAACAAGCTTGCTCAGGAAGTCAATAACTTGCAGAGTTATCCTCCTGGGTTTCCTCGCAAGGACGCTACTGCATCACAACATGAGGACCCGCCTCCGAAGGCTGAAACCAGCAAGAGGGCTGCCACTCGCCCGCATACCGCTCCTCCAAAGGAGTAAATGGAGGTACAAGTCTAGGCTGAAAGACTTTAAACATTAAGCGCTGCATGGGAGGCAACCCATTTCAACTGTAGCTGTGGATGAGCCATCAAACGCAGATTTGCTTTCTTGAACTCTTCATTCTATTTTATTTTCATGAATTTTAGGTTGTTTTAGGTTTCGTTGTGTTAATTTTCTCTTCTATGCTAGATTTATGCTTTGCATGATTTATATTTGTTTATACATTGAGGACAATGCATGAATTAAGTATGGGGGAAGGGTTATTGCTTTATTGTGTTTTTAGTAGTTAGTATATAAAGAAAAAAAAAAAATAGTTGATGTTGGATTGTGTTTTTAATTGATGTTGTGATACACTAAGGTATATTGGATTAAACATAGTCTTGAAAAAGGGTAGCTGTTTCAGTCCCATTGCACATCGAGACTCCCTGTTCCCGTACCTAAGTGTTGAAATTAAATTAAATTGTTGAAAAAAAAAAAAAAATTTGTTACTTTTGTTTTTGTTTTTGAGTCTTAGAATGCCCTTTCAACTGTCTAGGATGATTCTATATCTCTAAAATCATGATTAAAAGAGGATCATAAAATTGAGATGATTTTTAAAATGGTATTCTTTGGTTAATTGAGATATATGAAAAATGCATGCATGTGTAGTGGATATGGATTTCGTAACCTTGGTACAGAATATGAGCATGTTAGGATAAGTTTTGATTCATAAAAGCCCATGTGAGATATTTGAGCCATGTCCCTTTTTCTTGGAGTGATAATTGAAAAATATATTCTTAATTTCTTGGCAATGTTTTGATGATCTCATTATTCTTTCATTTGATTGATTGCTTGCCATAGATTAAGTTTGATGGACTAGAGAATGCTAGAATTCGCTCTTGTGCTTGTTGAGACGTTTGTCAATACATGGCCCTGATTCTGGAAGGGATAGAGGCAACCTAGGAATTACCACCATTGCTAAATAAGCATGTGTCCCTATTTGTGCCCGTCGTGGGACTCCCTTAGATAAACCCCTTTGAGCTTACATTAAGCCTTTTCTTTCATCACCCTTAAATCCTTAACCATGAAGCTTAGTATAGTTACAACCCTACCCTTTGTTCTAAGAACTTAGTGGAGCTATCTTTTTGAGACATACTACGTGGGTTTGGTGCTAAGGATGAAAATTGAGAAGAGGTGAAAGTTCAAGTGTGGGGGTAGACTTGTCCATAAAGAAAAAAAATATGTGAAAGCCGTGAAAAATGAAAAGAAAAGAAAAAATTGTGTACGGCTAGAAAAGAAAAGAAAGAAAAATGTTTATGGATTTTAGTCTCCCATACTTAGTGATTTTGGAGTTTACTTTGAACTGAAGGCCCACTACAGAAAAATTTGGCCTTTGTCCATTCCACTATAGTTCTAGGGAAGTTTACAATGAAGATTTGGCCCAACATGAAGACATTAGGCCCTTTTATGTTACCTCTAGGGAAAGTGACGTTTTTGAAATGCCTTGGTGGATTTCTTGAGGTCTCTACATCTACATGTGCTCTGCTAGGTTTTTAGGACACTTTGATAAATCCTTACCTTTCATTTCTTTAAACCTTGAGCCTTAGCCCCATTACAACCTTTGAGAAGACCTTCTTGATCCTTAAGATGGGACAGCCCTTGATGTGGAGATGAGTTACAAGAGTTGAACCTATGGCTTGGGTCCATCTGTGCAAGTAATTACTATCCTTCATGAGATCTTTTGAAAAAAATATTCACAAAGTGCTTTTCGTTTCTTATATATGTGAGCTACTTGAATGCCTTTAAATATGTTCTCTCACATATACATGAGTGATTATAAGCTTTTAAGCATTGTCTTGAATTCTGAGAGAAGAAAGAGTGGATATACCTTGTGAGGATATGAATCATACATGTTCGAAGCATGCTTAACAGAAACCATCACCATTATTACAACCAAGTCCTACTTGTGTATGTGTGGATTATATGTTTTAATTAACTCTTGAATATCTACATATTGATTCTTGGTTGAGTGCTAATCTTGATGTTGTGAAAGTAGGAGATTTCTGAGACAAAAAGTTGAAGGGCAATAGAGTCATTGTTTTTGTAGAGTCTTTAATTTTCGTTGAGTCTTAGTGTGTGTCTTAGTGTGATTTTGCTAAGGGACTAGCAAAAGCTAAGTGTGGGGGAATTTGATAGGAGCATTTTAATGCGACGTTTTAACTGCATTTCCCTTCATTTCTTACGTTATTTCCTTATTAAAATCCTGTTTAGGAAAGTTTCCATTCTTTGATTGGGAAAGTTCCTATTTGTAGAAAGTTTATATTTTTGTAGTTTCTATTTATCATTTTTAGTAAGTTGCCATTTTTCATTTTAGGAAAGTTTCTATTTTTCTTATTAGTTTCTATTTTTAGGACCTCCAAGCAAGTGGAAAATCTTGAGGAGGAAAATCAAAGTTGCAACCAAGTGGAAAATCTTGAGGAGGAAAATCAAAGTTGCAACTAAGTGGAAAATCTTGAGGAGGAAAATCAAAGTTGCAAGCAAGTGGAAAATCTTGAGGAGGAAAATCAAAGTTGCAACCAAGTGGAAAATCTTGAGGAGGAAAATCAAAGTTGCAACCAAGTGGAAAATCTTGAGGATGAAAATCAATTCATGTTGAACAAGTGATAAACAAGTGGGAAGATATTTTTTACAAATTTGTCTAACATATCTAGCCTTTCATTTATGTTCATCTCCACCCTCCATTCATCATTTTTTGGGCTATAAATACACTTCTCCTCTCACTCTCAAAACAAATTCCTTCATCCATTCCATCTCCTTGTCTCTCCATTTCCTCTCCATATTTCTTTTCCATTCTCTAGTTTTCTTGTTCTTCATTTTCAAGCCAAGAGAAAGAGAAGCCATGCAATACATCAATTTCCCAACCGCCAACCACCCTTGTGTCGTCCCTAGAAGATTGCTTGCTTTCAAGGATCTTCAAGTTCTTCGTCTCAAGGCTTTATCATTCATCTTTCAAGGTGTATTATATCCTTTCTCTTGTTTTCTTTGTTTGATTTTGTAAAACTATGAATTCTAGTTAACAATAATGTTTAGGGCAAAGTTTAAGCCCAATTTCTATGTTTAAATAAAGTTTTCGAATTCTATAATTGTGATTCTAAGTTGCTTATGTGAGTTTGTTCGATTAAATTTGCTTTACAGAAAACTTTTATATGTTTATCTTATTTGGGTCGACACTTATAGGATCTGCATGTAATTGGTGCTAGGTTTAAGAACATGAAATCGACTTTTCGTTTTGTGTAACTTGAATCAAAAGTAGTAAAGGTTCTGGACAAGAATCGAATTTAATTGAAGAGGATTGCAATTAGGTGGACTTTTCCATAACTAAGTTGTACACTTGAGTTGATAGCCTTTCTCTATGTCTAATGCGTTGAACATGTCATGATTGACTAGCTTTCTAGGGCTTGATTGCATGTTTGATAGGATTAATCTAGGTGCTTTCGCTTAGGTTAATTAGCATTGAAAAGTAAAATATGGGAAATCATTTGCTTTCGAATGTTTCACATGATCAACTCCTCTCTCATGACTTGGAAGAACAATTATAGGGTTTGAATCGAATTTGATTACATGGAATTGATTTTGATCTTTGTTCCTTGCGTTCCACCCTTGTATATATGTTTTTACGTTTTCTTTATTTTATTTATTTTTATTTTTTATTTTAAGAATCCTAATCCCCCCCTTATTTGTGTTTACTTGTATATATTTATTCTTTATTTTATTTTTGTAAATAATACTTTATTATTTTAATTCTTTATTTGTTTATACAATTGTATATATTTATATTCTTTATTTTATTTTTGTAAATAATACTTTTCTTTATTTGTTTCACAATTACAAGTGTACCCTCAATCCCCGGAATAGAACGATCCCTACTTACTTATACTACTAACGACATTTCAGGGTTAAATTGTGCGCTGCTTTTAGCGACGTCATACACCTGTCATTGTTAAACAATTAAACAATTAAAATTAAAACAAAGTATAATATTCACAAATATATTCACAACTATAAACATTATTTACGAAAAAAGGGGGGATTTTGTTTTTGGATTTTCGAAAATAAAACTAAGTTAACAAAATAATTAAAATGCAAAAACATAAAAATACAAATGGAGTGAGAGAACCAAGATCAAAAACCGAAACATATGATTAAAATTGATTCAAACCCTAATATTGTTCATCTAAGTCATGAGAGAGGAGTTGATCATGTGAAACATTCGAAAGCAAATGAATTCCCATTTTTTACTTTTCAATGCTAATTAACCTAAGCGAAAGCACCTAGATTAATCCTATCAAACATGCAATCAAACCCTAGAAAGCTAGTCAATCATGTCATGTTTAACGCATTACACATAGTGAAAGGCTATCAACTCAAGTGTACAACTTAGTATGGAAAAGTCCACCTAATTGCAATTCTCTTTAATTAAATTCGGTCTTTGCACAAAACCTTTACTACTTTGATTCAAGTTTACACAAAACGAAAAGTCGATTTCATGTTCTTAAACCTAGCACCATTCATATCAAAACCCTAAGTGTTTGCAACCACATAAGATTAAAATACAAAAGTTATCTATAACGCAAATTTAATTAAACAAACCCACATAAGCAACCTTCGAATCACAATAATATGAATCTGAAAATTCTCAATTAATCATAAAATTCCAGAAATTAATATTCATTCAAACACATATGTCAACTAGAACAAAACCAACGAAATCAAAGCAAAGGTTACAAAGGAGAATCGGATTACACCGTGAGATGGAGATGAGATGAACGAATTGAGGATGTGGTCTCTTGAATCTCGAAAGCAAGCTTCAAGGATGGTGATGGAGGATGATGCTCACGGCAATTCTTCTTCTCTCTTGGCCTTGCTTGAAATGTTGAATGCACTAGAGGATGGAGAGAAAATGGAAAGGAAATGGAGAGACAAAGAAGATGGAATGGATGAAGGAATTGGTTTAGGAAAATGGGAAGGAAATGGAGAGACAAAGAAGATGGAATGGATGAAGGAATTATGTGTAGAAATATGGAAAGGAAATGGAGAGACAAAGAAGATGGAATGGATGAAGGAATATGTTTTAGAATGAGAGGAGAATGTGTTTATATAGGGAAGAAAAAGAAGAGTGAAATGATGAGTGGAAGAAATATAATGAAAGTGGAGTATGAAAGTGATTTGTAGAATATGGAAAAGAAAGAGAAATGATGATTACACCCTAAAACATTGAATGTTTTTGGGTGATATTGATGGTGGATTAGTGTGAGAAATGATGGAGAAAACATGATGATTACACCCTAAAACATGGAATGTTTTTGGGTGATGATGATGGTGGATTAGTGTGAGAAATGATGGAGAAAACATGATGATTACACCCTAAAACATAGAATGTTTTTGGGTGATGATGATGATGGATTTCCTACTCATTTACTTCAATTTTATCTCCACCGAAAGTTTAGATTCTGCCCAAGACTTCTTCATAACAAATATTCCCCCATGAATCTAGATTACCCTGGTAAAATTTCAGATCTTTTAGAAAGGTATTTTGGCCGGAAATGCTTCCAGAATACGTTCAGGTCCGACTTTCAGTTTTCGTCTTTTAGTCAGAACGTTGGACCGATCTTTTGAAGGCCTTCCACTTCTATCTGGATCTTGCACTCTTCATATGAAATGTTCCTTTGGGTGTCTAGAATGGATCTGGAAAGTTTCAGCTCATTTGAAGTTCATTTAGTCAGGCGGCCGCTCCTTCTTCCTTGCTTGGCTTGGTTTCTCCTAGCCGGAGTAGGAAAATGTGTAAAATTGACATTTTAGTACATTTCCATTTTTCTCCACCATTTATAGGTAAGTGTGGACCTAATGCTCATTTCACCATCATTTCCTCCAATGTACCTAAGAAAATAGAAATTGAGTTAAAAATCGATTCGTTAAGCAATTAACTAAGCAAAATGTGAGGAATTAACTATTAAAATATCACATTAAAATGCTCCTATCAAATTCCCCCACACTTAGCTTTTGCTAGTCCCTTAGCAAAACAAAACAAAAAAAAATCCAAAACAGAACAAAGACTTGACAAAAAGCAAGTAAATGACTCTATTGCTCCTAACTGTTGTCTCAGAGACTCCAAACTCATGGCTTTCACGTTAAACACTTAATCAAAATCACAAAGATAATTCCATGGTTAATAAACCTGTGACATTCATATGACTAAGCAAGATATGGAGAACTTAAGTTATACAGTGAATGATAGCATGTTTCGAACAAGTCCAATCCAAACTCACAGGGCATACTCTCGATTTTTCTCTCAGAAATGGCTATGCTTAAAAGCTTCACACTCAAGTATATGCAAGAGAACAAATTGTAAGGCAACAAACAGCTTGCATATTTCATCAATAAACACATTTTGTGAAGAATTTTTAAAGACCTCATGAAATGACTAAGTGCACAAATGGACCTACCATAAGCTCGACTGCGTAACTGACTCCACTAACCAAAGACTGCTGATAGGAGCATTTTAATGCGGTATTTTAATAGTTAATTCCTCACATTTTGCTTAGTTAATTCCTTAACGAATCGTTTTTTTTACTCAATTTCTATTTTTTAGGTACATTGGAGTAGATGAAGAAGAAATGAGTGTTACGTCCATAATTACCTAGAAATGATGGAGAAGAATGAAAATGCACTAAAAAGTCAACCTTGAATATTTTCTTACTCCGGCTAGGAGAATCAGAGCCAAGCAAGGAAGAAGGAGCGGCCACCTGACCAAATGAACTCTAAATGAGCTGAAACTCTCCAGATCCATTCTAGACACCCAAATGATCATTTCTTATGAAGAGTTCCAGAGAAAAATATGAGTGGAAGGCCTTCAAACAATCAGCCCAATTTTCTACAGAAGTAAAACCGGAAAACTGGACCTGTAAGAGGTCCAGCAGCATTTCCGGCCCAACCACATGGACTAAAGCTCTGAAAATTTGTCAGGATGATCTACACTCATAGTGGAACATTTTTTATGAAGAAGTCGAAGGCTCATTCTGAAGTTTTGATAGCGAAATAATTGAAGGAATAAAGGGGAAGAAACTGACCTGAAAACAGCTCAACACCACATATTCATGTTTCCCACCCATATGAAGAAAGCATTTCTTTTTCCTTGGATACATTTTTTCTACTCTAAAACATCATCATCACTTCCACATTTCTTCACCTTCATGCTTTGCTTTCATCATTACCTCATCTTTTACATATTTTACAAACCACTTTCATACTCCACTTTCATTATTTTTCTTCATCTCATCATTTCACTCTTCTTTTTCTTCCCTATTTAAACACATTCTCCTCTCACTCTCAATCACCAATTCCTTCATCCATTCCATCTTCTTTGTCTCTCCATTTCCTTTCCATTTTCCCACATATTCCTTCATCCATTCCATCTCCTTGTCTCTCCATTTCCTCTCCATATTTCTTTTCCATTCTCTAGTTTTCTTGTTCTTCATTTTTAAGCCAAGAGAAAGAGAAGCCATGCAATACATCAATTTCCCAACCGCCATCCACCCTTGTGTCGTCCCTAGAAGATTGCTTGCTTTCAAGGATCTTCAAGTTCTTCGTCTCAAGGCTTTATCATTCATCTTTCAAGGTGTATTATATCCTTTCTCTTGTTTTCTTTGTTTGATTTTGTAAAACTATGAATCCTAGTTAACAAATAATGTTAAGGGCAAAGTTTAAAGCCCGTTTATATGTTTTGAGATAAAGTTGTGATTTCTATATGTTGATTTTTATGTTGCTTATGTGGGTTTGTTTAATTAAATTTGCATGATAGAAAACTTTTGTATTTTAATCTTATGTGGTTGCAAACACTTAGGATTTTGATATAATTGGTGCTAGGTTTAAGAACATGAAATCGACTTTTCGTTTTGTGTAAACTTGAATCAAAGTAGTAAAGGTTTTGTGCAAAGACCGAATTTAATTAAAGAGGATTGCAATTAGGTGGACTTTTCCATACTAAGTTGTACACTTGAGTTGATAGCCTTTCTCTATGTCTAATGCGTTGAACATGTCATGATTGACTAGCTTTCTAGGGCTTGATTACATGTTTGATAGGATTAATCTAGGTGCTTTCGCTTAGGTTAATTAACATTGAAAAGTAAAATATGGAAAATCATTTGCTTTCGAATGTTTCACATGATCAACTCCTCTCTCATGACTTGGAAGAACAATTATAGGGTTTGAATCGAATTTGATTACATGGAATTGATTTTGATCTTTGTTCCTTGCGTTCCACCCTTGTATATATGTTTTTACATTTTTCTTTATTTTATTTATCTTAATTTTCAATTCTATAATTCTTAAACCCCCCTCCCTTATTTGTGTTTACTTGTATATATTTATTCTTTATTTTATTTTTGTAAATAATACTTTATTATTTTAATTCTTTATTTGTTTATACAATTGTATATATTTATATTCTTTATTTTATTTTTGTAAATAATACTTTTCTTTATTTGTTTCACAATTACAAGTGTACCCTCAATCCCCGGATAGAACGATCCCTATTTGCTTATACTACTAACGATATTTCAGGGTTAAGCTTATGCGCTTCCTTTGAGCGCATCAATTTTTGGCGCCGTTGCCGGGGATTGAAAAATCACTTGTTAAATTGTGTCATTTATTGTATATATTTGTTGTATATAAATTGTTTAAAACTTAGTTTAAATATTATTTATATTATTGAACACGAATTTTAATTGTAGGTTGTAAATTGAGAGGAATAGGTGAAGTCTCTTTTGTTAATATTGGCCTAAACCCCTTACTGGTATCTACCTCAGGTCCCTTAAGGTTGAGGGCGGCCTTTATTAACACTTGTTGAACTGTCTTCACACTTATGAACTTTTTCATCTTAGTAAGAAAGCCTATGTGAAATGGTGTCTAGGAAGGGGACAACGTTCATGACGGGTTTTTGAATCCAGAAGTGCTTGCAAATGGGCCTAAACCACTATGTGGGAGTAGCTCATGCCAAAATGGATTTTTCCTCTCGTGTTCGTCCTCCCCCACCTGGCCATTTCAGTAAGGTTGCCCAAACGATTTGAAAGGGAGTTTGTGTCTAGGCGACTATACTTGGGCCGCACGTCCACTTGATTTACTGCTTGGAATTTGATTCGATATCAATAATGTTTATAATAAAAGAAATACTTGTGAATACTCTCTACGTGTAAATTATTTTGTTTCACACTTTAAACTTGTAAAAATACTTTTCACGTTTTATACTCACTTGAGTACTTAACTTGTGTCTTATATACAATATACTTGTTAATTATACTTGTAGTTTGTAATTAATAGTTATACTTGTTTTTATTTTGTATTTCTTTGTTAATTATAGTTACTAACTTTATTTAATGTAGGTACCGTCTGGCTGCAAGACGTAAAATACAAGCGCTACTTGGGAGGCAACCCATGCAAATCAGATTTGCTTTCTCTTTCCCTATTTCTTTTTATTTTTCAATTTTTCTCTTTAGTTTTTATTTTAGGATTTGTTTTCGTAAATGTCTTCTATCTATGCTTACTTATTACATTGCTTGCTTTTAATTGATTACATTGAGGATAATGCAATATTTAAGTGTGGGGGAAGAGATATATATTTTTGTCTTTCATTTTGAGTCCTATATATATTTTTGTCTTTTATTTTTGAGTCCTTTATATAAAAAAAAAATATATAAAAAAAAATTTGCATTCATTCAGTCTTATTAAATTCAGCTATTTACAAAAAAAAAAATATATATATATATAATAATAATAATAATACTAAGCCATGTCTGCATCTCTGTAGGAGTTGAGACTGAGCTCAAGGGAAATGTGAGAGCCACCGCCATAACCGCCACCTCCCTCGGAAGTAGTCTTCATGTTGCCCAAGATGTCCTCACCATGCATGGGGAATAGTGGAAGGGTTTCAATCTCCTGGTGATATTCTCCTCGTTGTTCCATGATCGATCCATCAACACCATAGCCGACACGTGACCCAAAGTTTAGATCAATGGATCTGTCAGTGCATCTGTCATTACTAGTAGAACCAGTGGAACCAAAATTGAGATCGAGAGATCCACCAACCGGAACGTTCCGAAATTCCTTCAACTTCTGCCTCTCACGAGCCTTGAGGTTCTGGAACCAAAAGAAGACGTTTTTGTCCTCGATCTGCCCATACTGTTTCAGATGAAGGCAGATCTCTTGAATCTGCTCTGGAGTTGGGTACTTAAAACCCTTATCATAGTAAAGGCCCTTGAGGATTCTTAGTTGAGGCGGTGTGGGAGCCCACCGGTTATTAGTCCCGGCTGATTGGTTGTTTCCTCCATCCTCGATTTGTTGCTGGGTCTGTTGCTCCATTAGTTGCAGAGTTCGTGGTTCCATGTTGATGAAGAAAGGATTTGAGTTTCGAAAGAAAGGCTGAAGGGTTGAGAGAGAAAGGCTGGAACTCGGAAGAATTTTCTTTTGGAGTGAATAGTCGCTCCCTCAGAATGCACCTATTTATAGAACGAGTGAGCGGATCTCCACCGTTGGATGGACGATCTCTGAGATTAAATCTACGCGTTTGATTAAAGTCACCCGAAAACACGGAAAAACTGTTGGTGCGTGGAAGACACGTGGGGGAACCAAACGAATCTCGAGGAGCTGTGACAGACAAGCTACAGCAGAAAGCAGGTTTAATTGCCGTGAATCAAGGAAAAGAAAGGACGCGTGGGGGAATCAAACGAATCTCGAGGATCCGTGACAGACAAGCTATAGCCGAAAGCATGCCATAAATCCAGGAAAAGAAAGGAATATTTACACGTGGGGGAGTTTCTTGGGCCGTGAACTATCATAACTCTTCTCCTTCCCGGAGAAGCTTTGTTAAAACCGTGTGCCTGTTGAGATTTCTACCCTATTTTGTGCTTTACATATACATCCTTTTTTGTCTCCTCCAGATTTTACTAAGGTTTGTCTAAGCGTGCAGTTTCAAATTCCTTCTACTTCCTCATGGCTCGAACCAAGGTTACCCCTCGCAGGGGCGTCAATCAACGCCGTGTTCTCTCTTTGGAAGAAGAAGGTCGTCAAGCGGCCACTAGAGCTGGGCTTACTCGTCCATGGGACCATCGTCCTATCCGTGAGCGTACCCGCAGTCCCCCTCCTCTGCCTCGTCGCTCTCCCAGACTGCATCCCGGAGAGTCTTCTTCCTCACCAGCTGCTCGTGCTCCTCGGCCTATGGTCACCCTGGAAAGCTTGTCGGATTCTATTGATGATTTGCGTTCCTCTCTCCGCGATGGTATTATGGTGACAGATTGGAGAGTCAATTGCATGATCGATTACATCTCTGAGATGAACTGCTCTTTGATCCGCTGTCACACTGCAATAAACAAGCTTGCTCAGGAAGTCAATAACTTGCAGAGTTATCCTCCTGGGTTTCCTCGCAAGGACGCTACTGCATCACAACATGAGGACCCGCCTCCGAAGGCTGAAACCAGTAAGAGGGCTGCCACTCGCCCGCATACCGCTCCTCCAAAGGAGTAAATGGAGGTACAAGTCTAGGCTGAAAGACTTTAAACATTAAGCGCTGCATGGGAGGCAACCCATTTCAACTGTAGCTGTGGAGGAGACATCAAACGCAGATTTGCTTTCTTGAACTCTTCCTTCTATTTTATTTTCATGAATTTTAAGTTGTTTTAGGTTTCGTTGTGTTAACTTTCTCTTCTATGCTTGATTTATGCTTTGCATGATTTATATTTGTTTATACATTGAGGACAATGCATGAATTAAGTATGGGGGAAGGGTTATTGCTTTATTGTGTTTTTAGTAGTTAGTATATAAAAAAAAATGAAAAATAGTTGATGTTGGATTGTGGTTTTTGTGTTTTTAATTGATGTTGTGATACACTATGGTATATTGGATTAAACATAGTCTTGAAAAAGGGTAGCTGTTTCAGTCCCATTGCACATCGAGACTCCCTGTTCCCGTACCTAAGTGTTGAAATTAAATTAAATTGTTAAAAAAAAAAAAATGTTGGTTTTAGAGTGTTTTTGTGTGTTTGAGTCTTAGGATGCTCCTAACGTCTAGGATGAACATGTCTCCGAATTCATGGATGAAGGTTTTCACAATCGAAAAAGGACTTAATTGAATTCTGTGGTTAATCGACATTGTGATGCTTGTATGAAGATTTGAGATAGGATTGTAACTTGGTTCATTAAGCATGCTAGGATTAAGTCTGATTCATTTGACCCAAGTGAGCTGTTGAGCTAAAATACTTTCTTTTCGAGTGCTTAATTGATAATTCCAGAATTTCGTGGCTGTATTTGCAAAACCTCATCATTCTTTGAAAATCCAATGATCATGTGCCATAGATTTTAATGGACTAGAGAATACTAGAACTCGACTGTTGTGACTGTCAAAACTTGTATGCCATAATATGCACTGATCCTGGATAGGATAGAAGGCATTAGGGTAATCCCCAAAGCCAAACAAGCATGTGTCCCCAATTGTGCCCGTCGTGGGACTCCTTAGAATGAACCCCTTTGAGCCTACGTTGAAAACCTTTGTTTCATCACCCTCACTACCCTACCATGAGCTTAGTACAGGATATCTCTACCCTTGTCTTAAGGACTTAGTAGAGCATGACATAGTATGTAGGGGTGACGATGAAAGACAAGTGTGGGGTGGGGAAAATCCAAGAAAAAAAAAAAAATTTGCCTTGAAAAAAGAAAGAAAGAAAGAAAGAAAAGCGGCAAAAGAGAAGAAAAATTGAAAAGAAAACTCTTGGGAAAATGTTGAAGTGTGGTTTTGGACTTGTAAATTTGTAGAAGGCTCAAAGTTGAAAATTACGCCTTTGTCCATTCCCATGTTGGTTAGAGTGAAGGTTTGGCCCAAAACAATGATATTTGGTCTACAAAAATGATGACATAAGGTGGTCCTTATATGCTCTGCTCGGTCCTTAGGATTTTTTGTATCCTTAATCTTCATTTCGAAAACCCTAGCTTAGCCCCATTACAACCTGTTTTAAGTGCTGACTTGATCCTTGAGATGGGCAGTCTTTGGTTAGTGGAGTCAGTTACGCAGTCGAGCTTATGGTTTAGGTCCATTTGTGCACTTAGTCATTTCATGAGGTCTTTAAAAATTTCTTCACAAAATGTGTTTATTGATGAAATATGCAAGCTGTTTGTCGCCTTACAATTTGTTCTCTTGGATATACTTGAGTGTGAAGCTTTTAAGCATAGCCATTTCTGAGAGAAAAATCGAGAGTATGCCCTGTGAGTTTGGATTGGACTTGTTCGAAACATGCTATCATTCACTGTATAACTTAAGTTCTCCATATCTTGCTTAGTCATATGAATGTCACAGGTTTATTAACCATGGAATTATCTTTGTGATTTTGATTAAGTGTTTAACGTGAAAGCCATGAGTTTGGAGTCTCTGAGACAACAGTTAGGAGCAATAGAGTCATTTACTTGCTTTTTTTTGTCAAGTCTTTGTTCTGTTTTAGATTTTTTTTGTTTTGTTTTGCTAAGGGACTAGCAAAAGCTAAGTGTGGGGGAATTTGATAGGAGCATTTTAATGCGGTATTTTAATAGTTAATTCCTCACATTTTGCTTAGTTAATTCCTTAACGAATCGTTTTTTTTACTCAATTTCTATTTTTTAGGTACATTGGAGTAGATGAAGAAGAAATGAGTGTTACGTCCATAATTACCTAGAAATGATGGAGAAGAATGAAAATGCACTAAAAAGTCAACCTTGAATATTTTCTTACTCCGGCTAGGAGAATCAGAGCCAAGCAAGGAAGAAGGAGCGGCCACCTGACCAAATGAACTCTAAATGAGCTGAAACTCTCCAGATCCATTCTAGACACCCAAATGATCATTTCTTATGAAGAGTTCCAGAGAAAAATATGAGTGGAAGGCCTTCAAACAATCAGCCCAATTTTCTACAGAAGTAAAACCGGAAAACTGGACCTGTAAGAGGTCCAGCAGCATTTCCGGCCTAACCACATGGAATAAAGCTCTGAAAATTTGTCAGGATGATCTACACTCATAGTGGAACATTTTTATGAAGAAGTCGAAGGCTCATTCTGAAGTTTTGATGGAGAAATAATTGAAGGAATAAAGGGGAAGAAACTGACCTGAAAACAGCTCAACACCACATATTCATGTTTCCCACCCATATGAAGAAAGCATTTCTTTTTCCTTGGATACATTTTTTCTACTCTAAAACATCATCATCACTTCCACATTTATTCACCTTCATGCTTTGCTTTCATCATTACCTCATCTTTTACATATTTTACAAACCACTTTCATACTCCACTTTCATTATTTGTCTTCATCTCATCATTTCACTCTTCTTTTTCTTCCCTATTTAAACACATTCTCCTCTCACTCTCAATCACCAATTTCTTCATCCATTCCATCTTCTTTGTCTCTCCATTTCCTTTCCATTTTCCCACATATTCCTTCATCCATTCCATCTCCTTGTCTCTCCATTTCCTCTCCATATTTCTTTTCCATTCTCTAGTTTTCTTGTTCTTCATTTTCAAGCCAAGAGAAAGAGAAGCCATGCAATACATCAATTTCCCAACCACCATCCACCCTTGTGTCGTCCCTAGAAGATTGCTTGCTTTCAAGGATCTTCAAGTTCTTCGTCTCAAGGCTTTATCATTCATCTTTCAAGGTGTATTATATCCTTTCTCTTGTTTTCTTTGTTTGATTTTGTAAAACTATGAATTCTAGTTAACAAATAATGTTAAGGGCAAAGTTTAAAGCCCGTTTATATGTTTTGAGATAAAGTTGTGATTTCTATATGTTGATTTTTATGTTGCTTATGTGGGTTTGTTTAATTAAATTTGCATGATAGAAAACTTTTGTATTTTAATCTTATGTGGTTGCAAACACTTAGGGTTTTGATATAATTGGTGCTAGGTTTAAGAACATGAAATCGACTTTTCGTTTTGTGTAAACTTGAATCAAAGTAGTAAAGGTTTTGTGCAAAGACCGAATTTAATTAAAGAGGATTGCAATTAGGTGGACTTTTCCATACTAAGTTGTACACTTGAGTTGATAGCCTTTCTCTATGTCTAATGCGTTGAACATGTCATGATTGACTAGCTTTCTAGGGCTTGATTGCATGTTTGATAGGATTAATCTAGGTGCTTTCGCTTAGGTTAATTAGCATTGAAAAGTAAAATATGGAAAATCATTTGCTTTCGAATGTTTCACATGATCAACTCCTCTCTCATGACTTGGAAGAACAATTATAGGGTTTGAATCGAATTTGATTACATGATTGACTATCAACCACATAAGATGTTCTTCCAAGTCATGAGAGAGGAGTTGATCATGTGAAACATTCGAAAGCAAATGATTTCCCATATTTTACTTTTCAATGCTAATTAACCTAAGCGAAAGCACCTAGATTAATCCTATCAAACATGCAATCAAGCCCTAGAAAGCTAGTCAATCATGACATGTTCAACGCATTAGACATAGAGAAAGGCTATCAACTCAAGTGTACAACTTAGTATGGAAAAGTCCACCTAATTGCAATCCTCTTTAATTAAATTCAGTCTTTGCACAAAACCTTTACTACTTTGATTCAAGTTTACACAAAACGAAAAGTCGATTTCATGTTCTTAAACCTAGCACCAATTATATCAAAACCCTAAGTGTTTGCAACCACATAAGATTAAAATACAAAAGTTTTCTATCATGCAAATTTAATTAAACAAACCCACATAAGCAACATAAAAATCAACATATAGAAATCACAACTTTATCTCAAAACATATAAACGGGCTTTAAACTTTGCCCTTAACATTATTGTTAACTAGAATTCATAGTTTTACAAAATAAAACAAAGAAAACAAGAGAAAGGATATAATACACCTTGAAAGATGAATGATAAAGCCTTGAGACGAAGAACTTGAAGATCCTTGAAAGCAAGCAATCTTCTAGGGACGACACAAGGGTGGATGGCGGTTAGGAAATTGATGTATTGCATGGATTCTCTTTCTCTTGGCTTGAAAATGAAGAACAAGAAAACTAGAGAATGGAAAAGAAATATGGAGAGGAAATGGAGAGACAAGGAGATGGAATGGATGAAGGAATCTGTGTAGAAAAATGGAAAGGAAATGGAGAGACAAAGAAGATGAGATGGATGAAGGAATGTGTTTTAGAGTGAGAGGAGAAGGTGTTTATATAGGGAAGAAAAAGAAGAGTGAAATGATGAGTGGAAGAAAAATAATGAAAGTGGAGTATGAAAGTGATTTGTAAAATATCGAAAAGAAAGAGAAATGATGAAATGAAAGCAAAGCATGAAGGTGCAGCAACATGGAAGTGATGATGATCTATTAAAGAGATTGTAGAAAAAATATATCCAAGGAAAAAGAGAAAAGCATCTAGCTTTCTTCATGTGGGTGGGAAACATGAATATGTGGTGTTGAGCTGTTTTCAGGTCAGTTTCTTCCCCTTTATTCCTTCAATTATTTCTCCAACAAGACTTCATTATATGCCTTCGACTTCTTCATATTAAATGTTCCACTATGAGTGTAGATCATCCTGACAAATTTTCAGAGCTTCAATCCATGTGGTTGGGCCGGAAATGCTGCTGGACCTCTTACAGGTCCAGTTTTCCGGTTTTGCTTCTGTAGAAAATTGGGTTGATTGTTTGAAGGCCTTCCACTCATATTTTTCTCTGGCACTCTTCATAAGAAATGATCCTTTGGGTGTCTAGAATGGATCTGGAAGGTTTCAGCTCATTTGAAGTTCATTTGGTCAGGCGGCCGCTCCTTCTTCTTTGCTTGGCTTGGTTTCTCCTAGTCGGAGTAGGAATATGTGTAAAATTGATCTTTTAGTACATTTCCATTTTTCTCCATCATTTCCAGGTAATTATGGACCTAACGCTCATTTCACCTTCATTTACTCCAATGTACCTAAAAATAGAAATTGAATTAAAAATCGATTCAGTTAAGGAATTAACTAAGCAAAATGTGAGGAATTAACTATTAAAATATCACATTAAAATGCTCCTATCACCTAGCAGAGCATATAAGGACCACCTTATGTCATCATTTTTGTAGACCAAATATCATTGTTTTGGGCCAAACCTTCACTCTAACCAACATGGGAATTGACAAAGGCATAATTTTCAACTTTGAGCCTTCTACAAATTTGCAAGTCCAAAACCACACTTCAACATTTTCCCAAGAGTTTTCTTCTCTTTTGCCGCTTTTCTTTCTTTCTTTCTTTTTTTTTTTTTTTTTTTTCAAGGCAAAATTTTTTCTTTTTTTCTTCTTTTTTTTTCTTGGATTTTCCCCACCCCACACTTGTCTTTCATCGTCACCCCTACATACTATGTCATGCTCTACTAAGTCCTTAAGACAAGGGTAGAGATATCCTGTACTAAGCTCATGGTAGGGTAGTGAGGGTGATGAAACAAAGGTTTTCAACGTAGGCTCAAAGGGGTTCATTCTAAGGAGTCCCACGACGGGCACAATTGGGGATACATGCTTGTTTGGCTATGGTGGTTACCCTAATGCCTTCTATCCTATCCAGGATTAGTGCATATTATGGCATACAAGTTTTGACAGTCACAACAGCCGAGTTCTAGTACTCTCTAGTCCATTAAAATCTATGGCACATGATCATTAGATTTCCAAAGAATGATGAGGTTTTGCAAATACAGCCACGAAATTCTAGAATTATCAATAAGCACTCGAAAAGAAAGTATTTTAGCACAAAAACTCACTTTGGGTCAAATGAATCAGACTTAATCCTAGCATGCTTAATGAACCAAGTTACAATCCTATCTCAAATTTTCATACAAGCATCACAATGTCGATTAACCACAGAATTCAATTAAGTCCTTTTTCGATTGTGAAAACCTTCAGCCATGAATTCGGAGACATGTTCATCCTAGACGTTAGGAGCATCCTAAGACTCAAACACACAAAAACACTCTAAAACCAACATTTTTTTTTTTTTTACAATTTAATTTAATTTCAACACTTAGGTACGGGAACAGGGAGTCTCGATGTGCAATGGGACTGAAACAGCTACCATTTTTCAAGACTATGTTTAATCCAATATACCTTAGTGTATCACAACATTAATTAAAAACACAATAAAAACACAATCCAACATCAACTATTTTTCATTTTTTTTTTATATACTAACTACTAAAAACACAATAAAACAATAATCCTTCCCCCATACTTAATTCATGCATTGTCCTCATGTATAACAAATATAAAGCATGCAAAGCATAAATCAAGCATAGAAGAGAAAGTTAACACAACGAAACCTAAAACAACTTAAAATTCATGAAAATAAAATAGAAGGAAGAGTTCAAGAAAGCAAATCTGCGTTTGATGACTCCTCCACAGATACAGTTGAAATGGGTTGCCTCCCATGCAGCGCTTAATGTTTAAAGTCTTTCAGCCTAGACTTGTACCTCCATTTACTCCTTTGGAGGAGCGGTATGTGGGCGAGTGGCAGCCCTTTTCCTGGTTTCAGCCTCCGGAGGAGAGTTCTCATGGTGTGATGCAGTAGTGTCCTTGCGAGGAAACCCAGGAGGATAACTCTGCAAGTTATTGACTTCCTGAGCAAGCTTGTTTATTGCAGTGTGACAGCGGATCAAAGAGCAGTTCATCTCAGAGATGTAATCGATCATGCAATTGACTCTCCAATCTGTCACCATAATACCATCGCGGAGAGAGGAGCGCAAATCATCAATCGAATCCGACAAGCTTTCCAGGGTGGCCATAGGGCGAGGAGCACGAGCAGCTGGTGAGGAAGAAGACTCTCCGGGATGCTATCTGGGAGAGCGACGAGGCAGAGGAGGGGGACTGCGGGTACGCTCACGGATAGGACGATGGTCCCATGGACGAGTAAGCCCAGCTCTAGTGGCCGCTTGACGACCTTCTTCTTCCAAAGAGAGAACACGGCGTTGATTGACGCCCCTGCGAGGGGTAACCTTGGTTCGAGCCATGAGGAAGTAGAAGGAATTTGAAACTGCACGCTTAGACAAACCTTAGTAAAATCTGGAGGAGACAAAAAAGGATGTATATGTAAAGCACAAAATAGGGTAGAAATCTCAACAGGCACACGGTTTTAACAAAGCTTCTCCGGGAAGGAGAAGAGTTATGACAGTTCACGGCCCAAGAAGCTCCCCCACATGTAAATATTCCTTTCTTTTCCTGGATTTATGGCATGCTTTCGGCTATAGCTTGTCTGTCACGGCTCCTCGAGATTCGTTTGATTCCCCCACTAGTCCTTTCTTTTCCTTGATTCACGGCAATTAAACCTGCTTTCGGCTGTAGCTTGTCTGTCACAGCTCCTCGAGATTCGTTTGGTTCCTCCACGTGTCCTCCACGCGCCAACATCTTTTCCGTGTTTTCGGGTGACTTTAATCCAACGCGTAGATTTAATCTTAGAGATCGTCCATCCAACGGTGGATATCTGCTCACTCATTCTATAAATAGGTGCATTCTGAGGGAGCGACTATTCACTCCAAAAGAAAATTCTTCCGAGTTCCAGCCTTTCTCTCTCAACCCTTCAGCCTTTCTTTCGAAACTCAAATCCTTTCTTCATCAACATGGAACCACGAACTCTGCAACTAATGGAGTTACAAACCCAGCAACAAATGGAATTACAAGCCCAGCAACCAACCGAGGAGGGAGGAAGCATCCAAGCAGCCGGGAGTAGTGCCAACACGCCTATCAGGCCGACCAATAACCGGTGGACTCCCACACCAGATCAACTAAGAATCCTCCAGGTGCTTTACTATGACAAGGTGCTTAAATGCCCAACTCCAGAGCAGATTCAAGAGATCTGCCTTAATCTGCAACAATATGGGCAGATCGAGGACAAGAACGTCTTCTTTTGGTTCCAGAACCTCAAGGCTCGTGAGAGGCAGAAGTTGAAGGAATTTCGGAACGTTCCGGTTGGTGGATCTCTCGATCTCAATTTTGGGTCCACTAGTTCTACTGATGATGGTAGATCCATTGATCTAAACTTTGGGTCACGTGTCGGCTATGGTGTTGATGGATCGATCATGGAACAACGAGGAGAATATCACCAGGAGATTGAAACCCTTCCACTATTCCCCATGCATGGTGAGGACATCTTTGGCAACATGAAGACTACTTCCGAGGGAGGTAGCGGTTATGGCGGTGGCTCTCGCATTTCCCTTGAGCTCAGCCTCAACTCCTACGGACATGCAGACATGGCTTAGTATAGAGTATTATTATTATTATTATTATTATTATTTTTTTTTTGTAAATAGTTTAATTTAATAAGGCTGAATGAATGCAGTTTTTTTTTTATTAATTTTTTTTTAAATTTTTTTTTATATAAAGGACTCAAAAATAAAAGACAAATATAAATATATATTGGACTCAAAATGAAAGACAAAAATATAAATCTCTTCCCCCACACTTAAATATTGCATTATCTTCAATGTAATCAATTAAAAGCATGCAATGAAATAAGTAAGCATAGATAGAAGACATTTACGAAAACAAATCCTAAAATAAAAACAATAGAGAAAAAAATGAAAAATAAAATGAAATAGGGAAAGAGAAAGCAAATCTGATTATATTCTGAATTGGGTTGCCTCCCAAGTAGCGCTTGTATTTTACGTCTTGCAGCCAGACGGTACCTACATTAAATAAAGTTAGTAACTAAAATTAACAAAGAAATACAAAATAAAAACAAGTATAACTATTAATTACAAACTACAAGTATTATTAACAAGTATATTGTACATAGGACACAAGTTAAGTAGACAAGTGAGTATAAAACGTGAAAAGTATTTTTACAAGTTTAAAGTGTGAAACAACAAAATAATTTACACGTATAGAGTATTCACAAGTATTTCTTTTGTTATAAACATTATTGATATCGAATCAAATTCCAAGCGGTAAATCAAGTGAACGTGCGGCCCAAGTATAGTCGCCTAGACACAAACTCCCTTTCAAATCGTTTGGGCAACCTTACTGAAATGGCCAGGTGGGGGAGGACGAACACGAGAGGAAAAATCCATTTTGGCATGAGCTACTCCCACATAGTGGTTTAGGCCCATTTGCAAGCACTTCTGGATTCAAAAACCCGTCATGAACGTTGTCCCCTTCCTAGACACCATTCCACATAGGCTATACTTACTAAGATGAAAAAGTTCATAAGTGTGAAGACAGTTCAACAAGTGTTAATAAAGGCCGCCCTCAACCTTAAGGGACCTGAGCTAGGTACCAATAAGGGGTTTAGGCCAATATTAATAAAAGAGACTTCACCTATTCCTCTCAATTTACAACCTACAATTAAAATTCGTGTTCAATAATATAAATAATATCCTAGTTAATTTAAACTAAGTTTCAAACAATTTATATACAATAAATGACACAATTTAGCAAGTGATTTTTCAATCCCGGCAACGGCGTCAAAAATTGATGCGCCTAAAGCAAGCGCATAATTTAACCCTGAAATATCGTTAGTAGTATAAGCAAATAGGGATCGTTCTATTCCGGGGATTGAGGGTACACCTGTCATTGTTAAACAATTAAACAATTAAAATTAAAACAAAGTATAATATTCACAAATATATTCACAACTATAAACATTATTTACGAAAAAAGGGGGGATTTTGTTTTTGGATTTTCGAAAATAAAACTAAGTTAACAAAATAATTAAAATGCAAAAACATAAAAATACAAATGGAGTGAGAGAACAAAGATCAAAAACCGAAACATATGATTAAAATTGATTCAAACCCTAATATTTTTCATCTAAGTCATGAGAGAGGAGTTGATCATGTGAAACATTCGAAAGCAAATGAATTCCCATTTTTTACTTTTCAATGCTAATTAACCTAAGCGAAAGCACCTAGATTAATCCTATCAAACATGCAATCAAGCCCTAGAAAGCTAGTCAATCATGACATGTTCAACGCATTAGACATAGAGAAAGGCTATCAACTCAAGTGTACAACTTAGTATGGAAAAGTCCACCTAATTGCAATCCTCTTTAATTAAATTCGGTCTTTGCACAAAACCTTTACTACTTTGATTCAAGTTTACACAAAACGAAAAGTCGATTTCATGTTCTTAAACCTAGCACCATTCATATCAAAACCTTAAGTGTTTGCAACCACATAAGATTAAAATACAAAAGTTATCTATAACGCAAATTTAATTAAACAAACCCACATAAGCAACCTTCGAATCACAATAATATGAATCTGAAAATTCTCAATTAATCATAAAATTCCAGAAATTAATATTCATTCAAACACATATGCCAACTAGAACAAAACCAACGAAATCAAAGCAAAGGTTACAAAGGAGAATCGGATTACACCGTGAGATGGAGATGAGATGAACGAATTGAGGATGTGGTCTCTTGAATCTCGAAAGCAAGCTTCAAGGATGGTGATGGAGGATGATGCTCACGACAATTCTTCTTCTCCCTTGGCCTTGCTTGAAATGTTGAATGCACTAGAGGATGGAGAGAAAATGGAAAGGAAATGGAGAGACAAAGAAGATGGAATGGATGAAGGAATTGGTTTAGGAAAATGGGAAGGAAATGGAGAGACAAAGAAGATGGAATGGATGAAGGAATTATGTGTAGAAATATGGAAAGGAAATGGAGAGACAAAGAAGATGGAATGGATGAAGGAATATGTTTTAGAATGAGAGGAGAAGGTGTTTATATAGGGAAGAAAAAGAAGAGTGAAATGATGAGTGGAAGAAAAATAATGAAAGTGGAGTATGAAAGTGATTTGTAGAATATGGAAAAGAAAGAGAAATGATGATTACACCCTAAAACATGGAATGTTTTTGGGTGATATTGATGGTGGATTAGTGTGAGAAATGATGGACAAAACATGATGATTACACCCTAAAACATGGAATGTTTTTGGGTGATGATGATGGTGGATGATAGGAGCATTTTAATGCAACGTTTTACTTGCTTTTCCCTACATTTCTTGCGTTAATTCCTTATTAAAACCCTGTTTAGGAAAGTTTTCATTCTTTGATTGGGAAAGTTCCTATTTGTAGAAAGTTTCTATTTTTATAGTTTCTATTTATCATTTTTAGTAAGTTTCCATTTTCGGTAGTTTCTATTTTTCAGTTTAGGAAAGTTTCTATTTTTCTTATTAGTTTCTATTTTCAGGACCTCCGAGCTAAAATATGGAAATGAACTCATAAATGGAAAGAGGAGCTTGCGAACACCAAGGGGAGCAAAGATGAAGGTACATTGGAGTAGAAAAATGGAAATGTACTAAAAGATCAATTTTACACATATTCCTACTCCGGCTAGGAGAAACCAAGCCAAGCAAAGAAGAAGGAGCGGCCGCCTGACCAAATGAACTTCAAATGAGCTGAAACCTTCCAGATACATTCTAGACACCCAAAGGATCATTTCTTATGAAGAGTGCCAGAGAAAAATATGAGTGGAAGACCTTCAAACAATCAGCCCAATTTTCTACAGAAGCAAAACCGGAAAACTGGACCTGTAAGAGGTCCAGCAGCATTTCCGGCCCAACCACATGGCAATAAATTCTGAAATTTTACCACAGTAATCTACACTCATGGTGGATAATTTCATATGAAGATGTCGAAGGCTAAAACTAAGTTCTTAGTGGAGATAAAAATTAAAGGAATAAAGGAGCAGAAAGTGCTCTCACCTAACAAATCCACCAAGTGTTTAAGTGCTCTCACCTAACAAATCCACCAAGTGTTTAAGTGCTCTCACCTAACAAATCCACCAAGTGTTTAAGTGCTCTCACCTAACAAATCCACCAAGTTTTTAAGTGCTCAAACCTAACCCATTATGATTTGTTTAAAGGCCAAATAGTGTTGCTTGGAAGCCTATAAATAGAGGCAAAAACAAAGACACAGACATTCCTTCATCCATTTCATCTTCTTTGTCTCTCCATTTCCTTTCCATTTTCCTTCTCCATTCTCTAGTTGCAAAGTTCTGCATTTTCAAGCAAGGAGAGGAAGAAGAAGAAGGAGCCGTGAAGATCATATCCTCCATCATCCACCTTGAAGGCTTGCTTCCAAGATTCAAGATCCAACCATCTAGCTCTCCATCTCCATCTCCACTCACGGTGTAATTCGTTCCTTTTCCTTGTAACCTTTTTGGTTTCCTTGTTTGATTTCGTATGAACTTGTTTCTAGTTAACAATAATGTTTAGGGCAAAGTTTAAGCCCAATTTCTATGTTTAAATAAAGTTTTCGAATTCTATAATTGTGATTCTAAGTCCCTTATGTGAGTTTGTTCGATTAAATTTGCTTTACAGAAAACTTTTATATGTTTATCTTATTTGGGTCGACACTTATAGGATTTGCATGTAATTGGTGCTAGGTTTAAGAACATGAAATCGACTTTTCGTTTTGTGTAACTTGAATCAAAAGTAGTAAAAGTTCTGGACAAGAATCGAATTTAATTGAAGAGGATTGCAATTAGGTGGACTTTTCCATAACTAAGTTGTACACTTGAGTTGATAGCCTTTCTCTATATCTAATGCGTTGAACATGTCATGATTGACTAGCTTTCACTATGCCAAAAAACGTATCAGACGACAGACAGAAACTGTTGTCTGATTTGGAGTGCCACCGTTGTAGACCGAGCCGTTGTCTGTTGAAAATTCAGACAACGGTGGAACACAGTTGTCTGAGAAACATACAGACAACGTTTATGTGTTAAATCTGTTGTGTGATACTCGGCAGATGGCTCGGCAGGTGGCTCGGCAGATGTCAGGCGCACCTGCGCGGCAGTTGTGGCGCTGCCTTCAGACAACAGTGCTAGTTTTGAAGCTGTTGTATGTTGAGCTTTTCAGACAACAGACTTTTATTTTATGTGTTGTCTGACTGATATTCAAACTTCAGTTTTTGGACTATATCTGTTGTCTGATTAACTTTGGGACAACATAATTCAATTTCTTCTGTTGTCTGATTAACTTTGCGACAACAGAGTTTAATTGCTTCTGTTGTGTGAGTGTAGATTAGAAGACAGTGATTTGTTAAAATCCGATGTATGATACAAATGATTGCAGTGTGACATGTCCCCATTTTTGGTCATTCAGACAACAGGCAGTTATCATTATATTTGTTCTGTTGTCTGATTATTTGAACATATCCCATTCCTGAATTAAATTGTGCATTTGATCCATTTACATACCAAATATAAACATTGCAAACCATCAAATATAAACATTGCAAACCACTAATCATTGAACCCAACATTTTAAACAAAAAAAGCATTCTAGTGCATGCCCATCTACTTGGGCCATCAAAAAGCTAATACATATATATCCATTGTTCCAAAACATGCAACACATGATGCATGACAATGAGCACAAAAAAAGATTCTTTCCTTAGCAAAAATGGACCAGCAACAAGCGCGCTACTTCATGGCTCATGCACATATGTGTTGACAACAAACTTCCCCCACTCATTTCGCACTTGATCAATATCCGCTTGGGTGCATTGGTTGCTGCCTCTCCTCTCCCACTGAAATCAGTTTATTATATCAAAAGGATTAGTTAATCATTTTGCGAATAACAAGGGGCATGATCAGGGAATAAAATTTGATCTCAAGTAAATAATCCATATAAAATTTAATGAAAAGCCAAATCAGTAAACATATATATAAACCTTGTACATTGAAGTAATGCTTGGTTTTCATAGGCATAGCTAGACTTTCGACAACATACAAATTCAAGTTCACAAACCATGAGTAAAAGGGTAATCAGATAAAAGAATTAGACTTAAAACAAATGAAAAGTTTACCCATACTTTGATTCGAAAGTATGAGAGATCAGCTTTTTCATTAGCAAAAACTGAAATTGGCATCAACTTAACATGTAAAGTCTCTTTACTGTAAGCAAACTCTTGTAGGAAAAAAAAGGGAAAATGACCAACTATGCACAGCTAACGACTTGGGTGTTGAGATCCGCCTATACACTTTTAACCCCTACAGGAAAACCCCATTAAGCATAAGATAATTGCTACTGATGAGAGGCAAAACAGCATAAAATTCTAGTATAATTTAGTAGCTCAAAAGTCTCACCATCAACTTGTAGCATTTTCTTGAAAGCCTTAACACAACCCTCACATTTCATATCTACCATGTACTCTGTCTGTTACCAACCAAAACCAACAGTTCAGATTTTCAGCAAGATCAGCAGACCCCCTTAATTTTCATAACTAAAAAACGCCAGCATAGATAACTGTTTCCTCTGAAATAAACATCAAATCTACTCCAGCCCAGGAAACTCATATCCTAATCAAAATTTCTCAATAGAAACAGATGCACTTTGATATAGTTAAACCAAAAGAAAGTAAATTCTTGAAGGTTGGAAGTTACCAATAGCTCTGGCAATACAACATCATTCTGCAGTTGAAAAACAATCAAATTTGCAGAATCAGTAAAGAAAAGTTGAGTACTTGAAGATTTACATTAAAAACCATCAATGAAATTTAAGTAAATTGACGAATCAGATTAAACCCATCAAAGAATGAATAGAAAACAAAGAAGGGTGTGAGAATTGCAGTGAGACCTGAAAGGAGGGCTTCCGTTCTGATGTGGGAGCGTTCATGTGGAGAGCTGAGGGAGAGTGGGTAAGGCTTGTAGCGAGGAACAGAAGATTTGGGTTTGGGGAGGAGGAGAGAAAGGAAAGCTTTGGAGTTTAGGGAATCGGAAATATTGAGAGGAAGAAGAGGCATGGGCAGCCAGTAATAGAGAGGCAGCTATGGCACTAGCCACGGACCTCAGAAATGCCATTTTACTTTGTTTTGTATTTGGTTTTCGAAACTGGAAAGATCGAAATAGTGATAGCAGTTTTAGAGAATCAATTATACTAACTCCATGCCAGCTCAAGTGGACCAGGCATGAGTGACATTATAACATATAAAGGTTAAGGATTCTATGAGAAGATAGTGAAAGTTTATTCAAGTAGCTGTGGCATGATAGAACAAAAAAACAAAATGTATATGTAAGAAGAATTACCGCTCCCAAACGTGCTTTGCCCTTCACAATGCAATAGGGGATCTCCATCTTTTTGCATAAAGCAGGGAGCCATACAACCAACTCAATTGGATCGACATCATGAGCGATAACCACAAGCTGGGCCTTGTTCTGCAAATAAATGCATTATAGAAAATGTCACTCAAACAGAATCAATAATAAGGAAATACAACATTAGGAGATAGCCACTATTCAGATTTGAGAGGACGAAAAACAAAGTCCAAAATGCCATGCGGAAATCTAAATATACCAAGATCTAAGAGATAAACAAGCAAAGCAGCATTTCTTAATTGAAAAGAAGCATCGATGCTTAAACTTGCCTGTATAAGATCTCCATGGTTAACCACTAAGGCACCTAGTACATAGGGTACGTCAATCCAGTTGTTCTGATGAAGGACTTGAAGACCACCAATATTATCTTGCTTGTGCCTATTGTTAATTCTGGTTGTGGACAAGCAGGATAGTAATGGCCTAAAACCAGAAGCCCCTCACTGCAATCTATATCATTCAAGTGAGTTAGTTTTAACCCAAGAGCCTCAGACAACAACTCAAACAATAGCTTCCCCAACTTCATTACTTGATTCGAGTATTCAACAAGGATTTCTCTGCAAATTGGAAACCCATAAAAGCATATGAGGCAGTCATATATACCATCTTGTTTTTCCTAAAACAATAGTACATAATATGTGTGTAGGGTATACACACGCTTGTTACTATTACATGTCTGCAATTATATTTTTCTAATTACCAATTCCTTTTGGTATATCGAATTGTAAATGGCTTGAAACTTGTTAAACAGAAGGTTTCTTTAAGCAGAATGGTAATTTCTTCAATACAACCTATTGGTAGGGACAAGGTTTTTGCAATTCAAGCCAACCGACTAGCTAGCCTATAGTAAAGTTGCTCACTCATTCATAGAAGAAACCAAGAGATTCTCTCTCTATTATTCGAAACATGATTCTTCATGTCCATGGCATTTTACCCTAAAACCCCTCCGATATCAGATAAGCAACTGAGCCAGTTCTGACACAGGTTAAGTACTAGCATCTACAAGGCCTTTAACACCTTCCTTTTTATCATCAAAAGCTTTTAGTTCAGGTTTTCTATCATCAGGCCACGGAGTACATGTATCACACTAGCAAAAGATTTATGACACCAGTAAAAATCCAAATAGCCACAGCCCCTCGCAACTAGTAATAATCTGCCAAACTCACCATCATCATATCATACATGTTCTCAACCTAAATAGCAATTGGATAAACATCCATACACAAAAATCTAAAAACAAAAGCAATGAAATGAATTGTATCTAACTTGCATCTTAATTTTTGATTGCAAAGCTTAGAATACCAGCACTACACCGCAAAGCCCAAAAGCCTAAACAGGTTCTGATTGTTCTGCATGCACAAAATAAAGAGTAAAAATCACAAGCAAATGAATCTCTGATATTGAACTAGTTCAAAGCTGAGCTGAAAGTTGAAATGAAGAATAATAATATTGAGAATTTCGATAGAAAATTCTATATCACCTCAAACATCCAAACCTTTAGCAATGGAATTGATATAAATCAAACTTTTCGTCTCCGAAAATTTGATAGCGGATGGTCAATGGAAACTCTGAATTGAAGATAGGAATCGTACCCTTTCCAGTGAGAGATGAGAGGGAGGGAGGGAGAGGGAGAGAGAGAGAGAGAGAGAGTAGCTTGGTCCGAATCGAACATAGATTGTGGGAGCAGATCTGAATTTCTATCTTCAACTAACAATATTCGATCTAAACCTTCAATCTTAAATTCGAACCATCCAGCACCAACATTTAAATCACCAACAAACACCATAAATCGAGAATCAAATTAAGGTTTGGATGGTACATACAAATGAAGGGAAGGAAGGCGAAGAACATGAGAAGGCCAGGGCGGCCCTTGAGGAGATCGTTGAGCGGAGCGTAGAGAACAGTGAAGAAGGAGATGGCGGTGGCGAGGAGGAGCTGATTCTCGCCTTTGCTGAGGCCGGGGTACAAGACCTCGCTGGACTCGATGTCGACCTCTTCAGGCCTGCCGGGGTACAAGGAGAAGTAGCCGGCTGTGGCGCCGACGAGAGGGAGGAGACGAGGTCAGGTCGGCTTGGGTCGGAGAATGGAGTCGGTGACTTGGAGCATGTCAGGTTGGAGAAGGAGGTTGGGGACTCGACACAGGTCAGCTTGAAGAACGATGAGCTCGACAAGATGAATGGGCTGCTGAAGTCAAATTGAGAGTTGTTATTAGCTAGGGTTCGAAAATTTTAGCGAAAGCGGAAAAAATAGTAAGTGTGGGGTGGGGGAGATGAAATAATTGGTCCCGCGCTTCTCAAACTTTAAAACTTAATCCCTCCGCGATTTTAAAAATTTTTCGAACGAAACTTTTCTCATCATTTAATTTGGTGACTGATGTCTATAATAACAATAGAAATCGGTTTTTTCACAAACTGATGTTAACATGTTTTTTAACATCAGGTGCAATCCTGACCGATTTAATAGTGGTGATGTCTAATGACATTATTCTAGTAGTGACACAAACCAACTCTAACCAGAACACAATATTTTAATCCCAGTTTCTACAGAAACCCAACTTTCAATTCTAGATATGTTTCAAGTCTAGAAACCCAACTTTCAATTTCTACAAAATTGCTAATGTAAGGAAATTTCGTTACCGAAATTGAATCTGAATGCAGAGAGTAAGCGGACGAAATAGGTGGAGGACCTTACGCGGGTGGAGGACCTTACGCAGTCGTTTCGCTCCTCCTTTTCCCAAACCCAAATCTTGTTGCTTGAGCGCCGCTGTTTTGATCTCATCGTCTTAGATGTCTCGGCCACGAACTCACTAGATTTGTTGGAGTTTTGAAGACCCAGCCTTCATTTCCATTGATGAGCTTCTTCTTCCCACTACGGAGAACCTGTAGAGCAAATAATCTCCTCTTTCAGTACACAAAACCCTCCTCTTACAGATCGAACCTGAAATCCTCCTTTACGAATGGAACCCCAATCTCAAGTCGAGAGAGTAGAGACAAGAGAATCTCCCGCATCTTAAAAACCGAAAATCGAAGATCGAAGAAAAGAGAGGTTAGGGTTTGCGACTCAGAGAATCGCAGAGAGAGAAGTGCAATGAGAGAGGGGAAGTGTGAATTTTTTTTTCTTTGTCCGAGTAGATCTAACCTAGTCGAGTGTTTTCAGAAGATGGTGTTTTGAGAAGATGGGCTTCCAGAAGAAGATGGATTCGATTCTTTAAGAGAAGAAGATGGATACGATTTTTTACATTGTATAATCAATCAGACAACGCATAAATGAATTTTGGTTGTCTGATAGTCTACACCTGAAATTTAGAGACCCAACAAGCAAGTCTCCCGCCTAGCTAGTGCGAATTACAAACTCAATTCTCCCGCCTAGGATTGCCATCTCACATTCACACAACAGAAATAGCACATTCTGTTGTAGGAGCTTACAAGCATTTCACCCAAAAATTGACCATTTTGGGGGTAATGACTCTCATTTTAAGGGACATCTATTTTTCTTCCAAACTTGCACAACACAAATAAAAAATGTGTTGTATGATAGTTTGTAATTTACTCTCATACAACGGATGCAACTATACTGTTGTACAAGTTGAGTCAAAATTTTGAACCAAATTTGAGCAAGGTGGGAGAGAATTTCTTTTTTCATTCAGACAACAGACAAATCCTTAAAACTGTTGTACAATAATCTTGGACCCAAAAAAATTGATGTACGACCTCCTTATACAACGCCAATCTCATTAAACCTGTTGTGTGAAGCAGTTTCAGTGATCACACAACGGAAATTTTTTTTCGTTGTCTAAAAAGTGTAGTGTGATACAGTTTTTGGCATAGTGTTTCTAGGGCTTGATTGCATGTTTGATAGGATTAATCTAGGTGCTTTCGCTTAGGTTAATTAGCATTGAAAAGTAAAATATGGGAAATCATTTGCTTTCGAATGTTTCACATGATCAACTCCTCTCTCATGACTTGGAAGAACAATTATAGGGTTTGAATCGAATTTGATTACATGGAATTGATTTTGATCTTTGTTCCTTGCGTTCCACCCTTGTATATATGTTTTTACGTTTTCTTTATTTTATTTATTTTAATTTTAATTTTAAGAATCCTAATCCCCCCCTTATTTGTGTTTACTTGTATATATTTATTCTTTATTTTATTTTTGTAAATAATACTTTATTATTTTAATTCTTTATTTGTTTATACAATTGTATATATTTATATTCTTTATTTTATTTTTGTAAATAATACTTTTCTTTATTTGTTTCACAATTACAAGTGTACCCTCAATCCCCGGAATAGAATGATCCCTATTTGCTTATACTACTAACGATATTTCAGGGTTAAATTATGCGCTTGCTTTTAGCGACATCAGTGGATTAGTGTGAGAAATGATGGAGAAAACATGATGATTACACCCTAAAACATGGAATGTTTTTGGGTGATGATGATGATGGATTTCCTACTCATTTACTTCAATTTTATCTCCACCGAAAGTTTAGATTCTGCCCAAGACTTCTTCATAACAAATATTCCCCCATGAATGTAGATTACCCTGGTAAAATTTCAGATCTTTTAGAAAGGTATTTTGGCCGGAAATGCTTCCAGAATACGTTCAGGTCCGACTTTCAGTTTTCGTCTTTTAGTCAGAACTTTGGACCGATCTTTTGAAGGCCTTCCACTTCTATCTGGATCTTGCACTCTTCATATGAAATGTTCCTTTGGGTGTCTAGAATGGATCTGGAAAGTTTCAGCTCATTTGAAGTTCATTTGGTCAGGCGGCCGCTCCTTCTTCCTTGCTTGGCTTGGTTTCTCCTAGCCGGAGTAGGAAAATGTGTAAAATTGACATTTTAGTACATTTCCATTTTTCTCCACCATTTATAGGTAAGTGTGGACCTAATGCTCATTTCACCATCATTTACTCCAATGTACCTAAGAAAATAGAAATTGAGTTAAAAATCGATTCGTTAAGGAATTAACTAAGCAAAATGTGAGGAATTAACTATTAAAATATCACATTAAAATGCTCCTATCAATTACCAAGCGTAATCAGCACCAACTAGGATCTGCTTCTTATTGTCGGAATGGCCAAAGCTAGTGTGACCTCCGGGGACACCGCAGGCCAGGATTTTGCCCAGGCAAAGCCTCAGGCCGAAACATGTCTTGACGCACCTTGCAAATACGATTTGTCAGGGAGGTCGAAAGCAGAGAACTGAAGTACATCAGTCTCACATCGGAAACAAAATGGTCTCTCTCTCTCTCTCTCTCTCTCTCTCTCTCTCTCTCTCTCTCTCTCTCCATTTATTACATATTTACTACTTACTTACTGCAACTCTATCAACATAAATACATTGAATTACTTAGGCATTAGAGGAGCAGAGATCGCCAACTGCGGTATCCCTCTTGATGCTAGTGTATTTTATTTGACAGGTTGTGGCATCGCTATCAACATAAATACATTGAAAGAGTCAAACTTCGAACCCATGTCCGTGATAACGAGATCAAACTCCCTCTAAATCCTGAGCATCAATTAACAGATTTTTACATGATTCCTTCTCCATATCACGTAACATGGAGAGTTTCATGATGAGTTCGTCAGTGAGCTGTGACCTGTTGGTAAGTTATAATTCGATCATGGTCCTTTCTTGATCCTCTTACACACACACAGCGACGACATTATGTATGTTTGGTGAATGCAAAAGTAGAATTTGAAAAATGAGAACAGCTAGAGTGGTTAAGACGTGATGCGATTATAGAAGAAATCGTTGGAGGACTTGTATATCTTCATGAAAATTCAAGGCTTAGACTATACATCGTGATTTGAAAGCTAGCAATATCTTGCTAGATGCCAATATGGATGCAAAAATTTCGATTTTGGAATGACAAGAATGTTTGGAGTTGATGATCAAACTCAAGGATTCACCAAAACAATTGTTGGTACGTACTTAGTAAGTCTTGATCTCTTTCAATACATACCAATTAATTGTTAGTCAATTATAAATCAATTATTAGTCTTGACTCTTTGAAATTCATATGTTGTTGGAACTATCTTGCACATGTAATTAGTGGCTACATGTCTCCAGAATATATAATGGAGGATTATATTCTGTAAAGTTTGACATTTTCAGCTTTGAAATACTCTTGCTAGAGATTTCTAACAAGAAGAAATAACTTTCTAGCGTTTCATTAGACAAATTGTCCACCGATGCTCCTCAATTATGTAAGCTGATAGGAGCATTTTAATGCGACGTTTTAACTGCATTTCCCTACATTTCTTACGTTATTTCCTTATTAAAACCCTGTTTAGGAAAGTTTCCATTCTTTGATTGGGAAAGTTCCTATTTGTAGAAAGTTTATATTTTTGTAGTTTCTATTTATCATTTTTAGTAAGTTTCCATTTTCAGTTTAGGAAAGTTGCCATTTTTCATTTTAGGAAAGTTTCTATTTTTCTTATTAGTTTCTATTTTAGGACCTTCAAGCAAGTGGAAAATCTTGAGGAGGAAAATCAAAGTTGCAACCAAGTGGAAAATCTTGAGGAGGAAAATCAAAGTTGCAACCAAGTGGAAAATCTTGAGGAGGAAAATCAAAGTTGCAAGCAAGTGGAAAATCTTGAGGAGGAAAATCAAAGTTGCAATCAAGTGGAAAATCTTGAGGAGGAAAATCAAAGTTGCAAGCAAGTGGAAAATCTTGAGGAGGAAAATCAAAGTTGCAACCAAGTTGAACAAGTGATAAACAAGTGGGAAGATATTTTTTACAAATTTGTCTAACATATCTAGCCTTTCATTTATGTTCATCTCCACCCTCCATTCATCATTTTTTGGGCTATAAATACACTTCTCCTCTCACTCTCAAAACACATTCCTTCATCCATTTCATCTTCTTGTCTCACCATTTCCTCTCCATTTTCCTTAGTCACCAATTCCTTCATCCATTTCATCTTCTTGTCTCACCATTTCCTCTCCATTTTCCTTAGTCACCAATTCCTTGATCCATCTCATCTTCTTTGTCTCTCCATTTCCTTTCCATTTTCCTTCTCCATTCTCTAGTTGCAAAGTTCTGCATTTTCAAGCAAGGAGAGGAAGAAGAAGAAGGAGCCGTGAAGATCATATCCTCCATCATCCACCTTGAAGGCTTGCTTCCAAGATTCAAGATCCAACTATCTAGCTCTCCATCTCCATCTCCACTCACGGTGTAATTCGTTCCTTTTCCTTGTAACCTTTTTGGTTTCCTTGTTTGATTTCGTATGAACTTGTTTCTAGTTAACAATAATGTTTAGGGCAAAGTTTAAGCCCAATTTCTATGTTTAAATAAAGTTTTCGAATTCCATAATTGTGATTCTAAGTTGCTTATGTGAGTTTGTTCGATTGAATTTGCTTGATAGAAAACTTTTATATGTTTATCTTATTTGGGTCGACACTCATAGGATTTGCATGTAATTGGTGCTAGGTTTAAGAACATGAAATCGACTTTTCGTTTTGTGTGAACTTGAATCAAAGTAGTAAAGGTTTTGCACAAAAATCGAATTCAATTGAAGAGGATTGCAATTAGGTGGACTTTTCCATAACTAAGTTGTACACTTGAGTTGATAACCTTTCTCTATGTCTAATGCGTTGAACATGTCATGATTGACTAGCTTTCTAGGGCTTGATTGCATGTTTGATAGGATTAATCTAGGTGCTTTCGCTTAGGTTAATTAGCATTGAAAAGTAAAATATGGGAAATCATTTGCTTTCGAATGTTTCACATGATCAACTCCTCTCTCATGACTTGGAAGAACAATTATAGGGTTTGAATCGAATTTGATTACATGGAATTGATTTTGATCTTTGTTCCTTGCATTCCAACCTTGTATATATGTTTTTACGTTTTCTTTATTTTATTTATTTTAATTTTAATTTTAAGAATCCTAAACCCCCCCTTATTTTTGTTCACTTGTATATATTTATTCTTTATTTTATTTTTGTAAATAATACTTTATTATTTTAATTCTTTATTTGTTTATACAATTGTATATATTTATATTCTTTATTTTATTTTTGTAAATAATACTTTTCTTTATTTGTTTCACAATTACAAGTGTACCCTCAATCCCCGGATAGAACGATCCCTACTTGCTTATACTACTATGATATTTTTAGGGTTAAATTATGCGCTCGCTTTGAGCGCGTCAATTTTTGGCGCCGTTGCCGGGGATTGAAAAATCACTTGCTAAATTGTGTCATTTATTGTATATATTTTTTGTATATAAATTGTTTAAAACTTAGTTTAAATTAACTAGAATATTATTTATATTATTGAACACGAATTTTAATTGTAGGTTGTAAATTGAGAGGAATAGGTGAAGTCTCTTTTGTTAATATTGGCCTAAACCCCTTATTGGTACCTAGCTCAGGTCCATTAAGGTTGAGGGCGGCTTTTATTAACACTTGTTGAACTGTCTTCACACTTATGAACTTTTTCATCTTAGTAAGTATAGCCTATGTGGAATGGTGTCTAGGAAGGGGACAACGTTCATGACGGGTTTTTGAATCCAGAAGTGCTTGCAAATGGGCATAAAGCACAATGTGGGAGTAGCTCATGCCAAAATGGATTTTTCCTCTCGTGTTCGTCCTCCCCCACCTGGCCATTTCAGTAAGGTTGCCCAAACGATTTGAAAGGGAGTTTGAGTCTAGGCGACTATACTTGGGCCGCACGTCCACTTGATTTACCGCTTGGAATTTGATTCGATATCAATAATGTTTATAACAAAAGAAATACTTGTGAATACTCTATACTTGTAAATTATTTTGTTGTTTCACACTTTAAACTTGTAAAAATACTTTTCACGTTTTATACTCACTTGAGTACTTAACTTGTGTCTTATGTACAATATACTTGTTAATTATACTTGTAGTTTGTAATTAATAGTTATACTTGTTTTTATTTTGTATTTCTTTATTAATTATAGTTACTAACTTTATTTAATGTAGGTACTGTCTGGCTGCAAGACGTAAAATACAAGCGCTACTTGAGAGGCAACCCAATTCAGAATATAATCAGATTTGCTTTCTCTTTCCCTATTTCTTTTTATTTTTCAATTTTTCTCTATTGTTTTTATTTTAGGATTTGTTTTCGTAAATGTCTTCTATCTATGCTTACTTATTTCATTGCATGCTTTTAATTGATTACATTGAAGATAATGCAATATTTAAGTGTGGGGGAAGAGATTTATATTTTTGTCTTTCATTTTGAGTCCTATATTTATATTTGCCTTTTATTTTTGAGTCCTTTATAAAAATAAAAAATAAAAAATAAAAAAAATAAAAACTGCATTCATTCAGTCTTATTAAATTCAGCTTTTTACAAACAAAAAAATTAAAAAAAAAATTAATAATAAATATAAAATAAAAATTTTTTTATACACTATACTAAACCATGTCTGCATCTCCGTAGGAGTTGAGGCTGAGCTCAAGGGAAATGCGAGAGCCACCGCCATAGCCGCTACCTCCCTCGGAAGTAGTCTTCATGTTGCCAAAGATGTCCTCACCATGCATGGGGAATAGTGGAAGGGTTTCAATCTCCTGGTGATCTCCTCCTCGTTGTTCCATGAAAGATTGTCCTCCTGTTGTGCCAAAGGAGGTAGTACTGGTATTAGTGTTGAATGGTGAGGAGGAATATGGGTCAACACCATAGCTGACACGTGACCCAAAGTTTAGATCAATGGATCTACCATCATCAGTAGAACTAGTGGATCCAAAATTGAGATCGAGAGATCCACCAATCGGAACGTTCCGAAATTCCTTCAACTTCTGCCTCTCACGAGCCTTGAGGTTCTGGAACCAAAAGAAGACGTTTTTGTCCTCGATCTGCCCATACTGTTTCAGATGAAGGCAGATCTCTTGAATCTGCTCTGGAGTTGGGTACTTAAAACCCTTATCATAGTAAAGGCCCTTGAGGATTCTTAGTTGAGGCGGTGTGGGAGCCCACCGGTTACTACTCTCGGCTGCTTGGATGCTTCCTCCCTCCTCGGTTGGTTGCTGGGCTTGTAATTCCATTTGTTGCTGGGTTTGTAACTCCATTAGTTGCAGAGTTCGTGGTTCCATGTTGATGAAGAAAGGATTTGAGTTTCGAAAGAAAGGCTAAAGGGTAGAGAGAGAAAGGCTGGAACTCAGAAGAATTTTCTTTTGGAGTGAACAGTCGCTCAGAATGCACCTATTTATAGAACGAGTGAGCAGATCTCCACCGTTGGATCGACGATCTCTGAGATTAAATCTACGCGTTGGATTAAAGTCACCCGCAAACACGGAAAAGCTGTTGCCGCGTGGAAGACACGTGGGGGAACCAAACGAATCTCGAGGAGCTGTGACAGACAAGCTACAGCAGAAAGCAGGTTTAATTGCCGTGAATCAAGGAAAAGAAGGACGCGTGGGGGAATCAAACGAATCTCGAGGAGCTATAGCCGAAAGTATGCCATAAATCCAGGAAAAGAAAGGAATATTTACACGTGGGGGAGTTTCTTGGGCCGTGAACTGTCATAACTCTTCTCCTTCCCGGAGAAGCTTTGTTAAAACTGTGTGCCTGTTGAGATTTCTACCCTATTTTGTGCTTCATATATACATCCTTTTTTGTCTCCTCCAGATTTTACTAAGGTTTGTCTAAACGTGCAGTTTCAAATTCCTTCTACTTCCTCATGCCTCGAACCAAGGTTACCCCTCGCAGGGGCGTCAATCAACGCCGTGTTCTCTCTTTGGAAGAAGAAGGTCGTCAAGCGGCCACTAGAGCTGGGCTTGCTCGTCCATGGGACCATCGTCCTATCCGTGAGCGTACCCGCAGTCCCCCTCCTCTGCCTCGTCGCTCTCCCAGACTGCATCCCGGAGAGTCTTCTTCCTCACCAGCTGCTCGTGCTCCTCGCCCTATGGCCACCCTGGAAAGCTTGTCGGATTCGATTGATGATTTGCGTTCCTCTCTCCGCGATGGTATTATAGTGACAGATTGGAGAGTCAATTGCATGATCGATTACATCTCTGAGATGAACTGCTCTTTGATCCGCTGTCACACTGCAATAAACAAGCTTGCTCAGGAAGTCAATAACTTGCAGAGTTATCCTCCTGGGTTTCCTCGCAAGGACACTACTGCATCACAACATGAGGACCCGCCTCCGAAGGCTGAAACCAGCAAGAGGGCTGCCACTCGCCCGCATACCGCTCCTCCAAAGGAGTAAATGGAAGTACAAGTCTAGGCTGAAAGACTTTAAACATTAAGCGCTGCATGGGAGGCAACCCATTTCAACTGTAGCTGTGGAGGAGCCATCAAACGCAGATTTGCTTTCTTGAACTCTTCCTTCTATTTTATTTTCATGAATTTTAGGTTGTTTTAGGTTTCGTTGTGTTAATTTTCTCTTCTATGCTTGATTTATGCTTTGCATGATTTATATTTGTTTATACATTGAGGACAATGCATGAGTTAAGTATTGGGGAAGGGTTATTGCTTTATTGTGTTTTTAGTAGTTAGTATATAAAAAAAAAAAAAAATAGTTGATGTTGGATTGTGTTTTTTGTGTTTTTAATTGATGTTGTGATACACTAAGGTATATTGGATTAAACATAGTCTTGAAAAAGGGTAGCTGTTTCAGTCCCATTGCACATCGAGACTCCCTGTTCCCGTACCTAAGTGTTGAAATTAAATTAAATTGTTGAAAAAGAAAAAAAAATTTACTTTTGTTTTTGTTTTTGAGTCTTAGGATGCCCTTTCAACTGTCTAAGATGATTCTATATCTCTGAAATCATGATTAAAAGAGGATCACAAAATTGAGATGATTTTTAAAATGGTATTCTTTGGTTAATTGAGATATATGAAAAATGCATGCATGTGTAGTGGATATGGATTTCGTAACCTTGGTACAGAATATGAGCATGTTAGGATGAATTTTGATTCATAAAAGCCCATGTGAGATATTTGAGCCATGTCCCTTTTTCTTGGAGTGATAATTGAAAAATATATTCTTAATTTCTTGGCGATGTTTTGATGATCTCATTACTCTTTCATTTGATTGATTGCTTGCCATAGATTAAGTTTGATGGACTAGAGAATGCTAGAATTCACTCTTGTGCTTGTTGAAACGTTATATCAATACATGGCCCTGATTCTGGAAGGGATAGAGGCAACCTAGGAATTATCACCATTGCCAAATAAGCATGTGTCCCTATTTGTGCCCGTCATGGGACTCCCTTAGATAAACCCCTTTGAGCTTACATTAAGCCTTTTCTTTCATCACCCTTAAATCCTTAACCCTGAACCTTAGTATAGCTACACTCCTACCCTTTGTTCTAAAAACTTAGTGGAGCTATATTTTGGGACTTTACACTATGCCAAAAAAGCCTTCAGACGACACACCTCAGACGACATAAGTTTTGTTTTATGTCGTCTGAGTTTTTCAGACGACATAATTTTTTTTTCTGTTGTCTGAATATACACTTAAACCATACTGGTTTAATTTGGAAAAATGGTGAGCATTCAGACGACACATTTGTGTAGTTGTAGAAGGTGGTGATTTCCTATCTCAAATTTGGAGAAATGGTGAGCATTCAGACGACACATTTGTGTAGTTGTAGAAAGTGGTGATTTCCTATCTCAAATTTGGAGGGAATATCAAAAGTTGACCGAGTCTTTTCCCTCTCAAATAGCCACGCCCTATTTGACTAGATTGTGACATTCAGACAACATTTAAATGTTGTCTAAATGTGGGGATTGTTTTAAAATTTCCCAAGTTATTTTGACTTGTGCTATTTGACATATATCCCTCGCAATTAAGTCACTTTCGATCTGTCCTTGCCTTGTCATCACATACTAGATCTCTCAGCTCGACCTAGAACGTTAACCCGGCCGCAAAAGCCCAAACACCAACCTCGCTCTCTCCGACCTGACCTCGTCCTTCAACGACCCGAGCCACCTTCAGCTCCTTCACCGACCCAGAACTGCCTCGATCGACGACGACCACGATCTCCTTCAGCGAGCTCCCCGACCTCGTCCTCCCCGACCTCATCCTTCAACGATCCGAGCCACCTTCAGCTCCTTCACAGACCCAGAACTGCCTCGATCGACGACGACCACGATCTCCTTCTTCGAGCTCCTCCGACCTCTTTGTACGACCTGAGCTCGTTCTCCGACCCGACCTCGTCCTTCAACGATCCGAGCCACCTTCAGCTCCTTCATCGACCCAGAACAGCGAACTCCTTCAGCGAGCTCATTCAATGACCTGACCACGAACTCATTCTCCTACCTGAGCTCCTCATTGTCCGACTTGAGCCGGCCCGAGGTCGTTCTCCGACCTGAGCTCCTTCTCTGACCATCGCCTCCTCCAGCTCATTCTCCAACCATCGCCTCCTCCAGCTCGTTCTCCAACCATCGCCTCCTCCAGCTCATTCTTCGACCTGAGCCGTATCGAGCTTGTTCTCCAACCCGAGCCGCCTCGAGGTCATTCTCTCTCTTCTCTTCACCAATACAATCACTAATTAATCTTTTCACCACGGAGGTAACATTTAAACTTAGTATCTTACGAATTTCAGATTGAATTGATCCTTTTTTGAGTTATTGGGTTATAAAAAGATTATTTAGGTTGTTGTTTGGTCTCTGGGGCTGGTTTTTTTAGATCCGAGATAAACAAATGATTCCAACGTTTGATTTGTGTTAATGGGTTTGTGATTGATCCACCAGAGCATTGTTGGAATCGAATTAATTGTTGGTGGGCTTGGTTGGGTTGGCTGTATATCTTTGGATGTATCTAGTTATCACCTTAGAGCAGGATCGGCTTGTGAGCTGTAGCCAACTTGTTTCTGGGTTTTCTCAGAATTCGATTTGCTTCCACTTGGTTGTTTGGTTAGCATGGTTTAATATAGCTTGAGAAATTTGATTTGGGTTTGTGAATTCTGATTTGTTTTTAGAATCCAAATGAATTTTGATTGCAGGAAATAAGCTAATACATGAATTTTGGGGTCAGTTCCGGGCTTAACTTTTGTTCTTTAAGCTGATGCTGTTTTTGAAGATTATGATTTCCGGGCTTAACTTTTGTTCTTTAAGCTGATGCTGTTTTTGAAGATTATGATTTCCGGTGCACTGGCTTCTGGCAAAGGAACTCAGTGTGAATTGATTGTCAAGAAGGTAACCATTTTCATAGGGATTGTAATTGGAGACTAGGGAACTAAGTAGTTTACATTTTCATTGCTAGGATTGATATATGCATCATTTATCTCTATCATATCTCGATTCTCACTCTCTCCATCATCTTCTGACTTTCTTCATCAACCTTAGTCTCTACTTCGGCTTTCACATCCAGATTAATGGAGCTCTGCAGCGACTAGTAGAGCTATTTTCGATTCGGATATTGGTAAGCAACTTAGGGTTTCAATCGTTTTTTAGTTTTGGGTTTCAACTGGGTTCAATCGATTTTAGTGTTTGATTTCGATTCGGTTTTTTTTGTTTCTATTTGGGGATGGGGCGATTGAATATCATTTTTCCTTTTATCCTCGATTCGGTGTTCCGATTACTGAAAACCCAAATCTCTCTCTCTCTCTCTCACTCATTCTCTCTCTCTGTGTCACCCTCCTTGACAGTAGACGGCGGCGGAACGGTGAAGGTTCATTGAATCTTGTCTTGGTGTTAGTTTTCTTTGGAATTTTGTTGAAACAGACGAAAAGAAAAGAAGAAGAAGAGGAGGAAGAAGAGAAGAAGAATAGGGAGACGGGAAGAAATTGATGCTCAATTCCAACAGAAATTGAGTAAACTGATCATCCTAGGTATTCTTTGATGGGTTTGAATTTGTTTGATTTATTTTTTTGTCTGTCTCTCATCTTTTCCATTATTATACATAACCGTTTTGGTTTTTCAACTCTTTCATTTCATTGTTATGTGCATTTCTGTTCGGTTAAGCACTTATTTGTTGGGTTTTTGTGAGAGAGTGTTGGGTTTGTGTCTGATTTGGTGTTTTTGTGAGAGAGTGTTGGGTTTGTGTCTGATTTGGGCGAGAAGGTGGAGGGTGATTTTGGAAGAAATGGAAGAGAAATTCACAGCTAAAGACTAAGGGGTGGGTAAGCTATTGATTCTGGACTCAAGTATTGGCTTTGATTTTGTATGTTGGATCCCTCCAACTTACTTATGAATGATCGTATTGTATGATTTGGTTTGTAAATAATCCGATTGATTTGTGGGGTAATCGTTTAGGTTGCATCGTTCTTTTTTGGGGGGAGGGATTGGTACTGGAGAAATTGTAACTTGAAGGGAAGAGTTGTCTTCTTTTGGTTCAATCTAGTGAAAATTTTAACTCATGGTGGTTATCAAAAGAAGAAGAAGAAAGAAAATTCTTGAGTGAGGGTGTTATATTTGCTGAATACTTGAGAAAGAGAGCGGTTTTTCCTTTAACTACCTTTCTTTTACTGGTACTGATTCATTGGAAGATCCAACTGGATCTTAGTTTTCTGATGGAAGATTTGTTATATTTGCTACAAATGGATGGAAAGTTCCAGCCTTGACATATTTTGTAGAATTTTGCTCTCTTGAATTTCTTAGGAAAAGTATATGACTGAAGGGTGAAGCTATGGAGTTCAATTTTTAGTTTAATCATATTTACTTGTTTTGCATTCTTGATATGGATTAAATATCTCTTAAAGATGGATAATGGATACCACTTGTTTCTCCAAGTTTAAATTATTTGTACTGTGCTGTTAACACTGGGGAAATGGCAGACTATATTGTTCCTTTCTTAACGGTGCAAATGCATTCTGATCTAAAACTGAGTTTCCAGTCCTTTGTGTCCCTGTAATTTGGGGATTTTCCATATTTGTGGATCATGTGAATGCACACAGTGATAGCTATGGTTGCATTATTATATATAAATCTTAACTGCTCACTATTTCTGCAATTCTTTTCCATATTAGGTATTGGGTTGTAGTAGTATAATATTTAACTGGTGTGAGTATGTCTCATTGGAGGCTTTACAGAGAATACGACCTTGGGTGAGATTTTTTGATTTTTTTTGGTTGGAAAATTGATATGGGTCTGTTATTGATTAGGGATAGCGAATTACGTTTGGAACTAACATAGAGAATTATTGGTAATGTTAGTAAGTGATGGGGCTTACTAAAACCAGATTCACTTTTTCTTTGTGCTTTGTCAACTCCGAAATGATTTTAATTTTGATGGTACAGGTATAAGGCAAGGACAACAACTGCTCTCAAAGTTCCAGAGTTTTAACTTGAGAGTGATCCTCTGTCTATTTATACTCAAATATGTAATAGTGCGTTGCTAAGGTACTTTCTTTTTCCTCAATATTTACTATTTCCAAAACTGGTTTTTTTTCTTTAACTTTTTCAAAGATTCATTTCTGTATAAGTAAGGTATGCTTGCAAGGAAAGACAAGATAGAAGGAAACTGTGTGGCCCTGCATCTGTGATACATATAACAATTAATAGTTTTCTGTATTATCTTGAGCTTAGTATTTTTCCTTCCCATTTGGTTTATGGTTAATGTTTTTCATCAAATCCCTTTAAAATGCTTTATCAATAATTATTGTCATAATTATTGTCAATAATTATCAAAAATTGTTTTCTGAAATCAAAATTGTGCATTTGAGAAAATAGTGTCAATATTTGAGATTGAACTTTCTCCTGTTCCGTCTGCTGCTGAATAATTAGCCCAGGTCTAGGTCTGTTTTCTAGGTTTGTTTAGTGTGTTTTTAACTTGAAAGTTTGCTCTGGTAAAATGGCTAGCTTCCTAAGCAGTTTACTAGCATTAGATGGCAGTCAAAATTGGCTATTCCATTATTTTTTGGTTTAAGACTGAGCTTATTATCTTAACGCTGCACCTACTTTGATTTGGCCTGTATTAACTTGCAAAAATACAGTTCACATCCGAACTGAAAGGCACATTTAATGAGGTTGCAAATGTCTTCCAAGACTGATTCTAGCTATGATAGAAGGGTACAGATAAATTTATAAAAGAAATCTCTTGTTGTATGCCTAATTTAGGTTTAATTTGTACTGGGGATGGTTTATTTTCAGTGCAAAAGTACAATTTAGCCATTTCTTAATTAATTTCCCAATCTTTTATCTCTTGATGTATGCCTAATTTAGGTTTAATTTGTTTAAATCTTGTTGTCTTGTATTTTTTTGGTTATAATCTTGTTGTCTTGTATGTTTAAGTATTTAACCTGCATATAGCCTTTATATATTTTGGCTATAACTAATTCTATATTTTCCCCCTCTTTTTTGCAGCGTTATGTTGACTTTGGATTACAGCTTATAGGCGCTGATCTTATGTCAATACTTGGCCTTTACAAATTTGTTCAGGTATAATGACTTTATGTGGATGTCATTTTTAGATGTGTAGCTAGCCCCATGTAGAAAATACTTGTGCACTTGCTAAGCCCATGAGATCCATGACTATGAAAAGGAACTGCCATAGTTCTTATGTTTTGTAACATGTTTCTTCTGTTTTGTTGGCCTTGATAGGGAAACTTGGTGGAACAAAAGGATTTGCGAAGGAAGGCTCACTGCTAGTACTAGTGTAGAGAAAAACAGAAGGCTTTTTTTCTGTAAATTTCTGGTGAGTTTTCAATGTTTGTGCTTTATACATTATGTAGTTAGCAACTATCTAATTATCCTTTTGTTCATATCTTTGCCTACACAAAATGATTATATGTTTACTGCTAGCTAGTTGAGTATAATCATAAGTTCATTTTTATTTCTTGATAGAATATTGTATTACTTTGTATAATAAAAGTTTGAGCATGGAATGAAATCTGATCATTAGAATTGTCATGGATCGATGTAATTGGTGCAGCTCTATGTGAATGAATTTGTACGTGTTAAGACCACTCTTAGTAGTACTAGTCTTAATGAGTATATTGTATAGTAAAAGTATAAGCAACGGTATCTTTGACATAGAGACAATATTTAAGTGTGTTTTGTTATATATGAAGGAACCTAAATATTTAAGATGGATAAGTCATGGATGCATGCTGATAGAAGGTCAAAGAAGTTTGAGCTAGGAGTAGCAGAGTTTCTCAAGTTGGCCGAGTCTAATGCCAATAACAAAAACAAGATTTCTTGTCCTTGCTTGAAATGTAGTAACACGAAGGGATTTTCTGTTGGAGTTATTAAGGATCATATATTTTGGAATGGTATTAATGAGAGTTATAAGCATTGGAGGTGGCATGGAGAACCTACTACATCTGCTATGAATGACAATAGAGTTGAATCTGAAACTGTAGATTGGGAACCTGGGATAGGGGAGAATGTTTGGGGCTTTGGAGAAAGTGAGGATGAGCAGATTTCCGAAGACTCTAATGAGTTTTTGAAGTATGTAGAGGATGGGGATCAACCTTTGTACCCAGGTTGTACGAAGACAACCAAGCTGAATGGTCTGATTCAGACCTTCAATTTGAAAGCAAAGCATGGAATGACCGATGCTTGCTATTCAGATATGCTTATCATGATTGGGGGTCTGCTTCCTGAAGGGAATCAGGTTCCTTTGTCTTTGTATGAAGCGAAAAAGACACTTAGTGCTTTAGGGATGGAGTATGAAAAAATTCATGCATGTCCTAATGACTGCATCTTGTATAGACAGCAGCATGCAGATGCTCTTATCTGCCCCAACTGTGGTGTTTCAAGGTGGAAATTGGGTAGGGATAAAACTGTGAAAGAAGGGATACCAGCAAAGGTTTTATGGTACTTTCAACCAATCCCAAGGTTCAAACGAATGTATCAATCGACCAACACAGCTAAGAATCTTACTTAGCATGAGTATGGTAGAAAGAAAGATGGAATGATGCGACACCCAGCTGATTCTCCTACTTGGGAATTACTTGACAAACAATATCCAGAATTCAGTAGCGACCCTAGAAACCTCATACTAGCCCTATCTTCTGATGGATTTAACCCGCATAGTTCTCTAAGCAGCAAGTATTCTTGTTAGCCAGTTATACTGGTCACATATAACCTTCCTCCATGGCTTTGTATGAAGAGGAAGTTTATGATGTTGACATTGTTAATATCGGGACCAAAGCAACCTGGTAATGATATCGACATCTACTTGCAGCCATTAATAGATGATCTGAAAGTATTGTGGGATGGGGTTGATGGAGTATACGATGCACTAAGAGGGGACTACTTCAAATTGAAAGCGGTCCTGCTGTGGACTATTAATGACTTTCCCGCATACGGGAACTTGTCTGGTAGCATTGTTAAAGGATACAATGCTTGTCCAATTTGCCTTGACCAGACTCAACCTTATAGGTTAAAAAGAGGTAAAAAAATGGCATTCATGAGGCATCGCAGGTTCCTACCTAGACATCATCCGTATAGGAAACAGGCTGTTGCTTTTGACAACACCGTAGAGGAGGACCTACCTCCTCTACCATTAACCGGAGAGGAGGTGTTTGCTAGAGTAGAGGGTCTGAATTGTGTGTGTGGGAAAAAGAAACGCTCTCCTCCTGCCAAGGTTGTTGAAGACCAAGGCAAACCTTGTTGGAAAAAGAAGTCTGTCTTCTTTGAACTAGAGTATTGGAAATATATTCCGGTACGACATAATCTCGATGTCATGCACATCGAGAAGAACTGTTGTGATGCCATCATTGGTACGCTGCTGAACATTCCAGGGAAGACAAAGGATGGGGTTGCAGCGCGTTTGGACATGGTGGAGATGGGTATTAGGTCTGGTTTGAACCCAGAAGTTGGTGCCAAAAGGGATAAATTACCTCTAGCTAGTTGGAACTTGATGCTTGGTGAAAAAAAAAAGTTTGTGGCTCTTTTTTTGAAATGACGGTTCCTGTTAGGTTTTCGTCAAATGTAAGGAATCTTGTCTCTATGGAGGATTTAAAACTTGCTGGTCTGAAATCGCATGACTGTCACACTATCATGCAGATTCTTCTTCCTGTTGCTTTACGTTCTGTTCTTGAGAAGCCGGTTAGGTATGCCATCATCCGCTTCTGCCTTTTCTTCAAGGCAATATGTGCTAAAGTGATCGATGTTTCGAAGCTGGAAAAAATGCAAGCAGACTTGGTTGTTACTGTTTGCTTATTGGAGAAGTACTTCCCGCCTTCATTTTTCGACATTATGATCCATCTAACTGTGCATCTCGTAAGAGAAGTTCAGCTTTGTGGTCCAGTATTTTTTCGGTGGATGTACCCCTTCGAGAGGTACATGAAAGTCTTTAAAGGGTGGGTTAGATGTCGAACGCATCCTGAGGGATGCATAGCAGAGTCATATATTGTCGAAGAGGCTGTTGAGTTTTGCACTGAACGTATGCTTACTGATGCTTCTACTGCTGGAATCCCTGAAAGTTCCAAACCACGAGCCCGTAATGCATCCAAACTGCTATCAGGCGCTACCATGATTTCTGTCTATGGCAAGGAGATGCATCAAGCACATCTGTGTATATTGCAGAATACCGAGGATGCAAGTCCTTATTTCATGTAAGTCATAAACTTTTAATTATCATCAGTTTTCCTACAGTCCATGAATTGATTCAATATTTTGTTACTTAAATTATTGAGTTTTGTGTGTTTGATATTCAGTGAACATCTGGAATTGTTGAAGCTTCTCAATCCAAGGTTTTCCAAAAATGAAAAGTGGCTGAAGGATAAACAAAACCAGACCTTTGCTGTCTGGTTAAAAGAGAGGGTATGTGATCATATACTTGATTGTTAATATATAAGTTGAAAAAAATAAGATTTCAACATTACGCTAATGTAATCTATTATTGATTTGAAGGTTTCAAATGAACTGCAGTTTCCGGACAATAATGTTTCGGAAACAATGAGGTGGATGTCAAGTGGACCGAATCATGTAGTGCCGACCTTTAGTGGATACCAGGTTAATGGTGTTGATTTCAATACTAAGGAGCGGGACAATGTGCGATCAGTGCAAAACAGTGGGGTTTTTTTGGTGGCTGATGCAATGCAAGTTTCTAGTGCAAAGGATAAAAATCCCAAAACTAATGATATGGACTTCTATGGTGTCATACAACAAATATGGGAGCTGGACTACTACAAGTTTAGGGTACCGTTGTTTAAATGTGATTGGGTTGAGAATGTTAGGGGCATTAAAGTAGATGAACTAGGGTTCACATTGGTAAATCTGAATAGGAAAGGTCATCTTAATGATGCTTTTGTCTTAGCTAGCCATGTTAAGCAAATATTTTACATTGAGGATCCCCTCGATGCTCAATGGTCAGTGGTAGTAAGGGTGCCAGATAGAGACTATCAAGGGGCTGATTCGGATGAGGAGTTAGAAGATATTGAAGTAGAACAACAGCCATTTGAAGCAACAATGCCATCCATCGAGACTTTTGATAATGTAGATGGTGATCAGCATAGCAATTATATGCGTCCTGGAGATGAAGCAATATGGGTGCAAAATGACTGCAATGAACGTGGCTGAGGGAAAAAAAACATTTAGTGAAAGTTGTTTGTTCGTGATTGATTTGTTTTAGAATGCCTATATATATGTACTGATGTGTTTGATGAAACATGTATATTAACACTTCTAATTATGTTAGTTATTTCATTGTCTTCTGTGTTGTTTAATTTTGAGTTGCATTGTGTTAGTAATTTCATTGCTTTATGTGTTTGTTATTTCATTGTTTTATGTGTTTTTGTTTCATTTGTTTATTCACATTAATTGTTAACATATAATATGGGGCTAACTGTGTTTATTGTGTATTGCAGGTCATGGCTCCATCTGCAAGCACATCGAAAGTTGCTAGATCTATAGCCTTAAGGATAAAGGCGGTGCAGATGAAACGTAGTAGAAAAACCGTATCTGAACCACCTATTACTTCTCCAAATCGTAAACCTGCTACCCCCAAGGAAGCTGAAGCAAGCCTGACAGAAGCCAACAAGGCTACCCTCCCTAGGAGAAGTCCGCGAAAACATAAAGCTACTCAGTCCAGCAAGGATGCATCCGCCAGGAGAAGTATGCCACCGCCTAAAGCAGGAAATTCCAAGAAGGCTGTGGCAGCAAAGAAGTCATCGTCCGGTCATAAGTCTGCAAAGAGCAAGTCATCAGAGGATTCTGATGATGATGATGATAACATCACTGGTGGATTGAGGTTGCTTAAGCGAGGGATGGTAACCATGAATAAAATTACTAGGCGACTGATTCGAGGAAAGAAGCTAAAGGTGAATTCTAATGCTGATGGGGAGCCAATTGGGAAGGCAGCTAAGGAGATGCAGTCATACATTGGGGTGTTGGCACGCACCAAGATCCCAATATCTATAAATGATTGGAGAAATGTGCCTTTGGATGAAAAAGACAAGATTTGGAATAGTATTCAGGTAAACAATCAGTCTATATATAAGTTGTTGCTAGCTGTTCACTGATTTACATTTCATTATTCTTATTTTTTTCAAAAAATAGTAATTAAAGCTATGATACTTTGTATTCGTTAATGTGTAGGATGCTTATGTGGTGCCAAAAGAATGGAAGAAATTGGTGATTACATCAGCCGGCCATAAATGGAGAGAGTTCAAGAGCAAACTAATGAACTGGTACATTATTCCCTATCTGGATTCTCCTGAACTTTTACAGTTCCCTCCAGATGATTATCGATCCATTGAGGTATCTGAATGGAATACGTTCGTGGCTGATAGAACTTCACAACAATTTCAGGTTTGTCTAATACCATACTTGGACAATGCAGTTGTGGAACAGTTTATGCATTATTAGTTAGTGTTTATGCAGATACTAAAATATAATGCATAATTCTATATATGCTTTATAGGTACTCCGTGAAAAGCAGAAAAAAAATAGGAAGGAGAATAAGTATCCTCATCGAATGTCACGGAAAGGATATGCTAACTTCCAAGAAGAACTGGTCAGTATTCGTCTTACAAATCTATTTACAATATATTTGTTATTCTTTTCGGTTTACACCAAACTGATCATGATGTCACACGTATCTATTCATATTTATAGGCTGAAAAAATACCGATTGAAGAATTGGATCGTGCTACGATGTGGATAAAGGCCCGGCAAGACAAGAGCGGCAACTTCAAAGGGCCAGCAGTGAAGAAGAAGGTCGAAAAAATTGTAAGTTCAGTTTTTTGTAATTGTTTTTTACTTGTTCTGCCTTTTTTTTTTCCAGGTTTTGTATCCTAAGGATAATTTTTGTGTGCTGTGATTGATGTCTATATCAGGAAGGTTTGAAGAGGAAAGTGTTTGAAGGAGAAATCAACCCTGAAGGAACAGATGATGTTCTGACTTTGGCGTTGGGAAATCCTGAGTATCCTGGTAGGGTACGTGGTGTTGGTGGCTTCGTCAACCCTTCGGCATATTTTCATCTACCTAAACGCCAAATGCTAAATGTAGAAGATAGTGTCAGGGTAAGTGTTAAGAAGATACTAGCAGAAGAGAAAGAAAATATCATTGCTCAGGAAAGAGCCAAATGGGAGTTGGAGATGGAGCAACAAATTGCTAGGGAAAGAGCCGCTTGGGAGGAAAGGTTTCAGAAGTTAGAAGCGATGGTTAATGGGAAAGAGATGCCAGCTGACTCACCCAAACCTGTGACACCGCTGAATGATTTAGGCTCTGGCCAAGGCAGCTGTTCAAGGCACCTTGAAAAGGCTGGTTTGAAAGCAATTGAAATTGAAGCTGCCAAAACTGCCAAGAAGAAGTTAGATTTAAGGGAGGACCAGCAGAAAGTAGTTGAGGAGAATGAAGTCTTTGTGGATGGGGAGCTGAACATCAAACTAACCTCGATTATTGAGGAGGAGGTTAGAAATGATTTAACTCCGAAAAAAAATGCAGTTGTGGAGCAAGTGCAAGTGCCTGTAATTAATCGCTACCCTAGCTTTACTTTCTTTTTCCTTACAATTAGTTTTCTTTTCTTTTTCTTTACAATTACATTTCATCAACCATATTGATGACATTGCTGCCTGAAATGTGACTAATGCTTACATATTTTTTGGTTTGAATTAGCAGGTTCAGTCCACCAATATTGTCCAGTCAGGGTGTAAACTTGCGATAGATTCATTGGACAACATAGTGGCTGAAGGAACGATCATTCAAGTGGATGTTGACTCCAGCAAGCAAACTATCCATGGTGTTCCATTGGCTGAGGAAAATGTCCGAGTATCGATCACCAAATCTATTGTTGCTAATGCTTTGCTACCAATTCCTATTAATGATGAGATTCTGTTTGTCCGCGATGCAATTGGTACATGCATTGCTTGGCCTAGAGACTGGGTTATACCCACTGCAGCTGATGCAAAGGTAATGTAGTTTGCTTAAATTCATTTTTAACCTTTTCATTCTTACCAAAATGACCATGTGAGCTGCTATATTACATGATATAGAAATACTAATCATGCAATGTTATTTTTTATATCAATTGCAGCGGGAAAAGATTAAGGTTGTGAGGAGGAAAAAGAAGGATATATATGATGATTTTTTTGATCATGATGATTTGGACAAGCTGCCACCCAATTTGCCTCCACCACTTGAGACGTTGGCCACATGGGCTAATGATAACTTGAAGGATGGGATCACCATCCACACAACCTTAGGCGAGGAATTATTTGGATATCTAAAAAAGGTCGCCATCTTCAGAAGGGATGTGTATGCCATGACCAACATGAAGGAGGTTTCTGCCGGCTGCATTGTGATGTATATGAGGTTTGTAATGCTTTTTAAATGAAGCTGTTAATTCAGTGTTATTGAATGATATTTTGAGACTTGTGGTTTTACAGCTTCCTTTATCAAGTGTTGAAGAAATCGAAGATGCTTGACATGATTGGCTTCGTAGATCCTGCTAATACTGGTATCATTGGCTGTGGAAATCCGACTGAACAGGCTCGTTCTTTGTCAGTTTCTTATGAAAGAGGGAAGCCTGGTCAGATTTTTTTGGTCCCCTATAATTCAGGGTACGAAAGCTTCATTCATGCATTTTTGTTTTTGTAAATATTGACTTCTGATCTCATAAATATAGCAATGCAAGTACCTAAATCAGATTCGTGTTGGTATTGATTATCATAAATTTGAATGCCAGCGGTCATTGGATGTTGACGGTGGCAAACCCCACTGAAGAAGTTGTGTATTTCATGGATCCGCTAAAGAGGCGACTCATCACCGGTGAATGGAGAACTATTGTGGACAAGTAAGTGCAGCTAGCTTGTTGGTTTTTTGTTGGTATTATGTACAAAACGGTTTAGTCCTCTTTTTTTTGGAGATATCGATTCTCAATTTATAAGTTGTTAGTTTCATCATAATTTTGTGTATTGTGTTGTTGTTGAAGCTCCATCAAAATATTCAATGCCCAAAAACATAGGAAAGGCCGAAAGACAGTTCAATGGAAAAACTGTGCAGTATGTGTTCCCCATCTAGCTAACTATTTATATTTGTATTTTTCCAGTTCAGGCGAGGTTTATTAGGTACTGAAAATATTTATTTGTTTCAGGGCATTCCGGAGCAGATGGGTGATAAGACTTGTGGTTATTGGATTATGCATTACATGAGGGATATAGTGGAGGACAAAAACCAAGAGTGGAGTGCTAAGGTAATCAGTAACTAATCTATTGTACTAGTGATTTATTGGATTAATCCATTGTGATGCATAACTAAGCTTCTGTCCTTGCAGTGGGAAAGAAAAGCAAATCACTATTACACAATGGAGAATGTTGATGCTGTCAGGGCAGAGTGGGCAAAGTATGTTATGAAGTTCAAAGATAACTAGTGCATGTGTAGGTTAACTAGTAGTTGAAGATATGTAGCACCAACTTTTGGACATGCAAAGTTGATATATATATAGGCCAGATTTTGATTGCAGTACTGCTAGCTATTTTGCTATATTGTTTAGTTGGTTGCCCACATTGTGTAGTGCTTTTGGTTTATTAGCAAGCAGTACTGCATGTATATATTTTGCTGGCTGCCCAGATTAGTAGATATGGGTCATTTAGAACTGATGCTAATCGATGATTAGGTTTGTGTACATGAGACGACAATGGTGGATTAATGGAAATTGCAATATGATTTTGGATGTGGATTTTATGGTTTCAGGAATAGCTAATTTTAATTTCCAGAATGCATGCATACCAATTGTACAGGGGACTACTAAAATGTGTCGTCACAAACTGCAAGCTACAACAAAAGCACACCAAAACGTGTGGTTGCAGCTGCATAGACACAACACAAAAACCAATAAGAAGTCTATTGTCTTTTTGACAATGAGACAACAGAAAACTGTAGTCTGAAAGGCAAAACAACAACATAAGTTAGTTGAAAGTATTGGCTAAAGTGTATAACAACAACAAATAAGTGTGATTGGATGTGATTACAGACAACATAAAACATATATTATTAGTGGTCCTTTTTACATTCAGACCACAAATATTTGTCGTCTAAATAATCTCAAACGACAGTAAATTGTCGTCGTAATGAGACTGACATAACAGAAAGAATATGATATCCATTGTCTAAACCATTTCCCAACATCACATATGTATAATTTCAAATCCTTTCACACAACACTTAAATGTCATACAAACCTAGCCTAGAACGACACTTAATTGTCCTCTGATGCTCCTTACAACCACATATAATTATCGTTTAAAGTAAATTAGCACAACCTTTAATTGTTGTTGTATGAGATAAGAGACTACATACGAGGTTTCATATTTCTTATTTAAGGGCATTCAGACCACACAAATAAGTCTTGCAAATATGCTTCACACAATAACATTTAAAAAATTCTGTGGTTGTTTTGTCTATCAGACAATACAAAACGGTTGTTTGAATGCTTTTAAAGATACAGATCACAATGTTCCCAAAATGCAAAACTCATCAGACAACACAAGATTTTTAGTTTTTTATGTCATCTGATTTTTCAGACGACAGAACACTTATGTCGTCTGATGCCCCCAAGAGACGACACCGTACTAGACGACACATTTTTGTTCGTTCAGACGACAGAACAGTTGTGTCGTCTGAAGGCCCTTTTGGCATAGTGTTACTTGAGGATTTGGCATTGAGAAAGAAGATTGAGAAGAGGTGAAAGTTCAAGTGTGGGGGTAGACTTGTCCATGAAAAAAAAAAAATTGTGAAAGCCGTGAAAAATGAAAAGAAAAGAAAAAAATTGTGTACGGCTAGAAAAGAAAAGAAAGAAAAATGTTTATGGATTTTAGTCCCCCATACTTAGTGATTTTGGAGTTTACTTTGAACTGAAGGCCCACTACAGAAAAATTTGGCCTTTGTCCATTCCACTATAGTTCTAGGGAAGTTTACAATGAAGATTTGGCCCAACATGAAGACATTAGGCCCTTTTATGTTACCTCTAGGGAAAGTGACGTTTTTGCAATGCCTTGGTGGATTTCTTGAGGTCTCTACATCTACATGTGCTCTGCTAGGTTTTTAGGACACTTTGATAAATCCTTACCTTTCATTTCTTTAAACCTTGAGCCTTAGCCCCATTACAACCTTTGAGAAGACCTTCTTGATCCTTAAGATGGGACAGCCCTTGATGTGGAGATGAGTTACAAGAGTTGAACCTATGGCTTGGGTCCATCCGTGCAAGTAATTGATATCCTTCATGAGATCTTTTCAAAAAAAATTATATTCACAAAGTGCTTTTCGTTTCTTATATATGTGAGCTATTTGATTGCCTCAAAATATTTTCTCTCACATATAATTGAGTGATTATAAGCTTTTAAGCATTGTCTTGAATTCTGAGAGAAGAAAGAGTGGATATACCTTGTGAGGATATGAATCATACTTGTTCGAAGCATGCTTAACAGAAACCATCACCATTATTACAACCAAGTCCTACTTTTGTATGTGTGGATTATATGTTTTAATTAACTCTTGAATATCTACATATTGATTCTTGGTTGAGTGCTAATCTTGATGTTGTGAAAGTAGAAGATTTCTGAGACAAAAAGTTGAAGGGCAATAGAGTCATTGTTTTTGTAGAGTCTTTAATTTTCGTTGAGTCTTAGTGTGTGTCTTAGTGTGATTTTGCTAAGGGACTAGCAAAAGCTAAGTGTGGGGGAATTTGATAGGAGCATTTTAATGCGACGTTTTAACTGCATTTCCCTACATTTCTTACGTTATTTCCTTATTAAAACCCTGTTTAGGAAAGTTTCCATTCTTTGATTGGGAAAGTTCCTATTTGTAGAAAGTTTATATTTTTGTAGTTTCTATTTATCATTTTTAGTAAGTTTCCATTTTCAGTTTAGGAAAGTTGCCATTTTTCATTTTAGGAAAGTTTCTATTTTTCTTATTAGTTTCTATTTTTAGGACCTTCAAGCAAGTGGAAAATCTTGAGGAGGAAAATCAAAGTTGCAACCAAGTGGAAAATCTTGAGGAGGAAAATCAAAGTTGCAATCAAGTGGAAAATCTTGAGGAGGAAAATCAAAGTTGCAACCAAGTGGAAAATCTTGAGGAGGAAAATCAAAGTTGCAAGCAAGTGGAAAATCTTGAGGAGGAAAATCAAAGTTGCAATCAAGTGGAAAATCTTGAGGAGGAAAATCAAAGTTGCAAGCAAGTGGAAAATCTTGAGGAGGAAAATCAAAGTTGCAACCAAGTTGAACAAGTGATAAACAAGTGGGAAGATATTTTTTACAAATTTGTCTAACATATCTAGCCTTTCATTTATGTTCATCTCCACCCTCCATTCATCATTTTTTGGGCTATAAATACACTTCTCCTCTCACTCTCAAAACACATTCCTTCATCCATTTCATCTTCTTGTCTCACCATTTCCTCTCCATTTTCCTTAGTCACCAATTCCTTCATCCATTTCATCTTCTTGTCTCACCATTTCCTCTCCATTTTCCTTAGTCACCAATTCCTTCATCCATCTCATCTTCTTGTCTCACCATTTCCTCTCCATTTTCCTTAGTCACCAATTCCTTCATCCATCTCATCTTCTTTGTCTCTCCATTTCCTTTCCATTTTCCTTCTCCATTCTCTAGTTGCAAAGTTCTGCATTTTCAAGCAAGGAGAGGAAGAAGAAGAAGGAGCCGTGAAGATCATATCCTCCATCATCCACCTTGAAGGCTTGCTTCCAAGATTCAAGATCCAACCATCTAGCTCTCCATCTCCATCTCCACTCACGGTGTAATTCGTTCCTTTTCCTTGTAACCTTTTTGGTTTCCTTGTTTGATTTCGTATGAACTTGTTTCTAGTTAACAATAATGTTTAGGGCAAAGTTTAAGCCCAATTTCTATGTTTAAATAAAGTTTTCGAATTCCATAATTGTGATTCTAAGTTGCTTATGTGAGTTTGTTCGATTGAATTTGCTTGATAGAAAACTTTTATATGTTTATCTTATTTGGGTCGACACTCATAGGATTTGCATGTAATTGGTGCTAGGTTTAAGAACATGAAATCGACTTTTCGTTTTGTGTGAACTTGAATCAAAGTAGTAAAGGTTTTGGACAAAAATCGAATTCAATTGAAGAGGATTGCAATTAGGTGGACTTTTCCATAACTAAGTTGTACACTTGAGTTGATAACCTTTCTCTATGTCTAATGCGTTGAACATGTCATGATTGACTAGCTTTCTAGGGCTTGATTGCATATTTGATAGGATTAATCTAGGTGCTTTCGCTTAGGTTAATTAGCATTGAAAAGTAAAATATGGGAAATCATTTGCTTTCGAATGTTTCACATGATCAACTCCTCTCTCATGACTTGGAAGAACAATTATAGGGTTTGAATCGAATTTGATTACATGGAATTGATTTTGATCTTTGTTCCTTGCATTCCAACCTTGTATATATGTTTTTACGTTTTCTTTATTTTATTTATTTTAATTTTAATTTTAAGAATCCTAAACCCCCCCCCCCTTATTTTTGTTCACTTGTATATATTTATTCTTTATTTTATTTTTGTAAATAATACTTTATTATTTTAATTCTTTATTTGTTTATACAATTGTATATATTTATATTCTTTATTTTATTTTTGTAAATAATAATTTTCTTTATTTGTTTCACAATTACAAGTGTACCCTCAATCCCCGGATAAAACGATCCCTACTTGCTTATACTACTATGATATTTTTAGGGTTAAATTATGCGCTCGCTTTGAGCGCGTCATAAGCCTCTACTATACGTTTTACTTTAATTAATTAGATTATACATTCTGTGAACTCTGACGTCTTCGATCAGCTTTGGAATACTCTTGCTAGAGTTTCTAACAAGAAGAAATAACTTTCTAGTATTTCATTATACAAATTGTCCACCGACGCTCCTCAATTATGCAAGCATCTACTATACGTTATACTTTAATTAATTATATAATACAATAATTGCTACATTGCTCAGATTAAGATTTGATGGATGCATGCAGGCTTGGCAATTATAGAATGAATGTAAAGTGTTAGAATTGATGGCGATTTTCACTTCCTTCGCCTCAATCTCCATGTCTTCTTCTTCTTTCTTCAGTTACATATATATATTTTAAGCCTTTATTGATTGTTGTTTTTCTCTTACAACATTCATATCTGGATAAAGAAATAGATTAGCGTATGACATTTAAGTATGAAAGACCAGTAAAATTCATAATTTTAGGATATGAATTGTCTGTATCATAGAGCCAAACATGATTTTGATCATTGAATCACATTTTATTGAATTTCTTGTGCTTTTGACTTCATATGCATTAATTTGAAAAATTACGACCGATGGTTTTGAGTATTTTCTCTTGGAGAATTCTTGAGTACCTTGGTGTTTGTCATACCCTCATTTTGTTAAATATTTTGGACCATTGAATTAGTAATATATGCAATGATTCAAAATATTTAACAAATTGATAACTTGTTTAGCCCTTAGCCTTTCTAATTTTGTTTTTGTTTTTCCCTTTAGGGTTAAGTTGGAACAAGAAGAAGCAAATTTTTTACACCAGGCAATAATTATGCTACTCATTCCAATAAGCAAAAATGTTAACACAAACTAGTAATTGAATTGAAAATAATAATAAAAACCTGATAAGAAGCTAGCTTTCCACACATTTCGATTGGACTTACAACTCCAGACACTGTGCACCGTGCCTTCTTTCTCAATCCCGCAGCGAAAGCATATATCATCAATACGTCTCCGTTTTAGGTTTGCACAGCTCCTTCCTTCCATTGAAGGCCACCGTCATCCCATTTGTATGTCGCCGGAGAAGAAGCCACACTGCACGGTTGCCGCTGACAGTTGTCTTTAACTCCAGTCATGAGAGCTGATATGTAAATTTTCTTTCCTTTATTTTGTTTTACTTTTTGTCAACTATTCTGCTACAACCCAGGTGTAACCCAGTTCTGGTAGAGCAAGTGTGAGTGTTGCTGGAGAGTAGCTTCTGCTGGTTTTCCGGCAACGGTGGCTGTCTTCCACGGGATCTTTTGTGCTCATTATACATTAAGTAATATTCTATGGGGTTCCCCAGAGCACGCCTCGTCAGAGTTCAAAGTTTGATGCTACTGCCACTTGGTTTTGTCTAGGCACGCCTCTAGTGGGTTTCACCGTTTCTGTCCTTTTTTATTTATTTTTGGTGGCTCTCCATGACGGTCTGCCCTTGGAGCTTCCTTGGTCCCCTTTCAGATGCACGGCCCCCAACCTCACCTTCTGTTCAGAAGATCCAAAAGCCAAAAACATTTGCTTCTGTTCTTGCGGGCGCCGACGAGAATAATTTTACCATAAGTCAGCTTCCATCTCCTATGATTCGAGGTGACACTGTGTTTGTCAAGATTAACGAGACGATCTACCAGGAGCAACTCAAGGCTTGTCGCACCAATCTTATTGGGCGTCTTCTTCTTCGGAAGGGTACCATTCCCCTGAAAACCGAATTGCTAAAAGCTTCTCTGGATTCCTTATGGCAGCCATTGGGTCCATGGAGACTAGTTCCCATTGGCAAAGGATACTATGACCTCCATTTTAATTCTGAAGAGGACCTACGCAAGGCTTGGGGTGGTGGCACCTGCACTCTAGACTCTGGAATCTTTAGGTTGTCGCAATGGCAGCCGGACTTTAAGCCTGGGGATGTTTTTCCTCAAACCCATGCTCATATATGGATAAGAATATCTGGTCTTAGTCAAGAGTACTGGCATCAGCAACACATCATGGAAATTGCACGGGGTATTGGCATTCCATTACAGATTGATGCGGCAACAAAGGAGCAACGTTTTGGGTACTTGATAGGAGCATTTTAATGCAGTATTTTAATAGTTAATTCCTCACATTTTGCTTAGTTATTCCTTAACGAATCGATTTTTAACTTAATTTCTATTTTTAGGTACATTGGAGTAGATGAAGAAGAAATGAGTGTTACGTCCTTAATTACCTAGAAATGATGGAGAAGAATGAAAATGCACTAAAAAGTCAACCTTGAATATTTTCTTACTCCGGCTAGGAGAATCAGAGCCAAGCAAGGAAGAATGAGCGGCCACCTGACCAAATGAACTCGAAATGAGCTGAAACTCTCCAGATCCATTCTAGACACCCAAAGCATCATTTCTTATGAAGAGTGCCAGAGAAAAATATGAGTGGAAGGCCTTCAAACAATCAGCCCAATTTTCTACAGAAGCAAAACTGGAAAACTGGACCTGTAAGAGGTCCAGCAGCATTTCCGGCCCAACCACATGGAATAAAGCTCTGAAAATTTGTGAGGATGATATACACTCATAGTGGAACATTTTTTATGAAGAAGCCGAAGGCTCATTCTGAAGTTTTGATGGAGAAATAATTGAAGGAATAAAGGGGAAGAAACTGACCTGAAAACAGCTCAACACCACATATTCATGTTTCCCACCCATATGAAGAAAGCATTTCTTTTTCCTTGGATACAATTTTTCTACCCTAAAAGATCATCATCACTTCCACATTTCTTCACCTTCATGCTTTGCTTTCATCATTACCTCATCTTTTACATATTTTACAAACCACTCTCATACTCCACTTTCATTATTTTTCTTCATCTCATCATTTCACTCTTCTTTTTCTTCCCTATTTAAACACCTTCTCCTCTCACTCTCAATCACCAATTCCTTCATCCATCTCATCTTCTTTGTCTCTCCATTTCCTTTCCATTTTTCCACACATTCCTTCATCCATTTCATCTCCTTGTCTCACCATTTCCTCTCCATTTTCCTTAGTTTTCATTTTCCCACCAATTCCTTCATCCATCTCATCTTCTTTATCTCACCATTTCCTTTCCATTTTCCTTAGTCACCATTACCAATTCCTTCATCCATCTCATCTTCTTTGTCTCTCCATTTCCTTTCCATTTTTCCACACATTCCTTCATCCATTTCATCTCCTTGTCTCACCATTTCCTCTCCATTTTCCTTAGTTTTCATTTTCCCACCAATTCCTTCATCCATCTCATCTTCTTTATCTCACCATTTCCTTTCCATTTTCCTTAGTCACCATTACCAATTCCTTCATCCATCTCATCTTCTTTGTCTCTCCATTTCCTTTCCATTTTCCCACACATTCTCTAGTTGCAAAGTTCTGCGTTTTCAAGCAAGGAGAGGAAGAAGAAGAAGGAGCCGTGAAGATCATATCCTCCATCATCCACCTTGAAGGCTTGCTTCCAAGATTCAAGATCCAACCATCTAGCTCTCCATCTCCATCTCCACTCACGGTGTAATTCTATCTTTTTCCTTGTAATAATCTTTTGGTTTCCTTGTTTGATTTCGTATGAACTTGTTTCTACTTAACAATAATGTTTAGGGCAAAGTTTAAGCCCAATTTCTATGTTTAAATAAAGTTTTAATTCGAATTCTATAATTGTGATTCTAAGTTGCTTATGTGAGTTTGTTCGATTAAATTTGCTTTACAGAAAACTTTTATATGTTTATCTTATTTGGGTCGACACTTATAGGATTTGCATGTAATTGGTGCTAGGTTTAAGAACATGAAATCGACTTTTCGTTTTGTGTAACTTGAATCAAAAGTAGTAAAGGTTCTGGACAAGAATCGAATTTAATTGAAGAGGATTGCAATTAGGTGGACTTTTCCATAACTAAGTTGTACACTTGAGTTGATAGCCTTTCTCTATGTGTAATGCATTAAACATGACATGATTGACTAGCTTTCTAGGGCTTGATTGCATGTTTGATAGGATTGATCTAGGTGCTTTCGCTTAGGTTAATTAGCATTGAAAAGTAAAATATGGGAAATCATTTGCTTTCGAATGTTTCACATGATCAACTCCTCTCTTATGACTTGGAAGAACAATTATAGGGTTTGAATCGAATTTGATTACATGGAATTGATTTTGATCTTTGTTCCTTGCGTTCCACCCTTGTATATATGTTTTCACGTTTTCTTTATTTTATTTATTTTAATTTTAATTTTAAGAATCCTAAACCCCCCCTTATTTGTGTTTACTTGTATATATTTATTCTTTATTTTATTTTTGTAAATAATACTTTATTATTTTAATTCTTTATTTGTTTATACAATTATATATATTTATATTCTTTATTTTATTTTTGTAAATAATACTTTTCTTTATTTGTTTCACAATTACAAGTGTACCCTCAATCCCCGGAATAGAACGATCCCTATTTGCTTATACTACTAACGATATTTTCAGGGTTAAATTGTGCGCTTGCTAAAAGCGACATCAATTTTTGGCGCCGTTGCCGGGGATTGAAAAATCACTTGTTAAATTGTGTCATTTATTGTATATATTTGTTGTATATAAATTGTTTAAAACTTAGTTTAAATATTATTTATATTATTGAACACGAATTTTAATTGTAGGTTGTAAATTGAGGGGAATAGGTGAAGTCTCTTTTGTTAATATTGGCCTAAACCCTTTATTGGTACCTAGCTCAGGTCCCTTAAGGTTGAGGGCGGCCTTTATTAACACTTGTTGAACTGTCTTCACACTTATGACCTTTCTCATCTTAGTAAGAAAGCCTATGTGAAATGGTGTCTAGGAAGGGGACAACGTTCATGACGGGTTTTTGAATCCAGAAGTGCTTGCAAATGGGCCTAAACCACTATGTGGGAGTAGCTCATGCCAAAATGGATTTTTCCTCTCGTGTTCGTCCTCCCCCACCTGGCCATTTCAGTAAGGTTGCCCAAACGATTTGAAAGGGAGTTTGTGTCTAGGCGACTATACTTGGGCCGCACGTCCACTTGATTTACCGCTTGGAATTTGATTCGATATCAATAATGTTTATAATAAAAGAAATACTTGTGAATACTCTATACGTGTAAATTATTTTGTTGTTTCACACTTTAAACTTGTAAAAATACTTTTCACGTTTTATAGTCACTTGTATACTTAACTTGTGTCTTATGTACAATATACTTGTTAATTTTACTTGTAGTTTGTAATTAATAGTTATACTTGTTTTTATTTTGTATTTCTTTGTTAATTATAGTTACTAACTTTATTTAATGTAGGTATCGTCTGGCTGCAAGACGTAAAATACAAGCGCTACTTGGGAGGCAACCCAATTCAGAATATAATCAGATTTGCTTTCTCTTTCCCTATTTCTTTTTATTTTTCATTTTTTCTCTATTGTTTTTATTTTAGGATTTGTTTTCGTAAATGTCTTCTATCTATGCTTACTTATTTCATTGCATGCTTTTAATTGATTACATTGAGGATAATGCAATATTTAAGTGTGGGGGAAGGGATTTATATTTTTGTCTTTCATTTTGAGTCCTATATATATTTTTGTCTTTTATTTTTGAGTCCTTTATAAAAAAATAAAAATAAATATAAAAAAACTGCATTTTTTTAGTCTTTTTAAATTCAGCTATTTACAAAAAAAAAAATTTAAAAATTTAAAAAAAAAAATATATATATATATAATTAAAAAAAAACAAAAAAAACAAAATTTATACACTATACTAAGCCATGTCTGCATCTTCGTAGGACTTTGCTTCAAGAACAACAGAACCATACCAAGGACATTGCTGAGCTTAAGAAGCAGATGGGACAAGTGGTGGACTTCATGACCAAGTTTCATGAAACTGGTAGGCTTCCGAGCAACACAATTCCAAACCCAAAGGGAGGCTTTGAAGGCTCCACCAACTAAGGACAAGAGGAAACCACGTCTAGGCTGAGAAGACGTTAAAACCAAGCGCTACTTGGGAGGCAACCCATGCAAATCAGATTTGCTTTCTTTATCCTTATCTTTTTTTTTTTTTTTTGCTTATTTGCTTTAGTAGTTATTTCATCCCTATATGCTTAAGTGTTTCATTGCATGCTTATTCTTGATTACATTGAGGACAATGCAATATTTAAGTGTGGGGAAGGGATTTACACTTTTATCTTGAGTCATATATATTGAAAAATACAAAAAAAATTCGAAAAATGTCAAAAATTTAAAAAAAATTTGGTTACTTTTGTTTTTGTTTTTGAGTCTTAGGATGCTCCTAACGTCTAGGATGAACATGTCTCCGAATTCATGGCTGAAGGTTTTCACAATCAAAATAGGACTTAATTGAATTCTGTGGTTAATCGACATTGTGATGCTTGTATGAAGATTTGAGATATGATTGTAACTTGGTTCATTAAGCATGCTAGGATTAAGTCTGATTCATTTCACCCAAGTGAGCTGTTGAGCTAAAATACTTTCTTTTTGAGTGCTTACTGATAATTTCAGAATTTCATGGCTGTATTTGCAAAACCTCATCTTTCTTTGAAAATCCAATGATCATGTGCCATAGATTTTAATGGACTAGAGAGTACTAGAACTCGGCTGTTGTGACTGTCAAAACTTGTATGCCATAATATGCACTGATCCTGGATAGGATAGAAGGCATTAGGGTAACCACCATAGCCAAACAAGCATGTGTCCCCAATTGTGCCCGTCGTGGGACTCCTTAGAATGAACCCCTTTGAGCCTACGTTGAAAACCTTTGTTTCATCACCCTCACTACCCTACCATAAGCTTAGTATAGGATATCTCTACCCTTGTCTTAAGGACTTAGTAGAGCATGACATAGTATGTAGGGGTGACGATGAAAGACAAGTGTGGGGTGGGGAAAATCCAAGAAAAAAAAAAAAAAAAAAAAATTTTGCCTTGAAAAAAAAAAAAAAAAAGAAAGAAAAGCGGCAAAAGAGAAGAAAAATTGAAAGGAAAACTCTTGGGAAATTGTTGAAGTGTGGTTTTGGACTTTCAAATTTGTAGAAGGCTCAAAATTGAAAATTATGCCTTTGTCCATTCCCATGTTGGTTAGAGTGAAGGTTTGGCCCAAAACAATGATATTTGGTCTACAAAAATGATGACATAAGGTGGTCCTTATATGCTCTGCTAGGTCCTTAGGATTTTTTTTTGTATCCTTAATCTTCATTTCGAAAACCCTAGCTTAGCCCCATTACAACCTGTTTTAAGTGCTGACTTGATCCTTGAAATGGGCAGTCTTTGGTTAGTGGAGTCAGTTACGCAGTCGAGCTTATGGTTTAGGTCCATTTGTGCACTTAGTCATTTCATGAGGTCTTTAAAAATTCTTCACAAAATGTGTTTATTGATGAAATATGCAAGCTGTTTGTTGCCTTACAATTTGTTCTCTTGCATATACTTGAGTGTGAAGCTTTTAAGCATAGCCATTTCTGAGAGAAAAATCGAGAGTATGCCCTGTGAGTTTGGATTGGACTTGTTCGAAACATGCTATCATTCACTGTATAACTTAAGTTCTCCATATCCTGCTTAGTCATATGAATGTCACAGGTTTATTAACCATGGAATTATCTTTGTAATTTTGATTAAGTGTTTAACATGAAAGCCATGAGTTTGGAGTCTCTGAGACAACAGTTAGGAGCAATAGAGTCATTTACTTGCTTTTTGTCAAGTCTTTGTTCTGTTTTGGATTTTTTTTGTTTTGTTTTGCTAAGGGACTAGCAAAAGCTAAGTGTGGGGGAATTTGATAGGAGCATTTTAATGCAGTATTTTAATAGTTAATTCCTCACATTTTGCTTAGTTATTCCTTAACGAATCGATTTTTAACTTAATTTCTATTTTTAGGTACATTGGAGTAGATGAAGAAGAAATGAGTGTTACGTCCTTAATTACCTAGAAATGATGGAGAAGAATGAAAATGCACTAAAAAGTCAACCTTGAATATTTTCTTACTCCGGCTAGGAGAATCAGAGCCAAGCAAGGAAGAATGAGCGGCCACCTGACCAAATGAACTCGAAATGAGCTGAAACTCTCCAGATCCATTCTAGACACCCAAAGCATCATTTCTTATGAAGAGTGCCAGAGAAAAATATGAGTGGAAGGCCTTCAAACAATCAGCCCAATTTTCTACAGAAGCAAAACTGGAAAACTGGACCTGTAAGAGGTCCAGCAGCATTTCCGGCCCAACCACATGGAATAAAGCTCTGAAAATTTGTGAGGATGATATACACTCATAGTGGAACATTTTTTATGAAGAAGCCGAAGGCTCATTCTGAAGTTTTGATGGAGAAATAATTGAAGGAATAAAGGGGAAGAAACTGACCTGAAAACAGCTCAACACCACATATTCATGTTTCCCACCCATATGAAGAAAGCATTTCTTTTTCCTTGGATACAATTTTTCTACCCTAAAAGATCATCATCACTTCCACATTTCTTCACCTTCATGCTTTGCTTTCATCATTACCTCATCTTTTACATATTTTACAAACCACTCTCATACTCCACTTTCATTATTTTTCTTCATCTCATCATTTCACTCTTCTTTTTCTTCCCTATTTAAACACCTTCTCCTCTCACTCTCAATCACCAATTCCTTCATCCATCTCATCTTCTTTGTCTCTCCATTTCCTTTCCATTTTTCCACACATTCCTTCATCCATTTCATCTCCTTGTCTCACCATTTCCTCTCCATTTTCCTTAGTTTTCATTTTCCCACCAATTCCTTCATCCATCTCATCTTCTTTATCTCACCATTTCCTTTCCATTTTCCTTAGTCACCATTACCAATTCCTTCATCCATCTCATCTTCTTTGTCTCTCCATTTCCTTTCCATTTTTCCACACATTCCTTCATCCATTTCATCTCCTTGTCTCACCATTTCCTCTCCATTTTCCTTAGTTTTCATTTTCCCACCAATTCCTTCATCCATCTCATCTTCTTTATCTCACCATTTCCTTTCCATTTTCCTTAGTCACCATTACCAATTCCTTCATCCATCTCATCTTCTTTGTCTCTCCATTTCCTTTCCATTTTCCCACACATTCTCTAGTTGCAAAGTTCTGCGTTTTCAAGCAAGGAGAGGAAGAAGAAGAAGGAGCCGTGAAGATCATATCCTCCATCATCCACCTTGAAGGCTTGCTTCCAAGATTCAAGATCCAACCATCTAGCTCTCCATCTCCATCTCCACTCACGGTGTAATTCTATCTTTTTCCTTGTAATAATCTTTTGGTTTCCTTGTTTGATTTCGTATGAACTTGTTTCTACTTAACAATAATGTTTAGGGCAAAGTTTAAGCCCAATTTCTATGTTTAAATAAAGTTTTAATTCGAATTCTATAATTGTGATTCTAAGTTGCTTATGTGAGTTTGTTCGATTAAATTTGCTTTACAGAAAACTTTTATATGTTTATCTTATTTGGGTCGACACTTATAGGATTTGCATGTAATTGGTGCTAGGTTTAAGAACATGAAATCGACTTTTCGTTTTGTGTAACTTGAATCAAAAGTAGTAAAGGTTCTGGACAAGAATCGAATTTAATTGAAGAGGATTGCAATTAGGTGGACTTTTCCATAACTAAGTTGTACACTTGAGTTGATAGCCTTTCTCTATGTGTAATGCATTAAACATGACATGATTGACTAGCTTTCTAGGGCTTGATTGCATGTTTGATAGGATTGATCTAGGTGCTTTCGCTTAGGTTAATTAGCATTGAAAAGTAAAATATGGGAAATCATTTGCTTTCGAATGTTTCACATGATCAACTCCTCTCTTATGACTTGGAAGAACAATTATAGGGTTTGAATCGAATTTGATTACATGGAATTGATTTTGATCTTTGTTCCTTGCGTTCCACCCTTGTATATATGTTTTCACGTTTTCTTTATTTTATTTATTTTAATTTTAATTTTAAGAATCCTAAACCCCCCTTATTTGTGTTTACTTGTATATATTTATTCTTTATTTTATTTTGTAAATAATACTTTATTATTTTAATTCTTTATTTGTTTATACAATTATATATATTTATATTCTTTATTTTATTTTTGTAAATAATACTTTTCTTTATTTGTTTCACAATTACAAGTGTACCCTCAATCCCCGGAATAGAACGATCCCTATTTGCTTATACTACTAACGATATTTTCAGGGTTAAATTGTGCGCTTGCTAAAAGCGACATCAGTACTATGCTCGGGTATTAGTGGACATTGTTCTACTTGGTTCTCTCCCTTCATCAATTATGGTGGAAAGAGAGCATCATTGCTTTCCTGTTGGAATTGTTTATGAGAATTTGCCTCCTCGATGCAACCATTGTGGTCTTATTGGCCATCAGACAACAAATTGTAGGCAGTTGAAGTCAAAAGAACAATCAACAGAGCCTCAGAAAAATCATAACGTCATCCGTCAAGAATATCGGCCAAAGCAGAAGGTTTCCAATTTTCATGCAGTTCCTACCAGTAAGGCTGCTTCTTCTGACCCTCAGAAAAGAGTTGGGGATGGTACTGAAACGAGGGAGGTTGCGGATACTGTAACAAGGGAGGTTATGGAGGGAGTTGAGTCTCCACCCGAAATGCCGCAATTGGCATCCATTTCAGTAACTGATGCTGTTACTGCTGAGCTTCTTACGGCTAACAAAGATATTCATGCTCTGAACAATGTTAGTGCCTCAGTTGTCGTGAACAATGCTAGTATCCCAGCTGCTACCCAAGACAGAGTTGTTGTCCTTGTGGGTAACGTTCTTGAAGAGGCTGCTTCAGAAATCATGGAGGAGCTTGCAGAGAGGGTGATGACTGAATCTGTTATTGAAGAGCGTAATGATGATAACCATGTCTCGGATGCTTCACCCTCTCGCTCTTGGCATGACATTGTTCAAGAGGAGATTAATAGTGATGATGGGATTCATATTGAGTCGGGTGATGCTAATGAATCATCTTATCCTCCTGGATATGGTCCAGACAGCTCACGGGCTGCAGCTGAGGTTGATGCAGTGACTCGCTCCATGGTAGGGCGGGACTTTGAGGGTTTCAGCCCAGTTATTACTAAGTCCCAAAAGAAAAAGCTTCAACGACAGAAGAAAGTTGGTGTTTCTTCTCGTACTGAACCATACCCAGCACGGGTACGTCAAAAGTCTGTACGTCTCCAATGAAGTTACTTTACTGGAATATTCGGGGCATTGGTAACAGTGACTCACGCTCTGAATTATCTAACATCTGTCGTATTCATACTCCGGACTTGGTCTGTATCTCTGAACCTATGGTTTCTTTTGCTTCTGTACCTGTGTCTTATTGGGTTTCGTTAAATCTTAGCTTGATTTCTTTTAATTCCCGGGTTGAGTCAGCCCCGAATATTTGGCTGCTTGGCAAGGGACATATTGACTACTCTGTGATTTCTTTGTCAGCTCAACAAGTTACAATCCAAGCTACCTTTGAAGGGCTGTTGTCCCAGTTTACTTTGGTGTATGCTGCTACAACGGCTTTAGGCCGTAAATCCCTATGGCAGGAGCTGCTGGCTCTTCGTCAAACTACTACTGTACCTTGGATGGTAATCGGTGATTTTAATTCTATTTTAGGAGCCCATGAGTCCATAGGAGGAGGTTTGCCTAATCGCATTTCTTGTGAGGATTTTCGCAGTGTCACAGAATTATGTGGTCTTACTCACTTGGACACTGCAGGTTCATTTTTCACTTGGTCAAGAACTTGGTTCAATGGTCGGTTGGAACGCAGGCTTGACCAGTCTTTATGTGATGATAAGTGGTTAAGCTCTTGGTCTTTCTCTTCTTGTACAGCTCTGCCAAGGGTGGTGTCTGATCATAATTGTCTCATCTTTTCAGCTACCAACATACTTTCGGATGGTCCCAAGCCTTTTCGTTTTCAGTCTATGTGGACCCTTCATCACACTTTTAAAGAGCTTGTGGCAAATTATTGGAAACATGCTGATGTTTGTGGTTGTCCTATGTTTGTTACAGTGCAAAAATTAAAAGCTTTAAAGGCTTCCTTACGGATGTGGAATAAACAAGTCTTTGGGGATGTTCATCTTAATCTTCACGGTGCTCGTCTTGCTCTTTCTGATATTCAACAGGAAATTGCCACATCTGGTATTACTTTACAACTGTCTGAGATGGAGGTTGCTGCTAAACAAGCTGTTCTGGAAGCTATGCGGCATCAGGAGTACTTTTGGAGGGATCGTGCCCGTGTCAAGTGGTTAACTGAAGGTGATAGGTGCACTTCATTTTTTCATGCTTATGCTCAGGTTAAGCGTACTAGATCTCGCATTAATACTTTAATGGATGGGGATGACGTACTCACTGATTCAGCTGCTGTCTCTAGTCACATAGTGCAATTCTACAGGTCTTTGTACAATTCTAGTGCTTCTAGTGTCAGTTCATTCACTATTTGCGAGGTTATTCCTTCCTTGGTTTCTGATGATGAAAATATCTCTTTAACAAAATTGCCTTCCATGGAAGAAATTCGGGATGCAGTCTTCTCTATGGACCCGTCAAGTGCGCCTGGGCCGGATGGTTTTCCAGGTTTCTTCATTCAGCACTGTTGGGATATTGTTGGGGAGGATGTTGTTGCTTTTGTGCAATATTTCTTTCGTCATAACTGGTTGCTTCCCAATATGAATTCAAATTTTATAGTTCTTATTCCTAAGGTTGATGGAGCTAACACAATTTCTCAATATCGGCCAATTGCTTTAGCTAATTTTCTTTTTAAGATTATTCCGAAGGTTCTAGCAATGCGGCTGGCTCCAATTGTTTCTCCGATTATTTCTCCTAAACAATCGGCTTTCATTAAGGGTCGCCGAATCTCCGACTGCATTGGTATGGTCTCTGAAGGGTTCAATCTTCTTGAGAAAAAGATACGTGGTGGGAATGTTGGGATAAAGGTTGATATTGCTAAAGCTTTTGACACTCTCAGTTGGCCTTTTCTTTTCCAAGTGCTTCATGAGTTTGGTTTCTCTCAGTCTTTTGTGGATTGGGTTCGAACAATATTACACTCTGCTCGGCTTTCTGTGCTTATTAATGGGTCTCCCCATGGTTTTTTCTCTTGTGATCGTGGTGTTCGTCAGGGCGATCCTCTGTCTCCTATTCTTTTTTGTTTAGCGGAAGAGGTTTTTAGTAGAAACATGCCAACTTGTTTCCTGCCGGACGTATTCGTTCTATTTCTACTCCAAGGGGTTGCTCTCCAATTTCTCATGTCCTCTATGCAGATGACCTATTTATTTTTTGCAGAGGTGATGGCTCTTCTCTTCGTTGTCTCCATCAGTTTCTTACTCTTTACGGTGATGCATCTGGGCAACTAATTAATAAGAACAAGAGCACTTTCTACTTGGGTACTCCTTATCTGCATCGTCAGCGTTACTTCAAGCGGTTATTGGGGTTCAAGAGAGGTGTGACCCCATTCACCTATTTGGGAGTACCAATTTTTCGTGGTAAGCCTCGACGTATTCATCTCCAAGCCTTGGCGGATAAGGCTAAATCTAAGCTTGCTGGTTGGAAAGGAAAGCTTTTATCTATGGCAGGCAGGGTACAACTTGTTCAATCAGTGTTTCAAAGCATGCTTCTTCATACTTTCACAGTGTACATTTGGCCTTCCTCTCTTATAAAGCATTTGGCTGTCTGTGCTCCGAATTTTATCTGGTCTGGAGACCTGGCGATACGAAAGTGATAGGAGCATTTTAATGCGGTATTTTAATAGTTAATTCCTCACATTTTGCTTAGTTAATTCCTTAACGAATCGATTTTTAACTCAATTTCTATTTTTTAGGTACATTGGAGTAGATGATGATGAAATGAGCTGTTTGGCCCTAAAATGAGCATTTTGGCCTGAGAAAGCGTGTCTTGGAGAAATTGAGCCAATGAGAAAGCGAGCTAGACAAGAAATGAGGAGTGGCAGACTAACCATCCGAACTTCAAATGAGTTGAAACTTTCCAGATTCATTCTAGAAAGCCCAAGGATCATTTCTTATGAAGGGTGCCAGAGCAAACTATGAGTGGAAGGCCTTCAAACAATCAACCCAATTTTCTACAGAAGCAAAACTGGAAAACTGGACCTGTAAGAGGTCCAGCAGCATTTCCGGCCCAACCACATGGCAATACATTCTGAAATTTTACCACAGTAATCTACATTCATGGGGGAATATTTGTTATGAAGAAGTCTTGGGCAGAATCTAAACTTTCGGTGGAGATAAAATTGAAGTAAATGAGTAGGAAATCCATCATCATCATCACCCAAAAACATTCCATGTTTTAGGGTGTAATCATCATGTTTTCTCCATCATTTCTCACACTAATCCACCATCATCATCACCCAAAAACATTCCATGTTTTAGGGTGTAATCATCATGTTTTCTCCATCATTTCTCACACTAATCCACCATCATCATCACCCAAAAACATTCCATGTTTTAGGGTGTAATCATCATGTTTTCTCCATCATTACTCACACTAATTTACTCCATCTTTTCCAATTTCACTCTTCTTTCTCTTCCCTATATAAACACCTTCTCCTCTCACTCTAAAACACATTCCTTCATCCATCTCGTCTTCTTTGTCTCTCCATTTCCTTTCCATTTTCCTATACACACATTCCTTCATCCATTTCATCTTCTTGTCTCACCATTTCCTCTCCATTTTCCTTAGTCACCAATTCCTTCATCCATTTCATCTTCTTGTCTCACCATTTCCTCTCCATTTTCCTTAGTCACCAATTCCTTCATCCATTTCATCTTCTTTGTCTCTCCATTTCCTTTCCATTTTCCTTCTCCATTCTCTAGTTGCAAAGTTCTGCATTTTCAAGCAAGGAGAGGAAGAAGAAGAAGGAGCCGTGAAGATCATATCCTCCATCATCCACCTTGAAGGCTTGCTTCCAAGATTCAAGATCCAACCATCTAGCTCTCCATCTCCATCTCCCCTCACGGTGTAATTCATTCTTTTTCCTTGTAATGATCTTTTGTTTTCCTTGTTTGAATTCATATGAACTTGTTTCTAGTTAACAATAATGTTTAGGGTAAAGTTTAAACCCAACTTCTATGTTTAAATAAAGTTTTCGAATTCCATAATTGTGATTCTAAGTTGCTTATATGAGTTTGTTCGATTGAATTTGCTTGATAGAAAACTTTTATATGTTTATCTTATTTGGGTCGACACTTATAGGATTTGCATGTAATTGGTGCTAGGTTTAAGAACATGAAATCGAATTTTCGTTTTGTGTAAACTTGAATCAAAGTAGTAAAGGTTTTGGACAAAAATCGAATTCAATTGAAGAGGATTGCAATTAGGTGAACTTATTCATACTAAGTTGTACACTTGAGTTGATAGCCTTTCTCTATGTGTAATGCGTTAAACATGACATGATTGACTAGCTTTCTAGGGTTTGATTGCATGTTTGATAGGATTAATCTAGGTGCTTTCGCTTAGGTTAATTAGCATTGAAAAGTAAAATATGGGAAATCATTTGCTTTCGAATGTTTCACATGATCAACTCCTCTCTCATGACTTGGAAGAACAATTATAGGGTTTGAATCGAATTTGATTACATGGAATTGATTTTGATCTTTGTTCCTTGCGTTCCACCCTTGTATATATGTTTTTACGTTTTCTTTATTTTATTTATTTTAATTTTAATTTTAAGAATCCTAATCCCCCCTTATTTGTGTTTACTTGTATATATTTATTCTTTATTTTATTTTTGTAAATAATACTTTATTATTTTAATTCTTTATTTGTTTATACAATTGTATATATTTATATTCTTTATTTATTTTTGTAAATAATACTTTTCTTTATTTGTTTCACAATTACAAGTGTACCCTCAATCCCCGGATAGAACGATCCCTATTTGCTTATACTACTAACGATATTTTCAGGGTTAAATTATGCGCTTCCCAAAGGCGCATCAATTTTTGGCGCCGTTGCCGGGGATTGAAAAATCACTTGTTAAATTGTGTCATTTATTGTATATATTTGTTGTATATAAATTGTTTGAAACTTAGTTTAAATTTTTATTTATATTATTGAACACGAATTTTAATTGTAGGTTGTAAATTGAGAGGAATAGGTGAAGTCTCTTTTGTTAATATTGGCCTAAACCCCTTATTGGTACCTAGCTCAGGTCCCTTAAGGTTGAGGGCGGCCTTTATTAACACTTGTTGAACTGTCTTCACACTTATGAACTTTTTCATCTTAGTAAGAAAGCCTATGTGAAATGGTGTCTAGGAAGGGGACAACGTTCATGACGGGTTTTTGAATCCAGAAGTGCTTGCAAATGGGCCTAAACCACTATGTGGGAGTAGCTCATGTCAAAATAGATTTTTCCTCTCGTGTTCGTCCTCCCCCACTTGGCCATTTCAGTAAGGTTGCCCAAACGATTTGAAAGGGAGTTTGTGTCTAGGCGACTATACTTGGGCCGCACGTTCACTTGATTTACCGCTTGGAATTTGATTCGATATCAATAATGTTTATAACAAAAGAAGTACTTGTGAATACTCTATACGTGTAAATTATTTTGTTGTTTCACACTTTAAACTTGTAAAAATACTTTTCACGTTTTATACTCACTTGTATACTTAACTTGTGTCTTATGTACAATATACTTGTTAATTATACTTGTAGTTTGTAATTAATAGTTATACTTGTTTTTATTTTGTATAGTTACTAACTTTATTTAATGTAGGTACCGTCTGGCTGCAAGACGTAAAATACAAGCGCTACTTGGGAGGCAACCCAATTCAGATTATAATCAGATTTGCTTTCTCTTTCCCTATTTCTTTTTATTTTTCAATTTTTCTCTTTAGTTTTTATTTTAGGATTTGTTTTCGTAAATGTCTTCTATCTATGCTTACTTATTTCATTGCATGCTTTTAATTTTTTTTTTTTTTTTGGTGAAACTGGAGAACTAAGCAAAGGCAAAGCCCTTCTTAGTTCCAGAATATATTAAACTAAAAAGAATACAAGGGAGGGGAAACTAGGCCAACCTCCGAGACCAAAAAGAACTATGCAAGCAAATTAACGAAAACGAAACTTTGGAAGCCCTAAACGATCGCTATTACAATGTGCTTGAATAAAGGATGGCGCCGAGTTCCACCACATTAAACCAGGGGAGGTAGAACCAAAATTTGCCAAAGCATCTGCCACTTCATTACCCTCTCGAAATATATGCGAAGATTTGAATTGCATTTGAGACATTCGGTGCAAACAATTACCCCATTCTATACGAAGCTTCCAAGGGACCAAATGAGGAGAGCGAATGAAGTCAATTACCCCATTGCATGCTTTTAATTGATTACATTGAAGATAATGCAATATTTAAGTGTGGGGGAAGGGATTTATATTTTTGTCTTTCATTTTGAGTCCAGTATATATTTATATTTGTCTTTTATTTTTGAGTCCTTTATATATAAAAAAATTAAAAAAAAAATTTAAAAAACTGCATTCATTCAGTCTTATTAAATTCAGCTATTTACAAAAAAATAAAAAAAATAAAAAAAATAATAATAATAAAAATACTCTATATTAAGCTATGTCTGCATTTCCGTAGGAGTTGAGGCTGAGCTCAAGGGAAATGCGAGAGCCACCGCCATAACCGCTACCTCCCTCGGAAGTAGTCTTCATGTTGCCAAAGATGTCCTCACCATGCATGGGGAATAGTGGAAGGGTTTCAATCTCCTGGTGATATTCTCCTCGTTGTTTCATGATCGATCCATCAACACCATAGCCGACACGTGACCCAAAATTTAGATCAATGGATCTGTCAGTACTAGTAGAACCAGTGGAACCAAAGTTTAGATCAATGGACCTACCATCATCAGTAGAACTAGTGGATCCAAAATTGAGATCGAGAGAGCCACCAACCCGAACGTTCCGAAATTCCTTCAACTTCTGCCTCTCACGAGCCTTGAGGTTCTGGAACCAAAAGAAGACGTTCTTGTCCTCGATCTGCCCATACTGTTTTAGATGAAGGCAGATCTCTTGAATCTGCTCTGGAGTTGGGTACTTAAAACCCTTATCATAGTAAAGGCCCTTGAGGATTCTTAGTTGAGGCGGTGTGGGAGCCCACCGGTTACTACTCCCGGCTGCTTGGATGCTTCCTCCCTCCTCGGTTGGTTGCTGGGCTTGTAATTCCATTTGTTGCTGGGTTTGTAACTCCATTAGTTGCAGAGTTCGTGGTTCCATGTTGATGAAGAAAGGATTTGAGTTTCGAAAGAAAGGCTGAAAGGTTGAGAGAGAAAGGTTGGAACTCGGAAGAATTTTCTTTTGGAGTGAACAGTCGCTCAGAATGCACCTATTTATAGAACGAGTGAGCAGATCTCCACCGTTGGATCGACGATCTCTGAGATTAAATCTACGCTTTGGATTAAAGTCACCCGAAAACACGGAAAAGCTGTTGGCTCGTGAAGGACACGTGGGGGAACCAAACTGATCTCGAGGAGCTGTGACAGACAAGCTACAGCCGAAAGCAGGTTTAATTGCCGTGAATCAAGGATAAGAAAGGACGCGTGGGGGAATCAAACGAATCTCGAGGATCCGTGACAGACAAACTATAGCCGAAAGCATGCCATAAATCCAGGAAAAGAAAGGAATATTTACACGTGGGGGAGTTTCTTGGGCCGTGAGCTGTCATAACTCTTCTCCTTCCCGGAGAAGCTTTGTTAAAACCGTGTGCCTGTTGAGATTTCTACCCTATTTTGTGCTTTACATATACATCCTTTTTTGTCTCCTCCATATTTTACTAAGGTTTGTCTAAGCGTGCAGTTTCAAATTCCTTCTACTTCCTCATGGCTCGAACCAAGGTTACCCCTCGCAGGGGCGTCAATCAACGCCGTGTTCTCTCTTTGGAAGAAGAAGGTCGTCAAGCGGCCACTAGAGCTGGGCTTACTCGTCCATGGGACCATCGTCCTATCCGTGAGCGTACCCGCAGTCCCCCTCCTCTGCCTCGTCGCTGTCCCAGACTACATCCCGGAGAGTCTTCTTCCTCACCAGCTGCTCGTGCTCCTCGGCCTTTGGCCACCCTGGAAAGCTTGTCGGATTCGATTGATGATTTGCGTTCCTCTCTCCGCGATGGTATTATGGTTACAGATTGGAGAGTCAATTGCATGATCGATTACATCTCTGAGATGAACTGCTCTTTGATCCGCTGTCACACTGCAATAAACAAGCTTGCTCAGGAAGTCAATAACTTGTAGAGTTATCCTCCTGGGTTTCCTCGCAAGTACGCTACTGCATCACAACATGAGGACCCGCCTCCGAAGGCTGAAACCAGCAAGAGGGCTGCCACTCGCCCGCATACCGCTCCTCCAAAGGAGTAAATGGAGGTACAAGTCTAGGCTGAAAGACTTTAAACATTAAGCGCTGCATGGGAGGCAACCCATTTCAACTGTAGCTGTGGAGGAGACATCAAACGCATATTTGCTTTCTTGAACTCTTCCTTCTATTTTATTTTCATGAATTTTAAGTTGTTTTAGGTTTCGTTGTGTGAACTTTCTCTTCTATGCTTGATTTATGCTTTGCATGATTTATATTTGTTTATACATTGAGGACAATGCATGAATTAAGTATGGGGGAAGGGTTATTGCTTTATTGTGTTTTTAGTAGTTAGTATATAAAAAAAAATGAAAAATAGTTGATGTTGGATTGTGTTTTTTGTGTTTTTAGTTGATGTTGCGATACACTAAGGTATATTGGATTAAACATAGTCTTGAAAAAGGGTAGCTGTTTCAGTCCCATTGCACATCGAGACTCCCTGTTCCCGTACCTAAGTGTTGAAATTAATTTAAATTGTAAAAAAAAAAAAAAATGTTGGTTTTAGAGTGTTTTTGTTTGTTTGAGTCTTAGGATGCTCCTAACGTCTAGGATGAACATGTCTCCGAATTCATGGCTGAAGGTTTTCACAATCAAAATAGGACTTAATTGAATTCTGTGGTTAATCGACATTGTGATGCTTGTATGAAGATTTGAGATAGGATTGTAACTTGGTTCATTAAGCATGCTAGGATTAAGTCTGATTCATTTGACCCTAAGTGAGTTGTTGAGCTAAAATACTTTCTTTTTGAGTGCTTACTGATAAATTCAGAATTTCATGGCTGTATTTGCAAAACCTCATCATTCTTTGATCATATGCCATAGATTTTAATGGACTAGAGAGTACTAGAACTCGGTTGTTGTGACTGTCAAAACTTGTATGCCATAATATGCACTGATCTTGGAAAGGATAGAAGGCATTAGGGTAACCACCATAGCCAAACAAGCTTGCGTCCCCAATAGTGCCCGTCGTGGGACTCCTTAGAATGAACCCCTTTGAGCCTACGTTGAAAACCTTTGTTTCATCACCTTCACTACCCTACCATGAGCTTAGTACAGGATATCTCTACCCTTGTGCTAGGGACTTAGTAGAGCATTACATAGTATGTAGGGGTGACGATGAAAGACAAGTGTGGGGTGGGGAAAATCCAAGAAGAAAAAAAAAAAAAAATTTGCCTTGAAAAAAAAAAAGACAGAAAGAAAGAAAAGCGGCAAAAGAGAAGAAAAATTGAAAAGAAAACTCTTGGGAAAATGTTGAAGTGTGGTTTTGGACTTGCAAATTTGTAGAAGGCTCAAAGTTGAAAATTATGCCTTTGTCCATTCCCATGTTTGTTAGAGTGAAACTGGGCCCAAAACAATGATATTTGGCCCATAAAAATGGTGACATAAGGTGGTCCTTATATGCTCTGCTAGGTCCTTAGGATTTTTTGTATCCTTAATCTTCATTTCGAAAACCCTAGCTTAGCCCCATTACAACCTGTTTTAAGTGCTCACTTGATCCTTGAGATGGGCAATCTTTGGTTAGTGGAGTCAGTTACGCAGTCGAGCTTATGGTTTAGGTCCATTTGTGCACTTAGTCATTTCATGAGGTCTTTAAAAAATTCTTCACAAAATGCTTTTATTGATGAAATATGCAAGCTGTTTGTTGCCTTACAATTTGTTCTCTTGCATATACTTGAGTGTGAAGCTTTTAAGCATAGCCATTTCTGAGAGAAAAATCGAGAGTATGCCCTTTGAGTTTAGATTGGACTTGTTCGAAACATGCTATCATTCACTGTATAACTTAAGTTCTCCATATCTTGCTTAGTCATATGAATGTCACAGGTTTATTAACCATGGAATTATCTTTGTGATTTTGATTAAGTGTTTAATGTGAAAGCCATGAGTTTGGAGTCTCTGAGACAACAGTTAGGAGCAATAGAGTCATTTACTTGCTTTTTGTCAAGTCTTTGTTCTGTTTTGGATTTTTTTTGTTTTGTTTTGCTAAGGGACTAGCAAAAGCTAAGTGTGGGGTAATTTGATAGGAGCATTTTAATGCGGTATTTTAATAGTTAATTCCTCACATTTTGCTTAGTTAATTCCTTAACGAATCGATTTTTAACTCAATTTCTATTTTTTAGGTACATTGGAGTAGATGATGATGAAATGAGCTGTTTGGCCCTAAAATGAGCATTTTGGCCTGAGAAAGCGTGTCTTGGAGAAATTGAGCCAATGAGAAAGCGAGCTAGACAAGAAATGAGGAGTGGCAGACTAACCATCCGAACTTCAAATGAGTTGAAACTTTCCAGATTCATTCTAGAAAGCCCAAGGATCATTTCTTATGAAGGGTGCCAGAGCAAACTATGAGTGGAAGGCCTTCAAACAATCAACCCAATTTTCTACAGAAGCAAAACTGGAAAACTGGACCTGTAAGAGGTCCAGCAGCATTTCAGGCCCAACCACATGGCAATACATTCTGAAATTTTACCACAGTAATCTACATTCATGGGGGAATATTTGTTATGAAGAAGTCTTGGGCAGAATCTAAACTTTCAGTGGAGATAAAATTGAAGTAAATGAGTAGGAAATCCATCATCATCATCACCCAAAAACATTCCATGTTTTAGGGTGTAATCATCATGTTTTCTCCATCATTTCTCACACTAATCCACCATCATCATCACCCAAAAACATTCCATGTTTTAGGGTGTAATCATCATGTTTTCTCCATCATTTCTCACACTAATCCACCATCATCATCACCCAAAAACATTCCATGTTTTAGGGTGTAATCATCATGTTTTCTCCATCATTACTCACACTAATTTACTCCATCTTTTCCAATTTCACTCTTCTTTCTCTTCCCTATATAAACACCTTCTCCTCTCACTCTAAAACACATTCCTTCATCCATCTCATCTTCTTTGTCTCTCCATTTCCTTTCCATTTTCCTATACACACATTCCTTCATCCATTTCATCTTCTTGTCTCACCATTTCCTCTCCATTTTCCTTAGTCACCAATTCCTTCATCCATTTCATCTTCTTGTCTCACCATTTCCTCTCCATTTTCCTTAGTCACCAATTCCTTCATCCATTTCATCTTCTTTGTCTCTCCATTTCCTTTCCATTTTCCTTCTCCATTCTCTAGTTGCAAAGTTCTGCATTTTCAAGCAAGGAGAGGAAGAAGAAGAAGGAGCCGTGAAGATCATATCCTCCATCATCCACCTTGAAGGCTTGCTTCCAAGATTCAAGATCCAACCATCTAGCTCTCCATCTCCATCTCCCCTCACGGTGTAATTCATTCTTTTTCCTTGTAATGATCTTTTGTTTTCCTTGTTTGAATTCATATGAACTTGTTTCTAGTTAACAATAATGTTTAGGGTAAAGTTTAAACCCAACTTCTATGTTTAAATAAAGTTTTCGAATTCCATAATTGTGATTCTAAGTTGCTTATATGAGTTTGTTCGATTGAATTTGCTTGATAGAAAACTTTTATATGTTTATCTTATTTGGGTCGACACTTATAGGATTTGCATGTAATTGGTGCTAGGTTTAAGAACATGAAATCGAATTTTCGTTTTGTGTAAACTTGAATCAAAGTAGTAAAGGTTTTGGACAAAAATCGAATTCAATTGAAGAGGATTGCAATTAGGTGAACTTATTCATACTAAGTTGTACACTTGAGTTGATAGCCTTTCTCTATGTGTAATGCGTTAAACATGACATGATTGACTAGCTTTCTAGGGTTTGATTGCATGTTTGATAGGATTAATCTAGGTGCTTTCGCTTAGGTTAATTAGCATTGAAAAGTAAAATATGGGAAATCATTTGCTTTCGAATGTTTCACATGATCAACTCCTCTCTCATGACTTGGAAGAACAATTATAGGGTTTGAATCGAATTTGATTACATGGAATTGATTTTGATCTTTGTTCCTTGCGTTCCACCCTTGTATATATGTTTTTACGTTTTCTTTATTTTATTTATTTTAATTTTAATTTTAAGAATCCTAATCCCCCCTTATTTGTGTTTACTTGTATATATTTATTCTTTATTTTATTTTTGTAAATAATACTTTATTATTTTAATTCTTTATTTGTTTATACAATTGTATATATTTATATTCTTTATTTATTTTTGTAAATAATACTTTTCTTTATTTGTTTCACAATTACAAGTGTACCCTCAATCCCCGGATAGAACGATCCCTATTTGCTTATACTACTAACGATATTTTCAGGGTTAAATTATGCGCTTCCCAAAGGCGCATCAGAAAGATGGTTACTGTATCTTGGAGTCAGGTTTGTACTCCTAAGATTGAGGGGGGGCTCGGCTTACGGGACCCTAAGGCTCTTAACCAAGCAGCGCTTCTTCGGTTTAGTTGGGGAACTCTCACCTCAGCCTCTCCCTGGGGTCTCTTTGCTCGGCGCCGCTTTTTTATTTCGCGGTTTATGAGATTAAAGTTTTTTACTTCTTCAATCTGGCATGGTTTGAAAGTTTCTCTCCCTTTAATATATCAGAACTCCAGATGGCTTATTGGCAATGGTTCTATGGTGAATTTCTGGTCGGATAAATGGTTGGATGTTCCAATCTTAGAGGAGTTGTAACATGTTTCACTTTCTCCACAACTGCATGCTCTTGTCTCTGACTTTATTGCTAACCAGCAATGGTCCTTGCCAGCTCGGTTTTACTCTCTGTATCCACATATTGCACAAAAGATCCACAACATTACTCTCCCCCTCCAAGCTGAAAGTGATTGTCTCATTTGGGAACACTCCAGTTCTGGGGTCCCTTCTTTCTCTGATGGTTATGAGTTGGTTCGTCAGAAGTTCAATTAAAAAAGTTGGGCTACTAGCATTTGGAATTCTTTTATTCCTCCCCGGTATTCCTTATTAGCTTGGAGGATTTTCTATGATAGGTTACCCACTGATTTGCAGCTCCAGTGTCATGGGGTTACCCTTGTTTCGAAATGTCCCTTATGCTCTTTGGGGTGTGTGGAAGATTCAGTGCATCTCTTCTTCAATTGCTCATTTGCTCAACATATTTGGCAGTGGTTAGCTTGTTGTTTTGGCACTTCATTGCCTTCTCAAGGGTCTCTTGACGACTTCTGGAATGCTTTTATTGGTAAGAGATTCTCTTCTCAATTAGCTAATGTTTGGTTAGCAACGGGTCTTTTTACTCTGATGCAGATTTGGAAGGTGCGGAACAAGCTGGTCTTTGATAATAAGCAGCCCTCTCTCTGGCGTGTTCTTTGTTCAATTAAATCTTGGGTTCGTTTTGCGGCACCCTACTTTCCAGGTAGTTCGAAAGGATTACTGGATGTAAATATTCTTAAGGAATTTGGAGTTCTGCCCATTATTCATCAGGTGCGCATCCCTCGTATGGTTAGGTGGCTTTCTCCGACTCATTCCTGGATTAAGCTCAACACTGATGGCCTTGCTAAAGGGAATCCTGGGGCGGCGGCATGTGGTGGCATATTTAGAATTTCTGGTGGGCGTTATATTGGAGGCTACTGTCAGAACTTGGGTTTCCAGAATGCTTTTTATTCGGAGTTAATGGCAGTGATTATTGGAGTGGAGTTTGCTTATCAGTTTGGTTGGCATACTCTCTGGTTAGAGTGTGATTCTATGGGTGTGATTGAAGGGTTGAGGTCTTCTACCTACAAGCCCCCTTGGCCTCTGCGTGTTCATTGGCACAATTACTTAGCTCGTCTTAATTCGATGCAATTTTATTGCAGTCATATTCATAGGGAAGGCAATTCAGTGGCAGATTGCTTGGCGAATTTGGGATTGGCCTTTCCTTCTCTTTGCTGGCTCCCTACGCCTCCAATGGAGATTTTTTCTAAGCTTCGTAATGATGCCTTAGGAGTCCTCCATTATCGTTGATTTGGTTGGATTTTTCTCTTTTGTTTTCTTTTTGTGGGAGAGGTTTTGGTCTAGTCCCTCTTTCCCCTTTTGTAATTTTTCTCTTTTTCTTTAATTAAATCCGGGCGTGGGGCTGAGCCTCCCAGTTAGGCTGGGTTCCAAACCCCTTCAAAAAAAAAAAAAAAAAAAAGAATTGAAAATAATAAAGCCAATTAATGTTTGATTATCAATTGACAATTGACAATTAAAAGAACCTTTTATCCTAAGTTCACCGAATTACTATTAGTTAAATAGTCTATATTACTAATTAATTTTATTATTAGTGAATTAATGTTTGATTAATGCTTGTTATTAATGGAAAATTAGACAATTGAAAATTACGTTTTTTTCTTTATTAAAAACAAAACCTTCTAACCTAAGTTCTCAAAATTAGTATTAGTTAAGTAGTCTTTATTACCAATTAATTATATCATTAGTAGTTTCCTTAACAAAATGTAATCCTTTTTACATGCATTTTATGACAACCACAACAATTAGTGTAAAAATAAATAATACTTGTTTTAAATGTAGTCAAATGAGAACCTACTTTAGGACTTATTTACTCAAATGAGAATCTACTTTACTCTAATGAGAACCTATTACAATTACCCCTTTTACGACTTAATTACTCAAATGAGAACCTACTTTACTCTAACGAAGACCTTATTTACTTTAATGAGGATTTTTTTTTTCTAATTACCACATGTGTCCTCAAAGTTGTTACATAAGTCCTTAGAATAGTAAATATTATATAAAATAGAACATGTATGAGAAATGTTAATGTCCATAGCTTTACCCATCCTAATTTGTGTAATAAAGTTCTCCCTTGCGTAATGAAAGTAATATATTGTGTAATGTCCATCGTCAAATTAGTAATTACTTTTAATCGACGTAATCATAATTTACCACAAATTCCAACAATTGATGAAAAAACAAAATTTTTTATTCTAATTATAATAATTACTCCACCTAAACTAATGTACTAATTTATAGACAATTTAACAAGTATGACAACAAATTTGTTGTCAGAGTGGTAAATCTTTATGTTTTTATCATTAATGAAATGATTAGTACAATGACTACACATTTTACCACAATCACAACAATTGATGTAAAAGCGGTAACTTTTGTCCTATTTATAGTAATTACTCAATTTAAACTAATGTACTAATTTATGGACAATTTAACAAGTGCAACAACAAATTTGTTGTCAAAGTGGTAAATCTTTATATTTTTATCATTAATGGAATAATTACTCAATGACTACATATTTTACCATAACTCGCAACTATTGTGTAAAAGCGGTAACTTTTGTTCTGATTGTAGTAATTACTTCAAAAAGACATAAACTATACCATTTACAAGATTACCAACTATTTTACAATTCCGACAACATTTGTGTTGTGAACATGGTAAAATTAAAATTAGACCAAAAAATATGTAACAACTCAGTATTGTAAGGAGCTTCTCCACTTGATAATCAAGGTTCTAAATTTGATAAAAGTTGTCCAAATATGATATTTACATATTTGACCACTCAATTACAATAACCACAACAACTGTTGTCATAAGTCGTAATTGTAGTTCAGCTATGTGTAATTTATTATTTTGACAATACTTGTTGCATGATTTTTAACAATGTTACATATCAAGAAAGAGTGTGTTGTTAATATGGTAAATTTTATTTTTAAAAATGACACATGTCGATATTTAATTGGGTAACCTGTTGACCAGTTCAGTAGGTTTCCACTATATTAATTTACTAAAAGTAAAAAAAAAAAATAAGAGTATGGCATACATCAAGGTACCTGATGCGCTCAAGGGAGCGCGCAATTTAACCCTGAAATGTCGTTAGTAGTATAAGTAAATAGGGATCGTTCTATCCGGGGATTGAGGGTACACTTGTAATTGTGAAACAAATAAAGAAAAGTATTATTTACAAAAATAAAATAAAGAATATAAATATATACAATTGTATAAACAAATAAAGAATTAAAATAATAAAGTATTATTTACAAAAATAAAATAAAGAATAAATATATACAAGTAAACACAAATAAGGGGGGGATTAGGATTCTTAAAATTAAAATTAAAATAAATAAAATAAAGAAAACGTAAAAACATATATACAAGGGTGGAACGCAAGGAACAAAGATCAAAATCAATTCCATGTAATCAAATTCGATTCAAACCCTATAATTGTTCTTCCAAGTCATGAGAGAGGAGTTGATCATGTGAAACATTCGAAAGCAAATGAATTCCCATTTTTTACTTTTCAATGCTAATTAACCTAAGCGAAAGCACCTAGATTAATCCTATCAAACATGCAATCAAGCCCTAGAAAGCTAGTCAATCATGACATGTTCAACGCATTAGACATAGAGAAAGGCTATCAACTCAAGTGTACAACTTAGTTATGGAAAAGTCCACCTAATTGCAATCCTCTTCAATTAAATTCGATTCTTGTCCAGAACCTTTACTACTTTTGATTCAAGTTACACAAAACGAAAAGTCGATTTCATGTTCTTAAACCTAGCACCAATTACATGCAAATCCTATAAGTGTCGACCCAAATAAGATAAACATATAAAAGTTTTCTATCAAGCAAATTCAATCGAACAAACTCACATAAGCAACTTAGAATCACAATTATGGAATTCGAAAACTTTATTTAAACATAGAAGTTGGGTTTAAACTTTACCCTAAACATTATTGTTAACTAGAAACAAGTTCATATGAATTCAAACAAGGAAAACAAAAGATCATTACAAGGAAAAAGAATGAATTACACCGTGAGGGGAGATGGAGATGGAGAGCTAGATGGTTGGATCTTGAATCTTGGAAGCAAGCCTTCAAGGTGGATGATGGAGGATATGATCTTCACGGCTCCTTCTTCTTCTTCTTCCTCTCCTTGCTTGAAAACGCAGAACTTTGCAACTAGAGAATGGAGAGGAAAATGGAAAGGAAATGGAGAGACAAAGAAGATGAGATGGATGAAGGAATTGGTATGTGGGAAAATGGAAAGGAAATGGAGAGACAAAGAAGATGAGATGGATGAAGGAATTGGTATTTTGAGAGTGAGAGGAGAAGTGTATTTATAGCCCAAAAAATGATGAATGGAGGGTGGAGATGAACATAAATGAAGGGCTAGATATGTTAGACAAATTTGTAAAAAATATCTTCCCACTTGTTTATCACTTGTTCAACTTGAATTGATTTTCCTCCTCAAGATTTTCCACTTGGTTGCAACTTTGATTTTCCTCCTCAAGATTTTCCACTTGCTTGCAACTTTGATTTTCCTCCTCAAGATTTTCCACTTGGTTGTAACTTTGATTTTCCTCCTCAAGATTTTCCACTTGGTTGCAACTTTGATTTTCCTCCTCAAGATTTTCCACTTGCTTGCAACTTTGATTTTCCTCCTCAAGATTTTCCACTTGCTTGCAACTTTGATTTTCCTCCTCAAGATTTTCCACTTGGTTGCAACTTTGATTTTCCTCCTAAAAATAGAAACTAATAAGAAAAATAGAAACTTTCCTAAAATGAAAAATGGCAACTACCGAAAATGGAAACTTACTAAAAATGATAAATAGAAACTATAAAAATAGAAACTTTCTACAAATAGGAACTTTCCCAATCAAAGAATGAAAACTTTCCTAAACAGGGTTTTAATAAGGAACTAACGCAAGAAATGTAGGGAAAAGCAAGTAAAACGTCGCATTAAAATGCTCCTATCAAATTCCCCCACACTTAGCTTTTGCTAGTCCCTTAGCAAAATAACACTAAGACACACACTAAGACTCAACGAAAATTAAAGACTCTACAAAAACAATGACTCTATTGCCCTTCAACTTTTTGTCTCAGAAATCTCCTACTTTCACAACATCAAGATTAGCACTCAACCAAGAATCAATATGTAGATATTCAAGAGTTAATTAAAACATATAATCCACACATACACAAGTAGGAATTGGTTGTGACAATGGTGATGGTTTCTGTTAAGCATGCTTCGAACAAGTATGATTCATATCCTCACAAGGTATATCCACTCTTTCTTCTCTCAGAATTCAAGACAATGCTTAAAAGCTTATAATCACTCAATTATATGTGAGAGAAAATATTTTGAGGCAATCAAATAGCTCACATATATAAGAAACGAAAAGCACTTTGTGAATATAATTTTTTTTTTTGAAAAGATCTCATGAAGGATATCAACTACTTGCACGGATGGACCCAAGCCATAGGTTCAACTCTTGTAACTCATCTCCACAAATCAAAGGCTGTCCCATCTTAAGGATCAAGAATGTCTTATTTAGGGTTGTAATGGGGCCAAGGCTCAAGGTTTTAAGAAATGAAGGGTAAGGATTTATCAAAGTGTCCTAAAAACCTAGCAGAGCACATGTAGATGTAGAGACCTCAAGAAATCCACCAAGGCATATCAAAACGTCACATCCCATAGAGGTTTTATGAAAAGGCCTAATGTCTTCATGTTGGGCCAAATCTTCACTCTAAACTTCCCTCGAACTAGTGAATTGGACAAAGACCAAATTTTGCAATAGTGGGTCTTCAATTCAAAACAAACTCCAAACTCACCAAGTATGGAGGACTAAAATCCATATACATTTTTTTCTTTTCTTTCTTTTAATTTTCTAGCCGTACACATTTTTTTTTTTTTCCATTTCTTTTTCACGGCTTTCACATAATTTTTTTTTTCTCATGGACAAGTCTACCCCCACACTTGAACTTTCACCTCTTCTCAATCTTCTTTCTCAATGCCAAATCCTCAAGTAAAGTCCCAAAATATAGCTCCGCTAAGTTTTTAGAACAAAGGGTAGGAGTGTAGCTATACTAAGGTTCTGGGTTAAGGATTTAAGGGTGATGAAAGAAAATGCTTAATGTAAGCTCAAAGGGGTTTATCTAAGGGAGTCCCACGACGGGCACAAATAGGGACACATGCTTATTTGGCAATGGTGATAATTCCTAGGTTGCCTCTATCCTTTCCAGAATCAGGGCCATGTATTGATATAACGTTTCAACAAGCACAAGAGTGAATTCTAGCATTCTCTAGTCCATTAAACTTAATCTATGGCAAGCAATCAATCAAGATGAAAGAATAATGAGATCATCAAAACATCGCCAAGAAATTAAGAATATGTTTTTCATTTATCACTCCAAGAAAAAGGGACATGGCTCAAATATCTCACATGGGCTTTTATGAATCAAAACTCATCCTAACATGCTCATTTTCTGTACCAAAGTTTCGAAATCCATATCCACTACAAGGCACACATTTTTCATATATCTCAATTAACCAAAGAATACCATGTTTAAAAATCATCTCAATTTTGTGATCCTCTTTTAATCATGATTTCAGAGATATAGAATCATCCTAGACAGTTGAAAGGGCATTCTAAGACTCAAAAACAAAAACAAAAACAAAAGTAACCAAAATTTTTTTTTTTTTTTAAATAATTTAATTTCAACACTTAGGTACGGGAACAGGGAGTCTCGATGTGCAATGGGACTGAAACAGCTACCCTTTTTCAAGACTATGTTTAATCCAATATACCTTAGTGTATCACAACATCAATTAAAAACACAAAAAACACAATCCAACATCAACTATTTTTCATTTTTTTTTTTTATACTAACTACTAAAAACACAATAAAGCAATAACCCTTCCCCCATACTTAATTCATGCATTGTCCTCAATGTATAAACAAATATAAATCATGCAAAGCATAAATCAAGCATAGAAGAGAAAGTTAACACAACGAAACCTAAAACAACTTAAAATTTCAAGAAAGCAAATCTGCGTTTGATGGCTCCTCCATAGCTACAGTTGAAATGGGTTGCCTCCCATGCAGCGCTTAATGTTTAAAGTCTTTCAGCCTAGACTTGTACCTCCATTTACTCCTTTGGAGGAGCGGTATGCGGGCGAGTGGCAGCCCTCTTGCTGGTTTCAGCCTTCGGAGGCGGGTCCTCATGTTGTGATGCAGTAATGTCCTTGCGAGGAAACCCAGGAGGATAACTTTGCAAGTTATTGACTTCCTGAGCAAGCTTGTTTATTGCAGTGTGACAGCGGATCAAAGAGCAGTTCATCTCAGAGATGTAATCGATCATGCAATTGACTCTCCAATCTGTCACCATAATACCATCGCGGAGAGAGGAACGCAAATCATCAATCGAATCCGTCAAGCTTTCCAAGGTGGCCATAGGGCGAGGAGCACGAGCAGCTGGTGAGGAAGAAGACTCTCCGGGATGCAGTCTGGGAGAGCGACGAGGCAGAGGAGGGGGACTGCGGGTACGCTCACGGATAGGACGATGGTCCCATGGACGAGTAAGCCCAGCTCTAGTGGCCGCTTGACGACCTTCTTCCTCCAAAGAGAGAATACGGTGTTGATTGACGCCCCTGCAAGGAGTAACCTTGGTTCGAGCCATGAGGAAGTAGAAGGGATTTGAAACTGCACGCTTAGACAAACCTTAGTAAAATCTGGAGGAGACAAAAAAGGATGTATATGTAAAGCACAAAATAGGGTAGAAATCTCAACAGGCACACGGTTTTAACAAAGCTTCTCCGGGAAGGAGAAGAGTTATGACAGTTCACGGCCCAAGAAACACGTATGCACATGAAAAACTCCCCCACGCGTAAATATTCCTTTCTTTTCCTGGATTTATGGCAATTATACCTGCTTTCGGCTGTAGCTTGTCTGTCACAGCTCCTCGAGATTCGTTTGGTTCCCCCACGTGTCCTTTCTTTTCCTGGATTTATGGCATGCTTTCGGCTATAGTTTGTCTGTCACAGCTCCTCGTGTCCTCCACGCGTCAACAGCTTTTCCGTGTTTTCGGGTGACTTTAATCCAACTCGTAGATTTAATTTCAGAGATCGTCCATCCAACGGTGGAGATATGCTTACTCGTTCTATAAATAGGTGCATTCTGAGGGAGCGACTGTTCACTCCAAAAGAAAATTCTTCCGAGATCCAGCATTTCTCTCTCAATCCTTCAGCCTTTCTTTCGAAACTCAAATCCTTTCTTCATCAACATGGAACCACGAACTCTGCAACTAATGGAGTTACAAACCCAGCAACAAATGGAATTACAAGCCCAGCAACCAACCGAGGAGGGAGGAAGCATCCAAGCAGCCGGGAGTAGTAACCGATGGGCTCCTACACCGCCTCAACTAAGAATCCTCAAGGGCCTTTACTATGATAAGGGTTTTAAGTACCCAACTCTAGAGCAGATTCAAGAGATCTGCCTTCATCTGAAACAGTATGGGCAGATCGAGGACAAGAACGTCTTCTTTTGGTTCCAGAACCTCAAGGCTCGTGAGAGGCAGAAGTTGAAGGAATTTCGGAACGTTCCGGTTGGTGGATCTCTCAATCTCAATTTTGGATCCACTAGTTCTACTGATGATGGTAGATCCATTGATCTAAACTTTGGCTCACGTGTCGGCTATGGTGTTGATGGATCGATCATGGAACAACGAGGAGAATATCACCAGGAGATTGAAACCCTTCCACTATTCCCCATGCATGGTGAGGACATCTTGGGCAACATGAAGACTACTTCCGAGGGAGGTGGCGGTTATGGCGGTGGCTCTCACATTTCCCTTGAGCTCAGTCTCAACTCCTACAGAGATGCAAACATGGCTTAGTATTATTATTATTATTATTATTATTATATTTTTTTTTTAATTTTTTTTTTTTTTTTTGTAAATAGCTGAATTTAATAAGACTGAATGAATGCAATTTTTTATTTTTTATATTTTTTTTTATTTTTTATATTTTTATATATAAAGGACTCAAAAATAAAAGACAAATATATATATAGGACTCAAAATGAAAGACAAAAATATAAATCTCTTCCCCCACACTTAAATATTGCATTATCCTCAATGTAATCAATTAAAAGCATGCAATGAAATAAGTAAGCATAGATAGAAGACATTTACGAAAACAAATCCTAAAATAAAAACTAAAGAGAAAAATTGAAAAATAAAAAGAAATAGGGAAAGAGAAAGCAAATCTGATTATATTCTGAATTGGGTTGCCTCCCAAGTAGCGCTTGTATTTTACGTCTTGCAGCCAGACGGTACCTACGTTAAATAAAGTTAGTAACTATAATTAACAAAGAAATACAAAATAAAAACAAGTATAACTATTAATTACAAACTACAAGTATAATTAACAAGTATATTGTACAAAATACACAAGTGAGTATAAAACGTGAAAAGTATTTTTACAAGTTTAAAGTGTGAAACAACAAAATAATTTACACGTATAGAGTATTCACAAGTATTTCTTTTGTTATAAACATTATTGATATCGAATCAAATTCCAAGCGGTAAATCAAGTGGACGTGCGGCCCAAGTATAGTCGCCTAGACACAAACTCCCTTTCAAATCGTTTGGGCAACCTTACTGAAATGGCCAGGTGGGGGAGGACGAACACGAGAGGAAAAATCCATTTTGGCATGAGCTACTCCCACATAGTGGTTTATGCCCATTTGCAAGCACTTCTGGATTCAAAAACCCGTCATGAACGTTGTCCCCTTCCTAGACACCATTCCACATAGGCTATACTTACTAAGATGAAAAAGTTCATAAGTGTGAAGACAGTTCAACAAGTGTTAATAAAGGCCGCCCTCAACCTTAAGGGACCTGAGCTAGGTACCAATAAGGGGTTTAGGCCAATATTAACAAAAGAGACTTCACCTATTCCTCTCAATTTACAACCTACAATTAAAATTCGTGTTCAATAATATAAATAACATCCTAGTTAATTTAAACTAAGTTTTAAACAATTTATATACAACAAATATATACAATAAATGACACAATTTAACAAGTGATTTTTCAATCCCCGGCAACGGCGCCAAAAATTGATGTCGCTTTTGGGAAGCGCGCAATTTAACCCTGAAATGTCGTTAGTAGTATAAGTAAATAGGGATCGTTCTATCCGGGGATTGAGGGTACACTTGTAATTGTGAAACAAATAAAGAAAAGTATTATTTACAAAAATAAAATAAAGAATATAAATATATACAATTGTATAAACAAATAAAGAATTAAAATAATAAAGTATTATTTACAAAAATAAAATAAAGAATAAATATATACAAGTAAACACAAATAAGGGGGGATTAGGATTCTTAAAATTAAAATTAAAATAAATAAAATAAAGAAAACGTAAAAACATATATACAAGGGTGGAACGCAAGGAACAAAGATCAAAATCAATTCCATGTAATCAAATTCGATTCAAACCCTATAATTGTTCTTCCAAGTCATGAGAGAGGAGTTGATCATGTGAAACATTCGAAAGCAAATGAATTCCCATTTTTTACTTTTCAATGCTAATTAACCTAAGCGAAAGCACCTAGATTAATCCTATCAAACATGCAATCAAGCCCTAGAAAGCTAGTCAATCATGACATGTTCAACGCATTAGACATAGAGAAAGGCTATCAACTCAAGTGTACAACTTAGTTATGGAAAAGTCCACCTAATTGCAATCCTCTTCAATTAAATTCGATTCTTGTCCAGAACCTTTACTACTTTTGATTCAAGTTACACAAAACGAAAAGTCGATTTCATGTTCTTAAACCTAGCACCAATTACATGCAAATCCTATAAGTGTCGACCCAAATAAGATAAACATATAAAAGTTTTCTATCAAGCAAATTCAATCGAACAAACTCACATAAGCAACTTAGAATCACAATTATGGAATTCGAAAACTTTATTTAAACATAGAAGTTGGGTTTAAACTTTACCCTAAACATTATTGTTAACTAGAAACAAGTTCATATGAATTCAAACAAGGAAAACAAAAGATCATTACAAGGAAAAAGAATGAATTACACCGTGAGGGGAGATGGAGATGGAGAGCTAGATGGTTGGATCTTGAATCTTGGAAGCAAGCCTTCAAGGTGGATGATGGAGGATATGATCTTCACGGCTCCTTCTTCTTCTTCTTCCTCTCCTTGCTTGAAAACGCAGAACTTTGCAACTAGAGAATGGAGAGGAAAATGGAAAGGAAATGGAGAGACAAAGAAGATGAGATGGATGAAGGAATTGGTATGTGGGAAAATGGAAAGGAAATGGAGAGACAAAGAAGATGAGATGGATGAAGGAATTGGTATTTTGAGAGTGAGAGGAGAAGTGTATTTATAGCCCAAAAAATGATGAATGGAGGGTGGAGATGAACATAAATGAAGGGCTAGATATGTTAGACAAATTTGTAAAAAATATCTTCCCACTTGTTTATCACTTGTTCAACTTGAATTGATTTTCCTCCTCAAGATTTTCCACTTGGTTGCAACTTTGATTTTCCTCCTCAAGATTTTCCACTTGCTTGCAACTTTGATTTTCCTCCTCAAGATTTTCCACTTGGTTGTAACTTTGATTTTCCTCCTCAAGATTTTCCACTTGGTTGCAACTTTGATTTTCCTCCTCAAGATTTTCCACTTGCTTGCAACTTTGATTTTCCTCCTCAAGATTTTCCACTTGCTTGCAACTTTGATTTTCCTCCTCAAGATTTTCCACTTGGTTGCAACTTTGATTTTCCTCCTCAAGATTTTCCACTTGGTTGCAACTTTGATTTTCCTCCTAAAAATAGAAACTAATAAGAAAAATAGAAACTTTCCTAAAATGAAAAATGGCAACTACCGAAAATGGAAACTTACTAAAAATGATAAATAGAAACTATAAAAATAGAAACTTTCTACAAATAGGAACTTTCCCAATCAAAGAATGAAAACTTTCCTAAACAGGGTTTTAATAAGGAAATAACGCAAGAAATGTAGGGAAAAGCAAGTAAAACGTCGCATTAAAATGCTCCTATCAGTACCCAAGACGACCACGTTTTCTCTTAGTGTATCTGTGGTTCAACTAAAATATATATATATATATATATATATATATATATATATATATACACAGTCCGTCTCAGGTGCGGATGTCCGTACCGAGCGGACGGTACGGATTTCCTGTTTTCGACCACTTTCCGGTCACATTTTTACATCTTAACCGTTCAGTTTTTAGGTCCTAGTGTATAGATCACCTCTGCAAAATTTTAGCCAATTTGGTGATCGTTAAGGCATCCAAAACTGGAATTTACCATTATAAATACGAACGGTTCCGGTTTGACAGATTCGGTCCGTTCGTGTAAAATGCAGTTTAGGATGCCTTAACGATCACCAAATGGGCTAAAATTTTACAGAGGTGATCTATACACTAGGACCTAAAAACTGAACGGTTAAGATGTAAAAATGTGGCCGGAAAGTGGTCGAAAACAGGAAATCTGTACCAAAAATTCGGTACGGACGTCCGCACCTGAGAAAATTCCTATATATATATATATATATATATTTGACCGCTTCAATATTATAAATGATAGAAGAAAAGAGTCGACCAAATAGATTTTCTATAAAAGTCCCTAGACAAAATTCATGGTTGAGAGAGAGAGAGAGATAGGAAGTCCTCTTTAAAACATCCCTCTATATATATAATATAGATTATATATATCAGGAAACATGCATTTTTATTTGCAGTGTAACATGTCAACACTTTGGACTTTTCCTTAAAATTATTAGACGACACTATAGCAACGTGTGTGTGTATCTATATATATATCAGACGGCACCACCAGAAAGAAAACGGACATGTATATTAGTATATACTAGGAATAGTTGCCCGCGCTTTGCTGCGGGAGTTATGCTGTTGCAGAGGATGTTGTAGAGGAGTTATGCATATTTAGTCTGAAACTTGTGGAAGTTGAAACTTTAATTGATGAAATGAGATATTAAATTTTAAGAATAGAGTAGCAAATAAATAACTGGTATTTTATCAACTTAATTTGTTGGTATTTTATCAACTAATTGCAGTGTAGAAGTGCAGGTTCCGCTAATTGAGACGTATTATTCCGCTTTACTTGGTTGCATGAGATATACTCACGGTGATTCAAATGCAATAGACCGGTTAGACCCAATTTGAGCATAAATCAAATTTTGTGGCGTGTAAAGGAACTAACTTTAACATCTCCAGTCAAAAAAAACTTAAAAATTCATCATTACAGTATACTGAAAACCAGTTCATGAATCAAAAACATATGCCATTATCAAAAACACATACCAGTATGATCACTTATATATTTCTGAACTTTACAGAAAACAAATAGATATCTACTTTGAGATTGGTAAGAAATTAAGGAAAAGAAAAGAAAACCGATGTTTTTTAGGAGAAATTTCTATATAGTATATACACAGACTACCAAAAATATGCAGGGATATAAAATTGTAAGGAGAACTAAAAGCTATCAGATATCGATTTCATCAATGACAAACATTTTACATGTTTACTGCAACATATTTTACAACATTCATATTAATAATCTGTCACTGCCTCTTCCTTTGCAGGAAATAACAAAAACAATTTTCAAAAGTGCTGCATTTCTCAAAGAAAGAGATTTCAGACACAACAATGATAGAAGATCTCTCCTATAACAAACAACATGTGAGAAAAGATCACAAAGTTCCCAAGTTCAGCACCTTTGTGTGACTAAAAACTTTACAACATGAGTACTGAAGGAGGCTGCTATACATCTACTCATAGCTGATCGAGTTATCACTGTTTCACCCAAAGAAGAAAAAGAAAGATGTTCAACTGCAGTCATCATCCAAAGTTAAAAAATCTTGCAGATGGAGAATTTGAGAAATGCTATGAAAACATAATATTAGCTAATGCACACCTCCACATGAAATCAAGAAGAAGTATCTATTTACATCATGAACATCACATTAAAAAACACTAAACTACGTGGATATATGCATTTAGCATTTACCAGGCATAAATAATGATGCAGATATTGAAATTGAAAAGTGTAAAATAATGTCCAAGACTGTAAATACTTTATCGTCTGACCTTTGAGTGCCACAGTGTTGGAGGATAATACAAATAAATCAATGATCAAAATCACAGGAAGCCATTCCCAGACCTGTGGAAGGAGTGCTTGAATTAGATTAGACGTGGAGTCTAACCAAGTATACTTAAGGAGAGCATATAGAAAAAAAAAAATTAGAAAAAGAAACCATCAGATTTGCAAATCATACCAGATTCGTAAGAGAACCATGACTTTTTAGAAGCAATTCATTTTGTATCTTTGGTATACTGATATTGCTTAACCTGTACAGAAACAGTATAAAGAATACATAACCTTTAATTGTCAAGGCAGCAAGACAGCTTTTATATGAATCTGAAGGATGCTGAATTTTCATTTTCTGTCAAAAGCTTATGCATTATATGTTCTTGCAAACAAATTATTTTTCTAAGCTTAACATCAGATGAAAAACAAAACTGCTTGAAGTTTAACGCACTTTGGTACAGTAAGAAGTAGTAGTACATTTGTTAGCTAGTAGTGTCTGCGTGTTGATAAACTGACTTTTCTGTAATGGAAATTTGTTTGTAAGAATGATGTAACAACATACTTGGAGCAGCTTTATCAGTATAAACTAAACAAAAGAATATGGATCCGAATGCTACAACTATCTAGTAAGCAACATGAATGACATTATCAAAATGCAGAACAATAATCTTGGGAATGTTCTTTTCAAAGATGAATTCCTATTGAATTCATACAGATCTAAAGGATTGTCTCTATGGCAGATAGTGATTTTGAAATAAAAAGCAGCATTGATATATAAGGCATACAGATTCACAAAACAATAAAGATTAAGGAGTTGACAATTGTCAATATTCAAACGATCTTCTAACCCTGTATTTAACAGAAATGAAATACTAAAACAAACATCCATAAGCAAAACAACAATCTTGCTGTAGATACCTCAGTGAATTAATTGAAAATCGAAGAGCTTCAAAATGAGCAAGAATTCAAAATGGAAGGAATAGTAACAACAGATCTAAAATTGAAGCTGGAAACAGAGAGAGACAAAATAGAAAGAAAGTTGAAAACTGAAAGCAGTAGCAAAACATTTTGGATACTGAAACTATTGAAAACTTAAAAGTTGGCTTATTAATTGAGATCAAATTGTATGTATTTAAAATTAATAGATAAATAAAAAACGACAATGATAAAGGAAAAAGACGATAAATGTGGCTGAGTGTTTGTTGTGCTTGAGAGTATCAAATTGAAATGGTTTCATAAGATAAACAGAGAATTGATTGGAAAATATCAGATTGTTACCTTCAAAGTATTGCAGTCGATTACTCAGATGCCAAGTCATGGAAGAAACAAAGTTCCTACAATATGAAAACATTAAATTAATGCCTCAATTCTGGCAGATCAATAAATCCATATAAAGTGACCAATGTAAACTAAATTGAAGAACAAATAGGGATCAAAAACTAACCAAATTGAGGGGTGACTGTCTGCAATTTCGGCAGCTTGGCTTCTTTATTAAAAAACCACGTGTTCTGATCACCCTGTTAAATACAATTCAAATGGACATTACATAAACATATACTAAATGAACAAAATTCAGAACTTGGGAGTAGATCGGAGCAGAAAACTGAATAAAAGTAATGATGTGCGGAAGTTGAAAAAATAACGTAGAAAAACGGTTTGTTTCAAAATCAAGCCTTTTCTATTTGCTTTTGGTATAAGTTTGTTTTCTTAGATTATCAACTAAATCTCAGTTTGGGAGCTGTACAAAACCGAAAGTGTAAATTATGATAGAAATTAAAATTGTTGAAGTAAACAAAGAAGTATGTAAAGAAATTCAATCAAAATTCAGCTAGAAGTGTTATTCATCTACAGCTAGAGTAATATTCTATGTTCAGAAACTGGAAACTCTTTGATTCAAATCAAAAAATCGATCAGTTGGTTAACATCACAGACTTGAATGAACTTTTTGGCAAATAGACACATAGAAGATTATGTTGACCAAGCCCTCACTGTACCACCCTCAAAATTTGGTATGTAAGTTACGCAGTGGGTGCGCATTGTACCACCCTCAACATAGAACTTTTTGACCAAGCCTGGCCCTCATTTAACAAAACAAATATACATATAGAAGATTACTTCTTACCTTAATGTGGTCAACTTGATTCTTGTTGAAGAATCTAAAAGCCTGTTTTAGATAGAAAAACAACAAAAGCAAGGTTGTCATAAGTTCATGATAAACAGAGAACAAAACGTTCCGGAATTAAAAATATATTTGGGCTTTATTATAGGTCATTAGAATTTCTACCATTTATCCGAATATTGTCAAAAATTTGAAGGCGTAGCATAAAACAAAACAACAGGTAACAAATCATACTGGTTGCTAGGTTTACAATGTCATTGTGGCAGAATTAATATCACTTGTGAGCCAGGAGTGACATTAACTCCTTTACCAAATTCGAGTGACTATCTAAGTTTAAATTAAAGATCTTGATGAAACCAATCATGAGCCAAAACCAATAATACAAATTCCAAATTCGATTCCAGAATTCCATTAAGAATCTAACATAATAAAACCATTTACTTTACATGCAATAGGATACGTGGTTGCCATACATATTGGCATTTAAATCCTTAAAGATTGGTTCCAGTTTAGGAAGACCCTTTAATAAACTTACCAGCTTTTTGTGGCAGATGAATCCAATTGCCACCAGTTCCATGAGTCCCAAGACTTAGCTTTATCTTCCTCAGGAGACCACTGTCCTTTTTTGACATTAGCTTTGTCACAACATGGAGCTCTTGCCATGGTCAATAGTATAGAAATGAGATGTGATCATCCTAAACTCTTTATAATGAATAAATTGATTATGAAATTACTACAAATTTGACAAAAGTATGGAACCTAAGAATAATAAAAATGCAAAAGAACTTCTATAAGTAGTCTAAAAGTACAAAACCCAGAAGGCATGTTAGCAACTAATCCAACCTTATAAGTAGTCTAAGAATAATAAAATGCAAAAGAACTTCCATTCGCAACTCAAACTCGTAAACCAATTGAGCAGCCACACAATTCGTAATGCAGATGTTGAGAATCACTTACCACACTTTCCTCAGCCTCTTTTGGCTGAGATTCTACTCCAAACTCGTTTCTGTCATTGCCTGAAAAAACAAAATCAAGAAAAGCCTTTCAATAACATATACAAATCAATAAAATCTCAATCAATATTAAAATTAAAACCAATTTCCTACTACTTGATATCGTTTACTTTTAGTTAACTATCAAATGTTTCGTATTATCAGGGTATATTGTTGATGTGTCCTAAAAAATTAGTTCCACTTCATGTACCAAATGCGTTGTCAATGCTGCATGAAGAAGTCAGAGAATAAGATCGAATTTAATTCTTGTCATTAGTCACCATTATGTGAGAGACCCTTAAGAACATTAACAGCAGAAACAGATTTCTTGTCATTGATCACCATCATCTGATTTGTTAATAGTCAGATATGTATTAACAAATCTGCAGGAACACACCTTCTCGAAAGTAACTAACCAGAAGTTTTGAAAAAAAAACAAAACAGTAATGTCTCCCGAAGAACTCACCAGAGTCAAATCAGAAAAACACCACTCCAATAATATCTCAACGGAAAAGCCTTAAGCAGATGTTGAGGATAAAGGAAAGCTTGAAAATATAAGCTTCACCCATTTTGAGCTATGTCTATTCAGTTTCCATTCTTAGTATCACAATTCAATCACACACATTATTTTTTCTCCAAAAGTTTGATCTGTGCAGACGTAAATAATCAGAAAATTGAACTAAAGTAATTAAATTGAGCTAATCTTACATGCAGTAAGCAGTGAGGGGCTTCGCAAGCTCAGTGGCCACAATACAGTCCGTCCTCTGTTACTTCACTCAAATCCCAGGTATGTGCAGAACTAATGACTAAAATCAAGACAAAAAGGACATCAAGCCGATAGGTGTGTATGGTAATCGATCACTACACGTGGAAGGTTGGAAGGACTGCACATCTTCTACGAACTAAGCTCCTGGTATTCCTCTTCGCTCTGTTACCCTAACCCAAAGTTACACTGATGTAGATTAGGCAAATACAATTCCTGGATCAGCTTCTCCGATTTCTATTGGGCTATTCTATTCTGGGCACGGCGGAAACAAAATCTCCTTTTCTCTCCCTCCTCCGCTACACTCTTCTCTCTCCGCGCGATTAGCTCAAAAAATCCAAAAAGAGGGAGGATTCTAGAACGACAGAAGGGCAGGGCCGTAGTTAACAAAAAATAGAGGGCAAAAGAGTCATTTCATACACCAAATATGAACAGTAAAATGAATAGTGCAGGAGCTTTAGTATATAGTAAATACGAGCATCAGTGTCTCGTTCTGTAGCTCATCTATAGCTCCGTAGGTCTAAGAGTCGGCCCTGGCAACAGTTTGTCCAAATGATTAAAAGGGATTATTGCATGTAGGATTGCATTTTGATCAATCCCACTACTGTTCTCCATTTTGATCAATCCCATCTTTGGATTTAGCTAGAAATTAAGACGAAAAGGGAAGATCTCTTTAAATTACTGAAAAAAAGTACAACCAACAAAATATTACTCTGTCTATCAATTTATGTTATATTAGAGTGATAGGTTTCAACATAGAATGATTAATATGTTTGATATTTAGTTTATAAGGCCTTTAGTATACAATAAATAAGTTTGCTTGCATATGCCAAACAGGAAAAAGCAAACTCTCCTCCAAAGTCATTGCTAATATTCTTGCTCCTGTTGCTCTGTGTGTGCTAGTTGTGGTTCTGGCGGGATGCTATTTTGGCAACAGACTCAGAAGAGCCAAACTACAAAAACTGACTAAACGAGGAAAAGCTTAATTCGCATGAAATATGTATTGATGTGCACCTATTTTGTTCTTAATTAAATAAGCAACAAGTCTCATCCTCTAACCTTTATGTGTCTAAGAGTACAAGAAGAACAACGAAAGTAAAGATGGAATATATATACTACATTCCGTCACTTAAAGAAGAATACAAATAAAAAAAACAAGCAGTGCAGCCACTATTGATGTGCATTTAATAAACCATTGATGACGTACATTATATCTCCATTCTTTCCCCTAATCTAGTTTCTTTTAGCAAATCTTCTGAGAAACTCATTCTTTTCTTAGCGGGAAATGATATAACGTCCACGATTGAGTCCGTACAATTTGACTTGGAACTATCGAAGCGGCCACAAAGAAGTTTTCTGGTGATAATAAGTTAGGTGAAGGTGGATTTGGTTAGGCCTCATTAAAAAGCCTGCGGATCAAGTGGGCCGATGGAGGCCCGCCGGCCCTGAGAGCTTTTAGCCCTGCCCGGCCAGTCAAAAAACCCGCAAAAGCCCGCCTCAGTGGGCTGAGGGCCTGCCCGCCAAAAGCCCGCAAAAACCCGGCCCGGCCCGTAAAAGCCCGTAAAATATTTTATATATGTGTGTGTGTGTTTATATATATATGTAGATATGTGTGTGTGTTTATAAATATATATATATATATATATATATATAGACACACACACATATATATATATATATATATTTGTGTGTGTGTTTATATATATACGTGTGTTATATAAATATATATATATATATACACACACAAATATATATATATATATATATAAACACACACATATATATATATATAAACACACACAAATGAAAAAACTGACCGTTGGATGAGTTTATTACAATAAATTATGAATGTGGTAAAAAATTTAGCCAATTTCACCATATTTTCGAATCCGATCTGATTGGTCAACCGATACGTAGAATATATATATGCACATTAGCACATATTTTATATAGAAATATAAGAACTTCCACACACACACATATAGTCATATATATATATATATATATAACACATATATATATATAGATATATATATATCTAACACACACACACATATATATATATAAACACACACACAAATATATATCTATATGTGTGTGTATATATATATTTATAAACACACACACATATATATAGATATATATTTGTCTGTGTGTTTATATATATATATATGTGTGTGTGTGTGTGTGTGTGTGTTATATATATATATATATATATATATATATATATATGACTATATGTGTGTGTGTAGAAGTTCTTATACTTCTATATAAAATATGTGCTAATGTGCATATATATATATTCTACGTATCAGTTGACCAATCCGATCGGATTCGAAAATATGGTGAAATTGGCTAAATTTTTTACCACACTCATAATTTATTGTAATAAACTCATCCAACGGTCGGTTTTTTCATTTTCTTTGAATTGATAGGGGTTTCTCTTTGGAGTGTATGATATATAAATATAGGTTTATAAGAGTAACTACGTTTGACCTAGTTGATCGAATTCGAAACAATAACCAAATTGGCCAGATTTTCTACAATCACCATAAAACATTACAATCTCTCCATCGAGCGGTTGGTTTCTCCGAATTCATTTTCTACTTCATGGTTGCTTTAGAATGAACCTAAACAATTTAAATGCAATGTATAAGTCATACAACTATAGGAATAAAATTGGTATAGACCAATGTGTTTGTAATTAAAATTAATTTTTTTTATCTTATGTCCACGCACATCCATTGATGGAATATATACAAACGTGATGTGAAAAAATAAGCACGTTTCGCGGTTGTCACGGCATGGGTCAACCAATAAAACATATAAGTGACTACGGTTGACAAATCCGATCGGATTCGAAAATATGGTGAAATTGGCTAAATTTTTTACCACACTTATAATTTATTGTAATAAACTCATCCAACGGTCGGTTTTTCCATTTTCTTTGAATTGACGGGGGTTGCTCTTTGGAGTGTATTATATATAAATATAGGTTTATAAGAGTAACTACGTTTGACGTAGTTGATCGAATTCGAAACGAGAACCAAATTGGCTGGATTTTCTACAACCACTATAAAACATTACAATCTCTCTATCGAGCGGTTGGTTTCTCCGAATTCATTTTCCACTTCATGGTTGCTATAGAATGAACCTAAACAATTTAAATGCAATGTATAAGTCATACAACTATTGGAATAAAATTGGTATAGACCAATGTGTTTGTAATTAAAATTAATTTTTTTTATCTTGTGTCCACGCACATCCATTGATGGAATATATACAAACGTGATGTGAAAAAATAAGCACGTTTCGCAGTTGTCACGGCATGGGTCAACCAATAAAATATATAAGTGACTACGGTTGACCCATCCGATCGGATTCGAAAATATGGTGAAATTGGCTAAATTTTTTACCACACTCATAATTTATTGTAATAAACTCATCAAATGGTCGGTTTTTCCATTTTCTTTGAATTGATAAGTGTTGCTCTTTGGAGTGTATGATATATAAATATAGGTTTATAAGAGTAACTACGTTTGACCTAGTTGATCGAATTCGAAACGAGAACCAAATTGGCTGGATTTTCTACAACCACCATAAAACATTACAATCTCTCCATCGAGCGATTGGTTTCTCCGAATTCATTTTCCACTTCATGGTTGCTTTAGAATGAACTTATACAATTTAAATGCAATGTATAAGTCATACAACTTTAGGAATAAAATTGGTATAGTCCAATGTGTTTGTAATTAAAATTAATTTTTTTTATCTTATGTCCATGCACATCCATCGATGGAATATATACAAACGTGATGTGAAAAAATAAGCACGTTTCGCGGTTGCCACGCCATCGGTCAACCAATAAAACATATAAGTGACTACGGTTGACCAATCCGATCGGATTCTAAAAGATGGTGAAATTGGCTAAATTTTTTACCATACTCATAATTTATTGTAATAAACCCATCCAACGGTCGGTTTTTCCATTTTCTTTGAATTGATAGGGGTTGCTCTTTGGAGTGTATGATATATAAATATAGGTTTATAAAAAATTAGTGTCTTTAAAAATTTATTTTTCAATAAATTAGTATCTATATATAAATATAGATTTTTTTTGGTACAATATAGTTATATAGATCTATTATCTTTGGTTGTATTTGATCATTATCCATTGAATTTCCAAAGCTTGATTAAAAAAAAAAAACTTGTGTCTTTAAATATTTATTTATAAATAAAGCCCGCAAGGCCCGGCCCAAAAAAGCCCGCAAGGCCCGCTTTATATGGACGGGCTTGGATCCTTTGATTTTTAATAAAGCCCGGCCCGGCCCGTTGACGACCCCTAGATTTGGTGAAGTTTTCAAGGTATGAAAATATTGAGTGGAAATCCTCCCTCTTTCCTTAGAAATCTAAGGATACACACACACACATACTTGTTTCTTGTTTGCGGCAATGACATTACAATTGTAGACTAGAAAATTACAGGATTTTCAAGGCCGGAAAAAAGGCACAAAAATATTTAGTTCTTCGGTTTTAGTTCAAGATGTATGTATATTTCTAAGCTTAAGATGGGCATGGAAAAGGAATTAATTAGATAAATTGAGTAGTAAACTGAGTAGTACTATATATATACTTTTCAGGGAACCTTTGATAATGAACAAGAAATAGTAGTGAAGAGACTGTCAAAAAGTTCCGGCCAAGGTGTACGAGAATTTAAGAATGAGGTTCTATTGGTTGCCAAGCTTCAACATCGAAATCTTGTCAGGCTTCTGGGATTTTGCTTGGAAGGAGAAGAGACCATACTTGTCTATGAATATGTACCCAACAAAAGTCTTGATCATTTTCTTTTTGGTATGTGGATTTGAGTAAACAAAAATTCAATTATGAAAAGTACTATATATATTTTGTAGTTTCTCACTTAAACAAACAGAGAGAGAGAGAGAGAGAGACACACACACACACATATATATATATATATACACACCGGAAGGTTCTGAAGAGGACGTCCGCAACCCAGTAATAGTGCAGACGTCCCTCCTCCGGCGTCGGGAAGGCGGTGATCGCAGCGTTGCGGGTGCCAGACGCACTCTCTGGACATCCCAGACAGCCTCGATCAAGCTGCAAAGGCGAAGACGATCAGAAACTCGATGGTGTGCAGCGAGCTCGCCAGAAACCATGGAAGCCCACAAATCTGCAACCCCGACCTCGATTTCTGCCCAGAAGAGGTCTGGGGAGCCTCTGGACTCTATCCGGCCAGCCCCGTGCCGCCGTCGCCTCCTGAAAACTCCTGCTACGTCGACGTCCGCACTTTTTCTGGGTTGCGAACGTCCCCTTCAGATCCTTCCCGTATATAGACACACACACACACACACACACTATAATAATAAACCCATATATGTATGTTTGATGAATACGAGGGTAGAATCCAAAGGACGAGAACAGCTAGAGTGGTTGAGACGTAACTCGATTATAGGAGGGATCGCTGGAGGACTTGTATATCTTCATGAAGATTCTAGGCTTAGAGTCATTCATTGTGATTTGAAAGCTAGCAATATCCTGCTAGATGCCAATATGAATCCTAAAATTTCAGATTTTGGGATGGCAAGAATGTTTGGAATTGATGATCAAACTCAAGGAAGCACCAAAAGAATTGTCGGTACTTAGTAAGTCTTGACTCCTAACTTGATACGTACCAATTATTTAATGGATAAAACTTGGCTGACCAGCCCTGGTTAGCCAGCGCTGACCAGCTTCATACGTGTGCCTATAATCATTTGACATGTGTCCATTCCAATAAATTACAACAGAGACCAAAGCTAGGCCCAGATCGCTCTCACTTCCTCTCTCCCTCCTTCTTCACCATCTCCATTGTCTGCTATGCTCTCAACACTCGACGCACCCATCGAAGAATTCGACTGCTCTCATGATCATCTCATCTTCAATTCAGCCTTTGATTGAGGCTCTCTGGCATTGAGTGCGTGTATGTATCCAGCATAAGTGAACAAGATTGGCGCAAACGGCAAATCTCAATTTTTTTTTTCCGAGAGGTTTGGTTATTTATTTTAGAGATCTTCTTTTCATACTTTGTTAGTTTAGATAAACCATAGTAGATGATGGCTTCATCTGCTCTTAACTGAGACCAAAGCCATCTATTTTCTGTTTTTGGGAAAATCTGACCAAAACCATGTCGTCCTCCTCTTCTCTTCCAACCTTAAGAGAATTCTGCATTCCTCAATTGTAATCCATTAGAGATGAACTTAAAAAACTTTAGAGGACCAGTTTGGATCTACTTTATTTTTTATTTAAATCGAGAAAATTTGGGTTTTGTGGATCTTGAAAATTGGAAGTATTGGTTTCTTCTGAATTGTATTAATTGTGAGGATTTTGATTCTACTACGTCTGGATCAGAATGGGTTTGCTTTTTGATTGATTCTCATTGGACCCTTATTTGGTTGCTGGGGAAGAAAAACACGAAATTGAATATCCTAGGAATGGATGTGGATTATTTTTGGGCTAGTTGAGCTGAGTAGTTTAAGCATGAAACTCTGAGTTCATCTGTACCAAAGTTCTCTCACTTGAACTTCACTTTGAGGGATCTAGAAGTAAGGAAGCTGTTATCCATTTTAGAAAAGAAAAAAAAAATTGGACAGATGTCGATTTGTTAGTGGCTGTGGTCAGCCTACCCTGACCAGGGCTGGTCAGCGAAGTTCCTTCCTTATTTAATAGTCAATAATAACTTTGATGCATCTTGGTTTTTAATTTCTCTATTTATAATTTTATATACGTAAACTTTGAAATTCATTTGTGGATGCAACTATCTTGTAATTAGTAGCTACATGGCTCCAGGTGATGGAGGGATTGTATTCTATAAAGTCTAACGTCTTCAGCTTCAGAATTCTCTTGCTAGAGATTATAACTGGAAGAAATTTGTTTTTAGGGTTTCATCATACAAACTATCCACCAACGCTCCTCAGTTATGTAAGTTTCTACTTGATGTTTTACTAGTTAGATTATACAAAATTGCTACATTGATATATCAGATTAAGAGTTGATGGATGCATGCAGGCTTGGAAATTATGGAATGAGGGGAAAGTGTTGGAGTTGATGGATCCATTGCTAAAAGATTATGGCAGTTCAAATGAGTTCTTGAGATACATTCACATCAGGTTATTGTGTGTTCAAGAAGACGAAAACAAAAGGCCAACCATGTGATTGGTTGTATTAACGTTAAAGAGTGAAACCATCAGTGTCTTTCTAAACCTGAACGACATGCCTTCTTATTTACAGGAACATCCCCCAATGATCACATTGGTGCTCCTAGTTGTTCAGCCAATGGTTTGACGATATCTGATGATGTGTCATGCTGAGAAACAATTTATTTTGATTTTTTTTTCTTTTTTCTTATCAAGAAGTGAAAACTTTTTTTGTTTTGTTTTTGGAAATGGGGATCAATTAAGCTGCCCCAAAGCTAGCCAAACAGGCTGAAAATAGAACCAACTAGTACGTCTGATGGACAGGCCCAAACATATAATAAGGAAAAGGAAACTTAATTTCCAACTGGGCTCAGAAAAGCTAGTATAAGGAAATTAACCCTTGTAAAAAAACTAATGCATAGGCCCAAAGAACAAGCCCAATCCAAAACAGAAAACCTAGCTACTGTAGACCACCTCATGCCGCCGACCATGTAGAATGCCCGATGTGTCGCCGGAAGCAGTATACCAAGCAGTTCCATGTTGAATAACCGATGCCAATCAAAACCCAGAACACAAATCATATGAAAACCAACAACCCAGGAAAGAAGATCCCTCAAAACAACCTTATATTGTCCACCATCAAGACCCAACCATGAAAGAGTCGTGGCTGTCGAAAGAGGACCGAGAACCAGAGTTGAGAACCAGAACCATGGAGAATGGGGGTGACGAACCCATGCGTGAGCACCCATACTCCCCTAGGTAAATGCCTTGCACTTTATCATTGTAACCACAGTAGCTCTCATGGAGGTTGAGAGTGAAATGAGAAGACTTGTTTTGGGGTTGGGTAAATAAAGATCTAGAAAGATGTGGGATTGATTAACATTGAGAAAGAATGAAAAAAATAGGTGAGGAACAATGTGCTCCCGATCTAGACAGTGCCAGGAATGAACTGGACATAGCCAGAAAATACCACAAAGGGAGTAAAAGAACACCACAAAGGTGAGACAAGAGCAGCAGATCTTGAGGACGCTGAAAGGAATGAAGGAGAAGGGACCTCCCCCAACTCTTAAGCCTTCAATCTAGATCCAGAGGAATTAAGATTGGGCAAAAGAGAAGGGGGAGGGGTTTTTTTTTTTTTTTTTTTCCAGATCTACTTTCTCTCTCTACAGTTTAGAGAGAGGGGGTCTCAGTTTTTGCTTTAGTTTATCCTATCAAGAAGTGAAAACTTTATTGCATAATATTTGACTCGATAAAAATGAATTGTCCACATTAAGATACAATTAGTTTATGACTTTATGTATTGGCCGAGCTCCATTACAAGTGTTAAGGATTTAAAAGTAGTGGTAAATTTGCTTACCAAACAATAAAAAGTATATTACTTGGGTGCCCCTATTTTTCATGGCAAGCCTCACGTATCATATTTTCAGCAGATTGTGGATAAAATAAGGTTACTATTGTCAAGTTGGATGGGTTCTTTTTAGTCAATGGCCGGGAGACTCCAACTCATCAAATCTGTCATTTACAGCATGTTTGTTTACACTTTTCAAGTGTATGAATGGCATGTGTCTTTACTTAGACGAGTTGAGGTGCGGTGTCGTAATTATCTATGATATGGTTCTATTGATCAGCGTGGGATTCCTCTAGTTGCATGGCGGTCATGCTGCACTCCGGTTGATGAGGGTGGTTTAGGGCTTAAGCAGCTTGTGCTCTTAAATCGTTCCTTATTATTAAAGCGCTGCTAGGAGATTTTTTCTTCTCAAACTGAAGGTTGTTCATTCATTTGGAACCGGTTTGTTCGGCATTGTTCTTATGCTTCTTCTTCTCTCTGGCCTGGTGTTCGTCATTTTTTGGGTTGTTGTTCAAGATAATGCTCAATGGTTAATTGGTTTAGGAGATAAGATTTCTTTTTGGAGAGATAACTTCTTGGGGAGGCCCATTTGTGATTTCTTCAGTGTCCGTGTTGCATTACAAGACAATCTTCCAGATATGGTTTCGAGTTTTATTAGTAATGGTTCATGGGATTTGCCTCAGCTTCTACACTTATGTTTTCCAGTCTTGCGTGATTGGATTAGTTAAGTTCCAATTGCCGCAGATCCTTCAGCAGAAGAGAAACTCATTTGGACCGCTTCCTCTTCTGGTGAGCTAACTGCAAAGCATGCTTACATATTTTTGAGGCAGCCTTCTCCTTCAGTAGCATGGGGTAAATCATTTTGGTCTAAATTTATCTTGCCTCGAATGTCTCTGCTAGCTTGGAAGGTTCTAAGAGGTAAACTAATTTCTGATGATTTTTACAACGAAGGGGAGTAGCTTTGGTCTCTCGTTGTGATCTTTGTGGTCTAAATTCTAAATCTCTTGATCACATTTTTCTTAATTGCTCTTTTACGGCTGCAATATGGAGTCATTTTACTTCTCTCTTTGAGTGGGGTGGAATTCCTCCCTCAATTTTAGAGGGTTTACAAGTGGGTATGGCTGTAGGGAGAAGTTCCCAGCTCAAAGACTTATGGTTGATTTTTTTCACTTCAATATTGTGGTTTGTATGGAATGCTAGAAACAAAATAAGACATGAGGGCAAGGTGTTTTCAGTTGCTACTCTTTGTAGATTTATATCTTGTCATATTCAAGCAGCTAGTCGTTTAGCAATAGGTACCATGCATGCACAATTTCATCCAAGATCTTCGCATTTTGAAAGCCTTTGGGACTCGATGCAGATTGCGTTGTGCCCCTAGAGTGATAGAGGTGAATTGGCATCCCCGATTGATTGGTTGGGTTAAGATTAATTCTGATGGAGCTTGGTATAACATCCCGAACCTGAATTTACCGATTTATTAGTCATTTGGATGGTAAACGACCTTTACTTTCACTTTTACTGCCGTTTCGGTACTTTTAGGGGGCCCTAAAGCATGATTTTTTTTGTTCAGGTCAAAATTTGAGAAAATTTTCTTCATGAAAGTTGTAGAGGACGTTAAACCGAACTCGTGCATATATGGTACGTAAAAATTAAAGTTTTTATGTGAAAGTTATGGCCAATTACTATTCATGATAACTTTCTATAAATAGGACAAGTTACTTCCTCTCTCTCTCTCCCCGATTTTCTCTCCCTCTCCGACCTCTTCATCTTCTTCCGGCTATACCTCCTTCATCCGGAGACGGATTTTGACGCATTAGGTATTGTTGGAAAGATCTCTTCATTCTCTTCATTTTTGGGTTGGTTTGGTAGCTTAATTTGAACTGTGGAAGGTGCAGCAAGGAGAAGAAGAGGGCGGTGTTGCTGTTTTCTTGGGTTTTTGGTCGAAACTTGAGTTTCCGGCCACCTCCGTCGACAATTCTTATTGTATCTTGGAGTACTTGGATCATACAACCATCCCTCAAAGTTTATTGGTCAGATTCAAAGTGTGGAGCACGAATTGAAGGTTTGAATTTCTGGGTACTATTTGGAAATCGGGTTTTACTGTTTGAGCTTAGTTTCGGGTATTTTCATATGTTTCTGACCTTGTGGTAGTTGAGAAACATGTTTGGATGGTTGAGACGAAGCTGCTGCCAAAATTTGGTGGCCGGAGGTAGAAGTTGCCGGCTCATGAACAGTGATCGTGATGCGTGAACAGTGATTTAATTTCTGTTTTTAGCTAGATTAATTTCTTGTGAGTTGTAGATTTTATAGACGTGATTTTGGTGAAATTTGGTGGGAATCCAACGAGAATTGAAGGCTTTGGACGTAAAGGGGAGGATTAGAAATTCAATTTCTATTTATCGTAAATTAAATTTCCGTCCTATATTTATTCGTTTATGGATTATAATTGTACATGGTGACGTATCAAACTACTAATTGGCGAAGAAGTCCATATACGTGATCGCCTAAATAGTACTGTGAGTGGACTTTTAGTTTCAAAGAATGATGCATGCAATTATTTTTCCTGAAATAATAATCTATTTATCATTTTATTTATCGAGCATAATATTTTGCTTTGGATTATAATTTTGGCATTGTTTTTCCATATGAATTTTAGATACGAATTTAATATGCTCGGATTTGGAGTTATGAATTATTTTCGGGAATATGATTTAATTTTCGGAGATTAATTATGATTTATTTCAATTATGTTTCGGGAATAGATTTTGAACATTCGATAGTTTATCTCCGATATATGTTTTCAACTGAAATCATAATTTATGTGATTCTCAACGAATTATTTTCCGAAGTGATTTCTGGAATTTAGTAATATATTTTATTCGTCGATTTTGAGATTTTTGCCATATTATCGTACTTGAGGTTTTTGGAAGGATTGTTATATTTATTAATTCTTGTCTATTTGTTATGAATTTGAGAATATTTTGGCGTGCGGGGCCACGTTATTGGAATATACTTTTTTATTTATTTTGTGAGATATTGGAGAAGCTTTATGGATTTATGGATTTACTTGTTTTCGATTGTTTTCCTCACTATACTCAGGTCGTTCGGTTAGTGTCTCCTCCTCACTTACTTTGTGTTTGTGAGTGGTAGTCGAGGTTATTAGTTCTCCTCCTCACACAATCTAAGTGTGAGTGGCAGTCGAGGGTAGAGCCGAAGGGGCTTCTTTACCCGTATGATGATATTTCTTCCCCATATCCTATTATTACTTGACTAGCGGGGCTAGTCTAATTTCTCTTAACCAGCGGGGCTGGTATGTTTTCACGAGATTTTGAGTTTAAAGAAATACGTTTTATAAACGTTGCATGCATCGAGGTTTTATAAGTTTAAATACGTGGGAGAGTATTCAAGTTGCTTCTTTTAAATTATCTTGATTATTTATTTTTGTCCACTCACACTAACGTGTTTTTCAATACTTTCCCCTGGGCCCTTTGGTTTCAAATGCCCAGTTTGCAGGCGAAATTAGTTGAGGTCGGGCGTACACGGAGTTGAGGCATAGTTGTCACTGCTTCCGCATTGTAGGATTTATCGATCCTTCACCCTCTTTATTTCTATTTCTATTATACCTTTTGTTTTAGAATTGCTCTGATAACCTGTGGGATTTATGTTATTAAGTTGAGATTTGCGTAATGTGAATTGGAATATGTTGTGATTTGGGGAGCAGGGTGGCTCCAGGAGAATATGGATGGATTGCTTAGAAGTGTAAATGTTTTTCTACAGGTTTTGGATATTGCATTTTTAGGGGAAGTTCTGTCAAATTTTTATAGAATTTCTTCTAAGGTGGGCCCCACAGGGCCACTTAGAATTTCAGGGTGAAATCCGGGGCTTGTCACTTGGAAACACGATGAGGGGTTGGAGGTTATGGAGCTGTGTTTAGGGATCATATGGGACGTTTTCTTGGAGCTTTTGCTTCTAATCTTGAGATTCCTAGTTCCATCGAGGCAGAGATGGCTGTGATTAAGGCAATTGAGCTGGCTTGGATTCGTGATTGAAAGCACATATGATTAGAAGTTGACTCTTCTCTTATTCTGGATTTTATCAAGTCTCCGTTGATGGTCCCCTGGCAATTCCGTATTAGCTGGCTCAATTGCTTGTACAAGATTTCTCAAATGAATTTTTGTGTATCACATATTTTTGTGAAGGTAATACGGTAGCTGATGCTTTGGCGAATTATGGTACGACTTCTCCTAATATGGTGTGGTGGGAAGCTCCACCATCTTTTATTTTATCACATTGTCAGAGTGACCAATTGGGTATTCCCCAATTTCGGTTACGATAGCTTGTTTTTTTTTCGTTGCTTTTGTAGGGAGGTTTGGTTTGGTCCCCCTTCTAAGTTCCTTTTTTTCTTTTTACTTTTTAAATAAATTCAAGGGGAAGGCCCATTTGCTTCAGCTAAAAAAAAAAAAAAAAATTAAAAAAATTCACTTTGGAATCCTTCTCACCTCCCTACCTCTCGCCAAAGAATTGTTTATCCATATGAAGATTCAAGAATTAGAGTTATACAAAAAGAAAAAACTGAATAATAATTTATCTACCTAGTGGCAAAAGCTTATCTTAGAGCGAAAGTCAATCCAACGGTGTAAGCTAATCCTAGCCATTTGTTTCCCAACGACGCTCATCGTCAATTTTAGCGGTTTTCTCCACTGAACCATTTGGTACTTCACATCTTCACCATTGATAGCTTTTTTGATATTAGGATAATGTGGTGTTCTTTCTTCGTTAATCCTTTGTAGAATCTGATAGGAGCATAAATGCGTCAAATACAATGTGCAATCCTTTACACTTTTCCTAGTTATTTCTTTTAAAAAGTCAGTTTTAACTTTGTTTTCTTTTTAGGTAGTTCGTGAAGTAGTTAAAGAGAAATAAGAGCTTAAAGGGAGCAACGAAGCCATGGATCATGAAGTAATGATGCAAATGACCAAGTTTGTTCAACATTTTGGCCGGAAATTATAAGGGAAGTCCATGGAAATCATTGTGTAAAACAGTTACTGCAAAGCAGAAAACTGCAGTTTCAAAATCAGCTTTCTGGGAACGGTTTTGAAGAGCAATTCTTCCATTCTTGAAGCTGCACCTTTGCGGAAAGGGCCCAAGAACCTTTAAGACATGATGTTATACTTCAAAAGAGCCAAAGAACTGGTCAGAAGTGTCAACGATGCAGTAGGAAACCAATCGCAAAGTTGGCTTCCCAATATGGCAGAAACTGTCAGCTTTTCACGAAGATTTTTGGTAGATCTTTTCCGGCGATTTACTTGAAGTTTTTCCAGAAGTTTTTTTTATCATATAGAAGATATGATGTCATAGATGACGTGGGAGTCAAGAACCATCCAGAAACTTGGCAAAACGAAGTCGTTCCTTGTCTAAGAAGGAAGCTTCAGATACAGAAATTGAATCCTAGTCAAACAAGACAGTTTGACAGAAATCTTCTTTGGACGGATTTTGGGTGCATTTTTGGAAGGTTATTGCTGCTGCAAATATTAAGGAGAGTCCTAGAATAATTCTACAAGATTACAACAAGATTACCATGGTTTGAAAATCATTTAATTGAGCACCAATTCAAGGAATCCTCAAGCAACTAGGGAAGGTTTTCAAAGCATTGTTGAAGAAGGAAACTAGGGCTGCACTTCTCCTATATATATTGAGCTTCTGCACACGTTGACGAGGACCACGCCTTTCACCTTCTCTTCTATCTCTCTTTCTCATTCATCCGCCACCATATTTTTCTTCTTTTTCTCTATTTGTTCTATTTTGGTTTTTAAAACAATGTGTAACTAACTATCTTTTTGTTAGGGGCGAGGTTTGAAGCCCCAATTATGTAGAACATATGTTTGGTTTTAATCTATTTTCTTGATCTTTGGTGTGAATTGGTTGTTTAATTCTGATTGATTGAAAACTTTTGCATGTGTATGTTTTATGGTCGCGAACATAGGATTTATGCATGTAATTGGAGCTAGGTTTAGAAAATAATTCACCTAATTGTCTTGTTTTCTAATCCACAAGTATGTAACGCTTTAGACAAAAGCTGATGTTTTAAACAACTAGAAGAGTATGCTAGATAGGCGTTCCACACTAGACTGCAACTCTATAACCAATCATTTCCATGAGATCTTAATGCTTCAAATGTGTTGACACTGTGTGTTGTTGATAGGATAGCGTTCTATATAGCGTTCTATATCTTGATTGCATATTTGATAGGCTTAGTTATTGTGCATTCACGTAGACTAAGTAATTAGGGAAACATTAATAAGGGACATGATCTGCTCCGACTTGTTTCTTGGTTGGTTTCTGTTCACACTTTAGTAATTGAAACTAGGTTAACTTAACATTGTTCGCAAGTAATTGGTGGTGGATTTCCGAGTCTCTAACATGTTCTCCATCTTATTTTCTCAAAACCTAAAATAAAAAACGTTTTCCTTTTATATTATCTTTTATTTTCGTTAAAAACCAAAACCCCCCAAAATATTGTTCTTGTTTAGGATTGCAGAGCCCCTTTCTATCCCCTTCTGTTTCCTCCCATCTTTTTCTCTTTTTTCCTAGTGTTTGACTTTTTGTTTTGTTTAGTTTCAGATTTTGTTTGTTTGATTTGTGTTTTAGTTTGTTTAAATTAGTTTGTTTTTATTTTGTGTGAATAATTAGTTACCCTTAATCTTTGGCATCGAACGATCCTTGCTTACTCTATATTGCTAATGACTACATCTTGCAGGGTTAAGTTGAGTGTCTATTTTGGGTGTATCAGAATCTCAGGGACTCCTTGTCCTAATGATCTCAGACTCTCTTTTATTACTTAATATTTTTGTTTCTAATCTACAAGTAATTCATGACTTATTTCGTTTGATTACTTGATTCCATGAACTTCTAAATGCATCACAATCGAGTGCCTAAAAGGTTTGATGGTCATCAATCAACATGATGGAGGAACACAATTGCGATCTTCTATTGAGGGTGGTGACGGTGCTAATGGAAGCGAGGGGGAAGGCTAGGTGGTGGTCCCTTTATAAATGTGGTTGAAGAACTGCTTTCTAGAGTACCAAGTTTTTGCTATGTGGGTATTGGCATCGACAGTTCTAACGACGAATAGGGTGGTCTTTATTTGGTTTTAACTATTTGGCCTACTTGGGCTTTCTTAGCATTTCCAACAGTAGAAATTACTTTTTAGTTAAATTTAGCTAAAGATGTGAAAATATAACTATTGATTTAACAATGTTGCTCCAGCAGTAGTAGCTATTTGTAAATAATATACTAAATTTTATCGAATTGTAAACTGACATGTGGACAAAAGAGGAGAGAGAAATATAAGAGCATCTCCAACAGACTAGTTAAATTCAAATTTTAGCTACATATAACTATTTTTAAAGCAAAATTCAACTCCAACAGACTAGCTATTGCTAAGTTAAATTTAGCTTTAGCTAAATTGGCTAGCTATATTTAGCTAGAGAATCATGCATAGCTAAAGCAAAAGTTATATTCCTCTCTCCTCTTTTGTCCACATGTCAGTTTATGATTGGATAAAATATAGTATATTATTTATAAATAGCTACTACTGCTGGAGCAACATTGTTAAATCAATAGCTATATTTAACTACAAAATAATTCCTACTGTTGGAGATGCTCTAACTTTTGCTTTAGCTATACAAGATTCTCTAGTTAAATATAGCTAGCCATTTTAGCTAAAGCTAAATTTAACTTGGCCATAGCTAGTCTGTTGGAGTTGATTTTGCTTTAAAAATAGTTATATATAGCTAAAAATTGAATTTAGCTAGTCTATTGGAGATGGTCTTTGGCCAAACCTTTAGAGTTGTGGGATATTCTCCGGAATTAAGTTAAACAAGATCGTTTTATTACTATATTGTTTTAGGGAATCAGAAATTGAGAGCAAATCGCTGTGTATTCTCATTGATAATAGGGGCCTCTTTATATATAGGATTACAATACATAGTTTGAATCATACAAGGAAAGATAATCTCTAGATTCTTCTAATTAAACTCTATTACCACTAGGTCAAGTTTGGGCCAAACACAAATTAGAGATTTACTTGAACACTCCCCCTTGTGTTGTCCAAACGCGGTGCTTCTCTCGTTGCCTCTCTAAAAACCTTGCCAAGTAACAAAAACCCAATGAGACAAAAATAACCTTGGTCGAAGGGGAAAAAGAGCACAACACACACTTCACTCTTCGAGACAAACATGTAGACATCTCCCCCTGATGTTTGCGCCTCCCCCTGATGACTACGATCATGGGAGTTCAGATAATTTTCGCAAGCTAATTCTTGCCACATGTTTCTCGAACGTGGATTTATGACTTAGTAAACAAGTCTGCCACATTGTCCTCAAATCAAACCTGGTTCACTTTGATCTTGTGGAGCTTCTATTGTTGCTGATTGTAGAAGAATTTAGGCGATATATGTTTGGTGTTGTCGCCTTTGATGTAGCCTTGCTTCATTTGTTCAATGCAAGCAGCATTATCCTCATAAATGCTCGTTGGCTCATTTGTGGTAGACTTCAGACCACAATTGCTTCGAACATGCGTAACTATGGATCGAAGCCATATACTTTCACGAACTGCTTCGTGAAGAGCAATAATCTCTGCATGATTCGAAGAGGTAGTGATTAAGGTCTGCTTTGTAGACCTCCAAGATATTGTTGTCTTTCCCATGGTGAAAACATAACCCGTTTGAGAGCGATCTTTATGTGGGTCAGAGAGGTACCAGCATCAGCAAGACCTTCCAAAACACTTATATCATTTTGGGATGGGGAGAGGGAACGCAGTCCCCCATGTGTAGCGCCCCTGGCACTTGATGAGTTCGAATCCATCTTCTCTCTGTAGGGATAGGACAAGCCCATATCGATCGTACAACTTACGTATCGAAAGATATCTTTAACACCAGTCCAGTGGCATCATGTTGGCGCAGAGCTATATCTAGCTAGCACGTTCACAGCGAACGAGATGTCTGGTCTTGTGCATTGTGCTAAGTACAATAATGCACCTATTGCACTTAGGTAGGGCACTTCTGCCTCTAACACTTCTTCATCGTCATGTTTTGGACGAAATGGACCCTTCTTTGGATCAAGACTACGGACGACCATTAGGGTGCTTGAAGGCTTAATCTTGTCAGTGTTGAAATGCCTAAGTATCTTTTGGGTATAAGCTGATTGATGAATCAAGATACCATCTCTACAGTGCTCAAGTTCTAAACTGAGGCAAAATCGTGTTTTCCCAAGATCTTTCATCTCAAATTCTGATTTCAAGTGTTCAGCGGTTTCCCTTAACTTTTTAAGGGTGCCAATTATGTTCATGTCATCGACATAAACCGCTACTATTGCAAATCCGGAACTTGTCCTTTTTATGAAGACATATGGGCATAGTTCATTGTTGACATATCCCTTTCCAATCAAGTAGTCACTTAGACAGTTATACCACATTCGTCCGGATTGTTTCAATCCATATAGAGAGCGTTTCAATCTAATTGCAAACGCGCTCTGTGATTTAGAGCCACTTGATTTGGATAGCTGAATTCCATATGGAATCTTCAAGTATATCTCTGTATCTAGATCCTCATATAGATACGCAGTAACCACATCCATAAGCTGCATGTTCAGTTTTTCGGAAACTACCAAACTGACAAGGTAGCGGAATGTTATTACGTCCATTACCTTGTAGTCGATTCTAGGGGGTTGTGAGAAGGCTTGCGCCACAAGGCGAGCTTTGTATCATACAATCTTGTTTCTCTCATTACGCTTTCTAACGAATACCCATTTGTGACCAACTGGTTTAGTGTTGGGCGGTATTGGCACGATTTTTCCAAATACCTTTCTTTTTGCTAGAGAATCAAGTTTTGTTTGGCTAGCATCTTTCCATTTTGGCCAGTCAGCTCTACGTTGGCATTCATCAACGGAGCGTGGTTCGATGTCATCAGTCTCAATAATCTCACGCGCCACTGAATACGCGAATACATCATCAATGATGATAGAGCTTCTCTCCTACGTCCTATGTACACTAGTGTAATTTACAGAGATCTCTACGTTTTCAGGGATAGTTCTGACATTGAGGCGTCCCCCAATGATGTCTCTTGGACATAACGATAATCCGGAACATCCTCATGGGACGGATTTTTAGTATCGATGATCAAAGGATTTGTTTGTGCCTCATTCGCTCCTTTTCTAGGGCAAGTATCCTTCGAACCAATTGGTCTACCGCGCTTCCTTGCAGGACCTGCGGCCATAGACTCCACATCATTGCCATGCTGGGCAATGGCGCCATCTCCTGGTGTCACAGGAGTGGCGTGATGTCCAGTATTCGGGACATAGATCCTTGCAGGCACGTTTGTAGCAGGTATGTGTGATCTCGTCACTTTGACAACATCAGAAAATGCATCAGGCAGAGTGTCTGCTACGTTCTGGAGCTCGATTATTCTTCGCACTTCAAGTTCAGACTGTGCGATATGGGGATCGAGATGAGACATAGTAGGGACAGACCACGACAATTCCTGTCGTTCCTGTTGAACATCTGTGTTCTTATCTTCTCCTAACGATGGGAAAACTGTCTCATCAAAGTTACAATCCTCAAATCTAGCGGTAAAGAGATCGCCTGTCAAGGGTTCAAGATAGCGGACAATAGTTGGAGATTCATAGCCAACGTAGATGCCCATTCGTCATTGTGGACCTATCTTAGTACGCTGTGGCGGCGTAATAGGCACATAAATGGCACACCCAAAAATGCGTAAGTGCGAGATATCAAGCTCGTACCCAATCACTAGCTGTAACGCAGAGTAAGATTTAGTTGCAGTGGGTCGTAGACGAATTAGCGTTGCTGCATGCAATATTGCATATCCCCAAGCAGAAACAGGGAGATTGGTGCGCATAACCAATGTCTGTGATATCATCTGTAGTAGTTTGATAGCGGCTTCTGCGAGACCATTTGGGGTATGAACATGAGGAACTGGATGCTCTACATCAATCCCCAGTGACATGCAGTAGTCATCGAATGTTTTCGATGTAAACTCCCCAGCATTATCAAGTCGAATTGACTTAATGGGATGGTCAGGGTAGTGAGCCCGTAGATGGATAATCTGGGCGAGGAGTTTAGCATAAGCAGCATTTCGAGTGGACAACAGTGAGACATGTGACCAGCGTGTCAACGCATCAACCAATACCATAAAGTATTTGAAAGGTCCGCATGATGGTTGAATTGGTCTATAGATATCCCCTTGGATTCTCTGTAAGAACGGAATGAGTATTTTATGATCCTTTGTGTAGGACGGTCTCGGTCCAAATTTCCTGAAGGAACAAGCTTTGTAAAATGAGTGAGTGGCCTTAGAAGCAACCAATGAGGATTTTGGTTGGGGCTGAGCGTCTGTAGCACTATTGGAAGCAAAATGTGTGACTACATCTCCCAACATGGCGTTGGAGCCATAGGAATTAGTATGTATGGCGTCATGGCCATAGGAACAACCATGGCGTCGTGCTCATGGTTGGCGCCATTGATGGCATCAAAACATGGGACTTGGGTGGCCCTATGGCTCCCCAAGACTGCTGCAGAGCCAGATGCTGCAATTATTGCGGTCTTGCTAAGTCAAGGAATCAATTTTCGATTCTTGTTTCTTCTTACTCTGAAGAATGGATGTCTGTGTGAAGTCTTTAGTATACGGAGCATCATATCACGACCAGGGTGTCCTAGTCAGTCATGCCAAAGCCAATATGTGTCAGAATCCAAGAGATCTTCTTTGATCACATTGTTGGATTCAATTGGTCGAATTGTAGTGACATAAAGTCCACTAGATTGACATATAAGCTTCTCTAAGATGCGCTTTTGTCTGCAATCAGTAGAGGTAATGTAAAGGAACTCTTTTCCGTTCTCAGTATGCGTTTTCGCATGGAATCCGTTGGCTCTTATATCTTTAAAGCTCAATAAGGTTCGATTTGCCTTCGGCGCGTAGAGAGCTTCTGTGACTTTAATCAAGGTGCCATTTGGTAATAGGAATTGGGTCATTCCATGTCCTTGAACTAAACCTGATGGCCCAGCCATCGTAGTCATAGAGAAATATGTAAGCAACATCTCTAAGAATAATTGCGTATGTCATTGAATGGTGTGCGTAGTCACACTATCCGCAAGACATTGTAGTTTATCCATTCCTAAAAGAAAAGCTCATAATTAAAAAGGAATCATAAAGAAAAGAACTCAACTTTTATTAATAAGCCAAATGGAATTACATCATCATTTCTTTGACCAAAGAAAATCTAATCCAATAAACTAGCTAATGCAAAATAATGGTAGTCGTCTAACTCCTTTCGGTAATTCCAATGCAAATGTGACCAGGTGAGTAGAGAGATGTCGGTGGAGCAAAGCTCGCTTAAGTACCACTTATCTCAAAACCTTCCTAGACATCACACTTGCATTGAGTACCCCTACTTTGAAGAAAGACTAATACCATTGGCATCTACTGCAAAAATAATATGGCAATTGCCTACATCTCTTGGGAAAAAAACGACTTAATCAAAATCGCCAGTTTCTGGGTCTTGATCCTTGTAGTCTTCCACCCTTAGATCGAGATCGCCATCTTGATCTTCTTGTTCCATGTAGTTTGCCTCCCTTGCTTCACGATACGTCTTGTATGCGTTTGCAACTTTCTGGGATGCTTTATATGCTTTGGCCCAATGTTCAGTTGATCCACATCGAAAACAAACATTATTATGGTCAGGCTCCCTTGATCGAGGCACCTTTGGGGCGCGATTTAGATGACTATTGGTCTTGGTGGCGTTACCACCATGGTCGGAGGCTCCGCCTCTCTCTCTCTTCACACGTTGACCTCCACGATTCCGTGCACGCCTCTCTTGGCGATTTCCTTCCTCTTTAGGACGAGAATATGGACCAGAACGTCCAGAATTGTCCCTACTTTTAGGGTTTCGCTCGTTGAGTCCTCCCTTGGGGGCGCGACTATAGTTAGACTCCGGAATAGACTTAATTCCCACGGGTCTAGCATTATAGTTCTTCACAAGAATATTGTCATGCTTTTCAGCTACATTCATGGCTCTAATGAGCTCATGAAACCTTGTGATATGTCCTGCATTCACATCAATCCGATAATTATTTGAAATCATCAGGGCAGAGACGGGGAAGGTAGAGAAAGTCTTCTCGATCAACATCATATCAGTAATGGTTTGGCCACAAAACTCCATCAGAGATTTGATACGAAGGGCTTCCGAGTTATAATCAAGCACATACTTGAAATCACAAAAGCGAAGGCTATGCCATCTCACTTCTAAATCAGGAAGCAAGGAGTCACGACCGTTGCCAAATCGCTTCTCAAGTTCCATCTATAGTTTTCTAGGGTCTTCCTCATTGAGGTATTCACTTTGAAGCGCGTCATTCATGTGCCTTGTCATGAGAATTATGGCTTTAGCTTGATTTGCTTCAAAAGCAGTAGCTTGCTCAATGGAGAGCACGTTCTGACTAGGCTCTTGGATGGTTTCCAGAAGTCTATCAGCCTTAAGATGTTGGCGCACATCTCGGACCCACCTATGGTATCATGCGCCAGTTGTCTCTAGTGGGACAAAGTTCAACTTGTTCAGGTTGCTCATCCTTAAAAAAATTACTAAATTTCTGAACGTAGTGGCTTCCAAGAAAATCTGATTCCAAGAGGGGGTTTGGATTAGATAGAAACAACGATGTATGTGGTCGATCGTTTTCTTCTCAACAAACTCTAAGTTTGGAGGACTCTACAAGCTCCAAGCTTGGAGTGAGCACGAACCCCCACAGTTCGGCTTTTGGTCTCCCCTATGAAGAAAAAAGGGGGGGGGGGGTAGGAGAAAGGGAGGTTGCAAGTCCCCGAGAAAAGAAGAAAAGAATGAAAAACTTCAAAAACGGGAACTTTCAGTAAAGTTTACCTTGAAAAATAGCCGGAAATCTTGACTGGAAAAGTTGTTGAAGATGGCCGGAAAAAGGTTGCCGGAGGTCACCAGAAAAGTGGCCGGAAGTGGTGGCAGGAGCTAGGCAGGGCGGTGCAGGGCAGTTGCGGAGGCTTGCGGGGGCTACTGCAGGGGCTGTGCAGGGGTGCTCGGCAGGTGTGGGTGAGGGCTTTCAGGGGCTGCGGAAGGCTGTCGGCAGGTGTGTGGAAGGCTGTAGGCAGGTGTGCGGGGCTCTCGGCAAGTGCGCGCAGGGCTCTCAGCAACTTCTCGATAGGTCTCGCAGATGCTTCGACAGATGCTCAGCAGGGCTCGGCAGATCTCGGCAGGGGCTCAGCAGATCTGCGGAGGGCAAGCACATGGCAGGCACAGGGCTCGGCTGGGACAGAGGTCGGTTCAGTTTTTTCGATGGCCGGTTCAGATCGATTCCTATAGGTTCTAGTGTTTCAGCCGACGGTTCTGGGCTCCTTAGGACTAGGGCTACGATATGTGGGGCAGTGGTTGCAGAATTTTGAAGGTTACGAAATTAGGGTTTTCAGGGTTAGGGCTTCGTGTTGATAACGTGTTTTAGAGAATTAGAAATTGAGAGAAAATCGCTGTGTATTCTCATTGATAATAGAGGCCTTTTTATATAGAGGATTACAATATATAGAGTCTGAATCATACAAGGAAATATAATATCTAGATTCTTCTAATTAAACCCTATTACCACTAGGTCAAATAATATAGAATTGAGGACAAACACAAATTAGAGATTTATTTGAAGTTTTATATTTACATAAATATTTCTACTTTTGATGATTGCGAGTTTTCTTAATTTGTGCCTGTTTAACCGTGTTGTCTATTCCACCAAAAAATCAAAATTGTGACATATCTGTGCGGATACATCACCCCATAATTTAGTTATCATTATTTATTTTCAGTAGAGGCGTTAAACCCTATAATTTTTCTTAAAATAGAAAATACATATAAAGCAGGGAATTCCAATATTTGGCACCAAAATCAACTTGGGGGCATGTAACGCACCCATTCCCAATCGTCTCGAACACCTCTTCTTCTTCCTCCTCCTCCTCAACCCAAAAAACCCTGATTCCCATTTCGAGAACCCCATTACTTACGAGGCGGTTGGTCCTCCTGTCTCTCCCTCTAGCTACTTTTTCTGCTTCCAAGTAACAGCAGCGCTGTTGATGCAATCGAGTCCACTTCTGCTGTCGTCACAACCTTCAACCCAATCGGTGGTGCGGAGAGAGACGCAAGTGCTGCTATTTCCCGGAGAATATCTGAAGCTTTGGACTTGTTGGAGAGAGGGAGGGACTTTCAGGCCCGCGGTGACTTTGACCAAGCTCTTCTCAGCTTTACTCAGGTTCCCACTTTCTCTCTGTTGCATCAATTTCAGTTTCAAGTTATATTTGTTCTTGTTTGTTGAGAAATTATCATGTTTATGTTAACTTCAATCTTGTTTAACTAACTTTGTAATTGATGGTTGTTTTGATATTTAACCTCTTTCAGAATCTTACATTTATGTACTTATAGACACTATGTAAACTGATCCTAAACCAAGTAGAATACTAGACTACCCTTTATGAAGTTATTTGGTGGCAGCTTAAAACTACACCTTGAAAATGACAAGGCCAGTGGGGGATGGGGTTTATGTTACGTCCTGCAATCATTGCTTATGTTTGTGCGATAGGAAGTTAGTCGAGGGGTTGAACGTGGGGAGAGAGTGGGTGAAGTTTCTCACCTTCAATTTCCAGATGATACGTTTTCTTCGTTTCTGGAGATGAAACAAAATGGCAGAATTTGCTAGAAATTTTGGATTGCTTCAGTGCGGTATCTCGGCTAAAAAATTAAAAATCAAAATGAATGAATACAAAGGTTAAGAAAACCGGAAAGTTTCGCCAACTCCCTAGGTTGTGAGGTTGGCCTTTGAAGTGCTTAGGTCGAAGAGGTAATTGTAGAGCTGCAGACCTTTGGAATCCAGTGGTGGAAAAGGGTGAAAAGCAATAGGATAGTTGGAAGAAAGCTTCTCTTTCAAGAGGGGATCTCGTTTGACATTAATTCAAGGCAGTTTTGGAGAGTTTACCAGTGCATTACATGTCCTTATTTCAAATCGCAGAAGTGGTGGCAAGAAGGATAGAAGACCTTATGATGGAGCAGAGGAGGCAGGAGAGGGCATTAATAAGATGGGAGGTAGTGTCTCAGCCCAAAGAATGAGGAGGTCCAGGAGTTGCTAGTGTGGCTGCTAGGAATATTTCCTTGTTAGCCAAATGGTTATGGTGATTCCCAATTGAATAAAGTTCACCATGGCATAAAGTGACAAAAAGTAAATTAGCGGTACAAGAAAATGGGTGGATGCGGATATGGCTGTAGAGAGTTAAGTAAAACCCCATGAAAGGATATTCCCAATGTTATGTGATTTTCTTAGAGTGCTGCACGGTGAAAGTTAGGAATGGAAGGAGGGTGAGGTTCTGGGAGGGCATGAATTTCCAAGTTTGTATTTCTTGTTTAGATACCATGATACCAAGGTTACTGATATGGTTGAAGGGTTGGGCTTGCAATGTGTTGGGGGTTTACGAGGAATTTGTTCGACTGAGATAGAGCAATTGATTTCATTGTTAGGACATTGGAGAATATTATCAGATTTAATGGTGTGTAAGTTGGAATCTACCGGTCTTTTCTTGCAAATCGTATTTCAGGTTTCCATGTGAGATACTTCTATCCCAACTTCTAAGCCAAGCAGCTTTGATTTGGAATGCCGAAGTTCCACCCAAGATCAAAGCTTTGGCGTGGATTGCAGCCCATGCTAAAATACTTGTGACTTGCCCCGAATAAAGGGACCAGGTGCTTGTTTATCTCCAAATTGGTCATATTATGTGCCAAAAGATGGGTGAAATTTCTGATCAGATTCACTGTGAAGTAGCTCAGAAGCTTTGGTCTAGTCTATTTGGTGAAGCTGACATGGCATGGAATCCTCTGGTGCGGGATGTTAATCTCTGTTAAGCACAGCAACAAGGGGTTTCGGAGACTGGAAAAGGGAAAAAGTTTTGTGAAATTGCTGAGTTTGGCAGGTATATTGGTCATATATGGCTATAATTATTAAGGTTGGTTAAGCTAGTTGGTTTTGGAATTTCAAATGTCACGTTTACCTTTTCTACTCCTATATAAGTAATACTGGTTTCTGATGATGCACCTTAAAATGAACTTGATATTCTGTATCTATTCTCTCTATCTCTATCCCTCCTCTCTGTGTTTCTCATTGTTGTGAATTTTTCTTTTTGGTTGCAATTGGTACTATCTGAAAACTAACTCCTGTTATGTTAAATTTAATCTTGTTTAACTAACTTTGTAATTGACGGTTGTTTTGATATTTAACCTTTTTGGGAATCTAACTGTTATGTACTTATAGCCACTGTAAACTAATCGTAAACCAAGTAGAACAATAGACTACCCTTGATGAAGTTATTTGGTGGCAGCCTAACACTACACCTTGAAAATGACAAGGCCAATGAGGGATGAAGTTTTTTGGTGGCAACCTAAATGTACTCCTCTGCCTGATGTAGCTTTCTTCGTTTGTCTTTTGCAGTTCAACATTGCCAGCCCCACCACCGGTTGCCAGAAGAAGCTGGAGATCGATGACGACCACAAACTGTAATGTCTTTATCGATTTGGGTTTTGCTAAAATGTCTTTCTTGTTCATATCACTTATTTTCACTATTAATTTTAGTTTTCTGTAGCCACTGTGTTTGTAGTTTCAAGAGGCTTTTGGGTTTGGCCAAGTGATGGTTTGATATTAGCTTTGTGTTATTGTGTATCAATAGTTTGATATAGCATACTTGGATTTCTATTTTTTTAATTAAAAAGTGGTTTTTATGGCTTTTGGGTAAATGTTATTGTATTATTTCTGGGAGATGTTTTACTTTTGTCCAAAAATCAAAATGGGGTGGAAATGCAAATGGGTTTCTTCTGTATTCTGGTTCAGAACGCTCAACAAATCTTTTTATCCTGGACATTCTTTTTAATAAAGCAATGATTTTTCTGATTGTGTCCTGTTTTCTCTCACTTTACAATGATTTCTCTTTTAAGAAAGTTATTGAAACAATAATGGAAATCAGCAGAATAAAAAGAAAAATGAAATTTGAGGCAATATCGTGAAATTTGAGCCTTTTTTGTTACGATGAAACACTATTTCAGTGGCTGGGCATAGCATAAAATTTGACTGCTTTTGCTTCAACTGAGTTATCTCAGACTTAAATGTAATTTCTTCATTGTTAATTGTTTAGAAGCATTTCATTATCATACATGCTCACAGCTTTTGTTGTCTAAGATCTAACACTACTATTCTGATTTCTGATTCTCATCAGAGCCCAGATGGGGATATAATAAACTGTGTTCACATCTCTCAGCAACCTGTTTTTTAATAATCCTTTCCTCAAAGACCACAAAACTGAGGTTCATTTTGCTCAACCATGAACCTTTCTAAGTGTTTTGGATCTGTTTAGTTTGCTAGATGAGGCCTAACTACCACCCAGAAGGCTCAATATCAAGAAAACAAAGTAATTGAAAAGCTCAATGTCTGGGAGCCCAAGATTCAACAGCCTAATGAGTTCACCTTCTCTCAGCTTTGGATATCAGGAGGGTTTTTTGGTGAAGACCTGAACAACATTGAACCTGTTTGGCAGGTATTATTTTTTATTCACTTTAATCGTCAAGGCCAGAAATGATTGGATCCTTATGTTTTTTCTCTTTGAAAGTTGAATTATTGATCTTGATACTTGTTGGTGCGTAACAACAGGTCAGCACAGATCTCTATGGTGACAGCAACACAAGATTGTTTACCTCTTGGACTGTAAGCTCTTGTAAAAATACTTGCTCGTACTTTTTTTTGTGTATGTCTACATTTGGGCTCTGTTCCCTTGTCTCGTCGCCTTTCCCTACTTTTCATGGCTGTGTTTACAGAGTGATGCATATCAAACCACTGGTTGCTACAACCTCCTGTGCTGAGGCTTTATTCAAATCAATAGTGAAATAGCAATGGGCACAAGCATCTTTCCTGTGTTGAGCTACAGAACTTCCCAATATGATATCAGCATACTTGTCCTTGTCTGAAAGGTAATTAAAATCACATTACCTGCTACTTCCAGTTAGGTTTTTATTTGTAGGACTACAACTTGGTGAGGCACAAGAAGTTGTTAAGGGTTATTTGGTATTATGAACTAATCCTTGCTTTTAGGACAACAACCACAAGTTGTTATAGGTTCGATTCAGTTCATAGGGCTGTGACAATGAGTTACAATCTTGTAGAGTGGATGAGGGAAATGAATGTAAAGTAGTGTGGGAAATGGATTAAAGTAGTTGTTAAGGTTTGTTTTTGCTTCCTATGGATTTTTCTTTGCTTGTAAGCAAATTTTATATGATTTATAATAATTATATAAATTGTTGTAAATAATTATGGCTAATATCATGTAAATAGATGGAGTCATATATGCCTTTCACTATAGATTAGTGATTGATAGGATTGTGACTAGGAGTAATTGACGTTGCTATTAAACGTTGCCTATTTGTATACATCATATACTTCTATATAAACCCCCTCATGGTGAGATGAATGGATACAATCTGATTCTCTGTGTCCAAACTCTCTCTCTCTCTCTCTCAAAATTTTTTCTGTTTTACAACACGTTATCAGCACGAAGCTCTAACCCAAGCCCTAGCCAGAGCAAAAAAAACCCCGCTGCTGCAGCCTGTTTGCACGCCCCGAAACCTTTTGATCGGGACCTCATATCAAAATCTTTCCTTAATCAAAGTTGTTCGTCTCTGCCGCTTCTATTTGCCTTCCAAATTTTAGCCCTATTGGAGTCGTTTTGAGACCTGTACACCATGCGAAGTGGGAGCTATCCAGAAGAGGCGAATAGCTCTTGGATTTGCTGAGAATACAACATTCTTAGTTCTGCACATATAAACTGAAGATTCATCCGCTCTTCATCAAGTAATGTTTTCCAAAATCTAATTTTATATTCATATTTATTGAGCCTATTGATTGAACATGAAAAATCCTCCATGATGCATGAACCCTAAATTCTGATTGTTTTATTTGGAATATATATACCTGTTCATGTTTTGGATTGTTTGATTGGAAAAGAAAAAATTTAAGATACTTTGGCTGCACTTGGTCCAATAGCACCAATTCACAACTAGATAGCATCAATCAATCATGCAAAAATAAAATCTGCTATTTATGGGATTCGAACCCAGACAAAGTGTGTACTGGCATAGCATGTTGTCCACTGTGCCATTATGGCCAATTGGTTATTATCACCACCATTTAATATTAAAACTGCCATAAATAGATTCAACTCCATTTAATTGGTGATTGATCAATTGATTCAATTCTTGTTTTGGTTTTGATTGACATTTATCCAAAACAATTGCCATAATAATTTCACAATGTAACATTTATTACTAAATCTGAATATTGTGTATTCCGTGAATATGGGCTTAATTTTTGGTTACACAAATTTGAATCTGCCATTATAATTCTTTATGCTAGAAGCATTATGGGCTAAATTATTATGCAATTATTATATAAACATTGTGCTAGAAGCATTTGCCAAATTTATTACCTGTACGTAATGCCAGAAGCATTAATGGGATTTGAACCCATTTCCTTAGGTATATAACCGCTGCATTAATTTATTTATGTTACGATTTAATAACATATATTGAATTTGGTTATGTTATAATTGTGAATATTAATAGAGGCTGAGTCAAAAGCTAAAATCAAGCTCAAAGTCATAACAATAAATTCGAGCCAGAAGCTCAGGCCCAAGTTGCAAGGCCAGAATAGAAGCTCACTACATGTTACCATGACAAAAGTTATGAATCTTCTCAAACTAGGCTCATCCAGTTGGATGCGATGTCTAGGAAAGGTTCAGATGAAGCCGTGTACTTAAGCGAGTCTCGCTCCACCTAAACCTCATCTTTCCTTACCTGGTCGTATTCAATTGGAGTTACCGAAAGGGTTGAGTGATAACTTTTCATTCCTTGGCAGACTAGCCTAAGCCCAGCATGCCCACTCTCCCTGCGCAGGACCTAGCAGCCCAGCAGGCCTCACATACTCTTTGACTAGCACATGAAAGCCTAGGTCACGAGCCCGCAAACTAAGCCCGATAGGCTTCACTATCAAGCCCACTCCTTTGGTCCATCAGAATCAAATAAAAGGAAAAATGATTTGATATTGTAAATAGATTCACCATATTTAATATGTGTAATTAATTGCCAGAAGCATTTATTCACATAATTGTGTGATAATTAATCTGTTATATTACTAGCATGCAATTAATATCTCAATTGATTTATGATTTCCATTTATCCAATTTGTGAGATATTATTACAATTTACTTTATTCAATATTATTGTGTTACTTGTCTAAATTTTCGCATTAGAATATATGTGTAGAAAATGCAGGTACCTAATGAACTAGAAGTTCTAAATGAACCCGTAGTTCATATATAAATCGAACTTGCAGTTTCGATAATGTCGTTTAAGAAACTTGAAGTTTCCCTTCATAAATTCACCACACATGATAAAACTAGTAGATTTTACATGTCTAATCCGATTTTTCATACCATGTTATAGAACCTGAAGTTCTCATTACTTGCTTATGGATGATATTACCCAAAGCACTAATATTATTTCTTCCTTTCCTGTAAGAAATGTCAAATCTGAACATGTTTGACCTTGTTGCTTTGGAGGTCTCCAGAAGAAACTATCTAAAGTGAACTCAAAATGTGAAAATTCATTTGACTACAAAGAAGATGAGATCAACAATCAATGCTAACAATATCGTCATTGAGGCTTTTAATATGAGTGTTATAATTTTCAAAAAGGAAACATATGGAGTAAACACTCCAAGTTGAGTATCCGATGAAAAGGATATATAGACTCTTTGGGTCGCTCTGGAAGAGCACTTTCACCATCAGATGACCATTTTCTTGCTTGAAGCAAGACATGATTGGCAGAACGAAATTAGCCCATGTGACCGTCTACCACTTGGCCAAAGCCCAAGAGGCCATGTAATTAGGCTCCACGTGGCCAAGGCCCACGTGGTAGGAACCATGATGCCATAACTCAGCAAGCCCGAGTTGAAAGGAACACTGGTCCGGCCCGCTGCCACCAGAATCAGCATGATCTTTGTTATTGATGTGGAGGAATTGACTGCTGGTCCCGCACCTGTTGTGCGATAGCCGAAGCAGTAGATGAGTATTACGCCGGTCGTGAAACTCGAAATACCAACTTTATTGAAGGGTAATTTTCTATCAATTCCACACTAGAGATCATGGATTTTCAGGCAGTTACTGAATATACCGAGGATTAGAACTCGAAGACATGAGTATAATTGGTCCCTTGTGTCATATCTATTTCATCTTAATGAATGAAACATCTTCGGATTATTTTTGGTGATTTATGTTTTCAATCATTTTGGATTATGAAAATGTGGTTATGTTCGAATGTATTTAATTCAATAAACTTATTTATACATGTGATCCATTGAATTAAATAAATGAATAGACATATTCTGTGGGGAAGTTTGTTGTCTTGTTAAAAGTGCTATTACACACACCATACTCTCAGATCAGAGATGTTTTTCAAACTTATTGTCTATTCATACCTCTGTGACAACAGTATCAGGGCAATCCAACCTGATAGAGGGCTATGGCAAAGCCTACTTTATGTTGTCCAATGGTACTGAACTTACCATTAATGAGGCCTTATATTCTCCACATTCCAGAAGAACGTTATTGAGTATTAACGATATTCGAACCAACAGTTACCACGTTGAAACCACTGAGAAAAATGTGTGGAATATCTTTGCATAACCTCCGAGTGTGCGGCCAGAAGCGTACATTGGAGAAATTGAAATCTGTTAGCTAGAAGCTAACTAATTCAAGCAACAACTTGCTATGGCATGACCTTTTGGGACACCCAGGTCAAAGTATGATGCACTGTATCCTCAACTCATTGCAGGTGCATCCCCTTCTGAATAAGGGTCTTGTATATAATGACACACTATGCTATACTCGTTAAGAATATTTAATACTAGACCATCATATGCAAAGACTAGTACATACACCACCATTTTTCTGCACAAAATGCAAGGGAAATTTGTGGACATATCCAACCACCATGTGGACCAGTTAAATATTAATGGTTTTGGTTGATGTATCGACAAAGTGATCACATGTTATACTATTGTCTGCAAGAAAATGTTGCTTTTGCTGAACTCTCACTCAGATCATGAAATTGAGGGTTCATCACTCGGATTATCCCATAAATTCTATAAGACATGATAATACCGGAGAGTTTACATCGAAGTCTTTCGATGATTATTACATATCCCTTGAGATTGATGCTGAACATATAGTTCCCTATGTTCACACCCAAGATGGTCTCGCAAATAGAATCTTGATAATGCGCACCAAGCTTCCAATTTCTGCATGGAGCTATGCAATCTTGCATGCAGCTATGTTGGTCCCGTTGAGGCCCACTGCTACCAACCTTACTCTGCGTTATAGCTGGTGACTGGGTACGAACCTGATGTTTCGCACTTACACGCATTTGGGTATGCAGTCCTCGTGCCAATTGTACCGTCACAGCGTACAAAATTGGGTCCTCAACAAAGGATGGGCATACATATCGATTATGAATCCCATCCATTATGTGCTCTTTTTGAGCCCTTGACAGGCGATCTCTTTACCGCTAGATTTACGGATTGTCACTTTGATGAGACAGTCTTCTAGCCGTTAGGGGGAGATAAGAACGTTACCGTTCCTGATGAACGACTTGAATTGACGTGGAATGTCCCTACTATGTCTCATCTTGATCCCCGAACCACACAATGTGATAATGAAGTGCAGAGAATTATAGATCTACAGAGTGTAGCCCAAAATATGCCAGACGCTTTCTCTGATCTAGCTAAAGTGACGAGATCATATATACCTGCTGCAAATGTGCCTGCAAGGATAGACGTCCCTGTAGGATGTGTCATCCCAGATGGACAAGGTACGACCATGGCGGCTAACCAGTCATAAGTCCCTGCCTTGAAGTGAGGTAGACCATTAGGTTCGAAGGATTCTTATCCCTAGAAGAGGATAAACTTGGCACAAATGAATCCTCTTAACATCGCAATCTCAAACCGATCCATCTCATGAGCTAAATCCGGATTATGGGTCTGTCCTAGAAGAGACGATGTTGGGGGACGCTCCAACATTTGAACCCACTCCCGAGAATAGAAAAATCTCGGTAAATTTAGTGAGATTTGGAATTGGAATGAGATCATCATCGATGATGTGTTTGTATTTGCGGTAGCCACCGAAACTATAACAAGCAATGAAATTGAACCTTGCTTTGTTGATCAATATCAATGAAGAGACGACTGGCCAAAAAGGGAAATAAGCAATCTAGGTCGAATTAGATTCCTTGACAAAGAGACAGGTGTTTGGACCTGTTGTTCCCACACCTCCCCATGTTAAACCCGTAGAATTTAAATGGGTATGTATAAGGAAGCGTAATGAGAAAAATGAGATTGTGATACACAAGGCTCGTCTAGTGGCGCAAGGATTTTCTCAAATGCCCTATGATTGATTACAAGGAGACGTATTCTCCCGTAATGGACGTCATAACGTTCCACTACCTTTCCAGTTTGGTAGTTTCCGAAAAACTGAATATGCAGCTTATGAATGTGGTCGTAACTTATCTCTATGGGGATCACGATACAGATCTATACATTAAAGTTCCTGAAGGACTTATGATACCCAATGCAAATAGTTCAAGACCATGGAACACGCTCTCCATTAGTTTTGAGGCGTTCACTTTATGGATTGAAACAATCTAGACGGAGGTGGTATAACCGTGTAAGTGAATATTTGATCGGGATGGGATATATGAATAACAAACTATGCCCGTGTTTATTAAGGAAAGAAGTTTTGGGTTTGCAATTATAGCGGTCTATGTCAAAGACATGAATTTGATTGATATTCCTGAAGAGATCAAGGAAACCGCAAAGCACCTGAAGTCGGATTTTGAGATGAAAGGCCTTGGGAGAACAGATTATTGTCTCGACCTGGAGCTCGAGCACAATGTAGATGAAAAATTTGGTCCATCAACCAAATTACAATCCAGAAGATGTTAAGAAGCTTTAATAAGGATAAAAGCAAGCACACCTATGGTCGTCTGAAGTCTAGAAAGAACTGTATCATCTTGCAGATGATAACGAAGAGATATTAGTGCCAGAAGTCCCATATCTAAGTGAAATAGGCGCATTATTGTACTTGGCTTAATACCATAGGCAAGACATCTCATTCGATGTGAACTTGTTAGCTAGATATAGCTCTGCGCCAACACGCTGCCACTGGAATGGCATAAAAGACATTTTTCGCTACCTTAGAGGTACGACGGATATGGGCTTATTCTATCCCTATGTATCAAGGAATGGATCAAATCCCCTTGATCCTCAGAATGATGCTCGCCTTGTTGGATATGCTGATATCTATCAGACCCGCACAAGGCACGTTCCCAAACTGGTTATGTCTTTACCATTGGGAATATTGCAATTTCTTGGAGGTCTATGAAATAGACACTTGTTGCTACCTCTTCGAATCATGCTAAGATACTACTAGCTCTTCAAGAAGCAATATGTGAATGAATAGGGCTAAGAGCCGTTACAAAGCATGTTCAAAGCACATGTGGACTGCATTCCACCACTGATGAACCAACCATTATCTACGAGGATTATGGTGCTTACATAGAGCAGATAAAGACAAGTTTCATCAAAGGAGACAACACCAAACATATTGTACCGAAGTTCTCCTTCAATCAGCAACAACAAGAGCATCAGAAGATTGAAGTTAAGCAGATTTGATCTGAAGACAATCATGCAGACCTCTTCACCAAGTCACTACCAAAGTATACATTCCAGAAGCATGTTCAAGATATTGGTCTACGTAAATTATTTAAATTACCTAACTTGTAATTTTCAAGGGGAGTCGAAATCAGGGGGAGTATCCTGAAGCATACCCACTTGACCACGTGTAGTCTTTTTGTCCTTCGTCCAGGGTTATTTGTTCCCACTGGGTTTTGTTACCTGGCAAGGTTTTAACAAGGCACATCTTTAGCATGGTCACCCCAGTTATAGTACATCCTGAAGATGCTTTGATTTGACATATATGCATTTGCTCATCTTTTCCCTTCGACCACGGGTTTCTCCCACTGGGTTTACCGGGCAAGGTTTTGGTGTAGCAACTCTAATGCATCCCTCTCGTAGACATACTATCTACTTATGATGCTGATAAGAAGACTTCACCTATCTCTATTGTGATATGACAACTCTACATTCACGCGCGTTGTGCTCTTTTTCTCCTTTGACCAAAGTTATTTTTCTCCCACAGGGTTTTTATTACTTGGCAAGGTTTTTGACGAGGCAACTTAGAAGCACTCAACCTAGGCAACACTATTGACATGAAATATCCAAGGGGGAGTGTTGTAAATAATTATGGCTAATATCATGTAAATAGATGGAGAGTCATATATGCCTTTCACTATAAATTAGTGATTGATAGGATTGTTACTAGGAGTAATTGACGTTGTTATTAAACGTTGCCTATTTGTATACATCATGTACTCCTATATAAACCCCCTCATGGTGAGATGAATGGATACAATCTGATTATCTGTATTCAAACTCTCTCTCTCTCTCTCTCTCAAATTTTTTTCTGTTTTACAACATAAATGAAGTTTATTTCAAAAAAAACATCGTGGTTATATAAATATATGAAAGATCGTAATTATATAAATACGATCGATTCTTATACAGTAGTTTTGTCCAGATTGATTCTCCGCCAACAGTTTGCCCAGATGAAGGAAACGGGTTGGAGTTGATGGATCCATTTTTGAAACATTCTTGCAAAAATCCAACTGATTGTTTAACGGTGAGGGAAATCAAAACACGTAAATCGAAAAAAAAAAAGTGAAAATACAAGGACAGAATATGATTTTCTGGAAAACGGGGATTGCAGTGCATTGATCAATCCTTACTGGGCAGCAGAAACCAAAATAACAAACTAAACACCAGAGTTTGGTTACGCAGTGAAAACCTCAAGTATGAGATTAAAAACACTGCGGGGCTCTTACTCTTGAGAACCCAAAATAAAGATCATCATATTGAAAAGGATATGTTCTTTTACAAACTTTGAATAGCACTAGCTCGGCTATAAGATTCACACAAAATCTAATACAAAGTTTGTCTTCCTTCTAGAACTCCTTCACTTGAACGATCTTCAAATCTTGTTCTTCTTTCTTCACAGTCTCCCTACTGATCTTGAGAGAGTATTATGCATATGAAACTATGATCATAAACAGTTATACATGGACCAAGTGTTTTTACTTTTTGTGAAGACACAAACTCAAACAAACATGCAAGACACCTACACTTATTCTTGCGTTTCTCCACACTCTTTTTGCCGTGCATATTTATGCAATATATATTCAACTAGCGGCAACCACTCAAACAAACCCTAATTAGACTTCTATTAGGAAAGAGATTTTATTCCAAAATATCCATAAAATCCTAAAAACCCTAGGGAATCAAATACACAATTTCATAAACAGAAAAATATCTTTAAATAAAGAAAGTTAAACCTCAAATATATTTTCCCGTTTTGTATGGAATGCCAACACACCAATTTAATCAAAACTTGTACCTACAAAAAGGCATGCAGAAAGATTTTTACATGATTCCTAGATAAAGGAACCTAGAGTTTCGTGGTCAGTTCGTCTGTTCTCCTTTTCCTCTACGTATTTGGATTAGTAATTAATGACAAGTGAGAGCAATGACTTGACTTTTCGTACAAGCTGGCTGGGATAACTAATTTCCTGGAACCAGACCTTTAAATGAAACACTCCACGTACTTTTGATTATTCTCCACACTTGTGGCTTCTACTTAATATAATTCCATGCGTGTTTTGCAGTGCAGAAGACCTCAAGTCAAGCACGGCTGCAGCCTGCATTATTGATGATATATGCGATTGTTCTACATGATATCTATATACACATAGTCGGAGATTGAAGTTTAGTTAACACCAACATGCCTTGTTTTAACTTGCAATATACGCCAATGTCGATCCTCTATTTTCTTTACAGGCTCAGCTCGCTTTGCTTGAGCAGTACTGTAGCGTATGGTAAATACCTCCACCATTTCTGCCCAAACACCACCACTTTCACCGCAAAATCCTCCTTCCAACCCCATCGCGATCAACTGCTGCAGACCCTTGTCTCTAACGCCACCCGTGACAATGGCTTTTACTATGCCTCTGCTGGCGGCCAAATCTCAAACGAGACCGTCAACGGACTCTTCCTTTGCCGCGGTGACCTGTCCAAAGATGCTTGCAGTGACTGCGTATTCGCTGTAGCCTCTACCTACAATCTCCCCCTTTGGCATTCCTATACAAAACATAAATTAGGACAAACTCTCCCCCTCAACAAGTACTGGAGGAACATCACAACTCTTCATCCATTCATTCCTGAAACATTTCTCACACATTGGTTAAAACGCATAAGATAGAATAACGTTATCACAGTTATGAATATGCTTTCTCCCCCTTTTTGAATAGGAATGACAAAGGTAACTCACGCAGCGGAAGCGATGTAGAAGGAGCACAAAAAGAAGGTGCACAAGAGACACTAGCCCAAGGCGAATCAATCAGAGGAAGATAGTCCAAGTATTAATACTCCCCCTAAGTGTGATCATGTGATGAGAGATGCAAGAATGAAATGCAAACACACAATGAGTGGGTTGTATCCAAATGCTAATAACAGGTCTAATTCGCATAGCTTTTCCAACAAGAACAATACCACTTAACCATAAACAAGAGTGCAACAAAATAAGTTCACACGAGTGAATGGATTCCGACAATCATAAGGTAAGATAGAGAGTGATTGAGTATTCTATACCTCTTGTTATGAATAGTGAACATATCTCAAGATGGGGTGTGTAATATTTGTGGAAACCTGAAAAGCAAGGCTCACATACGAAACACACTTAAGCACATAAACTTTATTCCCCCTTATAACACCGTGTGGGCATGATTTTGAATTTTTTTTTTGGCCTTTCACACAAAGTAACATTTTTGCTCAAGAAGACTACGACCCATGTAACAAGTATTATGCTAGCAACTCCCAAGTCAGATGACTTTAGGGTACTAGATGTAACAAGGGCATCCCAAAGAGCACATCTACTTGAGTCAATAGTTTCACAATCCACCCGGGTGACCAAACCATTCCCGTTTCTTCCCAATTCTCATATCGTTCGTCACGACCGAGGCCTGTTTACTTTCGGAATAGCCTGGCCATGCTCCATTAACCAACTACATTTTTTTTTATTAATATCAAGGAGCAACCAACAAGAGTAATTTCATACATGAGCAATGAGAACAAGCCAACCATCAATTAAAACTTACCACCACTTAGAGTATGTGTGCATGTGAGGTTTCAAGATTGTAGAGAATATGTTGTTCAAGCTCACAATTACAGAGTGACGTAAGTACAAGTTCAAAACGTGCTAGGCACCTTATTGCACACATATTTAAAGAAAAGAGTATGGCCCTTGTCAATCTAAGTTCAAAATAATCTGTCAGACACTCAGGGATACAAACCACTATTTTTCAATCCTAAATTTCCACAAACTAAACCTAACAATGCAGAAACATAAAGAAAATTCACATATACTATCATGAAGACATACACCATGAATGCATGCAAAATGGATCAAATGAAGTGAGAGTATCAATACTTAGAGCATCCACCAACGGTGCTTCTAAGTGATTCAAATTGAGTTATGTCTAAAGGCCTTGTAAACGAATTAGCCAATTTCTGATCAGTAGGAACAAAAGCACGCTCAAGCATATTATCAAGAATATCTATAGGAGTAGAAAAATGATTATTTGAACCTTTTTAATCCAGATCTGCTTCTGCTTCGTTTTTGTTTCCAGATCCACTGGGATTGAAGCCAGCTTTGCAATCCTGGCGATCAGATTCAGACCTTCATTCAACTCAGCTTGCAGCGAAGCAGGTGAGTTAATTCTCAACGTTTTCCTTTGATTTTGAGTAACCCTGCGAAGCATATTACACCTAGGACGTATGTGTCCCAATTTTCCGCAATAATGACAAGTGGGAATGAAGCTTTTAGAGTTATGAACATACCTGGGCTAACACACAGAGGTGTGACTGTCAGAACTTACCTAAGCAACTTTTTGATAGGTTTGAAGGTCCAATTTACGTTCTAGTCTTTTGGGCAATTTGGGACCAGAATCAATGTCATCTAATGCATGTGATTGACTCAATGAATTTTCACCTTTTACAAAGGTCATAGGCTTGCACAGGCTTGCACGACTCACCTTCAAACCCTAACCCTTCTTTGTTGCCGTGAGTTTTACCAAATCCTATCATCTTGGAGACCTTATCAGACCCTATGGAGAACTTGTTGAAGCTTTCCTTGATTTTAAGCAACTCATCCTGCAATTTCTTATTTTCAAGGGTTAGTGAAACATTTAAAGTGGATTGAGCCTTGACTTCAACCTGCAAAACTTTAATTTTATTAATGAGATCACCATGTTCCTTGTCCCCAACTTCAGACTTAACCTCATCCTGCAAAACTTTTATCTTATCAACAAGATTAGTACGCTCAACATTATTCCATTCTTTTAGAGAAGTTTCAAATTGTAGCTCAATTTTCTCTTTTTCTTCTCTTAAAGAATCAACTTCTTTTTCAAGTGTATAATTTTTTCAAAGAACAATTTTCGAAGCATGATATAATTGCTTACACTTGACATTTGTTTCTTCATCAAGGGTATCATCTTCTAAGTCAGAATTATCAGAAACATCAATATTAAGAGAGGAAGTAAGAGCAAGATTTACCTCTTCACCATCTGACTGAGAGCCTTCATCACTATCACACTATGCCAACAAACCCATCAGACGACAGACATTGACTGTCGTCTGATATGAAGAAAATCTGTCGTCTATTAAGCTGATATCTGATTGACGTTCAGACGACGGGTAAAGCCCGACGTCAGAAGTTCACTCAGACGACAGACACCTAAAAAAATCTATCGTCTGAATGTGCTTAAATATGCACAAATTGTAAGTATATGTGGTTAGATATCAAATAGAACGACAGTCAAATGTTGTTGTTGTCAAACTCTAGCAACATACTTTACAAATAATCTAGGGTTTTTTACTTCAACAGTGTCTGAACTCTTCGAGGACTTTTAAAATGATACCTGAACTTTCAAAGTTGTCAATGTGATACCTGGACTCAAGTTTTCTTATCAACGGCATACCTGCGTCCAAATTTCGTTACGGCTCCGTTAAATTTTGCACGTGTAACGCACGTGAGTCACTTAATGAGGGTAAAAATACTAATTCACCCTCAAAAGCTTTTTTTTTTTTTTTTTTTGCCTTTCTTTCTTCTTCTTCATTTTCGACTTCTTCTTCCTCCTAATCTGAATCATCAAGACCTCACCCTGCAGGTTCTGGTGAGAACCTGGCCTCAAACCCAAGAAGCCCAAGTTTGATCTCCAGCTGATCTAAGGGAACCTAACTAATTTAATCGGAGATGCAGGTTCTGGTGATGGTGCTGCAACGTGTACTGAAGTTTCGCGACGGCGAGGCGGGAGGTCCAGAACTCGGAATCCATCTTGGACGGTTTCTACCGATTCGATCAAATTTGAAATCAAAATCAAACTTGTTCCCAAAATCCCCGATTTCCGATTCCTAATCTTTGAATCCGGACGACTTTTCCGGCTTTGAGCTTCTCCAGAAATCAGAATTCGGTCACCAAATCAGCGGTTCCATCCACCATCGCCTTCCGAAACGCGTTCATCACACTCTCTGACTTGACGTATTTGGCGCGCTCTAGCCTCTCGGCGTCGGAAGCTTCCAGATAGAGGTGGAGCAAGTAGTAATTTCTCGAGTGGTATGCTGCCTGAAGCAGCCGCGTCAGCTGAGGGCCGTCACCTTTAGAATCGGTAATCAGGTAGCGAATCTCGGGAGTCTCCGGAGCCTTAGACCATAGTTCTCGTTGTCGCTGTTGACGAAATACTGGTCGGGATTAGGGAATCGGCGGTGGTCGTAGGGGAAGTCGGGGCCGGCGGAGGAGGTGTACTTGGAGTTGGTTATGGTTAGGGCTATGGGAGTGAGGAGGAGGAGGGCGGAGGTTGCAGTTAGAATGATGAGCCATTGATGCTAATTGTGGCCGGTTATTTCAGGAGTTCGATACCAAAAGGATGAGCAGCCTCGCCGAAGATAATATCCAATCATCGGGTTTAGGTTGATTCCGGGGATATGGTGGTGTACTTGGAGGAGGAGTAGTCATCGCCCGGCCCACTACCCACCGGGTCGGGCCTATGGCGGGCTTTTTGGCGGGCCGGGCCGGGCTTTTGGCCCACTAGGCCCACGGGCTAAATGATAACCCCTACCTCCTCCTCGACTACACGAAGAAGATGACGACGAATCCTCAAGCTCTCAGCCCCACCTCCTCCATCACCGCCACCACCCAAACCCTAGATGACTACTCCTCCTCCAAGTACACCACCATATCCCCGGAATCAACCTAAACCCGATGAATAGTGAACATATCTCAAGATGGGGTGTGTAATATTTGTGGAAACCTGAAAAGCAAGGCTCACATACGAAACACACTTAAGCACATAAACTTTATTCCCCCTTATAACACCGTGTGGGCATGATTTTGAATTTTTTTTTGGCCTTTCACACAAAGTAACATTTTTGCTCAAGAAGACTACGACCCATGTAACAAGTATTATGCTAGCAACTCCCAAGTCAGATGACTTTAGGGTACTAGATGTAACAAGGACATCCCAAAGAGCACATCTACTTGAGTCAATAGTTTCACAATCCACCCGGGTGACCAAACCATTCCCGTTTCTTCCCAATTCTCATATCGTTCGTCACGACCGAGGCCTGTTTACTTTCGGAATAGCCTGGCCATGCTCCATTAACCAACTACATTTTTTTTTTATTAATATCAAGGAGCAACCAACAAGAGTAATTTCATACATGAGCAATGAGAACAAGCCAACCATCAATTAAAACTTACCACCACTTAGAGTATGTGTGCATGTGAGGTTTCAAGATTGTAGAGAATATGTTGTTCAAGCTCACAATTACAGAGTGACGTAAGTACAAGTTCAAAACGTGCTAGGCACCTTATTGCACACATATTTAAAGAAAAGAGTATGGCCCTTGTCAATCTAAGTTCAAAATAATCTGTCAGACACTCAGGGATACAAACCACTATTTTTCAATCCTAAATTTCCACAAACTAAACCTAACAATGCAGAAACATAAAGAAAATTCACATATACTATCATGAAGACATACACCATGAATGCATGCAAAATGGATCAAATGAAGTGAGAGTATCAATACTTAGAGCATCCACCAACGGTGCTTCTAAGTGATTCAAATTGAGTTATGTCTAAAGGCCTTGTAAACGAATTAGCCAATTTCTGATCAGTAGGAACAAAAGCACGCTCAAGCATATTATCAAGAATATCTATAGGAGTAGAAAAATGATTATTTGAACCTTTTTTAATCCAGATCTGCTTCTGCTTCGTTTTTGTTTCCAGATCCACTGGGATTGAAGCCAGCTTTGCAATCCTGGCGATCAGATTCAGACCTTCATTCAACTCAGCTTGCAGCGAAGCAGGTGAGTTAATTCTCAACGTTTTCCTTTGATTTTGAGTAACCCTGCGAAGCATATTACACCTAGGACGTATGTGTCCCAATTTTCCGCAATAATGACAAGTGGGAATGAAGCTTTTAGAGTTATGAACATACCTGGGCTAACACACAGAGGTGTGACTGTTAGAACTTACCTAAGCAACTTTTTGATAGGTTTGAAGGTCCAATTTACGTTCTAGTCTTTTGGGCAATTTGGGACCAGAATCAATGTCATCTAATGCATGTGATTGACTCAATGAATTTTCACCTTTTACAAAGGTCATAGGCTTGCACAGGCTTGCACGACTCACCTTCAAACCCTAACCCTTCTTTGTTGCCGTGAGTTTTACCAAATCCTATCATCTTGGAGACCTTATCAGACCCTATGGAGAACTTGTTGAAGCTTTCCTTGATTTTAAGCAACTCATCCTGCAATTTCTTATTTTCAAGGGTTAGTGAAACATTTAAAGTGGATTGAGCCTTGACTTCAACCTGCAAAACTTTAATTTTATTAATGAGATCACCATGTTCCTTGTCCCCAACTTCAGACTTAACCTCATCCTGCAAAACTTTTATCTTATCAACAAGATTAGTACGCTCAACATTATTCCATTCTTTTAGAGAAGTTTCAAATTGTAGCTCAATTTTCTCTTTTTCTTCTCTTAAAGAATCAACTTCTTTTTCAAGTGTATAATTTTTTCAAAGAACAATTTTCGAAGCATGATATAATTGCTTACACTTGACATTTGTTTCTTCATCAAGGGTATCATCTTCTAAGTCAGAATTATCAGAAACATCAATATTAAGAGAGGAAGTAAGAGCAAGATTTACCTCTTCACCATCTGACTGAGAGCCTTCATCACTATCACACTATGCCAACAAACCCATCAGACGACAGACATTGACTGTCGTCTGATATGAAGAAAATCTGTCGTCTATTAAGCTGATATCTGATTGACGTTCAGACGACGGGTAAAGCCCGACGTCAGAAGTTCACTCAGACGACAGACACCTAAAAAAATCTATCGTCTGAATGTGCTTAAATATGCACAAATTGTAAGTATATGTGGTTAGATATCAAATAGAACGACAGTCAAATGTTGTTGTTGTCAAACTCTAGCAACATACTTTACAAATAATCTAGGGTTTTTTACTTCAACAGTGTCTGAACTCTTCGAGGACTTTTAAAATGATACCTGAACTTTCAAAGTTGTCAATGTGATACCTGGACTCAAGTTTTCTTATCAACGGCATACCTGCGTCCAAATTTCGTTACGGCTCCGTTAAATTTTGCACGTGTAACGCACGTGAGTCACTTAATGAGGGTAAAAATACTAATTCACCCTCAAAAGCTTTTTTTTTTTTTTTTTTTGCCTTTCTTTTTTTTATGACATTTTTTTTGCCTTTCTTTCTTCTTCTTCATTTTCGACTTCTTCTTCCTCCTAATCTGAATCATCAAGACCTCACCCTGCAGGTTCTGGTGAGAACCTGGCCTCAAACCCAAGAAGCCCAAGTTTGATCTCCAGCTGATCTAAGGGAACCTAACTAATTTAATCGGAGATGCAGGTTCTGGTGATGGTGCTGCAACGTGTACTGAAGTTTCGCGACGGCGAGGCGGGAGGTCCAGAACTCGGAATCCATCTTGGACGGTTTCTACCGATTCGATCAAATTTGAAATCAAAATCAAACTTGTTCCCAAAATCCCCGATTTCCGATTCCTAATCTTTGAATCCGGACGACTTTTCCGGCTTTGAGCTTCTCCAGAAATCAGAATTCGGTCACCAAATCAGCGGTTCCATCCACCATGGCCTTCCGAAACGCGTTCATCACACTCTCTGACTTGACGTATTTGGCGCGCTCTAGCCTCTCGGCGTCGGAAGCTTCCAGATAGAGGTGGAGCAAGTAGTAATTTCTCGAGTGGTATGCTGCCTGAAGCAGCCGCGTCAGCTGAGGGCCGTCACCTTTAGAATCGGTAATCAGGTAGCGAATCTCGGGAGTCTCCGGAGCCTTAGACCATAGTTCTCGTTGTCGCTGTTGACGAAATACTGGTCGGGATTAGGGAATCGGCGGTGGTCGTAGGGGAAGTCGGGGCCGGCGGAGGAGGTGTACTTGGAGTTGGTTATGGTTAGGGCTATGGGAGTGAGGAGGAGGAGGGCGGAGGTTGCAGTTAGAATGATGAGCCATTGATGCTAATTGTGGCCGGTTATTTCAGGAGTTCGATACCAAAAGGATGAGCAGCCTCGCCGAAGATAATATCCAATCATCGGGTTTAGGTTGATTCCGGGGATATGGTGGTGTACTTGGAGGAGGAGTAGTCATCTAGGGTTTGGGTGGTGGCGGTGATGGAGGAGGTGGGGCTGAGAGCTTGAGGATTCGTCGTCATCTTCTTCGTGTAGTCGAGGAGGAGGTAGGGGTTATCATTTAGCCCGTGGGCCTAGTGGGCCAAAAGCCTGGCCCGGCCCGCCAAAAAGCCCGCCATAGGCCCGGCCCGGTGGGTAGTGGGCCGGGCTTGGTTTAGGGGTTAGAAACCCGGCCCGGCCCATAGGCCCGGCCCGCCAAAAGCCCGCTAGGCCCGGCCCGTCAAAACCCACAAATAAATATATATTATATAAATTATATATATATATCAATATATGTGTGTGTGTGTTTATATATATGTGTTATATATATATATATATAGATCTATATATATATATATATGTGTGTGTGTGTGTTTATATATATATATATATATATATATATATATATATCAATATATATATATATGTGTGTGTGTGTGTTTTTATATATATGTGTGTGTGTGTGCGTGTGTATGTGTGTTTATATATATATATATATATATATCAATATATATATATATATATCAATATGTGTGTGTGTGTTTATATATATATATATATAGATATATATATATATATGTGTGTGTGTGTGTGTGTGTGGAAGTTCTTATACTTCTATATAAAATATGTGCTAATGTGCATATATATATATATATTCTACATATCGGTTGACCAATCCGATCGGATTCGAAAATACGGTGAAATTGGTTAATTTTTTTACCACACTCATAATTTATTGCAATAATCACATTCAACGGTCGGTTTTCTCATTTTCTTTGAATTGCTATATGTTGCTCTTTGGAGTGTATGATGTATAAATATAGATTTATAAGAGAAACTAGGTTTGACCTAGTTGATCGAATTCGAAACGAAAACCAAATTTGCTGGATTTTTTACAACCACCATAAAATATTACAATCTATCCATCAAACAGTTGGTTTTTCCAAATTCATTTTCCACTTCATATTTGGTTTAAAATGAACCTCAACAATTTAAATGTAATGTACCAAGTCATACAACTTTAAGAGGCAAATTAGTATAGGCCAATGTATTTGTAATTAAAATTGAATTTTTTTTATCTTATATCCACGCACATCCATCAATGAAATATATACAAACGTGATGTAAAAAAATGAGCAAGTTTTGCGGTCATCACGCCATCAGTCAACCAAGAAAACATGCAAGTGACTATGGTTGACCAATCCGATCGGGTTCGAAAATATGGTGAAATTGACTAAATTTTTAACCACACTTATAATTTATTGTAATAATCACATCCAACGGTCGGATTTCTCATTTTCTTTGAATTGCTATATGTTGCTCTTTGGAGTGTATGATGTATTAATATAGATTTATAAGAGAAACTAGGTTTGACCTAGTTGATCGAATTCGAAACGAAAACAAAATTTGCTGGATTTTTTACAACCACCATAAAATATTACAATCTATCCATCAAACGGTTGGTTTTTCCAAATTCATTTTCCACTTCATGTTTGCTTTAGAATGAACCTCAACAATTTAAATGTAATGTATCAAGTCATACAACTTTAAGAGGCAAATTGGTATAGGCCAATGTATTTGTAATTAAAATTAATTTTTTTTATCTTATGTCCACGCACATCTATCGATGAAATATTTACAAACGTGATGTAAAAAATGAGCAAGTTTTGCGGTCATCACGCCATCAGTCAACCAAGAAAACATGCAAGTGACTATGGTTGACCAATCCGATCGGGTTCGAAAATACGGTGAAATTGACTAAATTTTTAACCACACGTATAATTTATTGTAATAATCACATCCAACGGTCGGTTTTCTCATTTTCTTTGAATTGCTATATGTTGCTCTTTGGAGTGTATGATGTATAAATATAGATTTATAAAAAATTAGTGTCTTTAAAAATTTATTTATCAATAAATTAGTATCTATATATAAATATAGATTTTTTTGGGTATAATATAGTTATATAGATTTGTTATCTTTGGTTGTATTTGATCATTATCCAATGAATTTCCAAACCCCTTAAAAAAAAATATCATATCTTTAAAACTTCTTTTTTTAATGAAGCCCGGCCCGGCCCGTAAATACGTGGGCTACCCGGCCCGGCCCGAAAAAGCCCGCAAGGCCCCCCTTTCCGGGCCGGGCTTGGATCTTGCCATTTATAATGAAGCCCGGCCCGGCCCGGCCCGCTATTTTTAAAAAATGTAATTAGGCCCGGCCAGGCCCGGCCCAGCCCGTTGACGACCCCTAGGAGGAGGCGAGTCTGCATTTAGATTTTTTTATTTTTATTTTTTTGTTGGAGGAGGAGAGGCTGAGAAAAATTTCAAATTTTCTTTTTATTTTATTTTTAATAATAAGTTAGAGTCAAATGACAATTTTATCCTTCAAACTCCAGTCACATGAGCGTCACGTGCTCATATTTAACGGAGCCGTAACGAAATTTGGACGCAGGTATGCCGTTGATAAGAAAACTTAAGTCCAGGTATCACATTGACAACTTTGAAAGTTCAGGTATCATTTTAAAAGTCCTCAAAGAGTTCAGACACTGTTGAAGTAAAAAACCCAATAATCTATTGTCTGTTTTAATGCGAGATGACAATAAAATGTCGTCTGAATGTGTAGAATTTCCATGCTTCTTTGCCAAATCTGTTGTGTGAACTTTATTGAAACAACATCCACTATTAGTTATCTATTGTCTCTCTTGTTGTAAAAGGACATTTAAATGTCCTTTGAATGTGTAGATGCTTGAAGTATCTTTGATCTCTCTGTTGTGTGTACTTATTTCAAACCATAGTTGTTGGTAACATTCTATTGTTTGATATTATTTAAAAAGACATATAACTTCCAATGTATCATCATATATCCCAGTGATGAAAGTCATACTCAAACCATGAAATACGGTTTGTTAACAGCAGCATAAACTAATCTACCCCATTGATAAAAGTTTCAGCTCGTTGCTCCAACCTCCTCAAAAGGTCCTTCATGAAGAGTGTACTTGTCCCATGAGAAATCAGCAGTGTATCTATTGCGCAATGGTCAAAGACTTCACTATTTGTTTTCTGCTTGCCTTCTGCAAACTCTACATATCGTCTCTGCTTCCTAACCATTTCTGCCCTGCTAGATCTCTGCTTCCTAAGTGAGGATTACTTTTCTGTGACAACATCAACCAACATTAGTTCAGTTACCATTGGGCTAAACACATGAAATACAAGTCACAGGGCACAGATTTTTTTGGCAAAGGCATTGAGCAAAATGATTGAAAGCCGATGTTCTTAGTGCTCATTAAAAACAAAAAACCATGGTAGAAATCAATGTTATCATTATTCTTAGCATTGTATCAATTATTGTTTATATTATACATGAATATTTCTAATGATTTAATTGAAAGACAGTTAACAGTTGAAAATAGTGGAAAATTATCTTAAATTGTGTTAAGTGTTTATGAATTACAGGCTGTCATTCTTTTCTAACCGTTGATTGGTGCTAGCATAAAATGTAATTGAATCAGTATGATTGGAGAAGATAATAAGAAAGTAAATCAGAATAAGGGCAATTTTATATTTACCTTTTTGTTGATATTAATTTTGAAGATGATAAGAGAGAGTTGGTTTCAGTTGGTTGACCTCGGGATAACATATAAAACAACAAAAGAAAGAATTAATGAGTGATCGTTTGAGGACCAGAGGATGAAGAAAGAAAAAGTCATGTTTAGTTACCAGTTTCTTCGTGGTGGTGGAGTTGTAGAATATAGAGTTGCGCTCAGTTGGTCCACCTCAGGATCAGATGTAAAGCAACGAAAGAAAGAATTAATGAGGAAGATAGATTCAATAAAGGAAAAGAAAGCAAAAAAGAAACAGGAAAAAGGAAAAAGAAAGCAGAAAGAAACAGGAAAAGAGAGCAAAAGAGAAACAGGAAACAGGAAACAGGAAGAAGGAAGCAAACAGTAATGAGTTTTCTTAGATTTATTTACTGAATGTAACATAGATGCATCAATTGCTGTATCTTTTCCTCCGTATCATTCTCTCGATGAATGTTAGTATTTTCTGTTTTGACAATCATAGGGTGATTTGGATGGATTCGTTGTTGACTTTAGGAAAGTAATGTTCATCTAAAGAATGATATGAAGGAAAAGATATCACGATTGACATACATATTAGTTACAGGCGTAAAGAGTACTTCGTAAAGTGTGATGCGTTACATGAGTTGATATATGATTTATGTTGCACTGGATTGTGGTTTACCTTTGCTTAAACTTCGTTGCAAGCTTCTTGTATTGTTTCTGCAAATTATGCTTGTGGGACTTAGATTGGATCTTCATTTCATGGCACATCTAAAGCCTTTTGTCACAACTTTCTGTACTCTATACCTCAGCCTTATTTTGAGGCAAAGACAAAAAGAAATGGATGTTGGAAGTCAATGAAAACAAAATTGGATGCAAAACCATTCAGACCTTCTGTAGAGAAGCACTTCGTATCTTCCCCCAGGACTGGAGTTTGATATGTTCTGGCTGAAAATGCCAAGAATTAACTGTTTCTGAAAGCAGGTACTATGATTAATATCAGCATAAAAAGAGAAGAAAGTAATCAAAGTTGATGAATTAGTGAGTGAATATGTATGATTGATGTAACTAAGAAACTAATGTTTAGTCTATAAGTGAAATATAGATAATGCTAATGATTTTGAAGTTACGACATTCCAACTCAAACAGCAGATTAAGAAAGAAGAAGAATTTTATGTGTAGCAATCAGTGACTACAAACAATTACCTCTTCTGCTTGCAGACCGCTTTCCAACAAGATCACTAAACTTCAAATTTCACCAACCAAACCAAAACAAACTCAAACTCAGATGCAGAGCAATCACTTCTTTTTCACTTTCAGTCTCTCTGTATGTGTACACCAGAACAAACAGAAGCTGTGAGAAGTAGCAATTGGGAAAAAAGCATTTTCCAATTGAAAGAATAACAAATCTGATATAATTCAACACGTTATGCAAAAACCAAATGAAGCAATAGGAGAATGATAAACAAATATTTAGGTTATTTAGGTGGAAAGTAGCTACCAAACAATTGTCTATCACATTAAAGTACAAACCATCGATTATCTGATCAATCATTTGCTAATGTTAGGACAAACGAAAGAAGTAAAATTCCAAGTTCTATATCAAATATAGGAGATGTGATTTGAAAAGGGAAGAGAAGACGATGAGACTAAAACAAGGAACTGTAAAAACGATGAGATTATATCAGATGATTGATGCCTAACGTGAATGTAGTTGCAGAACAAAACTGTATGGAAACTATGATAGCTTCCTAAACATTTTAGTGAAGCTTTACTAAACATACAAACTCTTCTATGCAATTCATTTACTTTAATTGGAAATAAGAAAGGTCGAACACAAACTGACCCATAAACAAATTTTGGGTGGAAACAAATGGACTTTTATCTGTTTGAGATCAAATTTTTTTAAAAGAAATCAAGGTGGAAAAGACTAAAAAGTGATCAGATTCGAATAGAAAACTCTTAAGTAAACTATGATAGCTTCACATCAAACTTTCGTAAACAAAAGTACTGAGTGGCCAAGCTTTTAGTAAAGCTTTAGTAACAGAAGATTATTGTTGGTTATTGACAATGAATTCAATATATCAATACACAAAAACATAGACTGAAAGAACAGGGATTGCTGAAATTTTTGTCAGTATAGTTATTGTTTTTTCTTGAATTCAATTCTATGTTGTCTTTCTCTAGTCTCTATTGGCTTGGCTTAGATTTAGTAGGGTTCATTTTTTATGGTTGTTTGTTCAAGCATAATATGCTGTATTTGCTGGAATGAGAAACAGTAAGAATTGGTACCTGGTCTCTTGAACTGTATGGATTGAAAAGTTTGTGCCTGATATTTGTAGTCCCATTTGATGAATTTGGTTTCCTATGATTATAATTATTAGTCTGTGAGTAATAGAAAATACTTGTGTAATAACAATTCACAATAATCTAAGGATAATATAACTACAGAAAATATAAGATTTACAATTTACCTTAAATGCACTTTGCAACCAAATGAACTTGCAACTTTGTACCCAGTCACTGTCATGTCTAGTCATCGTCTTTCCTCATTTTTGAACCAAAGATATCTCTAGAAAGATCAAATTAATGTTGGAAGTTTGGATTAATCCTAACCTAATATTTCGTACGCTACTCAGATTCAAATTCCTGGATCCCTAATGTCCTAAGACAACAAGCAAATCCCAACTCTTTTCATTCCTTTCCAGTTCCGATATTCAAATTAAACTAATGTTCTAACAATTTATTGTTGAGGTAAATATCTTTGCAAAACTTCTTTTCTTAAGCACTTATCCTTTACTTCTTTGATATGCATGATTCCAATCCCAAAAAGTAATATCATGCCAGAAATAGTAAAGAGATAGACAGATTGGAAAGAATTATGGTTGTACGTTGAAAGAACAACGGTGAGTTAGAAGAGAAATTACCCATCATAACGAGGCTGAACATTTTTTTTCAAAGCCAACAATAGTTACACATAGCTACAATAGGTTGGAGATCATTTCAACTCTCCTCGGGTGTGGTGAACCATTGATATGACCTTCACATTAAGACACCCTGCTCCAATCTGGCTTTCTACATCATCATCCTTTCTTAGAGGAATCGAAGCAACTAAATTCTTCTGTGGCCATCCAAAAATCTGTGCCCTGTCACAGAATACTAACTTCTAGTTCAGCATAATCGATAGCTAAAAATCCATGAAACAAAATACCAAGTGCATTTTCCACAAGAAAAATAAAACAAGGGTGAAAAATTCAAGAGCTTTACATTGCTTGGTTGAGCACCATTGGAGCTGGAGACTTTAGCAGCTACACTAGTATAGAAACCCTCATGTGAAAGTTTCAATCTGTATGCATTTTTGACAAGCTTTCTTCACATGACAATAAATACCCAACATTATAGAAATCAAAGCATAAACCAATAGAGCAATATAGAAATCAAGTAAAATTGTAAAGTAAAGAAGTCACTCACCTCAAATCCTAAACAGGACCAGAACTAGAATGAAAACAAGGCTCTAGAAGTTCTGCCCAACTTCTTTCAATTCTGCAACATCTGGAATTTCGATGGTGAAATTCCATGAGCATAAGATCAAATTCTCACATCTAGATCTTCCTAGTTGCAGTACCCGAAACTCCTAGACCAAAATCCTATTTTAGAACAGAAACTCTCCATAAGACCGACTCATCATCGAGCCCAAAATCTCTATCTCTTTCTCCCTTCCCATCTTCTTCTTTTCTTTTCTTCTGTCCCTTTCTCCTCCTCTGTTCGTTGTCCTTGTTCCTTCTTCTTCTTCTTTTTTCCTTTCTCGTCTAATCCCCTTCATCCCCAGTTGACAACAACTCACCCTTATCCCTTGATTAGAAAACCAAAACAACCAAAATCAGATTGAAAAAATCAAGGAATCATATTAGATTAGGGTTTACTTACCCCCATAGGATGATGAAGGACTCGGTAGTCCCGAAAATCCTTGCGGTGGAGGACATTGATGTTGACGGAGACGTGAGCTTTAGACATAGCTGTGAGATTAGGAGGCGAGATCTGAGTGGGCTTGGGTTAAAGGAGAGGAAACCAATTTGTTTTTTTTTGTTCTGTTGTAAATGCAAGCTAAGAGGGAGTTTGATATGGGTGAGGAGGGAATCTGAAAATTGGGTGAGGAGGGAATCTGAAAAATGTGCAACGCGAAACCATTCTTTTTGGTTTGATAAATTTGTCGGGGAGAGAGAAATCATTAAAAGTTTGGAACTAAATTCCTTGTATTTTCACTTGGCATCAGAGCAGGTTCTAAAGCTTTTTTGGTTGATCCGTGGTCAAGGATGGAACTTGAATATAACAGAGCCTCTAGTTCAATAATTGCCCGCCTTTGTTTGATGGTGAAGACTATTCACAATGGAAGATTATGATGAGGGATTTTCTCTACTCTCAAGATGAAAACATGTGGAATATAGTTGAGAATGGATGGGAACACCCAACCAAGGCCGAAGAATCAAACAAAGTAGAAGGGTCCTCTGCAAGGGTTCCCAACCCTAGGAAGGAATGGATAGAAGAAGAAGTTCGTGATAGAACTTGTGACTTTAAGGCAAGAAATTCACTATTCACAGCTTTGTCCAAGAAAGAGAGGATGAGAATTAGCCACTGTGACACAGCCAAACAAGCTTAGGATCTACTTCAGGTTTTGGTTACGCAGTGAAAACCTCAAGTATGAGATTAAAAACACTGCGGGGCTCTTACTCTTGAGAACCCAAAATAAAAATCATCATATTAAAAAGGATATGTTCTTTTACAAACTTTGAATAGCACTAGCTCGGCTATAAGATTCACACAAAATCTAATACAAAGTTTGTCTTCCTTCTAGAACTCCTTCACTTGAACGATCTTCAAATCTTGTTCTTCTTTCTTCACAGTCTCCCTACTGATCTTGAGAGAGTATTATGCATATGAAACTATGATCATAAACAGTTATACATGGACCAAGTGTTTTTACTTTTTGTGAAGACACAAACTCAAACAAACATGCAAGACACCTACACTTATTCTTGCGTTTCTCCACACCCTTTTTGCCGTGCATATTTCTGCAATATATATTCAACCAGCGGCAACCACTCAAACAAACCCTAATTAGACTTCTATTAGGAAAGAGATTTTATTCCAAGATATCCATAAAATCCTAAAAACCCTAGGGAATCAAATACACAATTTCATAAACAGAAAAATATCTTTAAATAAAGAAAGTTAAACCTCACATATATTTTCCCGTTTTGTATGGAATGCCAACACACCAATTTAATAAAAACTTGTACCTACAAAAAGGCATGCAGAAAGATTTTTACATGATTCCTAGATAAAGGAACCTAGAGTTTCGTGGTCAGTTCGTCTGTTCTCCTTTTCCTCCACGTATTTGGATTAGTAATTAATGACAAGTGAGAGCAATGACCAGACCTTTAAATGAAACACTCCACGTACCTCTGATTATTCTCCACACTTGTGGCTTTTACTTAATATAATTCCATGCGTGTTTTGCAGTGCAGAAGACCTCAAGTCAAGCACGTCTGCAGCCTGCATTATTGATGATATATGCGATTGTTCTACACTTCTACATGATATCTATATACACATAGTCGGAGATTGAAGTTCAGTTAACACCAACATTGCCTTGTTTTAACTTGCAATACGCCAATGTCGATCCTCTATTTTCTTTACAGGCTCACCTCGCTTTGCTTGAGCAGTACTGTAGCGTATGGTAAATACCTCCACCATTTCTGCCCAAACACCACCACTTTCACCGCAAAATCCTCCTTCCAACCCCATCGCGATCAACTGCTGCGGACCCTTGTCTCTAACGCCACCCGTGACAATGGCTTTTACTATGCCTCTGCTGGCGGCCAAATCTCAAACGAGACCGTCAACGGACTCTTCCTCTGCCGCGGTGACCTGTCCAAAGATGCTTGCAGTGACTGCTTATTCGCTGTAGCCTCTGATGTTGTGAAACGCTGCCCGATCGAGAAAAAGGCTATTATATGGTATGACTACTGCATGATACGCTACTCTAACTATTCATTCTTTTCTATTGATGAGGACTCGCCTTTCCACTTCAAGTGGAACTGGAACGAGGAGAATGTTAGGCAGGAGGGGGATGCATTTGAAGCATCCTTTAACTACGTAGTGGGAAATACTATGAAGCTTTTAGTACAACAGGTTGCCAGCGCCACAAAAAAGTTTGCGACCAAAGAATCGTACACCAAAATATTATTTGGACAGCCGTTCTACAGCCTTGGACAGTGCACGCAGGATCTGTCCACTGCAGATTGCAATAGCTGTCTTACTAGAGCCACAGAAAACCTTCAGAGTATGAATGCTACAGGAAAACAAGGGGCGATTCTTCTATCACCAAGTTGTAATATGAGGTTCGATTTGGAACCCTTTTACACCGCTCTACCTCCGCCCCCTTCGTAGTATCCCCTCCTCCGCCACCCTTGGTAGTATCCCCTCCACCGGCCCCGGTAGCACTGCCAACACTTGGAGGTAAAACTATACTTAATACACAACTGTACGTTCTCCATTTGACCAATCCCACCTTTGGATTTAGCTAGGAAGATTAAAAAAACCTATCTCTTTAGGTGAGAAAATGTCAGCCAACAATAAATTACTCTCTCTAATTAATCATCAATTTTATAAATAAGTTTGTTTGTATATGCCAAACAGGAAAAAGTAAATTCTTATCCAAAGTCATTGTTAGTATTCTTGCTTCTGTTGCTCTTTGTGTGCTAGTTGTGGTTCTGGCCGGATTCTATTTTGGCAAGAGACTCAGAAGAGCAAAACGACAAAAGAACAAAGGTACTCGCAAGAACAAAAAATAATTAAACGAGGAAATTAAAGCTTAATTTGCATGAAATATATGTTAGCTTAAAATAAAACCTGAAGATCATACAATTGCATATTAGATAAACACAATAGACATACAAAACAAGGATAACACATCAATCATGATACAAGTGCATGAATAAAACAATTTGTGAACGTCTTGCAGGCGGAAGACCAATACCAGCTTGTGATGAAAAGGAGGCCATTGCTGAATAACAAGAATTTCTGGAAATAACAAGAGCTTCTGTGATTCTCTCAATAACTAGCAACTATCTATGGGGCTAGATTACCTGAATGCTCGTAATAAGAGAGGTCACAGGGACCTTGTTTATATAGTGAACAGATCAATTAGAGTCCTCCCCATAAGAGGCTAAAGTATTCTATTCGAACTGCTACACTGTATGTTTATCTGATGATATTTACTTGGTTACCAAGTTGTTTGGACTTCTTCTTATGTTTGTGTGATTCTTATCACAAACACAATTATACAAAGACTAGGAATCATAGTTCATCTCGGATAACTCATACTGCAAGTTATAACACGTTGTCATATCTAAAGAGAATTGTATTCATGTTCAACTTTGTTCTTACAATCTTCCACTTGAACATTTATACAATTCACAATGACAAGAATGTTATCTGAATCAGTTTCAGTAATCCCTGAAGTGTGCACAGAGATGAAAAATGCTTCAAAAATTGATGCGCTCAAAGCGAGCGCGCAATTTAACCCTGAAATATCATTAGTAGTATAAGCAAATAGGGATCGTTCTATTCCGGGGATTGAGGGTACACCTGTCATTGTGAAACAAATAAAGAAAAGTATTATTTACAAAAATAAAATAAAGAATATAAATATATACAATTGTATAAACAAATAAAGAATTAAAATAATAAAGTATTATTTACAAAAATAAAATAAAGAATAAATATATACAAGTAAACACAAATAAGGGGGGATTAGGATTCTTAAAATTAAAATTAAAATAAATAAAATAAAGAAAATGTAAAAACATATATACAAGGGTGGAACGCAAGGAACAAAGATCAAAATCAATTCCATGTAATCAAATTCGATTCAAACCCTATAATTGTTCTTCCAAGTCATGAGAGAGGAGTTGATCATGTGAAACATTCGAAAGCAAATGATTTCCCATATTTTACTTTTCAATGCTAATCAACCTAAGCGAAAGCACCTAGATTAATCCTATCAAACATGCAATCAAGCCCTAGAAAGCTAGTCAATCATGACATGTTCAACGCATTAGACATAGAGAAAGGCTATCAACTCAAGTGTACAACTTAGTTATGGAAGAGTCCACCTAATTGCAATCCTCTTCAATTAAATTCGATTCTTGTCCAGAACCTGTACTACTTTTGATTCAAGTTACACAAAACGAAAAGTCGATTTCATGTTCTTAAACCTAGCACCAATTACATGCAAATCCTATAAGTGTCGACCCAAATAAGATAAACATATAAAAGTTTTCTGTAAAGCAAATTTAATCGAACAAACTCACATAAGCAACTTAGAATCACAATTATAGAATTCGAAAACTTTATTTAAACATAGAAATTGGGCTTAAACTTTGCCCTAAACGTTAGGTTAACTAGAAACAAGTTCATACGAAATCAAACAAGAAAAACAAAAGATCATTACAAGGAAAAAGAATGAATTACACCGTGAGGGGAGATGGAGATGGAGAGCTTGAACGTTGGAATCTTGAATCTTGGAAGCAAGTCTTCAAGGTGGACGATGGAGGCTATGTCCTCACGGTTTCTTCTTCTTCTTCCTCTCCTTGCTTGAAAACGCAGAACTTTGCAACTAGAGAATGGAGAAGGAAAATGGAAAGGAAATGGAGAGACAAAGAAGATGAGATGGATGAAGGAATTCGTATCTAAGGAAAATGGAGAGGAAATGGTGAGACAAGAAGATGAAATGGATGAAGGAATGTGTGGGAAAATGGAAAGGAAATGGAGAGACAAAGAAGATGGAATGGATGAAGGAATTGGTATTTTGAGAGTGAGAGGAGAAGTGTATTTATAGCCCAAAAAATGATGAATGGAGGGTGGAGATGAACATAAATGAAAGGCTAGATATGTTAGACAAATTTGTAAAAAATATCTTCCCACTTGTTTATCACTTGTTCAACTTGAATTGATTTTCCTCCTCAAGATTTTCCACTTGGTTGCAACTTTGATTTTCCTCCTCAAGATTTTCCACTTGATTGCAACTTTGATTTTCCTCCTCAAGATTTTCCACTTGCTTGGAGGTCCTAAAAATAGAAACTAATAAGAAAAATAGAAACTTTCCTAAAATGAAAAATGGCAACTTTCCTAAACTGAAAATGGAAACTTACTAAAAATGATAAATAGAAACTACAAAAATATAAACTTTCTACAAATAGGAACTTTCCCAATCAAAGAATGGAAACTTTCCTAAACAGGATTTTAATAAGGAAATAACGTAAGAAATGTAGGGAAATGCAGTTAAAACGTCGCATTAAAATGCTCCTATCAAAAATCCAATCAAATCTCAGTCAATGCAAATACATCATGACGAACTGCAGGAAAAATCAAGTTTGAAAAACTTAACTACCCTGCAATTACAGACACCATGTACCTACACCACATGAGACACAAATCATCACTTAATATATATATATATATATATATATATATATATATGATGCTAATGCACAGAATCATCAATTGATGCATCAAAATATGGTCATCCTCACTATGGTTCAATGTGCCAAAACCTTATCAATCAGTCATTTAATACTTTAAATAACTCAATATAAACATTTGATTCAAGTTATACAATTTCCAGAATGTATACATAAATTGTAAGTATCACAAGAATCAAACAACCTGCAATAATTAATAATCTGATCAAAAAAACAATTGAATAGAATTTTATTGATTGATAAAATTCAAATGATAACTAAAACAAAATCAGTTCTCAAGTATAGAACTAAACTAAAGAAAATCATAAACTCAGATCTTGAAAACAAAATTTCCATGTCAAGAACTCCCACTTAGAACTGCAATGCTCCCACTATGTCTATGCATCCAGAGTTGGTAGAATGCCAATGTTCTTGGCATGAGTCTGAAAAGCCACAATGGTCAGAGGCTTAGTGAAGGGATCTGCCAACTGTTTTAAGGTATGTATTTTCACTATCTGCAGCTCCTTATGCTTGACTCTTTCTCTGACACTGTAGTACTTTAGGTCTAAATGCTTAGAGTTGGTAGACCTCTTATTATTCTTCGTAAAATACACTGCAGCAGAGTTGTCACAATAAATTCTCAAGGGCCTATCAACTATAGAGCTAACCAATTTAGTTTGTTCCAGAAAGTTTTTCAGCCATAAACCTTGACAAGTTGCCTCATAAATGGCAATATATTCTACCATCATTGTTGAGGTGGCTGTCTGAGTTTGTTTGACACTTTTCCAGGCTATAGCACCACCAGCTAGCATAAAAACATATCATGAGGTTGACTTTCCAGAATCAAAGTATTGACCTGCAAAGTCTGCATCCGAGTATCCTTCTACTTCAAGCTCATTTACCCTTCTATAAACCAAACAATAATTTTTGGTTTTCTGTAAATATCTCAAGACTTTCTTTCCTGCAATCCAGTGCTCATGGCCTGGATTGGACTGAAACCTTGCTAAAATGCCTACTGCATAGGCTAAGTTTGGCCTTGTACAGACTTGAGCATACATTAGGCTACTTACATTTCTAGGACACTGGCTCTTATTTAACTTGTGACCTTTAGACATTAGAACATGTCCTGAAGAACAATTTTGCATATCAAATCTCTTCAACACTTTGGAGATGTAACTTTGCTGAGATAGTCCCAGAAGATGCTTAGTTCTATCTCTGTGTATTTCTATTCCTAAGACGTATGACGCTTCCCACAAATCTTTCATATCAAAGTGATTTGATAGAAAGATTTTAGTGTCATGCAATAAACCAATGTCAGTGCTAGCAAGTAGAATTTCATCCACATAGAGAACAAGAAAGATAAAATGCCTACCACTTGTCTTCATAGAAACGCACTCATCAACTAAATTTTCAATAAAGCCAAAGGAACTGATGACAGAGTCAAATTTGAGATACCATTGCCTAGAGGCCTGTTTTAATCCATATATAGACTTATTTAGCTTGCATACTCCCAGGTTCAACAAAACCCTCGGGCTGTTTCATGTAAATTTCCTCATCTAAATCACCATTTAGAAAGGCTATTTTTACATCCATTTGATGTAACTTCATGTCATAATGAGCTACTAGAGCCATTATGATCCTAAAAGCATCCTTTGTCGAAACTGGTGAGAAGGTTTCATTGAAATCTATCCCCTCTTTCTGTGTGAATCCCTTTGCTACAAGCCCAGCTTTATACCTTTCTATTGAACCATCTACGCATCTTTTGGTTTTATAGACCCACTTGCAGCCAATTGCCTTTTGATTCTGAACTGGTTCTACTAATTCCCACACTTCTTTGTCATACATAGATTTAATTTCAGCTTGCATTGCCTCATGCCACATCACACTCTCATGACTTTCAACTGCCTGTTTATAACTAAAAGGATCATTGTCATCATAAAATTCTAAATCAGCTTCTTGCAAATAAATTTCATACTCTTGAGGGTTGATGGCAGGTTTCCCGATTCTCTTAGATCTTCTCAATACCTGATTGTTATTTTCTACTTGAGGTTGCACTACAACTGCATCTTCCAAGTTATCAGGTTGGGGATCAACTTCTTGAGCTACATTAACTTGGTTTTGGTCATTTTGAACTGGTTCTATTGCTGTAGTTTGTGGGTGTAAAACAGGTTCAGTATTAACATCAAGGCTCAAGGGCTGTGCAAGCAACAAATCTGGTTCATCTTCCGGAATCTCTTGAAATTCAAGCTCTAAGTCCTCATAGGCATGTGTATGGTTTATTTCATCCAGAAAAACTGCTCTGTTTGTTTCTATAATTTTAGTACTATGGCTGGGACAATAAAATTTATAGCCAAAAGACCTCTCAGGATAACCAACAAAATAAGCTGATATGGTTTTGGGGTCTAATTTTCCAGCTTGAGGGTTATAAATTCTAGCTTCAGCTTTGCATCCCCAAACGTGTATGTGATTTACACTAGGCTTTCTGTTTTTCCACAGCTCATAGGGTGTTTTGGGAACAGTTTTGCTAGGTGTTCGGTTGATTAAATAATTGGCAGTTTTTAATGCTTCTCCCCAGAGAAATCTAGGCAAACCTGTCGTACACATCATACTTCTAATCATGTTAAGAAGGGATCGATTTCTTCTCTCAGAAATGCCATTTGACTCAGGTGTGCTAGGTGTGGTATATTGGGCTTGAATTCCATGTTTTTCTAAGTATAAAGAAAAAGAGCCTTTCTACAGTCCTGCCTCAGTATATCTACCATAGTATTCTCCTCCCCTATCAGACCTTACTGCTTTTATTTGCTTCCCCAATTCCTTTTCTACTTCTGTTATGTAAATAATAAACTTTTCTAAAGCTTTGTTGTAAAACGATAGTAAAAGAATTTGAGAGAGGGAGAGTTTAGACACCAAGAATGAAGTATGAGAAATGGAGTGATTCTATTCATCTCACAATGAGGTTTATATATGAGTACCTCAGGTTTACAAAAGGTAACTATTTAACGATTACATCAATCACTCGTCTGATTACAATCAATCAATCGCTAATTATATTCTATTAATCACCAATCAATCTTAATTGGCGTATATCACGCAACACTAATTGCTATTACATGAATAGCCACATTAATATTTACAACACTCCCCCTTGGATATTCCATGTCAATAGTGTTGCCCCTGCTATGCGCTTCTAAGTTGCCTCGTCAAAAACCTTGCCAAGTAATAAAAACCCTGTGGGAAAAACAACCTTGGTCGAAGGAGAAAAAGAGCACAACGCGCTTGAGTGTGGAGTAGTAGTATCACAGCTTCAGAGATAGGTGGAGTCATCTTATCAACACCATAAGTAGGTAGTATGTCTACGAGAGGGATGCATTAGAATTGGTACACCAAAACCTTGCCCGGTAAACCCAGTGGGAGAAACCCGTGGTCGAAGGAAAAAGATGAGCAAATGCATATATATGTTGAATCAAAGCATCTTCTGGATGAAGTAAGTGGGGTGACCATGCTAAAGATGTGCCTCGTCAAAACCTTGCCAGGTAACAAAACCCAGTGGGATAAAATAACCCTGGTAGAAGGACAAAAAGAGTACACGATGGTCAAACGAGTATGCTTCATGATACTCCCCCTGATTTCGACTCCCCCTGAAAATTACATGTTAGGTAATTCAGATAGTTTACGTAGACCAATACCTTGGACATGCTTCTGGAATGTAGACTTTGGTAGTGACTTGGTGAAGAGGTTTGCACGATTGTCTTCAAATCAAATCTGCTTAACTTCAATCTTCTGATGCTCCTGTTATTGCTAATTAAAGGAGAACTTCTGTACAATATGTTTGGTGTTGTCTCATTTGATGAAACTTGTCTTTATCTGCTCTATGTAAGCAGCATTATCTTCGTAGATAATGGTTGGTTCATCAGTGGTGGAATGCAGTCCACATGTGCTTCGAACATGCTTTGTAACGGTTTTTAGCCATGTACATTCACATACTGCTTCGTGAAGAGCTAGTATCTCAGCATGATTTGAAGAGGAAGCAACAAGTGTATATTTCATAGACCTCCAAGAAATTGCAGTATTCCCAATGGTAAAGACATAACCAGTTTGGGAATGTGCCTTGTGCGGGTCTGATAGATAGTCTATATCAGCATATTCAACAAGGCGAGCATCATTCTGAGGATCAAGGGGGTTTGATCGATTCCTTGATGCATAGGGATAGAATAAGTCCATATCTGTCATACCTTTAAGGTAGCGAAAAATGTCTTTTATGCCATTCCAGTGGCAGCGTGTTGGCGCAGAGCTATATCTAGCTAACAAGTTCACATCAAATGAGATGTCCTATCTAGGGCATTAAGTCAAGTACAATAATGCGCCTATTGCACTTAGATATGGGACTTCTGGCACCAATATCTCTTCGTTATCATATGCAGGACGATATGGTTCTCTCTAGACTTCAAACGACCATGGGTGTGCTTGCTTTTATCCTCATTAAAGCATCTTAACATCTTCTGGATGTAATTTGGTTGATGGACCAAAATTTCATCTGCACTATGCTCGGGCTCCAGGTCGAGACAATAATTTGTTCTCCCAAGGCCTTTCATCTCAAATTCCAACTTCAGGTGCTTTGCGGTTTCCTTGATCTCTTCAGGAGTATCAATCAAATTCATGTCATTGACATAGACCGCCACAATTCCAAACTAGGAACTTGTTTTCTTAATAAACACGCATGGGCATAGTTTATTATTCACATATCCCATCCCAATTAAATATTCACTTAGACGGTTATACCACCTCCGTCTGGATTGTTTCAATCCATAAAGTGAACGCCTGAAAACTAATGGAGAGCGTGTTCCGTGGTATAGAACTATTTGCATCGGGCATATTAAGTCCTTCCAGAGCTTTTATGTATATCTCTGTATCGTGATCCCCATAGAGATAAGTTACGACCACATTCATAAGCTGCATATTCAGTTTTTTGGAAACTACCAAACTGATAAGGTAGCGGAACGTTATGACATCCATTATGGGAGAATACGCCTCCTCGTAATCAATCACAGGGAGTTGAGAAAATTCTTGCGCCACTAGATGAGCCTTGTGTATCACAATCTCATTTTTCTCATTACGCTTCCTTACAAATACCCATTTAAATTCTACGGGTTTAACTTGGGGAGGTGTAGGAACAATAGGTCCAAACACCTTTCTCTTTATCAAGGAATCTAATTCGACCTGGATTGCTTATTTCCTTTTTGACCAGTCGTCTCTTCGTTGAATTTGATCAACAAAGAAAGGTTCGAGGTCATCGCATATTATAGTTTTGGTGGCCACCGCAAATACTAATATATCATCGATGATAATCTCAATCCGATTCCAGATCTCACTAAATTTACCGAGATTTCTCTATTCTCGGGAGTGGGTTCAAATGTTGGAGCGTCCCCCAACATCGTCTCTTCTAGGACAGACCCATAATCCGGATTTATCTCATGAGATGAATAGGTTTCAGATTGCGATGTCAAGAGGATTCGTTTGTGCCAAGTTTACCCTCTTCTAGGGAAAAGAATCCTAAAAACCTAATAGTCTACCTCACTTCAGGGCAGGGACATATGACTGGTTAGCCGCCATGGTTGAACTTCGTCGATCTAGGACGACACATCCTACAGGGACGTCTATCCTTGCAGGCACATTTGCAGCAGGTATATATGATCTCGTCACTTTAGCTAGATCAGAGAAAGCGTCTGGCATATTTTGGGCTACACTCTGTATATCTATAATTCTCCACACTTCATTATCACATTGTGCTGTTCGGGGATCAAGATGAGACATAGTGGGGACATTCAACGTTAATTCACGTCGTTTATCAGGAACAGTAACGTTCTTATCTCCCCCTAACGGCGGGAAGACTGTCTCATCAAAGTGACAATCCGCAAATCTAGTGGTAAAGAGATCGCCTGTCAAGGGCTCGAAAGAGCACATAATGGATGGGATTCATAATCGACATGTTTGCCCATCCTTTGTTAAGGACCCAATTTTGTACATTGTGACGGCATAATTGGCACGAGGACGGCATACCCAAATGTGCGTAAGTGCGAAACATCAGGTTCATACCCAGTCACCAGCTATAACGAGGAGTAAGGTTGGTATCAGTGGGCCTCAACAGCACCAACATAGCTGCATGCAAGATTGCATAGCTCCATGCAGAAATTAGAAGCTTGGTGTGCATTACCAAGATTCTATTTGCGAGACCATCTTGGGTGTGAACATAGGGAACTATATGTTCAGCATCAACCCCAAAGGATATACAATAATCATCAAAAGACTTCGATGTAAACTCTCCGGTATTATCAAGTCTTATGGACTTTATGGGATAATTCGAGTGGTGAACCCTCAATTTCATGATCTGGGCGAGAGTTTAGCAAAAGCAGCGTTTTCTTGTGGACAATAGTGTTACATGTGATCACTTTGTCGATACATCAACCAAAACCATTAATATTTAACTGGTCCACATGGTGGTTGGATATGTCCACAAATTTCCCTTGCATTCTGTGCAGAAAAATGGTGGTGTATGTACTAGTCTTTGCCTATGATGGTCTAGTATTAAATATTCTTAACGAGTATGGCATAGTGTGTCATTATATACAGGACCCTTATTCAGAAGGGGATGCACCTGCGATGAGTTGAGGATACGGTGAATCATACTGTGACATGGGTGTCCCAAACGGTCATGCCATAGCAAGTAGTTGCTTGAATTAGTTAGCTTCTAGCTAACAGATTTCAATTTCTCCAATGTACGCTTCTGGCCGCACACTCAGAGGTTATGCAGGGCTTTTCCACTCATTTTTCTCAGTGGTTTCAACGTGGTGACTGTTGGTTCAAATATCCTTAACACTCAATAACGTTCTTCTGGAACGTGGAGATTATAAGGCCTCATTAATGGTAGGTTCAGTACCATTAGACAACATACTGTGGGTTTTGCTATAACCCTCTATCAGGTAGGATTGGCCTGATACGGTTGTCACAGAGGTATGAATGGACAATAAGTTTGAAAAATATCTCCGATCTGGGAGTATGGTGTGTGTAATAGCACTTTTAACCAGACAACAAACTTCCCCACAAAATATGGCTATTCATTTATTTAATTCAATGGATCACATGTGTAAATAAGTTTATTGAATTAAATATATTCGAACATAACCACATTTTCATAATCCAAAATAATTGAAAACATAAATCATCAAAATCTGAAGATGTTTCATTCATTAAGATGAAAATATGGCACAAGGGGCCAATTATACCCATGTCTTCGAGTTCTAATTCTCGGTATGTTTAGTAACTGCTTGAAAATCCATGATCTCTAGTATGGAATCGATAGAAAATTACCCTTCAATAAAGTTGGTATTTCGAGTTCCGCGACCGGCGTAATATTCATCTACTGTTTCGGCTATCGCACAACAGGTGCGGAACCAGCAGTCAATTCCTCCACATCGATAACAAAGATCATGCTGATTCTGGTGGCGGCGGGCCGAACCAGTGTTCCTTTCCACTTTGGCTTGTTAGGCAGGGGCACTATAACATGGGGCCATGTTTTGGGCCGGTTATATGGGCCATTTATGGGCCCACCTCTCTTTACTTGTCTAAAAAGATCAGACTCTTTGTCCCTTCCACGGTCACAATATCTCCTTTCGAGATTAGGTTTGCGATGAGCAACATCAATTCCTTCAAGCAAAAGTGCTGCTCAGGTACCGATGGGCTTGGCTTGATCATTCCTCAACAGGAGGCTGTTGTTCATTTCAGTGAGCAACAAGATAGTGATCAATTCTGAGAATTAATAAAGTGACTCTCCTTGTATTCTTTTGGGCAGATGGGCTTGTTCAATATCTTGCTAATCATGTCTTGCTTTAGGCAAGAAAATGGTCATTTGGTGGTTAAAGTACTCTTCCAGAGTGACCCAAAGAGTCTGTGGATCCTCTTCATCGGATACTCAACTTGGAGTGCTTTCTTCATATGTTTCTTTATGAACATTATGGCACTCGCCTTAAAACCCTTAGTGACGACATTGTCATGAGTATCGATTGTTGATCTCATATTCTTTGTAGTCAGATGAATTTTCACATCTTGAGTCCACTTTAGATAGTTTCTTCCGGAAACCTCTAAAGCAACAAAGTCAAACATGTAGAGATTTGACATTTCTTATAGGAAAGGAACAAATAATATTAGTGCTTTGGGTAATATCATCCATAAGCAAGTAATGAGAACTTCAGGTCTTATAACATGGTATGAAAAATCGGATTAGACATGTAAAATCTACTGGTTTTATCATGTGTGGTAAATTTATGAAGGAAACTTCAAGTTTCTTAAATGGCATTATCAAAACTACAAGTTCGATATATGTATGAACTACGGGTTCATTTAGAACTTCTAGTTCATTAGGTACTTGCATTTTCTACACATATATTCTAGTGTGAAAATTTAGGCAAGTAACACAATAATATTGAATAAAGTAAATTGTAATAATATCTCACAAATTGGATAAATAAAAATCACAAATCAATTGAGATATTAATTGCATGCTAGTAATATAACAGATTAATTATCATACAATTATGTAAATAAATGCTTCTGGCAATTAATTACACATATTAGATATGGAGAATCTATTTACAATATGAAATCATTTTTCCTTTTATTTTTGATTCTGCTGGACCAAAGAAGGAGTGGGCTTGATAGTGAAGCTTATCGAGCTTAGTCTGCGGGCTCGTGACCTAGGCTTTCATGTGCTGGTCAAAGAGTATGTGAGGCTTGCTGGGCTGCTAGGTCCTGCTGAGGGAGAGTGGGCTTGCTGGGCTCAAACTGGTCTGCCAATTGAATACGACCAGGTAAGGAAGGATGAGGTTTAGGTGGAGCGAGGCTCACTTAAGTATACGGCCTCATCTGAACCTTGCCTAGACATCGCATCCAACTGGATGAGCCTAGTTTGAGAAGATTCATAACTTTTGTCATGGCAACATGTGATGAGCTTCTGTTCTGGTCTTGCAACTTGGGCTTGAGCTTCTGGCTCGGATTTGTTATTGTGACTTTGGGCTTGATTTGAGCTTCTGACTCAGCCTCATTTAATATTCACCATTAACCTGTCCTTTTTTTTTTCTTAAATGCTTCTGGCATTAACGCTTCATTAACCCCATAAATATTACATAATCATTATGGCAATAAACTTAATGTACAACATTAAGAAATTGTAATGAAGTAAATAAATATCATAAAGTCAATAATGAAATCATTATGGTGATGAGCGTAATATACGGCATTAACAAGAAATGATGCACATTATTATGGCAATGATTTGAATAAACGCTTCTGGCATTATAGTAATATTAAATAGGAATCCTACATGTCAATGTGTCATGGTATATGTCAATCAAATCCAAAAACATAAACAAATATATAGGACAGATATATATGTATCAACCAAATAAATTAATAAAGTAAATTTGGGGGTTCATGCATCATGGTGATTGTTCATATAATCAAGTTTGAAAATATGAATTAAAATTAGAATTTGGAAAACATTACTTGATGAAGAGCGGATGAATCTTCAGTTTATATGTGCAGAACTGAGAAGGTTGTCTTCTCAGCCAATCCAAGAACTATTCGCCTCTTCTGGATAGCTCCCACTTCGAATGGTGTAAAGGTCTCAAAACGACTCTAATAAGGCTGAAATTTGGAGGGCAGATAGAAGAGGCAGAGACGAACAACTTTGATGAAGGAAAGATTTTGATCTGAGGTCCCGATCAAGAGGTTTCAGGGTGTGCAAACAGGCTGCAGCAGGGGGTTTTTTTTTCTTTGGCTAGGGCTTGAGTTAGAGCTTCGTGCTGATAATGTGTTGTAAAACGATAGTAAAAGAATTTGAGAGAGGGAGAGTTTAGACACCAAGAATGAAGTATGAGAAATGGAGTGATTCTATTCATCTCACAAGTTTATATAGGAGTACCTCAGGTTTACAAAAGGTAACTATTTAACGATTACATCAATCACTCGTCTGATTACAATCAATCAATCACTAATTATATTCTATTAATCACCAATCAATCTTAATTGGCGTATATCACGCAACACTAATTGCTATTACATGAATAGCCACATTAATATTTACAACAAGCTTGGGATTTTTCAGACAATAAATAAACATAACAGAACCTGGTTCCATCATTTATGAAGGTAATGAAGTACCTATTTCCACATATAGTTCTATTGGCAAATGGTCCACATATGTCAGTGTGGATGAGCTGCAAGGCTTTAGTGTCTCTATTTGTGCTCTTCTTTCTAGACTTAGTCAGTTTTCCCTTAATGCATTCAATACAAGTATCAAAATCAGACCAGTCCAATTCCGGTAAAAGGTTTCCCTTTTCCATTCTTTTCAATCTTTCTTTTGAAATGTGTGCAAGTCTCCTGTGCCAAAGATAAGCAGATTTTTCACTGAATTTTCTTTTCTTGTTTAAACTGTTTCTTTCATTTTTGATCGATAAAACATCGTGGTAGAGAACAATCAAGCATCCAATAATTATCAACAAAAGAAGCAGAAGCAAGATAACCAGAAGCATGAGAGATTTTTATTCCTTCAAGGTTGATGAAAAAAGTACATCCATTCCTAACCAAACAAGCTACTGAAATTAACTTCCTCGTCATAGAGGGAATATAAAAAACGTTTTCCAAAACATAACTAAGGCCTGATCTTAAAGAAAGCTTGACTGTGCCTACTGCCTTCACAGCCACTCCCATGTCGTTTCCTGCTGAGATGTTCAACTCACTTCTCTTTGGGGCCCTCTTTGTTAGAAAGTCCTACACACAATTAGTAATATGAATGGGTGAAGTTGTATCCAAAAACTAGGAGCTAGATGAATTATCTATGGCATTAACCTCAATAGAGAAAACTGAACTAAGACACTTTCCCTTCTTTACAAGCCAATCCTTGAAACCTTTGCAATTCTTCTTAATATGCCCCTCTTTCTTACAAAAGAAACATTTAAAATTTCCAAGTCTTTTATCCTTGCCTACAACCTTTTTAGGAGCAAGGTTTGATTTCTTAACCCCACTGGTTCCCTCACCAGAAGTTGCTGCAGAACTAGAAGCTCTAGACTTCCACTTACCCTTCTGCTTACCCATCAGATTAACAAAAAAAATACTCTCTCTCTTGTGCAGCTCTTCTTCTTACACGCATATAGCAATCAGCTCATTCAAATCCCACTGCTCTTTCTGTGCAAAATATGCAGTCCTCAAGGCCCCAAAACTAGCAAGTAGGTTCTTAAGGCAAGGTGAACAATGAAAGCATCTGGAAAAATAATGTCTAAATTTGCCAATCTAGTTGTGATCTGGATAATTTTCATAATATGCTCCCTTATACTCCCTGATGAATCATACTTAGTGCTCAGCAGCTTATCAAGTAATAGAGAAATCTCAGCCTTAGCATTTTCAGTAAATTTTTCCCCTATTGCAGTCATAAAATCCAATGCATTCTCAGGCTCGACAACACTACCTCTAACAATAGGCGACATGGTATGTTTCAGGATAAGTTTGGCCATTCTGTTTGCTCGTAACCACTCTCTATTCTTAGCAACCAAAGCCTCATCACTTTGAGCATCAATTTCAGGTTGAGGTTCAGTCAAGCAAATATCAATTCCTTGCAGTCTTAAGTAAAGCTCGACATGTTCTTTCCACTTTTTAAAGTTTGAGCCATTCAAAGGCTCAATATTGGACAATGGAATCCCAGAGTTCAAGGCTGAAAACAAAATAAAAGAAAAAAGTTTAGTTTTCCGTCAAAACATAATTTGTTTGAAAAATGTGAAATATGCAAACTGCTCAAAATTCAATGCATATAAGATTTCAAACAAAACATAGAATGCAATCATTCAATCACGGGAAACATAAATAGCCCCAAAGCACATTCAAATGAAGAACTTGACCTGTTGGCCAAAAGATAATTCATTTACTGAAAATTTACTTAATTGTAAAACTGAAAATTTAGGAACTAAAGCATCACCAAACAGTCAACACATGTTTGCAAGAAGAAAAGTTGGATCACTGAATATAGTTCCAAAAAGATCATGATACACTGTTTTGATTTTAAGAACATAAAAGTCAATCCTTCTGTTGAAGATACATTCAAATTCTAAAAATCAAAGACACAATTTTGGTTCTGCAACTAAATGATTAACAAGACTAATATCATGACAGGCTGATGTTACAACATATATCAAAACATAATTTTGCAATCCGGAACTAATAGTTGTCGTTGCAAGTTTTAGTATAAAACACAACCATTCTTTATATCAGAATTTTAGTGAACAAGACACATGAATGTTACTGGGAGTTTTTCTTGTTCAAAAATAAATTCCATTGTACAAGAAAAGCAAGTATACATATAATGCATTCAAAACATGAGTTATAGATAAATAGAAACACTAGAATCACCACTCAAATTCAGCAATTTCAATCGGACAAGGCATCGGAAATCATATAATCAAGCAGCCCATAAGTGAATTTCATCCGGTCACCATTTACTCTAGCCTAGGTGCACGCCGGGAATGCAAACTAAGGTTCTTGTATTCAATTTCAATCATAGATATATAAAATCGAGTTCTTGAAACGAAAACCTAACCGGTCGCTCCCACGCTACAAAATAGAGGAAATCAAAAACAAAAAATCTTACAAAAAGGTTCCAGATTACATACTTGTATGGCATCAAGGATCAATTTTAATCAGAGACAGCAAATTTGGCAGAATTGAAGAATTTCTCTATGAAAACCTAAAACCCCAAAACTGCAAATAAAAGGGGGTGACCGTTGTACGGTCAATTTTGGGGTTCCTTTTCTGAAACGCGCGTATGCGCTTGTGCCAGGCCGGGTCAAGAGAGAGTTGGGCCAAGTGCTTAAGGTTTTGGCCCAGTTCCGAAAACAAATTGATTTCAATCAGAAAAACATATTGCAAGGAATCCTAATTTTGTGAAACATAATTCGGTTTATTAACATGCAATCCTTAGCTCTGATACCAATTGTTAACTTAAAGATAAAACCTGAAGATCATACAATTGCATATTAGATAAACACAATAGACATACAAAACAAGGATAACACATCAATCATGATATAAGTGCATGAAGAAAACAATTTGTGAACGTCTTGCAGGCTGAAGACCAATACCAGCTTGTGATGAAAAGGAGGCCATTGCTGAAGAACAAGAATTTCTAGAAATAAGAAGAGCTTCTATGATTCTCTCAATAACTCACAACTATCTATGGGGCTAGATTACCTGAATGCTCGTAACAAGAGAGGTCACAGGGACCTTGTTTATATAGTGAAGGCTAATGTATTCTATTCGAACTGCTACACTATATGTTTATCTGATGATATTTACTTGGTTACCAAGTTGTTTGGACTTCTTCTTATGTTAGTGTGATTCTTATCACAAACACAATTATACAAAGACTAGGAATCATAGTTCATCTTGGATACTCATACTGCAAGTTATAACACGTTGTCATATCCAAAGAGAATTGTATTCATGTTCAACTTTGTTCTTACAATATAACCGAAGCATTCTTTCCCCTACTCTAGTTTCTTTTAACTAATCATCTAACAAACTCATTCTTCTCTTAGCTGGAAATGATATAACGTCCACAGTTAAGTCCCTGCAATTTGACTTGGGAACAATCCTAACAGCCACAAAGAAGTTTTCTGGTGATAACAAGTTCAGTGAAGGTGGATTTGGTGAAGTTTTCAAGGTATGAAAATATTGATTTTTCTTGAGGAAGGAGCTACTGCTGCATCAGTAAAGGAAGGAATCAGAATGAGTCAATGAGTTGATTTGGATGATTTGTGTAATCTGTCATAATTTTTTAGATACATAAGTGCTTGATTGTAGGCCTAGAATTGTGGATCGTGTAGTTGTGCACTTTGTATAAAATCTGTATCTTCATACTGTAAATGATAAGAAAATATTCCTCAATTATTGTTTCTCTTGATGGTATTAGAGCATGATCTGAGACCTAAAACGTGAGAACAGCCACACCATATCAGAATTTTCAAATGAAAGACTTCATGTCAGGGGACGAAGAACGCCAAGTCATTGAACAAGGCAAAACTTTGACTACGCTAAAGATGCTAGAACCATGGGAAAATTCCAATCAGCCTTTGTTCATTCATCACTCAGATCAGCTCGGAGCCGTTCTCGTGGCACAGCCCTTAGTGGAAGACAATTACACCACCTGGGCTCATTCGATGAGCATGGCTCTTATGATTAAAAACAAAAAGGGTTTCAGCGATGGAACCATTCAAAGATCAACCCAGAGAGTTGAAGAACAACTACAATGGGACCGTTGCAACACATTGGTTAAAACTTGGCTGCTGGGTTCTATGTCGAAAGAAATATCCAGCAGCGTCACCCACTGCAAGACTGCAAGAGGTATGTGGCAAGAGTTACAGGAGAGATTTTCTCACACTAACACAGTGCAGTTGTTCCATATCGAAAATGCCATTCATGATTGTGAGCAAGGAACAAGTTCTGTCACTTCTTTCTTTACCAAACTCAAAAGCTTATGGGATGAGAAGGATATGCTATGCGAAATTACTCCCTGCATTTGTGAAGCTTCTAAGGAAATTAAGGCTTACATGGACACGCAGAAGACCATGAAATTCTTAATGGGTCTCAACGACAACTATGCAACAATCAGGAGCAGAGTAGTAAACATGGAGCCTTTTCCTACAGTAAACAAGGCTTATTCAATGGCACTCCGCCACGAGAAGCAAGCTGAGTTGTCCTCCGGAAAAGCCTTGGCACAGCCAGAAGCCACTGCGTTTGCCGTGAGGAGAGGCAACTGTGAAAATGAAGATGGAGAAGGAGTAGTAAAGTGTGAGAAGTGTAACAAGACAAATCATTCTACCAGGAATTGTCGTGCACATCTCAAATGCACTTTCTGCAATGGTAGATACCATACCTTTGAATATTGTCGAAGAAGGAAGGCTATCATGAGAGGGTTAAGGAAGCTCTAAGGTAAACAATGCGGTCTCATTCAATGACAAGACGGAGACTGCTATGAATTTCCCCTTCTCTTAGGAAGATTGCCAACAATTGCTGGGTCTCATCCACAAAAACAAGGCTGGTATCACTACTGTTAATCAAGTTGGTAATGTTCCCAATTATGAGGAACTCTCAGGTAAAGCATTGCACCTCTCTCAAAGTGGTAAAGAAACCATATGGATACTAGATAGTGGAGCTAGTGACCACATAGTCTATCACACCAGTCTCCTTATATCATTTAAACCTGTTGCCAATCGTTTTGTTAAATTACTAGATGGAACTACCACACGAGTCACGCATATTGGCAAAGTCGTTTTCTCTTCTCATTTTGTTCTCCATAATGTTCTTTGTCTCCCATTCTTTTATTTGAACCTGATCTCTATTAGTAAATTGGCTTATGACTCCTTTTACATTACCATATTTCTCAACCAAATTTGTTTCATACAAGACCTATGATCGGGGAGGATGATTGGGACGGGAACAGAGAGGGAAGGACTCTACTGCCTCGACTTGATCAAGAAAGGAACATGTCATGCCGTTCATAGTCGCACTCAAAGTTTTTGGCACCAAAGGCTCGGTCACCCTTCGAGCAAAGTTTCTGTATTATTTCCCTTTCCTGCAAATAAGGCTTGTGATATAAGCAACTGTTCTGTATGTCCTCTGGCTAAACAAACCAGAATGCCTTTTCCTTTGCATGTTAATTCTAGTGAATCTCCTTTTGAATTAATTCATGTTGATATTTGGGGTGGGTACCATATTCCTACATACACTGGTGCACAATATTTCCTCACCATGGTTGACAATCAAACTAGGTGCACTTGGGTGTATTTAATGAAACACAAGTCAAAAGCACGCAGTCTCCTAGTCAACTTCATTCAACTAGTTGAAAATCAATTTGGTAAAAGAATCAAGTGTTTTTGGATGTTTGTGTTTTGCGTCCACACATCCTCACAAACCATCAAAATTTGATGCCCGTTTCACCAAGTGTATTTTCTTGGGTTATCCCCACGGTAAAAAGGGATATAGAGTTTATGATTTAGAGAAACAAAAGGTCTTGGTTTCACGTGATGTAGTGTTTTATGAGGATTCTTTTCCTTTTCAATCTACTTATCATTCACACTCTACAAATCACGATCCCATTTTCTTGCCACAAATAGCTCCATCATCTTTTGATCATGAGATCTCACCAGACACTCAAAATTCTCTTCCTATAAATCCTCCAACTGACCTAACATCTAGTCCAAACACATCATCCGAGTCAATCATTCCTTTGAATATGGAATCATCATCAGAGTCTGTCATTCCTTCATCACCGCTCACTAATTCTGCTCCTATGCCTCCGTCACAATCACCACCAATACGTCGCTCTAGCAGACCTACCAAAACACCATCCTTTCTTCAAGATTTCCACGTCGAAGATGCTCTTCCCTCTCGGCCTGCACAATCGTCTTCAACGAACAAGGCTCCTCAAGGTACTGCCCACTCTCTTTCTAATGTATTGTCTTATACTAGACTTTCCCCTAACCATCGAGCTTTTACCACTAAACTCACCATACAAAAAGAACCAACCTCATTTTTGTAGGCAGTTAAATGTCCACAATGGAGAGAGGCGATGCACAAAGAGATTCAAGCTCTTTAGTCTAATCATACCTGGAGTTTGGTCTCACTTCCATCGACCAAACGACCCATCGGTTGCAAGTGGGTTTACAAGATTAAACTCAACCCGGATGGGTCTGTTGAAAGATATAAGGCTCGCTTGGTCGCTAAGGGATACAGTCAGATAGAGGGCGTGGACTATAGGGAAACATTTTCCCCTGTTGCTAAGTTAACAATAGTACGAGTTCTTCTCAGCCTTGCAGCTATGAAGGGTTGGCACTTACACCAACTCGACGTGAACAATGCATTTTTGAATGGTGATCTTTATGAAGAAGTCTATATGCAGCTTCCTCCTGGTTTCGAACGAAAGGGGGAGACAAGAGTGTGCAAGTTACACAAATCAATTTATAGCCTAAAGCAGGCCTCACGACAATGGTTCGTCAAACTTTCAAGTGCACTCAAATCTGCCGAGTTTCACCAATCATGGTCAGATTACTCTCTGTTCGTCCGAAACTATCAAGGAAGGTTTACAGTTTTATTAGTTTATGTGGATGATGTGATACTGGCAGGGAACAGCTTGGATGGCATTTTGAAAACTAAACAATTCCTTTTAAGTTGTTTTAAGTTGAAAGACATGGGGCAACTTAAATACTTTTTGGGAATAGAAGTGGCGAGATAAAAGAAAGGAATTGCATTATGTTAGAGCAAATATGCTTCGGAGATCCTTGAAGACACAGGTTTCCTTGGTGCCAAGCCCTCACATTTCCCAGTTGAGCAAGGTTTATCACTCACTCAAGCAGATGGAAGTTTGTTAAGTGATCCTTCTCAATATCGCAGGCTCGTAGGGCGGCTCATATATCTGACCATTACAAGACCAGATCTTGTTTACGCTGTCCATATATTGAGTCAGTTTATGGACAAACCACAGCAACCACACCTTGAGGCAGCGCAAAAGGTTTTGAGGTATGTCAAGCAAATGCCAGGTCAAGGAATTCTGCTGCCTTCCACGGGTTCATTAGAGTTGAAAGCGTTTTGCGACGCTGATTGGGCTCGATGCAGAGACACGAGGAGGTCCGTGTCAGGATATTGCGTGCTCCTTGGAAATGCTCCTATTTCATGGAAGACAAAGAAACAAAGCACTGGGGAACGCTCTAGTGCTGAGGCAGAATATCGATCAATGGCGACAGCGTGTTGTGAAATAACTTGGCTGCGTAGCATATTGCGTGATTTGAACATACATCACAAGCAACCAGTTAAGTTATATTGTGACAATCTTGCTGCAATTAATATAGCTTCGAACCCAGTGTTTCATGAGCGTACCAAGCACATAGAGATTGACTGTCATGTGGTGCGTGAGAAAGTGCAAAGATGAGTGATCAAAACAGCGCACATTAGAACCAAGGAGCAGCCAGCTGATCTGTTTACTAAACCAGTGAGTGCAGCACAGTTTAAAGCTTTACTTGGCAAGTTGAGTGTAATTAACATACACTCCAACTTAAGGGGGAGTCTTGAGGAAGGAGCTACTGCTGCATCAGTAAAGGAAGGAATCAGAATGAGTCAATGAGTTGATTTGGATGATTTGTGTAATCTGTCATAATTGTTTAGATACATAAGTGCTTGATTGTAGGCCTAGAATTGTGGATCGTGTAGTTGTGCACTTTGTATAAAATTTGTATCTTCATATTGTAAATGATAAGAAAATATTCCTCAATTATTGTTTCTCTTGATTTTAAATCCTCTGTCCTTCCTAAGAAATCTAAGGATATATAATTATTTCCTATTTGAGGCTTATTAGTAAAATTTCAAATTACATTACAATTGTAGACCAGAAAATTACAGAATTTTCAAGGCAGTTCTAAAACAGCATGAAAAGATTTAGTTCAAGATATATGTAGAAATAATATTTCTAAGCTTAAGATGGGCATGGAAAAGGAATTGATTGGATAAACTGAGCACTTTATATATACTTTTCAGGGAACCCTTGATAATGGACAAGAAACAGCAGTGAAGAGACTGTCAAAAAGTTCCGGACAAGGTGTACGAGAATTTAAGAATGAGGTTGTATTGGTTGCCAAGCTTCAACATCGAAATCTTGTCAGGCTTCTGGGATTTTGTTTGGAAGGAGAAGAGACCATACTTTGTCTATGAATGGCGGAGCTAGGATTTCAGAATGGAGTGGGCTAAAAAAATTTTAATAAAAGTTTACTAATTCTTTTAATTTTTTTTAAGTTTTACAAACCACATCTTAAACACATATCAAACAATCAAATAGTTAACTGATTAAAACAAATCAACATTATAACATTTGATAGAAGTTTGATAACAAAAGTCTAAGACAAAATAACATACCTACTCAAATTGCACCATACGCTCTTGAATAGAAGCAAAATCTTTAATTATTGAATCTGTATCATAATTCTCGGCCAACTCTCTTTCAATGTGGACAATTAAATTAACAGCCAAAAAGTCATTCTCCATCTTGTTGCGCAATATTGTTTTGATACGTTTCATAGGTGAAAATGCTCTTTCTACTCATAATGTACCTCATCATGGTGTGCTAAAGAATGTGCAAAAGATCATATAACCAAGAGGAATAGAGGATGAGCTTGTACCTGAAGGGTGAAGAGGTTAAGAGGGAGAACAGTGGTCGACAGATTGGACAGAATACCACAAGTTTTTCGTCTAATGTCTGGGAGACTGGGACTTATTGATTTTGGAGAAATTGAGAAACAGTGAGAGAAAAAAGATGAAAAAAATTGACCTAATTTACTTAAATAAAAAAGAGCTTTTTATGGGACTATATAGGTCCCGTTTGGGATTGCTTCGCTTTTAAAAAAAAATCAACTTTTGTTCAAAATTTTAGATTTTATTGTGTTTGGTAAATAAATAAAAAGAAGCTTTAACTGAAAGTTATAGGTCACTGGCAGCATATTTTAGAAGCAGCCTAAAGGTTGCTTTTAGAAACTGCTGTGGATCAAAACACACTATGCAGTTATTTTATGTACTGAGAGCACTTTTAAAAATATTATTTACCAAACATGAAACTGTTTTAATTTACAGTTGATTATTCTCACAACAATCCCAAACTAGCCCTATGTCTTTTAAAGCAGAATAGAAAATCAAATCAAATCAAATACTTCAAGAAAAGAAATAATATATATGTGACTAAAAAAAGAAAAAAGATAATATATGGACCAAGTTTAATAATATATGCGCTAAGTATAAAAATTTGGGGTGGGCTAGTTTTTAATATTTAATTTTTTAAACTAAAATTAAGCTACTAAGTAATGTTTTTTCAAAATTTGGGGTGCGCTGTAGCCCACGGGAGCCCGTGTGTAGCTACGATGGGAAGACTGTCTCATTGACGTTCCTGTTGAACGTTGACGTTCTAATCTCCCCCTAACGACGGGAAGACTGTCTCATCAAAGTGACAATTCACAAATCCAGCGAAATAGAGATCGCATGTCAAGGATTTTACGTAGTGGACGTATAGTTGGAGGCCTATGGCCAACACAAATATATATATATATATATGCATTCATTGCAATGACTCATGTTGATGCACTGTGGCGGCGCAATTGGCACATAAACAGCGCACTCAAATATGCATAAGTACGAGATATTTAGACTCGAACCCAGTCACTAGCTGTAACGCAAATAAAAGTTGAGTGGATGCTATGAGTCATAGACGAATGAGCATAGCTGCATGCGATATTGCATAACCCAAGCGGAAAGTATTGATGCGCATTACCAAAGTCTGGGCTACCATCGTAGTCTTTTAATGGTGGCATTTCCGCCAGACCAATTGGGTGTGTACATGGGAATATGATGCTTGATATCAATACCCAATGATATGCAATAGTCATCAAAAAATTTCGATGTAAACTCTCTAGCATTATCAAGTCAAATTGACTGAATGGGTTGATCTGGGTAGTGAGCCCGTAGCCATATGTTATGTGCTAGGAGTGTAGTATAAGCAGCATTATGAGTGGATAATGGCACAACATGTGACCAGCTTGTTTACGTATCAATCAACACCATAAAACATCTATAGGGTTAGGGCTCGTGCTGATAACGTGTTGTAGGAGAATTGTAATCGTGTTTATTATTGATAATATGAGCCCTTTATATAGGGAGTTACAAGGTACACAATAGGTAATAGAATCAGAATACAATTGAATACCTAGAATACTTTCCTATTACAACTCTAAACCCTAGTTTGTAGAGGCACACATTATGTCGACATCCTTCAACACTTCTCACACCTATCTCTCCCCAAAGAATTGTTTATCCTTATGCAAATTCAGGAATTAGAGCTATACAAATAGAAAAAAATAATCTACCTAGTGGCAAAAGCGGATCCCAGTGCGAAAACCAATCTAGCAGCGTAAGCCGACCCTAGCCGTTTGTTTTCCAAAGACACTTATCGTTAATCTTAGTGGTTTTCTCCATTGAACCTCTTGTACTTCACATCTTCACCATCGATAGTTTTATTGATCTTAGGACAACATGGTGTTCTTTCTTCGTCAGTCCTTTGCAAAATCTCAGTGACTTCTTGCCCTAATGGTGTTACGACATATTTAATTTGTTGGAATAGCAAGCCGCCAGATTTGGCGCTTAGGTCGGCAAAGTTGAAGATGGTTGGGCCATCTAGGTGGTAATGGTTTCCTTTGGGTGTGGGGTTGGGTTTTTGTGCCAGACTCCTAGCTTATGGGAAAGTTGGTTGCCATGTTGGCACGAGTCCGAAAGGGTATTTTGACACCCTCTTTTATTACTTAATATTTTTTATTCTAATCTACAAGTAATTCATTACTTATTTTGTTTGATTACTTGATTCTATGAACTTCTAATTGCATCACAATTGAGTGCCTAGAAGTTTGGACAGGTATCTACATGATTTGGAGCTACACAAGTGCAATCTTCCATTGAGGGTGGTGATGGTGTTAAATCTACATGATGGAACAACCAACATACATCAATAACCAAGATCAACTCATATAACAAAATATCAAGATCAATTAAACCAGCTGCATAAAATCCACATATGAATCTACAGAATAGCTTTCATAGTGGAACTAGGACTCCACCTAGATCAATGACACTTTGAATCCCAGCAGAAACAACTTGACCAAGGTTAGACATCTTGAGCAACTGGAACGAGGATGAATAGCAGCATAACTGGAGTTAGAAGCCTTCTGTATGTCAACACCAAAAAGCTTCAGAATGGGCTGAACTATATGCTAAAAACCAGTGGTGAATACAGGGACTTTGCTCCCTATTTATATTGGCCAAAACACACGAGTTAGACTCATCCCATAAGGAGTCTAATATCGACTGAATGTCTATTACTTAGAGAGGCTTAAGTTTATCACAACACTTAATGCTAATTAGGTTAATTAGCCAATGAGTTTCCTACTTCTATTGAAAGATATACACCTCAATAGATAACCAGAAATAGAGTTGTATTCATGTACTTCTTGTTATTTATATCTAGTCAAATCAATTGCTTAACCTCAATGCATATCAGATAATGTTAAGACCATATTTTTCCAACAATCTCCCACTTGGACTAACAGTGTAGGCTTGCTACACAATTGAACCAATAACTTGATAAAGATAACAAAACTAAAGTGTGCACTGAAATACATAACTACTCATTACTCATTCAGCTTGGTCAATTTGCAGAAAATAATGCAGAACCTCAAACCAATTATGATTAAATAACCAGGCTGATTAAAGATCACTAACACGAATTTCTGCAATCACATTAGCTCAAGGTGATAACAAGAGCAAAATTTGGATAAGTATATCTACCTGCAAAATCCAATGCTCATAGTCCAACAGAATGATTTTGACAACTCAAAATCTTATAGCAAAACTGAAAACACTAGTGAACTAGTATTTGCTTAACTGAAAACTGAAACTGAATATGCAAAATTCCTCAATGCAGAAAAGTTCACTTGATAACACACACTGATATTTTAAAGTTCAAAAACTGTAATTTGCAAGACTGCAGAAATTAAAATAATGCTAAATCCAAAATAACACATATATGAAATACCTCATTTTATTCAGAAACTGCAGTATCAAAATTACAAGCAAATACAAAAACGACAATGACTGAAACAAGAATCCTATTACACAAAATAAAATTCTAAAAATTAAAATTGGCTCCCACTGAACTCAAGCCTCCAAATCAGATAGAATTCCCATGTTCTTGGTATGCTTCTGAAAACTTGTAACTGATAAAGCTTTAGTGAAAGGATCTGCAAGCTGTGACTCTGTATTTATGTTCAGGACATTTATCTCACCATGCTTCACTCATTCTCTAACACTATAGAATTTTAAGTCTGTGTTTAGAGTTGATGGACCTTTTACTGTTTTTACCAAAAATTACCACAGCCTCATTATCACAAAATATTTTCAATGCAACATAAACAATTGAACTTAATACTTTAGTATGCATTAAGAAATTTTTGATCCACAAGCCTTCATAGACTCCTTCATAAATGGCTATAAACTCAGCCTGCATAGTGGAGGTGGAAATCAATGACTGTTTCATGGTTTTCCATGCAACAGCCCCTCCTGCAAGCATGAAGACATAACCAGATGTGGACTTTTTAGAATCCAGATAATGGCCTACAAAGTCTGAATCAGTATAGCCAACTAATTCAAGCTTCTTAACTTGTTTGTAAACCAACATGTGAGATTTTGTTTTCTGCAGATATCTAAGCACTTTGTTTCTTGCAACCCAGTGCTCATGACTAGGATTAGACTGAAACCTAGACAAAATTCCAACTGCAAATGATAAATCAGGTCTAGTGCAGACCTGTACATACATTAGGCTACCAATTAACCTAGCATAAGGCTTGCTTTCCATATCAGACATCTTCCCCCCATTTTTAGAACTTTTGTTTTTAGACAGTTTATCACCTTTGGTCATAGGAGCATCACCTAATGCACAAGACTCCATTCCAAATCTCTTTAACACTTTTGTGATGTAATTGTGTTGAGATAAGCCTAATAAGCCTTGTGACCTGTCTCTCTTAATCTCAACTCCTAAAACATAGGATGTCTCACCCAAATCTTTCATGTCGAAGTTTTTTGACAGAAAAGCTTTAGTATCTTTAAGCAATTTAATGTCAGTGCTAGCTAAAAGAATATCATCCACATACAATATAAGAAAAATGAAATTATTTACAATTGTCATAATGTATACACATTCATCTACAATATTTTTTGAAAAGCCAAAAGATGAAATCACTGAATCAAACTTCTTATACCATTGTCTAGAAGCCTGCTTAAGTCCATAAATTGATCTTTTCAATTTGCATACATGATCTTCTTTTCCTATTTTCACAAAGCCTTCAGGTTGTTTCATATATATGACCTCATCTAATTCTTCATTCAAAAAAGTTGTTTTCACATCCATTTGATGCAGCTCCATGTTATAATGAGCTACTAGAACCATTAAAATTCTAAATGAGTCTTTAGTTGAAACTAGAGAGAATGTTTCTGTATAGTCTATGCCTTCATTTTGTGTGAAACCCTTAGCTACTAGCCTGGCTTTATGCCTTTCTATATTGCCATTTGCATCTCTCTTTGTCTTAAACACCCATTTGCAGCCTATTGGTTTTTGGTTTGGATTTGGTCTGACTAGTTCCCATACTGAATTTTGCTTTATTGATTCGATCTCAGCCTTCATGGCCTTCTGCCATTCTTCAACTTCATGGCTCTCAACAGCTTGCTTGAAGCTTGAAGGATCATTATCTTCACCTAGGATATCAGTTTCTTGCAGGTATATATACTACAAAATCACTATCTTCTCCATACACTGGTCTTCTCTCTCTTTGAGATCTCCTAGGCAGAGGTGGAATTTGTTCTTCTGCAGGGTTATTTTCTAAATGGACTTCATTCATAGGTTCATCTACATGAGTTTCTAAGGCTACTGGTTCTTCTAAAACTTGATTTTGGCTTTGTGTTTCTGTATTTGCATTCTTTGACTGAATTAAAGGCAAGATGTTCTGTAAATTTTCGTTTTCAGTAATCTCTTCTAACTCTAAAGACAAGTCTTCAAAATTAGTATTATTGTAACCTTCATCCAAAAATTTTGTTGGATGAGTTTCAAAAGTTCTGGTAAAATTTTGGGCTGCATAGAACCTATAGCCTTTAGATTTCTCACAGTAGCCAATAAAATGGCAACTGACTGTTTTGGATTCAAGCTTCTGTGTCTGTGCATTTGGCAACTTTGCCTCAGCCTTGCATAGCCACACATGGCAGTGATGCAAGCTAGGTTTCCTTCCACATCGCAACTCAAATGGTGTCTTGTCTACTGATTTACTAGGTGATCTATTGCAAATATAATTTGCAGTTTTAAGAGCTTCACCACTTAAAAATATAGGTAGACCTGTAGTGCACATCATACTTCTCACCATGTTTAACAAGGTCCTATTTTTCCTTTCTACTACTCCATTTTGGGTAGGATTATAGGGAGTTGTGTACTGAGCCTTAATGCCATTTTCCGGTAAATAAAGTGCAAAAGGACCCTTTTGCTGGCCTGCTTCAGTGTGTTTACCATAGAACTCTCCTTCCTTATCAGATCTCACTAACTTTATTTTCTTTTCTAGCTGCAATTCAACTTCAGTTTTATAAATTTTGAATGCATCTAGAGCTTGTGATTTTTCTAACAGTAAATAGATATAACAGTACCTAGAAAATCATCTATAAATGTGATGAAGTAAAAATTTCCAGAGATAATTTTGTGTTTAAATGGACCACATATGTCAGTATGTATTAGTTCTAATAGGTTTTGTCTTCTTAAGGCTTTCTTCTTTTTGAAATTTGTCAATTTCCCTGTAAAACACTCAATGCAATCATTCAAATCTGTATAATTCAATGCAGGTAAAATTTTATTTTTCTCGAGTTTTTTCAGTCTTTCTTTGGCTATATGGCCTAACCTTCTATGCCATATATTTGCAGACTTATTATTGAACAATGTTCTCTTTGTACCTGTGACAGTGTTATTCTTTATAGTGTTTGATTATTTTCAATCAACATATTCTCCTGCTGAGCAACAGAACAATTTAATTTCAAATAATCATGCATAAACACACTACAGCCAAGATAATTTGAACCCTGAAATAACTTTATTCCACTGAAATCAATAATGAGTTTGCAACCAATCTTAACTAAAAGACCTACTGAAATCAAGTTCCTTTCCAAAGAAGGAATGTTATAAACACTCTCTAGAAAAATAAAATTTCCTAAGCCTAAATCAATCTTCAGGGTCCCAATGGCCTTAACTGCTACTCTCGAAGCATTCCCCACACAGACTTGAACCTCACTATTCTTTGGTGTCCTCCTGTTTGTAATGTGTATAGGTGAGCCTGAGTCTAACCAGTAAGAGTGAGATGCTACATTAACAAAATTAACTTCTAGAGAAAAGACAGAATTTTGAAAAGACTCACCCTTCTTTATCATCCAAGCCTTGAAACCACTGCAATCTCTCTTCATGTGACCTATTTTCTTGCAAAAATAGCACTTAAACTTAAAAGGTTTCTCAGCTTTATGTTCTGCAGGTTTGCCAGGTACTTTAGTGGTGGTAGTCTTCTTGGCCTTAAGTTGGTTCGTTTTCTTCCATTTAGGCTTCTCAACTAGATTTACTGCAGTAGCTGGTCTGCCTTCTTTTCTGATCCTCTCTTCCTCTACTACACATATAGAAATTAACTTGTTCATGTCCCAGTTAGGCTCTTGGGCATGGTAAGAGGTTCTCAAGTTATTGTAGGTGTTAGGCAGTGACTGAAGTGCCACATGCACAACCTGAGAGTCTTTAACTCCCATGTCTAAATCCCTCAGCCTTTAGTTGAGGTTAATAAGCTCCATAATGTGCTCCTTCACACTTCCTTTTCCTGAAAACTCTAGCTCATTAAATCTTTTAGATAGCCTAGCAGCCTCAGCTTTGTCACTCTCCTGATACATATCTCCTTTGGCTTCTAGGAAATCCATGGCAAGCTCTGGCTCAATGATTGAACCCCTAACAGTGTCAGACATGGAGGTTCTTATCACATTTTTAGCTTTCCTGTTGCAGCTATACCACTCCTTATAATATTTCCTATCTTCTTCTGTGCTCTCAGTGTCTAGCTCTAATGGTTGTTCCTCAATCAAGCAAAGATCCATATTTTGATGCATAGACAGATAAAATTCAACTTGGTTTCTCCACTTCTTATAATTCCATTCATTAAGCAACTGAATTTGGCCTATAGTGACCACATTTAGACCTAAAAACACATAAAAATAAAGAAAATAAGATTTCTGCAGTAAAACTTTTATCTGTGTGTTAATCTTTAAAACAAAATCATGTATTTGAATAACACAACCAAAATAAAGCAAAAGACATAAAATTCAAAAGCAGTCGTGAGCTTTAAAATTAGGCAGATACATGATTAGTTTTCCATAAAACCCCATAACTGAAATAATATCAAGTATCACCTTTCTGGTATAAAACTCAACATTCTAAAGTTCTTAATTATCATACTGTATTTAACAAAAAATCTGTTATTCCATGAATCAGTCTATATCTTTGGACAAGAAAAGCTTCAAGGTATCTAAATAGATAATTGTGTTTATGGTTTCCCCCACACTTAGCTTTTGCTAGTCCCTTAGCAAAATCAAAACAAAGAAACTATAAATAAAGACTCAATGAAAATTTAAAGAAACAAAATACGAAAGCGTTACGACAAATAATGACTCTATTGCCCTTCAACATTTTGTCTCAGAAATCTCTTACTTTCACAACATCAAGATTAGCACTCAACCAATAATCAGTGTTTAGGCATTCGAGAGTTAATTGAAACATATAACCCACACATACACAAGTAGGACTTGGTTGCAACAATGGTGATGAGGTGGAGCTCAGCATGTTTCAGACAAGTATGATTCATATCCTCACAAGGTATATCCACTCTTTCTTCTCTCAGATCAAGGCAATGCTTAAAAGCTTATAATCACTCAATTATATGTGAGAGAAAATATTTTGAGGCAATCAAATAGCTCACATATATAAGAAACGAAAAGCACTTGGTGAATATTATTTTTCTTTCAAAAGATCTAATGAAAGATATCAACTACTTGCACGGATGGACCCAAGCCATAGGTTCAACTCTTGTAACTCATCTCCACAGATCAAAGGTTGTCTCATCTTAAGGATCAAGAAGGTCTTATAAAGGGTTGTAATGGGGTCAATGATCAAGGTTTTAAGAAATGAAAGGGTAAGGAATTTAACAAAGTGTCATAAAAACCTAGCAGAGCTCATGCTGATGTAGAGAGACTTCTAAAAATCCACCAAGGCATTCAAACTTCACATCCCATAGAGGCTTTATAAAAGGACCCAATGTCTTCATTCTAAACTCCCTTTGATTCTAGTGAATTGGACAAAGACCAAATTTTTCGATAGAGGGCCTTCAATTTTAAACAATCTCCAAACTCACCAAGTATGGGGGACTAAAATCCATAAACACATTTTTTCTTTCTTTCTAGCCATACACAATTTTTTTTTTCTTTTAATTTTCATTTTCTTTTTCACGGCTTTCACATATTTTTTCTTTTATGGACAAGTCTACCCCCACACTTGAACTTCCACTTCTTCTCAATATTCATTCTCAATGCCAAATCCTCAAGTAAAGTCTCAAAATTAGCTCCACTAAGTTTATAGAACGAAGGGTAATGTTGTAACTATACTAAGGTTCAGGGGTTAAGGATTTTAAGGGTGATGAAAGAAAAAGCTTAATGTAGGCTCAAAGGGGTTTATCCAGGGGGGTCCCACGACGGGCACAAATGGGGACACATGCTTATTTGGCAATGGTGGTAATTTCTAGGGTGCCTCTATCCCTTCCAGAATCACGGCCATGTATTGATAAAAGTCTCAACAAGCATAAGAGCGAATTCTAGCATTCTCTAGTCGATCAAACTTAATCTATGGCAAGCAATCAATCAAAATGAAAGAATAATGAGATCATCAAAACACGCTAAGAAAATAAGAATATATTTTTTTTTATCACTCCAAGAAAAAGGGACATGGGCTCAATTATCTCACATGGGCTTTTATGAATCAAAACTCATCTTAACATGCTCATATTCTGTACCAAGGTCACGAAATCCATATCCACTACACATGCATACATTTTTCATATATCTCAATTAACCAGAGAATACCGTTTTGAAATCATGTCAATATTGTGATCCTCTTTTAGTCATAATTTCGGAGATATAGAATCATCCTAGACAGTTGAAAGGCATCCTATGACTCAAAAATAAAAATAAAAGCACTGAATTTTTTTTTAATTTTTGACATTTTTCATTTTTTTATTTTTTTTTCAATATATAGGACTCAAAATAAAAGACAAAAATATAAATTCCTTCCCCCACACTTAAATATTGCATTGTCCTCAATGTAATCAATCATAAGCATGCAATGAAACAAATAAGCATAGATAGAACGCATTTATGAAAACAAATCCTCAAATAAAAACAAAAGAGAAAAATTGAAAAATAAAAAGAAATAGGGAAGGAGAAAGCAAATCTGTGTTTGTAGATTCCTTCACAGCTGTTTCTGAATTGGGTTGCCTCCCAAGCAACGCTTGAGTTTAACGTCTTTCAGCCAGACTGTACCTCCATTAAATAAAGTTAGTGACTATAATTAACAAAGAAATACAAAATATACAAAAAAAAATACAAAGTAACTATGAATTATAAACTACAAGTATAATTAGCAAGTATATTGTACAAAAGACAAAAGTTAACTACATAGTTCAGAATAAAATGTGAAAAGTATTTTTGCTACAGTTTTTTTTTTTTTTGGCATGAGTTCCATTTATTTGAACACTTAGGTACGGGAACAAGGAGTCTCGATGTGCAATGGGACTGAAACAGCTACCCTTTTTAAGACTATGTTTTATCCAATATACCTTAGTGTATCACAACATTTTCTTTTGTTATAAACATTGTTGATATCGAATCTAATTCCAAGCGATAAATCAAGTGGACGTGCGGCCCAAGTATAGTCGCCTAGACACAAACTCCCTTTCAAATTCTTTGGGCAACCTTACTGAAATGGCCAGGTAGGGGAGGACGCACACGAGAGAAAAAAATCCATTTTGGCATGAGCTACTCCCACATTGTGGTTTAGGCCCATTTGTAAGCACTTCTGGATTTAAGAACCTATCATAAGCGTTGTCCCCTTCCTAGACACCATTCCACATAGGCGATACTTACTAAGATGAAAAAGTTCGTAAGTGTGAAGACAGTTCAACAAGTGTTAATAAAGGCCGCCCTCAACCTTAAGGGACCTGAACTAAGCACCAATAAGGGGTTTAGGCCAATATTAACAAAAGCGACTTCACCTATTCCTCTCAATTTACAATTTACAATTAAAATTCGTATTTCAACAATATAAAAAAAAACATCCTAGTTAAATTTAAACTAAATTTTAAACAATTTATATACAACAACTATATACAAAAACAAGTGATTTTTTAATCCCCGGCAACGGCGCCAAAAATTGATACGCTATAAGCAAGCGCGCAATTTAACCCTGCATGTAGTTGTTAGTATAGAATAAGTAGGGATCGTTCTAGCCGGGGATTGAGGGTACACCTGTCATTGTAAAAACAAATTAATAAAAGTAAAAAGTATTATTTACAAAAATAAAACAAAGAAAGAAATATATACAAGTAAACACAATTAGGGGGTTTTAGAATTATAAATTAAAAAGTAAATAAATAAAATAAAGAAAATGTAAAAACATATATACACGGGTGGAATGCAAGGAATAAAGATAAAAACCACAATCATATGAATGAAATCCAATTACAAATCCTATATTTGATTTTCTATGTCATGAGAAAGAAGTTGACCATGTGAAACGTTAGAAAGCAAACGATTTCCCATTTTTTACTTTCCTTGAATAATTAATCTAAGTGAAAGCACCTAAATCAATCCTATTGAACATGCAATCATAGTCTAGAAAGCTAGCTAATCAAGAACATATTCAACGCATTAAGAACAAAGAAAGGATGTCAACCAAAGTGCACAACCTAGTTATGAATAAGTTCACCTATTTGCAATCCTCCTTAATTGATTTCAACTTTTGTCCAAAGCCTTTACTACTTAAATCTAGCTCCAATTACATGCATATATCCTAAGTTGGCCACCAAAGAACACATACATATAAAAGTTTTCTATAATCCAAAATCAATCAAGCAATCTCACAAAAGCAACATATAAATCAACATACAAAAATCACAACTTTATTTCAAAACATAAAAATGGGCTTAAACTTTGCCCTAAACGTTTATGTCAACTAGAAATCAAGTTCATACGAAATCAAAACAAAGAAAACCAAAAAGGTTACAAGGAATAAGATAGAATTACACCATGAAGGATGAATGGTGGAAAGCTTGAGACGTTGGTCTTGGATCTTGAAAGCAAGACTCCAAAGCTTCACGACACAAGGTGGATGATGGCGGCTAGGAGGCTTCATGGCTTCTTCTTCTCTTCTTCTCTTTGCTTGAAGACACGGAGACTTGAAACTAGAGGATGGAGAGAAAGCTTGACGTTATGGAGAGAATTTTCTGAATGAAGAGGTGTGTCTTGTGGTGTAGCATAGTGGGGTTTATCTAGGGGAAGGCAAGGCTTCATGAATTTAATTTCTAAGGAATTTTCTGGTTGCACCACACAGCTCCAACCAATGAATTAATGCCATGTCAGCTCTGCCATGTCACTCAACCAATCAAAAAGCTCCAAAATCAATCCCTAATATATTGTTGCTGATTTTCCCATGATTTAATCTGATTTTATTCCCAATTTTCTGCCAAATATCTAGGCATGAACCTAGACAATGTATCCGGACTCATTTTGGACATTTTCTCCCTTAAATCTCTCCATGGCTTTATCCTTAACATCCTCCCCTTGATTTTCTCTTGATTTTCACATTAAAATTGCAGATTTTGTTCTCTAATTTCAGCCAACATATCTTTAGGGAATTAAGGAACGAATCTGGACTTGTTTTGAACATTTTCTTCCTTAAAATTCTCCCTTGATATTCTCCACGTAATCTCCTTGATTTTCCATGCAAAAATCAGATTTAATCTCCCAAAATATCTCTCACATCATCATGTGGTCTCCTAACGCCCTCAGGTTTCCTAGCCTCATCAGGATTCCTACGTTGACTGGGATTCCTAGTCGGACCAGGAAAAATCCATTTTTTCATTTCAGCTCATTTCAGCTCCATTTATTCCAAGGTACCTAGAAAATAGAAACTTTTATTAAAATTACTAAAAATAGAAACTTTCTAAAGATGGAAACTTTCCTAAACAAGAATATTTATTTAAGGAAATAACTAAGTAAATATGAGGAAATAATAATTAAAACGTCGCATTAAAATGCTCCTATCAGTTTACACATGATACTGTTCTGCACTCAAGATTACACAGTGAACTACTTCTTTAGAAGACAAAATATAAGTGCAATTTTAAATGCAGAAACACAAGTTTCAGTTTTGTTAAAACTTAAAATCCTTGAAGAGTGATAGTGAAAACTTGCTTTGTGCAAAATGACCAATACAATATTTTAAGAATACCAAAACTAGAATTAATAACCATATGCTCAGTTTCTGTATGAACTTATTAATTTGTGCCATGAAAATAACAATACTGCAGTTTTTTATGTTGGGAGACATATTTCTATTTGTTAACTAAAAACCATAGCATACTTAAAACAAACAATACTCAATCAAAAACATCATATCATACCATCACAGTAACCATATAATTCTCAATTTCACACTTTACATCACACGATCACAATAAAGCATTCAACCATATATGCAGAATTCCTTCAATATGCATGATCAAGCATTCCAAATAGGATTATGACAACCCTTTCCATATGCTAAACAGTAATCCATATGACAACCCTTTCCATATGCAGAAATTGAAATACAAGTTCTGGGAATCCCAATGAACATACCTCGGCCTCTGCTACAGCGCCGCAACAATTATTTTATAGCGGAAGCAAAAGAAAAGAAGCAGCAAATTTCAACCCTTCCTCATGATCCAATCAATTCTAAAGTGGGGTCTTGAATCCCATAATTGAGTATTCATCTCAATGAGCCCTAACTCAGTCCGATCCCTAAAGCATAAGTGACCGTTATGTTCCAACGGTAATATTCTTTAAAAAATATATAAATTCTGGACTTGGGTTTGGGCCTATTTAATGAATTGAATTAGTACTAAAACGTGGTTAAAAACACTTAAGGCCTACTTTAGTCTAAATAGAAAATATATTTTATTTTCCAGAAAATAGATTTCATAGTATGGTTTTCTGAATCAAAACAAAACGCATGATATGTGTTTTATGAAATTCCTAAGCTCTGATACCAATTGTTAAATCTACATGATGCAACAAACAACATACATCAATAACCAAGATCAACTCATATAACAACAAATCAAGATCAATTAAACCAGCTGCATAAAATCCACATATGAATCTGCAGAATAGCTTTCCTAGTGGAACTAGGACTCCACCTGGATCAATGACACTTTGAATCCCAGCAGAAACAACTTGACCAAGGTTAGACATCTTGAGCAACTGGAACGAGGATGAATAGCAGCATAACTGGAGTTAGAAGCCTTCTGTATGTCAACACCAAAAAGCTTCAGAATGGGGCTAAACTATATGCTAAAAACCAGTGGTGAATACAGGGACTTTGCTCCCTATTTATATTGGCCAAACCACACGAGTTAGGCTCATCCCATAAGGAGTCTAATATCGACTGAATGTCTATTACTTAGAGAGGCTTAAGTTTATCACAACACTTAATGCTAATCAGGTTAATTAGCCAATGAGTTCCCTACTTCTATTGAAAGATATACACCTCAATAGATAACCAGAAATAGAGTTGTATTCATGTACTTCTTGTTATTTATATCTAGTCAAATCAATTGCTTAACCTCAAGATAATGTTAAGTCCATATTTTTCCAACAAATGGTGCTGATGGAAGCGTGGGAGAAGGCTAGGTGGTGGTCCCTTTATAAACGTGGTGAAGGACTACTTCTAGAGTACAAGCTTTTGCTGTGTGGGTATTGGCACCGGCAGTTCTAACAGCGAATAGGGTGGTCTTCATTTGGTTTTAGCTTGCCGGCCTACTTAGGTCTTCTTAGGCCAAACCTTCTTAGAGTTGTGGGATACTCTTCAGAATTGTGTTGAACCAGAATGTTTTGTTACTATTATTATTAGTTTCATTTAAGTAAATACGTTTCTACTTTTGGTGATTGCAAGTTTTCCTACTTTGTGCTACTTTAGACTTTTATTGGGATAACCATGCCGCTATCTATTCTACCCAAAAAAAAAAAAATTGTGACATATCTCTGCAAATACATGACCTTATTTGGGTAGAATTGGTGTCTAAAAAAAGTTGAGGACATTAATTTTATAGGGTTCTTGACCCAAAACATCAAAATTGGCCAAAATTATCTCACTTACCCCAGTAATAGATTTTTATTCCCACTAACCTAATTTAAAATGAAATGACAATTTTGTCTTCAACCAAATTAATAAACTACAGGCACTACAATGCCACTCTTTCTCCTCTCTCTCTCTCTAGATGTGGATAGGACTTAGTCGGAGAGGTTGGATCAGACTGAGTCGGCGATGAATCGGAGCTCCTCGAGCTTTGTATCGACAGTTCTGATACTAAAAACTCGGCGAGTTTGATCGTTCGCCGTGAGCTTGGAGAGTTGTGGTTTACCGTCGCCGTCGACCTCGACTACATCTCTGATTCCAAGCTCAGCCGCCACGTAAAGAAGATCTCTGATTCCAGGCTCCTCCGCCACATGATTGCATCTCCGATTCCAAGCAGTGGTGACTCGACCCGACCCGATCCACTCCTCCCTCTTCCGGCCCCAGTGGCTTTGACCATATCGACTACGACAGAGCTAGGTAGGGCTAATTAATCATATCCAGATTGGGTAGGAAGGTTGGGTTTCGAACTTGGAATACTTGGTTGTCAATCTATTTAGTTTTCAGGTTGTTGGGTTACGAAACGTTGTTCTGTCATTATTCATATCCTTTAGTTTCTGCCATTACGAAATGAATTCATATCCAACGTTTGTGGCTTGATTGACAATGTCAATTTTTATCGTGCTTCTCAATTATAGTTTCTGCCAAATTAATTTTTTTTTTCTGGCTGTCCAAATCATTTTTTTTTGGGTCAAATATTACAAGTTTGATTAATATTTATATTTGTTATACAGGAGAAAAAATAAATCGAGCAGTAGTACAACACAAAAGAGTAATCTCCTCATTTATTGAGGGGCAATAAATGTTTTTTTTTTGGGGGCGGGGGGGGGGGGGGAACAATAAATGTTGAAAGAAGTCGACATCATGTGTGCATCTTCAAACTAGGGTTTAGTCTTAGAGTTGTAATAGGAGAAGGTTCTAGTTTTCCTAATGTTTGGATTCTATTACCTTTTGTGTACTCTGTAAATCCCTATATATAGGGGTCCTATTATCAATAATACCAACACAATTCTCCCATCAATTCGCTCTGCAAATCATATTTACTTAAACACATTATTAGCACGAGCCTTAACCCTAGCCCTAAAAACCAAAACCCTAAACCCAAAAAAAATCCCTCACCACAAGTTGCAGCAAGACCCTAGCCCGTGCTAGCCTCACCCTGCTCGCTGCAGCCCCGTGCTTGATTTCGCACCTGCGCAGCCTCGCTGCAGTCCCTACACAACAGTAGCCCCTGCAGTCTGCCCCCGCAGCACCTGCGCATCACCGTAGCCCCTACACACAGCTAGCCTACGCTAGCGCTTGTCCTGCCCAACCCGCACGCCTGCCAACCCACGCCGCTGCTACTAGCCCCACTAAACCCTTTGCTGTGCACCCAGAAACAACAGCAACTCCCAAACGCAGCAGTCCAGAAGCATCAACAACTCCTGCTGTCAAAAGAAAAAAAAAACAGAAAAAGAAGGAAGAAGACGCACTCGGTCAGAAGAGAAAAGAAAAAAAAAACAATAGAGGAAGCAGCCCACGTGCTAGGTAGAAGAAGAAGAAAAGAAAGAAAAAAAAGAAAAAAAGAGGGAGCGGGCCCAGAGGAGGAGAAAAGGGAGAAAAATCTCCCACCCCACGTCCCATAAAAAAAAAACGAGAAATAACGGCCCAGAAGGTGCACGCTGGCCCAAAAGAAAAAAAATGGGAAAACAGACCTGGGCCAAATCAATGCAACAAAAAACAAAAAAAAAAGGAGGGGAGAAGGGCAGCCCACTGCCCACTAGCCAAACAATTCCGGACAACCACCGCCAATTTTCGACTAGATTCCGGCAATTCTAATTTAGCTACTCGCCTGCATCAACACGCGCGTGTGTAAAGACTCATGAAGCAAAACTTCAAATTACCAAGTAAGTTTTATATTAAAGTTCGCGCTTTTGAATTTAATTTTAATTTAAAATTCTTTTTCTTCGGGGACTTGCAACTTCCCTCCTCCTCCATCCCACCTTTCTATAACATGGGTTCGATTATTCAATAAGCGGAATTGTGGGGATTCACGCTAAACGAACTAAGAGCGTTCGTAATCAATGAACTAAGAGTGTTCATAATAAATGAACTAAGAGCGTTCGTAATCAATGAACTAAGAGTGTTCATAATATTAGGACTTAGAGAGTCTGCAATCATCAATTTGTAACCATATTAAACATCATTGTTTGGTCTAATCCAAATATTCTTGGAAATTGATTTCTTAGTAGCATAGCTCGGAAATCTTATATTAGTTGTCGTGGAAGTTTTTACTCCGAAACTAATCTATTCTCCTTCGTCTTTGAATGTCGAATGCAAACCAAATTCAAATGACATTTGAGATTTTATGGAGAAGAGCTCATAGACTAAAGATTAATTGAGAAAAATCCACTCAACCTTCCCCATCTCAGTGCTAATGATTACCAAGCAATAGGCTTGTGTGCAATGCTAGATGGATTATGAGGTTTCATCAACTTATGTCAGTAAGATGACAACATACTCATGAAAAAACTATAATTCAAAGGCCCGTTGGAACTAAGAGCGTTCACGAGGTGAATTGTAATAGAGCATCTAAAGAAGGGCGCAAGGAGCGGAACCTAAAAGTTAGAGGACAACAGAATGGACGTGTGGGTCCATACAACTGCCCTACAAAGGAAGGAAAACCGCAAGATTGATACACAAACATGTGGCAACATTGGCCAACGTGGGAGAGACAAAACCGGCGCCGTTGGTAGTGGTGGTGCCGCCACCAACATCCATAGAGGATGTCCAAATGCACAAGGTGCATCTCAATTAAGGGGTGAGGTAATGCTATAGATGTGGATCTTCAATGCATTGGTTTAAGCACTAGAATGTGAATGGAAAAACAAAGCTGCACAAATACAAGTGTATAAAGATATGAGAGAGCATGAGGCTCATCTCGCAGCTACAGAAGATGATGGAAATGACAATGACATCGATCTCATCATTACGGACTTCAAATCTGGCGAGGAAAACAACAATGTTGATGCCGCAGATTTTGATTAAATAGTCTTTTATATTCCAAGAATTATGTAATAGCAGTTATGCCTTAAATCAATAAATGATATTTTGTATTAACTCTTTCTCAAGTGGCACATCCAATGAAGTATGATGTCTAGGAAAGTAATTGAGATTAGTGGTACTTCAAAGAGTCTCGCTCTACCGACATCTCTCTCTACTTCCTTGGTCATATTTGATTGGAGTTACCAAACGGATTGAGTGACTATAATTTGTCTAAGTTTGATTTTTATTTTGGATTTGACTTTAGTTAAGAAACTTTGATGTAATCATTGGCTATTAATGAAGTGTCAATTCTTTTATGTCTTGGACATACCTTAATTCGAACTTTAATATTTCAAAGATATAGGAGCCAATGGTTTTCTTGTGGAAACATATTGTGAGAATGGGAAAAGAGTTCATTTGCATCACTTCTAATGACTACGGACGTAAAGAAGTATTAGAGAAACTTATGTGTCACTCTAGTAGATTGTATACAACCACTATTCGAGTAATTGAATCCAATTATGTTATGGGATTCCAACACATGTAGGCTTTGGCATGACCTTTTGGGACACCCAGGTCATGATATGATGATCCGTGATACTAAAGACTTCACACGGACATCTCTTCTTCAGAACGAAGAGAAGTGAGAATCAGCAGTCGATTCAAAAAGAGCATTGAACTGCCGCCGCCATGCACCACCGGTCGGCCAACACCAACGCCTTGATCCCCCTGCGGCAAAAATCATGGCTTTGACGCCATGTATGGAGACTTGGCTTCTCTCTCTACTTCTCAAAGTAAATTGTGAAATTTTGGCTCAACCAAAACCTTCATTGGTTGATCATAAGGCCAATCCTTCATTCTGTAAAGCCTATTTTTTAGGATCAAGAGCATCCTATGCAAAGGACACTAAAGAAATAATTACATTCTTACATAGAATCCAAGGGGATTTTGTGGACCAATTCAACCAACTTGCGGACAGCTTAGATGATTTATGGTGTTGGTTGATGCGTGAGCGGACACGCTGGTCACATGTCGCGCTATCATCCACTCGTAATGCTGCTTATGATGAACTCCTAGCCCAAATCATATGGATACGGGCTCATTACTCAGATCATCCCGTTCAGTCAATTCGACTTGAAAACGCTAGAGAGTTTACAACGAAAATTTTCGATGACTATTGCATATCATTGGGTATTGATATCGAGTATCATATTCCCATGTACACACCCAATTGGTCTCTCGGAAAAGCCACCAATAAAAGACTATGATGGTGGCCCGGACATTGGTAATGCGCACCAATATTTCTGCTTGGGTTATGCAATATCGCATGCAGCTATGTTAATTCGTCTACGACTCATAGCAGCCACTCAACTTTTATTTGCGTTACAGTTAGTGACTGGGTTCAAGTCTAATATCTCGTACTTATGCATATTTGAGTGTGCGGTTTATGTGCCAATTGCGCGGCCATAGCACATCAACATTAGTCATTGCAACGAATGCATATATATATATATATATATATTTGTGTTGGACATAAGTCTCCAACTATAAGTCCGCTATGTAGAACCCTTGACAGGCGATCTCTTTTTTCGCTGGATCTGCTGATTGTCACTTTGATGAGACAGTCTTCCCGTCGTTAGGGGGAGATTAGAACATCAACGTTCAACATGAACGACAGGAATTGTCATGGTCTGTCCCCACTATGTCTCATCTTAATCCCTAAAAGTGACGAGATTATATATACCTGCTGCAAACATGTCTGCAAGGATTGATGTCCCTACAGGAGGACATGTGATAGGAGCATTTTAATGTGATATTTTAATAGTTAATTCCTCACATTTTGCTTAGTTAATTCCTTAACTGAATCGATTTTTAATTCAATTTCTATTTTTAGGTACATTGGAGTAGATAAAGGTGAAATGAGCGTTAGGTCCATAATTACCTGGAAATGATGGAGAAAAATGGAAATGTACTAAAAGATCAATTTTACACATATTCCTACTCCGGCTAGGAGAAACCAAGCCAAGCAAAGAAGAAGGAGCGGCCGCCTGACCAAATGAACTTCAAATGAGCTGAAACCTTCCAGATCCATTCTAGACACCAAAAGGATCATTTCTTATGAAGAGTGCCAGAGCAAAATATGAGTGGAAGGCATTCAAACAATCAGCCCAATTTTCTACAGAAGCAAAACAGGAAAACTGGACCTGTAAGAGGTCCAGCAGCATTTCCGGCCCAACCACATGGATTGAAGCTCTGAAAATTTGTCAGGATGATCTACACTCATAGTGGAACATTTCATATGAAGAAGTCGAAGGCATATAGTGAAGTCTTGTTGGAGAAATAATTGAAGGAATAAAGGGGCAGAAACTGACCTGAAAACAGCTCAACACCACATATTCATGTTTCCCACCCACATGAAGAAAGCTAGATGCTTTTCTCTTTTTCCCTGAATATATTTTTTCTACAATCTCTTTAATAGATCATCATCACTTCCATGTTGCTGCACCTTCATGCTTTGCTTTCATTTCATCATTTCTCTTTCTTTTCCATATTCTACAAATCACTTTCATACTCCACTTTCATTATTTTTCTTCCACTCATCATTTCACTCTTCTTTTTCTTCCCTATTTAAACACCTTCTCCTCTCACTCTCAATCACACATTCCTTCATCCATTTCATCTCCTTGTCTCACCATTTCCTCTCCATTTTCCTTAGTCACAAATTCCTTCATCCATCTCATCTTCTTTGTCTCTCCATTTCCTTTCCATTTTTCTCTCCATTCTCTAGTTTTAAGTTTCTGCATTTTTAAGCAAAGAGAAGAAGAGAAGAAGAAGTCATGAAGCCTCCTAGCCGTCATCATCCACCTTGTGCCGTGATAGTGAAGTCTTGCTTTAAAGATTCAAGATCAACGTCTCAAGCTCTTCATCATCCACTCCCTTCATGGTGTAATTCTATCTTTTTCCTTGTAATTTCTTTTGGTTTTCTTTGTTTAGATTTGTAGAACTATGAATTCTAGTTAACAAATAATGTTAAGGGCAAAGTTGAAAGCCCGTTTATATGTTTTGAGATAAAGTTGTGATTTCTATATGTTGATTTTTACGTTGCTTATGTGAGTTTGTTTAATTAATTTTGCGTTATAGATAACTTTTGTATTTTAATCTTATGTGGTTCGAAACACTTAGGGTTTTGATATGAATGGTGCTAGATTTAAGAACATGATTCAACTTTTTGTGTTATGAACTTAAATCAAAAGTAGTAAAGGTTTTGGACAAAAATCGAATTCAATTGAAGAGGATTGCAATTAGGTGAACTTATTCATACTAAGTTGTACACTTGAGTTGATAGCCTTTCTATGTGTTTCATGCGTTGAACATGTCATGATTGACTAGCTTTCTAGGGCTTGATTACATGTTTGATAGGATTAGTCTATGTGCTTTCACTTAGATTAATTAGCATTGAAAAGTAAAATATGGGAAATCGTTTGCTTTCGAATGTTTCACATGATCAACTCCTTTCACATGACTTGGAAGAACAATGTAGGGTTAATTCGAATTCAATGATAAACTAGGGTTTAATCTTTATTTCTTATGTTTCATTCTTGTACATGTGTTTTTATATTTTCTTTATTTTATTTATTTTAATTTTCAATTCTATAATTCTTAAAACCCCCCTTTTATTTCGTTACTTGTATATATTTCTATTCTTTATTTTATTTTTGTAAATAATACTTTCTTATTTTAATTCTTTATTTGTTTATACAATTGTATATATTTATATTCTTTATTTTATTTTTGTAAATAATACTTTTCTTTATTTGTTTCACAATTACAGGTGTACCCTCAATCCCCGGAATAGAACGATCCCTACTTACTTATATTACTAACGACATTTCAGGGTTAAATTATGAGCTTGCTTTTGAGCGGCATCAATTTTTGGCGCCGTTGCCGGGGATTGAAAAATCACTTGCTAAATTGTGTCATTTATTGTATATATTTTTGTATATAAATTGTTTAAAACTTAGTTTAAATATTATTTATATTATTGAACACGAATTTTAATTGTAGGTTGTAAATTGAGAGGAATAGGTGAAGTCTCTTTTGTTAATATTGGCCTAAACCCCTTATTGGTACCTAGCTCAGGTCCCTTAAGGTTGAGGGCGGCCTTTATTAACACTTGTTGAACTGTCTTCACACTTATAACCTTTCTCATCTTAGTAAGAAAGCCTATGTGAAATGGTGTCTAGGAAGGGGACAACGTTTATGACGGGTTTTTGAATCCAGAAGTGCTTGCAAATGGGCATAAACCACAATGTGGGAGTAGCTCATGCCAAAATGGATTTTTCCTCTCGTGTTCGCCCTCCCTCACCTGGCCAATTCAGTAAGGTTGCCCAAATGATTTGAAAGGGAGTTTGTGTCTAGGCGACTATACTTGGGCCGCACGTCCACTTGATTTACCGCTTGGAATTTGATTCGATATCAATAATGTTTATAATAAAAGAAATACTTGTGAATACTCTATACGTGTAAATTATTTTGTTGTTTCACACTTTAAACTTGTAAAAATACTTTTCACGTTTTATACTCACTTGAGTATTTAACTTGTGTCTTATGTACAATATACTTGTTAATTATACTTGTAGTTTGTAATTAATAGTTATACTTTTTTTATTTTGTATTTCTTTGTTAATTATAGTTACTAACTTTATTTAATGTAGGTACCGTCTGGCTGCAAGACGTAAAATACAAGCGCTACTTGGGAGGCAACCCAATTCAGAATATAATCAGATTTGCTTTCTCTTTCCCTATTTCTTTTTATTTTCAATTTTTCTCTATTGTTTTTATTTTAGGATTTTTTTTCGTAAATGTCTTCTATCTATGCTTACTTATTTCATTGCATGCTTTTAATTGATTACATTGAAGATAATGCAATATTTAAGTGTGGGGGAAGAGATTTGTATTTTTGTCTTTCATTTTGAGTCCTATAAATATATTTGTCTTTTATTTTGAGTCCTATAAATATTTTTGTCTTTCATTTTGAGTCCTATATATATTTTTGTCTTTTATTTTTGAGTCCTATATAAGTATATATATAAATAATAATAATAATAATAATAATAATAATAATAATAATAATAATAAATAATTAAAAAAAAAAAAAACTGCATTCATTCAGTCTTATTAAATTCAGCTATTAACAAAAAAAAAAATTTATACACTATACTAAGCCATGTCTGCATCTCTGTAGGAGTTGAGGCTGAGCTCAAGGGAAATGTGAGAGCCACCGCCATAACCGCTACCTCCCTCAGAAGTAGTCTTCATGTTGCCAAAGATGTCCTCACCATGCATAGGGAATAGTGGAAGGGTTTCAATCTCCTGGTGATATTCTCCTCGTTGTTCCATGATCGATCCATCAACACCATAGTCGACACGTAACCCAAAATTTAGATCAATGGATCTGTCAGTACTAGTAGAACCAGTGGAACCAAAGTTCAGATCAATGGACCTACCATCATCAGTAGAACTAGTGGATCCAAAATTAAGATCGAGAGATCCACCAACCCGAACGTTCCGAAATTCCCTCAACTTCTACCTCTCACGAGCCTTGAGGTTCTGGAACCAAAAGAAGACGTTCTTGTTCTCGATCTGCCCATACGGTTTCAGATGGAGACAGATCCCTTGAATCTGCTCTGGAGTTGGGTTCTTAAGCGCCCTGTCGTAGTAAAGCTCCTGGAGGATTCTTAGTTGATCTGGTGTGGGAGTCCACCGGTTATTGGTCGGCCTGATAGGCGTGTTGGCACTACTCCCGGCTGCTTGGATGCTTCCTCCCTCCTCGGTTGGTTGTTGGGCTTGTAATTCCATTTGTTGCTGGGTTTGTAACTCCATTAGTTGCAGAGTTCGTGGTTCCATGTTGATGAAGAAAGGATTTGAGTTTCGAAAGAAAGGCTGAAAGGTTGAGAGAGAAAGGCTGGAACTCGGAAGACTTTTCTTTTGGAGTGAACAGTCGCTCCCTCAGAATGCACCTATTTATAGAACGAGTGAGCAGATCTCCACCGTTGGATGGACGATCTTTGAGATTAAATCTACGCGTTGGATTAAAGTCACCCGAAAACACGGAAAAGATGTTGGCGCGTGGAGGACACGTGGAGGAACCAAACGAATCTCGAGGAGCTGTGACAGACAAGCTACAGCCGAAAGCAGGTTTAATTGCCGTGAATCAAGGAAAAGAAAGGACGCGTTGGGGAATCAAACGAATCTCGAGGAGCCGTGACAGACAAGCTATAGCCGAAAGCATGCCATAAATCCAGGAAAAGAAAGGAATATTTACACGTGGGGAGCTTCTTGGGCCGTGAACTGCCATAACTCTTCTCCTTCCCGGAGAAGCTTTGTTAAAACCGTGTGCCTGTTGAGATTTCTACCCTATTTTGTGCTTTACATATACATCTTTTTTTGTCTCCTCCAGATTTTACTAAGGTTTGTCTAAGCGTGCAGTTTCAAATTCCTTCTACTTCCTCATGGCTCGAACCAAGGTTACCCCTCGCAGGGGCGTCAATCAACGCCGTGTTCTCTCTTTGGAAGAAGAAGGTCGTCAAGCGGCCACTAGAGCTGGGCTTACTCGTCCATGGGACCATCGTCCTATCCGTGAGCGTACCCGCAGTCCCCCTCCTCTACCTCGTCGCTCTCCCAGACTGCATCCCGGAGAGTCTTCTTCCTCACCAGCTGCTCGTGCTCCTCGCCCTATGGCCACCCTGGAAAGCTTGTCGGATTCGATTGATGATTTGCGCTTCTCTCTCCACGATGGTATTATGGTGACAGATTGGAGAGTCAATTGCATGATCGATTACATCTCTGAGATGAACTGCTTTTTGATCCGCTGTCACACTGCAATAAACAAGCTTGCTCAGGAAGTCAATAACTTGCAGAGTTATCCTCCTGGGTTTCCTCGCAAGGACACTACTGCATCACACCATGAAAAATCTCCTCCGGAGGCTGAAACCATCAAAAGGGCTGCCACTCGCCCACATACCGCTCCTCTAAAGGAGTAAATGGAGGTACAAGTCTAGGCTGAAAGACTTTAAACATTAAGCGCTGCATGGGAGGCAACCCATTTCAACCGTATCTCTGGAGGAGCCATCAAACGCAGATTTGCTTTCTTGAACTCTTCCTTCTATTTTATTTTCATGAATTTTAAGTTGTTTTAGGTTTCGTTGTGTTAACTTTCTCTTCTATGCTTGATTTATGCTTTGCATGCTTTATATTTGTTATACATTGAGGACAATGCATGAATTAAGTATGGGGGACGGATTATTGCTTTATTGTGTTTTTAGTAGTTAGTAAAAAAAAAAATGTTTATAACAAAAGAAAATGTTGTGATACACTAAGGTATATTGGATTAAACATAGTCTTGAAAAAGGGTAGCTGTTTCAGTCCCATTGCACATCGAGACTCCCTGTTCCCGTACCGAAGTGTTGAAATTAAATTAAATTGTAAAAAAAAAAAAAAAATGTTGGTGTTAGAGTGTTTTTGTGTGTTTGAGTCTTAGGATGCTCCTAACGTCTAGGATGAACATGTCTCCGAATTCATGGCTGAAGGTTTTCACAATCGAAAAAGGACTTAATTGAATTCTGTGGTTAATCGACATTGTGATGCTTGTATGAAGATTTGAGATAGGATTGTAACTTGGTTCATTAAGCATGCTAGGATTAAGTCTGATTCATTTGACCCAAGTGAGCTGTTGAGCTAAAATACTTTCTTTTTGAGTGCTTACTGATAATTTCAGAATTTCATGGCTGTATTTGCAAAACCTCATCTTTCTTTGAAAATCCAATGATCATGTGCCATAGATTTTAATGGACTAGAGAGTACTAGAACTCGGCTGTTGTGACTGTCAAAACTTGTATGCCATAATATGCACTGATCCTGGATAGGATAGAAGGCATTAGGGTAACCACCATAGCCAAACAAGCATGTGTCCCTAATTGTGCCCGTCGTGGGACTCCTTAGAATGAACCCCTTTGAGCCTACGTTGAAAACCTTTGTTTCATCACCCTCACTACCCTACCATGAGCTTAGTACAGGATATCTCTACCCTTGTCTTAAGGACTTAGTAGAGCATGACATAGTATGTAGGGGTGACGATGAAAGACAAGTGTGGGGTGGGGAAAATCCAAGAAAAAAAAGAAGAAAAAAAAATTGCCTTGAAAAAAACAAAAAAAAAAAGAAAGAAAAGCGGCAAAAGAGAAGAAAAATTGAAAAGAAAACTCTTGGGAAATTGTTGAAGTGTGGTTTTGGACTTTCAAATTTGTAGAAGGCTAAAAGTTGAAAATTATGCCTTTGTCCATTCCCATGTTGGGGTCTACAAAAATGATGACATAAGGTGGTCCTTATATGCTCTGCTAGATCCTTAGGATTTTTTGTATCCTTAATCTTCATTTCGAAAACCCTAGCTTAGCCCCATTACAACCTGTTTTAAGTGCTAACTTGATCCTTGAGATGGGCAATCTTTGGTTAGTGGAGTCAGTTACGCAGTCGAGTTTATGGTTTAGGTCCATTTGTGCACTTAGTCATTTCATGAGGTCTTTAAAAATTCTTCACAAAATGTGTTTATTGATGAAATATGCAAGCTGTTTGTTGCCTTACAATTTGTTCTCTTGCATATACTTGAGTGTGAAGCTTTTAAGCATAGCCATTTCTGAGAGAAAAATCGAGAGTATGCCCTATGAGTTTGGATTGGACTTGTTCGAAACATGCTATCATTCACTGTATAACTTAAGTTCTCCATATCTTGCTTAGTCATATGAATGTCACAGGTTTATTAACCATGGAATTATCTTTGTGATTTTGATTAAGTGTTTAACGTGAAAGCCATGAGTTTGGAGTCTTTGAGACAACAGTTAGGAGCAATAGAGTCATTTACTTGCTTTTTGTCAAGTCTTTGTTCTGTTTTGGATTTTTTTTTGTTTTGTTTTGCTAAGGGACTAGCAAAAGCTAAGTGTGGAGGAATTTGATAGAAGCATTTTAATGTGATATTTTAATAGTTAATTCCTCACATTTTGCTTAGTTAATTCCTTAACTGAATCGATTTTTAATTCAATTTCTATTTTTAGGTACATTGGAGTAGATGAAGGTGAAATGAGCGTTAGGTCCATAATTACCTGGAAATGATGGAGAAAAATGGAAATGTACTAAAAGATCAATTTTACACATATTCCTACTCCGGCTAGGAGAAACCAAGCCAAGCAAAGAAGAAGGAGCGGCCGCCTGACCAAATGAACTTCAAATGAGCTGAAACCTTCCAGATCTATTCTAGACACCAAAATGATCATTTCTTATGAAGAGTGCCAGAGCAAAATATGAGTGGAAGGCCTTCAAACAATCAGCCCAATTTTCTACAGAAGCAAAACCGAAAAACTGGACCTGTAAGAGGTCCAGCAGCATTTCCGACCCAACCACATGGATTGAAGCTCTGAAAATTTTTCAGGATGATCTACACTCATAGTGGAACATTTCATATGAAGAAGTCGAAGGCATATAATGAAGTCTTGTTGGAGAAATAATTGAAGGAATAAAGGGGCAGAAACTGACCTGAAAACAGCTCAACACCACATATTCATGTTTCCCACCCACATGAAGAAAGCTAGATGCTTTTCTCTTTTTCCTTGGATATATTTTTTCTACAATCTCTTTAATAGATCATCATCACTTCCATGTTGCTGCACCTTCATGCTTTGCTTTCATTTCATCATTTCTCTTTCTTTTCCATATTCTACAAATCACTTTCATACTCCACTTTCATTATTTTTCTTCCACTCATCATTTCACTCTTCTTTTCTTCCCTATTTAAACACCTTCTCCTCTCACTCTCAATCACACATTCCTTCATCCATTTCATCTCCTTGTCTCACCATTTCCTCTCCATTTTCCTTAGTCACAAATTCCTTCATCCATCTCATCTTCTTTGTCTCTCCATTTCCTTTCCATTTTTCTCTCCATTCTCTAGTTTTAAGTTTCTGCATTTTTAAGCAAAGAGAAGAAGAGAAGAAGAAGTCATGAAGCCTCCTAGCCGTCATCATCCACCTTGTGCCGTGATAGTGAAGCCTTGCTTTAAAGATTCAAGATCAACGTCTCAAGCTCTTCATCATCCACTCCCTTCATGGTGTAATTCTATCTTTTTCCTTGTAATTTCTTTTGGTTTTCTTTGTTTAGATTTGTAGAACTATGAATTCTAGTTAACAAATAATGTTAAGGGCAAAGTTGAAAGCCTGTTTATATGTTTTGAGATAAAGTTGTGATTTCTATATGTTGATTTTTACGTTGCTTATGTGAGTTTGTTTAATTAAATTTGCGTTATAGATAACTTTTGTATTTTAATCTTATGTGGTTCGAAACACTTAGGGTTTTGATATGAATGGTGCTAGATTTAAGAACATGATTCAACTTTTTGTGTTGTGAACTTAAATCAAAAGTAGTAAAGGTTTTGGACAAAAATCGAATTCAATTGAAGAGGATTGCAATTAGGTGAACTTATTCATACTAAGTTGTACACTTGAGTTGATAGCCTTTCTATGTGTTTCATGCGTTGAACATGTCATGATTGACTAGCTTTCTAGGGCTTGATTACATGTTTGATAGGATTAGTCTATGTGCTTTCACTTAGATTAATTAGCATTGAAAAGTAAAATATGGGAAATCGTTTGCTTTCGAATGTTTCACATGATCAACTCCTTTCACATGACTTGGAAGAACAATGTAGGGTTAATTCGAATTCAATGATAAACTAGGGTTTAATCTTTGTTTCTTATGTTTCATTCTTGTACATGTGTTTTTATATTTTCTTTATTTTATTTATTTTATTTTATTTATTTATAGGTTCCGCTAGAGAGCGTAGGAGACCCATAGGTTTAATGGATTATCGCCCTAAGAAGAGAGCGGATTTGGTACAACTTGATCCATTGATCATTGATACTCAAAATCCGTCTCATGAGAATATTCTGGATTGTGGTTATGTCTAAGAGACATTGTTGGGGGACGCCTCAATGTTATAACCAATTCCTGAGAATATAGAGATCTCTACAAACTACACTAGTGTACATGAGGATGTGGAATTATTGAGACCAATGACATCAAACCTTACTCCGTTGAAGAATGCCAACGTAGAGAAAATTGGCCTAAATGGAAAGATGCAATCCATGTTGAATTGGATTCACTAACGAAGACGAAGGATTTTGGCTCTGGGATGCCAACACCTCCTAACATAAAACCTATTGACATTAATAGGTCTTCGTTAGATAGCATGATGAGAAAAATAGATGATAATCTCGCCTTATGGAGCAAGGCTTCTCATAAAACACCCTGGAATCAACTATGAGAAGACATATTCTCACGTAATGGATGTCATTGCACTCTACTACCTTGTCAGTTTGGTAGTTTTCCAAATAACTGAACATGCAGCTTACAAATGTGGTCACTACGTATCTCTTTGGGGATCTGGATACTGAATATAATGAAGGTTCTTATGGATTTCATTTACCCAAATCAAGTGGCTCTTGACCACAGAGCGTGTTTGCAATGAGGGTGAAACGCTCACTAAAGTGACTACTTGATGGGAAGGGATATGATGAACTATGCCTTTGCGTTTTCATGACAAGTTCTGGATTTGCAATTGTCACGGTTTATGTTGATAAACATAATTGGAACCCTTGAGAGTTAAGGGAAACCGTTGAACACCTGATATCCGAGTTTGAGATGAAGGACCGTGGGAGAACATGTCTAGATTTAGAACTTGTATGCCGTGTCAATAAATGCTTTGGATTTTGATAAAGTCAAAGATGCACTCCTATGGTCGTCCGTAGTCTTAACCCTAAGAGGGATACATGTCGTCCCAAGGATGATGACGAAGATGTGTTAATTGGCAGAAGTGTCTTACCTAAGTGCAATAGGCGCATTATTGTACTTAACACAATACAAGACCGGACACCTCATTTGTTATGAACTTATTGGCTAGATGTTGCCCTGCACCAACGCAACACCATTGGACTGGTATAAAGACAATCTTTCGTTACTTAAAATGTATGATAGATATGAGCTTGTTCTATCCCTACAGAGAGAAAAGAATGACGGAAGAATGAGAGCAGATCTCATTAGCCCAAGTGGCACCGTCCAAGACGCCGTGAAGGCAAAGCCGCCGGCCACCCATCCTCATCCGACCCTTACATTGAAACGATGATGTTTTGATGGATTTTGCTGATGTAGGGTATCTCTCTGACCCTCACAAATGTCATACCCAGACCGATTATGTCTTTACCATGGGAAGCACCGTGATATCTTGGTGGCCTACAAAGAAGACCCTTGTTGCTACTTTCTCAAATCATCCAGAGATTATTGCTCTAGATGAAGCTGTGCGTGAATGCATATGGCTAAGGTCTGTAATTAGACATATATATTCAAGAAACTTGTGGTTTGAAGTCTACCACAGATGTGTCACGCCACTGTTTTTAAACATAAATAAAAATCAATATATAAACTCATAATTATACATGCGTGATCGCTCAGCCATCAATACAAAATACTTGGAAACTTTTTCCCTTTAAACTACATACATATTGATGTCCTAGACCTACTATGTCAATATTGACCTGCTCCACAGAATCATATATTACATAGGCTTACGAATTAAATTGTCAACAACAAGATAAAACGTAAATGCTCCTCAGAGTCTACTATAACAGAAGTCCTTATCAATAGTAAGGTCACAGAAATAGCTTCCTACCATAAAGCTGCAAATGCGCTACCTCAGCTTCAACCACAATTATCCTAACCTGCAGGATTAACTCCTACACAGTTTGAATAGTGTATCGGGTTGCCACACAACAAACCCGGCAAGCTTTTGCAAGCCCATATGAGTAACTCAAAACAATTAACACAACTCACACCAGAAATAAGGAAAACAACTCATGCTTTGATTCCTTAAAACATGAAATAAAGGAGAGTAACTCACACTTTAATTTCCTATCAAATCGAAATAAAAGAAAGCAACTTGCACCTTGGTTCCTTTTAAAAACGAAACATAGAAAACAACTCACTCCTTGGTTTCTATCAATTGTACCAAAATCGTACCATAGAAAACAACCCACACTTGAATTCTATCAATATAACATAGAAAATAACTCACTCCTTGATTTCTATCAATTTTACCGAAATCGTACCACAGAAAACAACCCACACTTGAATTCTATCAATATAACATAGAAAGCAACTCACTCCTTGATTTCTATCAATTGTACCAAAATCGTACCATAGAAAACAACGCATACTTGAATTCTATCAATTCGTTAATAAGGAAACAACTTGCACCTTGTCCCCCTAAAAACTGTTAATAAGGAAGCAACTGACACTTGTTCCCTAAAAACATGTAATGTCATGAGTTATCAATAACCAGTTCCCGTTTCCTAATGAATTACCTATATGGCAGACAGATTAGAGCTCTAACTGAAACGTAACCACTCGTCCGGCCAAAGACGTGATTACTTGGTATTCTGCCCAAGGTCATAGACCTTCGTTCCTTGAGCCGCACAGTCCCTTGGAGCAAAACATTAAAGGAGTCGCACTGGACCCAAAATGTTACACAAATTTCAACGCTTTTGAAAACAATCGAAATCAACATTTTCATAATCATTGTTTTCCGAAAAGCCATAACACAAAACAATAAAAGAGCATCAATCCATGCATATTGTTTTCGTACACAAATTTCAACACTTTTCCCAAATCTCAATGCTTTTTAAAACAAATCAAATCAACAATTCCATAATAATTTGTTTTCCAAAAAGCCACAACCCAAAACATATATATTTCACATAAATATAAATATATATATATATATATACGTAGTCATCCACTCATGAATGCCTACTAATACCAACTATAGTTTGCAGTTACTAAATAACTCTAAAAAATAAAGGTATTCCGTTCAGTAATGAACCTTGTGAGATTACTCACCTCGAAACTCCCGCTGCATCTTCTGTACAGAACCGAACTAACATTCACACCAGCAACTCGTCCAACAATACTTCGCCAAGTACCTAAGGAAAGTACAGCCTAGATTCAGTCACTGAAACACACGGAATAACGTTCGAAACCCAAAATCGAACCAAAATTTCCAAAGTGACGCCAAATGAGGCAAAAGCACATCCGAGACCGCCCAATGTCTCCAGAATACCTCTACGATCGATATGTCAAAATCACAAGTCGATCGGACGCTCAAATCCTCATGGATCGAATCATCAAACATTCGGAAACCGAAAAAATCACAATATATTCATACGATCTCCCAAAATTGCGTATTATGTATCGAAACGCTCGTATCGACGAGTAGATGATATATAAAACCAGAAACTATACATTATATGGTCGGAAGGCCACCACAGTCGGTAGTGCAACCACCACAACCACCACTAGCCAAAACTCAAAACCACAACAATCAAGCCATCCAGAAATGCTCATCACGAAGAGTAGAGCAACTTTAATACCTGGAGCTAAGTCTGGTTCGCCGAGATCATCCTAGATCAAGCTTACAAGATCGACCAATCACTGCCATCTGATCATGCTCCAGATTCACTGAGCACAGTTGATCTTCAACCCTTGATCCTCCACTCCACACACAAAATCGTCCCTCAAGGTGGGTATGAGGATGATCAAGAGGAAGAGGAGATTCCAAAACCACGAAGGATTGGCCGATACGTCGCCGGAAAAGTGAACTTTCGACCGGGTCCCGATCGCGTCGACTGTAGTTGCTCATATCTCCACTATTCGGTGAACCACCGTGAAAACCAACACCACAGAGCAAAGCACGAGGCTGGTCTGAGTCGTTTTCGGCTTGTCCAGTCACCGGAGGTGGCCGGAAGTGAGAGAACCAGTCGGGTCAGGTCACCGGGTTTGGGTCGGGTCATGCGGAGGCTGACGAGAGAGAAGAAAGGAGAGTTTCCGAAAAAGGAAATGGGATTTTATGAAAATATTTTCGGAAATTCCTTATTTATACCAAAATGAAAACTTCTTCCAATGGCCATAACTTCTTCATACAAACTCTGATTTTCACGTTCCACATGTCCACGAACTCGTATCGACGCGCTCTACAACTTTTGTGAAGGAAGTTTTCAGAGAATCTCAATGTATCAAAAGTCAACCCTTGCGCCACCCCTAAAGTCATATTTTCCGAATAAAAATTCATCCGAAACACTTCCGCTCCATCCACGAGCCACAAAACCGTCCAATAACCACAATTTAAATTCCGGAAAATCCTCTGAAAATAAATACGAATTTCTGGGGCATCACAAGATGAACCTATATGCATTTATGAATTGTGCAAATGAAATTAGGTTTCATCAAGGGCAACAACACCAAGCATATATCGCATAAGTTCTTTTACAATCAACAACAACATTAATCACTTCTAAAGATTGAAGTGAATCAAATCTGATCAGAGGATAACGTAGCGGACTTATTTGCTAAGTCATTACCTAAATCCACATTCGAGAAACATGTGAAGAGCATCGGATTGAGAAAGTTATCCGAACTCCTGTGATTGTAGCAGTCAGGGGAGATATTGACATCAGGGGGAGGCATGATGTCTACATATTTGATCTTGAAGAGTGAAGGATGTGTTGTGCTCTTTTTGTCCTTCGACCAGAGTTATTTTTATCCCACATGGTTTTTGTTACCTGGTAAGGTTTTTAGTGAGGCAACGATCAAAGCGTCATCATTAAGTTTGAGCGGCACAAGGGGGAGTGTTAAAGGAAGTCGACATCATGTGTGCCTCTTCAAACTAGGGTTTAGTCTTAGAGTTGTAATAGGAGAAGATTCTAGATTTTCTAATGTTCGGATTCTATTACCTTTTGTGTACTCTGTAAATCCCTATATATAAGGCTCCTATTATCAATAATACTAACACAATTCTCCCATCAATTCTCTCTGGAAATCATATTTACTTAAACAACAAAAACATTTTTCCAACATTTATTGGCCCCCCAATAAAAGTTTTGAATTAATGTAATCTCCTCATCTTTTTCTTTAGTCAAAGTTTTATTTGTCTAATTTTAGAAAGATTAATTCTCATTCCAACCACCTAAAGTTTTTTTTTTGGGGGGGGGAATTAATAAACCTCTCCTGCAACCTATGATATCTCCGACGACCTCTTTGCTGGGACCTCCGATGAGGTTTTGTAAACTTGTATTGCCTCCCAATAAAGGTTTAATGGGGGAATAAACCTCTCTGATAATCTATGAGCACAACACAAACCACATACTAGGACACCCAATTTTTTTTTTAAGGACGTCCTTTTCCTTTGAGTGTCATGAAACCCATTAGATGACGTTGGGCCCAAAATAGCTGAAACTTTTAAAGAGATAAGACGTACACTTTCTAGTTTCTACTCTTCAGAAACAGAGTATCTCTCTCTCTCTGAACTCGCAGCAAGCACAACATTAACCCACCGGACGATACAACGGTGACTCTGAGCTCTAGCTTCAGAGGGTTAACGTCGTCTACTACAACGAAGCCAGCGGCGGGAGGGGTGTTCCACGCACCGTCCTCATGGATTTGGAGCCTGGGACTGTGGACATAGTCAGATCTGGACAGATCTTCCATCCCGATAACTTTGTCTTCAGTCAATCTGGTGCTAGAAATAACTGGGCGAAAGGTCACTACACCGAGGGGGCTGATTTGATCGATTCAGTTCTCGATGTGATGCTAATAGAGGTGGAGAACTGTGACTGCTTGCAAGGTATGAATCTAGTCTAACTAAACCCTAATTTTTCTTGGTTTACATGTAAAGCAAGTTGTGTTATATGGATTTGGTATATTAGAGAGTTTTGGTTAATACAGATTGACGATTCAAGGGCTTGGTTGTTTGTTGTAGGGTTCCAGGTATGCCATTCTTGGGTTGTGGTGCTAGATCTGGAATGGGAACACTTATGATTTCCAAAATTAGGGAGGATTACCCAGATCGGATGATGGTGACTTTCTCTATGTTCCCATCTCTCAAGGTCTCAGATACTCTGAAGTTCTGCAAATCAATATTTGATATACACTGGTACGTTTCTGCGTGCTTTCTTGGGTTTGTGTGAATATTCGATATAGCATTGAGGGCTTAAATTGAACAAGCTCAGAGCCAGAGTTCGGAGACGGAAGCAAAACCGGTGAGTAGTTTATGTCTTTTAGGCAGTGTTTGGTTTGTTGCGAAAATTTTGAAAATTTTGAAAATTTTGAAAATTTTGAAAATTTTGACACACAATTCAAGCAAATTCAAAGTAGATTGTCTCATGAATCAAACATTGTGATATATTTTATGTTGTGTGTGTGATTTTTTTTTTGATTTGGTCAAAGCTCTAAACTTGTTCAGCAAGAGTATAAGTCTGACCTTTTCTTTATCAAATTGGGATGAGAAACTTGTAATTGTTTGAAATTTGGTTGTTGTGAAAAATGTGTGATGGAATCTTGCATGTTTTGGAGTTGAATAATGTTTTGATTCAAAGGAATCATAGAGTAGCTGTTTTGCTGGTAAATTTTTGTGTTCATCTTTTGTCTGTGTATATACGGTGTAACTTCTTTTTCAGTCTTTTTCCCATTGACCCTTTTTGTTTTGACTCTTTTGTTAAGAGAGTAAATTAAACTGTGTAGTTGATAATGTGACTAACTGTTTTTTCTTCATAGGGTTGAGTTTTAACTTCTTGGTTACTACCACTGGCTTTACTTGCACCAGATGTGCTATACGAAACTAACTAAGTGAGTAAGTTGTTGGTTTTCTGTTGCGAGATTGTTTCTGTTTCATTGGTCTTTTTATTAATTAGTTGCAGTCTGATTCCATCATGCTACTAAAATTTGATGCGAAAAGCATAATGTTTCATGTTAACCCGTCTTTTTATTATTTCAGTGACTTGTTTCCATACTTAAAATACTAGCTGCTGAAACTTGTTAGATATTCTACGTACTAATATTAGGCTTCAGACTCAGGTTTGTTTTACTGTATAATCTTGAGTATCCTTATAATTTAAAGTTTTAGTGCTCATTTTTCAATCTATAACCTAACTTCATTCTTTACAGGATATGTTGTTTAGCTCAAAAAATTATTGTGGATAGTATTTGTAATATCCTATACGCTGGAAGTAAGAAACCATCTTGATACGCTAATGTTTCTGAACAAGATAGTCTATAATATTCGAGACCAAGTAAAGGTAGCTTTCATTAATATACATCTTTATTTATTCTTTTAAGTTTACTTTGCATATTTTGATATGCTTTTCTGTACTTTATTTAATCTTTTTTTTTTTTACTGGGCAGATCACATGCTTAACTTAAGTTGCTAGTAGCGGCTGGCATGTTTAAATGTTAAAGTTTATAACAAGTAAAGTTGAGAATGTTTGTATTTTGATTATGGCTTATTGGTTTACTCTACAAGTACTAAGTCATCAAGTCTGGTTACCTCTGAGCCTTGAGACTTGATGGGATAAATTGTTAATCTCAAGTTCAATTTTATCTGATCCCTTCCTATTACTTATGTTCAACTATTGACTTATGCAGGGCAGAGTTATACTGGTAGTTGCTTCAAATATAGTTATTTGTTCAGATTCATGGCTCGTGGTTAGTATCACTTGTTCATAATGAGTTTATGTTTTTGTCATTTATGGTGCCATGCCCTCTAGTTAGTACTTTCTAACTTTTGCTTGTCATTTATCAGATGGTGACTGAAGATATATATTGAAGATGAAGCCAAGTATGTATGTCTATTGTCATCTAGAATTAGATAAGATTAGTATGTACGTTTAACTAGGAATTAGTTACTAGAAGTGCTTGTAGTCATGTATATTGTAACGAGTAATAGATACAATGACGTTCTGGGATTGTAAAGATTGTTTGTATGTAAATGTCTTCTTTTTGTTTCAAGGACATTTTTTTGTGTGTTCTATATTAGATATAAGGACCTTTTTTTAGTGTCCTAATATACATTAGATGACCCTTTTATCGGATTTAAGGACACTAAAAAGTGTCCTAATATACATTAAAGGACACACTTCTAATGTCCTTAAAGACATTAGAGAATGCTTTTTAAGTGTCCATAAAGACATTAGATGACGTTTTTTTTTTAGATTAGAAGACGTTTTTCTGGCGTCCTTATAAACATTAGAGGACATTTTTTTAACGTCCTTTTAAGTGACTTACAATGACTCCTTGATAGATGACGTTTTTTTTGCGTGTCATCTAAAGTTTTTAATGACGTTTTTAGAACGTCCTAAAATGCTTTTTTGGTAGTAGTGGAGATATCTGACAACCTCTTTAGAGACCTTTTGTAAGGTTTTTAAAGAAGTCTGGCGGCCGGCGATAGGTGACGGAACTCCAGCGGCTAGATTCTGTCAAACAGTGACGGGATTCCGACTAAGTCTCCTATGGCTTCTTTCTCTTCCATTCTCTCTCTCTCTCTCTTTATGAAACAAAAGGGTGAGGGCAAAATAGTCTCAAAAATAAAAAAAAATAAAAAATTTAATTAGGTATTAGGGAAGATCTTAATAAAGTCTCTATGGGTAAGTGTGAAAAAAAAAAGTGAGTGGGAAGTCCCTAGAATTAAAGTAAATGATCAAAAATCCAATTTTTTAATTTAATTATCATTTCTTATTCTCAGTATTGTCAAACCCTATAATTTTTCTTAGAAGCGAAAATTTTACTAACTGTAATGAATGGGCCAATGTGATAATTTTTAGACGTGCTGTACCAAATTAATGAATGGACTTTATTTAGTATATCATCCGTACAATTTTCTCATCTTAAAAAGTAGGGGTGGGATCGGCTCGGATCGGCTCGGTAAATAAGCCATCCCGAAGCAGAGACCGATTATTTCAGTTAGTTCGGTCCGGCTCGGCACTCATCAATAGCAGTCTCAAAACCGAACCATACCGAAACCGATCGGTTCGGTACCAATTCGGTACCATTCGGTACACCAGTTCTCTTTTAAAAAATCTGTCAAGTTTCACAATAATGCAAATCATACTGCAGATTTTTCCTGCATAAGTAATATAAGCACAACTGACCCTTACCATAACGTCCTAAACTAAAGACAGAGGCTTCTAAACTCATAAAGTCATAACTCATAACTCATAAAGACATAAACAAATAAACTGAAAATAAAGGCTGCAAACTCACAAACATACAAAGTTTACAAACTCACATACTGATATATAAATTGGAAACTGATGGCTGCTAAACTCACAAACATAAACTGCTAATCAAAGGCTGCTAAACTCATCACAAAGCAAAAAGCACACAAAGGCATGAAGCCATGAAGTCACAAACTGAAATTTGAAAACAAAAATAAACTCATAGATAGAACTATAGAAGCATTGCACAAACTCACAAAGGTTGAAACCAACAAACCATAAAGTCATAAATTGAAGAATGAAAACTGAAAATGAGACTCAGCAGTCAGCACAGTTCATGAAATGATAAAAATTAAAAATAAGCAACAACCAACAATGAGTAAAGTTCAACTTGTTTCTGAGTCATCAGAACCAGAATTTTCAGATTCATCTTCAACTTCGACAACTTCATCACTTGCATTAGTTGCATCCTTTCCCTTTGGTTTTGGAGGAGGACATGAGTTTACACTTGAAGATGCTGAGGTTATATGATCTACACACCAAACACAATGATTTGCTAAATATTAGAACTTGAAAAATAGAAAAATGTAATGGTAAACTAAACTGATCAAAAATCATAATACTTTACCTTTCTCACATTTCTTGTAGAATTCTGTTTCTTTGATGCTTGGAGCATCCTCTATGTAGCTAATATCATTCCCCCTCAACCAACTTTGCAAACATATCAAAGCTTCCACAGATTTTGGAGTTAATGAACTCCTAAAGTTGTCGATTACTCTCCCTCCAGTGCTAAAAGCAGCCTCAGATGCAACTGTGGATACTTGAACAGCCATTACATCTTTGGCTATTGCTGCAAGAACAGGATACTTAGGTCCATTCAGCTTCCACCATAACAAAATTGGAAAATCTGATTCTCCATCATTTGTATACTCAAGAGGGTCCAGCAGATACTTGTCCACTTCATGTGCAACCACTTGCTCATCAAGTTCTGAAACAACTTTTCTCCAATCACTCAAGATTGATGCTCTTCCTCTATTACCGGTGCTTGTTACTGTGCTTTGTGAACTTGAAGATAAAACCTCCCTTTTCTTTGCAGGGGCATCCTTTGGTGCATAAGCTTCATACAATGACATCAACACATCCCTTATCTCCTTGCCTTTTGCTTCCACAATGTCATTATCATACCCCTCTTTTTTCAACAATTGAGTGATATTAAGTAGCTTGAATCTCGGATCAAGCACAAGCCCCATAAACACCAAAGGATTTAGATCCTTGAAGCTACCATAATATTTGAGAAATTTGGAACTCATGTGTCCTGCCATATCAGTCAACACTTTCTCAGTTTCACTCCCTGTCTGCATTTCAGGTGCAATAAACAGCTTGTTGATCTCAGTTTCCATGGACAACACATCATGGAAAGTAGTATGGATTGTCGGATGATTACTTGCACTGACCCTCAAAGTAATTTCATAAAAAACCCTCAGAAAATGCACAAACACCTCTGCGTTATCCCATTCTTCATCTGTCGGTGGCCCAACTCTATTTCTATTGCCTTTTACTGGAACCACATTCCCTTCCTCATCATACTCTTCCTCAGGCTCCTTGAAATATGCAGCAAGCCACTATCATCATCCTCTAGCATCCTTCCAAAGGCTTTTTTGAACTTCAAGGCAGCTTCCAACATTAAGAGTGTTGAATTCCACCTTGTGGGAACATCCATAACCACCAAGCCTTTGCAAGGGACTTGTTCCTTTGCTACACATGCCTTAAAACTATCTAGCCTTGATGTCGAAGACCTAACAAACTTTACAGCATTTCTAATGGCTAGCACTGCCCTATTCAGCCTCTTCAACCCACTTCCAACAATCAAGTTACAAATATGAGCAGTACACCTAACATGCATGAACTTTCCCTCTAAGATTGATTCTGAGTTTTCCCTTTTGTTAAGTTTGGACCTAACAAACTCAAGAGCACACTTATTAGCAGCTGCATTATCCATTGTGATGGTTAAAACCTTGTTTATCCCCCACTGAATCAAACAAGACTCAATCAATTTCCCTATTGAATTCCCACTATGGTTATGGATAGTGTAGAAATTGATAATCCTCTTATGCATAACCCACTCATCATCTATAAAGTGTGATGTTAGCACCATGTAATTGAAATTCTGAACACTTGTCCAAGTGTCAGTAGTTAGGCAGACTCTATGATGTGCCAAATCAGATTTCAATTTCTTTTTCGTCTTATCATACAACTTCAAAAAGTCTTTCACCAAAGTTTTCCTACAGGGGACCCTAAACAGAGGCTGCATAACATAACAAAACTTCCTAAACCCTTGCTTTTCAACAAAGCTAAAAGGAAGCTCATCAACTACAACCATTTCGACACAAGCTTGCATCACTTCATGAGGATTATATGCTACAGCCTTAAGTGAATTACCCTTACTTTTATCACCAACAAGCAGTTTTTGATTCTTATCGACAACCCTCCTTCCTGGATAATACTTGCATGGGTTGTTTATGTGCCTAATCATACCCTGAGTCCCATTTTTGTAAGAATCACAAGCATAGTCTCCTACTGCTCCCTTAGGACAATATATACACTTAGCCCTCCTAAACTCTTGTATAATATCTTCTTTACCCTTAACTTTAATCACTTTCGTATCAGTGTATTCCTCAAAGTGCTCCCAAACCCAACTACGTTTCCTATCAGCTCGAGGATTGTCATGTACCTTTTCAAAAGAACCTGGAGTTGTTGCCCTTGCTGCTGATTCAGTGACATCTTCTTCAGCTACTGAGGGAGAGGTCCCACTGCTCGAAACAACCAAGCTGGACTGAGGGAGAGGTAACACTGCTCGGTCTGTTGACTCTGCTCCTTCTTTGCCTACTTCACCCCTCTTCTTACTTCTTCTAAACTGGAACATAAAAAAAAAAATTAACAATAGTAACTAAAGAATGAAGATTGAACACAATTCATGTAATCAAACATAAATAAACTGATGCATTGTTAATCAGATAATCATTATAGCACATAAACTGATAATCATAATCAATTAATCATTCTATGCAGAAATTGATAAACTGATAAACAAGTAAAACAACAGTTCAGCACATCATAATGTACTAAGATACATTATAATCTAATAATCATAATATCTAGTTCTTATCATACGTCAATAAGCCAAAGTACTGAAGTGGCAATTACCCAAATCAATCTCAAGTTCTCAACCAGTCAACCATCATGCATGACCCAATATTCAACAGTCAACAACTCAACAAGGCAACAAACATCTAGATCTAGCTTTCCCATTTGAAATTCATATTAATCAAAACCCAATACTCAGACTTACTCCTAGCTTTCCCATTGATAATCAAATGATCAAATCCGAGCCTTCAGTGAAAGCTACAGATGTAGCTTTCGGAGCTGGAGCTTCAACTTCTTGAGTTCTTGTCTTCGATTTGAATGGAATCGTGGTGCATCGATTGAAGGAGGTTTGACTTCTTGAGTTCTTGTCTTCGATTTGAATGGAATCGTGGAATCGTGGTGCATCGATTGAAGGAGGTTTGCGAATGAAGGCGGCTTGGTTAGGTTGAAATGTCGAAATGTCGAAATGTCAAAACTATCAAATGACTCGAGCTGCAGCCATCCATCGATTTGGAGCAAAGTAACGGGCCGGGTCGGTAACTTTACGGTATGAAAAAAGCCCAATCCGATCCCGACCCGAGCCCAATATATTCGGTACGGTTTCAGTTCGGCACTCCAAAAAAAAAAAATGAAACCGAGCCGATCGGTATCGGTACCGGTTCGGTCGGTATCGGCGTCGGTATTTCGGTCACAGATTCCCAGCCCTATTAAAAAGAGAAATGGAGCAGATCCTTTCGTGAGCTCATTTTTGTGCAGAGCTTCCTAAACCTTTTACCAGATGATGCCACGTGTATAAAACCAATATCAAATTGCTCCTATTACTTGAACTCAATTGTATAATTTTTCATCAAAACTCAAAATAGTGAAAATACAAGAGAGGCTCTCTTCCCTCCTGCTTGCCCCCGCCCCCTCCTTCTCGTCTTCATTCAGCCTTCATCAACAACCTCCCAACCCAGGTCATCGCCGGCCACCATCAACCACCCCAGCCAATCGTCACCTCGGCCAGCAATCACCCCAATCCAATTTTATCAATTGGGTATCAACAGATTGAACTCTTTCTCTCTTAAATTTCTGACATTGAAGACCCATTCAGGGCCCACTTCGAAACTCTTTCTCCGATCCCTCAGCAAGAACAAGCTGAGGTAAAGCAAGATTAACAATCCTATAGGTATACTCACCAAGAAATGGATCGCTAGCATTTTTCAAGAAATCAAGAAGTTGTTGAGGCCGGTTCTGAAATCCCATCCAATCTCCATCCCCGCTAACAATGTATCTCTGACAACAAATTTCCAGTCTCCAAAAGCTGTGCAACAGGATCTTCATTCTTCAAGTACTCTGGAAGAATTAGAATACCATACAGTGTTACTCATCTGGTCTAAAAATGACCAAAGTACCATTTTCGTTACTGTCAAGGCTCCATCTGAACCTGGAATTGGGTTTTCTCTGTTGGCGACCTATACAACTATATTTGAAAAATTGGTGCACCAAATTTCTGAATACCATGCTTTAGAGTTTCCGGTGGATGAGTCCTAATTCAAATCTTCCACCGGAAGAAACCAAGGTATTGAAGCGGGTAATGGATTGGATTGGAGATATAGTATCAACTGTAGTGCATAAAATGAACACTAAAAAATGGAAAAGAGAGATAAATAAGATGAAAGGAAGACCCTTCATCTGAGTTTTTCGGCTAAGAAATGGGAAGGAGGTGGAGACCAGTAGTTAGGACTTATCCAATCATACTTTGCAGCAGCAGATGAAGGAAAAAGAGAAGGGGAATGAAGAAGAACAAACGTAGGCCATTAGATTGAAGAGAGCCACATGGCATCATCTGCTTCAAAGCTTAGGAAACTCAAGTAGAGGAGATACATATAATGCAGGGAAATTCCAAAATTTGGCACCAAAATCAACATGGGCGCATGTAAAGCACCCATTCCCAATCTTCTCCTCACCTCTTCTTCTTCTTCTTCTTCTTCCTCAACCCAAAAAACCCTAATTCCCATTTCGAGAACCCCATTACTTACGAGGCGGTTGGTCCTACTGTCTCTCCCTCTAGCTAACTTTCTGCTTCCAAGTAACAGCAGTGCTGTTGATGCAATCGAGTCCACTTCTGCTGTCACAACCTTCAACCCAATCAGTGATGCGGAGAGAGACGCAAGTGCTGCCATTTCCCGCAGAATATCTGAAGCCTTGGACTTGTTGGAGAGAGGAAGGGACTTTCAGGCCCGCGGTGACTTTGACCAAGCTCTTCTCAGCTTTACTCAGGTTCCCACTTTCTCTCTGTTGCATCAATTTCAGTTTCAAGTGTTTGCATGCATGGGTATTAGACTATTGAGGAATTATCATGTTTATGTTAACGTTAATCTTGTTTAACTAACTTTGTAACTGATGGTTGTTTTGATATTTAACCTTTTTGAGAATCTAACATTTATGTACATATAGACGCTACGTAAACTAATCCTAATCCAAGTAGAATACTAGACTACCCTTTATGAAGTTATTTAGTTGCAGCCTAAATCTAAACCTTGAAGATGACAAGGCCAATGGGTGTTTTGAACTCGTTAGCAATCATTGCTTATGTTCGTGTGATAGGCAGTTAGTTGAGGGGTTGAAGGTGGGGGGAGAGGGGGTAGAAGTTTCTCACCTTCAATTTCCAGATGATACAATTTTCTTCGTTTCTGGAGATGAAACAAAATGGCAGAATTTGCTAGAAATTCTGGATTGCTTCAGTGCAGTGTCTGGGCTAAAAAATTAAAAATAAGAATGAGTTAATACAAAGGTTAGAAAACTGGAAAGTTTCGCCAACTTCCCAGGTTGCGTGGCCTTTGAAGTACTTAGGTCTAAGAGGTAGTCATAGAGCTGCAGACTTTTGGAATCCAGTCGTGGAAAAGGTTGAAAAACACTAGGATAGTTGGAAGAAAGCTTTTCTTTCGAGAGGGGAATGTTTGACATTAATTCAAGGCAGTTTTGGAGAGTTTTACCAGTGCATTACATGTCCTTGTGTTAAATCGTGGAAGTGGTTGCAAGAAGGATAGATGACCTCATGATGGAGCAGAGGGGGCAGGAGAGGGCATTTAATGAGATGGGAGGTAGTCTCTCAGCCCAAAGAATGAGGAGGTCCAGGAGTTGCTAGTGTGGCTGCTAGGAATATTGCATTGTTAGTCAGATGGCTATGGTGATTCCCAATTGAATAAAGTTCACCATGGCATAAAGTGACAAAAAGTAAATTTGTGATACAAGAAAATGGGTGGATGCGGATATGGCTGTAGATAGTTAAATAAAATCCCATGAAAGGATACTCTCAATGTTATGGGGGATTCTTAGAGTGCTGCACAGTGAAAGTTAGGAATGGAAGGAGGGTGAGGTTCTGGGAGGGCAAATGGAAGGTGAATATGGTCCTAAAAGATTAATTTTGTATTTCTTGTTAAGATACTTGCAATGAGTTGGAATTATGGGTTTAGAAGGAATTTGTCTGACCATGAGATGGAGCAATTGATTTCATTGTTATGGGCTGTGGAAGTTGGAATCTACAGCAGGCTTTTGTTGCAAATCCTATTTCAGGTTTCCATGTGACGATACTTGTATCCCAACATTTGAGCCAAGCAGCTTTGATTTGGAAACCCGAAGTTCCACCCCAAGTCAAAGATTTGGTGTTGGATTGCAGCCCCTGCTAAAATACTTGTGACTTGCTCCAAATAAAGAGGTTCTTGTTTATTTCCAAATTGGTGCATGTGCCAAAAGAAGAGTAGAAGTTCTGATCATGTTTTGATTCACTATGAAGTAGCTCAGAAGCTTTGGTAGTCTATTTAGTGAAGCTGAAATGACATGGAATCCTGTGGCAGGGTAGTACTCTCTGTTAAGCACAGCAACAAGGTGTTTTTTTTTTTTTTTTTGAGAAATGAAAAGAGAAAAAGCTTTGTGAAATTGCAGTATTCGAGTAAATTGGCTGGAGACGAAAAAGTGTATATTTGAGGATTATAAAGGCTTGGGGGCGTAAAAATTGTGGGAGAAGATAATTTATTGCTCATCTTTTTGGGCTTCTGTTTCTGTGCCTTTTAGGGGTGTAAGCATGTCTTCCATAATGTGGAATTGGAAGGAAGCCATTAGTTAGTCATCTTCTAAGTTTTCTGTTTTGTTTGCTTCTCTTGTAAATTTTTTCTCTTGTGTGGACTTCTGGTTCACAGTCTTTAAATTCTTTCGGTTTGTTTCAATACTGTTTCTTTCTCTTCCAAAAAGAAGGAAAAAAAAAAAGCAAAAAGAAAAAAAATTACAGTTTATGTATATTGTTTTCCACTACTTGCACTACATCTAGACCCAGAAGGTAACCTAATAAAGGTCCTATGAATTGAGTAGTCTCAATGAAGTCCAATTCCATATTTTCACATTCATAAATATAACATTATGATTAAGAAAGAGATTGATCATCTCTCTTTATAGGTTACATTTGTTGAAAATTAATAACTGCAACTGTGCTTTGGTGTTATGACTTCGTGGGGATGACCATTTTTATCCTTTTTTTCTATGATTTATACTTTTTTCTTGTATAAAAGAAAACAGGAGAAAAATAGTTTTTAGCTAGATAAATAACTTAAGTGCACCTCCAAGGTTCCAACCAAAAGAAAAAGAAAAAACAGAAGATGTAAATGCGGTTCAAAAATCACAACCAGCTCTGAAATACTTGGCCGGTGGCCATCTGTGGGCAGCTGTTTAACTAAATTGAGGTTTCAACCTCGAGGCTTATTATATTGGTCATATATGGCAATACATTTCAAGGTTAAGTTGAGCTAGTTGGTTTTGCAACTTTAAAAAGCAAACAGACTACTTGCCTTTAGGCATGGGGTTGCACAATAGCTGGCATGACCATATCACCTTTATCTACTCCCCGATAAGTAATACTAGCTTTGGATGGTGTATCTTAAAATGATCTTGACATCTGTATTTATTCTCTCTATCTCTATTCCTCCTTCAGTCCTTCTCTGTGTTTCTCGTTGCTTTTGTGATTTTTTGTTGTTGCAATTGGTACTACGTGAAAACCGACTCCTGTTGTGGTTTGACAGTGATAATTGATGCAGGACAAGAGGCAAAAGAACTGCAGAACTGGGGTTTATTTGCAGCAGTCTCGATTGTTAGAAAGAAAGGGGATTTAGAATAAGAAACTGAAGAAGAGAAGGGATAGAACCACTAGCATCACACCAGTAGGGTTTCTAGGCATCACACCCAGAGAACTTAGGCATCACACCTAAGGTTAGGTTGCATCACACAAACCTGGAGAGAAGCAAAAGCTTTCAATTTTTATTAACTCAATTCTGCCAATAAACGACTACAAAGGCCTCTATATATAGGGAGGCTAAGATAATTCTAGAATAACTAGGAATATCCTTAAAGAATCCTAAAGAAATAATCGTAATAATTATAAGAATCCTAATAATAAAAGCCTAGATTTATTTTGACTACTTTCCAAATCTTGACTTAAAATACTTGTATTCTTCATCAATAATAGTAAAGAGAATTGAGTCCAATTCATTCTTGGTATCTTTTGTGCATCATTTTAGTGTACATGAGTTATAACAGGCTAAACAAAAAAGGTAAGGTAGCATACATAGTCAACAGAAAAGTCCAATAAAATTACTAGCCTTGAAATTTTGATCATTGCAGGTTTAGGATTACAGGGTCAGTTATGGGGCTTTTTGCATCGACCAGAATACCTAGAGTTTCAGACCATTTCTTCTAATTACACATGTCAAGTCTATGTCTATTTTATACTTTGCACTATTGCCCCCAAAAAGATTGGCCATTGTACACTAGATAGAATAAAACAAGATTTGCATTTGAAATGCCCGCATCTCATTTCAGGTGATTGAGAAGTACAAGGAATTTGCATTTTCAGACTATGCAAGAGTAGGCAGAGCACTGACTTTGTATGAAGTTGGCAACAGAGATGATGCAATTGCAGAGATGGAGGATGTTTCCATGTCTTTGAAGGGATATCCAGGTACTGCATAGATATTTTATTCCTGGCCTAAGCAGAGAAAATCCTTAACTATTTAATGAAATCATGTTTTGTTGGGGTTTTTCTGCAGAAGTGCATGCAGCTCTGGCCGCAGCGTTGTATGTAGACAAACATGCTCCACTGCTCGCAGAAAACCAGTTCACAATTGCAACTCTTCTTGATCCTCACTATACAGACCTCTCATATGTAAAAGACACAAAACACTGGCCTCCGAGTTTGGTTAGTTCATTGCAACACTTTATCACACTTTCCTAGACGCTTGTATAGCCGAGTTGAAGTTGATGTATTCTCTTACAAAACCAAACACCGAAGGCGTGTTTGGTATCTATTGGTCACTTGCAAATATTTATAGTAAGATAATCCTTTCGTTGTAATACCAAAAATGAATATATAGATGATATACGGGAATACATTCATGTTGCTTATACAAATACTGTGCTACTATCTTATCGTGCCAGTCATTAATTCTTTGGAAATGGTATTGGTGGATGCAGGATGCTGATATCTTTGCTATCTTAATGATTAGAGACAATGTTCTGTTTTATTTCCTTTTGTATCATATCAGAAACTCATAAGCTTAATGCCTCCTTCTGTACTAATGCTTGTTGATACATCTTTGGTACTGGAGATAGTGCTAAGAATTATGAGTCCAAATGTAAAAGAGTTCTCCTTGGTTAGGCACTTATGCTAAGAATAAAAACTTGAAGGAGTTGGAAGGAGGTGAAACGTTAGTGGGTGTTATTTCATTACCGTTGAAGATGTCTCACATAATCAATTTTTTTCCCCACTAGTCTCTCCACTGCCCATGGTTGTGCTGAGTTGCTGTACTGTCTTGGTAATGTTTGATATGATAAATACATGAGCTTTTAAATTGCCCTGGCAAAAGTCAAAAATAGTGAAGCATGCTAAATCTATTCACACTCAGTTTTGTTTGGCATTACGAGTTATATGACTCACTGTTATTGAAACTATGTTGGAGTTCATTTCCAGCATTCCTTTGAAGTGACCTCTCTGTAGATTTACAATTTTGGAGACATTATACACTACTGAGTGTTGATATGCCTCATAAAGGACCGTTCACGTGACGCGGTAATCGAACCACATAGATGATCTGCTGGAAAATAGAAAGGTGGCACCCAAGGGTCTTTAGGTATCTCATCCTCTTTCCTCTAACTTAGGCATCTCAGTTTCTTTGAGAATAATCTCCAGACGGTCCATAATTCACGTGTTTTTTGTGTAGTTAGGCAAGTTCTTGTTAATCACGTTGTTGCTATAGGTGTTATTTTGTATGGGGGTTGCTGGATCAGCTTGGTTAAATTCAACTCCATCATCAATTATATCTACCATTGTTAGATTAGTGTTCTTTTAATGGAGGAGGTGCTCCACTTTTGACTATGCCAAAGGCATGTGCTAGTTTGGTAATGTAGCATTGCCACTGTGAAGCTGCAAGAATTTTCCCCTCTTCACCTTGCTTTGCTTTCGTGCCAAAACAAGTAAACAACCTTTGGTGGCCGAAATTGTGGACCTTTTGAGTATTGCACTCCCGCCTTTCAAATGTCAAGGCCCATTCTAATGATACTGATGCTGTGCCCATGATCTTTGTTCTACCCTTTTTCAGAAAATGATATTGTCAATGATGATGTTTCACATCACCTATCCACACATCCCTCTCGTTTGTAGAGAGCAGTGTCGCTCAATGCTTTTATCATTTGTCAATTTTGAAAAGTAAAGATCGCTGTCTTAGGCTCTTAGCTAGATTCTTATCCATAAAACAAAAGAACTATTTGTGTTCTAGCAAGCCTAACTACATGTCTAACAAAGAAAAGAAGGCAGACCGAGCTCGTGAATTGTTTCTATGCCGGCCGCCCCATCGATCAACCGGTCAGGTAGCCGGTTTGCTCACTAGGATGGGGGCTAGAAAGTAGAGGAAAATGTTGTTTGGAAAACAACTAAAAACAAGAAATATGTTGCAACTGATCACTGCTTTACTCAAATACTGGATATACAAAATCCTAGTGCTGAGGGAGGAATCGTGCATCAGATTTGCCAACAAGTTACAACTGATCACTGCTTTACTCAAATGCTGGATATACAGAAGTTTAGTGCTGAGGGAGGAATCGTGCATGAGATTTGCCAACAAGTTGAATGAAGTTGTCTACGAGATAAGGCGAAATTGAAGAATTTTGTCAATAAGTTTAGGGTGAATTTAGTCCAACGTCAGATTTGTATTATTGGGTTTGGGTATATTGGAATGTTGTCCTGCGTTGCATCAAATCCTAGTAGAAGTAAAAGTACACAAATTGCAGCATTAAATCAGCTAATGTGGTTTGAGTAGATGATAGAAATAAGCAAATGTGAAATGAGATGCACATTGATAGTTTGCGGTACCTCTACAGAAGCCAAGAGGCCAACCATAGGCAATAATTAAATATTCAAAGACGACTTTGAAAGCTAGACCATTGAGATTAATTGCTTGGAGTCCTGAGACCACTTGGTTCTAAGGAGTTTGAGTAACATTCTCGCCTTTGCTTTGGTGCTATTGCCGCACTGGCTCTGCATAAGCAATAGTAACTGAGTCAACACTCCGGCGCTAATGGCTTCCTCTCGTGCCGATAAAGAATCATTGCACACAATCAAAAGTGAGGTAACGGCACTCTCACTCCCTCGGTGGTGTTCATGGTCATCATCAACATTGGACCACGATACCCTGAAAACCATCTTAACAAGAGCATGAATGCCATTGCCACCGGTGCCATTATTGTTATTACTATTAAGCAATTCCTCTTTTCCACTCTCTACTCCTAAAAGCCTCTCAATTATCGCCGTTGCCAATGGCGCCAAGCTTCTTTCGCGCTTTTCGGTCCTAGTAATGTATGTCACTAGTCCATTTAACATGCCATTTCTGACCAAAGACTCTATGTTATCTTCAAAGGAAGACAATGCTGACACGGCTCTGATTGCAGCATCTGCAGCCTCCTCCTCCAAATCACTCTGGTGAAGAATTAGCTGAACCAGCTGAGTCAAGATCCCCTGGTTCTTTCCAAGAACAACACGCAGCCCTTTTGTGCTGCTGCTGCTACTCTCTGATGCTGAAACTGCTTCTATAAGGCGGCACAAGTTGATTCTGATGAATGCAGAGCCGCCCGCCAACAAGGCTTCGAAAGATGACAATTTACTCTCTTCTTTCAAAATATCTAGAGGCTCGAACCCACCCCCTAGAGGCAGCAGTATCAGAACACGAGACAGCGCAAGCTCAACAAACTTGATGTAGTAGTACTCTTCACTGATGAGTAGTACTCTGGCTTCTGGAACTAGTCCAAAGACTAGTTCCAGTAGCAAAGGCAAGTACCCGAGCTGCAGTAGCAAGTAATGTGTGGACGGTGAAGATGAAATCTTTTCGAGTGCTTGGACCTTGTTCTCGAAGGCAAATTCACGAGACTCTAGTACGTGTTTGAGTGAAGCTAAAGAATCAGTAGTTGTGGTTTCCAAGAGACAATGATCATCAGAATGATTCGAGTTTTGAGTTTGACTACCCATTTGCAGCCACTGAGTGATCAAATGGCGCAGAGTGTGATTCGGAACCATGGTGATTGGATCATCAAGCTTCTGCATTGTGACTGGACATGTCAGATTACCAGCAGCTAGCCATTGTTGAATGCTCGACCTGTCATAGGTTAGGCCTGTGCATAGAGTCACTGGATCTTTGAACAGCTCCAGACTAATTGGGCATATAAACAGCTCAGGTATGCACATCATTTCAAATCAAATTAACCTACTGATACAGGAAAATAAGAACTGGGTTATATTATTTACCCAAAAATAACAATTGGGTATGCTCAAAATGTCATTTTTCCGGAGCTTAGAGATTGAAATGTAAGTGGAGGCAGAAAGCTGTAATGAGGAAAGAGTGAAAAGCTCAGTCTGCTAAAGAGCACAGAGAACTGAAAGACAAGGGAAATGAGACTAATGCAGTATTAGTTGGAGGAATCAGATGAGAACACCAAGAACCAAACAGAAGAGGCAGGATCGGTTGGTCAGAAAATAGACCTTATCCTAGTGAAAGAGTTGGAGACTGTAACCAAGAATATAGAATGATTGCCAAAATATGGTCCCTCCATGTCTCTCTCATTTTGCAATTGTATTGAACACAGTCAAACTGACCCATCAAATACCAGAGAGAATTGTTAATGTTGTTGAAGTTTGAATCCCACCAATAAGACTTTGAAAGTAATAAATCATGGCAGTGACAGAAACAGAGAGAGAGAATTGTGACATTGACATATGAGGCAGTGTAAATAGTAGACTGGTCACAGGGTTGAAGAGAGTGGATTCCACCATATTGGTATAAAAATCAAGAATCAACCTTTTGTGAACTAGTTAGTCAATATTAAAAAAAGAAAGATAACAACTATGATGCATGAAGCATTTATAACTACTTTTATGACTAGAATTCTCATAATAAGAATTGTAATTAATAAAAGGTGGATTCTTGATAGTTAGCATTTTTTGGACAACTAGTTAGCATTATTTCTAGTCATGAAAGTGGAGAAATAAAATGCTAACCGGTGTAATAAATGATTAAAAGGAAGGGAAATAAATTAGGAGGAAATGAAAAAAAACTCCAACATCGAAGTTTTTTGTTGTTGTTCTTCTAGTAATAATAAGCCAATACCTTGACCTAGTGGTCTGCTAGGGTTTGTCGTTGGCCTTCCTCCTTCAACAAAATTCTCAAAATTTCCAAACCTCAATGGTCATGGCCATAGCTAGCCATATGGCTAACTCTCTATTTCTTTTTGCTGCTTTCAATCTGGCGCTTGGTGTACCGCCTTGGACAAGGATGCTTGCGGGTGCTGTTTGAGACATGGCTAATCTGAGGTCAAGCTCCAAGGGCATGGAATTGTATTGGTTTGTGGGGGATCGACGAGTCTGGATCCTGGATCGAGGCCGTCTTGCAAAAACCAAAGCCGTAGTTAAAGCCATTTTATGTCTACTTCAAGGTTTCTAGGTTTTTGTTAGAATAATGGTGCATGGATTTCCTAAAAGTTGGATGTACTGGGGGTATGTTGGGTTCCTATGCTTTTCTAGGATAGGATGTTAGGATGCTCTAAGAAATAATTCTTTATGAGTTTCTGTCGACCCCGTAGGGGTATTTCATTTTTATACTGCTTGCTGAATCTAATGAATGAGTTTACCCATTTCGTAATAATAAACCGTTAATGTTGATAGAATAATAGATATTGAGTTTATCATCATCATCAACAATATATGATACACCCAGTTAATCAATCAAACAAACCAAATTCGAACGAAATTTGAATGATCAAATTCAACAAAGTACGTTTAAGATTAGAATAATTACGAGGAGTATATATACCATTTGAAATTTGTTTGTTGATGGACTATATAGTTCTTTTTTCTTATATATATATATATATATATATATATATATATATATACACATATCATATTCAGAGCGAAGCTCCGCTTTGAAAATTAACTTGTGAAGTTCGAGTTTTTGGTCACTTTTCTGTCGCAGATCCACATCTCGACCGTTCAGTTTTTAGGCACTAGTGTATAGATCATCTCTGCAAATTTTCAGCCAAAATGATGATCGTTAAGGCAATGATAACTACCTTAAAGCTAGTACGGTTCAGGTTGACAGATTCAGTCCGTCCATTGGTTTAAGCGAGTTAGATACCTTAAGTTCATCAATTTGGTTGAAAATTTACAGAGATGATCTATACACTAATGCCTAAAAACTGAACGGTCAAGATGTGGATATGCGACCGAAAAGTGACTAAAAACTCAAACTTCACAAGTTAATTTCAAAGCGGAGCTCCGCTCTAGATGAGATCTGTATATATATATTTCCTTCTTTGATTGAAGAAGAAAGAAGAGAGTTGGATTCGAACGAAAGACCATTTTAGTAGAGAGAATTCCTATGAAATTACCATAACTACGGTCCAATATGATTATGACCTTAAGTTACAGGGCTAGCTCTAAGTGGTAGTCAAAGTTGAATGCATGCACGGACACCTTTGTAAACATGACTTTCTTCTACTCAAACAACAATTAGGAATATAATCCAATCCACCTAGTCATACCACTTAGGTATTGGCTCTATTCTTGGACGTTTGACTGGCCAAACTTTCATACCATATTAATCAAGGCCAAACATTATGTTAAAAAAAAATATATATATATATATATATATAAAATAAAAATAAAATAAAAACTTTGATTTTTTTGTTTCTCTAAAATTTACTTTTTCATGAAAAAAAAATAACCAATTTGTAGTAGCCATTTTGAGAGACGGGAAGGCAACAAGATTGCTCGCCAAACGGCAAAAGAGGTATTAATCGTTACTTTGTATGGAGTCAGGGCCTTTAAAATCATTGTATGAAGTTCATTATGAATGAAATTTTTTCTTGATAAAAAAAAAGAAAAAAAAAGTGTAAGACATATCAAAAAAAATTTGGTTTTCCAAATCTTTGTGAGAAAATGGTTCTTAAACATGCTATGATTTACACCGGAACTTAAAGACAACATTTGATACAATTTTTTTGGGTAAAAAAGAAGAAGTGGGTCAAAATATTTGTTCCCTTAGTCTTTGTGGGGGAAGAAAGGTTTCCTAAGCACACTAGAGAGAAACAACAACTATAAGTAATTCTTCTCAAATTGAGCATATATTTCCAACACATGAGTCTCATAATAGCGTATTATATAATTTTTAGGTAGAAAGAAGTTGTGTTTCTCTTGAAATAAAATTAATGGAATTTTAAATCACACGTTAGTACGACTTCACCTTGTAGATATCAATTCTTTGAATAAAATATACACAAAGCAAAATCTGTTTGCAAAAAGCTTGGAAAAGTATTTCTCTAATTGAGCAATGGTTTTTATTATTATAGCCGAACACCATAAAAAGTATCTGTAATTTCATTTTTAATAATTAACTCATGGAAAAAGAAATTAGGAGAAGTGATGGTAAATGTTCTCTAATCAATAAATTGAAAATTGATTTGATTGATTATGAACATTTTTAAGCATCGAAGGTGGATTGTGTCACCTTGGACAGCAAATGATATAGATAAAGTGTTTCAATAAAGCCCCAACATGCCAAATTTGATAGAAAAGACACCTTGAGAAAACGAACTCTGGTGTCTCCCCAACAATGAGTAAGATCGGGGAGATTCACATTAGAGCTTCTAGAGAAAGAGAAAGAGCCAAACAACAAAGAGACAAAGTAAAGCCAGCCCCGCAAATGAAAAGAAAATTTGGTCTTTGAATACTATCTTGTCTGCCATTGGAACAATTCAAATTCCACTAATAATAGATTATCAATGGTGGTTATTTATTTGGTAAACTTTATCTATGATGGTTTTGGTTGCATATATGAATATATGATCAAATTTTGGTCAATCATCACCATATGTAATGTGTGGATAAAAATAATATTATATTAGCAAGCAGGTGAGGGGCGCACGTAAACCTACGTTCTTAACGTTCTTCTTTTTTCTTTTTCTTTTTTAAGTATAAACTTTTTTTTTCCACTCCACTTATCTCATGATGTGGATAAAATTTGAACTAATGACTTCCAAACAAGACAAACTCTCAAACCAAGAGCCTCGCAAAATTGAGGTAAAATTAGAGTTGTCACTCGATCGGTTCGAATCGGTTATAGGTATTACCAACTTCAAAACCAAAGCTTTCGGTTTCAAAATTAAGCTACCAATTACCAACCAAAATTTTCGGTTTTTAATCATAACTACCAAATTCAGTATTTCAGTTTTCGGTATTACCAACTTTAGAACAACTAATTCTTTATAATTAAAATTAGAATGAATAAAACTATATTTTTCAATTTTATAGTCGTAAACTTTGTACTCATCTTCTAATTATAGCTTTCTTTTGTATATATGACACCAAGTTTGAGTCATTTTCAATAAAACTAGGTTATTTAACCATTTTTGACTCAATTACTTAAAATACATGTACTATTAATGTAGTAATGTTCATACTATTATGAAAAATTTTATGTTTATTTCTTAATATACATGTATGTGTATTGAAAACCATTGTGTATAAAGCTAATATTTAGATAATCTGTAGATTCGCTATTTACCAAAACCAAACCAACTTTTTCGGTAATTTTCGATTTCGGTTTTATCGGTCTTGGTTACCAAAAAATCGGTTTACCAAACTTAAAACATTGGTTGGTATTCGGTCGGTTTGGTAATTACCAAACCAAGTGGCAGCCCTAGGCAAAACCAATAGGAACAGCATCTCCTGCGAGTGCAATACCATTATGGTCCCTAATATGATAAATATAATAGAAGCTTCTATATTTGAAGATGCAGCACCATCAAATTTAATTTGAAAGGGAAAATCATGCAAATAGTACATGACTTTTGGCTCATTATAAATTTTGGTACTGTAAGTTGCAAAAATATCACATTGGTACATGAGATTTTACTCCTGACCCAACACAAGTACCTAAAGTCGTTACCTCTATTACGGAGGTTATTAGTGGCATATTTTAAAGGGTATTTTCATCTTTTTGCTATTCTATTTCTCTACATCCCTCAAGAGAGAGAGAGAGAGAGAGAGAGAGAGCACGGATTGTTCTAGAGGTGGGTCAATATGTTTTTACATTTCTGGTCACTTTGATTTGATTTTTCTAATGGGGTTCTATAAAATCTTAGTTTATGTTGAATTTAGGTTGGGTAAAATCTTTATATGGTACCTAAGGGTGTGTCCTGTAACATTTTATGAAACTATTTTTGTAATACTGGATTGTAGAATGAAAACGGGAATTAAACTATAAGTTTTTAAGATGTAAATACATGTTCGGTACAAGTATTTCAAAACTTGAAATGTTAAAAACATATCAATCATTAAATATATATATATATATATATATATATATAACACTTAGTTTAGTTTTTCCTTAGTAATCATGAAAGATTGACTATTTTGTTTGTATTGATTATGAATCCTTTATTGGTTGTTATGAGAAAAGAAACAGAGTATTGTGAAGGAGATTGAACAAGAAGAATCAAATCCCTCAATCTTGTTTATAAAATATATCATATGAAGTTGCAAGCTCTTGAATCTTTAGTTCAAAAAGATAATTCAATCAAATGTTTCAACCTTAGTTGTTAATTCCTCTTGCCCATGAGATAATCCAATGAAGCTTTCTTCCTAAATCATCCGTATAAATTAGATCTGACACGTGAAAGAGGGATTTTCTAAATCCTTCATTCTTCTCTACTGCATGATTCTATAAGTTTTAATTGATTGAAAAAGACGAGTTCAAACAGCAGATAAAGTAGATGAGATCATGAGAAGAGAGGATAAGTCTCAGTGGAAATTGTGGGAAAGAAAGAGAGAAAGATCAAAAGAGAGGAGAAAAGTTTGTGGATATATGTGCTTAAAACAAAAAAAAAAAAAAATATATATATATATATATATATATATCTCTTTCTCTAAATTGCAGGGCAGGTTGTTTTCAGGAAACAATGAAAACATCAAAAAGTCATTTCCCATATTTATTCATAGTTCTTGAATTGTTTCCTAAAATTTGTTTTCCTTGTTTTTCAAATTTAATGCATCGAACGTAAATTACATATGGTTTTGAATTTGTAAAACGAAACAACAGTATCCCAAAATGATACTGAACAGGCCCTAAACTATCACGAAATGCACTTTTTGATACCTACAAATTTTTAGGAAGTCTAATAGTACCTGTACTATCCCTCTATTAGCCATTTTAGTACTTCCGTCAATTATTCCGTTAAAGTATGGGTAAAGTCCTAAAACACCTATTTTTTGTATTTCTTTTACAAATTTTTGATTAAACTAGGTTAAAAAAAAGACCTAGAATTGAATTTAGTGAATATCTAGATTTACCCACCATCTTCATTGATTAATCATATTAATTGTTCGAGAAAAAAGTTAACTCATTAGTTGACCCAAATTAATATATATTAAATTTTCATAAAAAAAGAAACTAAACAAAACCAAAAGTACTTAAATTAATTGCCCCAAGTATCCGGAGAACAGTGAAGAATAAATTGGGTATTATTATTATCATTTTTTATGTGTCAAATTTTTTTTAATTATAGATATTCAATATATTAAATTCTATAATTTCTAAATATGAATGAAATACTATTTTACCCTTACTATTTTACTCACATGAGTGTCATATGACCGCCACATAGGCATTTTTAACAGAATATGGATGGAGGTACTAAAAAGGCTAATTGAGGGATAGTATAGATGCCACTGGACTCCCTGAAAATTTGTAGGTACTAAAAAGTGCATTTCGTGATAATTTAGATATTATATGAGGATTTTACCCATCTGGATTCATAAGATGTGAGTCCTTAGTTCCTTCATAACCATTGAATAAAATTACATATGTCTCTGCAAATTATGCAATGAAGTTGGTTTGTGATCTTTTTCATCTCCTAACACCTAAATTCAATCTAAAATCATCTCCTTTTCCACCATCGACTCCTGTCTCTCATTCATACATGTAAGTAATATGACTCGCATAGAGAGGTGTTTAATCTATACCCTAAAAATAAGGATATCGGTATTTTTGCAGAGAAGAAAGGAAGATGAATTCATTAGATATTTTTCGAGAATTGAGATGAGCGAAGAGAGAGACGCTTGGGGTTTGCCGCCTATAAAGAAGGATTCATTACCATTGGGATGAACTTGGATAAGAGAATGGAAGGTGGACAAAGGATGCAACTTTACGATATATAATTTTCTCGATTCTTGCTTTGGATAATCAATCTACACGTTGACACATAGTTTTTTTTTTTTTTGTCATTTCTTTTGGTCAAATGAGTTCCATTTGAACGTGCTGGTGAAACAAAACAATGTAGAGGGTAAAATTTATTCAAGCAATCTGAGTTCCATTGTGTGATTGTGGGTTGAGACAGTGTTGGTGTTTGTCAATGTTATTCTTTATGAGTTCATATACATAATTATAGTATTTAAAAAGGAAGCTCTTTTCCCTAGATAAGAGAAAGTAGAGGGATAAGGTCGGAAAAAACCAACATGAAATTTTTGCAAAGTGATAATGTGATTCAACTCTCCAGATTAGTCAAAGAGAGATCGAGAAGGGATGAATACGAGGAATAAAAAAAACTAAGGGAAAAAGAAGAAGAAGAAAAGAAGAAGATAACATTAGAGATTGGGATTACCCATATACCCTTCAATACGTGTTAGTTGGCTAACTCCGTAACAGAGTTAATGGCTCCGGGTACTAATGTTGGGTCGAAGGCAAAACCTCAGGTACCAATGTGATATGTTTTTTAAACTTAGGGTACAAAAGTTTATAATGAGCCAAATATCAGGTACTGTTTGCACGATTTTCTCAATTTAAAATAGTTAGATCAAGAATGATTCCAACTAATTAGATTCTTCTATATGGAGAACTATTTGTCACCATGAGGGCATGAGTGAAACCCTTTGATCATCTTCTAAAGAAAAAGAAAAAAAAAAAAAAACTATTTAGTGGTCTCATTAGCTTTCAACCATTGAAAAGAAACCAACTTATGGCTTGATGTACAGCTGAGAGGAGTCTATAGCCCCTGAGACAATGTTGTTTGATTCGATCGGGTGGCCATATTTTCAATTTTTGAAAGGGATAGCAGTGTTCTGAATTTTTCTTTCTATAATTTCATCATCAAATGATTAATCTAATTGAAAATGATTTTGGTCGAGGGAGCTCGCTTGTTGCAGCTTCTTTTGGAAAAATTGTTTTAGTAAAGAATGATGATTTTTGAAAAATTGTTTGTTATAGTAAATTATAGTATGCCGAGTCTTTATGATTACTCTTTTGTCTCTTCCTTAAACCCTAACTCATTCACTCCTTAGAGCATCTCCAATAATAGCGAAATAAAATCTATTTTTGTGTGGATTTAAATATGGGAAATTCTAGTTGGATCTTTAAATTTAATATTTGGATCTCTCTAATTTTTTTAAAATTTTAAAATCCAAATCTACCCCTGAAACAAAAAATTTGTGATCTTCATGATCGTCGCTGTCACTGTGCTCCTGGACGTAGGAGAGTGATTTCTAGCTTAGAGCAACTTCAACATCTTCCCCATATTTTGATTTTTATCTACTTTAGGGAAAAATCAGTCTTTTTTGCTCCAACAGATTTCCTATAACTATCCCTATTTTAGGAAAAGTGAGGAAAGAGAAAACCAAATTCCCTATATTTACAGCAATCTCTAAAATTTTAAGGAAGAATATGGAGATTTTAGAGATTCCTGCAAAATAGAGAATTTGTTGGAGTTAGAGAAAAAAAAGATGTTAAAGCTTTGACTTTTACTTCTATATTATACAGAAATTATAAGGAAGCTGTTGGAGTTGCTCTTATGAGATCAAAGTTTATTCCTTCAGTCTGCTAACGACATGATTGGATTACAATTAACAACTAAAGCATAATGAATAAAAATCCCATATTTTTTTAATGCTTTATTTTGTCTTTTGCAATTATTAGAATTGATTTTCCTCTTGAAATCTGGGTAAAGCGTTATTCAATAATACCTTTGATTGTGAATCATTCTCAGTTCTCAACTACTATTGCTACTTTAATTGGTCTTGATTTTCTGTATAAATTTTTGTTAAGGTATATTAATCATAATTCAAGGTGAGAGCTTGATGAAAGCTATTTCAATTCCCATCCTCCATCAACATCGATGGAAGAAAACAAAAGGAGGAGAGAGAAAGAGTTTGATCAAGTTAGGAGTTTGGTGATGAAGTCATCCATCTTGCTTCACAACAATTATGTTAAGAGTTTTGGTGGAGAGAGAGAGTTGCAAAGTTTAGGTCGCAAAGATAATAGTTGAGACAGGAAAGAGAAGGTAGAGCAGAATAAAAAAAAAATATGGGCAATATGGGAAGTTGGATGTGTAAAAATATTAAAGGAGGTCCATATAGCAAATAGAGAGGTACGAATAGAACCACACATTAAAATCTCTGAAAAAATTCTTCCACAATTTCAACAGATTCTCAATCATATTTCTCTATAATTTATTATGTATGATTAAATATGGAAACATTTTTAAAATTTCATAAATGTAATTAAATTAATTTATTTCCTCCAAGAGAGATGAGAGAAAAGAGTAAAAACTTTCTAAATGATGATTCCCCATAATTATAGAGTTTAAGTATGAGTTTTTCTATTGGAACCTCCAAATTTACTCACTTGACCTCTTTGCTTTTTACATCTCTTATCAAATTTCCAAATACTAAATTTACTCACTAAACCTCACTAAACTTCCTTAAATAACCTTACTCATATAATTTGTAAACAAATTATTATCTTTAAAATAAAAAATTTAGTCATTTCAATGATTTAATCATTCTATAAATTTTAACTAAATATACATTTCTTAATCAAACTTGAGTTTCAAAAATTAATGTCTAATCAATAAGAAAATGCCATGAACTATTAGTTTTAAAATTTTATTTTTCTATTTTAGCTGTGCAAAAAAAAAATCATCTGTTTTTATTCTTTAAAAAAAAATTCATTCGTTTTTTAATGTTTTTTTTTTCCTGTATTTTTTGTACCACATGATTAATTGTTTAAATCTTTTTTTTTTTTTTGCAAATATAATGGATTGTTTTAGATTTTGGTCATAAATCATAAAAGGATTTATTTTGTTTTCCCTCACCAATATGTGTTCAACATATATATCATATATTTTTATGTCACATGATCTTAATCATATTTTTAATTCTTATTAAATATATATGAATGCTTTAATGAGTATGTAGTGAAATTGGAAAATGAAAATAGATAAGGAAAATAATAAGGAATACAATATAATATTATTGAATTGAAAAGTCTACATAAAATAAATATAATTTTTTTTTTGGTATAATTATTGTCCTTAATAGTCATTTTATAGTAGGTTATATATGTCATTTAATAATTCATAATAGAGTGAGGTCAAGTGAGCAGACTTGGAGGTTCCAATAGAAACTCTCTTTAAGTATATGAATTTCTCCTTTACAATAGAAAACTGAAAAGTGATGTTTTCTCCGACTCTCTTAAGAGAGGTGTTGCGACGGTGGCTAGTCTCGACGAGCGGTGGCACTATAACTGTGACCAAGAAGGATGTTGCTTCATCTCTTTCTCGTCTAAACATCAAAGATGACGACGAGATTCACTATGCCAATAAAGCCTTCAGACGACAGATCTCATCTGTCGTCTGATATGTAAATTATATGTTGTCTATCCAGCTGCCTTAAGAGAGATCTGTCGTCTGATATGTAAATTATATGTTGTCTATCCAGCTGCCGTCTCTTAAGGCATCAGACGACAGATATCCTCCGTCGTCTCTTCTCACTCAGACAACAGAAATTTCACAAGGCTTTGTCGTCTGAACAACCCAACACTGAAGGATTTGGGACTTTCTGTCGTTAATAATCACATACAACGACAGATTAATGTTGTTCAAATGAACTACAAACTACAGTTTTAATAAAACTGTTGTTGTCTGACATGTAATAAGAACACATTTATATGTTGTCTGAAGTTACCAAAATAAAGGCTTGTTTAACAATCTGTTGTCTGAATGCATTTTCAAAGACATTTGATTGTTGTTTGAAATTCACTTAAAATTGGGTAAATTATAACTCATTTGTCGTCTAAATAGTTTTAAGAATTTATTTTCATGTCGTTTGTTTTGTATTCCAACCACAGTTTTAAGTATTTATGTTGTCTGATAGACAATATAACTATATGTAATCATGTGTAGTTTGATTGAGGTCAGAAACTTACTCTTCTGTTGTTTGAAGGACATTTGAAATATAAATAAATTGTTGCTTCTGTTGTTTGATATAACAAGAAACAACAGATTTTGGTACGATTTAGTTGTTCATTTTCATGTTGAGACAACATATGTTGTAATCTTGTGTTGATTGTTAACCATATGGACATCATTCATTTTGGAACAATACAAAAGGCTTGTTATATCATCAAATTCAAAAGGCTTGAAGCCAATTCAGAACATAATTTAAGAGAACACCAAGCAAAACTAGACTAATTCTAACCCAAAAACAAATAATTAGAGTAATATTACTCCAAAGCAATCTACCATATATATATATATATATATATATATATATATATATATGACATGGCGATCTGTAAGCTCTCCTCTCCCAGTAAAATCGACACGAAAGAGTCAAAACAATCTGCATCACACATCAAAAGGGAGACATAAGTGAACGGGAATGTTAAGGCATGAACAACTTAGCTTTGGGAATTTATTAAAGTCCATTTGTACAGCCATGGACTTGAACTTTTGCAGACTCATAGTAAACATGTTAAGGTAGAACATACTAAATTTTCATGGAATTCGGATTTAGGACAGCAAGGAAAAAGATGAACACAATCTGACTGAACTGCAGGAGTATAAAAAAAAATCTCAACAGCATGGTCAACTTAGAAAATTCACCAAAAATTCATTGTAAGTCCAATTGACATGAAATCAGTTTTGAAACAACTATTTGAAATGCATAACTCAATATACATAAAAACCATAAGTTAAATGATTCAAATAGGAGTTCAAATCTCAACAGAAAATCAGAGGATACATTAAAAATGCTGGAACTTTCCCAAATGCAGACCGAATTTGGACGAATCACTGAAAATTCACTTTGCTTCGGAATAAGATGAAACTTTCCAGATCCTTTGTTAACTAACAAAACAGAAACATGTCAAAATTTCAGTATATTTGAAGATCAGTAAGTAGGGTAAAACAAATACCAAAGAGAGCTGTGTTGCAGGGCAGTTTCTGCAGAAGTCCAAAAAAAGTTAGCACCTATCCATGACTGCTTAGACTACAATTTTATAAGAGATTAAAAGAAACATAATCACTTACAAGTCAGCACCCAAATTCTGGGAAAAGTTCTTCTGAAATTTTGATCAGAAATTTCCATTTAAAGAGAATTTATTTTGAGGTATATTTGGCTACATATAGCATGCCATCGTCATGTAAGCTTCAAGCCAGCAATGAAATTCAAAGTACTAGCTTTTAATCACTCAAATTCAGAATGAAATGCAAAGTACCACCAGGTTTCCATCACTCAAACTCAAATACCCTAGAACTTTGACTAACATGGATCTGGGATTTCGTTTGGAAACTAAAATCCACAACATTAATGGCAAAGTTGTAAACTTAAACAACAAAGGCATGGAATCTAAATAAGAGATTACTGATAAAGAATTTATATGGGCTTCCTTCATTCACTTTAAGTGTTTCATTTTAGAATTACACTCAATATGAGCTCCTCCCTGCATACCAAACATAATAGCTTATTATACACAACTAAAAGGCATTATGGAAGCATACATAGTTCTGTAAGAACAATATAAACAAAATATTACATGAGCACAAATGATGATATCAGATCCCACCTAGTTGGCTATTATCCTCCTCAGTCCTAAAAAATTGCAACTGAACAATCACATTAATCATATTCTCCTACAAGCTACTGATTTTTCATTTTATTATTCCTTGAGATATACTTTGAAAGTGTAATATGGAAACCTTACTTTGAAATTGTTCAAAGAAACTCAATTTTAATATTGATAATTAAGATTGTGAGGCTCAGTTACTAGGTTATGTGCCAATGCAGGCGAGCATTAGTTTCCCAATAGTGGTAACATATATAATCTCTTATCCATGTAGTATTTTACAATTAAGAATATATGGGTCATTCAATCTGATTGTTATTTCTTGGCTCAGAAAATGACTGAGGCACAACTACAACAGTAAGAGATAATTAAGCGAAGTGGATCAGGTCATAGGTTTAGGACATACAATTGTCATCCCATCATGGATCTGTTATTGTAATACCATTTCCTACCATACAAAGATAAGGTTGCACAAAGATTACAAAACAATATTTGCATTCCTGATTGTGAATATATAGCAGCAAGTAGCATATAAGAAATTGAGAAATGGACATAGTAACAGATGAACGAGTAAAAAGGACTCTGCACAGAGAAGCATCTTTGTAAATATTTCAACGATAAGAACATTGCATCCATATTATTGGATACTTGACCCAAAAATTACAGAAATTTTGTTTTCTCAATTAACCATTCACAACAAGAGAAGCATGACCCAATTTAATATCCTCCACAACCCTGGATACCAATGAGACCCCAATTTTAATTTTCTTTGGTATTTTTATATCTTAGACCTCTGGACATAAAGGGGGAAAAAAGACAAAAATTGAGCTGTTCATGACCCTAACTAGACAAATGATGGTTCAATTCATGAAGATTCCTCTATAGTTGTGAATTCAACTGCATCAAACCATGGTTGAAGTCTCAACTTCTTGAGAGACAAAGTCATTATTAAACATCTTAGCTAAAATCCAACTAGATTGTCTCCACTCTAGTTGTTAGTGACTTGGATTCATAGCTATTCAATTGAACCTCATAAGTTCACCAAATGCCAGGATATAACCTGAAAACAGAAATCCAACCTTGGTCATGCCACACGACTAGTTTAAGCCTGGTAGCTTACAAATATTCACAAACTTATGTGTGAATTGGCTCATGTACCAACATATACCCAATCTGTTAGGTGTTAGTGCTAATGACCTAAAATAAGCACAGGACTATGACTCCACTATGGAGGCCATAAGTTATTCGAAAAGTTTAAGTAGTTCATCTTAAGATACTACTGAGATTCTAAAACTTGAGCAAAGTACTCTTGACACCCATGCCCGAAATTAATCCCAATTGTAACACAACTGATATATGTAGAGCGCTTTTATTAACTTATCACAAGGAATCAGCATCAGGGTAACAGATTCTACCACTCTTTTTTCTTCTTTCTATGGTAGAAACAAAAGAATTTCATGGAATGTGAAAAGAAAGAGTGAATTAGACATACCCAAGAGCTCAATACGCTTGGAAATCTCCCTCATGTCCATTCTTAGGTCGTTGGAGTCCAATTCTTGGTCCTTGGTTTCCGGCTTCTGGTTCTTCCTACCCATTTGTCTCCCTCTGTCGCCTCCCTTGTTCTTGTGCATTTTTTTGAACTGGTTGGACATGTGGGGATGTTCGAGAGTATTTGAAAACTTAGACCTGAGCTGCTCAAAAACCATCAGAAAGTTATGAAAATCAAAAGCCCAAAAACAGAATTGGAATAGCAATTTGGTATGCAGATGAGGGAGACATGATAGAGAAATTTACCCACTGCAAATGCTGGAGGATAGGCTATTGGTTCGACATCAACTGGTGTTTTTGGCCATGTGAGAGGAGAGAGAGGTTCAGTTTTCAATGAGCACCTTTATTTCCTTTCAGAAAACAAAAGGAAAAAAAAGGTGGGAAGTTTAAGTTTGGCAACAAATATTGAGCGGGCAACACGGGTATGTACTTTTTTTTCTATTTATTAGTCAGACAACATATAAATGTCGTCCTAATTTTCAACATTTTAATGAGAAATCCTCAGTCTTTTAAGACGACAGATAACTGTCGTCTTAATTTTCTAACTTACAAAAAAGATGAAAAAACCAAAATAGTATGGATTCTCATGCTATTCAGACAACATAATTAATTTATATGTTGTCTGAAGAAGTTTAAAAAATTCAGACAACAGAAAACAACAATTCTGTCGTCTGAAATGTGTCGTCTGAAGGCATTATTGGCATAGTGATTGCTCGGGAGGTCTCTCAATTTATGTTGTTCTCTTGGGCTGCGGTGGCAGTGTAACAGGACCTGAACTAGATTTCACTCTGAAACCCGAAATAGGCCCTGCTAGGCCCATTTTAGAAGAAATTCTACTAAAATTTTGGCGGAACTTCCTCTGAAAGTGGACTACCCAAAACTTGTAAAAACATTCTAACACTCCTCAAATGAACATATCCATCCTCAACTCCTGGAGCTTACCTGCTCCCCGCAATTCATAACCAACTCTCCAACAGATAATGTAATACAACACTGAAACTCAAATCTCCAATATGAATAAACTTTCTACTAATACAACTGAAAGCTGATCATCAGAGCAATCTAGACAAATGAACTGAAAATTAAATACACGTAGATTAACATGTAACATACAAGGAAGATGAAATCGGTGGTCACTATGCCTCAACTTCTACGGAAGCTCGACCTCAACTACTCTGCAGATTGGACACGAGAAACCGAAAAGCCCAGGGAAAAGCATTTTCGAAACCGTTAGATTGAGTGGACTGAAAATAAATAATTATAAACAAAATAAAATGAATATTTAATGCTTTCCTAAATTTATTCTCTTAAAAACTATGCATGATATTAAGATCTTGTAGGAATACTCTTAACTAATCTCTGATACTGAAATCTCAACATAAGGTCAAATTCTCTGTAAATCATCTTAAAATCCGTTTAAAACCTCTGATAAAGATATCTCCAAACATACTATAAATCATCTTGAAATCATTTCAAAAATCTCATTTAAAATACTCTTATTAAAAATACTCATATCGTAAAATAGGCAATGACTAGAGGGAACTGCCGACTAGTCATCTCATTCCACATGAAGGGTACTGCCGACAAGGGACGACGCATCGGAGGGTATTGCCGACCGAACGAGGAGGTGATGGTTAGAGGGTATTGCCGCCTAACCATAGATAGTTAGAGGGTACTGCCTGACTAGAATATTCTGGAGGGTACTGCCGACAAGAATATTCTGGAGGGTATAGCTGACCGGAGTTGACTTGATACACATTTACGTAAGCGTAAGTATCATTATAAAGATAGGGAAGTATTATGCCCAAAGTTATCGTCCCACGGGAATTAGTGGCTAACCCACAATCCTTGGGTAATCGGAAATAAAGACACTTATCAAACAAAAGAAAAAGAAAAACAAAACAAATAAAAATGCTACTCTAAGGCACCAAACTGTCACGCCCCTGATTTTTAAACATAAATAAAAATCGATATATATAACCCCATAATTATATATGCGTGAACGTTCAGTCATCAATACAAAATATATACCTGAAATCTTTTTCCTTTTATACAACATACATATTGATGCCCTGAACCCACTATGTCAATTGACCCGCCCACAGGGTCATATATTACATAAGCTTACAAATTAAATTGCCAACAACAAAATAAAACGTAAATGCTCCTCAGAGCTTGCTACAACGGAAGTCCAAATAATGGTAAAGTCACAAAACTGGCTTCCTACAGTTAAGCTGCAAAGGCGCTACCTCAGCATCAGCCACGATTATCCTAACCTGCAGGATTAACCCCTACACCGTTTGAATGGTGCATTGGTTTGCCACACAACAAACCCGGTAAGCTTTTGCAAGCCCGTATGAGTAACTCAAAACCACACATGCACAACTCGCCCAACGAGGAAACCCATCAACTCGTGAAAAGGGACACACACCATGTTTTTCCAAAACAACACATTCTTTTCCCAAAAGAAACAAATACAAGTCACCCCGTGACAAAGTCATATTAATTGAAACTCTGACAATTAAATATGATACACAAGTCCTCCCAAGACATTTAAAAGAAAGAATCCCCAAAACTCCCTTTTAAAAACACATTCTCAAATCAACACAAATCACCCCGTGACAAAATCATAATAATTGAAACTCTGACAATTAATTATAATACACAAGTCCTCCCTGGAAATTTAAAAGAAAGAATCCCCGAAACTCCCTTTTAAAACACATTAACAAATCAACACAAGTCACCCCGTGACAAAATCATAATAATTGAAACTCTGACAATTAATTATAATACACAAGTCCTCCCTGGAAATTTAAAAGAAAGCATCCCCGAAACTCCCTTTTAAAACACATTAACAAATCAACACAAGTCACCCCGTGACAAAATCATAATAATTGAAACTCTGACAATTAAATATGATGCACAAGTCCTCCTAGGACATTTAAAAGAAAGAATCCCCGAAACTCCCTTTTAAAAACACGTACTCATGAGCATCAGATAGCTCCCCGCTACCCCCCATTATGCCTCATCAAAAAGCCCGCGGATCAAGTGGGCCGATGGAGGCCCGCCGGCCCTGAGGGCTAAAAGCCAGGCCCGGCCCGTTAAAAAGCCCGCCTCGGTAGGTAGTGGGCCGGCCTGCCAAAAGCCAGCAAAAACCCGGCCCGGCCCATAAAAGCCCGTAAAATATTATATATATATATCTGTGTGTGTGTGTGTGTGTGTGAGTGTGTTTATATATATATATATATATATATATATAGGACAAAATACTGTTTACTCCCTATACTTATAGGTGATGTTTGTTACACGGGATTGGACTGGATTGGACATTCTTATATAGTCCAATTCCAGTTATCCCATGTTTGGCAGCAAGGGGACTATTTTTAATGAGACTCCACAGTCCCAAAAACCACCCCCACACCGTCTACCACAAACCCACCAAAAACTATGGGATTGTGGAAGCCACTCGCACTCGATCTACTCTTCCCTTCTGATCAGGTCACCGTTCGGAGCTATGCTGGTTTTGCAGGTTGGTGGTGTTGAAGCTTTGTTGGTGTTGAAGGCTTCATACCCAGAAAGTCATGAAACATTGGCTTCACTAATTGGTATTCTTCTTCCTGCTTCGGCTTCTGCTGCTTTTGGGTACTGGCATTGTTTCTGGGCAGAGCCATTTTGAGTACAGCCATCTCAGACCCATAATACCACTCACTCTGGTGCAGTGTGGGGTGTAAGGAGAAGAAAAAGAGAGCGCGATTTTCAGGGAAGGAAAAAAAGAAAAGAAAAAAAAAGAAAAGAGAGCAATTAAAAGCAAAAGGTGGGTTCTTGAGTTGCCCTGAGATCTCTCACTCTCTCTCTCTCTCTCTCTCATTAAATGCTGTGAGGGTTGTTTGGTTTTTCTTTGAGAGAATATATGTTGGGGGTTGGAAGGTGTGTGCTCAACTGCGTTGTGTGTTTTCTTCTGGCAATTATTTTTGTTGTTTGCATTGACAGAGACAGAAGAGAGAGTGTATAGAATACAATGCAATGGGGTTTGTGTTTGGGTGTTGAAGGTTTTGCAGGTTGGTGGTGTTGAAGCTTTACTGGTTTTGGAGCTTTGCTGGTGTTGAAGGTTTTGCAAGTTGGTGGTTTTGCAGGTTGGTTCTATATTTAATCCCGCTGGCACCAAACATGGGTCAAGGCACTCCATAGTATAACCTGGCTTGAAGAGTGGAGGACTCTAAAAGAAATTAAGCCGGGGTAACACAATCCCCCCTAACAAACACGGCCATAAGGAGTCGACGTTTCAGTCCCTGACATTTCAATTTCACCTAAAAAGTCCCTAAACTCTCCAATTTCACCCAATTAGTCCTTGCCGTCAATTATCCGTCAAAATCTCTGTTAAATCGGTGACGTGGCATTTTTTGCACTGTGAAATGTCTATTATACCCTCACTCTTTTTTTCTTTTATATTTATTTTTTCCTATCTTTGTTTTTTCTTTTTCCTCCTCTTCTCATTCTGAATCGGTAAGCAGAGCATTTTTTTTTTAACCTTTTCTTCCAGCTCTCCCTCCCTCTTTCCTTTAATCATTGTGAACAACCACCTACCACCACCATCACTTCTGCCCCACCATCATGGATCTCCGGCGACGGCGATGAACGTGTAAGAGGCCTGACGACTACCGACGATCGTAGGAAAGCCCAATCTTACTGTAGACTGTGCCCAAATTGAAGAGAACGGCGGTCTTCTGAAGATGGATGTTCTGCTGCGAGGCCTTCTGCTTGTTCTTGAGGGTGTTATGCCAGAAGAAGGTGACGGTGTTGATGTGGTCCTTGTCCAGCTAGACTGGGAAGCGCGTCTCTACGAGGCAGAGGGCTTTGTACTAAGTTTGGAGGAGGTCACGGCGGGCCCGGAGGGACGATCTGGGTGGCGCTCCAAGTCGGAGCGGAGCTGCTTGAGGGTTTAGATGTTTCAAGGTTCTGGGCTTTCCGCTTGGAGTAATTGAAGGCGAGGTAGTCTTCCATTTTTCCCAGCTCCCTGTCCTAGCCCAGATCGATCTTGTCCGACCCGAAGCCACTCCTGTCCAACCCGAAAGTCATTAACCCATACGAGCTCATGGCGACCTCGACGCCGAAACCATCCACCTCTGATTCAATCTCCGCTTCACCTTCTCATATTATCACGGTTCGTTTTCTCAATCCTTTACGTCCTTGTTATTACCGCTTAGGAGTTAATACTCTTGTGTTGTAATTTGTTTCAAGAAAGTGGTTGTCTTGGTGTATTCCAGCTTAATTTGTTATTCTTTTTCATTTGGCTGATGTCAGTTTGTTTGAATTTTGATGTAGATATATTGTTGGATGCGTCTTCAAGAGTAGGTTAGATACAGTGGTAGGTGTTCTTCTTGTTTCGATTCAGATGGCTGTATCGAAATTGAGAATGCCCGCGATCCAATGGGCAATGCTGGTTTTGGTTCTGTTTGTGTTTGCTTGTGATGGGTTTTATCTTCCTGGAAGCTACATGCACACGTATTCCCAAGGGGAACCAATCTTTACCAAAGTTAATTCCTCGACTTCTATTGAGACTGAGCTTCCCTTCAGCTACTATAGTCTACCATAATGCAAACCGCAAGATGGTGTCAAGAAAATGGCCGAGAAGATTATAGGAGATGAGATTGAGAGCTCTGCTAATCGATTCAGAATGAGAAGAGGAGGAAAAAGAAAAAAGAAAGATAGGAAAAAATAAATATAAAAGAAAAAAAGAGTGAGGGTATAATAGACATTTCACAGTCTAAAAATGCCACGTCACTGATTTAACAGAGATTTTGACGGATAATTGACGGTAAGGACTAATTGGGTGAAATTGAAGAGTTTAGGAACTTTTTAGGTGAAATTGAAACGTCAGGGACTGAAACATAGACTCCCTATAAGTATAGGGAGTAAATAGTATTTTGTCCATATATATATATGTAGATATTTGTGTGTGTGTTTATATATATATATATATGTGTGTGTGTGTGTGTGTGTGTGTGTGTGTGTGTGTGTGAGGAAGTTCTTATACTTCTATATAGAATATGTGCATTAGTGCATATATATATATATTCTACATATCGGTCAACCAATTCGATCGGATTCGAAAATATGGTGAAATTGGCTAAATTTTTTACCACACTCATAATTTATTGTAATAAACTCATCAAACGGTCGGTTTTTCCATTTTCTTTGAATTGATAGGGGTTTCTCTTTAGAGTGTATGATATATAAATATAAGTTTATAAGAGTAACTAAGTTTGACCTAGTGGATCGAATTCGAAACGAGAACCAAATTGGCTGAATTTTCTACAACCACCATAAAACATTACAATCTCTCCATCGAGTGGTTGGTTTCTCTGAATTCATTTTCCACTTCATAGTTGCTTTAGAATGAACCTCAACAATTTAAATGTAATGTATAAGTCATACAACTTTAGGAGGAAAATTGGTATAGGCCAATGTGTTTTAATTAAAATTAATTTTTTTTATCTCATGTCCACACACATCCATCGATGGAATATTTACAAACGTGATGTGAAAAAATAAGCACGTTTCGATCGGATTCGAAAATATGGTGAAATTGGCTAAATTTTTTACCACACTCATAATTTATTGTAATAATGTCATCCAAAGGTCCATTTTCCCATTTTCTTTAAATTGATAGGGGTTGCTCTTTGGAGTGTATGATATATAGATATAGGTTTATAAGAGTAACAATTTTTGACCTAGTTGATCGAATTCGAAACGAGAATCAAATTAGCTGAATTTTTTACAATCACCATAAAACATTACAATCTCTCAATCGAGCGGTTGATTTCTCTAAATTCATTTTCCACTTCATGGTTGCTTTAGAATGAACCTCAACAATTTAAATGCAATATATATACAAGTCATACAACTTTAGGAGGCAAATTAATATAGGCCAACATCTTTGTAATTAAAATTGAAATTTTTATCTTATGTCCACGCACATCCAGCGATGAAATATTTACAGACGTGATGTGAAAAAATAAGCACGTTTCGCGGTCGTCATGCCATCGGTCAACCAAGAAAACATACCAGTGACAACGGTTGACCAATTCGATCGGATTCGAAAATATGGTGAAATTGCCTAAAATTTTTACCACACTCATAATTTATTGTAATAATCTCATTCAACGGTCCATTTCTTCATTTTCTTTGAATTGATAGGGGTTGCTCTTTGGAGTGTATGATATATAGATATAGGTTTATAAGAGTAACTAAATTTGACCTAATTGATCGAATTCGAAACGAGAATCAAATTAGCTGAATTTTTTACAATCACCATAAAACATTACAATCTCTCAATCGAGTGGTTGATTTCTCTAAATTCATTTTCCACTTCATGGTTACTTTAGAATGAACCTCAACAATTTAAATACAATGTACAAGTCATACGACTTTAGGAGGCAAATTGATATAGGCCAACATCTTTGCAATTAAAATTGAAATTTTTATCTTATGTCCACGCACATCCATCGATGGAATATTTACAGACATGATGTGAAAAAATAAGCACATTTCGCAGTCGTCATGCCATCGGTCAACCAAGAAAACATACATGTAACGATGGTTGACCAATTCGATCGGATTCGAAAATATGGTGAAATTGGCTAAATTTTTTACCACACTCATAATTTATTATAATAATCTCATCCAACTGTCGGTTTTTCCATTTTGTTTAAGTTGATAGAGGTTTCTCTTTGGAGTGTATGATATATAAATATAAGTTTATAAAAAATATTATCTTTAAAGATTTATTTGTAAATAAAGCCTGCAAGGCTTAGCCCAAATTTATTCCCAGCACCAAATTATTCCCAATTTATTCCCAGCAACAAATTCTAATTCCTCATCCAAAATTCAACAATTATACTTGGGCTAGTACTAACACATCCTAGGAAACATAATAATGCCCAAAAACACTCAAAATGGCCATGAAAGACTGCCGGAGGCCGTGGTGGCTCATGGTGGCCGGAATTTCAATTTCCAAAATCCTCAAATATATATGCAATACTATACTCAAAAGAAAGCCCATGAGGTAAGGAACAACTTTATACCTTGGGGTTTCTCCAAATTCTCGATGGTTTGGCCGGTATTTGAAAAATAGTCGAAAAATCACTCAATCTTCTCTCCTTCGATTCATCATGCACACTTGATAATAGGTCTTGAAACATATATCAATAGAAAGCCCATGAAGAGAGGAAGAGAATGGTGTAAGAATTGTGGCCGGATTCGGCGTGGGCGACGGAAAAAGGTGGGTGGTAAGGCTACCCGTTTCTCTCTCTCTCTCTCCTTGATCTGTTTTTCATGTGAAAAATGGATTTTGGGCGGGGGAGGGGAGAATCTGATCTAATTAAGGGAAAGACAAAATGACCAAAATGCCCCTCACACGAAAATACTCATAACTTTCTTGTTACAACTCTGTTTAACAAACCGTTTGCCCCTACGCTCTCGTATTGTCGTACTCTATTATTCCATGCTAAGAAAATAATTTTCGAAACTCCATAAAAATAATTTCCTGTTAGGAAGGCTAATTTAATGATATGATGACTTGAAATATCTATATGCAATGCAAATAGGTTAAATGATAGGATTTCCGGGTACATGGTGTTACATTACAAAGGCTTGAAAGTAATTAATTTGTGCACCAATCAAAGGAAACCTCAAGCAACTAGGGAAGGTTTGCTAGCATAGTTTGAGAAGGAAACAAGGGTTGAACGTCTACTATACATAAAGCCCTCTGCAATAATACATTTGCTCAACCAAGTCTTCATCCCTCTACACATCAAAATTCGTCCAAAAATCCCTAGATACTTGTGTCTACATTTTCAAATCAGAGCAAGGGAAGAATAACCGTGCCATCCTCCTTCCACCACCATAAGCTTCCCTAGAATCCTCCTTGCATCCTTGGAGCTTTGAAGACCTGCTGTCGTGGCTGTTTTTCATCCACACTTTATTAAACTTTTGGTTTTTTTTATCCTTTATAATTGAATTCTTTATGTTTTTTATTATGGATTTCATAAACATGAGTAACTAACTTTCTTTATAGTTGGGGGCTGTTTTGAAGCCCCAATTATGTGCAATATATAAATATTTTTCTCCTTTATTCGATGTTATGCTATGTGATTGACCTTATTGATTTGTTTTATAGAAAACTCTTACATGCTTTATGTTCTTTGAGTGCATGCTTAGAATGTTTGCATGTATCTATAGCTAGACATAAGAGCTAGAGAATCTTTCTGCATCTTATTTCACAAGTACCGACTACTATAGGACAATAGTAAATCAATATGCGTTTAAGTTATTGACTAGACATGCTTTTTGTACTAGGATGAGCTTAATCCATAATCAAACTTCCATTATTCTTAATGATTTATGCATCCATCAAATAGACTTGCTTATGTGCATTCAGTAAGTGTTTTGAGATTGCACGCTTAGAATGTTTTCAACTTGAGTGCATTCACTAAGTTAGATTATCTAAGGAAACTAATAAAGAACTTACGCATGCGTTCATGGTTTGTTCTTGATTGTTGTCTTTCACAAGCATAGTAAAGGAATTAGGAGTTAATAATCGGAATTGCATATGATTGGTGGTGGATTTACATGGCCTTGACTATCTTATTCCATCGATTTTCTTCTATTTTATGTATTGCGTTTTCAACCCTAAATGACAGGACTCGCCCCGGATTTCACCCTGAAATCTGAAGTGGCCCTGTGGGGCCCATTTTAGAAGAAATTCATTAAAATTTAGTGGAACTTCCCCTAAAAATGGACTATCCAAAACCTGTAGAAAGACAATACACTTCCGAACAATCCACCCATATTCTTCTATAGCCACCCTGCTCCCTACATCACAACATCTCCCATTTCGCAAAACAATTCTCAAACTTAAGAATATTAATCACATGGATTATCAGAGCACTCTAATGCACAAGGTGTACCAGAAGATGGAAAATAATGATAAAGGATCGATTTATTTTACAATGCGGAAGCTATGACAGCTATGCCTCAACTCCCTGTACGTCCGACCTCAAGCTAATCTAGTCTGCAAAATGAACATTTGAAACTGAAGGGCTAAGGGGAAAAGCATTTGAAAAAACGTTAGAGTGAGTGGACAAAAAAAATAAGTAATTTCAAATAAACAAGTGAAACTTGACGCTTTCCCAATTTATTCTCTTAAAAACGTCGCATGCAGTAAAATCTTAAAAACACTCTTAATCCCTCTCTTTACTGAAATCTTAAACACGTATTGTTAAACCTTTCAAAAGCCATCTCAAAATCTCTTTAAAACCTCATATCTCAAAAATAGGCGTTGACTAGAGGGAACTACCAATTAGTCATCCCATGCCACCTGGAGAGGACTACCGACCAAGGACACATCGGAGGGACAGCCGACCAAACGAGGAGGTGATGGTTAGAGGAGACTGCCAACTAACTATCTCATGCCACCTGGAGGGGACTGTCGACCAGATGACGCATCAGAGGGGACTCCCGACCGGAATATTCTGGTGGGGACTGTCAACCAGAATATTGTCTGGAGAGGACTGCCGACCAAACTATTACCTAGAGGGAACTGCCAACCAGGTAAAGCATGCATGCGTTGACTAATTTACCTCCTCAATAAACTGGAACCAATCTCTTTAAAATAATTGCTTTCGGAAAGAAACCCGATATTAATTCAATAAATCACCAAAATCATAACTTAAAAACATCTCGATAACTCAAAACTCATAAAACTCAATATCTCAATAAATCCTTGAAAGCATAAATCAAATACTCGATAAATCAATAAATGCTTTTGGAAAGAAATCTCAATAATACAATCATGCTCAAATACTTGATAAATCATTCGTACTCGTATATTATCATATAAATCGACATTCGAAATCAATAATTCTCATAATATTTTCTTAATCAATCACTTCCCGAAAATCACTTCTGAACTCATTAACTTCTTAATAAATAGCTCGAAAATCTACTAAAAGCCTCGGGAAGGAAATCCACTAAGAATCTCGTAATTCATAGAGCATAAGTAAATCTCAAGAAATCAAAGCTCATAAAATCATAAAATCATAAAACTCAATAATTCAAATCATAAATTAAATCCAAATCAGAAATTAATAATATACTGCATGCACAATTAACTTAAAACAAATATCCACTCACTGTCCTATTTAGGCGACCACGCATACGGTTCTCTTTGTTGAGCAGTAGTTTAGTACATCACCCTGTACACAATTATTCACAAAATAAATACGATTCTAAAATCAATCCTCGTAAAATAACATCTCCATTTTTTCACGGCTTCCACCCAAACTTCACCATTAACACCAATTCATTAATTTCAAGGTTCTATGGCAGAACTGAGAGAAATCCGACGGTGGGATTCTCGTAAATCGACAATCAAAATATCGAACATCAAAAATTCAAAATCAATATTAAACTTCTCCAATTTACACCAAAAATCATATCTACATGTTATACAACTCACAATTAAATTATCTAGCCAAAAATAGGACTTCAAAAGTAGCCATACGTGCCGCCGGCCAACTTCGATTCCGGTCACCAAACAACTTTTATAACTGTGACCAAGCTCAGTTTCGAGTCTAAGTATCAAATTTAATTACCTCAAAAACGTAAGGTTGTTCCCGCCGTCGATTCATGGTACTCCGACAAAATTGAAGCTACCCGCAAGTATGAATCGAACCATGAAAAAGAGGGCTCCATGATATGGGTGGTGGCGTGGCCGGAAATAAAAAAAATAGCCAGAAAACCCAATCTGCTACAGTAACCTTATTGGTTACAATTTGTTGTCTATGGTGAATGATTGGATCCAAGGCATGTGTGGATGGAAACCTTGTTTCAAGACGAAGAGATTGATACCAATTTCATGGCTGTAGGTGGCTGAACGAAGCGGCGGTGAGGCCAAGAAGCGACGCTGGCGAGAGAGGAAAAAAAATCTGGAAATTTTCGGGACTTTCCCGAAATAGAAAGTCAACTCGCTATTTATAGACACAAATTCAATATAATTACAAAACTGCCACTGACTTGAAACCCTTATAACTTCTTCATTACAACTCCGATTTTAGCGTGCCACGTGTCACAAACTCGGTTTAACGTTCTCTACAATTTTCATGCAGGAAATTTCCTCAAAAACTAAGCCGAACAAAAAGTTTACTTTTAGAGCCACTAAATGATCAAAATGCAGGTGAAAGTAAAGATTTTATTTGTTTACTATCCAAATGACCAGTAAACGGTAAACTAAGGTATGGGACGTAACACTAAACCCCCCCCTTTTATTGTACTTTGTTTTGCGTCTACAATCCACTACCATCCCTAGTCTTCTCGCCACCTTTCTTATCTCTTTCTTTCTTTGTTTTAGTTTGTTTTGTTGTGTGCATTGTTTGGAATACCCTCAATCGCCGGCTTGTAACGATGCTCTACTTACTCTATTCTGCAATCTTTTGCAGGGTTTTAAGTTGACTGCCATTTTTGGCTGATCAAAACCTTTCAACAAAATTGTATCAAAGACAATTTCAAGCAAACTGAAGTAGACTGTTAGAAATACATTTAAAAGAGTAAGGAACCGAGACCTGAAATAAAAAAATCAGTGATACATAAAATCATTTCATCAGTACACCCAGCTCACTCCAGTATTGTCCTGTTTACATGCACAATATCTGCATCCAAAATTGGAATATAGCAGCTTTGACTCCACTCGTTTTCTTAGGCCAACATCACCACCTTTCACAATCCGGGTAACTGGAGTCCCAAGAATTCTTAATTAAAGCCAATTCTCCTTTTGTTTCTTAGGCCAACATCAGCACCTTCCACATTTCGGGTAACTAGAGTCCCAAGAATCCTTAATTGAAGCCAATTCTCCTTTTGTAACACTTTCTATCAAGTGAGTGATTATTATTCTTCCTGCTGCTGTGTTCGACTAGAAGAAACAGACTCTTTCTCCATTTCTAGTTTTACAGTAAGTTTCCTTCAACAACTAGTTATTTTCCATCTTTTAATCCCAAGTTGCTTGACAATCCTATGAACCCAATTTGAGTTTTGTCTCAGTTCGACTAAATTTCTAAGCAAGAACACTCTATTCTCGAAGTCACTAACTTTACTACTCTTTGATCACACCCAGGTTTGTGTCCCACTTCCCAAGTTATGGAATCAAGCATGACCAGCACCAAGTATTCTTCTGGAATAAAAATCGATATCAAAAATAGAGCCAAGGACCCAAAAACAGCTGCTGTGGATTGTAGCTCCGACGTGGCCTCAGTTGCAATCGTCGGTGACCAAAGTTGCTGGATCGAAACTGTTGTAGCTTTCGGGCTTCAATTTGCTATTAAGAAATTTGGTTGAACAATCCAAGTCCATGGTCTGCTTCGCGCCATCGAGATGAAGAGAACACTGTCGGTAAGATGCTGTGAATCGAGTAGAGTGTGGTGGTAGGGTTGGCTCGCCTGCGCGGGTTGACGGGTGGAGAAAATGGGTCGAGGGACTGGAGTGTTCTAGGTTCTCCAATCAAACTTGGGCATATATATATACACATCTCCAACGCAGGGCCGGCCCTGTGAGTTTAGAGGCTCAAGGCGGGAAAAAATTTGAGGCCCCAAAATAAATGCTCAAACATTACAAAGGAAAACAATATCTCAATTTCAAAGTATCACTCAAATATGACTCGTCTTGCATTTTTAGATGCAAAGGTATTAATCAAATTTACATAATCAAGTTTTCCAACAATATCTTTTTCAATAGATATCATAGCCAAACCACTCAATCTCTCTTGTGACATAGTAGACCGAAGGTAAGATTTGATCAATTTCAACTTTGAAAAACTTCTTTCTGCAGAGGCAACTGTGATTGGTATAGTTAGCAAAATCCTATAAGCAATCCAAGAATTTGGATAACAGTCATCAACTTCTTTTATATAATTCAACACATCAATAGCTCTTTTTGTTTCATTGGGTAAATCTTCACTCAACATTCGTAAGTCATGATATAGATAATCTTCATTAAGATCAGAAATCTCACCATGCTTCAATAAATTTGTAAGGTTAGCACAAAAACTCTTCAAACTATCTCTATCTGCAGACCTTAACTTGTCCAAATCAAACAAAAGCCCAAAATCTCTTCAAAAGTCTTAAATTGCTCAAACCTGGTTTAGAAAAAAAGAAGAAGATGAAGTTCAATAAACTATATAAACATGTCACACCCAAAACAACGGCTTCTCTGCTTGGATTCTTTTTGCTATAATCTGCTTAGATATCATTAAGTTGGATAAATCAAGTGGTAGGTACAGAGTTGTTCAATTTGAAGAAACTCACAGCTATGATCTTGTAATACAAGAGTGTGCTCACAGTTACTTGGTCAGTTACGTGACCAGTTACAGTGACATGGTCAGTTACATGGTCAGTTACGTGACCAGTTACATGATCATCAGCTTGCTCAAAACATCATGCTCATTAACTGATTATATTAAATTTGAATGAAATTGTGCTAACCTGGTTTTGAATGAAGAAATAGCTTGATCAACTATGTAGAGAAAATAGTTGACTTTAAAGGATTCTGCAGCTGATTGTGTCACTGCTTTGCTAGAGCTTTCACCAAATTGTCTCTTTTTTTGAATTGTCCGTTTTTCCATGAATACCGATTCAATCCCCATCTCACTTGCAATCTCTTTAGCTTCAATCAAGGACTCCTCAAATCCAGTTTCTCTAAACTTTTGAAGAAAGGAAAGAAGACTTTCCAATTCTTTGATCGCAGTATCAACATGCATATCTTCAGTTTGCATAACTTTGCTGACATTGTTAACAGCATGTAACAATTCATACCATATAATCATACCGAACAAGAACTCAAAATTCCGAAGATTATATGTTGCTAAAGTCTCAGCATCACTTTTTGTCTTGACATCTTCTTTACCATTCACCAAGTGAATCCAAGCTTTTCTTATTTCTGGAGCTTGATACCTTATTGCTTTAACACTCTCCACACGACTTTCCCAACGAGTTTCTGATAATGGCTTAATGGTAAGACCTGTCACATGCTCTGTAAAAACCTGCCACTTTCTAGTAGGAGCCATGATAACAACTTCAAATCCAACCAACAATCCAACAAATTCAACAATTGAATGATTTGAACCCCTAAAGAATATCATATAGAAAGCCTCAGGCATATAGCAAATTTTCAACAGAGAATGAATGAAACAGAGACGAAAGTTGAAACATGCATAACTGATAACTCTAAAATCCCTAAAAACAAAGATGAAACAAAATCATTGTTCATTGTTTTGCAATATATTAAATGTTCACAAGTCTTAAATTTTCAATAAATGTTATAAATCATGATTTCATAATTACATGTTTCAAACCAAAATTGAAAAGGAATGGAATACAAGAGGCCAAGAGCATCAAAAACACAAATAGAGAACAAAAAAACCAAAATTTCTTCAAAATTGAAAATAAAAACCTTCAAAGATCTTACCTTTTTGCGTTTTTGGAAGATAAAATCAACTCTTCAATCTCTTGAATTTACTTTTTCATTTGATCCTCTCAATCACAATTGGATTTTCGATAGCCGCCGAGGAAATCTTCTGAGATGTTCAATCACAATTGGATTTTTGTCTTGGATTGAGAAAGAGCTTCAAAAACTTGAACTTAGAAAGAGGAAAATCATCTCCTCTCTGCTGCTTTGCGTCTCAATCTGATGGAACAATGGAAGTATTGAAAACAGAGGGCCATGTTGCGTGTAAGAAGACACAAAGTGGTTTAGATTGATTCTTTTTTTTTTTTATCTGCAGGCCTACATAATAAATTTTTTTGAGGCCCCTAAAATATGAGGCCCTAGGCTTGGGCCTGCTTCGCCTAGCCTCAGGGCCGGCACTGCTCCAACGGTAACGATTTAATGATGTATTAAAATCTAGGGCTCAGATCTCCTTACCAAATTCTTTTCCTTTCTATTTAAAAATGAATTTCCAAACTTTCAAAATTCAGAATAATTAGCTCTGACGTCCTAAAAATTCCACTAAAATTACCATGATACTGTCATGATGCGTATTTTAATATCGAGTTCTCAAATTCCAGATTTCACTTCCTTGAAAATTTAAAAATTACTTTCAAACATTCTTAATAATTACTAAAGCGGTACTAAAAGCAAGAAAATACCTCTCTTAAATTACTAAAGTAAACTTATTCATATAAGATATATAAAAAAATAAAGAATTTTAAGGTGAATTACTCACTATAACTATTTTTCTTTACAAACATTCCTTCGTCGTTTTTTTTTTTTTGTCGTTCCTCCATTTTAGTTTAACCTCCATGAGTTTTGATTTCATTTGCAAAACTATTAGTTGATTGCAAACCCAATTCAAGGTCTTCCTAATGCAAAATTATTTAGGTGAAATTATTTTGAATGCATATATAGTCGTCTTTTTTCCCCGTTATGTTCCCAGAGCATGAATCAAAATGCCCATTGAATCAATTACATTTATTCGGATAAATGTTAATAACTTAGTATAGTTCTTGGATTGATTGCATCCCTAACGAGTCAGTGTTTTATTATTAAGAACGTCGAAGTTGAGTATCATTTTTAATAACACTACTCTTTCTATTGTGCCACGAGTGAGGTCAGGGCTGGTCCTAGCCCAAGGCAGACAAGCCAACTGCCTTAGGCCTCACTTGGGTGAAGGCCTCACCTTGAAACAATTTTTTGTACTTTATACTATCTAAAGCCCAACAAAAATTGAATACAACTTCTAAATTACCCAACATATTACCAAGTCATTTGAACTTATCTAGATCTTGTAGAATTAGGCCTCGTACCTTTGCGTCAATTTTTTTCTCTCTTTCTACTACAAACTTTCTTGTATATTTTGTACTTGTCTATCTTTAACTAATGCATATATACTCGGTTTGTTTGAACTTAAGTAGTTAACTAATTGAAATTAGGCTCCATTTATCGGTTATGTTATTCTTATATTCATAGTAGAGACCCAAAATTCTTGTACCAAATACTTTGTTTGTAAAGTAGCAAGAATATGCTAAAAATACAGAAAAATAAAAAACAGGTTATGATTTTTGCCTTAGGCCTCACTTACCATTGGGACGGCCCTGAGTAAGGTACTCAAAGGCGGCGATTACTAAGGCTGGCAACACATATGAGGGATTTGCAGAGTAAGTGCTGCGAGTTTAACCGGGCTCTGCATTGAAGTTCCGTGTAGACTCTGTTCGCATTGACAAGCTTCTACTCCAGTGTGAGCAGAGGGCTGAGAAGGCAGAGCATAAGACGGAGATGGCGGAGCAGAGGGCCGTGAGAATGGAGCAAAGGGCCAATAGGGCGGAGCAAAACGTGAGCCTCAAGGATGGTGTGAATGGCTTGGTTGGAGCTCAGGGTATTTCTTTAAGCATCATGTTCATGAAATGGAGGACTTGATAGTGTTAATCTACATGATGCAATAACAATTCGCATCAACCACAAGATCAATTCACACAACAACATATCAATAACAATTAAAACCAGTTACACAACATCCACACCAAACTTCATAATAGTTTTCGTAGTAGTACTAGGACTCAACCTGGATCAATGATGCTCTGGATCCCTGCAGAAATAGCTTGGCCTAGGTTGGACATCTTGAGCAACTGGATCGAGGATTGAATAGCAGCAAACTGGAGCAAGTGCCTTCTGTATGTCAACACCAAAAGCTTCAAAATGGGGCTGAACTATATGCTATAAACCTGTGGTGAATACAGGGACTTTGCTCCCTATTTATATTGGCTAATAAACCCAAGACGGACTCATCCCATAAGGATTCCAATACTCGCTTCATGTTTATCTTAATAGGAGACTTGTTGTTTATCACAAATACTCGATGTAATTCAGGTTAATTACTAATGAGCTTCCTACTTCTATTAAGAGACATACTCCTCAATAGATAACTAGAATTAGAGTTATATTCATGTACTTCTTGTTATTTACATAGGATTATATCAATTGGTTTTATCTCAATGTGATTTAAATAATGTTAAGTCCACATATTCTAACATTCTCCCACTTGGACTAACATTGTTTGCACACAACACAACTAAACTAATAACCCCACATAGACAACAAACCAAAGTGTGCACTGAAATACACAAAAACTCATAGCTCATTCAGCTTGGTCAATTTTCAGAAAATAATGCAAAACCTCAAACCAATTTTGATTAAATAACCAGATTGATTAAAGATCACTAACATCAAACACTGCAATCACATAAGCTCAAAATGATAATATGAGCAAAAATTTGGATAAGTATATCTACCTGCAAAATCCAATGCTCACAGTCCAACATAATGATTTTGACAATTGAAAATCTTGACAGCAAAAACTGAAACACAAGTGAACTGGTATTTGCTTAACTGAAAAACTGAAATTGTATCTGTAACATTCTACAATGCAGAAAATTTCACTTGATAACACACACTTATATTTTAAAATTCAAAAACTGCAATTTTCAAGACTGCGGAAATTAGAATAATGCTAAAACCATAAGAATACATATATGAAATACCTCATTTTATTCGAAAATACAGTATCAAAAATTACAAGCAAAAAACAAAAACGATAATGACTTAAACAAGAATCCTATTATACAAAATAAATTCTAAAAATTAAAATTGGCTCCCACTGAACTCAAGCCTCCAAATTAGATAGAATTCCCATGTTCTTGGTATGCTTCTGAAAACTTGTAATTGACAATGCTTTAGTGAAAGGCTCTGCAAGCTGTGACTCGGTATTGATGTTCAAAACATTTATCTCACCATGCTTCACTCTTTGTCTAATACTATAGAATTTTAAGTCTGTGTTTAGAGCTGTTGGACCTTTTATTGTTTTTACCAAAAAATACTGTAGCCTCATTATCACAATATATTTTCAATGGATCTGAAACAATTGAACTTAACACTTTAGTATGAATTAATTTTTTTTGATCCACAAGCCTTCACAAACTCGTTCATAAATAGCTATGAATTCAGCCTGCATGGTAGAGGTTGAAATCAATGATGTTTCATGGTTTTCCATGCAACAGCCCTTCCTGCAAGCATGAAGACATAACCAGATGTAGACTTTTTAGAATATGGATAATGACCTACAAAATCTGAATTAGTATAGCCAACTAGTTCAAGCTTCTTAACTTGTTTGTAAACCAACATGTGAGATTTAGTTTTCTGCAAATATCTAAGTACTTTCTTTCCTCCAACCCAGTGTTCATGACTAGGATTAGACTAAAACCTAGATAAAATTCCAACTGCAAATGATAAATCAGGTTTAGTGCAGACCTGTGCATACATTAGGCTACCAATCAACCTAGCATAAGGCTTGCTTTCCATATCAGACATCTTCCCCCCATTTTTAAAATTTTTGTTTTTGGACAGTTTGTCACCCTTTGACATGGGTGCATCACCTGATGCACAAGACTCTATACCAAATCTCTTCAACACTTTTGTGATGTAATTGTGTTGAGATAATCCTAATAAGCCTTGTAACCTGTCTCTCTTAATTTCAATTCCTAAAACATAGGATGCCTCACCCAAATCTTTCATGTCAAAATTTTTAGATAGAAAAGATTTAGTATCTTTAAGCAATTTAATGTCAGTGCTAGCTAAAAGAATATCATCCACATACAGTATAAGAAAAATAAAATTATTCCCAACTGTCTTAATGTATACACATCCATCTACAACATTTTCTGAAAAGCCAAAAGATGAAATCATTGAATCAAACTTCTTATACCATTGTCTAGAAGTTTGCTTAAGCCCATAAATTGATCTTTTTAGTTTGCATACATGATCTTCTTTTCCTGTTGTCACAAAACCTTCAGGTTCACTTGTACAAAAAGTTAATCACACAACACTAATCACACAACGGAACACAAATCATCTGTTGTGTGTTGATGTCAGTTTTATTATACAACGGTGCTGGTTATATTATGTGTGTGAATGCCAACAAAGTGATAACTTTTTTATCGGAACTACATTGCACAACGGAATTAAGCATGGTCCGTCGTCTGAGCCTTAAAAATTGAGCGGCAGATTTCCCTCCACTCTCGAGTCTTGGTTGCCTCTTGAAATCTGAAAAATTTGGACTACTTGATACAACGGTGCTTGAGGTTTCCGTTGTGTGATTGAAAACTGGATGCCAAATTTTGAGGAAGCTTTCTTGAATGTCTTCCACAAGGTAAACCTAGTGCAAGTTGTAGAAATTAGACAACAGAAGTTATACTTTTCTGTTGTATGAATAGTTGGAATATAGGCAGCAACATTTTGAGCCAAAATGCCATGGGCGCGGTATATTTCCCTCCATGTTTTGGCATTTTGATTTTGGTAGTGCACTCTTACAATAGTTTGTTAGGTTTGTGTTGTGTGAGTCACTTTAGAATTTATTTGAAGTTTAATTATGCCTCCCACACTCTTGACACTCTCTCGATAAAACGAAATGAAACTCCCAGTCAATCCTCTTACACACACCCTAAATCTCAGTCTCCTCTCTATCCTCTCTCACAAACCCTAAAGCGGCCTATTTGGATCTCTCTCACTATCCTCTCTCTCTATCTCTGCGTGAAACCCCTATCTCTCGTGAAAGCTCTCTCAATCTCGATCTGCAACCATGGCCTTCATCTCAATCCATCGCATAAAACCATGGCCTTCATCGTTTCAGCCATCAAGCAAGAATCCACAAAATCTCCTATAGTTGAATCTATCTCCATGGCCATCGTTCCGTCTGAGTTGAGATCAGCGATGGCCAAGCTCTCGACGACCTCTTCTCTCGTCTCCGATGTCTTCATCGTCCTCCTCCGCTCTCTCATCATCCTCGGCCTCCTCTTCCGCCAAATGAACATCTCGTCAGTTTCCCATTTTGTCCTCCACTGAGTTGCTTTTCTTTCTGATGATTTTGGTTTCGTTGGTGACTTGGATTTTTGGGAAATTAGGGTAATTGGTATGAATTGGGGTATTGGATTGGTTGTTTCTGATTCTAGTTTGAAATGCTGATGAGAAATTTGGGTTTGGGTTTAATACCATGATTTTGATGAAATGAGTTTGGGTGCTGTTTTTGATGTTTTCCCTATGTTTTTGTGTGATCTTAATTGAAGCAATTGTCTCAGAGGTTCCTCTCGTACAATGAACTATGCTTATGTTTTGTTATCTGCTGTATGCTTACTTTTGTGACCTCAGTTAGTAGCCAGGGTTCTGTTATTTCTAATCGTAGAAAAGGCTCAGCTGACAGATATTTCAATAATGAAAGGGTAAGTTTGGTTATGCACTTCATTCTATGGATACATATAATCTGCAACATGTTTCCTAATTAACAGATCAATGAAAAAATCAGGGGTTGAAGGCCCAGAGTGAGTTGGATATGTGCGCCGAGGGGTTAGAGATGAATAGCCTGAGTAGACTGATGGGTTCGAAGGCTGTGAATTACACTTGTGTGGAGTGGAGGAGTTGTATGAGAAGATGCTTGTGAAGATTAAGAGCTTGGCCAATGGCCAACCAAGTTGAGAACAGCGCTGCGAAGATTTGAGAGGAGGTAAAGTTTAAACTTGAATGATCATGATTGTGAATTTAGCAACTTTTTTTGGAGGATAGGATAGTGTGTAAAATGAATATGGGGTTTAGTTGAGCTAGTCAAATAGTTACTGAATTTGTTCAATGTCGGATTTGTATGCCATGATTCGTTAAGTTATTGGATTTGCGCATATAAGCATTACTAAAAGAAGATGATGATCATGAGAGTGTAGTTATTTTTTGGAAGATGTGTGTAAAATTGGATGGGGTTTAGTTAAGGCAGTGAAATAGTTACTGAATTTGAATTTATGCAGTGCTGGGTTTGAATGTGTCAATTCTATTTTTTGTTTTGAATGCTCTGTAGGAAGATCACAATAGGAAGTTGCGATACAAAGCTGTTAGGACTGCTGGATTGTAAAAATTGCTAAACTCTTGGGCGTTTTATGCTTATGTGAGGTAACTTTCTTTTCCTTTTTCTTCTCCCTTTACTATATATAGTTTCAATCCATGAACTTTATGTATGGTAGTTTTATAGTAAAAACAGGATATCAGATGGCCCCATCTTGAATATCAATGCTGCTAGTAATATTGAATAACTTGTATCCACAGAACTCTAAGTAAGTTAATGCCCAGTTGTGTACATCTTTGAACAATGAACCAACTCCAATGGTCTGATATAGGTAGAGTTGTATTTGATCTGATATAGGTAAAGCATGCTCATTTAAGTTTTTTTTTTCCCTTTCCAAGCGTTCAGAATCTCCTCAAATTCCATCCAAGGGTGTGCAAGAGACTGGTGAAAATGTGCATACTAGAACACTTCCTCCTCGGTTTGCAGCAGATGAAGAAAGTCAGCTTAGTATTCCACTACAACCAGTTTCTAGTACCCTTCATCTGTCAAACAAGTCAGGGAAGTCCAATAAATTAAACCCAAAATTAGTGGGAAAGAGACTAGAAAAGAATTCGAGTTGGAGAAACATAATTTAGTTAAGGTTGAAAGTCAATCTGAGATGTCAATCAAGATATAGCCTTACATCATTAAAAGGATGGTGAGTTCCATGTTCCCACTTATTGTGTCTGCTTGTTCATGATGGAAAGTTTAAGATTTCTAAAGCTAGTTTCCTCTTTGATTGGTAGGATTTCTCTTTTCCCACTTAAAAGTTATATTTTGTTGACATGTTTCCCTTTCCTTGTGCAGTTTCAACCGTTGGAGCGGTCTAGGACATGGTAACAGAGGTGATCTCTCTCTCTCTCTCTCTCTCTCTCTCTCTCTCGGTAAGACTTTTTATTTATAAGTTGCTATGACTATATATGCATCTTTATTTTAGTTTCTAGTGAACTTTCACTGTAGGCTTGGCTAAATTTTCCTCTCATTGCTTGCGTTAGATATTGGCAGCCACTGGATGCAATGTACAAGTTAATTTCCATTATTCTCTTCCTTTAATTGAGTGGATGATTTTGGTTATTGAATTCTCAACAAATTATATTATGTTGCTTTAATATGTTTCTTTGACTACTTTCCTATTAGGCGGGCAAGTCTAGTCACAAAGATGTGAAAGACAGTATGTATTAATTGGCTTTTTAAAGCATATTGTGGGAATCAGTCAATCGGATGTTTATGGCCTATTATTGTGTGGCATGTGAGGTAATTCTAACTGAATTTGAATATCAACCCTTTATTTTTAATTTTTTTTCCCAATGGATGCAGTTGCCACTCCTCTTCATTTGATTGTTTACTCTGCAAGTGCTTTATATAGTTCTCTTTCTTCTTGCGCAGAATGAAACTAAAATTTTGATTGAAGTAGTGTAGTTAAGGCAGTGAAATAGTTACTGAATTTATGCAGTGAAATGGCAGCATTACCTCTCCAATTGAATCATTTAGTTTCCTTCATTTCATTACTGTCGGATTGTATGTGGTCTAAAGTGACGGTAAAGAAACAATGTAGTGAAGTGATCTGATGATTGTGAGCCTTTATTTTATTGTTTTGTGCTTAAAATCTATGAAATGCAAACACAACGCACATATGACAGACTCCTAAGGCTGAGGCATTTTCTTGTGTGTTTCCTTTCATGCAGTGAACTGGTGCGGGTGAATAATTCTGTGATTGTGAGTTGATGATTTTTCTGAAGACACACATTTGGGAGAACCACTGTGCAGGTGAGCTAATTGAAAATTGCTGAGGGGTGTTTTCTGAACTCCCACTCAATGCTTTACTTTCTTTCTCATGTTTGTTAATTATATTAGGCTTCAATAATTTCTTTTTCTTCAATAAACTCGTCAATCTACTCGGAATATGTGCTTGTATATTATCAAATGCAGCGAACACTCCTGAAGTAAGTTCCCTTACATTTCTTTTGAGCATATTTAGTTGGTCTCTTTTTCAGTAGCTATGTTTTCCAATATATTTCAGTTGTTAATTTCTTTGGTAACCTGCTAGGTACTCACTCAGAACTTGTGTTCAATAGCAGCAAGCAATTAATGGCAGTTTAAATGCATGGCCACAAGAAACTAATGTAAAAAATTATTATAACCTGCATGGTTCCAGACATGCAGATATATAGGTAGAGTGGCACTATGGGCAGAGCATTTAGGACTTGTTGAAGAATGTTTCAATCAGCTAGAAAGTCTTCAATGTGTTCAAAGGGTAAGGTCTTTGGGTGAGCAGAACTGGAGTCAATACTAGAGCTTCTGCAAGGTCCTTCTCCATCATGTGTAGGATCGATGACGTAAGAGATCGAGAGGGTACTTATCATCTTTGCCTACAAGAGAGCTTCGGCAAGAACAAATGAAGGTGCATTAAAGGAAAGCGCTAGTAATCTATGTATTTTAGGTCTTCCTATCTAGAACATTTTACAAGTACATACTCAATTTTCTATGTTTTCTGAATGGTTTATAATGCTCACACAATGGTTAATAAAAATAATAGGGCTAAATATTGGTTACTACCCTATGGTTTAAGTCCAAAATCAATTCAGTCCCTAGACTTCTAATTTCATCAAAAACACCCCTGCACTTTCAATTTTGATCTAATAGGTCCAATTCATTAATATTTTGTTATGAGTTCAAGTTATCGTTGGATTATTTGTTAAAAAACTATTTATTTTATAGTAGGACTCACTCCTAAATTGACTATGCAGGCCACCCCGACACCACATCATAAAACATAGGCCATATATGAGCCACGTTAACAAGTTAAATAATTTCAATTATTGGAAAACTAACAAATTGGACCTATTATATCAAAATTGAAAGTGCAGGGGTGTTTTTGATGAAATTAGAAGTTCAGGGACTGAATTGATTTTGGACCCAAACTATAGGGTAGTAATCAGTATTTAGCCCAAAATAATATGTTGTCTGAGTTCTTCTCACACAATTTGTTAAGGCAATCCAAGTTGTCCAAGGTTAAGTCATACAACACAAGACAAAACCATCTGTTGTATGATGATAAAAGAGTTCAAAATTAAGGCTTCCCCTACAACAGTCACTGGTTGGTACCTAATTTGATTACAATATTCACACAACGGATAACCAAATATAGTTGTTGTGTGAACTAACAACCAACAACAAAAGAAAACAAAATTCTGTTGTGTGAGATTCATAACACACAACAGAAATAAAATGATCACTGTTGTCTGAGTAATCAACAGACAAAAGAGATAATTTTACTTCAGTTGTGTGTTACTTACCTCAGACAACAAATATTAAGCTATATCTGTTGTCTGTTATTAGTCTCAGACAACAAAGAATGAGTTATATCCGTTGTCTGTTATGAATATCAGACAACAAAGAATGAGTTATATCCGTTATGTGTTATGAATCTCATACAACAAATAATGAGCTATATCCGTTGTGTGTTATGAATCTCAAACAACGGAAAATTTTCTTTTCTGTTGTTTGACTGTTGATAGGAGCATTTTAATGCGACGTTTTAACTGCATTTCCCTACATTTCTTACGTTATTTCCTTATTAAAATCCTGTTTAGGAAAGTTTCCATTCTTTGATTGGGAAAGTTCCTATTTGTAGAAAGTTTATATTTTTGTAGTTTCTATTTATCATTTTTAGTAAGTTGCCATTTTTCATTTTAGGAAAGTTTCTATTTTTCTTATTTGTTTCTATTTTTTTAGGACCTCCAAGCAAGTGGAAAATCTTGAGGAGGAAAATCAAAGTTGCAACCAAGTGGAAAATCTTGAGGAGGAAAATCAAAGTTGCAACCAAGTGGAAAATCTTGAGGAGGAAAATCAAAGTTGCAAGGAAGTGGAAAATCTTGAGGAGGAAAATCAAAGTTGCAACCAAGTGGAAAAACTTGAGGAGGAAAATCAATTCAAGTTGAACAAGTGATAAACATGTGGGAAGATATTTTTTACAAATTTGTCTAACATATCTAGCCCTTCATTTATGTTCATCTCCACCCTCCATTCATCATTTTTTGGGCTATAAATACACTTCTCCTCTCACTCTCAAAACACATTCCTTCATCCATTTCATCTTCTTGTCTCACCATTTTCTCTCCATTTTCCTTAGTCACCAATTCCTTCATCCATTCCATCTTCTTTGTCTCTCCATTTCCTTTCCATTTTCTCTCTACATTCCTTCATCCATTTCATCTCCTTGTCTCACCATTTCCTCTCCATTTTCCTTAGTTTTCATTTTCCCATGAATTCCTTCATCCATTCCATCTTCTTTATCTCTCCATTTCCTCTCCATTTTCCCACAAATTCCTTCATCCATTCCATCTTCTTTGTCTCTCCATTTCCTTTCCATTTTCTCTCCATCCTCTAGTGCATTCAACATTTCAAGCAAGGCCAAGGGAGAAGAAGAATTGCCGTGAGCATCATCCTCCATCACCATCCTTGAAGCTTGCTTTCGAGATTCAAGAGACCACATCCTCAATTCGTTCATCTCATCTCCATCTCACGGTGTAATCCGATTCTCCTTTGTAACCTTTGCTTTGATTTCGTTGGTTTTGTTCTAGTTGACATATGTGTTTGAATGAATATTAATTTCTGGAATTTTATGATTAATTGAGAATTTTTAGATTCATATAATTGTGATTCTAAGTTGCTTATGTGAGTTTGTTCGATTAAATTTGCTTTACAGAAAACTTTTATATGTTTATCTTATTTGGGTCGACACTTATAAGATTTGCATGTAATTGGTGCTAGGTTTAAGAACATGAAATCGACTTTTCGTTTTGTGTAACTTGAATCAAAAGTAGTAAAGGTTCTGGACAAGAATCGAATTTAATTGAAGAGGATTGCAATTAGGTGGACTTTTCCATAACTAAGTTGTACACTTGAGTTGATAGCCTTTCTCTATGTCTAATGCATTAAACATGTCATGATTGACTAGCTTTCTAGGGCTTGATTGCATGTTTGATAGGATTAATCTAGGTGCTTTCGCTTAGGTTAATTAGCATTGAAAAGTAAAATATGGGAAATCATTTGCTTTCGAATGTTTCACATGATCAACTCCTCTCTCATGACTTAGATGAACAATATTAGGGTTTGAATCAATTTTAATCATATGTTTCGGTTTTTGATCTTTGTTCTCTCACTCTATTTTATTTTTATGTTTTTGCATTTTAATTATTTTGTTAACTTAGTTTTATTTTCGAAAATCCAAAAACAAAATCCCCCCTTATTTTTGTTCACTTGTATATATTTATTCTTTATTTTATTTTTGTAAATAATACTTTATTATTTTAATTCTTTATTTGTTTATACAATTGTATATATTTTTATTCTTTATTTTATTTTTGTAAATAATAATTTTCTTTATTTGTTTCACAATTACAAGTGTACCCTCAATCCCCGGATAGAACGATCCCTATTTGCTTTTACTACTAACGATATTTCAGGGTTAAATTATGCGCTTGCTTTGAGCGCGTCAACTGTGCCGCCGCATCCCCGCGCATGCCATGCAAGGCACATGCCTGCGCATAATTCACACAACAAAAACTAGTATTTTATTTAGCAAACTACTATCACACAACGGTGAAATCACCGTTGTCTGATGTTTCAATCACACAACACTCACTTAGACGACGGTGAGCTTGGTCATCACACAACACAAATCCACCGTCGTCTGATGACCTTTTTGTAGTAGTGGTTGTTTCATATATATGACCTCATCTAACTCTCCATTCAAAAAAGCTGTTTTCACATCCATTTGATGTAGCTCCATACTATAATGAGCTACTAGAGCCATTATAATCCTAAACGAGTCTTTAGTTGAAACTGGAGAGAAAGTTTCTGTATAGTCTATGCCTTCTCTTTGTGTGAAACCCTTAGCTACTAGCCTGCTTTATGCCTTTCTATATTACCATTTGCATCTCTCTTTGTCTTAAACACCCACTTGCAGCCTATTGGTTTTTGGTTTGGGTTTGGTTTAACCAATTCCCATACAGAGTTTTGCTTCAGTGACTCGATTTCAGCCTTCATATCCTCCTACCACGTACTCTTCAACTTCATGGCTCTCAACAGCTTGCTTGAAGCTTGAAGGATCATTATCTTCACCTAGGATATCAGTTTCTTGCAGGTATACTATAAAATCACTCTCTTCCCCATATACTGGTCTTCTTTCCCTTTGTGATCTCCTAGGCTGAGGTGGAATTTGTTCTTTTGCAGGGTTATTCTCTAAATGGACATCATTCATAGGTTCATCTATATGAGGTTCTAGGGCTACTGGTTCTTCTAAAACTTGATTTTGGCTTTGAGTTTCTGTATCTGCATTATTTGACTGAATTAAAGGCAAGATATTCTGTAAATTTTTGTTTTCAGTAATTTCTTCTAACTCTAAAGACAAGTCTTCAAAATTTGTATTACTGTAACCTTCTTCCAAAAATTTTGCTTGATGAGTTTCAAAAGTTCTGGTAAAATTTTGAGCTACATAGAACCTGCAGCCTTTAGATTTCTCACAGTAGCCAATAAAATGGCAACTGACTATTTTGGATTCAAGCTTCTGTGTCAGTGCATTTGGCAACTTTGCCTCAGCCTTGCATTCCCACATATGGCAGTGATGCAAGCTAGGTTGCCTTCCACACCACAACTCAAATGGTGTCTCTACTGATTTAGTAGGTGATCTATTGCAAATATAATTTGTAGTCTTAAGAGCTTTACCCCATAAAATATAGGTAGACATGTCGTGCACGTCATACTTCTCACCATGTTTAACAAAGTCCTATTTTTCCTTTCTGCTACTCCATTTTGGGTAGGATTATAGGGAGTTGTGTACTCGGCTTTAATGCCATTTTCTCGTAAATAAAGTGCAAAATGACCCTTTTGCTGGCATGCTTGAGTGTGTTTACCATAGAACTCTCCTCCCCTATAAGATCTCACTAACTTTATTTTCTTTTCTAGTTGCAATTCAACTTCAGTTTTATAAATTTTGAATACATCTAGAGCTTGTGATTTTTCTAACAGTAAATAGATATAACAGTACCTAGAAAAATCGTCTATAAATGTGATGAAGTAAAAATTTCCACATATAGTTTTGTGTTTAAATGGACCACATATGTCTGTATGTATTAGTTCTAATAGGTTTTGACTTCTGAAGGCCTTTTTCTTTCTGAAGTTTGTCAATTTCCCTTTAAAACACTCAATGCAGTCATTCAAATCTGTATAATCCAATGCAGGTAAAATATTATTTTTCTCGAGTGTTTTCAGTCTTTCTTTGGATATATGGCCTAATCTTCTATGCCATATATTTGCAGACTTATTATTGAACAATGTTCTTTTTGTACTTGTGACAATGTTATTCTTTATGGTGTTTTGATTATTTTCAATCAACATAATCTCCTGTTGAGCAACAGAACAATTTAAATTCAAAATAATCATGCATGAACACACCACAACCAAGATAATTTGAATCCTGAAACAACTTTATTCCACTGAAATCAATAATGAGTTTGCAACCAATCTTAACTAAAAGACCTACTGAAATCAAATTCCTTTTCAAGGAAGGAATATAATAAACACTATCTAGAAAAAAAAAAATTCTAAGCCTAAATCAATCTTCAGGGTCCCAATGGCCTTAACTGCTACTCTCGAACCTTTTCCCACACAGACATGGATCTCACTTTTCTTTGGTGTCCTCTTGTTTGTTAAACCCTGCAAGGAATTTGTAATTTGTATAGGTGAGCTTGAGTCTAATTAACCAGTAAGAGTGAGATGCTATATTAACAAAATTAACTTCTAGGGAAAAGACTCACCCATATCTTTATCATCCAAGCCTTGAAACCACTGCAATCTCTCTTCATGTGCCCTATTTTCTTGTAAAAATAGCACTTAAACTTAAAAGGTTTCTTAGCTTTATGTTCTGCAGGTTTGCCAGGTACTTTAGTGGTGGCAGTCTTCTTGGCCTTAAGTTTTTTTTGTTTCTTCCACTTAGGCTTTTCAACTAGGTTGACTGCAGTAGCTGGTTTGCCTTCTTTTCTGATTCTCTCTTCCTCTACTACACATATAGAAATCAACTTGTTCAGGTCCCAGTTAGACTCTTGGGCATGGTATGAGGTTCTCAAGTTACTGTAGGTGTTAGGCAGTGACTGAAGTGCCACATGCACAACCTGAGAGTCTTTAACTCCCATGTCTAAATCCCTCAGCCTCGAGTTAAGGTCAATCAGCTCCATAATGTGATCCCTCACACTTCCTTTTCCTGAAAACTCCAGCTCATTAAATCTTTTGGATAGCCTAGTAGCCTTAGCTTTGTCACTCTCCTGATACTTATCTCCTATGGCCTCTAGGAAATCCATGGCAAGCTCTGGCTCAATAATTGAGTCCCTGACAGTGTCAAACATAGAGGTTCTTATCACATTCTTAGCCTTCCTGTTACAGCTATACCACTCCTTATAATATTTTCTATCTTCTTTTGTGCTCTCAGTGTCTAGCTCTAATGGATGTTCATCAATCAAGCAAAGATCCATGTTTTGATGCATAGACAGATAAAATTCAACTTGATTTCTCCACTTCTTATAATTCCATCCATTAAGCAACTGAATTTGGCCTATAGTGACCACATTTAGCCCTAAAAACACATAAAAATAAAGAAATGTAGTAAATAGATGTTGAGTAATAGGTGCCTATCCCTATAGATTGGTGATTGAAGGTTGTAATTGTAGGAGTGATTGAATTGTAATTAAGTATTACCCTTTTGTGTACACCATGTAGTCCTATATAAGGCTCCTCATGGTGAGATGAATAAGACACACATTCTACTCTCTACGTCTAAACTCTGCATCTAATCTCTCTCTCCCTCAAATTCTTTTATGTTTGTTTTACAACATGTTATCAGCACGAAAAGCTCTGAAATTGCTTATCAACCAAAGGAGGATTGACGTCGCTCGTGGCAAGCGCGCAATTTAACCCTGAAATATCGTTAGTAGTATAAGCAAATAGGGATCGTTCTATTCCGGGGATTGAGGGTACACCTGTCATTGTCAAACAATTAAACAATTAAAATTAAAACAAAGTATAATATTCACAAAGATATTCACAAGTATAAACATTATTTACGAAAAAGGGGGGATTTTGTTTTTGGTTTTTCCGAAAATAAAACTAAGTTAACAAAATAATTAAAATGCAAAAACATAAAAATAAAATGGAGTGAGAGAACAAAGATAAAAAACCGAAACATATGATTTAAAATTGATTCAAACCCTAATATTGTTCATCTAAGTCATGAGAGAGGAGTTGATCATGTGAAACATTCGAAAGCAAATGAATTCCCATTTTTTACTTTTCAATGCTAATTAACCTAAGCGAAAGCACCTAGATTAATCCTATTAAACATGCAATCAAACCCTAGAAAGCTAGTCAATCATGTCATGTTTAACGCATTACACATAGAGAAAGGCTATCAACTCAAGTGTACAACTTAGTATGGAAAAGTCCACCTAATTGCAATCCTCTTTAATTAAATTCGGTCTTTGCACAAAACCTTTACTATTTTGATTCAAGTTTACACAAAACGAAAAGTCGATTTCATGTTCTTAAACCTAGCACCATTCATATCAAAACCTTACGTGTTTGCAACCACATAAGATTAAAATACAAAAGTTATCTATAACGCAAATTTAATTAAACAAACTCACATAAGCAACTCTCGAATCACAATATATGAATCTGAAAATTCTCAATTAATCATAAAATTCCAGAAATTAATATTCATTCAAACACATATGTCAACTAGAACAAAACCAACGAAATCAAAGCAAAGGTTACAAAGGAGAATCGGATTACACCGTGAGATGGAGATGAGATGAACGAATTGAGGATGTGGTCTCTTGAATCTCGAAAGCAAGCTTCAAGGATGGTGATGGAGGATGATGCTCACGGCAATTCTTCTTCTCCCTTGGCCTTGCTTGAAATGTTGAATGCACTAGAGGATGGAGAGAAAATGGAAAGGAAATGGAGAGACAAAGAAGATGAGATGGATGAAGGAATTGGTGATTGAGAGTGAGAGGAGAAGGTGTTTAAATAGGGAAGAAAAAGAAGAGTGAAATGATGAGATGAAGAAAAATAATGAAAGTGGAGTATGAGAGTGGTTTGTAAAATATGTAAAAGATGAGGTAATGATGAAAGCAAAGCATGAAGGTGAAGAAATGTGGAAGTGATGATGATCTTTTAGGGTAGAAAAATTGTATCCAAGGAAAAAGAAATGCTTTCTTCATATGGGTGGGAAACATGAATATGTGGTGTTGAGTTGTTTTCAGGTCAGTTTCTTCCCCTTTATTCCTTCAATTATTTCTCCATCAAAACTTCAGAATGAGCCTTCGACTTCTTCATAAAAAATGTTCCACTATGAGTGTATATCATCCTCACAAATTTTCAGAGCTTTATTCCATGTGGTTGGGCCGGAAATGCTGCTGGATCTCTTACAGGTCCAGTTTTCCGGTTTTGCTTCTGTAGAAAATTGGGCTGATTGTTTGAAGGCCTTCCACTCATATTTTTCTCTGGCACTCTTCATAAGAAATGATCCTTTGGGTGTCTAGAATGGATCTGGAGAGTTTCAGCTCATTTCGAGTTCATTTGGTCAGGTGGCCGCTCCTTCTTCCTTGCTTGGCTCTGATTCTCCTAGCCGGAGTAAGAAAATATTCAAGGTTGACTTTTTAGTGCATTTTCATTCTTCTCCATCATTTCAAGGTAATTATGGACGTAACACTCATTTCTTCTTCATCTACTCCAATGTACCTAAAAATAGAAATTAAGTTAAAAATCGATTCGTTAAGGAATAACTAAGCAAAATGTGAGAAATTAACATTTAAAATATCACATTAAAATGCGCCTATCAAGGATCATCGTTCAATCTGGTTTAGGATCTAAATCACAAACAAGCTCTTAGATTGGCTGAGAAGACAACTTTCTCAGTTCTGCACAAATAAACTAAAGATTCATCCATTCTGCATCTAGTAATGTTTTCTAAATTCTAATTTTAGATCATGTTTTTCAAGCCTTGATTATATGAAAAATCACCATAATGCATGAACCCTAGTAAATCCTACATGATTTGTTTACTTGGTATACGTATCTGTATATATTTGTTCATGTCTTTTAGATTGTTTGATTGGAAAGAAAAAAAAAATTAGGATTCTTTGGCTGTAGCTATTTCTAGCACTTGGTCCAGTAGCACCAATTCACAACTGGAGAGCATCAATCAATCATGCAAAAATAAAGCCTGCTATTTCTGGGATTCGAACCCAGCCACAGTGTGTACTAGCCCAGCATGTTGTCCACTGTGCCATTATAGCCAATTGGTAATTATAACCACCATTTAATATTAATACTGCCAAAAGCATATTCAACTCCATATAATTGGCGATTGATCAATTGATTCAATTCATGTTTTGGTTTTGATTGACATTTATCCAAAACAGTTACCATAATAATTTCACAATGTAATCGTTTTAATATTGTATATTACGCGAATTATGGGCTTAATTTTTAGTTACACAAATTTGAATTTGCCATTATAATTCCTTATGCTAGAAGCATTATGGGCTAACATTATTGCGCGATTATTACATAAACATTATGTCAGAAGCATTTGCCCAATTTATTACTTGTACGTAATGCCAGAAGCATTAATGGGATTTGAACCCATTTCCTTAGGTACATAACCGCTGCATTAATTTATTTATGTTATAATTGTGAATATTAATAGAGGCTAAATCAGAAGCTCAAATCAAGCCCATAGTCACAACAACAAAAAATTCAAGCCAGAAGCTCAAGCCCAAGTTGCAAGGCTAGAACAGAAGCTCATCACATGTTGCCATGACAAAAGTTATGAATCTTCTCAAACTAGGCTTATCCAGTTGGATGAGATGTCTAGGCAAGGTTCAGATGAGGTCGTGTACTTAAGTGAGCCTCGCTCCACCTAAACCTCATGTTTCCTTACCTGGTCGTATTCAATTAGAGCTACCAAAAGGGTTGAGTAATAACTTTTCATTCCTTGACAGACCAGTTTGAGCCCAGCAGGCCCACTCTCCCTGTACATGACCTAGCAGCCCAGCAGGCCTCACATACTCTTTGACCAGCACGAGCCCGCAGACTAAGCCCGATAGGCTTCACTATCAAGCCCACTCCTTCTTTGGTCCAGTAGAATCAAAATAAAAGGAAAAATGATTTCATATTGTAAATAGATTCACCATACCTAATATGTGTAATTAATTGCCAGAAGCATTTATTTGCATAATTGTGTGATAATTAATCTGTTATATTACTAGCATGCAATTAATATCTCAATTGATATATGATTTCCATTTATCCAATTTTTGAGATATTATTACAATTTACTTTATTCAATATTTTTATGTTACTTGTCTAAATTTTCGCACTAGAATATATATGTAGAAAATGCAGGTACCTAATGAACTAGAAGTTCTAAATGAACCAGTAGTTCATACATAAATCGAACTTGTAGTTTCGATAATGCCATTTAAGAAACTTGAAGTTTCTTTCATAAATTCACCACACATGATAAAACCAGTAGATTTTACATGTCTAATCCGATTTTTCATATCATGTTATAGAACCTGAAGTTCTCATTACTTGCTTATGGATGATATTACTCAAAGCACTAATATTATTTGTTCCTCTCCTGTAAGAAATGTCAAATCTCAACATGTTTGACTTTGTTGCTTTGGAGGTTTCCAGAATAAACTATCTAAAGTGAACTCAAGATGTGAAAATTCATCTGACTGCAAAGAAGATGAGATCAACAATCAATGCTAACAATGTCATCATTTAGGCTTTTAATATGAGTGCCATAATTTTCAAAGAAAACATATGGAGAAAACACTCCAAGTTGAGTATCCGATGAAGAGGATACACAGACTCTTTCGGTCGCCCTAGAAGAGCACTTTCACCATCAAATGACCATTTTCTTGCTTGAAGCAAGACATGATTGACAGAATGAAATTAGCCTATATGACCATCTGCCACTTGGCCAAAGCCCAAGAGGACATGTAATCAGGCTCCACGTGGTAGGAACCATGATGCCATAACTTAGCAAGCCCGAGTTGAAAGGAACACTGGTCCGGCCCGCTGCCACCAGAATCAGCATGATCTTTGTTATCGATGTGGAGGAATTGACTGCTGGTCCCGCACCTGTTGTGCGATAGCCTAAGCAGTAGATGAGTATTACGCCGGTCGCGAAACTCGAAATACCAACTTTATTAAAGGGTCATTTTCTATCGATTCCACACTAGAGATCACGGATTTTCAGGCAATTACTGAACATACCGAGGATTAGAACTCAAAGACATGAGTATAATTGGCCCCTTGTGCCATATCTATTTCATCTTAATGAATGAAACATCTTTGGATTTTGGTGATTTATGTTTTCAATTATTTTGGATTATAGAAATGTGGTTATCTTCGAATATATTTAATTCAATAAACTTATTCATACATGTGATCCATTGAATTAAATTAATGAATAAACATATTCTGTGGAGAAGTTTGTTGTCTGATTAAAAGTGCTATTACGCATACCATACTCCCAGATCGGAGATATTTTTCAAACTTACTGTCTATTCATACCTCTGTGACAACCGTATCAGGCCAATCCAACTTGATAGAGGGTTATGGCAAAACCCACTATATGTTGTCCAATGGTATTGAACCTACCATTAATGAGGCCTTATAATCTCCATGTTCGAGAAGAACTTTATTGAGTATTAAGGATATTTAAACCATCAGTTATCATGCTGAAACCAGTGAGAAAAATTAGTGTAATATCTTTGCATAACCTCCAAAATGTGTAGCCAGAAGTGTACATTGGAGAAATTGGAATCTGTTAGCTAGAAGCTAACTAATTTAAGCAACTACTTGCAATGGCATGACCGTTTGGGACACCCAGGTGAAAGTATGATGCACCGTATCATCAATTCATCGCAGGTGTATCCCCTTAAGAATAAGGGTCTTGTATATAATGATACACTATGCCATACTCGTTAAGAATATTTAATGCTAGACCATCATATGCAAAGACTAGTACATACACCACCATTTTTCCGCACAGAATGCGAGGGAAATTTGTGGATATATCCAACCACTATGTGGACCAGTTAAATATTAATGGTTTTGGTTGATGTATCGACAAAGTGATCACATGTTACACTATTGTCCACAAGAAAACGTTGCTTTTGCTAAACTCTCACCCAGAGCATGAAATTGAGGGTTCACCACTCGGATTATCCCATAAAGTCTATAAGACTTGATAATACAGGAGAGTTTACATCGAAGTCTTTCGATGATTATTGCATATCCCTTGGGATTGATGCTGAACATATAGTTCCCTATGGTCACACCCAAGATGATCTCGGAAATAGAATCTTGGTAATGCGCACCAAGCTTCTAATTTCTGCATAGGGCTATGCAATCTTTCATGTAGCTATATTGGTCCCGTTGAGGCTCACTGCTACCCAAGCTCACTCCGCATTACAGCTGGTGACTAGGTACCAACCTGATGTTTCGCACTTACGCGCATTTGGGTATGCAGTCCACGTGCCAATTGTGCAGTCACAACGTACAAAATTGGGTCCTAAACAAAGGATGGGCGTGTATGTCGATTATGAATCCCATCCATTATGTGCTCTTTAGAGCCCTTGACATGCGATCTCTTTACCGCTAGATTTTCAGATTGTCACTTTGATGAGACAGTCTTCCCGCCGTTAGGGGGAGATAAGAACGTCACCATTCCTGATGAATCGCGTGAACTAACATGAAATTTCCCCACTATGTTTCATCATGATCCCCGAACCGCAAGAAAGTACTGAAGTGCAGACAATTCTAGATCTATAGAGTATAGAATACAATATGCCAGACAGTTTCTCTTATCTAGCTAAAGTGACGAGATCATATATACCTGCTGTAAATGTGCAAGGATAGACGTCCCTGTAGGATGTGTCGTCCCAGATGGATGAGGTACGACCATGGCGGCTAACCAGTCATATGTCCCTGCCCAGAAGCGAGGTAGACCATCAGGTTTGAAGGATTCTTATCCCCAGAAGAGGGTAAACTTGGCACAAACGAATCCTCTTAACATCGCAATCTCAAACCGATCCATCTCATGAGACAAATCCGGATTATGGGTCTGTCCTAGAAGAGACGACGTTGGGAGACGCTCTAACATTTGAACCCACTCCCGAGAATAGAGAAATCTTGGTAAATTTAGTGAGATTTGGAATCGAGTTGAGATTGTCATCGATGATATATTAGTATTTGCGGTGGCCACCGAATCTATAATATGCGATGACCACGAACCTTGCTTTGTTGATCAATATCAACGAAAAGACGACTGGCTAACAAGGAAATAAGCAACCCAGGTCAAATTGGATTCTTTGACAAAGAGAAAGGTGTTTGGACCTGTTGTTCCTACACCTCTCCATGTTAAACCCATAGAATTTAAATGGGTATTTGTAAGGAAGCGTAATGAGAAAAACGAGATTGTAAACACCCATCGACATCCAACAGTCTTCTTTCCAGCAGGCATAGTCACAATATCCCAGGTCGAGTTTTTTTACAAAGCCTCTAGTTCTTCATTCATTGCTTGAGTCCACTTCGGATTTGCCAAAGCATCCTGTACACTACTAGGAATAGATACAGTGGATAATTGATCAACAACAAGTGCATGTGACCCGGACAACCTATGGTTAGACAAGTAATTAGCTATAGGATACTTAGCTTTGGTTTTGATGTCTGGTTCATATTGTTTCTTAGGAATACCCTTGGTAGCCCTCTGTGATCTCCTAGACTCAATATTACCTACCCCAGATGACTCGTTTGAAATTAAAGGTACCTGAGAAGGAACATTTGCAGCAGATTCTTCAGTTGACGATGTAGAGAGGGGGAAGAACTCTGATAGATGAGGACTCTGAATATTATGTTCAGTGGGTGCATTATAGTCGGGCTGATGAATGAACAGGTCGTTAGTTTGTGATGTTCCATATTTCCCAGAATGCATTAATGCATCATCATGACCTTCAAGTTGCGTGTCGGTTTTCTGGTGCACATGGTCCCTGTTTGACAAGTCAAGCCCACTTTGGGGCTGCACAGTAACAGGTTGGTGTGTTGGACCTGCCCTTTCTGACAAATCATGAAATTGACTTGCAGCATTGGGAGTTTTTAGTGTGTTGCATGGTTGACTGGAGCCCACTGAAAGACTGGAGCAAAGACATCTGCTTGGAGACTCAAAAAACTGCCCATCCGAGGGACCCACTGGTCCACTGACATGTCTACATCCCATCAGACCACCATCCTCACCTGTGGACCCCACGGTCTGGTCAACACCTCCATCTGAGTACTCCACCTCCACGGGTCCACCGATTGGTTCAGTGCCCAATTCTCCCAATTCTTTTTCGGTTGCCATCTCAACATCTATGTCATTTTACACTGATATTGGAGAGTTTCCGACTCCAAATTTTAACTCCAAAGCCTCTAAATCTTCGAATTCTTCAAATGCAAATAAATCTCGAGCATTTCCTTCATAGTTGCTCTCCCCCTGAAGGGAAGACTTTGAAACTCCCCCTGAATAATATGGCTCAGATTCGCGAAACACAACATCAAGAGAAACATACAGAGTGCTAGTAAGAGGATCATAACAACAATAACCCTTTTGGAATTCGGCATAACCAACAAAGATACACTTACGGGCACGGGGATCAAGCTTGCTACGTTGAGGCTTGGGAATATGAACATAGACTATGCATCCAAACACGCGAGGTTCAAGATTGGGTAGCGACAGAAGTGACGGAAGTTTCTGAAGTTTCTGCTGAGGATTTTGAAATTCAATTACCCGAGAAGGAGTACGATTAATGAGGTAGGCGACAGACTTCACAGCTTCTCCCCAATATTCACGAGGTACATGCATGCCAAACAAAGAAGCACGGACAACTTCAAGTAACTGTCGATTCTTCCTTTCTGCCAATCCATTCTGTTGAGGAGTATATGAGTTTGAAGTTTGATGTCGAATTCCATGAGATTGCATAAACTCCTGCATAAGGCCATTAACATATTCACCACCATTGTCAGACTGGAAAATACGAATAGACAGTTGGTATTGTGTGGACACCATCTTATGAAAATCTTGGAACATGGGACATACATCACTCTTGTTCTTTAACAGAGATACCTAAGTCATACGATTGCAATCATCAATAAAAGTCACAGAATACCTAGCTCCAGAAAGAGAAGGGATCTTGGCAAGACCCTAGACATCAGAATGAATCTTCAAAAATGGAATGGGACTTTTATTAAGACTAGGTGAATAAAAAATTCTATGGCTCTTAGCCAATTCACATACATCACAACAAAAATCTGAATCACTGACAACCGAGAACAAATGAGGTTGTAGTTTCCTGAGATAACTAAAAGATAGATGACCCAAACGACGAAGCCATAGCCACACTGTTTCCCTAGCGCTCTCTACTCCATTGACCTGATTTACTTGTCCTAACAACTGTTGTTCGCCACTCTCTGTCAGATCCAAGTAGTAGAGTTTCCCCCTTCTAACACCATAACCAAGAATCCGCCGAGTCAGAATGTCCTGAAACACACAGAAAGAGGGATAAAAGGTCACAATACATGCTAGTGCTAGAATAATTTGGCCAACAGAGAGGAGATTATATGCCAATGAAGGAACAACTAACACATAATCAAGAGTTAATGTATTAGAGAGAACAACAGAACCTTCTCTGATAACCGGAGTTGGAGTACCATCAGCAGTAGAAACAATATTTTGAGAGGAGGGTTTCATCTTTTGTAACAGACTAGGATAATTAATCATATGGACAGATGCACCTGTATCAATTATCCAAGAACTATTCATAGATATCTTACCCTTCATGCCTGACCGTGCTATATTAGCGGAGGCATTAGATGGCTGCGTTTCCTCTGTAGTAGCCACGACAGATTTTCCAAAGTTTTTTTCTCGGTTTCTTGGTGAAATCCCACCAATCAGGGTAGCTAATCACTTCATAACATCGTACGTTGCTTGCTATGACCCAAATCTCCACACACTGGACACTTTGTATTTGCATATGGATTTGTTTTACTCTAAGGGTGGCGTTGTGGAGGAATTGAGAAGCCTGGGGGAGGACCCTGTTTGCGTTGGACAGCCATGGCAGAGGATTCAGAGGCGTGTCCCATTGCCTGCCTCTCAGAATGCACCTTCCGAACATATGCATAACTTTGCTCCAAGTCGAATTTTGGGTCTTTGCGTAGAATCTCACCACGGACTTGATCATATTCTGAATCAAGTCCACTAAGAAACATGTGAACTCGCATTCGTGCCATGACAGTGGTCTCTTGAACAACTGCAGCCACTATGTTATTTTGAGAGGCCATACGCTGATCAATTTCCTGAAACATTCCCACCAATTCATTGTAGTATGTAGGAAGAGTCCGGCCATTCTGTTTTTCTCCAAAGCACTTCTTGTTTAATTCAAAAATCCTAGTTTCATCAGAATCATCATAAAAAGTCTTCTCAATAGCTTCCCACACATCTTTGGCAGTTGGAAGTTAGATATACCGATTCATGAGTGATGGCTCCATGGAATCAATTAACCAACTCTTCACTTTTTCGTTCTCTGTGGTCCAAACTTCAAATTCAGCATAATCTACATTTGGTGCAGCTCTAGCTCCAGTAAGATAGCCAACCTTTCCTCGTGCTCTGATCCTCATCTTCATAAGAGAAGCCCATATGGTGTAGTTGGATTCGTTCAAGGCAACGCCAGTTGGAAACGCTGAGTTATCTTGAGATGTGGTATGATAAGGCATGGTTAATAATTGGAGGCATGTTGTGGAGTGCAAGGGTGGCAGCATCGTCCTCCATTTAGCAGAAATAAGGGTCTGTACGAAATCAAAAAAGGAGGACTGTAGGGACTGTAGCCGCGCAGCAAGGCTTGAACAATTATGCAGCAACTTGGCTTGGCTTGTGGCTTGTCGGCTAGGCCTAGACAATTATGAAGGATGTGGTGGTATATAGTCCCCACGTGATGTTGCAGCTTCCAAGTTTGTCTGGGTCAATTTCGAATGGACTTGTGATGGTGGAAAAATCAATTTGATCAGGTGGTTCGTAAAAATTCTTCGAGATGCAGGTTTCGGGTTTCAGAGGAATACAGTGCAGGAATTAAGCCTGCTCTAATACCAAGTAGAAAATAAGAATTCAATGGGTTTCGAATTGTTTTGATATATTATTCATCTCCAAAATAGGAGGTATATAAAGAGATACAAGAGTAGTCATAATAGGAAAACATCTCCTACAATTATACAGAAAACGTAATCTACATCTACAAGGAAAGTAAATATTTACAGAATATTCTACAGCATTAGCATACAAGTATACTTACTTTTCATAGCTAGACACAAACACACACACATATATAGCTACAATTAATGTGTTGAGTTAGTGAAAAAGGAAAGTTCTTAATCAACCCTCAGGACTTAATTTACTAACAGGCATAAGATGTCTATAGATTATGTATTAGTTCTGTATATATATCTGCCATTGGTTCATTATAAACAAAAGAGAAACTGTAGCATACAGAAAAGGGACAAAGTTTGTACTAGCTTTTTAAGATGGTGTTTAGGGGCTGTACACGTTAGTATTTTGTACCCTAGGTGGTGGTTGAGTCCGCTTGTTCATATGTCGCTGGATGTTGCCAAACTGCGCATTTTGAGGTTCATCTGCTGGGCTGCTGGCTACCGGTTGCGGTGTTCCGTGCCCCTCATTGGGATCCTCGAGCTCGTGTTCGACTACTGCATTCCCTTCATCACCAACGAATTGTTGCACTACCAAAACCGATGCGGTTGTTGCGAAGTCGGAAGACGCAAGCAAATCCCCAATTGCACCTAGTTCCGGGCACTCACTCCAATCGGTTAGCCCCGCCGTTAATGGCGATATTATGCCTTGTCCTCTGCCGACTATAAATAGGTCATGCACGCTGTCCATTGACCTTACCACCGCCACCGTCTCCTCTCCATTGTTCACCTCCTTCTCCAGGTACACAATTGATTCGTCGTTCATATTTTGTGTCCTAAACTCATTTATCAACTTCTCGTCGAGTTTCTTCTCCCACCCCACGTCCGTTTCGACACACAATATCTTTGAATTGTTGTTGCCGTTGTTTGCGGCATCAGGATCGGGTTTCACTATTCCTACCGGCTCCGCGACTTCCGGCCCGGGAACAAAACGCATGACTGCAAGAGTTATTCCTGGATGTTCAGACATCCTCCATGCATATGACAACGCCTCTCGGTCGTCCGGTCCACCGAAGAAAAGTACCACTATATTGTGAGATGCCTGCAAGGGTCGAACCAATTTTTTTCTAAGAAAGAGGCAGTTAATATTAGTTTAAAAACAATTGCGCTCATGGAACTAAAACATGCCAAGTACTTATAAAATTTAGGTTATTATGAATCGGACAATAGTTGAGCTATATTGGCTCAATCCAAAGTAACCTGGACCAAAGTACCATCCACTAGCTTTTGGTCTTTCAATAAGCTATATTGGCTATAACAAAGATACTCAACATACCTGGTTTGCAGCCACGCGATTGGAGCCATTGAGACCTCTATCCACTAGAATTCCGACTGAGCATGGCGCATTTGCTAATACATTTTGGTTCATTGTTCTAAAAGCCGGGTTCATGGATTCCATTCCTCCATCCACTGTTTGCTGTTTGTGGAAAGGAAGAATTAAAAAGGCAACACGTTTGTCCTCTGCCAAGTTGCAAATGTCTTCGTGCATTGTAGAGTATGGTGAGATTGCAGTCAAGGGCTGCACCGAGACACAACCGGCATGCTGCTCGTAGTTCTCGAACGCATTTATGATGTGGTCAGACTGAGCTTGGGTTCGATTGAGCGCCGGCCTACCAGATTTCCGAGTGTTATGAACAATGAGCATTGCAGATGCACGGCCACTGAGCTCAACTAAATGGAGTACGTAGACGCACAAAGGAGATCGCTTTGTGGGGTAAGAGGCTTCTAAAAGGTTGATCATTGTAGGCACATTTCGAGGTGTGTGGACACAAACAAGTACTCGTAACTCCGCATCGGGTTTCGACCTTTGAATCGTTCTTCGTTTGTAAGGTATAGACCTTCTTGCCGGCTTGTAAACTGTTGTTACTATTGGTGTAATGATTCCAGTCATAACAACAGCTACAATCACCATAATTGCAAAGGCCTCATCGTCTAGAACCTTCTGGTCTTTGCCGACATTGAGGACAATCAATTCGACGAGGCCTTTTGTGTTCATGAGCAGTCCTAGAGTGAACCCTTCGTCAAATGGCATCTGGTAAAAGAGGCAGACAATGACTGTACCGGCTATTTTTCCGATGCAAGAGAGAAAGATAACGAGTATAAGAAGGCCCCAGGTTCCAATTCCTTCGATCGTAGTAATATTGGTTCTAAGTCCGCTAATGGCAAAGAAAAGAGGGAGCAGAAGCCCCGAAACAAAATCTTCGAGCTTCTCGATGAGAGTGACGCCAAGTGGTCCATTAGGGATGACTAAACCAAACACGAAAGCCCCAAAAACGGAATGTGTTCCTATGGCGTCAGTAACAAATCCGGAGATCATGACCCCGGTGAGAATAAGGCAAATGTAGAACTCGCTAAAGGATTCTCCTTCTGGAGTTCTTCGGATAATCCAGCACACTGCAGGTCGGACCACGAATATGCAAAAGCAAACAAAGGCAATGCTAGACAAAACAACATAGAGGGAAGCCAGCGAAGTGGAGTCATTTTCCGCCAAGGCAATGGCCAGAGCTAAGAGACCCCAAGCGAACATGTCGTTTACCAGTGCCGAGGATAAAGCAATCCTGCCGAGCTCGGTGTTGACGAGCTTGAGCTCGGCCAGGACTCGAGCAAGGACCGGGAAGGCGGTGACGGAGAGGGCAACGCCGAGGAAGAGAATGAAGGTACCTTGGTTCATTGATTTTCCTCTATCGTGGATGAGGAACGAAAAGGCGGCACCAATGGCGAAGGGGAGGATCATGCCGGCAACAGCAATAATAACGGCTCTTTTGCCCATGCGGCGAATAACGGAAATGTCCATCTCCAAGCCGACCAAGAAGAGGAAGTAGAGGAGACCCACATTTGCCATGGTCTCGATCACCATCACACTTCTCATGGGGAATATTGTGTCGGCGAATGGTTTATACTGTCCAAGCACCGATGGACCCAATAACACTCCACCCTGCAATAGTACTAGAGAACATTAGTACGTCATATATTGATGTACGTCGACCTTGATCAACATAAAGTAGTTATGAAAGTTGAAGGTCTATATCAAATTTCAAATATGACGGGATGTAGATCAACTTCAAGTTTGAGGTTCCCTGACCCTCGATATCCATAAGCCCTAAACAACAATACTAAAATTTGAACCACCAACTACAATTATAATCATAGTATCAAAAAAACTACAATCATAATCAATTAGATATAGAATTTGCGTGGTCTACAAGCTAGAAATTCAAAATAATTACTCAATGTTGACCCATTTGTGACTAACCTAGCTACTTAAAATATAAATTACAAAAAACACCTAAAATTGTAATTACTTTATTAGTAACAATAGAAAATTGAGAAAAATTAGTACCTTTATTATCTAAATCTGTTTATCATCTCAAAAATAGGTTTCAACTTGATGCATGTATGCGTTTGATGGAAATGAAATGATTTTGCTTGAAGATAATTAATTGACTAATTCGTTGGTAATATATATATGTATGTATGTATGTATGTATATGAAGTATGATATGCTCATCAAAGAAGTTGATAATAATTACCATGATTTCTGCGATGACACGAGGTTGCCGAAAGGGTTTGAGAAGGAGGACGAGAACGCGAGTGGTGACGACGACCAGAGTCAACTGCAAGATGAAAAGAGGGAGGGAATAGTCTAAAGGGTTATCTCCCTGCCAAATACCATTGGTGGTTATCATGGTTGGGGCATAGCATACTATTGAAGTATCTGATGCATTAGTCATATTAGTCCCGTTGGCCGATGTCGCGTTCGCCATGGTTAGCTAATTTCTGCGTACCACTTCGTTTAATCTTCACCGGTTTATGTCACTACTGCCACCACCGCAAAAAAAAAGAGATAACAAGGAAGGGCAGGCGGCCGTTAGCTTCTTCTTACTTTCTTAATCAACGTAATGGAATTGACCTGAACATCAAAAAGAGTGTTCCTGCTTGCAAGGAAAAATGATATGAACATAGGTTTCTGTTGATTGCGTCTTTTAGACGCAGAGATTGAAAGGGAGAGAAAAATCTACAAAGTATCTTGAAGGAAATGATGGAGAAATGAATGAGATCGAAGGGAGAAGGCCAGCTCAGTTTTTGATGGATATCCACCCCATTTGGAGGTTATTCTATCTACGGTCTACATATGGTTACTTTCCAGTTTGCCTATTTTAGATAGAATGTTCTTCCCCATCCTATATACGTGCAAAAGACATTGATAGCTCGTTAGTTTAAGAATTTTGTGAATTTCTTAAAGGTAATTCATTCATTACTTCTCATAGCAATGATCGATTGTTTTTCTTGAAGAATATGTTTCAATCCAGAAGTGGTCTGAAACACATATGTACGTGCATGATTAATGTTTTTTTAATATGGACGAGTTTTAATTGAACTCAATCATATATGTGATTTATGGAACTGCATTTTATATGATTGATTTGGTTTTTTTTTTTTTTTTTTTCCTTTTAATAAAAGAGTTCATATCATTTATATGACTTTGAATCATGGGTAAGAATAATACAAAAAACAACTATTCTTTTTAGACAATACGAGAGTTGAGTAGTCTATGCTAACAAAACACCTCACCTCGTAGACAATCTAATCTACATGACTCCATACGCCGAGCACACCATTATGGTATGATGAAATCAAGTACTTCTATAACAGCTTCTAGAGGAGCTTCTCCTAGTATTTACTAGATAAGATTAAAAAAAAAACACAAACAAACATGCTGCATAGGCTAGGTCGAGGCCCACTAAACAATTAACAATCCCCAAACAAGAGAAGGGTTTATATATTGGAAAATAAACAACTAGAATAAAAGCTAAGAAAAGGCATCAGCCCAAAATCTATGGGAAGCTCAGCCCAAAAGCATCAACAGCTGGCCCAACTTAGCCCAGCCTCTACCACAACTGCACAGGAAACTCGAACCCAATGATAGCCATCACAATTTAGCCTCTAAGCCAAGCGATCCCAAGCCAAGAAAACTCGCCGTAGACCTACCACTCGTTTGGCAGCATCACCACAGCATCATCGTAACCAAGGTCGGAGCCGACACCGGGCCACCACCAAACTAGCGACGCTAGAAAGAGAGAAGAGGCTTGTGCAGCTATGGGAGAGAAAAAACTGGTTATTATCACAAATGGTACATGAACTATACCTCAATCTTATCAATGGTACCTGAACTTCAATTTTGATCACAACCAGTACCCAAACTTTTAGATTTCATTTTAAATGGTACCTAGAGCCATCTCCGGTCAATATTCCGACTAAAAACGGCATGTGAGGCGATCCTAGTGATGATTTTTGATGATTTCAAGGGTTGCGATCATATATAGTGATGATTTTGTGGTAATAGACTAGCCTTGAACTTGAATTTTTTTTTTATAATTTATTTTTTTTAGATTTGGCTTTTTTGGCCGGAATAGTGAGCAAAGGTGGCCTTAGGTACCATTTAAAATGAGTCGAAAAGTTCGGGTACTGGTTGTGATCAAAATTGAAGTTCAGGTACCATCGATAAAATAGAGGATAAGTTCATGTACCATTTGTGATAATAACCCTTTTTTCTTTTACCCCTAACAAGCATTGCTTGAGGAGTTATGACCTAGATATTTTTTTTTTTAGGAATATTACTTTTCTAATAGAAGTTGATTTAGTAAATAACTTTTAGTTAACTCTAGCTATTTTAGGGGAGTCCCTTTTTGAATATATATTGGAGAAAAATTATTTTTCTTGTTCATGCTTTGAAAAAAGAAAAGAAAAAAGTATGTACTTTCACACATTGAAAAGTTTTACATAGAGTTCTTGTTAATTTATTTGTTCCATGTTGAAGTGATCTAACAAGTCAAATAATCTCCTTCACATCAGACATCTCATTGTGCATGTTAATTATAGTGTCCCACAAAACCAGTTGGCAGTTTAAGACGTTCAAATTGAAGTCTGAAGGGCTCGATTGTTGAGGTTAGTACTTGATAGGAGCATTTTATGCCATATTTATATGGTTCATGACCATATCAATCTTTGTTAGTTTCTTATATTTTCTCTTTATTTATTTACTTTTATGTTTATTAGGTTTTTCGGAGCAAATATACAAATAAGAGATAATATGAAGGAAAGATGAGTAAATAAGGAAAATCTTGGAATCTAGACCCGAGCAGGAGACCTTGATGGATCTAGCAGCCCAATCTATGGAGATGACACAACAAATTGAGAAAATATTTAGAAAATATTAGTGGTGACATGGCTTATTCTCATTGGACAAAGTGATGTAGAGAAATCCTACACAATGCCAAAAACCTCAACAGACTACACTTTTCACACAACGAAAAAAAAAATTTCGTCGTGTGTTGATGGAAATTGCTTCATACAACACGTTTAAGAAACTTACATTGTGCAAGATGTTACAATTCAGAATTTTTTAGATAGAAGAATATTGCACAACGTACAATTATAAAGAATGTACGTTGTCTGAATGAAAAAAAAAAAGCGGGCTATTTTCCCTCTACCTTTACTCATATTTGGCTCCAATTTCAGACTCAGATGCATTGCCAAAGTACTACTTTGTACAACATAATACTTATATGTGTTGTAGGATTGGAACTTGGAAATTGTCACACAATATGCAATTTAATTGTGTTGTCTAATTGAAGAGATTATATTGGAAACATTTAATGTGCCCCAAAATGAGTTTCATTCCCCCCGAAATGACCAAATTTTGGCAAATGATTTGTAAGCTCGTACAACAGAATGACCTATTTCTGTTGTGTGGATTTGAAAGCCATCCTAGTGCCAAAAATGAGTTTGTGCTTGCACATATTAGGCGGGAGTTTGCAATTTTTGGTCCCTCAGCTGAAGTAGACAATCAGACCACACAACATCATTTATGCGTTGTCTGATTTATTATAAAAAATTGAAAACAACTTAATGCTTCTTGTCCTCCCACATGAGGGTAAACATATTACACTCAACCGTTTTCTAACACAGAGCAAAACACTTGGTCGACTTCTTAGAGGAAAACACCGGTACCATCTTCTTCTCGATCAAAACTCATCTTCGCAAAACACCATCACCATCTTTTAACCATCTTCTTCTCAAAATCTGTCTTCGCAAAACATCATCATCATCTTTACAAAACCCAACTTAGCCATCACCATCTTCGCAAAACATCGATTCAAGTTGAAGATGAGGAGAACGAAAATGGGGTTCTTCTGGGCTACTAGATTAGATTAGGGTTCTTCGATCTTGAGGTTTACAACGTCGATTTGGAGATGTGTGCTACTCAATTTGGGGCTTTCATGGCTACTCGATTTGGGGTTTTGACGGCTCTTTGTCCTCTCTTCGCAATCGCACTCGTCGTTTCACTCATGCTTCTGGTAACTATTCCTCTTAAATTTGTTCAGCATTTAATTCTTTTTCACCTGGGGAATTATGAAGTTGAATGAAAGATCTAGATATGTGACAATTCTAGTAATTTTTGATTTCTGGGCAAGGATCTACATGTTGGTATCTGGCACGAAAGCTATATATCTCATTAGCCTCATAATCACAGTTGCCAACAAACGACAACATAGAAGAAGATAACCAAATCCCAAGACTCTGCAATTTGCTCACTCTTACTCTCATTCTCTCACTCCAATGGAAGGACTGGGATTTCCGTCTCTAAATACTCACACCATTTCGTGCTCTAGTCTTCAAAAACGAAAACCCACCAAATTACCATATGAAACAAACCATTTTTCAAGCTCTTCTTCAAAACCAAAAGGACCCTCTTACAGATTCCACCATTTTATAAGGAAATTCTCAACCTTTTTTATGTTCTGGTTACTGGGTTTCTCTTCTTATATAAGTTTTCTTGTCTATTTTCTAACTTGGGTTGTTTCCAATTCATCGTAGGAGTGCTATAAGAATGCAAGCTGACAACGAAGAATTGGAGTTAAAGCAAATGAGAGATATGGCTACTGCAAAAAAAAATGGTATGTTGCTATGGAACTGAGAGTGAAAGAGAGAGACTTGCTCTTTTACTTTACAGATTATAATGTTGTATGTTGCATTTAGATATATTATTGTGGTTAGTTTGGAGTTTTAGCTGTTTGATATAAATTAGGGACGGAAAGATTAAACCTTTAACACCAAGGGAAGCTGGGTATGCAATTCTGCTATCTAAGTTCTAACAAAACCCTTCTTGATGTTAATTCTTCCCTCCACATAACACAAAAAGGTAGACACAGCTTAATATAATATAATGTTTCCTTTCTATATTTGTTATTGTGACACCAATTGAAATTGCCCGAACACAATACGCTTCAATTAAGCATATTTAACTGCATCACCAACTCCATTGTATGCTTTATGTTTCTTTTCCAATGATCTGGACATTGGCTCTTGTCATTTTTCCATTTAATTCCCATTTCAAAATGAAGCTGCAGCATGATATAGTTTATAGAGTAGGGCTTAATTACATATGAAGTTTTGTTTTCATGTGTCTTGATCACTTTCCACCGCCAAAACTTGTCAACAAAAGACATGACCACAAGGAGATGACTTTGTTGCTGCATGTTTGGAACACCACCACTTGGTCTGGTTGATTTATTCCACCGCTTGTCCTTTTTTATCTTATGGTACAGTAGAGATTTAAGTATGATGTGTTATTTTCTGCTGCTACCAGTGCCTACATTGGTTTAGTGTGCAAACTTTTATTGTCGCAAAGTGTGTAGTTGAGAAGATACGCAATCTTGTGTAATCTTGTTGGTGTTTGTCTGCATGTGTAGTGCATATTCTGTAAGTTTTTTATTTGTAAGAAAACTGTAAGTTTATTCATGAGAATCTGCAAAATGGTGCTATTAGTTTGTCTACTTAACAACCAAACATTTGATCATGCCTTGGAGAAGGGTATTCTTTTTGCGGTAGGCAATACTCTTGTTTGTGACAAACTTGATGAGGCTAAGCGCCTAAGCTGGAGTGGTGAGAGGTTCAAAGGTATTGAGTTCTACTTTGTTATTGATAAGTATTCTGTGTCGGACATGTTTATATTTAGCTGGATATCTAACTTTTTTTGTCTACCCCTCTTAAATTAGTTGTAACTATTGATGGAATTATGCTATGAAAATCTGGCACAATGACTAGAGGTGCCAGTGGAGGAATGGAAGCTAGACCAAAACAATGGGATGATAAATAAGTTGAAGGTTGGTTTTGACTTTGTTTTTTGCCTTATTTTCTATCATATAGGAACTGCATCCATTTTAATAAGTGTGTGTGTGTACCTTGCATAGAATCTTTTTACTGACATAAACATGCTAGTCTTGTTATGCATTCAATGATTTGTGTAATTTTGGTGGATGATAAATATGCAGAGTGTGTGCTGCATATTTGCTGGCCTTTTACTATCATATAAGAACTGCATCCATTAGTACATGTGTGTGTACCTTGCATAGAATCTTGTTACTAACCTAAACAAGCTATTCTTGTTATGCTTTCAATGATTTGTGTACTAGTTTGCTAATTTTGATTGTTTGTGACAGGACCCGACCCAGGAATCACCCCAATTACTTGGATATGAGCCTGCGGGGCCCACGTTAAGCGAAATCCTACCGAAAATTCGGCAGAACCTCCCCTAAATATGGGCTACCCAAAAATTTCACAAACCTGGATATGATTTCAACTATAACTTCTACTCAACCTACTATATCAAATTTACAATCCATGCACATATATTACATCCGGAAAGTTCAAGTCCCAACATAACCTCCGTAAGCAACCACAATCCGAACAACATCATCCATCAAATTCAAAAGAAAAGGCTTATCAGAGCAACACTAAAACTAAGCCGATATCATACAAGGTAGGTTAAGTAATAACCTACGGACAAAAACGGAAGCGCTGATTTCCAAAGTCCTTGAGCCTGGACGCAATCTCGGCTAATCTGAAATCTGGGCATTTGAAAACGAAGGGCCCAGGGGAAAACATATAAAATCCATTAGAGTGAGTGGACAAAACCGAAACGAGAATCAAAACAATTTATGGTATGCTTCCCCATTTCTCTTTTTAACAAAACCATCATGCAGCGAGACTTCATGAAAATTTCCAACTCAATCTTTTTCCAAGAAACTCATTTGATTACTAGGAAGGACTGCTTCCTAAGCATCTCATGCCATCGGGGAGGGACTGCCAACTAGCCACAGGTAGTAGACGGGACTGCCGACTGACTACCTCAAGTCATCTGGAAGGGACTGCCAACCAGATGACGCGTCGGATGAGACTGCCAACCGAGCTGTAGTCTGGACGGGACTGCCGACCAGACTATTACCTAGAAAGGACTGCTAACTAGGTAAGATACGCATGCGCCAAAACTGGCCTCCTTGTCAACTGTTACCTTTTTAATCCTTTTCTTTCCACAAAATCACATTTCAAAACTTAATACCATGCTGCATGCATTATTTAAATAAAATAAAGGTCCACTCACAAGTGAGTCCCGCAGCTAACCCTGCTGCCTGCCTGTGTCCTCCTCGCACGAGGGCTCAGTACGTCCTGTCACAATTGCATAGGATATAATTAACCATAATAAGGAAATACTCTCAAAAACAACTCATTTCCCTTGGAATAAGCATCCGTTATTCACAAATTGTTATAAAACTCCCACACTTTAATTTGGGATTAATTCTATAATTCCTTACAATCTCAATGCCCTCCAACTCATAACCACTCAATTGATTCTTAAATCGATTCCTTAACCATTCCATGAATTCGCTTAATCTAAACCTTCACAAAGACCATTCGATAACTTAACAAATTTTTAATTCACTTCCTTCAACACAATTTACCACCAATATATAATATAAATCCTTTTCCAACAATTCCACATTCTTTCTTAATTTTTCTCTCCTTTGCAAAATCACAATTTCAACTCTAACAATCTCAAATTCTCTCTACTTCCTAACAAATAATTCATAATAGCCCTTTACCAAGAGTTTTCACCCAACACTACAAACATGACAAATCCATCAACCATGTTCAACATCACAAACCAAAGAAAACTCAATATCCAACAAACCTCAAGTTTAACACAAACTCAAAGATTAAATTCAATTTCAATCAACCTATTTATTCCGAAATCAACTTCATAACCCACACAATTATCTCTATACCTTCAACAGCCACCAAAACAAGCAGAAAAGTCGAAATTCAAACCCAAAAATATCAAGAACTCGGCAGCACTATTCACGCTACTGTTCACGTCTCCAAACACCCTCAAATCTTCCTCCACTGGCCAACACAAGCTGCAATAGTTAGATATAATCATCAATAACAACCCAGCAACCCAAAACTTCAAAGAAATCCGGCGGAAATCGCCGGAAAAATCGAATCGGAGCCAAACTCCAACTTTTACCCTTTTTGAAATTCTCCTCAAATCTCTAAAACTGAAGCTACCCAAGGTGAAATACTTACATGGCTAGAAGGAGAAGGAAGAGAGGATCACGCCGTGCCCAAGGATGCGTCCTGGGGTGGCCGGACGGCGACGAATTCGCCGGAGGAGTGCGACGGCGAAAAGAAAAGAAAAAAGGGGGAGGGGGTGACTCGGGTTCTACCCGTGCTCTCTCTCTTTTTTTTTTTTGATTCTTTCCCCTTTCTCTCTCTTCCATCTGTTTTATTCCTTCCTTACTACAAATAGAAGCTCACAAACAAAAACCCATGCCAAAAATAGAAATTTCTATTTTTGGTCATAACTTTTCCGATATAATTCTAATTTAAACAAACTACGTGTCCACGAACTCGATTTTTCGTATTCTACGACAATCTCAAATAAATTTCCTAATTTACCGGACTAAAGAAAAAGTCACTCCTCGATCAACCACGGTAAAAAGTAATTAGTAGGTACGGGGCATTACAGTTTGGCAATAAATGATTTCAAGCTATTGATCAGTCACTAAAGTGTTTCATGGTAGGAGACTTGTGCTGATTAATTAGCCAACCTGCCACTCAATTCTCTTTTATTAGCACGATATTTGTTTGGTTGCCTATATTTGGGTTGTAGGGCATCTTGAATGTCCTGCTAATTAACTTTTCTTTGGCTTGACACAGATCTTGTTAAGGTTCTGAGTGTGTGTAGCATTTCGTTCATGAAAGTACTAGCATACTTGTGGTCTTATCTGCCTCTTACATTCAATGTTCACTGTTTTCGCTGTTTGTTTTTGTTTATGATTCGCTGTTTGTTTTTGTTTCTGGTTTTGGTAGAATGCTGTGGCATATATCTTCCGGCCTAGTGGTACATTTTTCATACCTCTGTTTTTGAATTCTCCAATTGTAACACCACTTCTCAAAAAGCTTAAAGCACATATACTTATTTTTGTATGAATGTACAGCTACACCACAAGTCCGTTATATGATGCAAGAGATCATGTTCTATATACGGTAATCTATGAATGTAATAATTTTCGTTATAGACTAATGTATTTATATGTTGTTTCTAGTATTTGTTCATTGCTCTCTTTTGTTTGTAATTTTCGTGTTCCTATGTTCTTAAGTCATGATAGATATTTAGACATTGTTTAACTTTCTCACCTTTGTTTGGTCAGGTCACCAACATGTTTGACCACGTACTGGTACACATATGGTGTTTCTCAAGTAAGCTTTTATGATGATTGTTTCTTCAGTTTCCTTACACGTATGAGCTAGGTTATAATTTTAAGTCTGGGGTTGAATGTCTTCTTATAACACTTTAAATATGATATAACAAAGCTAAGTTATGTGTTATTTAAAAGATATAACACAGACGGTTTTGGTTATGTCTCTTTAATTAGGATCATTACCATGCCTTAAGAGTATAAGCCCTGTCAATCTGATAGTTTTTTTCTTTCTTATTTGCAGGTATTATATGGGCGAGTCTTTGACCACCAGAACTTGCATTGCCGTGTACCAGAGGTAGAAAATATATATTAAGTTCTTTATATATATGTGCTCTCCCCCCAATGCTTCGATAAGAAGTATAGTTGCTGAAACCCAATGACTTGCTGTAAATTTTTGTTATTAGGTACCTCTATGATCAGTTGAAGGCATATAAAATGGTGGACATGGTTGCATTTGTTGACCCTTCACTTATTGGTGTTGTGGGCTGTGGGAATGGAATTGTCAAAAGATAGGCTTGTTGTTGGTCCTTTTTTGCTAAGGAAAGCATCCTTTTTTGTGCTTCTCTGTTGGTACATTGTCATGCACCATATGTTGCATGTTTTGGAACGATAGATATATATGTATCAGCTTTTTGATGTGTTAAGTGGATGGGCATGCACTAGAATGCTTTTCTTGTTTAAAATGTTGGGCTCAATGATTAGTGGTTTGCAATGTTTATATTTGATGGTTTGCAATGTTTATATTTGGTATGTAAATGGATCAAATGCACAATTTAATTCAGGAATGGGATATGTTCAAATAATCAGACAATAGAACAGATACAATGATAACTGCCCATTGTCTGATGGCCCAAAATGAGGACAAATTACACTACAATCATTCATATCACACATTGGTTTTTAACAAATCACTGTCTTCTAATCTACACTCACACAACAGAAGAAATTAAACTCTGTTGTTGCAAAGTTAATCAAACAACAGAAGAAATTCAATTATGTTGTTCCAAAGTTAATCAGACAGCAGATATAGTTCAAGAACTTAAGTTTGAATATCAGTCAGACTGAATGTAAAAGTTAGCTAGCTAGTTTAGTATTATGGTACTGATGGGATTGTATTCTATTGGGTTAATTGATGCAATGAGAAATTTACTGATATTAGGTCCTATAATATTCCTTTGATGACAGTTCAGAATGAATGAGGTTTGATATGGTTCAAATCCAACACATATAGTTTTATGATATGTTGTACCATAAATACAGTAACAATAAAAAAAACAACTATATGTCGTTTCTACATACTTGTAACAACATAAAACTGAAGTTCAATTTATTATCGAACAATAGAAATACTTCTAACAAAAAACAGAAAAGTGAAGTTCATTTAATTATCACACAACAGAAAAGCTTGATACAAACAACAGAAAAGTAAGTTTCTGACCTCAATCAAACAACATAATTTGATTTTGTAGTGACATTGTTTTTAGCTTATATCAACAATTAAATGACTTTAAAAATGCATTCAGACAACAGATTGTTAAGCAAATCTTTATTTTGGTAACTTCAGACAACATATAAATGTGTTCTTATTTAATTTCAGACAACAACAATTTTATTAAAACTTTAATGCGTAATTGATTTGAACAACATTAATGTGTCATTGTATGTGATTAGTAACCACAGAAAGTCCCAAATCCTTCAAAGTTGGGTTGCTCAGACAACAGAGTCTTACAAAACTTCTGTTGTGTGAAGGAGGTGAGATGACGGAGGATGTCTGTCATCTGATGTCATAAGAGATAGTAGCCGGATACACAACAGAAAATTTGCATATCAGACGACAGATCATCTGTCATCTGAAGACATTATTGGCATAGTGTAAAGTGGTGATAATCGATTTAGTAGTACCAATGTGGTGAAAATCGATACAGTAGTAGTACCAAATTGGTGATAATCGATAAAGTAGTACCAAAGTAGTGATAAATTGTATGATGATTATTGTATAAGGGATATGAATTATTTTTGAATGATTTATATTGATGATGTGTTGATTTGTGTTATCAGTAAATGAATGAGTATTGATTTTTAATTTATTTCTATTATTGAATTGCTTGTTTTCTTTCGTAATCTCCTTAACTAAATTATATGCGGGGATTATAGTTTTCTGAATTGATTGGTTTTAATGTAATCTCCTGAACTAAATGATATGCAGGGATTACTACGACTTCTATTGATTTAATGTAGTCTCCTAAACTAAATTTCTATGCAGGGATTACTATGATTTTGGTTGTGTACTTTTGATGGGATCTCCTGAACTAATTCATATGCAGGGATTACTTTTTACTTGGTTTAAATTATAAGTGCATTACATTTTCCGAGAAGGGGTTGTTGAGATTTCAATGATTGAGATAGGTCACTGAGGTGACAATTATTCGATTGAGATAGATGGAGGTGATTTTGGATTTTTGGGGTTTAAAATTTTTAAAACGTTATTTGAGTTTGATTTGTTTAGTTGAAGTTTTGTACAATTGGTTGCTAAGTTGAGATCGAGACAAAGCATTAGGTTTTAGTCATGAGTGAACTTATGAAAGCATGTTATTGCAGGATATGAACTAGATGTTATTTGTCGTGAAAATTTCATATTGATTTTGTTAGGTTGAAATGACTTAAGGATGTGCTTCTTCCTTGTTGTTTTGAGTTTACTCACACGAGCTTTCATAAGCTTACCGGGTTTGTTGTTTCAACCTGGTGCACTATTCAATGGTGTAAGGGTCTATCTTGCAGGTTAGGGTGAACATGATGGAGTCGTGGTCGTGATGCCCCGGAAATTCATATTTATTTTCTGAGGATTTTTTCGGAATCTAATTTGTGGTTATTGGACTATTTCGTGGCTCATGGATGGAGCGGAAGTCTTTCAGACGAATTTTTATTAGAAGAATATGGTTTTATGGGGGTTGCAAAGGTTGACTTTTTATTCGTTGGGTTTCTCCGAAAACTTCCTTCACAAAAGTCGTAGAGCGCGTCAATATGAGTTCGCGGACATGCAGAATGCGGAAATCGGAGTTTGTATGAAGAAGTTATGGCCATTGGAAAAGTTTCCATTTTGGTATATATGGGAAATTTCCGGAAAAAAATATCAGAAAAATCAGATTTTCCCTTTTTGGAAAGTTTTTCTCCCTCCTCCGGCCACCAATCGACGAGATTCTTGTCCCTATCTCTTCGTCTCACTCCCATCTACGACTCTATGGAGTTTCACGACGTGAGTCGGCCTGTGCATGACGCAGCAACTCTGGGAAGTTTGGCACCCGAGTTGCAAATCACCTTGATCGGAGTTGGCTATTCCAGCCACCATAGCTGGTGGTTCTTGAGGGCTTTGGGGGCCCAGAGGACACAGATGCTTCTCCCAAGGTGGCTTGCATCGATTCAACTTGTGGAGATCGAATTTTGGAATTGAAATTCTAGGGTTTCAATCGGTCCGATTTGTTCTAAGGTAAAATTCGATCGTTTGGTTTATAATTGGACTTTGTTATAGTTATAAAAGTTGAAATTGGGGTTGAGATGAAGAACTTTGGTGTTGGAAGTTTTGCCAAATTCTGACTTTGGTTTGGCAGCGGCACCGCCACTGTGGTGGTTTTTTCCAGTGGTTTCTGGCCACCTCAGGGATAGTTTCTGTTCCTGAGTTCGATCTATTCTTCGATACGAGCATTTCAATATATTGTTTGTAATTTTTGGAGATCGTATGAGCATGTTAGGGTTTTTACGATTTTGGACCGTTCGATGTTTTGATCCGTGAGGATCCGAGCGTTCGATTGACTTGTGGTTTGGACATATCGATCGTAGAAGTATTCCAGAGACATTGGGAGGCCTCGGATGTGGTTTCGTCTCAATTGGCGTCACTTTGGAAATTTTGATTCAATTTAGGGTTTCGAACGTTATTCCTTGTGTTTCAGTGACTGAATCAAGGCTGTACTTCCTTAGGTGTTTGACAGAGGGCGTTCTGTAAGCAGTCTAGTTGTGTGAAGACACATCAGGAGTTTCAAGGTGAGTAATCTCACAAGGTTCATTAATGAACGAAATACCCTTATTGCTTTGAGAGTTATTTAGTAACTGCAAACTATAGTTGGTATTAGTAGGCATTCCTGAGTGGATGACTACGTATATATATATATATATATATATATTACGTGAAATATATATGTTTGGGTGGATTTGTGGATCTATGGAAACAATATGCATGAATGATGCATTTTATTGTTTGTGATGTGACTTTTCGGAAAACAAATTGTGGGAAATTGTATTTCTATTGTTTTGAAAAGTGTTTGAGGATTTGAGAGTCACAAGTTGTGATTTCTCCTTTTGATTTGATTTAACGTTTTGATCCGACGACCGGTGGTATGAGGATGTGAGAGTCACAGGTTGTGATTTCTCCTTTTGATTTGATTTAATGTTTTGATCCGACGACCGGTGGTCTGAGGATGTGAGAGTCACAGGTTGTGATTTCTCCTTTTGATTTGATTTAATGTTTTGATCCGACGACCAGTGGTCTGAGGATGTGAGAGTCACAGGTTGTGATTTCTCCTTTTGGTTGATTTAATGTTTTGATCCGACGATCGATGGTCTGAGGATGTGAGAGTCACAGGTTGTGATTTCTCCATTTGATTTGATTTAACATTTGGGGTCCAGTGTGACTCGTTTAATGTTTTGATCTGAGGGTCAGGTTAACCTAAGGGTCCGGGGTTATAGGTTGCATCCTCATGGCAATGTTCTATTGTAAGGTTGAACCTTGGCCGGGTGACAGGTTACGATTCAGTTAAAGCTTTAGTCTGTCTGCCATGGTACCTCATGGATCTAAGTAGGTTACTTACGACTCCTGGGTATGTATTTTGTCTAGGTTGGACCAAAGATTCATATTCTATTTGTTAGGTTAACGATAGATATGATTTATGTGTGTTGACGTATTGTCCAGGTTGGGCCGATGTGTTGTTTTGTCCAGGTTGGACTGATTTGATGTTGTTTGTCCAGGTTGGACTTATTTGTTGTTTTGTCCAGGTTGGACCAATTTGATGTTGTTTATCCAGGTTGGACTGATTTGATGTTGTTTGTCCAAGTTGGACTGATTTGTTATTTTGTCCATGTTGGACTGATTTGTTGTTTGTCCAGGTTGGACCGATTTGATGTTTTGTCCAGGTTGGACTGATTTGATATTTTGTCCAGGTTGGACTGATTTGTTGTATTATCTAGGTTGGATCGATTTATCATATTTGAATTATTAGGTAAACGATTTATATGATTTTATCACGGTGTGACTTTCGTTGTTTTCTTTTGGGAAAGGAATATTGTTTTGGGAAGCATGGTATTTTTTCGTTATTATCGAGTTGAAAGGTTTTCCTCATTTTTGGTGTGAGTTGTGTGGTGTTTGTTTGGAGTTACTCATACGGGCTTGCAAAAGCTTACCGGGTTTGTTGTGTGACAACCCAGTGCACTATTCAAACAGTGTAGGGGTTAATCCTGCAGGACAGGGTAATCGTGGCTGAAGCTGAGGTAGCTTGTTGTCAGCAGAACAGGTAGGAAGCAATTTTGGTTGCCTTTGCCATTGTTATGACTTCCGCTATGTAGTAAACTCTGAGGAGCATTTACGTTTTATTTTGTTATTGACAATTTAATTCGTAAGCTTATGTAATATATGACTCTGTGGGAGGGTCAATATTGACATAGTGGGTTCAAGGCATCAATACGTATGTAGTTTAAAAGGGAAAAAGTTTAAGGTGCTTGGTATTGATGGTTGAATGATCACGCATATATAATTATGATATTATATATCGATTTTTATTTGTGTTAAAAATCAGGGGCGTGACAGTGGTCCCTTGCCGTTGCAGTCATGAGTTTAGAAACTTATTTGTTGTGTGCACTTATTAGTCTTCCGCTGTGTAATGAGTGTGGTGGGGTTGTTTACCTCTTGAATTGTTATTTTAGTTTAATTTGTAAACTTGGTGTAATGTAATATATGACTCTAAAGAATGAGTCAGTATTAATATTGTGGGTTATAGACATTATCATGTACTTGTTTTAAGAATTTTTTTCAAGTATTTTGTATTGATGTCTGAACCATCATGCCTAGAGTATTTATGTTAATTTGTTTATTTGTTTATTAGCTATGATTGAAAATCGAGGCGTGACAGAAAACATCAAGACTATTGATAATATAGAATGTGTCTGGTTTACTCTTATTCTTGATATGTAAGATGTAAACTAGTTTTGTACCTATATATACTTGCATCCTTCACGGAAACTTGTGTATATCTTTGGAAGTAATGCGATTGACTATTGTCCATGAAATTTCTTTGTAGCTAACTATATCCCGTTGTGGTTATCGATCTCTTGTGCAAAAGGATTCTAACTCTAGTTTTCTCCATGATCGACAGTTGAAGTGGTCCCTACCATTTCATCCTCATCTTTCTCCAATTTCACTTGTTGCAATGCATGTGTGGTCTTCATGGCTACTAAATTGTTACATTGATAGACCATGACGAAGTAGTTCCTAACTGAAGAAAAAAAAAAAAAACAAAATCAGTTCACAAAAGTATATAGTACAAGATGATGCAGAAGTATTAGAGTGAACAGAGTCCTTCAGGTATTCTAAAATAATTCCTAACAATTAATGTTTTCATGGTTAAGTGATCAATGCCCATGGGTACTCATTTTTCATCAATACCTGATGCATAAGTAAATTTGGATACAACTATGAAGTGGTTTTATAAATTAATACCTCATTGTTTTCTTGATATATGTACATCTGGTAGATCATTGACTCGATATTATTGAAGTCTACGTTAGACATTACAATGCTAGCACCGTGTACCTTCTCATCTTGGCCTCCTGAGGCAAAAGAAACATTCATGATTTTCTAATACCTTGAATCAAAATCCTAATGAGTAATTTGATTAGTACAAATAATCAAAACATATTTTGGTCCTATATACAAGAAATAGAGGGTAGTCTTATAAAAGAAATTGACTTTCTCTTTTTTAGTAGTGCTGCTATAGTGCTAGGTGCTTTGTACCTTGGGCTAATATGTAAATATATATACAAGGAAATTTATCATATTTTCAAGAGAATAATGACAAATTAAATGTTGAAATAACAAAAAAGGAAAGTTGAATGAGAAAAGAAACAAGATATATAATATGTTGTCCTTTCGTTTGAGAAACATATATAAAGATGCTAGCACAGACCTAGTCAGCTAGTTCATACATAGTTTTGCCGATCTCTTTAGGTCTCTATATAAACAACAGTCCCGTTCACCTGGTCACTAGCTGACCAGGGATTATATGGTCAGTGACCATCCGATTGAAATCGGACGGTTGACAGTTCTCTAACTTTTTAAAAGATAAAAGCTGTCAACCGTCCGATTTCAATCGGACGGTCACTGACCATATAATCCTTGGTCAGCTAGTGACCAGGGGAACATCTCTGATATAAACAATAACTGTTTGTAAAATTTGTTGTTTTAAGATTGAGAAGGTTTATAGCTTGGACTAGGTCCACAACCTCTTGTCCAGCACCAAGCAAAAACTATTAGACTTTTATTATAGAAGTGTTTATTTGTATGTTAAGAAAAAATAGATGTAGTTTGGTGTATCTACTAAAAGCATGGTGGTTTTCTTTTTTGGGCAATATGAATGGTTCTCAAATAAATAATATATATTGGTTAAATCTAATTAATTAGAGTTGACCTAGGATCTTAATGCTACACCAAAATATTCAATGAATTTAGTTTAAGGAAATTCAAAATTAGATTGTGTTGAATTTTTTTTTTTTTTTTTAAATTAAAATAGAGGATTAGGCGATATTAGCCCCTCGTTAGCGGTCATTGCGCAAGGCGCCTACCCTCCCTATAATAGAGAGGGGACCACTACACCCGGGAACCCACCCCCCGTCCCTCTATTTTATTTTATTAGAATATTAAAAAAACAAAATACAAGATGGAAGAGGGGGACATAAACCAAAACCTCTCCCAATATCAAGAAACAATACAACTGGACTGAAATTCCAACATTTAAAATAACAAACCGTCCTACCAGTAAAGAAGGTAAAAACTTGAGTACTAATAAGGACTCCAAAAAGAACAACCCAAGAGCAGCAACCAACATCTACTATGCAAATCTGAAATTAGGAAGGCCTGCCAAATCACGGGAATATGCCGCAAGTGCACAAGGAGGACAAGAGTCCCACCAATGAACACCAACCTGAGTTGCCCCAAAAGTAGCTAAAGAATCTGCTACCTGATTGCCTTCGCGATAGATATGAGAAACCTTCACGGACATAGATGCTAGCATAACCCGACAATTGAACCAATTTGTAGAGTATCGCCATGGTACATCACTCTGAAGAGAAGACAGAAAATGAATTACCAAAGCCGAGTCACTTTCAATCCATAGGGAATGCCAACCTTTCTGAGACGCAATATGAATAGCATGAATCACTGCCTGAAGCTCAGCCTCCAAAGCATAGGCCACCCCAAGGGCCCCCGCAAAACAACCAAGCACTCGACCCAAATGATCACGAAAAATGCCCCCGAAACCTGCTGGACCTGGAGTGCCTCTAGCTGCTCCATCAGTGTTAACCTTAACTTGCAAAATAGAAGGAGCATGCCACATAACCTCTATAATCTTTGGAGCTTTAGGGGGTCTTCCAAGAATACCAATCCGACGCAGAATGCAGAGCTCAACAACTGAATTCCTCATAGTTCCCTTACTTAGGGAGTCAATCTCCAAAAGCTGAAGCCGAATAGAATTATGTAATGTCCTCACCGACAGCATGGAATCCTGAAAACGAATAGCGTTTCTTGCATGCCAAATAGCATAAAAACCAGCTCCAATCATACCCCACCATAAAATACTCAATTGGGAACCAAAACCATGGCGAATTGGATAAGAAAAAAAAGAATAGATATCAGCGAAAGGAGTGGGCACCTGAAACAAGTCCAATAAATTCCCCCAAACGGCAGCAGCGAATGAGCAATCAAAAAAGAGATGATGCGAGGTTTCACAACCCAGACGGCAAAGAGAACAGATTGATGATAAATGGAAACCCCGACGTTGTAAGATATCATCAGTACACAAACGTCCATGCAAAAATTTCCATAAGATGAAAGAGTTCCTAGGGCGAAAACTTGAATGCCAAACAAATTGAGCCCAAGAAACATGAGAAAAATGAGTGTGTATCAAATGAAAGGGCCATGTATAAAAATTAATTATTTTAGGTAACTTATATTAATGGGGGATATAAGAAATTAAGAAGAGTATTTGTTTTGTTTTTCCCTGATTTTCTCTCTTTGTCTTTATGTATCTTTTCATAGGAGTTGACAAAATTGTTATTATATTAAAAAAATGGAGCTCCAAATATCAAATTGGAGGTTCAACCAGGGGAGAGCTTTAAAGGATTTCATGAAGACTTTCTAATCAAAGGATTGGGAGACCCACTTTTTGATTACATTACTGTTAACGTTAGTGATCCGTGGGATCTCTAGTTAGCTTTAGAGAGAGAGAGAGAGAGAGTGACACGAGATGTATAGCGGTTCGTCTCCCGCCTTAGCGGGAAACTACGTCCACTTGAATGTTACACTAGTGTGTTGAGCCTTGCGGCCCAAGGGGATTACAAAAGATATAATGGGATTATGTTGAAGTGGGAGGAGGCATTCCTTTTATAGGTGAAGGAAGCCATCTCCTTTACATTTTCTTAGATGTGGGACTCAAAGTTACTATTCTAGTCTAGAAAAGCATATTATGGAGGCAACTGGCATGGCCAGAAAGGTGGCTTCCCGGCAAAGGATTTGTGACTTCCAGATACCGTAGCGTAGCTTGAACATAGGGCTATGAGATGCAAGTAGCGTTTGGGCCTCACCATGGCTTGTGGGTGTCCCAAAAAGCGTGTTACTTATGCTTGGTGAGATAGCAAACTAGTCTTGCTAGTAGAGGTATCTACAAGTCCCCGAAGTCCCCAAGTAAGAGGAGCTTCTTGGTTGGGGAGTTATAATCATGAAGTCATCAAGCATAAGTAACCGGGCGGCACGGAGCCCCTACAAGTCCCCGAACTCCGTAAGCAAGAAGGGACTCGTTAACCTGCAAAACAAAGACAAAAAACAGGCATATGTAGGATGCTCGTTGCATTGGGCAACAAATGTGAGTTGCACCGATATGCGTTGGCATATATGAACGTACGAGGTGCGTGATACATGTTGATGTATACAAGCGAATGACGCCGAGTACGATCGCTTATGACGTACAAATTCGAGAGCACGTATGGTCGTGTGAGCATATGGATTGCATATGATAAATGTAAGTTATATGAGAGCTACGAAGGTAAGCGTTTGTAATTCGTGAACGATGACCGCGTGTACGGTTGTGTTTGTTTGGTTGTCGCTCGTATTAATGGAACGCGAAAAGAATTCAATTTGTCGCAAGCGACAAATGGTAGAAGAATTCAATGTTCCATTAACGTGTGGTGTGTCGAGTAGACATGAGTGTAAAGCTCGAGGATTGCCGGGTAGGCATGAGCGGAAAACTCGGGGTTGCCGGGAAGGCATGAGCGGGAAGCTCGTGGGTTTCTGGGAAGGCATGGGCGGGAAGCTCGGGGGTTGTCGGGAAGGCATGAACAGAAGCTCGTGGGTTGCCGGGAAGGCATGATCGGAAGTTCGTGGGTTGTCGGGAAGGCATGAGCGGAAGCTCGGGGGTTGCCGGGAAGGCATGAGGGGGAAGCTCGGGGGTGCTGGGAAGGCATGAGCGGAAGCTCGTGGGTTGCCGGGAAGGCATGAGCGGTAAGCTCGTGAGTGGAAGCCCGTGGGTGCCGCAAATGCGTGAGCGGAAACTTGTGGGTAGAAAGCTCGTAGGTGCCGCGAAGGTGTGAGCGGAAGCTCGGGGGTGCCACGAAGGCGTGAGCGGAAAGCTCATGAGTGGTAAGCTCGTGAGCGGAAGCTCGTGGGTGCCGCGAAGGCGTGAGCGGTAAGCTCATGAGTGGTAAGCTCGTGAGCGGAAGTTCGTGGGTGCCGCGAAGGCGTGAGCGGTAAGCTCGTGAGCATGACAGCTTGGTGGTACCGCTACGGCAAGAGCGTGAGAGCTCGTGGATGCCGTTGAGGCTTTAACGGGTAGCTCGAATGTGATGCCGTGAGGCATAAACGTGACCGTTGCTAATTATGGTGGGCTGTATGTACAAGTCCCCAAAGTCCCCAGTCAAGGAGGGTGTTCTTACGGGTTGATACCAAAGCGTAGCTTTGTGCTGTATATCAAGCATAATTAGTGCGAGTGCATCGTCCATCTAGAATTGGTCGGAGCGAACGCTTTTGCCCTTTCGGGTGGGCCCCTGCTAGGCCCGCCAGGGAGTCCCCTATTCTCCAGCCACGACGGACCTCCGGATGGTCGGTAAATTGTTTGTTGAGGGGAGCTGCACGGAGCAGAGGGTGTTGGGCAGCGAGCCCAATCTTTGGTACCCAAGCGTCGGGGTTAACTGTCGGATCAATGGCTGCCGTGGGCTGTGTTAACTAGTCCCTTTACTATTTCTTGGAGGAGAAACTTGACTGCAATGCCGTGTAGCGGTCATTGTCATTATGAGTCGTTGCCACAGACTCGTAAAGTTTGTACTTGTATGAAATATGACAAACAAATAGAGCAAGTAATAAAATTTTGTTTGATTGTCCCATATTTATTTAATCGGGTTGCAATTAAATAGGAGCATGGCATATGTGTATAGCATGTACTTCTAGTAAAGTTGTTAATAACATTTTGTATTTGTTGTAATCATGCTAAAGGATCATTGAGATCGGTATGTGAAGCATGGCATATCTAGCATGTGAGGTCTAGAAAGTTTTGCCAAATCTACGAAATGTTGTTAGCATGCTCAAAAGTTTATGGAAGCATGTAAAAGCATATCAAGTGTGATATATTGTAGTCATGCTTAGAAGTAGTAAAAGCATGTGATTGGCATGGCATTAGCTCAATTTGAAAGGGCGTAAAAGATAAGATGTAGTGACTTATCTTGTGTCGATTTGGAGGCTAGCAGAGTTATCCGAGAATGACGCTCCATTGTTCCGACAAAGTACCTTAGTCGAAAGGTGTTGATTTCGCTAATTGAAAATGTGATCGGTGATTATATCTCCTTGAAACAAAATAGGTGATTAGTACATGAGTATGTAAAATCAACACTAGTATTTTGTATATGTACTTTGATAAGATAGACAAATGATTTGAGTATATGCATCATGGAGGCAAACGAGCCAAGTACCGACTAAACGTGTATACGAAATTTTGCTGGGGGATGAGCAAATATAATATGTAGCTATATAGGTAGATTGTCGGTGCCCATGTATAGCCTAGATAGTTTAGGCAAGAGTACATATATATTTCTGACATAGTTTAGTCAAATAAAGTTGATGCTTGGTTTTGCTGCAGAGATAAAGTTGATGCATGCACTTGAGCTAAGAGAAATCAGGGCCACGTGCCACTTAATTATGTTTCCTATGGTAGCATATCATGATGTCTAGTATCGTATGTATCTTGGTGTACTCATAAATAATAATTTGTTTGTGTGGAACAGAGGCATATATGTGGTGTTCCAAGCTACACGTACATCGCTATAAACACATGGTAAGGAGAACATAGTGCATCATGCTACTGATATGTGGCAGTAAAATAGTCATGCTTTTTCACATATAAGCACGTGGTGTGCAACTATAATTCCAATGCATGCTTATCAGTAAAGGTAAGAGAAGAACAGAGCATCAGTGGACTTAGCTCGTTTAGTCTGTGAGTGCAGATGAAATCCATGGTGAAACCACAGAGCCAAGCAACGAGATTCAGAGTGGATGCACGGAGAATATAGGAATGAGCCCCAAGCCTCTCGTTGATGTTTGAATGCCCAGAGTTGATGGGTGGTGATGTCCAGCGGATCATGATGCTAGGCGGAGCGGGGCTCGTTGTTGGAGCAGCTTTGGTCAGCGGTAGTGCTCGGCGGAGCGGAGTTTTGCCGGTGGAGGTGAAGCTCAGCGGTGAACAGTTCAGCGGAGGTGAAGTTCGGAAGCTGGAACTTACCTTGCTGTTGATGGCAGCTGGGTGGCAAGTAGCTGCCGGGAGTCTCATTGGAGCTGGGCTGAGCGGAGACGCTAGTTGGGTTGTGCGTGCTGGCTGCTGGTCGCTAGCAGAGACTATGCGGGGCTGGCGGAGCAGAGCCGCTGGCTGGATGGAAGTTGTGTTCAGCGGAGATTTTTCTAGCGAAGCCCGGTGGCCGTTTCTGGTTGGTGGTGTCCAGCGGTACTCGGTGCTCAGCAGAAACACGGAGCTCAGCGGAAGCTTTGCCAGACGGAGCTCGGCGGTGGCAGTGAAGTGGTGCCAATGAAGTTTGCTGGCGGTGCCAGTAAAGCTTTGGCGGTGCCTTGCGGAGCCCCTGGTTGTGGTCGGCGGTGAGGTTTGGTTAGCGGTGGAGCTTGTCAGTAGCTCTCTTGGCTAGCAGAGGAGGGCAGTGATGATGGAGCGTTGGATCATCAGCGGAGCATGAACGGTGGAACTCGGAGCTCAGCGGAGCTTTGCAGCAGGCCTGGAGCTCGGCGGAGCTAGCTAGTGGTGCTTGCAAGGAACCTTGATCAGCGGGGCGGAGCCTTGCCGGTGGAGGCAGCCTTAGTCGGCGGAAGTTACGGCCAGTGGTAGCGGAGCTCGGATGAAGGTCGCTACACCAAACGAAGTTTGAGCTGGCGGTGGGTTACAGCTGGGTTGTGTGAGCGGAGGCTATGCGCTAGTGGGCAGGCCTGGCGGAGATGGTACCAGTGGTGGGTGGACCTGGGCGGAGCGGAGCCGCTGGCTGGTGGTGGTAGTGAAGCCTGCTGGTCACTTGGAGCTCGGCGGAGGGACTGAGCTAAGCGGAGGCTCGATGCCGGCGGAGTTGTGCCGCTGGTGCTTGAAGAACATGGGTTCTTGGTGGTGCCCTGCTTGATGGATTGACGTGGTGATGATCAAGCTTGGCGGAGGCTGTTGGCAGTGCAACGAGCAAAGGAGGAGGCTGGGTGCCCAAAGCATACCTCCAGGTGTCCAACGTAATTTGATATCCTCCCTTTTTTTTTTCTTTTTTTTTTAGTTAGCGGTGAATATCACCGAGACATGCATGGCATGCATGGCCTGACGGCTTACGAACGAAGTCCCCGCTGGAGGTTGGCAGAGCTTGTGCTGGCGGTTGATGCTAGCTGCTGCTGCTGCTGGCGCTAGATTATTGCTGGGAGCAGGGTTGCCACTGGTTACCGCTGGTGTCGTGTAGAGGAAGCATGATGATGTTGCAGCGGTTTCGCCAGACATCAGAGCTTGGAGGAGGCCCTTGGCGGTGCGACAAGCCAAAGAAAAGGCCGGGTGTCCACAGTAATTTGGCACCCAAATTTTTTTTTTGTGTTTACCGCCAGAGATTGGATTTTTTTTTTTAGGTCAGCGGTGACTTTTGTTGTTAGCATTGACTATTCGTTGCCCACGTTGTTCGGCATTGACCAAGCGTTGACCGGCCCCTAGTTGGTGTTTACCGAAGTTCATGGTACGTGATGAAGCCTTTGTGTTGGCTTCCCACAGATGGCGCCAATGTTAACGTTAGTGATCCGTGGGATCTCTAGTTAGCTTTAGAGAGAGAGTGACACGAGATGTATAGCGGTTCGTGACAGGACCCGCCCCGAATTTCACCCTGAAATCCGAAGTGGCCCTGCGGGGCCCACCTTAGAAGAAATTCTACCAAAAATTTGACGGAACTTCCCCTAAAATGGGCTACCCAAAACCTGTAGAAAGCATTTACACTTCCAAATCAAATCATCCTTATACTTCTGGAGCCACCCTGCTCCCCAACTCAACATCAATCTCCAATTCACAAAACACAAACCTCGACTTGAAAAACATAAATCCCATAGGTAATCAGAGCAATTCTAATAGAAAGGTAAATAAGGACAACCTAACTCAAAGGCAACCGCGGAAGCTATGCTGTTGACTATGCCTCAACTCCGTGTACGCACAACCTCAACCAATTCACCTGCAAACTGGGCATTTGAAATCGAAGGGCCCAGGGAAAAGTATATAAAAACGTTAGCGTGAGTGGACAAAATAAACAATTTTAAACCAAAAGGATTTTTATACTTTCCCACATTTATTTCCTTAAAACTCTCGATGCATGCAACGATTTAGAAAACAAATCAAGAGAAGCTCCTCTCAAGAAATGGGCTAGTCACAAATAACCACAAATAAGAATTTAAATTCCCATGCCCGGGAAATAAGATCAGCCCCCACTGTTTAATGGAAAAACGGACTAGCCCCGCTAGTCAAAAACAACAATAAAAGGATACGGGGAAGAGAGTTCACCATACGGGAATGGAGCCTCTCAGGAAATCCATGAAATAATTCGAAATCAATTTCCGAAATTTAATTCATTTCCTCAAAAAAATTATATGAATAAACACTAGAGCATTATTTCAAGAAAATAAATGCATGCATCGCTATTTAAAACAAAAGTCCACTCACAGTACTATTCCGACGATCACGCATTTGTGTTCCGTCATCGAGCAATAGCTCGGTACGTCGTCCTGTACACAATTGTATTCCGTGAATAATTATTCAACAATTTAATACGATTCCTAAAATCAAATCCTTACAATTACATCTCCCATTCTCCTCGGATTCAGCCCAAATTATACCACTAATACCAATTCGTTAATTTAAAGGTTCCAAGGCAGAACCGAGAGATATCCGACGGTCGGATTCTCGTAATTCGATAATCGAAACCCTAAACTTCAAAAATTCATAATTAATTCCAAGCTTCTCCAAAATTCACCAAACTTCACATACAAGCTCTATGATAATTATAGAATTTAACTAGCCAGAAATTGAAATTAAAAAGCTACCCTAGCCGCCGCTACCGCCGCCCACAGTGCCGCCACCGCCACCAGCTCCGATGGCCACCAAACTTTGGCAGCAGCACCTACTCAACGGACCCAATAATTCTTTCAACTGTAACCAAGTTAGAAAATGAACGGAAGTACCTCAACAATTAAGGAGAAGTTTGAACCCGAATTGTGAATAGTAACTCAGAATTTCAAACCTTCGATTCGACCTCCACACTGCAAATCGTGGCACAAGGCTAGGGGCAACATGATCCTTGGGAAAAACCGCTCCTTCGACGCCGGTTTGGTGGCCGGATATGGCTGTAATCGCCGGAAATCGACGAAAATCCCAAACTGCTACAGTAAAGTTTCACGGGCCGATACCTCGTTTTTCGGCCAAACCGCCGTGTGCTACCACCACCGGTGCCAAGAGGGGGAGGAGGCGAGTCCAAAGATGTCGGCTTTATGCCACCAGGTAGCCGGAAGAGGGAGAAGGTCGGAGCTGCAGGCGGGAGAGAGAGAGAGAGAGCGATAGCTCGGGGAGAGAGAGAGAGAAAACGCGGGGAAAGGGGAGAGAGGAAAATTACCCAGCACAGTAAATTTTTCAAATTTATACTTTCTACTAATGAACAGTAACTTTACTATTTCGCTTATAACTTTCGCATACGAGCTCCGATTTTTACGTACCACATATGCACGCGCTCGGTTTAACGTCCTCTACGACTTCCATGAAGAACATTTTCCCAAATTTTGACCCGAACAAAAAGTCAACTTTTAGGGCCACTAAACTACCAAATTAGGGTGAAAAGTGAAAGTAATTGTCGTTTATCGTCCAAATGACTAGTAAACGGGTAAGTGACGATACGGGATGTTACATTCTCCCCTCCTTATAAAAATTTCGCCCTCGAAATTTCATGCCGGTTAGAACGGAAAAAGGCACATCATTTAATTCCAAAAAAACCACAATCTCGAAACTTATCACTCTTCCCATAATTTAAGCTTTCATTTTCGTAACCTCAAATCGGCAATCAACAAAAACTCTGATGATCTCCACTAGCCCTAAATAGAATATTTCCACCCAACTGTATGACAAAACCTCACAACTACATCATTACAGATACAACATTGTTGAAAGTTCATAACTCTGTATATACCATATTCTTTAATGGACTACAATGTTTCCAACACTAATTAATACTCCAAATCTGGTTCAAGAATTAATCAACTAGAAAAGAATTTTGATACTTGAAATGAACAATTTGCATCTGAAACCTTGTCAGTCACAATAATTCAATCGATTCCATAGTAACCCCGCTGAACTTAACCATCCCACAAGAAAAATTTACCTCCATTCGTGATTGAAAAACCATATGTTCAAAGAGACCTATAAATGGTTCGAATATGTGAGCAAGAACACATGGTAGAATTTCGAGAATAAAGACTTATGGTTAAACCGAGGTCGGTGACTGAAATGAATCATATTTTGAGTACCACATAATAGAAAATTGACTAGCGCGTCAAGGGAAACGAGATATTGATGCAACAACATCAAACACAAGCAAGGACAATTTCTTTCATAATCCCCAAAAGACTTGTCGACGGAGGACCCCATTCGATGCTGCCGGAAGCTCAAAACTTGTCGACTCTTCCTTTGGTTAAGTTTTTCTTTTACCACCTCAGATCAACTACTTTAGCAACCAATAGACTCTCCGACATCCCAACAACACAAATAAAAAATAAAACATGCTTATAACCCGGAATTAACAACACCCAAGTCGAAGCATATGTCTTACCTAATAATGTAGCAACATAATCTCACAAGTACCTGAATTTCGGCGTCAAGAAATTCGTGTCCGTTAATAGCCCAAATGACGCAAGGTATCGGCATCACAAACCATTCGGTTGGAACAGCAGCATTCACAAAATTCTCATAAAACTCGTACGGGGATTTGTGAGAAAGTCCAACCGCTAATAAATCACCATTAGATATTCGCAGATACCCCACAAGTCTAAAACAACCAATTTCCTTAACCACCACAGGACCACACTTTCATTTTGTCCGTTTGTGCCTAGATTTCTGGTCAAATGTCGTTTATGTAAATATCCCTCAGTTGCCAAAAGTAACATACGATAACCTCGATTAAACCGATATGTTCCTATTCAAATAGTTTCTTTGGCTGCCACAAGGCGTTACACCTTGAGTACCACACACCCATTCATGTTTAAATTTCCGTACACGACTACCACAAAGTAGTCAATTCTTTCTCCCTTGCATGGTTCAAAGTCGATATTCCCAAGCGTCATTGTCTTCACTGACTGAGGATGAAGTAGCTAGAGATCCACTTTCTAATAATCAAACTTTGCTTTGACTTTCCAATGGTCCAATCAATATTCAGAGATTTCACAATTCTACAAGGAAAAACCCTTTTCAAGAGAACACTAGAAGAAACACAATCCCATGAAATTTAAAAACTTAGGCTCTCGTGAGTAAGAAACAGAGGTCTTCAAATTCAGTTAATATTTCTAATATAAAATTGCTTAGCTCAAAATGGAACATAATCTCGAGGAATGTTCTCGCACTTAAGATTTAGTCCCCCTCAATTTATGCTCATAGTTCGATCTTGATATATATATATGCAAACACTTTTATGCCAACCTCATATTTTCCGTCCACACAATTCTGCTAATTCTCGTGCTTTGGTGACCATATGTCAATTATACGAATTCCCTTCCTAAATTCTCGATTAAGGGTCACTACAGAGCAGAAATGTTAATCAAGGTAAGAATCACAATTCAACAAACTTACCTATTTCCACAATATACTAACACCAGTGTAGAAAGAACTCATTCAATTTTTTTCCCAAATCAAAACATTTAATACAAGTACCCAACACAATCAACAAACAGTTTTTCCAAAACAACAACCATCATTCACCAATTCTTTCTCGAACTAGTTGCTGGAGAGAAACGAAGGACGCTCGTCCAACCTTGTATCAATTAAGACAACACCCGAATCTAAAAGTGATCTTACAGCATGACGATCCAATTCCTCAAATTAATCGTTCAATATGCTGAATTATTTCATTAGAAAGGCAAACCTCAATATGTTTCATGCAATATAATTAAATATACTGGTCAATTCTTTAACTCCAAATATTTTCGACTTCAAAGATTTCCAGAACCAACTAGAAAACTCATTTCCATAAAAGTTACTCCACTAGCAATGTTTAAAAAGTCACTACCAAACTGTCGATCAAAAGTTCCACCAAAACCTATCACCATTAATCTCCAAGACTTCACTAATCAAAACTCGAATCATATTCCGTAACACAAAGTAATCCTACTCGAAATACTACAAATATCTGGCGATGTCACCTTAAAAAAAAAATTCTCTGATATTACATTCCACCATCTCAATAAACATATAATTAAAAGGGCACTTGTCGGCACGATATTACATACTAAATGTTGATTCTAATTCTACTAGTTGGAAATATGGACCGAAGTCATAACTTTATAGTAAACTTTAATCATTTCCTCGATTCCTCAAATTTCCACCACATATTAGCTTCAAACCCGCTCTTTATCCGTTTTCCCATACATTTGACCACTTATAAATCAAAGTATCTAGAATTCACATTCTTTTAATCCAAACAAAGCTATCAATTGTTTCAAACAGGTCAACAACCCAAAATAACTCGTCCCACTTATAATCTCCTATCTACTGTTATCACCTCCACTCCTTATTTACCATTATCAGTGACCACAGTCACTAGAAAACATGGCATCCAGCTATACAACTCAGAATATTTATTCAATTTTCCTCCGCTGTCTACCAAAAGGTAGCACGTTCACAATTCCCACATAAATTGTCCAATTGAAGAAATTCCAGTCCAGATTTACATACAATGGGTTTCTTGCACTAAGATTCTCAAGGGACCTCCCATCCACTTCCTATAGTATTTATATACTGCTCTACAATCAATCACCTCACAACACACGTTTGCTTAAACTTGGTTCCAAACAGGACCACCATAATTACCAATTCTATTTCCACCAACAATCATGATTTTGAATCAATTACAGTCTCTAAGGATAGGTCAAACCGTCGTTGCTCATTTCCAGAAATGAAACACACCATCAGACTCCAGTCTCGTACCCTAAACCATGTTCCAATAATCCGTTGACATCGAGGAAAAGTTACTCGCAACATTTCCTCGAATCACATTTCATAGCACAACACATCCAGGTAGAGTGCTCTTACCCTACCACAACCGGACAAGTATAAGACATGAAGACAATCCGATACACAGTGAAGTTCCTATGAGGTCGGCGTACACGAGGCATAGTACTTGAAGGAAATACCCACTAGTCATGTACCTTACACACTTGATGAATACCACAGCACCGAAGAGTACACGATGGGGAACCGCTGCAGTCGGGCCATCACTCGGGAGGTACTGGGCAACACCTAGCATATAAGGTAACAGAATAGAAACGAGTCTACAGAATCTGACAACCTAATGCTCTGATACCAACTGACAGGACCCGCCCCGAATTTCACCCTGAAATCCGAAGTGGCCCTGCGGGGCCCACCTTAGAAGAAATTCTACCAAAAATTTGACGGAACTTCCCCTAAAATGGGCTACCCAAAACCTGTAGAAAGCATTTACACTTCCAAATCAAATCATCCTTATACTTCTGGAGCCACCCTGCTCCCCAACTCAACATCAATCTCCAATTCACAAAACACAAACCTCGACTTGAAAAACATAAATCCCATAGGTAATCAGAGCAATTCTAATAGAAAGGTAAATAAGGACAACCTAACTCAAAGGCAACCGCGGAAGCTATGCTGTTGACTATGCCTCAACTCCTTGTACGCACAACCTCAACCAATTCACCTGCAAACTGGGCATTTGAAATCGAATGGCCCAGGGAAAAGTATATAAAAACGTTAGCGTGAGTGGACAAAATAAACAATTTTAAACCAAAAGGATTTTTATACTTTCCCACATTTATTTCCTTAAAACTCTCGATGCATGCAACGATTTAGAAAACAAATCAAGAGAAGCTCCTCTCAAGAAATGGGCTAGTCACAAATAACCACAAATAAGAATTTAAATTCCCATGCCCGGGAAATAAGATCAGCCCCCACTGTTTAATGGAAAAACGGACTAGCCCCGCTAGTCAAAAACAACAATAAAAGGATACGGGGAAGAGAGTTCACCATACGGGAATGGAGCCTCTCAGGCTCTACATACCCTCGACTGCCACTCACACATAGATTGTGCGAGGAGGAGAACTAATAACCTCAACTACCATTCGCACATAGATTGTGCGAGGAGGAGAATATCACCTCGACTACCACCCACGTGAGGAGGAGAAAGCTACCTCACTGCCACTCACAAACACAAAGTAAGTGAGGAGGAGACCTATTCACATGACCCGCGTATGGTGAGGAAGATGATCGTCAAAAGCCAGTAAATCTGTATAATTTCCCCACTTATCTCGCAAATAAGAATCCAAGTGTGCAAAGACGTGACCCCGCACGCCAAGATCATCTCAAGTTCAAAATAACTAAGATATAAATAAGTAAAAAGTTTTACTTCGTCGAAATCTCATTATATTCTCAAATTGCTTAATATAAATATAAAATATATAGTATAAATTCTGAATCCGCATAAATCAAAGTAATATCGGAAATCAAACAAATCCAAAATCCTTAATTAGACATTCCCGATGCCAAAACCGATAGTTAATAAACAATTGAGAATATCCAACTCCATTGAAACTCATCTTAAATATCTTTCCGGAGCTTAACTCGGTGATTAGGGATATGCTTAATTCCGGAAGTTTTACCTCGGAATAAGAAATTCAACAAATAATATTATAAATCAAAACCAACCTTTGAAACTCATTATTGAAAGCAAATCCATGAAATAATTCGAAATCAATTTCCGAAAATTAATTCATTTCCTCAAAAAAATTATATGAATAAACACTAGAGCATTATTTCAAGAAAATAAATGCATGCATCGCTATTTAAAACAAAAGTCCACTCACAGTACTATTCCGACGATCACGCATTTGTGTTCCGTCATCGAGCAATAGCTCGGTACGTCGTCCTGTACACAATTGTATTCCGTGAATAATTATTCAACAATTTAATATGATTCCTAAAATCAAATCCTTACAATTACATCTCCCATTCTCCTCGGATTCAGCCCAAATTATACCACTAATACCAATTCGTTAATTTAAAGGTTCCAAGGCAGAACCGAGAGATATCCGACGGTCGGATTCTCGTAATTCGATAATCGAAACCCTAAACTTCAAAAATTCATAATTAATTCCAAGCTTCTCCAAAATTCACCAAACTTCACATACAAGCTCTATGATAATTATAGAATTTAACTAGCCAGAAATTGAAATTAAAAAGCTACCCTAGCCGCCGCTACCGCCGCCCACAGTGCCGCCACCGCCACCAGCTCCGATGGCCACCAAACTTTGGCAGCAGCACCTACTCAACGGACCCAATAATTCTTTCAACTGTAACCAAGTTAGAAAATGAACGGAAGTACCTCAACAATTAAGGAGAAGTTTGAACCCGAATTGTGAATAGTAACTCAGAATTTCAAACCTTCGATTCGACCTCCACACTGCAAATCGTGGCACAAGGCTAGGGGCAACATGATCCTTGGGAAAAACCGCTCCTTCGACGCCGGTTTGGTGGCCGGATATGGCTGTAATCGCCGGAAATCGACGAAAATCCCAAACTGCTACAGTAAAGTTCCACGGGCCGATGCCTCGTTTTCCGGCCAAACTGTCGTGAGCTACCACCCCACCGGTGCCAAGAGGGGGAGGAGGCGAGTCCAAAGATGTCGGCTTTATGCCACCAGGTGGCCGGAAGAGGGAGAAGGTCGGAGTTGCAGGCGGGAGAGAGAGAGAGAGCGATAGCTCGGGGAGAGAGAGAGAAAACGCGGGGAAAGGGGAGAGAGGAAAATTACCCAGCACAGTAAATTTTCAAATTTATACTTTCTACTAATGAACAGTAACTTTACTATTTCGCTTATAACTTTCGCATACGAGCTCCGATTTTTACGTACCATATATGCACGCGCTCGGTTTAACGTCCTCTACGACTTCCATGAAGAACATTTTCCCAAATTTTGACCCGAACAAAAAGTCAACTTTTAGGGCCACTAAACTACCAAATTAGGGTGAAAAGTGAAAGTAATTGTCGTTTATCGTCCAAATGACTAGTAAACGGGTAAGTGACGATACGGGATGTTACATTCGTCTCCCGCCTTAGCGGGAAACTACGTCTACTTGAATGTTACACTAGTGTGTTGAGTGATAGGAGCATTTTAATGCGACGTTTTACTTGCTTTTCCCTACATTTCTTGCGTTATTTCCTTATTAAAACCCTGTTTAGGAAAGTTTTCATTCTTTGATTGGGAAAGTTCCTATTTGTAGAAAGTTTATATTTTTGTAGTTTCTATTTATCATTTTTAGTAAGTTTCCATTTTCAGTTTAGGAAAGTTGCCATTTTTCAGTTTAGGAAAGTTTCTATTTTTCTTATTAGTTTCTATTTTCAGGACCTCCGAGCTAAAAAGTGGAAATGAACTCATAAATGGAAAGAGGAGCTTGCGAACACCAAGGGGAGCAAAGATGAAGGTACATTGGAGTAGATGAAAATGGAAATGTACTAAAAGATCAATTTTACACATATTCCTACTCCGGCTAGGAGAAACCAAGCCAAGCAAAGAAGAAGGAGCGGCCGCCTGACCAAATGAACTTCAAATGAGCTGAAACCTTCCAGATCCATTCTAGACACCCAAAGGATCATTTCTTATGAAGAGTGCCAGAGCAAAATATGAGTGGAAGGCCTTCAAACAATCAGCCCAATTTTCTACATAAGCAAAACCGGAAAACTGGACCTGTAAGAGGTCCAGCAGCATTTCCGGCCCAACCACATGGATTGAACCTCTGAAAATTTGTCAGGATGACCTACACTCATAGTGGAACATTTCATATGAAGAAGTCGAAGGCATATAATGAAGTCTTGTCGGAGAAATAATTGAAGGAATAAAGGGGCAGAAACTGACCTGAAAACAGCTCAACACCACATATTCATGTTTCCCACCCACATGAAGAAAGCTAGATGCTTTTCTCTTTTTCCTTGGATATATTTTTTCTACAATCTCTTTAATAGATCATCATCACTTCCATGTTGCTGCACCTTCATGCTTTGCTTTCATTTCATCATTTCTCTTTCTTTTCCATATTCTACAAATCACTTTCATACTCCACTTTCATTATTTTTCTTCCACTCATAATTTCACTCTTCTTTTTCTTCCCTATTTAAACACATTCTCCTCTTACTCTCAATCACCAATTCCTTCATCCATTTCATCTCCTTGTCTCACCATTTCCTCTCCATTTTCCTTAGTCACCAATTCCTTCATCCATTTCATCTCCTTGTCTCACCATTTCCTCTCCATTTTCCTTAGTCACCAATTCCTTCATCCATTCCATCTTCTTTGTCTCTCCATTTCCTTTCCATTTTCTCTCCATCCTCTAGTGCATTCAACGTTTCAAGCAAGGGAGAAGAAGAAGAAGAAGGAGCCGTGAGCATCATCATCCATCCTCCACCTTGAAGCTTGCTTTCGAGATTCAAGAATCCATAACGTTTCATCCTTCATCCCCATCTCCATCTCACGGTGTAATTCAACCTCTTTCTTTGTAATCTTGCTTAGTTTCGTGAGAATTGTTTTTAGTTGACATTTATGTTTGAACAAGGTTTATATTCTGAAATTTTATGATTGAATAAAGAATTTCGATTCTTATGTTGTGATTCCAAAGTTGCTTATGTGTGATTGTTCGATTGAATTTGCTTTATAGATATCTTTTGTATTTTAATCTTATGTGGTTCGAAACACTTAGGGTTTTGATATGAATGGTGCTAGGTTTAAGAACATGAAATCGACTTTTCGTTTTGTGTAAACTTGAATCAAAGTAGTAAAGGTTTTGGACAAAAATCGAATTCAATTGAAGAGGATTGCAATTAGGTGAACTTATTCATACTAAGTTGTACACTTGAGTTGATAGCCTTTCTATGTGTTTCATGCGTTGAACATGTCATGATTGACTAGCTTTCTAGGGCTTGATTACATGTTTGATAGGATTAATCTAGGTGCTTTCGCTTAGGTTAATTAGCATAGAAAAGTAAAATATGGGAAATCATTTGCTTTCGAATGTTTCACATGATCAACTCCTCTCTCATGACTTGGAAGAACAATTATAGGGTTTGAATCAAATTTGATTACATGGAATTGATTTTGATCTTTGTTCCTTGCGTTCCACCCTTGTATATATGTTTTTACATTTTCTTTATTTTATTTATTTTAATTTTAATTTTAAGAATCCTAATCCCCCCCTATTTGTGTTTACTTGTATATATTTATTTTTTATTTTATTTTTGTAAATAATACTTTTCTTTATTTGTTTCACAATTACAAGTGTACCCTCAATCCCCGGATAGAACGATCCCTATTTGCTTATACTACTAACGATATTTCAGGGTTAAATTATGCGCTTGCTAAAAGCGACATCAATTTTTGGCGCCGTTGCCGGGGATTGAAAAATCACTTGCTAAATTGTATCATTTATTGTATATATATTTGTTGTATATAAATTGTTTAAAACTTAGTTTAAATATTATTTATATTATTGAACACGAATTTTAATTGTAGGTTGTAAATTGAGAGGAATAGGTGAAGTCTCTTTTGTTAATATTGGCCTAAACCCCTTATTCGTACCTAGCTCAGGTCCCTTAAGGTTGAGGGCGGCCTTTATTAACACTTGTTGAACTGTCTTCACACTTATGAACTTTTTCATCTTAGTAAGTATAGCCTATGTGGAATGGTGTCTAGGAAGGGGACAACGTTCATGACGGGTTTTTGAATCCAGAAGTGCTTGCAAATGGGCCTAAACCACTATGTGGGAGCAGCTCATGCCAAAATGGATTTTTCCTCTCGTGTTCGTCCTCCCCCACCTGGCCATTTCAGTAAGGTTGCCCAAACGATTTGAAAGGGAGTTTGTGTCTAGGCGACTATACTTGGGCCGCACGTCCACTTGATTTACCGCTTGGAATTTGATTCGATATCAATAATGTTTATAATAAAAGAAATACTTGTGAATACTCTATACATGTAAATTATTTTGTTTCACACATTATACTTGTAAAAATACTTTTCACATTTTATACTCACTTGTGTACTTAACTTGTGTCTTATGTACAATATACTTGTTAATTATACTTGTAGTTTGTAATTAATAGTTATACTTGTTTTTATTTTGTATTTCTTTGTTAATTATAGTTACTAACTTTATTTAATGTAGGTACCGTCTGGCAGCAAGACGTAAAATACAAGCGCTACTTGGGAGGCAACCCAATTCAGAATATAATCAGATTTGCTTTCTCTTTCCCTATTTCTTTTTATTTTTCAATTTTTCTCTATTGTTTTTATTTTAGGATTTGTTTTCGTAAATGTCTTCTATCTATACTTACTTATTTCATTGCATGCTTTTAATTGATTACATTGAAGATAATGCAATATTTAAGTGTGGGGGAAGAGATTTATATAATTGTCTTTCATTTTGAGTCCTATAAATATTTTTGTCTTTCATTTTGAGTCCTATATATATTTATATTTGTCTTTTATTTTTTGAGTCCTTTATATAAAAAAAAAATAATAATAAATAAATAATAATAAATAAATAAATAAAAAAATAAAAATAATAATAAAAAAAACTGCATTTATTCAGTCTTTTTAAATTCAGCTATTTACAAAAAAAATTAAAAAATTAAAAAATATATATATATATATAATTAAAAAAAATTTATATACTATACTAAGTCATGTCTGCATCTCCGTAGGACTTTGCTTCAAGGACAACAGAACCATACCAAGGACATTGCAGAGCTCAAGAAGCAAATGGGACAAGTGGTGGACTTCATGACCAAGTTTCATGAGAGTGGTAAGCTTCCAAGCAATACAATTCCAAACCCAAAGGGAGGCTTTGAAGGTTCCACCAATTGAGGACAAGAGGAAACCACGTCTAGGCTGAGAAGACGTTAAAACTAAGCGCTACTTGGGAGGCAACCCATGCAAATCAGATTTGCTTTCTTTATCCTTATCTTTTATTTTTCGTTTTTACTTATTTGTACTTAGTATTATTTTCGTAAATTTCATCCCTATATGCTTAAGTGTTTCATTGCATGCTTATTCTTGAATACATTGAGGACAATGCAATATTTAAGTGTGGTGGAAGGGATTTACACTTTTATCTTGAGTCATATATATTGAAAAAAGGGTTAATGCTCATACACCCCATATTCCTGAAAATACTTCTCATACACCCCAGTGTCTTATTTTTATTCCTCTCTACACAACTTTTTCTCTTTTTCTTTCCCACCAACCCTTCTTACCAAAATTCTTACCAGCAGTACCCTTCCCTGATGTCTCTATCAATCTGTTTTCCTTAAAAAAAAAAAAAAAAAAAAAAAATCTGTTTTCTTTACTTAAAAATCGTATTGTTGAAACGTGGTGGGCCCATAAGAATATATTTGTTTGAATATATACAGACGTTGCAATCATCCTCTATTTCAAAGGTAAACAGTACCTTTTACTATTCAAGAATTTCGATTATTGACAGGCTTGAGTTAAATGCTATTTGCAAAAGTACTAGCAAAGAATTGAACAAAGAAAGAGAAAAACTGAGAAAGTTGAAGGCCTATAGAGACAATCTTAACAGAGAATCCCCAAACTACTGGGATATCATTTACAGACTTCAAAATAGAATTTATAAAATAGAAGAAGAGATAGAAAATCTCTTATATGTTCTGAAAGAAGAACAAAAACCTCTTGATTATTTGAGCATTGGTTAGATCCGCACATCACTGGTATCAGAGCTTGTAAAATAGCTCCAGGAGAACCCCTCCTTAATGGGGACAATGTCAGAATTGTTATTAGAGAAAATAAATTCTCTACTGAAAACTTCTGATGAGAAATATCAGAAGCTGTTACTAGAAATATCTAGATGTCAGTCGACTCTAGAAACATTTCCTGCTATAATCCACCAGTTGGAAAGATTGGAAAACAAACTGGATTATATCAAAGAACTTCCAAAAACGGAAGAGGAAAAACTAACCAGTGTTAGTAGAAAAATCAAAGAACAGCAAAAAACGCTGGATTCTATACTGAAGGACAAGAAATTGCCTACAGTAAAAAAGAAGACTAATGGATTCAAACCATTAGAAAAACCAGATACAAATCGTGTTCCAAACATGATTTTTCTAGAACCATCTACTAGTCAGACTAGTATCCGGTATGAAAATCTGGAGAAAAGAGAAATGAAGAATGTTAAGCATCTTTGGGAAAAAGAAAGGAGTTCAACTCCTAAATGCTGAAGAATTTGAGTTCAATGAGATTGAACAAGAAGTAAAAAACTCCTCAATCCCCAAGTTAGATTTCAAACAGATCTATAAAAGAGGAAAGTTTGATTTAATGGATAGCCATTATTTTAAACTACTGGAGATTACAACCCCAGCAACCGCAGGTGGAGAAACTGATCTTCTACTGATCACTCCAGCAGAAGTTGCCAGAGCACAAGCGAAAAAATATCAATTTATGCATATTGGAGCAGTCCAAGTAGGCATAAATCTTCTTGCTCGAGTGGGTATAAACTGTTCAGTCCTATGCGTTCTACAGGACAACAGGTTAACAGACTTCCAAGCTAGTCTGTTGGGAACACTTGAAGCATCCTTATGCGATCAAGTGGCATATTTCAACTGCTTCCCCAACTTCACCACCAGCCTGAAAGATGCAGCTCACTGTCTCAGACTGAGAGTCAAGACAGACGGTATATCCATGAAAGAAGATATGCAAGAACTAGCAATAGTATACAGGATATACTATAAATTGATGAGTACTACAGTAGCCCCTAAGACAAGGATTACAAATATCCCAGGTCTTACTACTGGATTTCTCACCAATCAGAAGAACCATTCATAGCAGATCCACAAAGTTACTTGGAATGAAGTAACATTTCCTCTTGAATGGAAACTATCTGGTCCAAAAAAGCAACCGGAAAGAGCAAAAGCAAAGATCTACGAGAGTAGAAGAACTGGAGAAATCAGCCTCAACTTCGACAATCACAGAAAAAGTGATGTCTGTCCTGAGAACCTCAGGATAAACAGCAATCTTCTAAGAAGAAGCTACAGCACCAGAGAAGCTAGTGTCAGTGGTACAAAACCCACTATAAAAGAGCCAATATCAGAAGAAGATTTGGAAGCTGATCTAAACAGACCAGTCCATATGCTCAGAGCCAAGAGACTCTATGATCTTTATGAAGAAGCTGAGAATTGTGAAAATCCTGAACGATTAGAAAAACTAATCGAAGAAATGAAAAAGTTCAAAATCAGAAAGACCAGAAAAGTCTTTCCTTATCAAGATATTGAAATGGAAGATGGAGAAAGCTCCAGAACTTTCATCAAAAAAGAAACAAGGGAAACAAAACTCCCATTCCAAAAAGCCCTTACGGGTAAAAAAGGAGAAAGAAATTCCCAAAGATTTGTCCCAGAGGACAATCTACCCAGAGTTCCTATCACCAACTACGGAATCTGGTTGAATTTAGACAAGAGTCTAGATAAAAGAAAAACTATTGACCAATGGGTAGACAGCCTGATGATGGCCTCTGCACTTACCCTTGGCAAATTTGAAGCACCAGATTTGCAGGTGTATTATGAAACTACTCTCACTGGAGTAGCAAAAAAGTATTACCTATCTTTCAAAGAAACTGCCAGAGGAAGAGACTGGCTTGAAGAAATAAAAAATTCAAAATCTCCGTATGATTTTGCAGTACCCCTGTACGATCAATTCTGTGGAGATCTCTCAAATCTGAGTGATAAAGCTAAAGAAGCGGCGAAATCAAATATCTATGCTCTCAAAATCTGTGACATGAGATATTTTGAAGAATACCTGAATGAGTTTCAGGAATATTACTGTACCATTGGTGAACTAGAGAATACTGATCTAGTCAACCTGTTGCACAGAAAGCTCCCTGAACCATGGAGAACAGCTGTGAGAGAAAGCATAGCTGAAAAACCAATTGAAAGATTTTCAGTTGGAGGAATTGCCGACAGAATCAGGCAACTACTGAAGGAGCAATGCAAAGCCAATCTTAGAGCTAAGATGGCCAAGAAGCAACTCAAAGGAGTTGAAAATTTCTGCTATGGAATATTAGATATGCCCACAAACTGGGGATGTCATGAATCCAAATTCCATAAGAAAAAGAAAAAAGAAAAATATTACTCTAAAAAATTCAAAAAGAGTAATCAAAAGAAGAATTGGAAGTTCAAGAGAAGTTCCAATTACCAGAAGCAACAAAAAGAAGGTCCAGAAAAGAAATTCTTCAAGAAAAAGAAGAATACTTCTCAGCATAAACAACAACCTAGCAAGAAAGCTTGCAGATGTTGGTTGTGTAAAGCTGAAGGACACTATGCGAATGAATGCCCAGAAAAGGGTAAAAGATCTACTAAGGCTCTCTTTGAAGAATATGAGCAAATAGTAGAAGTAGCAAATATGAAAGGCTACGAAATAGCCTATTCTGATGATGAAGAAGACAACAGGTCAGTATACTCTGCCTGGTCTGAAGACGAAACTTCATCAGAAGAGTCTGAGATTGATTCTGAAATAGAGTATTTCAAATCCAGACAAATGAATGTTTTGAAAATCAAAAACTGGGAAGAAAGTAAGACAGAATCCTTCATGTCTTCCTATCAGGTGAACCGTGGTTCATTCGTTTGTGACTACTGCTTCTGTCACGAAAAGAATGGTCTTCCTATGTTCTGTGAAGAGTCTAAGAAGACTTATCATAAAGAATGCTTCATAGCTGAAGCAAGAAGAAAAACCAAGAATGGTCTTGTCAGCCAGCTGGTTGAACAAGAATATGAAGAGTATTTTGCCGAACAAAAGGCAAAAGAAGTAGAAACTCTGTTCCGGGAAACCATGGAACAACCTTCTTCCTCAGCAAAAAAGGAAGAAATCATCGATGAAGAAAAAATCGATGAAGATATTGAACTGGTTGAAATACCAGAAAATGTTGAACTGGTAAAACCACCAGAAACTGTTCATCTCTTGGAAAGACAAGAGACAGAGACTACAGACATATGGGATCTACTTGGCCAACCATCGGGCAAGTTTGATTATAAAGTCAGATATGATCCTCCGTCCTGGTTCAAAGATCCAGACAACAAAGAGATAGTTCCTACAGACTGGGATGATATTCGGTCACCCACTCAGGAAGACGTTCCAAAAGAAGAATGCAAACCATTCAGTCCCACGGAACAAGCTCAGGAAAATGAGCTTCAGCAATCGAAAGTCGTCTCTACAAGTAAATACAGCAACTACATAGAGATTGGACTAAAATTCCCTGATCATAAAAAATATCATCTACATGCCTTTGTAGATAATGGATCGGGATTTACTGTTGCAAAGAAATTTGCAATTCCAGATGAACTCTGGAAAGAAGATAAAAAAAAATCAGCTACTGGTGTTACATTTGATAGAAGCCATCTCACCATGAAGAAAGTAGCAAAAAATGTTCATATCACCATTGGTGGAGGAACATTTACCATCCAGAATGTTTGGCAATCTGAAGGCCAAGGATCCGATTTCTTGTTGGGAAACGATTTTATTCTCCAACAACGATTCATTCAGGATGAAGAAGCAATCGGCTTCAGACAAGGAGAACGGGTGTTCTGGGCAGACCGACTCACCCATGCATTCAGTGTGGTAGGTCCCGGTTTTACTACTCATTATCAGAGATCGCAACAGAATAGTGGTGATCTTACCCCATACAAACCCAAATTTGAGCCCATACTCCAAATCAAACAACAAGAAGAATTGCTTGTTGAAGAATCTTCAGAAGAAGAAGAAACTAGTGAAGATCCATGAGCATAACCTCAAGCATTTTCAGAACAAGCTTGAGTCTCAGCAAATTCCCACTCTTGAAAAAATCAAGAAACTACTAGAGCAGAATGTGGATACAAATCCTCAAAAGTTTTGGGAAAAAGACCCAGTGGTCTGTGAATTAAGATTGCATGACATGAACGCTATCTGCCATGTCAAAGCCATTCCTCAGTATAAAGAGGAAGATCAAAAAGAATTCAGAAATGATATTGAAGATCTCCTGAAAAAGAGATTAATTCAACATTCCACTAGCCCTCATCATGCCCCAGCATTCTATGTAAGAAATCATGCAGAGAATCTACGAGGAAAAGCTAGAATGGTTATTGACTACAGAGATGTCAATAAGAAGACTGTCAAAGACGGATATCAGATCGCTCAAGTCAGAGTCCTGATCAACCAGCTCAGAGGAGCTAAAGTCTTTTCGAAATTCGATGCAAAGTCGGGTTTCTGGCAGGTCAAGATGCATCCAGAGAGTATCCCTCTCACTGCATTTGGAACACCACAAGGTCATTATGAATGGCTGGTAATGCCTTTTGGTCTCAAGCAAGCTCCCTCAATCTTCCAAAGAAAGATGGACAACATCTTCAAGCATGTAGCGGAGTTCTGCGTCGTCTACATAGATGACATCCTCGTCTTCTCCAAAAACAGAGAAGAACACATGAAACACCTCCATGAGGTAGCAAAGCTGATAGTTCAGCATGGAATTATCCTAGGAGAAAAGAAAATCTTCTTTATCCTTGATGAAGTTGATTTCCTAGGGCTAAACATCAAGAATGGAGTGATAAAACTCCAACCCCATATTCTTGAAAAGATCTGGAAGTTCCCAGACAAAATTCCTGATGCTAAGAGTCTAGAGAGATTCCTTGGTGTCATAAATTACGGGAGAGATTTCATCCCTAAAATCTCAGGGTTAACAGCAATGTTATCTCCAAAGACAAGTTCCAAGAAAAAATGGAACTTCACAGAAGATGATGAAAAGATAGTAAAGCAGATAAAAAACCTCTGCAAGAACCTCCCTCCTCTCCAACAACCAGAAGAGAATGATGAGATTATCCTCCAAACTGATGCGAGTGATAATTACTGGTCTGGTGTTGTTTTGGCGAAAGCGCCTGGAACCAACATTGAAAAGATTTGCAAATTTTGTAGTGGCAAGTTCAGCCCTGCAGAACTGAATTATCCCACAGGGGAAAAAGAAATTTTGGCTGTCAAAAAAACAATTTTGAATTCTCCAGCTTTTCTTGGAAAACCCTTTATTGTACGCACCGATTGTGCCAGAGTAAAGAATTTTTCAAAAATTTTAAACTTGATAAAGCTGCTGACAGAGGAAGATTAGCAAACTGGCAATTGTTTCTTAACCAATATGATTATACTGTTGAATTAATTGCAGGAAACAAGAACTATCTTCCAGACGCATTGACCAGAGAATTGGCAATGTTCAGCCAAAGAGAAAACGACGAAGGTCGTAATCCCAGAAGCAGAAGATCTGGGAAAGAGCATGAACCTGAAGAAGAACCCATAGAAACCAAAGAAAAAGTTCTTAAAAGGTTTCTGCTAAGTCCAAAAGGCTTAGCCACAACTGATCAATCCCAGGGTAAAGGATTGGCTAGCCCGTCTCAAACGGCAGACGGTAAAGGCTCATCAAGACCGTTGATGGCTGCTGCTTTGCCAAAAAGCAGACCAACTCCTAGTGGAGTTATAAATGTTTTTAATTATGAATTAAGAACTTTTGATACTCCTGTGTTCAGAACTGGCAGGAGACTAGCTTATCACCAGAAGGCAATCCTGGATAATCTTTTATTTGCCTTTCAAGAAAGAAGCAGTGGTCTAATGTTCCCAGCTCTCTTTGCTTTAGCTGAAGAACTGTATGAGAATGCCAGACCACAAACTGAAGAAATTCATATGCAGCAGAGTGCTGTAAGAAAAGAAAAAATTTCCTTCCTCGAAAGTCCAGAAAGTGCTAAAGTTCCTATCATGGCACTTAATGAATCAGAGTGGCATGAATTCCACAATCTGATAGGAAGGCACAATTCTGAAGACCTAGTTCCTCCAACACTCTTCATTGTTGCTGGACCTTATGTTGGAAGATACCTGGTAAATGTTCAGAGTGAACATCCTCAAGAACACAAGCTTTGGCTTGTTGAAAATGGTTTTGTCCATAATCTGTGGACTAAAACTAATGATGATCTAAAGGGTTTGCCGCCTCTTATTGTCAACACAGTCAAAAACATCCGGAAAAATGACTGTATACTTCGTCTGAAGTTCAGATCTACTCCCCCAGAATGGAGTCAGAAGGCAAACGGAGAAGTTGAATATATTCCTCCCTATCATTATGTTAGAATCATTCAAAGGAAATATCTTCAACCAGCCTGTGTAGCATACAATGGTCAACCAAATTCAAGCATTCCTTGGATGAAGGCTATGGCTCTGGAATACATAAAGAAGATCATCTCTGAAGACATCAACAACACCTTCCTGGCAGCAGGAGAAAAAATAATGATCACCGCCTACGATCATCCTGACGTAGTCAGCAGTGACTTGTTCCTATCTCTCACCAGAAAAGAGATAGATTCAACTATGGCATGCATGCGGTGGATAGAAAAGCTTGAAATTGACAACCACTACAAGATATATGTTGATACTGACGTTGAAGACAATGCTACTACTGCTAGAATGGCCCAGACGGACAACAGCTCATTTGTCTTTGGCTACCATTCAGAAACAGACGAGAACATGTAGCATCACGGGTGAAGGAAAGGTGACTTTTCCAAACAAACACAGTAGCATCTTTTGACTTTTCAAGAAAAAGAGAACAGCTAATGCTACTTTTTCAAAGAAGGAATAGGAGAAGCACTTCACCTACCAGACCACTTTTTCACCGAAAGGCTTTTGTTTTTCTCTATCCGACTCCACCAGCAGGAGCACTCAGAAAAGCAAAAGTTTACAAAGCTGTTCTGTATATTTCTTGTTTTGAATTCCGGTTTGAGTTCCGCTCTCTATATAAAGAGCTTTAAGTTCCATTTGTAAGGCATCAGAAAATTGAGAGAAGAGTCTTCACTCAAGAAGTAAGAAAGCCATAGTAAGCAGTGTGCTTTTCCTATCTGTTCAGTGTGCAGTAGTGTGCTTTCATTACAAGTAAGTACCTTGTCTCATTCTCATGGATAGCTAAACAGCCTTTTGCTGTTTACCTAAGAAGTGAGGCTCTGAATGTTTAACATGTATATTATTTGAATAAATAAATTCAGATGGTTACCCATCCACTCCTTCAACAAATGTCATTGTCATCTTTATTTCCTTAATATCGTTGTCACCATGTTCCTTCATGTTTCTTATTATGTCGTTATCTAAAAATGTCTGCATCTTGTAGAAACTCAAAGTCATGTTGGTATCATTTACCCGGAAAACCAGTTTTAAAACCAAAAATTAGAACAAAACAGCAGTGATTCCGCCTGTTAAAGTATCCATTAGGCAAGTGGCCGTCAGGAGAAAAACTTGGGCATGTTGAAGGCTAGGTTTGTTTTATTTTTGTCGTTTAAAATAAAATTTTTCTGGTCAAATATTATTAGCATAACCACGGGTTATTATAGGATATATGAGGCATTTAGATAAAGACTTATCCCTGTTAGTCTTTTCTCAAAAGTAACAGTGTAATACATAAGTGTTGGGTAGTTGGGAAAAATACAGGAACTTTTCGGGTACACGGGAAAAACCCCTTGAAAAAAATACAAAAAAAAATTCGAAAAATGTCAAAAATTTAAAAAATTTTGGTTACTTTTGTTTTTGTTTTTGAGTCTTAGATTGCCCTTTCAACTGTCTAGGATGATTCTATATATCTGAAATCATGATTAAAAGAGGATCACAAAATTGAGATGATTTTTAAAATGGTATTCTTTGGTTAATTGAGATATATGAAAAATGCATGCATGTGTAGTGGATATGGATTTCGTAACCTTGGTACAGAATATGAGCATGTTAGGATAAGTTTTGATTCATAAAAGCCCATGTGAGATATTTGAGCCATGTCCCTTTTTCTTGGAGTGATAATTGAAAAATATATTCTTAATTTCTTGGCGATGTTTTGATGATCTCATTATTCTTTCATTTGATTGATTGCTTGCCATAGATTAAGTTTGATGGACTAGAGAATGCTAGAATTCGCTCTTGTGCTTGTTGAGACGTTTGTCAATACATGGCCCTGATTCTGGAAGGGATAGAGGCAACCTAGGAATTACCACCATTGCTAAATAAGCATGTGTCCCTATTTGTGCCCGTCGTGGGACTCCCTTAGATAAACCCTTTTGAGCTTACATTAAGCCTTTTCTTTCATCACCTTTAAATCCTTAACCTTGAACCTTAGTATAGCTACACTCCTACCCTTTGTTCTAAAAACTTAGCAGAGCTATATTTTGGGACTTTACTTGAGGATTTGGCATTGAGAAAGAAGATTGAGAAGAGGTGAAAGTTCAACTGTGGGGGTAGACTTGTCCATGAGGAAAAAAAAATTATGTGAAAGCCGTGAAAAAGAAATGAAAAAGAAAAAAAAAATGTGTACGGCTAGAAAATTAAAAGAAAAAAAAGAAAAAAAATGTATATGGATTTTAGTCCTCCATACTTAGTGAGTTTGGAGTTTGTTTTGAATTGAAGGCCCACTATTGGAAGATTTGGTCTTTGTCCAATTCACTAGTTCGAGGGAAGTTTAGAGTGAAGATTGGGCCCAACATGAAGACATTTGGCCCTTTCATAAAACCTCTATGGGATGTGACGTTTTGATATATCTTGATGGATTTCTAGAAGTCTCTACATCTACATGAGCTCTGCTAGGTTTTTAGGACACTTTGTGAAATTCCTTACCTTTCGTTTCTTAAAACCTTGAGCCTTGGCCCCATTACAACCCTTAATAAGACCTTCTTGATCCTTAAGATGGGACAGCCTTTGATTTGTGGAGATGAGTTACAAGAGTTGAACCTATGGCTTGGGTCCATCCATGCAAGTAGTTGATATCCTTCATGAGATCTTTTCAAAAAATTATATTCACAAAGTGCTTTTCGTTTCTTATATATGTGAGCTATTTGATTGCCTCAAAATATTTTCTCTCACATATAATTGAGTGATTATAAGCTTTTAAGCATTGTCTTGAATTCTGAGAGAAGAAAGAGTGGATATACCTTGTGAGGATATGAATCATACTTGTTCGAAGCATGCTTAACAGAAACCATCACCATTGTCACAACCAAGTCCTACTTGTGTATGTGTGGATTATATCTTTTAATTAACTCTTGAATATCTACATATTGATTCTTGGTTGAGTGCTAATCTTGATGTTGTGAAAGTAGGAGATTTCTGAGACAAAAAGTTGAAGGGCAATAGAGTCATTGTTTTTGTAGAGTCTTTAATTTTCGTTGAGTCTTAGTGTGTGTCTTAGTGTGATTTTGCTAAGGGACTAGCAAAAGCTAAGTGTGGGGGAATTTGATAGGAGCATTTTAATGCGACGTTTTACTTGCTTTTCCCTACATTTCTTGCGTTATTTCCTTATTAAAACCCTGTTTAGGAAAGTTTTCATTCTTTGATTGGGAAAGTTCCTATTTGTAGAAAGTTTATATTTTTGTAGTTTCTATTTATCATTTTTAGTAAGTTTCCATTTTCAGTTTAGGAAAGTTGCCATTTTTCAGTTTAGGAAAGTTTCTATTTTTCTTATTAGTTTCTATTTTCAGGACCTCCGAGCTAAAAAGTGGAAATGAACTCATAAATGGAAAGAGGAGCTTGCAAACACCAAGGGGAGCAAAGATGAAGGTACATTGGAGTAGATGAAAATGGAAATGTACTAAAAGATCAATTTTACACATATTCCTACTCCGGCTAGGAGAAACCAAGCCAAGCAAAGAAGAAGGAGCGGCCGCCTGACCAAATGAACTTCAAATGAGCTGAAACCTTCCAGATCCATTCTAGACACCCAAAGGATCATTTCTTATGAAGAGTGCCAGAGCAAAATATGAGTGGAAGGCCTTCAAACAATCAGCCCAATTTTCTACATAAGCAAAACCGGAAAACTGGACCTGTAAGAGGTCCAGCAGCATTTCCGGCCCAACCACATTGATTGAAGCTCTGAAAATTTGTCAGGATGACCTACACTCATAGTGGAACATTTCATATGAAGAAGTCGAAGGCATATAATGAAGTCTTGTCAGAGAAATAATTGAAGGAATAAAGGGGCAGAAACTGACCTGAAAACAGCTCAACACCACATATTCATGTTTCCCACCCACATGAAGAAAGCTAGATGCTTTTCTCTTTTTCCTTGGATATATTTTTTCTACAATCTCTTTAATAGATCATCATCACTTCCATGTTGCTGCACCTTCATGCTTTGCTTTCATTTCATCATTTCTCTTTCTTTTCCATATTCTACAAATCACTTTCATACTCCACTTTCATTATTTTTCTTCCACTCATAATTTCACTCTTCTTTTTCTTCCCTATTTAAACACCTTCTCCTCTTACTCTCAATCACCAATTCCTTCATCCATTTCATCTCCTTGTCTCACCATTTCCTCTCCATTTTCCTTAGTCACCAATTCCTTCATCTATTTCATCTCCTTGTCTCACCATTTCCTCTCCATTTTCCTTAGTCACCAATTCCTTCATCCATTCCATCTTCTTTGTCTCTCCATTTCCTTTCCATTTTCTCCCCATCCTCTAGTGCATTCAACGTTTCAAGCAAGGGAGAAGAAGAAGAAGAAGGAGCCGTGAGCATCATCATCCATCCTCCACCTTGAAGCTTGCTTTCGAGATTCAAGAATCCATAACGTTTCATCCTTCATCCCCATCTCCATCTCACGGTGTAATTCAACCTCTTTCTTCGTAATCTTGCTTAGTTTCGTGAGAAATGTTTTTAGTTGACATTTATGTTTGAACAAGGTTTATATTCTGAAATTTTATGATTGAATAAAGAATTTCGATTCTTACGTTGTGATTCCAAAGTTGCTTATGTGTGATTGTTCGATTGAATTTGCTTTATAGATATCTTTTGTATTTTAATCTTATGTGGTTCGAAACACTTAGGGTTTTGATATGAATGGTGCTAGGTTTAAGAACATGAAATCGACTTTTCGTTTTGTGTAAACTTGAATCAAAGTAGTAAAGGTTTTGGACAAAAATCGAATTCAATTGAAGAGGATTGCAATTAGGTGAACTTATTCATACTAAGTTGTACACTTGAGTTGATAGCCTTTCTATGTGTTTCATGCGTTGAACATGTCATGATTGACTAGCTTTCTAGGGCTTGATTACATGTTTGATAGGATTAATCTAGGTGTTTTCGCTTAGGTTAATTAGCATTGAAAAGTAAAATATGGGAAATCATTTGCTTTCGAATGTTTCACATGATCAACTCCTCTCTCATGACTTGGAAGAACAATTATAGGGTTTGAATCAAATTTGATTACATGGAATTGATTTTGATCTTTGTTTCTTGCGTTCCACCCTTGTATATATGTTTTTACATTTTCTTTATTTTAATTTTAATTTTAAGAATCCTAATCCCCCCTTATTTGTGTTTACTTGTATATATTTATTCTTTATTTTATTTTTGTAAATAATACTTTTCTTTATTTGTTTCACAATTACAAGTGTACCCTCAATCCCCGGATAGAACGATCCCTATTTGCTTATACTACTAACGATATTTCAGGGTTAAATTATGCGCGTGCTAAAAGCGACATCATTGAGCCTTGCGGCCCAAGGGGATTACAAAAGATATAATGGGATTATGTTGAAGTGGGAGGAGGCATTCCTTTTATAAGTGAAGGAAGCCATCTCCTTTACATTTTCTTAGATGTGGGACTCAAAGTTACTAATCTAGTCTAGAAAAGCATATTGTGGAGGCAACTTGGCAAGGCCGGAAAGGTGGCTTCCCGGCAACGGATTTGTGACTTCCGGATACTGTAGCGTAGCTTGAACATATGTCACGCCCCTGATTTTTCACACATGAAAATCGATATATATAACCCCATAATTATATATGCGTGAACGTCCAGACATCAATACGAAATACCTGAAATCTTTTTCCCTTAAACTTACACACATATTGATGCCCTGAACCCTCAAAAGTTAATATACACTCGCTCCAAGAGTTATATATTACACAATCTTACGAATTAAATTGTCAACAACAAGATAAACGTAAATGCTCAGAGTTACTATACAACGGAAGTCCTTATCAAAAGTAAAGTCATAAAAGACATGGCTTCCTACCGTAAAGCTGCCAAAGGCGCTACCTCAGCTTCAGCACGATTATCCTAACCTGCAGGATTAACCCCTACACCGTTGGAATGGTGCACCGGGTTGCCACACAACAAACCCGGTAAGCTTTTGCAAGCCCGTATGAGTAACTCAAACCACACATGCTCAACTCACGCCAAAAACGAGGAAAACCTTTCAACTCGCAAATAAGGAAAACATACCATGCTTCCAAAAACAATACTCTTTTCCCAAAAGAAACAACAGAAGTCACACCGTGACAAAATCATATAAATCGTTAACCTAACAATTCAAATATGATAAATCGATCCAACCTGGACAAAACAGCAAATAGGTCCAACCTGGACAAAACAACAAATAGGTCCAACCTGGACAAAACAACAAATAGGTCCAACCTGGACAAAACAGCAAATAGGTCCAACCTGGACAAAGCATCAACACAATTAAATCATACCCATTGTTAACCTAACAAGTAGAATATGATAAATCGATCCAACCTGGATAAAGCAACAAATCGGTCCAACCTGGACAAAACATCAAATAGGTCCAACCTGGACAAAACAGCAAATAGGTCCAACCTGGACAAAATAACAAATCGGTCCAACCTGGACAAAGCATCAAATCGGTCCAACCTGGACAAAACATGTACCCAGGAATCTTAAGTAACCTACTTAGATCCCTAAAGTACGATAGCAGACAGACTAGAGCTCTAACTGAATATATCGTAACCTGTCACCTCGGCCAAGGTTTAACCTTACGATATATGCTGCCTGAGGATGCAACCTGCAACCCCGGATCCTTAGGCCAACCTGACCCTCAGATCAAAACGTCACATCAAATCAAAAGGAGAAATCACAACCTGTGACTCTCAAATCCTCAGACCACCGGTCGTCGGATCAAAACATTAAATCAACCAAAAAGGAGATATCACAACCTGTGACTCTCAAATCCTCAGACCACCGGTCGTCGGATCAAAACATTAAATCAACCCAAAAGGAGATATCACAACCTGTGACTCTCAATCATCAAACACTTTTCAAAACAATAGAAATACCATTTCCCACCAATTGTTTTCCAAAAGCCACAACCCAAAACAATAAAAAGCATCGCTCATGCATATTGTTCCACAAATCCACAACTAATACTTGAATACGTATGCATATATATACATCCCATAATATATATATATATATATATATATACACACATAGTCATCTATTCAGAATGTCACTAACACCATCTATAGTTTGCAGTTAACTAAATAACTCTCAAAGCAATAGGGTTAACCCGTTCGTGATATGAACTTCGTGAGATTACTCACCTCGAACTCCTGCTGCGTCTTCAATACAGAACCGAACCAAAACTATCACCAACAACTCGTCCAAATACTTCGTCAAGTACCTAATCACAAACGGTTCCAACTTAGTAATGATTCACATTTGATTTAAGTTCGAAACCCCTGTTTTTGAACTAAAATCCCCAAAGTTGTGCCAATCAAGGCAGAACCACATCCGAGACCTCCCAAAGTCTTCGGAATACGTCCACGATCGATGTGACCAAACCACAAGTCGATCGGACGCTCGTGTCTTCACGGATCAAATAAATTCACCGATATGAAACGGCAAAAATCATAACAAATCCATTCGAACTCCAAAATCTGCATATTATATATCGAAACGCTCGTATCGACGAGTAGAAGACATATAATACCAGAAACAGTTCCTTAAGTGGCCGGAACACCGCCGGAACGCCACCAAAGACGGTGGTGCACCGCCGCCGGCCAAAAACTCAAAATCTCACAAAACTCCCAACATCAAAAAGCTTCATCTAAGCATGCTTGTGAACTTTCATAACTGAATCGAAGTCAGAAAACAAGCTTAAGGGATCGAAAACTACCTCACAAGTCGTGAATAGTGATCCAATCCGAGTTGATCGAGTTTTCACGTAAACCGGTCGAAACAAACACCAAGGATCGACCAGGGAGCTTGTTCTGAACTCAACCCAAGAAAATCGAAGCCGCGCCGACGTCGGAACTGTGTTTTCCGGTCGGGTCCGAATTCCTCGATCTGCACCGCCTTGAACTGCCACCGAGACGGAGAACCGCCGTAAGAGAACACCAGACGGCGGAGGCGATCCTGTCTGACCAAGTTTCACGGCCGGAGACCGCCGCAGTCGGCCGGAAAAGTCGGGTCGGAACGCCGGGTTCGGGTCGGGTCAGCAGGATATTTTCGTTTCTGAAGAGGCCGACCGAGAGAGAAGAGAGAGAGAGGAGAGGGCTTCCGGAAATGGAAATAAGGAATAATGAAAAAAAATCTGATTTTCCATATTTATACTAAAATGGAAACTTCTTCCCATAGCCATAACTTCCTCATACGAACTCCGATTTCCGCGTTCCACATATCCACGAACTCGTATCGACGCGCTCTACAACTTTCGTGAAGGAAGTTTTCGGAGAATCTCAACGAATAAAAAGTCAACCCTTGACAACCCCCCCTAAAACCATATTCTTCAATTAATTATTCGCCCGAAACACTTCCGCTCCATCCACAAGCCACGAAACCATCCGATAGTTATAAAAGTAGATTCCGGAAATTCCTCGGAAAATAATTATGAATTTCCGGGGCATCACAACATAGGGCTACTAGATGCAAGTAGCGGTTGGGCCTCACCATGGCTTGTGGGTGTCCCAAAGAGCGTGTTACTTATGCTTGGTGAGATAGCAAACTAGTCTTGCTAGTAGAGGTATCTACAATTACTGCAAATCAACTGTTAGATATTTATATATGCATGAGTAGATCAGTTCTGAAAATTTTCTTCCAAATTGCTAATGGTTAAGGAACCGAAGTAGATCAAATCAATGAACAAACTAGATCTGTCAAACCTGAACTGTTCATATTCATAAATGACAAGTCACGATTATGAATGCCATGAAAATTTTCAATTTGTTTTAAAAAATTGTATAAATGATCTACACATAACTATATAAATATCTAACGGTTGATTTATGGAAATGTGATCGAAAATGAGTCTCACAAGAAGGTTCTCATAAAATTCTCATTTTAATGAAGCTCTTTGATCCAACTAGAAGTCTAGAACCACCCAAAACAAAATACACAAGGAAAAAAAAAAAAAGTGGTTCTAGACATGCTTCCAAATTTTATATTTGGACCTCCTCTCATAATTTTGCCATAAAACTTCCAACTTTACCCTTTATTTTTCTTTCTTATTTTCTTTATCTTCTATCTTCTACGACTCTCTCCATCGAGCTAGAGAGCCGCTGCTCAAAAAACCTGAAATATTTGAAATCTTTAACCAATCTACTTCTTGTTGTCTTTCAAGTGGTTCTGATCATAATCTCTTCTTTCTCCACTATATGGAGATTAATTGTTATTCATGATATGATTCCATCTTATTTTATCTCCAAAGGCGTAGCTACACACGGGCTCCGTTGGGCTACAACCCACCCCAGATTTTGAAAAAACATAAATTTGTAGCTTAATTATGGGTTAACAGATTAAATATTAAAAATTAGCCCACCTCAAATTTCTAAACTTAGCCCATATGTTATTTCTTTTCTTGTTTTAGTCATACACTAGTCTGCAATCACATGCTCTGCATGTGTACGAAATTTTTTTGTTTGTTATTTTTTTTTAAAGGTGGGTAGTTATTGCAGAGAGAAAATAGTGGGAAAGAAAAGTGGGGGTTGTAGAATCATTTCTTTTTAATTTTCTTAATAAAAATCTATTTTATAATTGTCTTATTTATCCTTCTGATTTAATTTATTCTCAAAATTTTTTAATCTTTCAGGGTTGAATTTGTTAATTTTCAATTTTACAAAGTCTCTTCTCTTAATAATAGTATAGATAGATATGTTATTTATTTGCTTGAAGTATTTGATTTGATTTGATTTTGTATTATGCTTTCAGAGGCATAGTCGCATAAAAAATTTGTGTTTTTTTTTTGTTGGTAAATTAGGTATGAAAAAGAGCCAACTGAGAATTATAATACATATTCAATAATTAAAGATTTTTGCTTCTATTCAAGGGCGCTGGGTACAATTTGAGTAGGTGTGTTCTTTTGTCTTAAACTTATGTTATCAAATTTCTATCACACGTTATGATGTTGATTTTTTGGGTCATTTAGCTATTTGATTATTTAATATGTATTTAATATATAATGTAGTTTAATTTAAGAAAAGAATAAAACATATTACTTGTAAAACTTAAGAAAAGAAAAAATAATCTGAAAACATTAGTAAACTTTTAAGAAAATATTTTTTTTTAGCTCACCCTATTTTAAAATCCTAGCTCCGCCATTGTTTATCTCCAAAACTTCTTACTCTTGTTCACTGTAATGGGAGAACAATTCTCATTCATGATATGATTTCTAAACTATTCCCCTATTTTATTTGTCACGTTTATATGTGACTTTAGCTGTCTGGTTCTTTATCTCATGTCCTATAATTTGACGACGACGATCTTGTTTCATAGTTTTAGGTTTGTTACCCATTTCATTCTGGGTTCTTGTCCTCTTCTTAATTAACCTAATAGAGTTGGAAACAACAGATTACTATGACTCTATCACCACAATATTTCCATTAGTTTAGCTGAAGCATAAACCGAGAACAATGTGGGGGGATTGAGGTTGGACAAATTAGATTCTTTGGGTACTTGAGTTGGGACGGTGTTTGGATATTTTTTTTGTTTCGGGGTAAAAAAGAATTTTTAAAATTTAAAAAAAATTTAGAGATCTAAATATTAAATTTAAAGGTAGCAAGAGTGCCGATTTTCAGTTTGACACCATAACCTGGTCCCCTAAAATAGTTGGCCCCTACAAAAGCCAGATGGCTATAAATTGCTTGAGAGCCATATACCCAGAATTCCGCATTCTTCAAACCCCAAAATCACCAGCTCATTCTCCAACTCTTATTTCCTTTTCTCTTCCAACTCCAAACCCAAAAGGGTATTTTCATCAATTCGAGCTTCAATGTCTTACGAGGAGGAGCTCGCTGCTGCCAAGAAAGCTGCCTCCGTCGCCGCTCGCCTTTGCCAGGCATTAACAGGAATTCAGGAACTTTTGTGTATATAACAGGAATTCAGGAACTTTTGTTCAGATGGTAGATTGGTAGTGTTAGTGAGCAAAACCCATGATGGAACCAAAATTGAAAATTGTAAGTAGAGGATGTTTGGAAGCATGATACTGCGAGTTTAGAGGAACTGAAAATGCAAAATATCAGTTTGAGCAAGACCCATGCTGTGAATATGCCCATTATTTGTGTATGATGCATATATGGGGTTTAATATCAGTGTACTGATGAGTGATGACCATGTTTATGCCTTTAGTTTGCGGCTAAAATTGAACAGTGCTTGTGATGTTGTATACAACCTCAACTCATTAAAGGCTTTCCCCCAATACGTGCGGGGAGATTGTCTTTCTTATCCTCTGTACAATACTGTATCTTCTTATCATCGAAAGATAAGTTTGACTATTTACTATTTAGGACTGGGACTCATCATTTTGGAGAACATAGATGTTTCATTAGTGTACCGATACATTGATTTTGCAAATGATTTTGTTTGGGCTGGCTAGAGGATGTTGCTTTCCCCTTAGCTATCTTAATGCGAGGAAGAGGACAGCCATTGGATAAGGGAATGAAATTGAAGAAGTTACGAGGGGTTACTGCGAGGGAACTGAATTCTTGCTACACACAAAAAAGAGATAACTAATAGTTTTTTGCCTAAGGTTGTATTCCATTACAACACATTAAAAACCATGCCATTAAAGGGAGTGTTATTGTGCCACTCCCAAGTTTAGTTAGAAATAAAGGAAGTGATTTCTAACAGTTCTAGTGCAATTGATCTAGTTGAGGCGCAAACAAAATACAGTCTGCTAAAAGGGCGCGACTTCTTTCCAAAGTGAATGTATGAATATGTATATGTGTAATGTATCAGTATGTGACCGTGTATAGACAAGGATATATTAGTTCAAGTCTGATAAATTAGTTGCTAGTTGCTTCGTGCACTTTCTCTTACAATAATATAAAGGGCACCTTGGGAATTATATGTCCTAACTTATGGCCTTTTTATGACCACTTATTTGTTACTTACGCTGTAATTAAACTTTTTATATATAATTCATGCTTAGCAGTATCTCAGATCATTCCAAGTTGATTTCAGTTTTGTTTTCATTTGCTTCAGAAGGTACAACAGGCGCTTTTGCAGTCAGATGTTCATTCAAAATCAGATAAAAGTCCTGTCACAGTGGCCGATTATGGTTTGTTTGAAAACTCTGCTGTGAATGCTTTCAATCAAATGCAGTCTACTTATATACTATTGAGGGGTTTTAAAACCTTGATATCTAAAGGGTAAATTCCATTTGATATGCAGATGTATAATTTAGTAATTAGATTGTACCATAAGTTTACCAATTGAGGATTTAAATCAGCAATTTTGATATTATAGATTTTCTAGCAATTAGATCATACCATTAGCTTAGCATTAGGTGATTTCCCCATTTAATTTAGTGCCAGAGTTTGCTTGCATAGATTTCATACTAGGTGTGTCCTGTCCACCTTATGGACACTCATGATGCGCCTGAAACAAGCGCATAATTTAACCCTGAAATGTCGTTAGTAGTATAAGTAAGTAGGGATCGTTCTATTCCGGGGATTGAGGGTACACCTGTCATTATGAAACAAATAAAGAAAAGTATTATTTACAAAAATAAAATAAAGAATATAAATATATACAATTGTATAAACAAATAAAGAATTAAAATAATAAAGTATTATTTACAAAAATAAAATAAAGAATATAAATATATACAAGTAACAAAATAAAAAGGGGGGGGGTTTAAGAATTATAGAATTGAAAATTAAGATAAATAAAATAAGGAAAATGTAAAAACATATATACAAGGGTGGATCAAAACCACATCCATATGCAAGAAATCCAATTACAATTCATATAGTTGATTTTAAATGTCATGAGAGAGGAGTTGATCATGTGAAACATTCGAAAGCAAATGATTTCCCATATTTTACTTTTCAATGCTAATTAACCTAAGCGAAAGCACCTAGATTAATCCTATCAAACATGCAATCAAGCCCTAGAAAGCTAGTCAATCATGACATGTTCAACGCATTAGACATAGAGAAAGGCTATCAACTCAAGTGTATAACTTAGTATGGAAAAGTCCACCTAATTGCAATCCTCTTTAATTAAATTCGGTCTTTGCACAAAACCTTTACTACTTTGATTCAAGTTTACACAAAACGAAAAGTCGATTTCATGTTCTTAAACCTAGCACCAATTATATCAAAACCCTAAGTGTTTGCAACCACATAAGATTAAAATACAAAAGTTTTCTATCATGCAAATTTAATTAAACAAACCCACATAAGCAACATAAAAATCAACATATAGAAATCACAACTTTATCTCAAAACATATATGTCAACTAAAAATAATTCTCACGAAACTAAGCAAGATTACAAAGAAAGAGGTTGAATTACACCGTGAGATGGAGATGGGGATGAAGGATGAAACGTTATGGATTCTTGAATCTCGAAAGCAAGCTTCAAGGTGGAGGATGGATGATGATGCTCACGGCTCCTTCTTCTTCTTCTTCTCCCTTGCTTGAAACGTTGAATGCACTAGAGAATGGAGAGAAAATGGAAAGGAAATGGAGAGACAAAGAAGATGAGATGGATGAAGGAATGTGTGTAGAAAAATGGAAAGGAAATGGAGAGACAAAGAAGATGAGATGGATGAAGGAATGTGTGTAGAAAAATGGAAAGGAAATGGAGAGACAAAGAAGATGAGATGGATGAAGGAATGTGGTCTTTTGAGAGTGAGAGGAGAAGTGTATTTATAGCCCAAAAATGATGAATGGAGGGTGGAGATGAACATAAATGAAGGGCTAGATATGTTAGACAAATTTGTAAAAAATATCTTCCCACTTGTTTATCACTTGTTCAACTTGAATTGATTTTCCTCCTCAAGATTTTCCACTTGGTTGCAACTTTGATTTTCCTCCTCAAGATTTTCCAGATTTTCCACTTGGTTGCAACTTTGATTTTCCTCCTCAAGATTTTCCACTTGGTTGCAACTTTGATTTTCCACCTCAAGATTTTCCACTTGCTTGGAGGTCCTAAAAATAGAAACTAATAAGAAAAATAGAAACTTTCCTAAAATGAAAAATAGCAACTTACTAAAAATGATAAATAGAAACTACAAAAATATAAACTTTCTACAAATAGGAACTTTCCCAATCAAAGAATGGAAACTTTCCTAAACAGGATTTTAATAAGGAAATAACGTAAGAAATGTAGGGAAATGCAGTTAAAACGTCGCATTAAAATGCTCCTATCAAATTCCCCCACACTTAGCTTTTGCTAGTCCCTTAGCAAAATCACACTAAGACACACACTAACACTCAACAAAAATTAAAGACTCTACAAAAACAATAACTCTATTGCCCTTCAACTTTTTGTCTCAGAAATCTCCTACTTTCACAACATCAAGATTAGCACTCAACCAAGAATCAATATGTAGATATTCAAGAGTTAATTAAAACATATAATCCACACATACACAAGTAGGACTTGGTTGTGACAATGGTGATGGTTTCTGTTAAGCATGCTTCGAACAAGTATGATTCATATCCTCACAAGGTATATCCACTCTTTCTTCTCTCAGAATTCAAGACAATGCTTAAAAGCTTATAATCACTCAATTATATGTGAGAGAAAATATTTTGAGGCAATCAAATAGCTCACATATATAAGAAACGAAAAGCACTTTTTGAATATAATTTTTTTTTGAAAAGATCTCATGAAGGATATCAATTACTTGCACGGATGGACCCAAGCCATAGGTTCAACTCTTGTAACTCATCTCCACAAATCAAAGGCTGTCCCATCTTAAGGATCAAGAAGGTCTTATTTAGGTTGTAATGGGGCCAAGGCTCAAGGTTTTAAGAAACGAAAGGTAAGGAATTTCACAAAGTGTCCTAAAAACCTAGCAGAGCTTATGTAGATGTAGAGACTTCTAGAAATCCACCAAGATATATCAAAACGTCACATCCCATAGAGGTTTTATGAAAGGGCCAAATGTCTTCATGTTAGGCCCAATCTTCACTCTAAACTTCCCTCGAACTAGTGAATTGGACAAAGACGAAATTTTCCAATAGTGGGTCTTCAATTCAAAACAAACTCCAAACTCACCAAGTATGGAGGACTAAAATCCATATACATTTTTTCTTTTCTTTCTTTTAATTTTCTAGCCGTACACATTTTTTTTTTCTTTTTCATTTCTTTTTCACGGCTTTCACATATTTTTTTCTTTATGGACAAGTCTACCCCCACACTTGAACTTTCACCTCTTCTCAATTTTCTTTCTCAATGCCAAATCCTCAAGTAAAGTCCCAAAATATAGCTCCGCTAAGTTTTTAGAACAAAGGGTAGGAGTGTAGCTATACTAAGGTTCAGGGTTAAGGATTTAAGGGTGATGAAAGAAAAGGCTTAATGTAAGCTCAAAGGGGTTTATCTAAGGGAGTCCCACGACGGGCACAAATAGGGACACATGCTTATTTGGCAATGGTGGTAATTCCTAGGTTGCCTCTATCCCTTCCAGAATCAGGGCCATGTATTGACAAAAGTCTCAACAAGCACAAGAGCGAATTCTAGCATTCTCTAGTCCATCAAACTTAATCTATGGCAAGCAATCAATCAAATGAAAGAATAATGAGATCATCAAAACATCGCCAAGAAATTAAGAATATATTTTTCAATTATCACTCCAAGAAAAAGGGACATGGCTCAAATATCTCACATGGGCTTTTATGAATCAAAACTTATCCTAACATGCTCATATTCTGTACCAAGGTTACGAAATCCATATCCACTACACATGCATGCATTTTTCATATATCTCAATTAACCAAAGAATACCATTTTAAAAATCATCTCAATTTTATGATCCTCTTTTAATCATGATTTCAGAGATATAGAATCATCCTAGACAGTTGAAAGGGCATTCTAAGACTCAAAAACAAAAACAAAAGTAACCAAATATTTTTTTTTTTTTTTTCAACAATTTAATTTAATTTCAACACTTAGGTACGGGAACAGGGAGTCTCGATGTGCAATGGGACTGAAACAGCTACCCTTTTTCAAGACTATGTTTAATCCAATATAACTTAGTGTATCACAACATCAATTAAAAACACAAAAAACACAATCCAACATCAACTATTTTTCATTTTTTTTTTTTATATACTAACTACTAAAAACACAATAAAGCAATAACCCTTCCCCCATACTTAATTCATGCATTGTCCTCAATGTATAAACAAATATAAATCATGCAAAGCATAAATCAAGCATAGAAGAGAAAATGAACACAACGAAACCTAAAACAACTTAAAATTTAAGAAAATAAAATAGAAGGAAGAGTTCAAGAAAGCAAATCTGCGTTTGATGGCTCCTCCACAGCTACAGTTGAAATGGGTTGCCTCCCATGCAGCGCTTAATGTTTAAAGTCTTTCAGCCTAGACTTGTACCTCCATTTACTCTTTTGGAGGAGCGGTATGCGGGCGAGTGGCAGCCCTCTTGCTGGTTTCAGCCTTCGGAGGCGGGTCCTCATGTTGTGATGCAGTAGCGTCCTTGCGAGGAAACCCAGGAGGATAACTCTGCAAGTTATTGACTTCCTGAGCAAGCTTGTTTATTGCAGTGTGACAGCGGATCAAAGAGCAGTTCATCTCAGAGATGTAATCGATCATGCAATTGACTCTCCAATCTGTCACCATAATACCATCGCGGAGAGAGGAACGCAAATCATCAATCGAATTCGACAAGCTTTCCAGGGTGGCCATAGGGCGAGGAGCACGAGCAGCTGGTGAGGAAGAAGACTCTCCGGGATGCAGTCTGGGAGAGCGACGAGGCAGAGGAGGGGGACTGCGGGTACGCTCACGGATAGGACGATGGTCCCATGGACGAGTAAGCCCAGCTCTAGTGGCCGCTTGACGACCTTCTTCCTCCAAAGAGAGAACATGGCGTTGATTGACGCCCCTGCGAGGGGTTACCTTGGTTCTAGCCATGAGGAAGTAGAAGGAATTTGAGACTGCACGCTTAGAAAAACCTTAGTAAAATCTGGAGGAGACAAAAAAGGATGTATATATGAAGCACAAAATAGGGTAGAAATCTCAACAAACACACGGTTTTAAAAAAGCTTCTCCGGGAAGGAGAAAGAGTTATGACAGTTCACGGCCCAAGAAACACGTATGCACATGAAAAACTCCCCCACGCGTAAATATTCCTTTCTTTTCCTGGATTTATGGCAATTAGACCTGCTTTCGGCTGTAGCTTGTCTGTCACAGCTCCTCGAGATTCGTTTGGTTCCCCCACGTGTCTTCCACGCACCAACAGCTTTTCCGTGTTTTTGAGTGACTTTAATCCAACGCGTAGATTTAATCTCAGAGATCGTCCATCCAACGGTGGAGATCCGCTCACTCGTTCTATAAATAGGTGCATTCTGAGCGACTGTTCACTCCAAAAGAAAATTCTTCCGAGTTCCAGTCTTTCTCTCTCAACCCTTCAGCCTTTCTTTCGAAACTCAATTCCTTTCTTCATCAACATGGAACCACAAACTCTGCAACTAATGGAGCAACAGACCCAGCAACAAATCGAGGATGGAGGAAACAACCAAGCAGCCGGGACTAATAACCGGTGGGCTCCCACACCGCCTCAACTAAGAATCCTCAAGGGCCTTTACTATGATAAGGGTTTTAAGTACCCAACTCCAGAGCAGATTCAAGAGATCTGCCTCCATCTGAAACAGTATGGGCAGATCGAGGACAAAAACGTCTTCTTTTGGTTCCAGAACCTCAAGGCTCGTGAGAGGCAGAAGTTGAAGGAATTTCGGAACGTTCCGGTCGGTGGATCTCTCGATCTCAATTTTGGTTCCACTGGTTCTACTAGTAATGATAGATCCACTGACAGATCCATTGATCTAAACTTTGGGTCACGTGTCGGCTATGGTGCTGATGGATCGATCATGGAACAACGAGGAGAATATCACCAGGAGATTGAAACCCTTCCACTATTCCCCATGCATGGTGAGGACATCTTGGGCAACATGAAGACTACTTCCGAGGGAGGTGGCGGTTATGGCGGTGGCTCTCACATTTCCCTTGAGCTCAGTCTCAACTCCTACAGAGATGCAGACATGGCTTAGTATAGTGTTTCATTTTTTTTTTTTTTTTTTTTTTGTAAATAGCTTAATTAAATAAGACTGAATGAATGCAGTTTTTTTTTTATATATATAAAGGACTCAAAAATAAAAGACAAATATAAATATATATTGGACTCAAAAATGAAAGACAAAAATATAAATCTCTTCCCCCACACTTAAATATTGCATTATCTTCAATGTAATCAATTAAAAGCATGCAATGAAATAAGTAAGCACAGATAGAAGACATTTACGAAAACAAATCCTAAAATAAAAACAATAGAGAAAAAAATGAAAAATAAAAAGAAATAGGGAAAGAGAAAGCAAATCTGATTATATTCTGAATTGGGTTGCCTCCCAAGTAGCGCTTGTATTTTACGTCTTACAGCCAGACGGTACCTACATTAAATAAAGTTAGTAACTATAATTAACAAAGAAATACAAAATAAAAACAAGTATAACTATTAATTACAAACTACAAGTATAAACAAGTATATTGTACATAAGACACAAGTTAAGTACTCAAGTGAGTATAAAACGTGAAAAGTATTTTTACAAGTTTAAAGTGCGAAACAGCAAAATAATTTACATGTATAGAGTATTCACAAGTATTTCTTTAGTTATAAACATTATTGATATCGAATCAAATTCCAAGCGGTAAATCAAGTGGACGTGCGGCCCAAGTATAGTCGCCTAGACACAAACTCCCTTTCAAATCGTTTGGGCAACCTTACTGAAATGGCCAGGTGGGGGAGGACGAACATGAGAGGAAAAATCCATTTTGGCATGAGCTACTCCCACATAGTGGTTTAGGCCCATTTGCAAGCACTTCTGGATTCAAAAACCCGTCATGAACGTTGTCCCCTTCCTAGACACCATTTCACATAGGCTTTCTTACTAAGATGAGAAAGTTCATAAGTGTGAGGACAGTTCAACAAGTGTTAATAAAGGCCGCCCTCAACCTTAAGGGACCTGAGCTAGGTACCAATAAGGGGTTTAGGCCAATATTAATAAAAGAGACTTCACCTATTCCTCTCAATTTACAACCTACAATTAAAATTCGTGTTCAATAATATAAATAAAAATTTAAACTAAGTTTCAAACAATTTATATACAACAAATATATACAATAAATGACACAATTTAACAAGTGATTTTTCAATCCCCGGCAACGGCGCCAAAAATTGATGCGCCTGAAACAAGCGCATAATTTAACCCTGAAATGTCGTTAGTAGTATAAGTAAGTAGGGATCGTTCTATTCCGGGGATTGAGGGTACACCTGTCATTATGAAACAAATAAAGAAAAGTATTATTTACAAAAATAAAATAAAGAATATAAATATATACAATTGTATAAACAAATAAAGAATTAAAATAATAAAGTATTATTTACAAAAATAAAATAAAGAATATAAATATATACAAGTAACAAAATAAAAAGGGGGGGGGGGTTAAGAATTATAGAATTGAAAATTAAGATAAATAAAATAAGGAAAATGTAAAAACATATATACAAGGGTGGATCAAAACCACATCCATATGCAAGAAATCCAATTACATTTCATATAGTTGATTTTAAATGTCATGAGAGAGGAGTTGATTATGTGAAACATTCGAAAGCAAATGATTTCCCATATTTTACTTTTCAATGCTAATTAACCTAAGCGAAAGCACCTAGATTAATCCTATCAAACATGCAATCAAGCCCTAGAAAGCTAGTCAATCATGACATGTTCAACGCATTAGACATAGAGAAAGGCTATCAACTCAAGTGTATAACTTAGTATGGAAAAGTCCACCTAATTGCAATCCTCTTTAATTAAATTCGGTCTTTGCACAAAACCTTTACTACTTTGATTCAAGTTTACACAAAACGAAAAGTCGATTTCATGTTCTTAAACCTAGCACCAATTATATCAAAACCCTAAGTGTTTGCAACCACATAAGATTAAAATACAAAAGTTTTCTATCATGCAAATTTAATTAAACAAACCCACATAAGCAACATAAAAATCAACATATAGAAATCACAACTTTATCTCAAAACATATATGTCAACTAAAAATAATTCTCACGAAACTAAGCAAGATTACAAAGAAAGAGGTTGAATTACACCGTGAGATGGAGATGGGGATGAAGGATGAAACGTTATGGATTCTTGAATCTCGAAAGCAAGCTTCAAGGTGGAGGATGGATGATGATGCTCACGGCTCCTTCTTCTTCTTCTTCTCCCTTGCTTGAAACGTTGAATGCACTAGAGAATGGAGAGAAAATGGAAAGGAAATGGAGAGACAAAGAAGATGAGATGGATGAAGGAATGTGTGTAGAAAAATGGAAAGGAAATGGAGAGACAAAGAAGATGAGATGGATGAAGGAATGTGTGTAGAAAAATGGAAAGGAAATGGAGAGACAAAGAAGATGAGATGGATGAAGGAATGTGGTCTTTTGAGAGTGAGAGGAGAAGTGTATTTATAGCCCAAAAAATGATGAATGGAGGGTGGAGATGAACATAAATGAAGGGCTAGATATGTTAGACAAATTTGTAAAAAATATCTTCCCACTTGTTTATCACTTGTTCAACTTGAATTGATTTTCCTCCTCAAGATTTTCCACTTGGTTGCAACTTTGATTTTCCTCCTCAAGATTTTCCACTTGGTTGCAACTTTGATTTTCCTCCTCAAGATTTTCCACTTGGTTGCAACTTTGATTTTCCACCTCAAGATTTTCCACTTGCTTGGAGGTCCTAAAAATAGAAACTAATAAGAAAAATAGAAACTTTCCTAAAATGAAAAATAGCAACTTACTAAAAATGATAAATAGAAACTACAAAAATATAAACTTTCTACAAATAGGAACTTTCCCAATCAAAGAATGGAAACTTTCCTAAACAGGATTTTAATAAGGAAATAACGTAAGAAATGTAGGGAAATGCAGTTAAAACGTCGCATTAAAATGCTCCTATCAACTCACAGGCCGTTATTTGACTGAGCATCTTTTCAATTGAAAATAGAGACTAATTCCTTATCCCAAGAGCCATTCAATGACAAAAAAACTGTATCAGCTTTGACATTGTATATTAAAATATATCTCTACTGCTATAAAGCCAGGCGTGGTTTTGGTGTCAAGGCTTCACCAATTTTTTAAAGTCCCCAAATTGTCCACCACAAATACAAAGTGCACTAAAATAAAAGATATCGAACAGGGTTATTACTGTAAAATACCAACAAAAATGAAAGAAAATACAGATACGGAAGCATTGTGCGGGAGAGAGAAGAAAAGGAAAACTACCGGTCGCACACGATCTGCAGACGACGAGAGAAACTGCCAGGCGCACGATCTCAACACAAACAGAGACTCGGGTCACTCGGGGTACATATGGTTCCATCAGTACTCACCCCTCTCCCAGTTTACAGTTCATACAAGTCGAACATAAACACAGAAAAAGGAGCAGAGTGAAATCAAACACAAAAGGAGGAGAATATTATTATCATTGAGGTAAGACTTGATAATTGTCATTGGATAAATTTCAGATTTCGATTTTCATATTCACTTTTCGGGTACTGGTGGGTTTGTGTATAATTTTGCGGTTTTGGTTTTCGTGGGCATACCATACCATGCAGTTCGTAGAAAAAGCAAATTGGTTTTCGTTGATTAAAGCATAAACAAAAGTCCGAGAATTGGTGCAAAAAAAACACAGAGATAGGTATGGTTATGCAAGTTGAACCAGATTTAGAGGGTTCGAGTATTACAATTTAGTTTCTTGGATTGTTTTCTCATAACTGATATGGTTTTGATGTAAAAGATGGATGCTTTTTGTTTTTGTTTTCTGTTGTTGCTATAATATACGCATATACAGTTTGTTACTTAATACGTTTCAACGTCAGATTTTTGTTTGTTTAGAAGTTTCAAGTTTCGGAGTTGTAATTTTTGGGTTGGAATATATTTGCAGACATTCCTTGAGTTGTTTCTTTTTTTTCCTTTTAGTCTACTTGCAGTCAGACCATATTACTAGATTGGCTCCTCTACTCATTGGTACCGATAGAACAAACACAGCGATAACTAAAACTCTGCTCAATCAGGTAAACTAATCTCCTCATACCACTTATCGTAATGTTTACTCTTTCCTGATCTCCCATCATTATCATTCTCTAATGAATACATATATTGGCATTTTGTATGGTTTCTTGGCAGGTACAATCTCTAGTGTTCCTCAGGTAATTTGTAACATCATATATCATTTGTGAAGTCAGGTACAATCTCTAACAGTTATCGTTTGTTATTATTCCGGTGTTTTTCATAATCTCTAGATTTTCAGGTACAATCTCTAATAGTTATCGTTTGTTATTATTCCGGTGTTTTTCATAATCTCTAGATTTTCAGAAATTGTAAGTTGATACCTTGATGAGCAATATTATTCCATTTCTTTGGGTGATTCAGGAAGTACCATTCTTTATAGGAACCAAAATAACTTCATGCAGAAATTGTACCGACTACAAAAACGAGTACAGGGTGTTACAAGTACTGATATTGAAGTGATTTTGGTTAATTCAAATTTTTGCTCTATTCAGAATTGAAATAATTAGTTTTAATACTGAAGGCCATTTCTACATTCACTAACTCCTCTTTTCCTTTTTCTTAGTGAAGTTGCTTCAAGAAATTCATACTTGAGTTTGCAATTTGGGTGGGAAGCAACTGCTTCAGCAATCTCATAGTTTTTCTTTTTGTTTTCCGTCACTTTCAGCAGAGTAGGTACTATTTAAGATTGAGATTGAGACAGAGTGCATCCAGGAAGCAAAGGCTCAAGCAATGGTAAATCCTTGATTTTTTTTTTTTTGATCATCTGTTCTATAAATCGCTCTTTTAGGAATTACCTTTTCAACAGAAACAACTGCAATATTATACTTTTCTATAATGTTGTATTATTATTTTTTAATTTGTGCTCAAGTTTGGCAGTAGACGTGTAAATAGGAAGCATTTTGGAATTTGTCATCAATTTTAGTTTTGGATTTTGAATTTGTTTCCTATTGTTTCATTCCACAATTAATAGACGTACAATATGATTATCAGCACTTTGGAATATCAATTCTTTAGTTTTGAATTTTAGATCAAATGTGTTTCAAGATAGCATGATTTGTTTGGTCAGCCACAATGCCTGAATTTTCATTATTTTCACTACTAGAAATTTTCCCATTGCACACTGATTTGAATTAGTCCCTATTGGGACAAAGCACACTGATAAAAGTGGCTAAGGTCATTAGCCACTATGCAGCCACTAATTCCCTATCAGTCCCCTCTATAGCAGGTGCTATTGGGGCAATCCACACTGATAACACAACAGTGGCATCCCAAAACCCAATGCTGCAAGATACCTTTTTCCTTCCCACTATTACTGAATCAGTGTGTATTCTCAATGCCACCAACATCAGTGGCAAAATTGGGAGTATATATAAAAAAATAACTCAAAACTATACTATACAATTCATATAAAACTTCAAATATACTATATATTTCTATAATATACTGTACAATTCAAAAAAGTAAAACAAAACTACAACATAAAAAAACATAAATCTCTTCATGTTCCTCCCCTTAGCTGCATCTGCTACCTCTACCTCCACCAACTTTCATATGGTTTCTGTCAAATAAATCAAAAGCTCAATAAAAGACTTTCAACATACACAAGAATGAAACTGAGATATAGAGCGCTCCAAAATAGCAAATTTATTCAATTCAATCAATATCCTAAATTTAACATCTTAACAACACATATCAAAAATGTCTAAGAATGAAAATAATGAGTTCTTGTATATGATTATTAAAAAACGCCACTGATACCAAAACAAGATACTCAAAATGATATACCAGCTCCAAACCAAATAATCAACAACCATAATAGCCACTTTTAGCAACAGATTAAGTCACTATCCCAACACATACGTATATGTAGGAGTTAGTACCTTAAAGAAAACAAAGGCAGATGAATATTTTAGAAAGTTCACAAATTCCATGTTGAATTTTTCTGTTCCAATGTAACACAACTTAAGATCATGGTATAACAAAACATTATTTTTCAGTCCACATGGTTTAGCAGTGCCATTATTACTAAATGTCTTGGAAACCAGTTATATTCATACAAAGATAATATCTATTAGTTTCTTATCGCTAAAACAAATTAGCAGAAAGTAAACTCCTTCATTATAAGAAATGATTTTCAAAATATGAGTGTAGGGTTTGTCTCTGCAATGATTTTCCTTTAAGAAATATGCTTCCAGAAGTAAGTTGACAGCATTTATATACACTAGCCTTCCTGCACGCGAGCTGCGCATGCAGAAGGGCTGCGCTCGCGCGTGCGTATTGTCCTTCCTCTCTTGCTACGCATGTTTGAAATGTTACTCATGAGTGCAATATAATTTCTATGTTGCATATTACCTAAGTCCTATTTTTCATGTACAGGTTTTTTAAAATATTGTATATGTCTTTAGCAATCCATTAGTAACAAACATAAACATGCATCGATATATACAAATCTTTACAATCGAAACGTACTTTTTAAAAAGAAACTGAAACAAAGTGCCTATATAAATATTTGTTCGATAAAGTAAAGTCCACATGCTCCAATCAACTCCATCTCAGCCACCCATTTGTCATCAGTCGTTGCCCAAACTACAAATTGAGAGTACGAAGAACAGAAAATTATTTAAAAAAAAAATAGAAAAAAAAAATAACAAAACATAAGATAGTGTGTTTGGTTTTTTACTACAAAGTGAAATGGATCTACTAAGTGAAGTACATACCATGTAGTTAGATAATTCCTTTGCTGCAACACATTTGCTCCAATTATTGGATGACGTTAACTTGCTGGAAGCAAAATCTCTTTATAAACAACATTTGTTGTGAACACCCCTTCCTCGCCTTCAAATGAGCCTTTCTTGACTAACACTTTGGTGGTAGCCTCTGAAATTCCTCGTGATAAAGCGACATATAACTGCCCATGACTGAATACATGATCTGGAAGGAAGATGCCAACATTCGGTATTGTTTGCCCTTGTGATTTATTTATAGTAAGTGCAAAACTCAACTTTACAGGGAATTGTTTTCTTGTCATCTCAAAAGGGAGTCCAGAACTCTCGGCACTCTTTAGAGATATTCTTGGTAAGAATACTCTAGTTCCAGCAAATTGACCAGTTAAAATCTCTGCGTCAATAAGGTTGTTATATGATCCACGGCAAGTCAATCGTGTACCATTGCTCAATCCCATCGTAGGGTCAATATTTCTCAAAAGCATAATGGGAGCACCTTTTTTTATAGTTAACTGATGTGGGGGCATACCAGAAGGTGAAATTGAATTTAAGAATTCTTGTTGGTACATATTTCGGGTGTCATCCTCAACTGAGCCAAAAGAGTACAGGATCCGTTTAGGCCCTGGAAATTGTTTTATAATCATCTCATTAAGCACGTCAACATCATCATTCTTTGGAGTGATTATTGCCCTTTCAACCATGTACGCTGCATCATTTACATGAGATTCCAAATTAGGAAAAACTTCATTAACTAATCGGTTGATTGACTCTTCACCCTCCCATGGTATGGCCATACACGACGGTAATCGTATCATGTCTTCAACTACAAATGGTTGTCCTCCATTACCAACATTAAGTAAAAACTCTGAGAACTCTGGATCATTGATAGATCTCATATTTTGCCGCAAATGAAGAATCCTCACATCTTTCCAAAATGAAGAGTTAACCAGACTGGCTTGGACCATATGAGACCTTGTACCCTTATGGACAACAGGCAGAACTTGTCGGAAATCTCCCCCAAAAATAATCACTTTGCCCCCAAATGGCAAATCAACACCTATTATGTCTTTAAAAGTCCGATCAAGACCTTCAAATGCAAATCTATGCATCATTGGTGCCTCATCACAAATAATCGCTGATGATCTTCGTATCAACTTTGCTAAATTAGATTGTTTACTAATAGAGCATGTAGAAGATGCATCAAGATTGAGTGGAATTTTAAACCTGGAGTGTGCCGTTCTCCCACCAGGCATTATTGTTGCTGCAATTCCAGAAGTTGCTGTTGCCAGTACAATATGATCATTGCTTCTCAAGGTTGCTAAAAGTGCACGATATAAGTATGTTTTTCCAGTCCCTCCTGGACCATCAACGAAAAATATGGCATTGTCATTGCACTCTATAGCTGATATTATTGCATTGTATGCAAATGACTGATCCTCATTCAAGAGATGAACTGCATCGCAGTCTTCTTGAGGAATGATAATTGAAACTTCATCCTGTATTAGCCTAGGCATTGACGAATCTTCACCATAATCTTCATCCATTTCAGGAAAATCATAATCACAAACAGATTTAGTATGTTGCACCAGCAATCCGTTTAAGTCTCGTAAGAGTCTGTTTGTGATACGTGCACTGACTGCAGTGCTTGAAGAAGCATAATCTTCTATCATAAATTGGTAAAATTTATCCCATAAACTTCATACCCCATGAGGCTCGCAATAAACCAAGATAGTGACAAACAATCTCCTTAAAGATGAAGGCATATGTATGCTTGAAGCCTCATGTAAACATTGTCGGATACTATCATTGTCTTCTAACAGACCTCTTTGTTTAGCTGCTTTCTTAAATGTTGGTTGCAAGATGCCATCTACTGTCCTCAAATCCTCGTATGATGTAGGCCCTCTAACATGGAAGTAGAACTTTTCTCCTTCTGAAGGAGATACCGTATATATTCTACCAATTACTTTTTGGTTAGTCTGTCTTTCCTCCCATGTCTTATGTTTGCCAATCCATCTGAATCTTTTAGGAAACCCTCGATATAAGTATTGGCGCGCACATTCATAATACATGTTCTTAGTAAAAAACTCTGTGAGCATCGTCATTGAGTTTCTATCATTTGCGAGAACATCTGTTACCCTTTCATTGGCATTAAAGAAAACACTCTGTCTATTTGGAAGATGAATTTGCAATCGTTCCACTGAAGGATACATACGATTCATTACAAATTTGAATATTCTCCACAAAGCCTCTGGTGCACAAACCCATCTTGCATCAACAAAATTCCTTATTTCATCTTCATTAGCTTCGGGTCGAACTTCAAATGTTACTCTATCTGGACCTTTGTAGACATATTTGTACAAATACTTAACACTCTTAATGCTGCAACAGACTTCGACATTGATATGACAATCATATTTTGATTGAAATCAGATTCTACATTTGGGTGAACATCTCGCCTACGGTAAATGGGATAAGAGTCATTCCCTTGATATTTGTTGGCTGAAAAGGGCTTAGGATAACCTCGTTTACAACTCCCACGCTTCATACATGGGGCATTACGCTTATGTGCTCCACATGGACCATGTATCATGTGCCTCAATCCGGCATTGTACAACTCCGGTTCTTCATCTTGACTTGGTATTTCAGCTCGAACAATTTTGTCATAATCATCCGGGTTATTCAACTTATTATCGTCATTTAACATGAGAAGCATATGAACATGTGGGAGACCACGTTTTTGAAATTCGATGACATAAACATGTGCAACAATAGTACCTAAGACCCCTTTTTTGATAACATCTTCCTTCAGCTCTTCAAATTTGGCACGAAAAATCCGGGTACATAAATCAGGGCGATCTTGTGAGAAAAATCCAGGTAATAACTCTGCCTTTATTTCTTTCCAATTCGGGTTGCATGTCATTGTGAGGAAAATATCTGGCTTCCCGTATTTTTGGACCAAAGCCATTGCATCTTGGTATCTCTGGTGCATATCACGTGGACTACCGATAAATGAGGAAGGTAAAATAGTTCTGCGACCAGTGTTACCTGTTTTGGTATTGTAAGTGGGGTTAAACACCTGTTTTTAAGCATACTAAAGTCAACATAAAAGTTTATAATTATATAATAATAATAATAAAGTTCATACCTGCATTGTTTTCACCGGCATTTAGCGAGTCTTGGAGTCCATTATAAAGTTCACGTCGCAGGGTATCTTGATTACTGCGAATCCATCTAAGCTTTTGTGTCTCAATGCCAAGTCTGAGACCATCCTATGATGATTTCCTCAACTTTAGGCTCCTTCTCCTCCTCCTCTCTGACAGGGTTCACATTGACGATTGCAGCATGCTTGATGCTTTTTTCTGAGAAGAGTTATGAGCAAAACTACATGAACATCATTTCCTGTTACTTCAATTTGGAAGCTCCTTTGCCAGTGACCCACCCCTATTATTTCCATGAGCACCCAAATGTTTTTTTAGTCAATTTTTCGGAAACTAGAGCAATTAATTATGGGGATGATTGGAAAAACAAGTAGATTTTAGACTAAACAGAACAAGAACAGAGTGTTGGGTAATTACCATCAATTCCAACTACTACCTTCAGTGTCTTGGATTGCGATTTCTCGTCGTGCACAAAGACCTTATCACCACCTGTTACTGCAAATGAAAATAGAGAAGAGCGATTAAGGATCGGTAAGCAGGAGAACATTGCTAGAAAAAAATAATAATAAAAGAATAGATTTTGAAGAGAAACAAATGAAGACCCATATCAAGAGTGTTATACCAATTTATCAACGAGAGATTGATAGCAATTACCTGCTCTTATTGTGCAAAGTCTTAAAAGGGGATGAAGATCTGAAGATAGCAAAACCATTGAAGATCTAGAAATAGCCAAACCACCGAATTTTTAGAACAAGGGACTTGGGACTTGGGACTTGGGACTTGGGACTTGGGAGTGGGAGCACTAAAGAGAGAGAAAAGAGAAGAGAGAAGAGAGAAAAAGAAAGAATATAATAGAATTTTCAGTGGCCATTGTCAGATTCTAGTACAAAGGAAAAATTAAAAAAAATTGGTTATCCACAATTATAAGCAATCTATGGCAAAATATCTCACCTACAATACTTGATACCAACTTATTCCACTCAAATAGTAAAAGCTCCCACACATATTTCATTCGTGGCAAACCAAATGTTGCCTTTGCTCGTATTTGTTGTGGTGTTAGCTACATGAGTATAAAATGCACTAATGAATTAAGCTAAGTAATCAAGGTTATCAGACAAAACATATCAGAATGAAACAAAAAAAAGCTAACTATTGGTACCCACAAAAAAAAGAAGCAATACACAGAAACAACCCAAAATAAGACTTGATGATCAATATTCAAACTTGATTGAATACTCACCACCCACAAAGGAAAAGCATCAATTTATCTGAGACCAATCCACATCTAAGAAAATTGAGCACTACACCAAAAACTTTTTTAAAAAAAAAACATCAAATATATTAGGAAAGCTGCCAACTCTTACTGAATCATATTGAATGCTATTGATTGACAGAACAAAGCATACTTGAGACCACAAAAAACCACAATTTTTTACAACTGAAAAAGAACCCAAATCCAACAGATACCTATTGAAAGCTTCTTCCCAAACTCGATCAAAAGTCTAGCAGCCACCTTTTCTGAAATAAACCCAAACCTTGCTCCAAAAGTTCACGAAGTGGGACTCTGCTGAGGGAAGTAATGTTTTAAAATTTAGGGTTTTCAAAGATCAAAATCCGGATTTTGAATTTCAAAGGAAACTGATGACGATATTTTCCTTGGCCATTGATCTGGACCGTGAGCTTGACTCTTCCAGTCCTTGGCGAAGGGTCAAGCTCATGGTCCAGATCGATTGAGAGGAGGGACGAAGAGAAGAAACCAAAATCAGTTCCACATTTCCCAAACAAATTTTTTTATAGCTAAAAAGAAAAACTACTAGATCTGATCTGATTCTTCATAAACAGTTATAGCATTAGAGATTGCCCCAAATCCTTTCCAAGAATACTGATTCTTTGCCGTTCGCGCAAGAACATGTAAATCAAATCACCCAATTACAAACCATCAATTTGGGGCCCCAAATCAAAAATCCCCAAATTCCCTAACAGAAAACTGACCCCAACACTCTAGGGGACATATAGATATTGTAGATCTGCCGCCTCTCCATAGCTGCAAATTTGTGGGAAGATTAGATCCCCAATATCGAACGCCTAACGAAATGTCAGAGATTACAGAAATATAATAGCGTAAACTTGAATCGGCATCGTCTATGCCGACGGAGGTCACTCCTTGATGAGATTGAAAAGGATGACAATTGTGATGGTTGCAACAGTTACCCAGAAGAAAACACTAGAGAGGGAGAGATCGAAAATTAGGAGGAGGGGAGAAAAACTAGATCTTGTTTAGGTCTGGAGAGAGAGAGAGAGAGAGAGAGAGAGAGAGAGAGAGAGAGAGAGAGAGAGAGAGAGAGAGAGAGAGAGAGAGAGAGAGAGAGAGAGAGAGAGAGAGAGAGAGAGATGAGGGGAGAAAACTCTGGATGTAGATCTAAATTAGGTTTGAACTCTGAAGGGAGTATATCAAAGGAAGTTTTCTCTCATCGTCAGATCAGCTCTTCATCACTAATCCGACGGCTATAATTAGAATTGACTGCCATATAGCCATGTGAAGAATTGTTGAAGTCCTACTTTTTCATTCTGATAGTTTGAATCACATAAACAATGCTTTATAGCATTCTTACTATTCCTTGTTGACACCATTATCAGTGACGTAGGGATTAAATAATTAATTTCTTGTATGTACTGTATACATTAGAAACTGATGATCAGTGACAGACCACAAAAAAACCACTGATTGTTTATATCAGTGTGAAACTATTCATTTATCACACTGAAGATTTTCAGTGGCAAAAAAAGAGGTGCTAATGGGGAAATTTGTAGTAGTGTTTTAGCTGTACTGGTGGATTGCAAGAAGTGAATTTTGAACTTTAATTTCCAGAGTCCACCCTTTTTGTTGAGGTAAAGAGACGTACTAGGATTAAGTGATTCCAAGTGTATGTAGTTAGTTTAGGTTCTTGCCATAACAGAGCTTGGAATTAAGTTTAGGTTTCTTTTAACTGAATTTACTCATCTAAATTTTGTTGTATGAGTAATTTACTCTTTTTTCTTTTCTTACTTTTTCTTTGGTCCAGACGATCATAAGCTTGAGTGAAGATCTAAGGAAAAGTTGAGAAGCTTCACGTTACTTTGGTGATTGCAACTTTGAAAATTTCAATACGTTCAATTTGTTTTGTCGTTTGTTATTGTTTATTTATTGATGCCCTCTACTGTTTTCCTATTTCATTTTGAAATCTTGATATGATACTTTTACTATCCAGTGAACCTATTTAGCCATGGCTCCAAAATGTTAGAAGAAATGAAGGAAGAAAAAGCAAGAAGAGTGTGAAAGTGAGTGAGGAGGACATTTGGTCGAAGAAGCATGCAAAATTAGAAGGTGGGGAGAAAAAATAATCAAAGCCTCCACTTGCTGTTTCCCTACATGATAGCTTAAATCAACTCAAGATAGCCTAATTTATTGAAAAAGATATATATGCTATTGAGTTTTTTCGTTTCGAATATCCTTGGGATTAATTTTTCCATTGAAAAGTTAAGAGACAATGACAAACATATGCTTTCACAAAATTCGCAATCTTTCTTTCATTTGTACAGTTTCAATCCTGTAAGAGGAAACATCTAAGTTTATGCCCACGCAAATATTTTTCTCCCAAAATCGTTTAAAAAGAAAATCAATATTATTACAACAACACACTCAAATGAATTAATTTCTCGCACCTACGAGTGCAACCCTTTCGCATGCCGCACATGTAGCAACAGACGGAGGACAATATGCATATGTGAAATGTATTTCCCAAAACAAAATCCGCACGTGAAAGCATGACCTTTCTGTATGTGTTTTGATACACACATAGTAAGAGAGGAAGGACAATGTGCATATGCGAAATGTTGAGTCCAATAACAATTCACAGGCTCTTTGATACACGCATAGTAAGAGAGGAAGGACAATGTGCATATGCGAAATGTTGAGTCCAATAACATAATTCGCACGCGCGAGCGCGGCCCTTCCGCACGTGCATAGCGCGCTCAGGAAGGCTAGTTAACTTATAAAGTCCAAACTGAAGTGGTGACGTTTGGCATTCATGCGTTTACACTCCGTATAGCTATTAGGTTTCATATAATAAACTGTCAATAACCGCCTTTCTTCTTTCTGTTGGTTACTTGAAGGTTCACAGGCTCTTGTTAGTTTTGTTCTGGAGAGGAAACTTCCTTCCGAATGATTCTCTCTAGTAGCTGAGGAGGTGAGTATGAATGCAGATTAAAGAGACATGTAGCTTCTTTTTTTATTTATTTCTTATCATCCTTCTCGCTAGAATTATTAATCAATCTTTTTTCCAACTTTTATATTCTCGCTAGGATTCGGGAGATCTTCGAATAGACAGTGGCAGGGAAACACTAGAACGCATCACAAAACTTGTTAACGATACTCTTGCCAACAGTGACAGTTATATTGATTCTAATTTGACCACTGAAGATGTGCTCAGGGCTATTGACAATGGCAAATCTGAAGGTGGTTCTTGTGGCCGGCACTGGGTTTTAGATCCCATTGACGGTACCAAAGGGTAAGCTTCTGGACTTTATATTTGACAGCCTCTATCATCTGTGAGATAAACGTATTGTAAAGCATTAGTTGAGGTTGGGAAGAACACCAAAGGTCGATTGAAATGGTATTTGGCTGATGGTTTTATTATGATTTTGACATTTTGTCTTGTACCCGGTCGATTTACAAATTTGTGATTACCCTTGCTGAATAGCCGCGTGTTATGTCTTGCATGCATGTAACTTGAATTGCTGAGTGTAAATCTGGTTCTAAAATACATTTTGTTTGATGTTTTACTCCAGGACTTTATTATTTTCTGCATATACATGTATAAAATTGTTTAAAGCTATTAATGTATTGGTCATCATGTCCCAAAAAAAAAAAATGAATGTATTGGTCAACATGACAAAGTTTCAGGCCTAACAGATGTCCATGCATTCATTTACAATAATCTGCAACCATTTTCTTTTTGTATGTTGCTGATGTCTTGTTCTTGGCTATTTGCAGACATCATTGGGGCTTTTATATTAAGGAGCTTTTTCAATGTGATCTCAAGCACTCATGCTTTTTATGTGGTTATTTTTATGACCATTTTTACACATTTATACTCTGTTTCTTTTTTAATTTGAAAAGTTCATGATGTGAAATAAGATCTCCAGTTAAATAATCGTTTGGTTTCATTACAAGGATGTCAATCCTCTATATGGAAGAGTTTAGTACATATTTATTGTGTTTCTATGTGTGTGATTTCCTAACATTTTTTCTTTTCTTTTGCTTCTGTTTAGCTGGTTTTATTGTCATGTACTCCATATTATAAACCTCGCATGATGAGAGTATTATTGTTGGATTGTGCCATAGGTTTGTTAGAGGAGACCAATATGCCATAGCATTAGCATTACTGGATGAAGGAAAAGTTGTGTTGGGTGTCCTGGCTTGTCCAAATCTCCCCCTGGCGTCCATTAGCGATGATAATCAGCATTCTTCTCATGATAAAATTGGTTGCCTTTTCTAACGCAGTTGGAAGTAACCTGAGTTTACAAGTAATAAAGCCTAAAAAGATAAATCTGGAGTCCACCAAAGAATTTGAGAAAAAAACTCTCATTTAATATTTGATATGATAAACTGATCCTAATACAAAACATGATGATGCTTATATAGGCATCCAAGACCTAAAATCATAGGCTAACAAGAAATCCTCAAAAATCCAAATTTAAAAGGAAACTAAAAACCTAAAATAAAAGAATTCTAAAACAAATGTAAACTAGCCTAAAAATATTAAATCCCGAATCGGATGATTAAAACGACATATTCTGGCTTAAATCCGTTAGGGCTCACTAAGTGAGTTTTGAAGATCTTGTCGTTCCCATTCTGGAAATGTATCATGCGTCTCAAACAGACATTCTGGCCAAAAGTTGATCAAATCTGGTTCTCAATCAAAACCTGACTTTTTGTATGCGTAACTCGAAAGGTCCAAAACCAAATCTTCTTGAATATTCCAGCAGCTAATAATCTTATTACGAGTGAGTTATCTATTTTCCAATCACTCTTCTTGATTCTATGCCGCTTCTTTGCTTTTATAATTTTCTGGCTAAACCGGGCCCATTCGCATCCTACATCATTTTCTTTGCAAAACTTGGTGCAGGAACATATATGCAGCCATTGGATGGTTCATCATCGCTAAAGGTCAGCAATAGATAAAGTTTATTCATAATAGAGAATAAAAAATAAATTGAAAAAGTTAACATTAAGATTTTTTTATGGTATCCTCCAAGTGTATGTCAGTGCTACTGAAAATCCTGAAGACGCCTCATTCTTTGAGTCTTATGAAGCAGCACACTCCTTGCACGTCTTGTCTAGCACCATTGCCAAGGTATTGCATCCTTGTTTTCTTCTTTACAAAAATTTATATTTTTTTATTGTCTATCGAATATTACGGCTGAAAAAATGTATTAATTAACAGAAACTTGGAGTCAAAGCACCGCTAGTTAGAATTGACAGCCAGGCAAAGTATGGGGCACTTTCCAGAGGAGATGGAGCAATATATCTTCGTTTCCCCCATAAAGGATATCGCGAGAAAATATGGGATCATGCTGCTGGGTGCATTGTTGTCACTGGTAAAGAATTCTTTCCAATACTCAATTCTTCCTTGAATTGTGATGGATGGGGCTTTATAGGATAAGCTGCAAGCTTGAAATCTAAGCTTCCTCTTAGGAGAGGATGAAATTAATAGGGTCTTGATGATTTGAATTACAATGTTTAACTTGTGTTAGATCCAGATAAAGTTTAGATCATTCATTCCCGGAGATACTAATATTTGTTTCAAGCTTGTAATCATGGCTGTGTACAGAATATGGCATTCAGGTCGAAAGACACTGAAAAAGTGAAAATAGGACTGCATATATGGAGTAGTTCATGCACAAATTTAACAGGGCAAAATTAAGAAGTGCTATAAAAGTACAATAGTTTCTAAGTCAACAATTGGAGTCCGTTTCTAGTTGCCTGTAATTCCCAAAGTTATATAAAAATGCACTTAAGTTATGAACCCAGAGATGGAAGAAAGGTTTTTACATTCTTTTATTGTATGAATGAGATAGCTGCTAAGTTGATGGGTGGTTTTGAATCTTGAATTCTTGATTGACTGAACAGACCATATATTAATATCTTGAGGATTCTGTTAGTTTCATTTTATGTCTAGTTTGGGTAAATGGTGTTTCCTTCAATGTTTTATTGCGCATGGAAACCCTTGAGGAATGCATCGGTGAGCTTATGAAACTTCCCCCTTAGGAATCTCTCCAGAAGAACCCCGGCAACAGCTATTATGTGTTCTCAGTTTCTTAGCTGTATACTTTATAAATTAAAACTATGGGAGAAGAAAAATGTACCTGCAATCAACACATGTTTGTCATCATTTTACAGAAGCTGGTGGTGTAGTCACAGATGCTGCCGGAAATCCATTGGACATTTCAAAAGGGAGCTATCTGGATCTTGAAACAGGCATATATAATTGTTACCAACCAGAAATTGATGCCATCACTCTTGAAGGCAGTTAAAGAATCCTTGGAGGAAGAGAAAGTTTCATCTTTGTGATTCTCTTTGGAGGTCCTAACCTAGCATTTGGAGATTCACCTTTAATACTTGTCTAATAATATTTCTTGTCTAGTCGAGCACCTTTTGCAATTTCATGTTGTGCTAAAAAAATAAACTCTGGAGGAGATTCTTTCTTATGAAAAAAATCAAAAATGAAAGAATGAGTTCAATAGAAGCATTTGTTCTTTTCCTTCGTGCTTTTTTGAGTGCTTACTCCTCTTCAATAGATAAGCTTGAAATTATCATCAACTGTAGATGCAAAACAGGGTTTTTGGTATAAAATAAGATAACTACTCTCTTCTGGTTAGCATTGCATTTTCATTGTTCTTCCAATCTGATCTGCATCACTTCCATATTACGACTTTTATAGACCTGCAAGCAGTGCAAGCTTAAACACATCTTGCAAAAGCCTTCTCATATTTCATCCGCATCATTCCTCATCACTTCCATACAAAGTAATCTGAGTATGTGGTGGGATCTGTCATGTCTAAATGGCTAAATCAAAAAGAAAACATAAGGACTCCTCATGAAGTGACCTGAATTTCATGGCCATGACTTTGATATTACAAAGAAACCAATTTGTGATTTACTATTAGTAAGAGTAGACTGCTGCCTAAAGTCAAAGTCAATCATATGGCTATCTGTTGGTTACTAGGATAGTAGGACGGGTCAAAATGGATTTAATATTTAAATAAGTTGACAACCTGTTGGATTTATTAATGTCTAAGCATGAAATGACAGAACAAACACAGCAGATGATCCAAATTCAAAGAGTGATGGAATAAGGGGTAAATATTTTATTAAAAAGCTATGTACACTTCCACTTATGTACACTTACACAGGAACATCAGATGGGTAATCCTAGGGGTGTCTCTTAATTGTCTCTCTTAGCCGTTTCTCCTGCTCAACAAGATTGGAAAGAGGACAGTCGTATACATCAGTGAATGATAGGAGCATTTTAATGCGACGTTTTACTCAGTTATTTCCTTAAATAAATCATCCTTCTTTAGGAAAGTTTATATTTTTAGGAAGTTTCTATGTTAAGTAACTTTAACAAAAGTTTCTATTTTTAGGTCTCATGGAGCAAACGAAGCTGAAAAGAAGAAATGAAGTTTTCCTGGTCCAGCCAGGAAACTTTGTCAAAGCAAGACTCCTGAGCCTACTAGGAAGCATGATCGAAAAAATGAAGAAAAATTGCGTTGAGAGAAGAGTCCTGGAGGCACTAGGAGACTTCATGGCTTGAAGATGACACATGGAGGCCCAAGAATCTTCTAGATTAAAGTCAATTTTGGTAAAATGGGAAAAGCCTAATTGATTTTGGGTTGTTAGACGAACAAGAGATATTTTGGGGGGATTAAATCTTGATGTTGCTGTGAAAATGGGTGGAGGTTATGAAGATAACGTGAAAATCAAAAGAGGATCAAAGAAGATGACGTTGGAGATATTCTAGGGAGAGTTTTAAGGGATGATGGACAGTGTGCAACAAAAGGTCTAGGTTCATTCCTAGTTATTTATCCGAAAATAAAGAGAAAAATCAGAAGAAAAAAAAATCCTTGGAAATTCGACAACAATATATTATGGACTTATTTTGAAGTTTTTTGATTGGTTGGTTGACACAACAAAGCTAACATGACACTATGTGATTAGTCGAAGCTAACATGACCCTAAACCCTAATCTTCTAATATTTATGATAGAACAGACCCGGAAACCCATCAGGCCCAGGGGCCTTTAGAGCACCCAACTGAAGGACAGCTTCTTTTACTTCCTCTAAAGAAAAGGGAGCGATGAGGCTGGTATTAAGTTGCTAGCCCATTGGGCTGCATTGGCTGCACAGAAGTAGCTATCGTTCCACAAAGCATTAATTGAATTCACTTACTACTAGGCTACAGGTAGTAATGGGATAAATGCCACAGGTAGTCTACTAGGCTAGCAATGGGATAAATGCATTCACTTACTACAAATTTGAATTGAAAAGGATCCAAGGACTTAATAACTATGTTAAACTCCTTTTACATATTTTTGCCTAAGCAATATCTAAAACAGAGGTGCAGGTAGTTTTAGGTTAAAATATATTAGTATCTTGTACTTCATCTCGCTTGTGCCACCATCACCAACATATGTGACCACACATGCATCTTTTCTGTCCATTTTTAGAGAATAAGCAACACCAACAGCCTGCGGAAGTTGTGTACTTCAAAGCAAATTATTTTGTTGTGTGATTCTAATGATTTTAGTAAAAGACTTAAAACTGTTCTACATAGCTCCTAAAGAAAATACTTGTATCTTATGCCACGGTTGATGCTACAGTGACGTAATTGTGCTTGTTAGACCCATAATGGATTGGCAACTGCCTGCCTTTCCCGTAATCAGCTTTGTTACTGAAACACTGGTTTGCAAATTCTTGTACAGTGAAACCACGCCATATTAAAACTCCTGGCTCCCTGTACTGCATGAAAGTTAAAGAAAACTTTGTCTCAAATCACTCTCATCCCATCTCATAAAAAACTACTGAAAGCTCTGATAAGGCAAAGGGAATTTAAATCTTAATGAGTAGGCGAGTTTCCAAACTCTCCCTCCGGGATTCTGTGGTTTTGAGCAAATGAAGCCGGAAAAGGAACCAGGACTGGAGATTTACGAGTGAAAGATGAACTGCAAGAGCTGAAATGGATCAAACCCAAAGAACCCATCTTGGACTTGAAACAGTTGATCATAATGGATCATTTTCAAGAACAAAGCGCAAAAAAGGCTCAGAACCTTATTGGATGGGATCCCTCCTTCTTGCAATTATGTAAAACTATACTTCTGAAGGGTCAGTTAAGGAAGATCATAAGGCTGCCTGACGTTTTGTTATTAGAGATGATATGGTAAACCAATTCTAGCCTCTTCAAAACATATTGGTCGATGAAACTCTAGCCTTAAGAGCAGGAATTCTTGCAGGTCTAATTCATCGTTACAAATTTGTCCAAGTTGAAGGTGATTATGAAGGTAAATTCTATAGTACATGTAAAAAGTATATCAGTTTGATATAGAGGTAGATTGACTTCATGTATAAGTAAATTATTTGAGTTGACTTGATCTCAATTTAGTCTATTTCTGTATCTAGTGACTTCATGCATAAGTAAATTAGGTTGACTTGATCTCAATTAGTCTGCTTCTTGGACCCAATGAGGTTGGAAAAACCCTAGGAGAGATTTTCTCTCTCACCCTAGCTCTCTACGGCGCCCTCGCCTCCTCTTCTCCTAGCTTTCTTCTCTACGTCTCTCACCCTCAACCCTCACTCAGCCACATGGCCTCCATTGATGCTATCACCGCTAGCTGTGCTGCCTCCCTTGCTCTTGCAGAGGGAGATAGTGCTCCTGATCTGGGGAGAATTGGTGGCGGCCCTGTTCGTCGGTCTTCCAAATCTTTTCTGATTGGGAAGCCTCTGACCTGCCGACCGGTCAACCCTATGGCCTTCAAGGCTCACCTCCTCTGTACCTAGATGGATGTCACTCTAGTGATGTTAAAGAAGAAGTCGGGCAAGCTACTTGGGAGTAGGAATAAGAATCATTGCCCTAGCAAGAAGCCGAATGTCGCTGCTTTACGACTCTCTTACTCTGCAGTTACTGGTATTGATCCCAACCCTAGCGACAAGGGCAAGGGAAAGCTTTAGGCTTTTCCAGGTTTCCTTGCCTAATACTAAAAGTTGAGTCTTCTACTACTTTCATCTTAGTTTCTCTAGTTGTACACCAAATGCTGTCTTGTGGTTAGGCTCAATAAGTGAGCGAATGTGTTAACAGTGAGGGTCACCTGTCCTTTGTCTGGTAGCTTATACCATTTATGATTTTGGTGTAAGACAGCATTTGATATACGTGTCTTCTGGCCATGGATAAATGAATGAAGTTATCTATTTTCTCAAAAAAAAAAAAAAATACTAATCTACTTCATATATCGATACATTAATATATTGTAGACGATCTCAATTTTAAAATATTTATAGACAGCATAAACAATAGAATTTTGCATCCTTGGAGAATTAGAAAACTACTCCAACTCTCCAAGATATTCTTAAGCTCTCTTCTCAATTCCAGCACATTAGTTACAAACACATTTGCATAAAATCAAACCTCCTTGCATATGCAGTCACAAATGTGGGACATAATCAAAATGTTGCAAGTTGGAACTATTATTTTCGCCTTTCAGCTTCTAATGTTTTGTATCATGATCTTTAAAATTTTGGGTCTATTGGATGCTATATTTAGCCTTTTTAAATGTTTTCTTGTCGGCAAAAAAAAAAAAAAAAACACACACACACATCTGCGTCAAATTCAGTGCAAGGGTGGCCCTAGGGGTGTTCAAATGGAGCAGCCGCACAAGGCCTCCTGTTTTCGAAGGCCCACTAAATTCAATTTTTTCTTTGCCTATTTTGTGATCTTCTCTCTTCTTTTAATATTTTTTTTCTTTCTTTTTATTCCTAAAGGCCTCCCTACTTTCTTCTTCGATCTTCTGTTATGTTTCTTGACTTTTTTTTCTCTATTTTTCCTTCCTTGTTGATGTTTTTAGGCGTTCACTATTTTTTTCTTCTATTTATACCAAACATTTTTTTCTTAATTCTTCTAATTGAGATCATGATTAATAAGGCATCATCTAAATTTTCGCGCTAGGCCTCTCAATTTTCAGGACCAGCCCTCATTCAGTGTGTCACGGAAGAATGGGTAAGCATTTTATTAAAGAGCTATGTACACTTCCACCTATGTACAGTGGAATAACTTTACACAGGAACATCAGATGGTTAAGCATTTTATTAAAGAGCTATGTACACTTCCACCTATGTACAGTGGAATAACTTTACACAGGAACATCAGATGGGTAATCCTGGGGGTGTCTCTTAATTGTCTCTCTTAGCCGTTTCTCCTGCTCAACAAGATTGGAAGGAGGACAGTCGTATACATCAGTGAACATGTCAGCAACTGGTGGCTTTTCAACTTTCTCAGTTTCCTGGATTGCATGTAACATCTGCGATACAGGTATGATGAGTGAGAAAGGTTCAAATTATTGCGAGCAATTCTAACTTTGGATCTTTATCATATGAACGTAAACGATCAAAATCTGTTCAACTCAAAAGTGTGTTTCCTTAGAAAGAAACCTTCTGTTTCTAAAGTCGAAAGGGGGCAAAACTACAACTCATACTAGCAATATTATGGTTTCTGGTGAACAAAATATACGCAAGAGCAAACAGCAAAGAATATAAAAACAGTAAAGGATTCTGCAGATAGGCATAAACATATGTCACAAGGTGTCTCTGTCTTTAACTAGCACAAATTCACTTTAAGAGCAGCCTTTTATATTCATCATCATTCAACCAGTGCAGAATAAGTGACAATGTCTTGATTTCTCTCCAGTTCTTTGAGTTTAGTCTTTTCATGAAAGAAATCCCTAATGAATTATTATTCTCGTGACTGTTAGCATAGAACTGTTCATTCCTACATGAAGGCAGTGCCTTAACTGTGGCGTCACTGAAAGGTATTAAAATGGAAAAGAACATGGTCAACTATCACATTTTAGTTTGTTGTTCAATTTTCTTTATATAGCATAGAAAGAATTACCTGCTTTCTCACACTGTTTCTAGCCTCTATCTCTGCCTCACCACTCCACCAACCATTTCTTTCAATCCATTTTCTAAATCTAGTTACTGGGTCTCGTTCCACTTTCCACCGTTCAATCTCATCAACTGGCCGATACTTGGTTGAATCATCTGATGTGGAATGGTGTCCAACTCGATATGTTAATGCCTGCCAATGGAAAAAATCGAAACTTAGAGTGGATTTATCAATATGCCAAACAGAAGGACAGGAAAATCAGCAAAACAAGAGACCTTTTCTTACCTCTATTAAGATTGGTCTCTGTTCACTGATTGCCATTTCGCGTGCAGCGTAAACTGCACTATACATGGCAAGTGCATCATTCCCATCTACTCGGATACTTCGGATTCCATAAGCCCGACCTTTTACAACAACACCATCACCTGTCAACAGATACCATCCCAAAAATGAGAAAATACCGCTTGCTTCTTGTTATCAAGAGACTGTCTCTCGTTGAAATTGTACAAAATACAAGCAGAGAGGAAAAGTACTCCGAAACTGGTCTGAAGTAGGTGTACTGATAGCCCATCCGTTGTTCCGACAAATGAATACGACTGGAGCCTCCGTAACAGCCGCAAAATTTAGAGCAGAATGGAAATCACCCTAATATAAGAAAACAACCAAAAACAATAATTAATCTCTAAACTCAAGGGCCTGTTAATTGAATGGATCACATCAGAAAGATTCATCAATTCTCTAACTACACTATGGATTAAGTAGATGCTAACTACATCAAGTATTTACATAAGGATACAATCGTAGCTGTTTATGGGTAGCATACTAGGCTAGCAATGGGATAAGTGCATCATTTACTAAGGATTCAAGGACTTGATAACCATGTTCAACTCCTTTACATATTTTTGCCTAGGCAATATATAAAACAGGATGTGCAGGTAGTTTAGGTTGATATATACTGGTATTTTGTATTTTTACCTCACTTGTGCCACCTTCCCCAATATATGTGACCACACATGCATCTTTTCTGTCCATTTTTAGAGAATAAGCAACACCAACAGCCTGTGGAAGTTGTGTACTGCAAAGCAAATTATTTTGTGGTGTGATTCTAATGATTGTACTAAACGACTTAAAACTGTTCTACATAGCTCCCAAAAAAAATACTTGTATCTTACGCTATGGGTGATGATACAGTGATGTAATTGTGCTTGTTAGACCCATAATGGATTGGCATCTGTCTGCCTTTCCCATAATCAGCTTTGTTACTGAAACACTGGTTTGCAAATTCTTGTGCAGTGAAACCGCGCCATATTAAAACTCCTGGCTCCCTGTACTGCATGAAAGTTAAAGAAAATTTTTTCTCAAATCATTCTCATCCCATCTCATGCAAAACTACTGAAAGATCTGATAAGGCAAAGGGAATTGAGATCTTATTGAGTTGGTTGGGGTGGGGTGCATATAAGGCCACAAAGAATATTGCAGAAAGTGATTGTATGACCATAAGTAATTGAACCTGAGGAAGGACAATGTCATCAAAGGTGAGTGCTGCAGCAGATGCAATATTGATGGCTTCTTCACCAACTGTAGTCAGATAAAAGGAAATTCTTCCTTGCCTCTGTGCTTCATAGAAAATGGTGTCCATAGTTTGAAGCATCACCATGTCTGTGTACATTTTTACAGCAACTTCCCGGCTGACCTAATTGAATTGGTAATCCACAGGTCATAAGGTTCTTATAAGATATGTTTATGTTCAATAAAGGATAACTGAAACCCCTATTGCAAAAGGGAGGAGGTCTACTACCTCAGCATAGTTGCTGGACATAATTTTCTTCCCATTGTCATCAAGGACCCGATAACAGGACTCACGCTCCGTAGTCGACTCAGATATGAACCTCATTTCAGGAGTAAATTTGACCTTCCCATCTGGTAAATCCAAAACCTGCCAAAACATTGGAATCTTTATTTTGAGCAAAGTTGCATAAAACACATCTGCACACCCCTATGCATTCGCATTTGCATTCAAAGCAAGCCTTCCTGAATGACATAGTAGCGGAACCAGGAATATATATATATATATATATATATATATATATATATATATATACAGATTTGCTCACCTAAGGGACTGTGAGGGACAAATGCATTTTAACCACATTTATTAAATATAAAACCAGAAATTATAATAACTTAAAACTGTGCATTTATTTTCAACCGTCAGATTCACGTGTCCCTCACAATTCCTTAAAAACTGTCCCTTAGGTGAGCATGCCTTTATATATATAAATGAGAGAAAATTATATTTTTCATTAGCGTGAAATAAAACTATGACAAATGTTTCAACTTTTATAGTGTTAGTATTTCTAATCAATACATATCTCAAAAAACAAAAGCATATACAATCAATCCATTACATTTGCAATCATACATTTCCTAGCACAAAAAAGTTCAGTACTTTCACAGCAAAACATAAATAGTACTATTTAATATATCTATAATTGACATCTGCAAATGAGACGATGAAGAACTAACCGACCTGAAAGATAAGAAGCAATAGTTGTTTGAATTAAGATTCATATTTCACAGACTTGATAAATTCATAAATTTGGTGCAAGCAAGGGTTTCCATAGACTTGATCTTCCAAGCAAACCTCAATACAAAGGTGACCCAACAAGAGAGGGATAATGGAGCATGATTGAGCAATGTGAAGTTGTGCTCTTTGGAAGATGGGCTGTCCTTTCAGCGTCAGAGTCAAGATAACTATCAAACAAAGTAAATGAAACTCATTTGACAGAATTCATTATTTTAATGTGACAGTGGCCCCCACTCGTCTTCGTTGCGTCCGCCGCTCATTACCCCCTCGTACACGCGCGTTTAATTGTCAGATTCAATGCAAAGTAATATCTCATCTTCTTGGGAGTTCTAGCTAATTCATCGAAGATGCCAAGATGCCCATGAGCTATAGCACTACATCTTTCAGACATAAGAACAACTCCTAAATTGATCGGTACACCATTGTGCCAGACTAAAAGCTAAAAATACTTAAATGCTGTAGAAAGCAGAATGCACAAAACTGAAAGAAATCTATTTTTGGTAGGCAGAAAGAAAACATTTTGACAGGACCTTCGCGCACGGATTAGTCTTGAGTTTAGAAAATCTTCAAAGATATCGGATGATCTCCATAAAAAAAAATAATAATAATAAAAAGAATACAAAACAAAACAAAAAAACGCTATCTTTGTGAGACTAAATGATAAATTCACCAGGACAAAAAAAAAGAAGAGCTAACATCACAGTCATCACAGAACCTTCATTAATAGAATGAATGACAAAGTTTCATATTTGATTATACCTGATTGGCATCACCCTCGTCGTAGAGCGTTTCTGCTTTACCGGATTCAAAACGACGAGAGCAGAAACGGAAATGGGCCGGCGGGTTTCCAAACTCTCCCTCCGGGATTCTGTGGTTTTGAGCAAATGAAGCCGGAAAAGGAACCAGGACCGGAGATTTACGAGTGAAAGATGAACTGCAAGAGCTGAAATGGATCAAACCCAAAGAACCCATCTTGGACTTGAAACGGTTGATCATAAAGTCTCGTGATTTCCGGACCCAGAGAGCCATCATGCACGATTTGTTTCAAAGAATGAGAAACAGAAAGTGAAGAGTGGCAACGTGTGATGTGCATGTCCTTTTATGGGAGGAAGAGAAAAAGAGAGTGTGACAGATCATCGGTCGCCAGAATTAAAAGGAGAAGATAAGAGTGCCAAATCAATTATTGTCATCACTACTATCGGAAGACTAGGAGTGAAGAGACGTTTTAAACATGTTGGCATGGTGAGCATGCATTCCAGCCTAACTGCAAAAGATTTTGGCTCTATCTCTGACTAGAATCATCTTCTGCCCCTTTTAAACGGTTATACCCGCCTTTTAATCCTGTCCATTGAAACAAAATTCAACAGTTGAGATGATGCCACCTCAAAATCCAAATTTCTGGCAATCATAATCTGTCTTAATTAAGCTAATCATTCCGGCAATGGTTGAGCTATCTTCACTCTATCGTATGTACTTTAGTAACCTGAGTGAGTGCGTGTGTTTGGTAGAGTGGTTGAGAACTTGAGATGATTAATAATTTATGAATAATCATCTATTATTCTCCTTCTCTTTTCTTAATTTTTAAATTAATTTATTAAAGACATAATAAATCACCTATCCTGTAAAAGCTTAAAGAAATTCTTAGGTAGGGCAAACGTATCAGCCACGTGGTACACCCAGCCAATCACGTGTCTCTATTTTTTAATTGTATTCCAAAATAATCCATGTTTAATTATAACAAGACGGTGAATACAGTGAGGCCTACTCCATTTTGGGGCTGGGGATCGTGATGAAACCCTAGGAAGGTCTGAGTTGAATTTCAGGGGAATGTGAATGCCGTTGTTGATGACGGAAGCCCCCCGCCCATGGCTAAGAGGAAGAGAATTGGTGCCAAATTCAAATGGGAAAGAGGAAGAGTAACCTCGTGTTGTAAATTACTTCCCGGTAACAGGAGCCCATCCCAGCACTTAATGAAATCTAAGGTACTTTTGAAAGTAGTTCATGTTCGAAAATGAATCCTTTGGTTGATCTGTGAGTAGGCCTTTTTTACAAAGATGGGAAAAACATAACATGGGAGTCTGAAAGTTCATATTGAAGGTATACAATATTATTAAAGTGTGAAAACTACTAAAACTAAAACCAAACGGTTAGAATTGAAACTGTTAATATGGTTTTTATTAGTTTTTATCAGTAATTTTTAATCTTTAAAACCAAACTGTTAGGCTTCAAACTTTAGAATAAAATACAACAAAGGTAGAGGGCAAAGACGGAACAACTAATCAGTACTGTATAAGAGTCAACTAATCAGTACGGGAAGAAAAACTAAATAAGAGTAGGTGAATCTAGCAGTTTGAATATAACAGTAATGTTGATATCCCAACAAAAGGAATTCAAATGAATTGAGGAGGGAGAATTTAAATTCTAGGAAAAGACAGATTTAATTACCTTATTGACAACCAAAGAAAGGAAGTTCTTTTTTTCTATGTTTTGTCAATCACTAAAAAGGTACCCTCTGTTCGCACCAAAGTAGTTCAATTAGATGACAAAGGGATAGAGAGTATTCAGAAAGAAAGAGACCATATGATTTAATTAAGTGTTAAAAAAAAATCGCAAAATGTTTAAAGCATTAAAAACCTTTAATCTGAAACGATAGAACCTTAATAGTCATGTTGATCACTACAAACCTTTAATCTCCAAATTCAATATGATAGCTTACATCCCAATTACTATTATCAACTGCGTTGATAATACTAAACCTTTCCCCAAGTTTGAAACAAAACTCCCTTAACATTACTATATCCTAAATTGTTTGTACTTGTATTCCCAAAGAAGGTGCATTTGATGATTTTAAATTGAAGAATGTAAATAGGCAAACTGATGTTGTCTATCGATGATGCTATGTGCAAAAAGATGTAAATAGGCATGGAGACAAGGACTTTAATTAAGCACCAGCATGTTCATACATAGATAAGCATGCATGGTCTTGAATTCAACACGTGACACATGTATATAGCATAATTATCAATATGCATTTAAGGATGAAAGGCATGTGGCCAACAGAGGCACAAGTTGATCATAAAGGAAACATGCACACGTCGCTGTCGGTACAACCAAAGATAATGATTAAAGATATAGACTTATCTGGCTGGTTGGTGCGTTTTCATGGATTTTAATCAGTTGAAAGGTAGTGGACTGTCAAGAGTGAAAAGTCCAGCTTCGACAAGTTAACGAGGGAGCTTTTCCCGTCAAGCTTTGTCTTAGCTGGTTTCTGGGACCTGCATCCGCATCTGTTTGCGCTTATTGTGGGTAGCGGAGGTTTGGGCAGCAGAGCCCTGGCCGGTGGTGGCGGAGGTGTCCCAGCGGTGATGCTGGCTGGCGGAGCCGATCTCGTTGATGGACTCTTTCAGCGGAGTTTGAGTTCGGCGGAGTCTGCAGCTCAGCGGAAGAAACTGCCCGCTGGTGGAGCTTTGGCGGAACTTAGTTGTCGGCATTTTGAATGTTAGGGGTAGCTGGCGGAAGACAACCGCTGGGTATTGCTAGCGGTCCACGTCGCCGCTGGACTCCCTGGTGCTTCTAGAGGATTTGGCAGAACTGTTCAGCGGAGATGAAGTTCGGCGGAGCTTTTACTGGTTAGCGGAGGAGCATGTTTGATCGATCGAAAGAGAAACCATTGGCCGACAGAGACTAGAGGAAGAAGTGCCGCTGATGGTGCTCTGGCGGAGCAGTTGAGGCTAGCGACGCTCAGCAACAGAGTTCAACGGTGACTCCCAACGTAGGAGTTCGGCGGTGAGTTGGCCATAGTTGGCGGTGGAGAGTCGGAGTAACTGCATGGAGCAGAGGTGCTCGACGGTGTTTAACTCAGTGGTGGAGGCTAGCGGTGCTCAGCAGAGGGGTTAGATTTGTCGAGCTATGGACAGTGGAGCCGTTGGTGGGTGGCTAGCGGTATGGTGATGCTCGGCGGAGGCTCCACACTTGGAGCTCAGCGGAGACTGGAATTTCGGCGGAGACTCAATAGTTTGGCGGAGACTCGTAATGGCTAGCGGAGGTCAGCGGTGGAAGCTGTGGAGGTTGCCTTTGCTGGTGATGGGAGCTAACAGTGCCGCCGGTGGCAGGTAGCTGGCGGAAGTCATGGCCGGAGCTAGGTTGGCGGAGAATGGTCGTTAAGCCTGCAAAGCCGCCGGTGGTGTTTAGCGGTGATTTAACCGCTGGTTGTGGTTGGCGGCGAGGATGATTGTTGATCGTGGGTCAATTGCAGTTTGTTTTGTGGCCGGCGGTGAAGCTTGCTGGACTTGCCAGTAAAGCTTTGGCGGTGCCTAGCGGAGTTGTACCCGCTGAAGAAGTGTGGCGGAGCGGAGCTCTGTGCTCACCTGGAGCTCGACGGAGATTCGATACTAGCTCAGCGGCGGATCGAAGTTCGGCGGAAGACTCGGAGCTCAGCGGAGCCGGTTAATGGGTTGTCCAATGGAGTAGCCGTTGCTGGCGGTATTCTGCTAGCGGAGGCAGTTGGGTGGTGATGTCCCAGCGGTGGAGCGGTGATGATGGAGCTTTGGATCATCAACGGAGCATGAACGGCGGAACTGCTCAGCGGAGGAGAAGTTCGGCGGAGCTCGTTGATGGAGCTAGTGGGTTGTCCGACGGAAGGGCTCGCTGGAGGAGGAAGCTTGGTGTTTGGAGCTCAGCGGAGGCGCTGGCCGTTGGGGTTGACGATCGATCGAGAAAAGAAGCCTGGGTGCCCAGAGAAGTTTTCTGGGTGTCCAGAGAAGATTTGCCGCCAAGGTTTTTTTTTTGGTTTGCTAGCGAGAGATGGACGGTGGACTGCGCTGCACATGGTGGACCAAGGATTGGTGGTGTAAAGTGTGGCGGAAGGTTTTCCGGCGGAGGTTGTTCAGCGGTAGTACTGGCTAGCGGAGCCCTTTTTGGCGAGTAGGAAGCTAGCGGATAATCGTTGAGCGGATGTTGCTTTGGCCTTGACAGCTAGATGCAACGAAGATGCAGGCTGGGTGCAACAAAGAAAGGAACAATGTCTAGATCATATCTCTGGGTGTCCAGAGAAAATTGGCACAATTTTTTTTTTTTTGTGTAGGTCAGCGTTGACCTCTAAGTTGGGCGTTGACTTGCCCTTGACTGGAGTTGACCGGAGTTAACTAGCCCTTTAAGTTGCAAATTTCTGCTCTAGTTTTACCGCTGAAGTAATGTTGATTTGGCAAAAGTTGCCACCAAGAAGCATTAATTCAAACATAAACTCAAAGAAGGAAGAAATTTCTTCAAGCTCCGCTAAGCAGACTTAGCTCATGGAAGGTGACGAAGCCAATGTGTCGGCTTCCCACAGACGGCGCCAATGTGAACGTTAGTGATCCGTGGGATCTCTAGTTAGCTTTAGAGAGAGAGAGAGAGAGAGAGAGAGAGAGAGAACGACACAAGATGTATAGTGGTTCGTTTCCCGCCTTAGCGGGAAACTACGTCCACTTGAATGTTGTACTAGTGTGTCGAGCCTTGCGGCCCAAGGGGATTACAAAAGATGTAATGGGATTGGATTCAAGTAGGAGGAGGCATTCCTTTTATAGGTGAAGGAAGCCATCTCCTTTACAATTTCTTAGATGTGGGACAAGAACCCACTATTCTAGTCTAGAGAAGCATATTGTGGAGGCAACTTGGCAAGACCGGGAAGGTGGCTTCCCGGCGACGGATTTGCGACTTCCGGATACCGTAGCGTAGCTTGAACATAGGGCTACAAGATGCAAGTAGCGGTTGGATCCCATGAGGGTGTTGTTTATGCTTGGTGAGGTAGCAAACTAGCCTTGCTAGTAGAGGTATCTACACTACCCATTCCGGAAGAGCATACCACTATTTTTTGAAAACATCTATCATAGAAAAGAAAAACAAACAGTTATTTACACAAACAATAGAAACTCAGTAAACATAACCCAAACAACTTGATTATGAAACGTAAACTATTACATCACAATGGATGAACAATCTAGATACCTCTTACCATAAAACACAGAAAAAACACACGTAAAACATAGAAACCCAAATAAATAAAAACTTATCCACATCAAAAACCATCAATTCAACTAACCAAGAACGCAAGATTTACTGACTTTGATCTTTCTACAGTGTATCCTCTTTACGATTCCAGTCTCTTGTAAGAAAAACGACTCATCAAAGAGTGCAAAAGGTCAAAATTAACGTCATCTAAGCAGATAATAGAGTAAGACTGGAATAGAAGAAGATGGACAAAACAACAAAGCTAAAACATTTTTATAATAGGTATTCGTCTATTTGACCTGGTCTTGCTGTAGCTCTATTGTCCGAGATCAGCACCCAAATCCAAGTGTCGGAGCTGTATACAAAAACCAAGATCGCAGTGATGAAATTGAATAAATTGTGAATCCAGTCACCGAGATTAAAGGAAAAGAATAGATGATAAAGACCAAAAACGAAAGCTCACCAAGCCTGATGTCAATTTTGATGAAAACGGTTGATGTTGGCTGAAAGTGGGTATTGACGCTGATGGAGGCTTCTCGAATTGGAAGATACTATCTAGCTATTGAGGGCAGAAATGTAATATGCCAAATTCAATCCCACTCTATAGTTATAGTATTGTTTATTGTTTGTCCAGATTCCATGCTGGAGCTGTTTGTCCGGATACAGAATCTGGAATTCTCGAGTTCCTTCATTTTGTCATGATTTGGCGACATCAACAGGATTATCACATGGTATTCTGCCGTTAGATGGAAGAGTCGATGTCAGTTGTTGATGTTGGCTGAAAGTGGGTGTCTGGATTCGGCGACATTATCGAACGGATGTGTCTCTGCGTTTCACTTGTTGAGTCTTTCTCTCTGTTGTTTTCAATTTCCTCTCTTGCGCATCTGATATGAATTTGTCTCTGTCGGTAATAGATAAGCAGAATAGAAAGAAAGCAAGGACAGAATGGTAAATCCGATCACCACCTCAGCTCGGCTCCACTCAATACACCAACGGCTTGATCACAACAGAAAGAAAGCAAGGCAGAATTATCGGCTGGGCTCAAGCCGATACAAAACAGACGGCTTATGAACAGTATGAACAGTAAACCCAACTTTAGTATATTTAGAATGTGTTAATGTTCATAATACCGCAATGTGATGTCGGCTTCCGATAACGTGGACGAGGGTCCAATTTGTGGCTTTCACAGAATCCCGCTAATCTGTCAAGAGAAATACAGCGGCATCAAGAGGGGAGACCGCAGTTGGCGGTCTTCGCTCCTCCGATGCTAAAGTTAGATGATGTACTTGTATTGGCAAATGTAGCGGTAGATAGCTATTAAATGCATAATCAGTGAAGAGAGAGAAGTGAACCTTTTACAGGTGACATAGTGAGTTATCTCACTCTTGTTTTCGATGTGGGACTGATACACTTCAGTTTGCTGAGTTTGGTCATTTCTGCATAGACAAGTTTGGGTGGTGCGTGTCGGCGCGTCAAGGCATATTTCAGCTTGGAGTTGGCTTGCCGGTGGAGCTTGTCTTGCTGTGTTTCCAGGGGTTACACCATTGAAGTCATTTCGACAAGGTGACATGGTTAAGTATGAGTGCTGATTTTGGCCGGCAAGTGTTATGTATGTACAAGTCCCCCAAGTCCCCAGTCAAGGAGGGATTTCTTGGTTGGGGAGTTACCACAACTAAGGTAGAACCTTCAGTTACGTGTCAGGCCTAATCAGTGCGAGTGTGTCGTCAACCATGGATTTTGTCTGAGCGAGCGCTTTTGCCCTTTCGGGTGGGCCCCTGCTTGACCCTCCAGGGAGTCCCCCACTCCCCGGCTAAGAAATACCTCCGTTTGGTCGATGATTGTTTGTTGAGGGGAGCTATTTGACAGTATGAGGTGGTGGGTAGCGATCCCACTCTTTCGGTGCCTTAGCGTCGGGAAGTTAACGGCCAGATTAGTGGCTGTCGTAAGCTGTGTTAACTGTTCCCTTACTCTTTCCCGGAGGAGAAGAACTTGACTGCACTGCCTCGTTGAGGACGGTGTATGGATAATAAATGGGATATCCCTGGTTAGGTATGTTCCACTAAATATAAATTGCGTCGGGTAGAGCGACTGTTGTTTATTAGCGGAAGTAATGATGTCGGAGACATGTTGGTCAGTAGTTGTCGGTTGATGAATGATGATTTGATCGCCTTGCAAATTTGTTGGAGCAAGGTAAGTGTTAGCGGTAACACTTAAGTTGTGGCAGATAGTTGATTCGTTGTCTAGCGACTCGCAGTGAATGACGAATCTACTTAGCGAAGGATAATTAACTATGGCAGTAAATTTTTGAAATTTGGAGCTGTTTGGTCAGATTTTGCATGATCTTCTGACAGAGTGGGTGACACATAGGAACTGTTGATAGGGGTGGAGTGCGCGGAAACGTCGCGGCACGGCCACTGTCGCTTCATCATAAATGCTGCATTTATGGGCTCGTCGGTTTTACTGAGGCGTCATCTCGGTTAGTTGGGGTACGTGTCGTGATCTTGCAGGGTGACCATGTAACTGCAACGGTAGTGATTTGTCGCAGGAGTTAGTATTTAAGGAGGAAACAAAGTCGAGTTTCCCCTACTTTGCACTAATCTGTCTATTTGCCTTCTTCGCCGAGTGAGAGAGAACCAGAGAGAAAGGATCCAGAAGCAGCATTGATCCAGTGGAGGAAAAGAGGAAAAGAATTTGAAGGGGAGCGAAGGTAATCGGACTCATTTCGTGATTGGTCTGCTTTGTCGCTCTGTGGCATTTGCTTCAGCGAATTTGAGGTATGTTCCTGCTGTTTCTATGATTGTGTTCTTGTTTTGGTCTCTGTGTGTTGTGAATGCATGTGTCTCGCACGCAAGGTTCTAAAAAATGCTAGACGCTAGTCGGGCCGTAGTTCAGGGCCTAGCCCTCAGAGGCCTAGGCGGGGACTAGGCGTTTTTTATTATTACTTTATTTTATTTGTATTTTTATAATATGTACGTATTATTTATACGTATAGTGTCAATATGTGTGTGTTTTTTTTCCTTTTAAAACTTTCTCTTCTCTTTTCTTTTGGTTTTAATCTCCACTCTCTCATTCTAAAAAAATAATAATAAAAAATATCCACTCTCTCATCTGTTATGTTATGACTGTAATTATATTAATTAGAATAAGGGCATACTTGTCATTTCTAAGTTAGGTGTGATTAGAAGAAACGAAGTCCAGATGCTTCGTGTTCATCTCTCCCATTTTCCTCTCTGCACTCGCGTTCTGTACCTCTCTCTTGTCATCCTCGTTCTTCCTCTCGCCAAAATTGATCATCAAACACCCAAAATCTTCGTTGTCTTCACCAAAGAAAGCTCCAATCATCTACCAATCGATAGTTTTGGTGATCAGACTTAAGATTCGAATTTCAGTCTCCGGCTTTATCTCTCATCAGGTTCATCGCCGGAACCACCACAGTCCAATCAGATGACTCTCCATTCAAATCCACCACCATCAGCTCATTCTCGTGAGCTGGGCTGTTAGTTTTGAATCAAGGGCTCAGTCGAGGACTGGGTTTCAGTTCAGAGAATTCTGAGAGCTTTTGAGTTTTGAGTGTTTTGATATCTTGCCAGAATAAAAAAAATTCAGCGCCCAACACCCTGGTTTGTCCTCCTGGGCCGCTAGTCTCCGCCCAACCCGCTTAGTCGGCCGCCTGAAGGCCCGACGCCTAAGACTTCGCCCAGGCCAAAATCGGAATGGTATGCCAGCGCCTAGTGCCTAGGCCCTGCCTAATCGGCCGCCTAGGCTGATTTTTAGAACCTTGCTCGCACGTATCCTAGAGATATACAGATGGTTTTGTATTTGAGGGTCCGAAGATACCTAGGGTTTTTTGTTTTTTTTTTGTTTTAGATGTTTCTGGGTTTTGAGTTTTCTGGGTTTTTGTTTGAACGACTGTTCTTGGATGAGTTCTCGTGGTTAATGGTATAGGGTAGGTTTAGATCTAACATGACTACTAACTTCTAGGTTTAGAGTTTTTGTGGGGCATGCTGTCTGTTATCGATATCTCAAGTAGTAAAGAATTGGACGTGTCGTTGCTTAATTCGTCGGAGAAGGGTTTTATTGATTCGTTGCGTCGTCCCACTTATGCAGGAGGTAGCTTGGTAGAGCCGCTAGATATTGTCCCTCTTCGGACCATTTCTCTGCCACCTATGGCAACACATCAAAGTGAAGAACATGAAGTTGTTCGTCGTACCAAGGAGGAGGAGGTATCTGATAGTAGCGAAGAAAGTGTTGGCGCCTCTGGACAAAGTGACGACGGGGTTGAGATTGGGGATGAGGGTCAGAGCTCCAGACCTACTAACTTCTCGTGGGTTCTCAGCGGTGGTGGCGGAGTAGACGAACCTTCCGCCATCATGTCGTGGCGAAAGATAAAGAAAATGAAAGAGTTTTGCTTGCCCGACATTGTGAAGTTATGGCCGTTAGAGTAGGGTGAAAAGGCTACTGATTTGTCGGAAGGTTATGCCGCTATCCATGAAGCTATATTGCATCATGGGGTAAAGTTGTCTGCTGCACAAGTTGAATGTTGCGGGAGGTCAAGTGTCCATAAACATGTGGAAGATGTTATTGGCTTTGACCGCCCTGTGGGATTTGTCGGGGTGTGAATTTCCGACAGTGGCTGAAGTACTATTCTTTTAAGAGTGTCATATAATGAGAGGAAAAAATGTGGCAGGACTGTTAAACTAACTCGTCGACCTGGAGCCCCAAAACTTCTTAAACATACGCTTGATTCTTCCACAGCATGGTAGGCTGCCATATGTGTTGCCACCGAAGGTTGGGAATATGACAAGAGGCCAGAGGGGGCAAAGGCTCCGCGGTTCCGGGTTCCCTCGAAGTTTCAAGCCATAAAAGGTTGTTGTCTATGTGCTTGAGGCTAGATTTTCGTATTGAGTGTGATATTTGCTTGTTTGTTTGTTGTCTGCGCCGCCATATTTTGTTATTGCGTCCAATCCATTATGTGATATCTTGTCTTTGTTTGCAGAAGGTTGGAGACCGAAGTTGACAGATATCGAACGACAACGGGTGTGTCGGGTGCACTACTGTTGGTATTATAAAAGCTGTTTGGATCTTCACGTCCTATCACATTGGTCGCTACTTATTCATCTATGCCTGACTCGGGAGCCTGGTAAGCGAAATCTATTTTTAGAACTGTGATATGTTGTTATTGTTTGAAATGTGACAGTATATGTACTCTTTTTTGTAGTGGTAATTCGTACGAACAAGAGAACCAACGAAGTTATGAAGAAAGCGATGGTCGATATTGGCTGTATCAAAGACTACGTCAATTTTATGATTGACTAGGCTGCTAAGGTGCGGAAGCAGACTATTGATCCTCAAACATGGGAGATAATGACGGGGGGAGAGGCAAAAATTCTGGCAGCTCCACTACACTCTAATAGTGCCAAACTGAAGAAGAAGAAGAAGAAGAAGAAGGCAGAGGGCAAAGAAAAAGATGTGGTGAAGGAGGGCGAACAAGAGAATGAAGAAGATACGGGTTTTTGTACTGGAGGTACCCGCTGATAAGCGTCAGGAGAAAACAACAACTGTTGTCGGGGAACCGGATGTGGCAGGGGAAGATGTTGATTAGGAGAGAAGAAAAAAGACTTTGGCGGATAAGGGAGGCGTTAAGCAAGGCGGGCAAAGGGTTGTTTTTAGGTCTGGTAGAGATGCCCGCGGCCCTTTAGTAGGGGAGTTTGCTGTGCCACAGAAGAGGAAGATTTTTGCCTCCACAGTTTTCCTAGATCCTTTGAAGAAGATGAAAGCTAGAGAGAGGAATGTGGTGAAGAAGAATGTGGCGGTTGACCACAAGGATGTTGGGGGAGGTAGGTTTGTCTCCAACAACCTTGTTATTGGGTTGGTCCAAAGTGTGCCCGCCAGTCAACAAGCCTTTCTGCACAAGGTATGTGAGCGGCTGGGCCTTGGCGGTGAGGCGAGAGTTTCCTGACCAGCGGCATCGTCAAAGTTAGACACAGCCCTCGATCTGATTCTGAAGGGTGCTCATGAGCTTTATCTTCACCAAGGTTTAGCGGAGGAGCACAAGCTAAAGGAAGAACTCCTGCAGGCACAGCGTGACTTGTCGGTAGAGAAGTAGAAAAACAAATCCACCTTGGGGGACATTGCCAAGCTTGATGGTGCCCTTCTTGACGTGAAAGAAAAGTTTAAGCGTGCGGTGGATAAGACTATCGCCGACACTACCACCATTGCCAACCTAAATGCCGAGTTGGCGGGTCTGAAGAAAGAGAGAGCTGAGAGGGAGGATACCATCGCTCAGCTGTAGGAGGACTTATCCACCTCCAAAGAGAAAGAGTTGGCGGACTTCCAGTCTGCTAGGCAGGAAGAGATGGCGAAGCTGGCTGAGGATGAGAAGGAGATGGTGCGCTTAGAGGCCATTGATGCTTTTAAGAAGTTGGCAGAGTTCAAGACACTTCTGATGGATGCGGGTAAACGAGGTGCTGCCACCAACTTTCAGGAACTCAAAGATAGCGACTATTTGAATTTTGATATGATAATAGCTTATCGAGCCTCATCACAACCCATGCCTGGCGAGAATGTCGAAGTGAAGGATGTTGAGGGATCTGAAGATAACGGTTTCCCAAAAAGCGGCTCTTCTGATGGTAGTGAAGAGAGTGGTTCTTCTGGAGAAGATGATGCGAGGTCTGATGGTAATCTTGAGCTCCGATGCCGACAAGTAAAGCTGAGAAGAAAAAGATAGGTATTCGTCAGCCTGTCGAGAAACGCCAACGTGATGATCATATGTCGGGGTCCTCCCCCCACGCTGGGTAAGATTAGGATAAGTCGATATTTTTTCTTCGTTGCCCCTTTTTATATTTTGGCAGTTTACACATGCTTTTTGTAATCAGAATGGTACTTTTCCCAATTTCTTAAATATCACGCTTGTTTTATTTTTCTGTGTTATGTTGGATGTTTGTCCGCTAATTCCCTTGGGATTGTGGCGGAAGTATTTTTGCACGTCAATGAAACATGAAAGGGATTAAGATTGGCCTGTTAACTGCACATATATCACCTTTTTCCTTTTGAGGAGCAAAGGTGTTGGCCTGGCCAGACTTGATATATTTGAATTGTTATTAGGTTGGTTTTTTTTTTGTGCAAGTGTGGGACAATGTTTTGAATAATTTCTCGTTTCATTGACAACTAGGCGGACCCAGCTTCTTACAAAAATATGTACCCGTAGGGTAGCTTTTCTTAGCTAAACTTTGCAAAAATTAGCTAAGTGAAGATGCTCGTGGGCATGTTGCGGCGCTACTTATAGTAGTAGCGGAGATGTTGAGTGTTCCACGGGTGAGTGGATGTGACGCATTCCTTGCTTTTCAAGTAAAATGTTCTGGGGCTCACTACTTCTACAATTTGATAAGGTCATTCCCAAGTTGGGCGGAGTGCTTTTGGTGGTGGTATGACTTCTTTCATGACCCAATCACCAAGTTGTAGGTTTCTGGCCTACACACGATTGTTGTAAAAAAGCGACACCCACTGCTTGTTTTGAAAGTTGTGCATGTGGGCTCTGTCTCGTTTTTCCTCCAATAGGTCCTTGTCGAGATTGACGCAGGCAACATTTGTTGTGGCGTCATGTCCGTCAATCCTAGCTGTTGGTTGGGTTACCTCAATGGGGAGGAATGCTTCTGTGCCAAACATCATGCATAATGGAGTTTCGCTGTTGGCGGATGTTGGTGTTGTCCGGATGGCCCAAAGAACTTTCGGGAGTTTTTCAGCCCATAAGACTTTCTTGTCTTCCAATTTATTTTTTAGCAGCTTCTTGATGATTTTGTTGGCGAATTCAACCTGGCCATTGGTCTGGGGGTGTGCCACTGAAGCAAAACGCATTTTGGTGCCTAGTTTGGTGGTGAAGCTGATGAGTTCTTCGTTGTTGAACTGGGTTCTGTTATCGGTGATGATTGTGTCGGGCACTCCATAACGACAGTAGATATTTTCCCATAAGAAATGCTGGGCCTTTAGCGGTGGTGATGGCCGTTAATGGTTTAGCCTCAATCCATTTGCTGTCATAATCGATGGCTACGATTATGTATTTGAACTTACCTTTGGAGGTTGGGAGTTTTCTGACAATGTCCAACCCCTACATGGAGTGAATCCAGGGTGCAATATTGATGGATAACGGTTTTGCTGGTGCATACTAAAGGTCTGCGTACTGCTAACACTTGTGACATGATCGTGATGTTTCCTTGGCGTCATCTCCCAATGTCGGCCAAAAATAGCCTTGGCGCATGGTGCGGTTAGCTAATGATCTAGCTCCTGAGTGATTGCCGCACTTTCAAGCGTGAATTTTTGCTAGGACTTGTTTTCCCTCTTCTGGCATTAAGCATTTTAAGTTGGGATGTGTGAACCCTGCGGTAGAGCTTGCCACTTTGAATGTTATAACGTGTTGCCCTTCGTACCAGTCGTCTTGCTTCGACTTTGTCGGATGGCAGTGTGCCGTCACGTTTGTAATTGAGTTTCTCATCCATCCAATTTGGGCTTACTTCGATGGTCTAAATTTCCGCCAGAGTTTTAGTGATGTTGGGTTTATCAAGAGTCTCCACCCTAGTGTCGGTGGGACTCTGATGTGGTTGAGTTGTTGCCAGGCGTGCTAGGGAGTTAGCTTTTGCGTTCTTTTCGCGGGGTATTTGTGTGATGTTGAAGAAACTAAACTTGCCGAGCAAGGTCTTGGCTTACCCCAGGTATGCCACCAGTTGTTTGTCTTTGACCTAAAAAATGTCGTTGACTTGATTGACTACCAGCTGTGAGTCACTGAAGATGTTGACACTTTTTGCTCCACAATCGATGGCCAACAATAATCTTGCGATAAGTGCCTCGTATTCAGCCATATTGTTAGAGGCCTTGAAAGCAAACTTGAGGGCTTACTCTACGTTAAATCTCCCTGGTCCTGTGAGGATGATACCGGCGTTGCAAGCCTTGGAGCATGCGGAACCATCTACATAGAGATCCCACTGCGATTGAATCTTCACTCAAGTGGTTTCAGGGTGCTGAATGCTGCCCTCCGACATTGCATTGGTGGTATGTTCCGGCTGTGGTTCCGTCAGCTCTGTTATGAAATCAGCAACAGCCTGTCCCCTGATGGGGGTTGTTGGCTTGTAATCGATGTCGAACTCACTGAGTTCTATTGCCCATTTGCAAAGGTGTCCTGAGTGTTCCGGACTTTGGAGAACTTGCTTTAGCGGTTGATTTGTGAGAACAAGGATTGTATGTGCTTGGAAATATTGACGCAAACTCCTAGCGGCCATTATGAGTGTTAGTGCAAGTTGCTCAAGTGGCGGGTACCTTGTTTCCGTGCCATTCATGCCTTTGCCGGTGTAGAATACCGACAATTCTTCTGATGCCTCTCTGCGGACAATTGCGCAACTGATGGCGGACTTGGATACTACGAGATAGATGTCTAATGTTTCGCTCGGTACTGGAGTTGAGAGTAGCAGAACGGAGTCCAAGTATTCCTTGAGGCCCTATAATGCCGCTTCACAATCAGGCGTCCAATCTACCACATTACAATGGGATTGCTTCACTGCCTTGAAAAAGGGCAGACATTTGTCGGTAAGTCTGGAAATGCACCGGGAGAGAGCCGTTAACTTTCCCTGCAAACTTTGTACCTCAACTTTTTTCTCCGGAGATTTCATGTTTATGACCTCCTGTATCTTGTCGGGGTTAGCCTCTATTCCCCGCTCACTAACTATATATCCGAGGAGCTTGCTAGCGATGACGCCAAAGAAACATTTTTTTGGATTCAGGCGCATTCCATATGCTAGCAATATGGCAAATATGATGCGGAGGTTGGCTACATGATCGCTAGCTTTTACACTTTTAACAAGCATGTCGTCGACATATATCTCAATGATCTTACCCAAGTGTTCTGCAAACATTACGTTCATTAACCTTTGGTATGTAGCTCCGGCATTCTTCAGGCCAAAGGGCATGACATTGTAGCAATATAAACCCTTGTCGGTGGTAAATGTTGTGCATTCCTGGTCGCCGAGATGCATCTTTATCTGGTTGTAGCCAGAGAAGGCATCCATCATGCTAAGTAGCTCATGCCCTACTGTTGCGCTAACCAACTGGTCTATGCGCGGTAGCTGGAAGCTATCCTTGGGGCATGCCTTGTTCAGACCTTTGAAGTTGACATACATCTGCCACTTCCCGTTAGGTTTCTTTACCATTATCACGTTGGAGATCCATTGTGGATAATGAACCTGACGAATGAAGTCTATGTCCCGCAACTTGGTTACTTCTTCCCTGATGGCCCGATATCTTTCTTCATCAAATGCCTGCGGCTTCTGCTTGACGGGGTAAAAGGATGGCTTGATGTTAAGATTATGTTGAATTATGTCGAGAGAGATTCCTGGCATGTCGGCGTATGACCATGCAAAGACTGCAGCGTTCACTTTGAGAAACTGGGTGAGTTCAGCCACTATATCTGGGAAGAGTTGGGCTCCGATACTCACAGTTCTCTCTGGGTGCTCATCGAAGATGCTTACAATGTGGAGCGATGTTTTTGGGTTGACAGGTTCTTTTTTGTAGTATTTTTCCTCGTCATCTCTGGGGTCATCAATTTTGTCTGTCAACTGTGGTGTATTGGCTATCATTAAAATTTCATGGCGGCCTCTTGACCCCAATACCATTGTTGAGTAACACTTTTGTGCAATTGAATGGCTTCCCCTGACGGACCTAGAGTCGTTAGGTGTTGGGAACTTCATGACTAGCATGTTCCCGACTATAATGCATTTGAGTTTGTTAAGAGCTGGGCGACCGATAATGGCGTTGTATGAGCTGAAGTAGTCTACCACAATGAATTCAGTATATATTTACGCCATACAAGGGACTATCCCGATCGACAAGCGCATATAATCTGACCCCAGAGGTTGGGTCACGTCGCTGGATAAACTAAGTAGCCGCTCATGGTCTTGCAGAAGTTTATTGTTGCGCTGCAGTTGCTTGTAACAGTAGCTGAATATGACATTGACAGCGGACCCGCTGTCTACCAATACCCTTCCTAGGGACCACTTGTCAAGGACTGAATCTACTAGAAATGGGTCGTGATGGGGTCAATCAATACCTCGCTCCTCTTCCTCAAAGAAAGTGATTGGTTCGCAACTAGTTTTGGCCATTTTGGAGGATCGGTAATAGCGGATGTTGAATACTTCTTTTGGGTGGTTAGCGCGCTCATAACGTTTTCTTGCTCTATGTGATAGGCTGCCTATGAAAGCACCGCCATCAAGGGTGTTAATCTGCCGCATCGGTTCAATGTTGGAGACAACCGGCTGTGGTTGTCGGACTTTGTACTACTCCAACTTTCCGTCGCGGTATAATGACTCAATTGCAGTTTTGAGGGCATTGTAGTCTTTGGTGGTGTGACCACTGTCTTCATGGTGTTTGCATCATTTGCCAGTATTTCTAGGTTTTCCTACCCTGGGGTATTTTCTTGGGGGTGGTGGTGGGATTTGATCCTTGCACTGATCATATATTTCCTCATATGACACCGTCAAGACTGTAAAGACCTCAAATTTTTGAGCATTTGTGGCGGGATTATTGTGGCGGTTGTCGCGATTGTCGCGGCGATCATTGTGAAAAGATCTACTGCCCTTGTTGTGATGTTGTTGATCCTTTTGTTGCTTGTCTTGGAAGTTGCCCTGCTGCCATTCCCTTTTTTTGTCATTGGGCGGTGTGGTTATGTTTGGAGTGGTGGTGGTGTTTCCTTGTTGGAATGTGGCGGGTTGGGGGATTTTAAGTGGAGTTTGTGGTGGTGGTGGTGTGGCGCCATAGGTGCTGTATTCAGCTTGGGCATGCAGGACTGCCTCACTCATAACATAGTCATATGTGGCATTTGGACAATTACAGTTGAGGTGGTATAGAAAACTTGCCTCTGGGAGTCCCTGCTTGAAGGCTACCAGCGCCATTGTTTTGTCAAGATCCCGACATCTCGATGTGGCGGTACGCCATCTTGTGACAAATGATTTTAACGACTCATCAGTACCTTGGTTGATGCTGAATAGCTGGCTGGAGTTGTGATACCCGTCCTTCATGAGCATGAATCTTGACTAAAATTCATTTGACAGAGCTGAGAATGAATCCATGGAACATGGCGGGCACTCAAAAAACCAACTCATTGCCTCACCATCCAACGTATCGCTGAATAGATGGCAAAGAGTTGCATCATCAAATCCTTTATTATTGGTTACTTTTTTGAACGTATCCATGTGTACAAATGGATCTGTTGAGCCGCCAAATTGGGCTATCTTGGGCGTCTTTGCATATATGGGTCTGACGGTTTGCAAAATTCTGGTGGTAAATGGACCTGGTCGTGTTGCAAAGAGTGGATTCTGCGCTAGCAGTAGGGTGCCAGCCTCAGCTCTGAGCAATCTTTCCTCTAGTTCCAGCATTTTTAAGAGTATCAAGGTGGTAGGGTCAACATTTAGTCTAGGTATGTTTTGGGTTTGCGCCTCCATTTGCTGCCTGGGTGCTAGCATGTTTCCTGTCCCCCTGTGCTGACCGGCACTGAATGAACTATCGTATTGCGATTGTGAGTCTGCTACCTACTCTTGTGCTAACTGTGGCGGTGGTGTCGGTCCTAATCCCTCTAGTTCAGCTGGGTTTAAGGCGACACCCATTGGGATTACTGGTATCGGTGCTTCTCTTGTCCCTATGTTCTAAACTGAGCCTTGCGCTATGGGAGTGTGCACTTTGGGTCAGTAGTGCATTTGTTCCTAGCGCTTTCTTCAGCTCGTCAAATTTTGACAACAGCGTCGCCACTTGATTTTGAGCTTCTGCCTTCTCCTTTCGTTCCTTTTCTCACTCTCTGTTTGCATTGTGCAAGTCTGCCAAGGCTATTGCTAACATAGCAGCAAGATCCCAGCCTTGTGCTTGATGGCTCGTGCCGGTCTGATTTTCCACGATAGATTATGTTTCGACCGCTAATGTTGATTGGTGTGGTGAACAATTCACGGTTGAAGGTTGCTGGATTGGTAGGGTTGGGTTGAGGGTTGACAGGTTGATCTGCTTGGTCTCCCACGCCCTCACCACTTCTGCTAGCCATGGTAGGTTAATGGGATGACTCTTAGTTCAGAGGTTCCCATAGACGGAGCCAAAGTTAATGTTCAGAATATCGCCATGTGATGTCAGCTTCCGATTGCGTGGATGAGGGTCCAATTTTTATATATGTGTGGAGTTCACAAAATCTCACAAATCTGTCAAGAGAAATACAACTGCGTCAAGAGGGGAGACCGCAGTTAGTGGTCTTCGCTCCTCCGATGCTAAAGTTAGACGATGTACTTGTACTGGAAAATGTAGCAGTAAATAGCTATTAAATGCGTAATCAATGAAGAGAGAGAAGTGGACCTTTTATAGGTGACATAGTGAGTTACCCTCACTCTTGTTTTCGATGTGGGACTGATACACTTCAATTTGCTGAGTTTTGGTCCTCTCTGTAGAGACAACTTTGGGTGGCGCGTCAAGGCATATTTCGGCTTAGAGTTGGCTTACCGGTGGAGGTTGTCTTGCTTTGTTTCTAGGGGTTACACCATTGAAGTCATTCCGACAAGGTGACATGGTTAAGTATGAGTGCTGATTATGGCCGGCAAGTGTTATGTATGTACATAATGAAATATTCAAAACACCCCCTTGCTTGGGTAATCATTGGCTGGACGTACTGCCATGTGGCACGCCAGTCCTACCTAAAAATCTCTCAAAAGCCTAACACCAAACCTGTCACTTGCTTAATATTTTGATAGCTGTCCATATATAGCTTAACAGTTTCTTAACTTCGTCAAATTATCTTAGAGAAATAACAAAAATTAAACTAAAAATAAACTCCACTGCTTCTTCTCCGCCCGGTGACCAGAAGTGATACCAGAGTCGTCATGGAGAAGATCTACACCCACCGCTCGTCATCTTCATCATCTTCTGAAGACGACAATCCGACTAAGAAGGTCGATACCGTCAAGCCCAAGGTTGAGAAAGACATGCACATGATTTCATCAAGTCCAAGATTTTTGACCTCAGCAGCCTGACAATCTTGATTGCATGCATAGAATGGACATTATGTTAGATTGATGTTTATGAAAAGATTGAAAAGAGAAAAAGGTCTGGAAATCAAAGGGACTAAGAAAATTCAAACAACACAGGTCGTCGGCGGATTTTGGGGTTCACAACCTTCAATCTGGGCTCTCTATGATCTTGTAAACCTAGAAAGCAATCTTCAATAAGTGATTGGATTCGTCGGATTTTAGGGTTTGTTTTAATCTGAGCTCTTTGATTTGGCTTTTCCCTTTGAGAAAAAAAAATCTGAATTAAGAGAGATTTGTTTTCCATCTGGACCTACCCAGAAACACACTTTCTTTAACTCCCGTCAAGTTTTCTTGGTGAATTGTTCAGTTTATTTAGAGCATCTTTAGCAGACTCTCTATTTTGGCTCCTTAGCTATTTTGGAGAGCATGTTTAGTTTTTTTATCTATTTTAGCAGCCACACCAGACTTCTAAGTGGTTCTCTATTATAACTTTTAGCTATCTCGCTCCCAAATATAGAGAGCGGGATGAGGCTCTCTATAATTTAAAACGTTTATTTTAAGTTATTTTATGTAATTTATAAATACATTTAAACTATTTAATCTTCATTTAAAAAATAATATAAATTCAAAACTAGCTAAAATAAATAGCATTGATGCAGACGTAATTCTAAAATGGCTAGCTAAAATAACTTTTTAGCTATTTTTGCTAAAATTTGACTAAAAAATTGCTAGCATTGCTAAAGATACTCTTAGGTCGTAATTTGGCTTCTATTCACTTCTTTGCCACATTTGTTAATCCATAATCATGAATCTAAATGAGACACTTCTCCCAATTTTCATTCTCCTGCAATTTTTTACATTCAATTATCTTATTGGGATTTGTGGATCTCAATTATGATAATAAATAAAAAGATTTGTAGATGGAATAGCTGAATTTGGACCTAGCTAGAGATTGGTTCAATTGTTCTAGCTAGTATCTAGCTGCGTTTGGTGAGAAAGAAAATAGGAGATGAAACCAATTTGGATTCGTCATATTGTGACCATGGTTGAAGCCTTTAGAGACACCGCAATGAACACGTAGGAAACTATTTGGTTGTTTTTTTGTCTTTACCTAAAATAAAATAGAACTAAATTCAGTGTGCCCCCTCCAACTTTGGGGCAAACATCAGTTTGGTCCCTGACATTTTTTTATAATCATGATGGTCCTTGCACTTTCATTTTCCATCACACAAGTCCAAAATTCAAATTTGGCTTGAAAACTGACGTCAGGTGCTGACTTGGCATCGACATTAGAGCCTATTTTTCAAACTAAGAAGGGCAAAACGGACATCTCTAATTTAATTTAATTTCTTTTTTTTTATTATCTAATTTCTAATTTTCCCCTCTTTTTCTCTTTATTTTCTCTATTTTCTGCTTCACTTTTTCTCTTTACAAAGCCTAAAACCAAATCTATCCAACAACTTCTCAATCTTCTTAATCCTCCTCTGTCCTCCATCAAACCTGAGATTTCGGCTACCACACGCCCTCTTCCACCGCCTCTCATCTTGCATAGATCCAACCTCACTACTCGCGCCGACATCATCTTCATCTTCGCATCTTCAACTTTATCAATGTTCGGGTTAGCAATCCATGAAGAGAACAAGTCGTTCATGAAGATCGTCTACCATTACAGCAAATTGAACAACACGAATCCAAAACAAAAAACCAGTTCTGGTTTCGATGTCACTCAATTTCTCAAATTTGGGAAGAAGCAAATGAAAAGCCATTGTGGGGAAAGAGGAGTATGCATAGCAATTCCAGTGAAGCGAAGGAGGCCAAGTCGTGGTAGGGTTCGAGGTGGGCAAGTTTGAACCAGAGAACTCGTTAATTGCCCCATTAACTTGGCCGTCATCACCGGCGGAGCTACATGAATAAGCATAAGGTTGTACCCAGTTCATGAATTCGTAACCAGTTGGAGGAGACTTTATTCGTCACGTACCCAATTGAGTACATTTGAATTCCACCTATCTCATTTCGTTGTTCTTGTATTTAATTGATTGGCCAAATTTGGTTCTGGGTATTTCTTACTTGTGTTGTTCTTGGTTAAAGTTGCTATCTTGATTTGTCTTGTGGAGTTTGAGATGTATAGAAGCCTGGTATGGGTAATTTTGCTGCTTTACTAGTTGAAATAGCTTCTAGAGTTTTGAATTTTGGGGAAAAGTTGTGAACTTTGGGGAGTAGTTGTGTAATTTGTGATGAAGGTGCTATTGGGATAGTATTTCCATTGTGTGAAACAGGATTTTTGTTTTGTGGTTCTTTTGGCATTACGTAGTTTCTGATGTTCAACTAAACTTAGTTGACGAGTTTCTATTCTGGAGTCTATCACAATTTGATGAACTGTGAATATTTTTTTGCTAGAAGGATGAACAAGAGGAAGAAGATGAAGAATTGTGCAGAGGAAGAAGAATGTAGAGACTGGAAACGTAATTGCAAAGAAACCGAACTCAAACTTACTTTATTCAAACAGTTCAGGCTTCATATATAGCCTCAAGCACTAACAACTTAAGCTGAAAACACGATCACATTTCGGCTACATACAACCACGTGCAAAACAGAAAGCAAATACAAATTCAAACTAAAACTGAATCCTAGAAACTAGAACATTATTCAACTGAATGACAAAACCTTAAGAACAAGTCAAAACCCTTCAATTCCCTCCCTTAAGCTAATGCAGTAACAATTTAGCTTACATCAGTGACATCACACATTCCTAACTTGCTCCTTAGCCTTTGAAAGGTGTTGAACTTCAATGGTTTTGTCATGATATCAGCCAACTGATAGCTACTTACACAATGAACACGAGAGATTGAACCTTCATTAGTGAGGTCTTTGAGGAAATTGTACCTTACATGGATGTGTTTGCTTCGACCATGAAGCACTGGGTTCTTGGAAAGTTTGATGGTGGAGTTGTTGTCACAGTTGATGCTAATATAACCCTCATCATGTCCGAGCTCCTTCAAGATCTTCTTTAACCATATCGCCTGACACACACACATAGTTGCAGCAACAAACTTGGCTTCGATTGTTGACAAGGTCACAATCGGCTGCTTTTTAGAACTAAATGAAATAGCTCCAGAGCTTAACAAGAAAACTTAACCACTTGTGCTTTTGCTATCCTCCATGTCCCTAGGATCCTTCCCACTGACCATTTATCGAGTATGGCGTCGATCAAGAATGGATCGTCGTGGGGCAGATGTACTCCGCGTTCCTCCTCCTGTGAGAAGGTAATGGGCTCCCAACCATATTTTGGGAGTTTAGCGGACATCTCATAGCGGATATTGCACACCTCCTTGGTGTGATTAGCACGTGCATAGCGCTTTTTTGCTCTGTGAGACATATTGGTGATTGAAGCACCACCGTCGATGATGTTGATGCGGCCCAAGGGCTCAATGTTAGCTATCACCAGTAGTGGTTGGTGTACCTTGAATTGTTCCATCTTACCATCTCGGTATAGAGTCTCAATGGCTGTTTTGAGGGCGTTACAATTGTTGGTGTTGTGGCCGCTGTCCTCGTGATATTTGCACCACTTGCCAGTGTTTCTGGGCTTTTCGACCCCTGGGTATTTTCTTGGGGGTGGTGGCGGGACCTGGTCCTTGTATTAGTCGTATATTTCCTCGTATGAGGCCGTGAGGACTGTAAACACTACGAACCGCTGGGATGACTCCGGCTGTTTATTACGGTTATCCCCATGAAATGTGCGGTTGCCCCTATTGTAATGCTGGTCCTTCTGCAGCTTGCTCTGGTGGTTGCTCTGTTGCCACACTCTCTTTTTATCAGTTGGCAGTGCAGCAGAGATTTTGCTAGTTGTTTCCTGATGGCTGGCGGAGGGTTTGGTGGACTTTACAGGCGTTGGTGGTGGTGGTGGAGGGGCTTATCCATATGTAATGAATTCTGCCTGTGCATGGATGACAGCCTCGCTCATGACATGGTAGTAAGTGGCATTCAGATGGTTGTAATTGAGGTGATAGAGAAATGGTCCTTTGAGGAGTCCCTACTTGAAAGCTGCAAGCGCCATTGTTTTATCAAGATCGCGGCACTGGGACGTTGCCGCTCGCCACCTGGTGACAAACGCCTTCAATGTCTCCTCCGCCCACTGCTTGAGGTTGAATAGTTGAGATGTATTGTGGTGTCCGGCTGCCAATAGGATGAACCGAGACAGGAAAGCATTTGATAGTGCATTGAATGAGTCGATGGACCCTGGCGGACTCTCAAAAAAACAACTCATTGCCTCACTATCCAACGTTTCTCTGAACAAATGGCTGAGGGTAGCTTCGTCGAAGTCTTTGTTATTGGTGACTTTTTTGAAGGTGTCCATATGGATAAAGGGGTCAGTCATGCCGCTGTAATGTGACATCTTTGGTGTCTTTGCGTGTGCCGGATGGATGGCATGCAGGATCCTGGCGGTGAGTGGTCCTGGTCTGGACGCAAAGAGTGGATTTGGTATTGGCGCTGGGGCGCCTGCCTCAGCCCGGATTAACCTTTGCTCTAATTGTTGCATCTGTTCTAGTATTAGGGCGATTGCGTTTCCATCGGGTCCTGCCTGGATGTTCCACTAAACCAGCTCTCGCTTGGGGACAGGTATATTACCCTGGGTTCTGGCCCTGATTGTTGAGCGGCTGGTGTGTGGCTGTGACTCCGCCTCATGCTCCAACATTAGTCGGGGTTCTGGAGGTGGTCCCATTCCTCACAGCTCTGGTGGGTTCAACGGTACCTGCATCTATATTATTGGTCCGGGTACCAATCCGCCGGTGTTAGGCTGACTGCGCTTGGTGCTCAGCGATTGCTCGCTTTACGCTGGGTTGGCGTTTGCTTCCAGCGCCCTCTTCAGCTCATCAAATCTTGACATCAGCGTGGCCACCTGCTTTTGTGCCTAGGCCTTTTCTCTGTGCTCCTGCTCGCGCTCTCGATTTGCCTTTTGAAGGTCTGCTAGTGCCAGCTCATACATGGCAACGAGGTCCTGCACAGGGGGGTGGCTGCCACTCGGTTGAGCCTCCGCTGTAGTTTAGGTTGGTGGGATCTGGCAACTGGCCTAGGGTTCCTCGCTGAGGTTGACAGGCGTGTTGAATAGTGCACGGTTAACGTTAACCGCTGGATTAACGTTGATCGTGGGGTTGGTGGGGTGGGGATTGGCGGACTGATCTGCTTGCTCCTCAGCATTTCCCCCGCTACCGTTAGTCATGGTGGGTGTTGTAGTGGGATGGAATTTTGTGTAAGGATTTCCCACAGACGGCGCCAATGTTAATGTTTAAAGTTCAGCGGTAGCTAAACCTTTGTTAACGCTGGTCCGATGGGCGGACCGCTGCCTATGATACTCAGAGTTTCGGCTACATGTCAAGTGAAATACAGAGGGTGTCAGAGGGAGACCGCGCTGGGCGGTCTTCTCTTCTCCAATGCCTAAGTTAGTCAATGTATTTGTGTTGGCAAAGTAACAGTAGGTAAGTATTAAATGCATAATTAATGAGGAGAGAGGAGAGAACATTTTATAGGTGAGGAGAAAGCTAATCTTCTCCATGTTTTCTATGTGGGACTGATATGCTTCAGTCCCCAGCTTCTGGAGCTTCTGATGCTGTCTTGGCGCGGCGCGTGGCGGGGCTTCAACAATGATCTAGGGGCAAGCCGGAACCCAGGCGGTAGCCTGCTTGGCTGTGTTCCCGGTAGGTCACTCCTTTGGCGGGAGTTGGTACCGCTAGTGGTAGCATGAGAGTGACGCATTATAGCTAATTATGCTTGCAAATGTCTATGTAAATACAGGAGTTAAGCCACCAGCATGCACATGTAGGTTTGCGTAATTAGTTGAAAACCAATCCAGCTTTGACAAGTGGCATCCCATGGTTTAATTAAACCATGATTCTCAGACACCACACGTCCATCTCTTCTTCACTCGCGGCAAGATTTTTTTTCTCTCTCCCTCTCTTTTCTTGCCATGTGGCCTCTATCCCTATTCACTCCCTTTTTGTAGCCACATTACCGAGAGCCACCATACCTATTCTCTCTAACCTACAGAGCTGCAACACCGAGACCACCTCAATTCCATTTTCTTTTCTTCTTCACCGAAACACATTACCACCAACCCAATTTTTATATTTCCATTTTTCTTTTCCTCACAGTTCCACCATTAAATCCTGATCAATTTCTCAAAGGGATTTCAAGGAGCTTCAATGGATCTCATCTACATCAAGACTTGAGAATGGGTAAAGTAGGCAGCCATAAATCAAGGCTTGTCATACCATAGCAATTTGTGATTTATTCTTGTTACTTTTCACTTCTCTTCATCTTTACCTGTTAATTGATGTATATTGTTGATGAGTTGTGAGTATGCTATTTATGAAGCTAGGGTTTGAGCTCTAGCATGGATTTAATGTAATTAATATGTGTTGATTTCATGGTTTTAAATTTCATGTTTGACATATGTTCTATTCTATAATATTTGGCTTAGATGCATGCTTAGGAGCTTGATTAACTCTTGAATGTATAGATGAGCATGTCTAGAACAAATTAGGGGACCTAATCACTTCTCTAGTTTATGGCTAGGACACTAGTTTTGAACATGGTTAGTTATAATACCAATTTCGATTGCTGTATTGGTTAGCTTGGGAACCTTGATTCTAGGACTCTTCTCCTTTTGGTGCAACTAGAGGCCCTAACAAGGCTCTAGATTGTCCCAATTTAGTTTCTACAACCCTTAATCCGGAGTAGGAATATCCTTTAAGGAATCTAATGAATCATGAGCCTTGAAAAGCCTTGGGTACGATTCTTGATGCCATAATGAATTAAGTAACCATTGTCAGAACATATTTGTGCATTGAATTTGGCTAGGAGGGGATACCCTAGTGACCTAATTTCCATTTCTTGATTAGTTTCTAGTATCTTTATTTTTAGTTGCAATTTTAATTTTCAATTGTCAATTTTATTTTCAAAAAATTTCGCAAACAGTACACCAAGTAAAGGTCACTAATAATTCTTATACACAAAGTTTCAAACCAAACATTTCAGTACATGAAATCTGAAACTCAACCCACTTTCAGTACACGACGTCAATTTTTAACACCAAAATGTCCATTATGCCCTCAGTTCTTTTTTTTTAATAATTTTTTTTTTTTGTTATTTTTTTCCCTTCATTTATAAATGACTCGAGTCATTTTTTTCTGTTATGCGAGGTGAGGAAGGCGGCGTTGGAAGCGAGGGAGTGAGCCCGGAAGAAGGAAGAAGAAATGAAGGAAAAAAAATATCAGAAAAAAAAAATTATTAAAAAAAAAGAACTGAGGGCATAATGGACATTTTAGTGTCAAAATTGACATCGTGTACTGATAGTGGGTCGAGTTTCAGATTTTGTGTACCGAAATGTTTGGTTTGAAACTTTGTGTATAAGAATTATTAGTGACATTTACTTGGTGTACTGTTTGCGAAATTTACCCTTTTCAAAATCAAAAATCAAATTTCACAAACCACTTTCATTGTCAATACCGCTTGGTTGTGAGTTTCCGCATTCACTTGTGGTTCTCTTGACCCATTTTAGGCTTGGTTGTTCCAGGCCATGAAAATAGCTTGATGCTTATTTTTTATGTTTCAAAATTGTTAGTGACTTAGTAATCGGTAAAATCAAGGATTGGAGTTAGCTTTTCAATCCCCGTGGTACGATAATTTCGGGTTCAAATATTTTCCATTCTTTGGTGACTGTGCCCTTATTGTGTGTAAGTTGCATTTAAGCACCAAATCAAATGGCGCCGTTGCCGGGGATTAAAGTGTAATAGCTCGAATCCCTTGGTTTTTGGTTGTTAAGTCACTTGCATTATTTTCTTAGTTTTAGTTATTTTTTCTTTGTTTGTTTAGATTTAAAAAAAAAGAAAAAAAAAGAAGAAGTTAATTGTGATTATTTATCTTACTTTTCTTATTTTGATTATTCTTATTTGAGTGTTTGTTTGTTGAGACATTGTGATTATTTCTATCGAAGTGACGGGCCTTGTATTACTTTGTAGTACATGTAAGACATGAGCATCGATACCGATCGTCACTTGGCTCAACTTGTTTGCAGGTTTTTTTTTGTCTTTTTATTAAGTTTCTTAATTAGTTGTTAGTTTCTTGAGTTGTTTGTTTTTCACTTATTCTTGTCCTTGCTTATTTTATTTTCTTATTTAATTGTTGTCTTAACTTCTCTCATTACCCTCTCATTGATTGTAAAACTTGAAGTTGGAATCTCATTGCCTATTTTGTCAATTCTTGAGTACTTATTACGTGGTCTCATTTTTGTTCCAAGGTGTATGAATGTAGCATCTTCTTCATATCAACCAATCACTCTTAGAAGCGGAAGGGTATTGAGTGAAGATACTAAAGGGAGACAAAGGAGGATTCGAAGGCCATTAGTGACCGAGAGTGCTCCACCTCGAGTTCTTGATCAAGAGATATATGATCACTGCAAACTCGGAAGTAGCGGCAGTTTCACTCCATGGTTCAATATGGCTTCATGAATAGCAGCATGGCCTTCCGACAAGTCAGTAGCTTTTTCACCCTTCTCTAACGGCCGCAACTTCACAATTCCGGGCAAGTGAAACCTATCTTTCATCTTGTGTATCTTTCGCCACGACATGATGGAGGAAGGTTCAACTACTCTGACACCATCACTGAGAACCAACAAAAAGTTAGTAGGTCCTGAGCTTTGACCTTCCTCCCCAATCTCAATCTCGTCATCACTTTGTCCTGAAGCCCTGACACTTTCTTTACTACTATCGGACACCTCTTCTGCCCGAGTATGATGAACAGATTAATGCTCCTCATTTCAACGAGACGCCATAGGTGGCAGAGAAATGGTTCGCAGAGGGACAATTTCTAGCCGTTCCTTCGAGCTAACTCCTACAGAAGTAGGACGACGCAACGAGTCTATAAAACCCCTCTCTGACGAATTAAACGACAACACATCTGATTCTTTGCTACTTGAGATATCGATAATGGCCGGCATGACCCACAAACACTCTAAACCTAGAGGTTAACAGTCAAGTTAGATTTAAATCTACCGGCCCCATACCATTAACCACAAGGAGTCATCCAAGAACAGTCGTTCAAACAAAAAACCCAGAAAACATGAAGCCCACCAATATCCCAAAAACCCAGATGTCTTCAGACCCTCAAACACAAAACAATGCAAAATCACATACATATCTCTAAGATACATACGAAGCACATGCATCCTCAACACGAACAAACCAAAACAAGAACACAATCACAGAAGTAGTAGGAACATACCTCAAATCCGCCAAAGCAAACACCAAAGAACGACGAGGCCGACCAACCCTTTTCTCCCCTTTGAATTCTTCTCCTCCTTTCCTCCACTCGACCAACGATATTTGCAGATCTCTTCTCTCTGGTTCTCTCTCACTCAGCGAAGAAGACAAATACACAGAATACAGCAAAGTGGGAGAAACTCATCTTCGTTTCCCCCTTAAATACAAACTCCTGCGGCAAATCAAGACCGTTGCCACAAAATAACCACCCCCCCCCCCCAAGATCACAACACGTACTCCCACTAACCGAGACGACGCCTCTGTAAAACGGTGTGCTCATAAATGCAACATTTATGATGAAGCGACAATGGCTGCACTGCGACGTTTCCGCGCAATGGCTGCACTGCGACGTTTCCGCGCACGCCATCCCTATCAACAATCCCCACGTGTCATCCACCCATCAGAAGATCATACAAAATCTGGCCTAATTAATAAACCCCAAATTTCAAAAAAAAAAAATCACCACCATAGCTAATTCTCCCCCGCTAAGTAGCCTTATCCTCCACTAAGTACCCTCATTCTCCGCTACGAGTCGCCAGATAACGAATCAACTATCCGCCACAACTTAAGTATTACCGCCAACAGAGTTATTTCACCGATAACAACCTTATTTCACCGCTATCACTTATCTTGTCTCCAACAAACTTGCAAGATAAGTATACCATCTACTCATCAACCGACAACTACTGACCAACACGTCTCTCGACATCATTAATCCGGTTAACAATCAACAGTCATTCTACCCGACACAATTTTCATTTAGCGGGACACTCCCAACCAGGGATATCCCACGTATTATTATCAGTACACCGGCCTCAACGAGGAGGTGCAGTTAAGTTTTTCTCTTCCAAGAAAGAGCAAGGGAACCGTTAACATAGCCTAAGGTAGCCACTGATCAGGCTGTTAACTTCCCGATACTAAGGCACCAAAAGAGTGGGATCACTACCCACCGCCTCATGCTGCCATGCAGTTCCTTTCAACAAACAATCAACCGACCAAACAGAGGTCTTTCTTAGCCGGGAAGTGGGGGACTCCCTGGAGGGCTTATCAGGGGCCTACCCGAAAGGGCAAAAGCGCTCGCTCAGACAAAATCCATAGTTGATGACACACTCACATTGATTATGCCCGACATGTAACTAAAGGTTCCGCCTTAGTTGTGGTAACTCCCCAACCAAGAAATCCCTTCTTGACTGGGGACTTGGGGGACTTGTACATACATGACATCTGCCGGCCATAATCATCACTCATACTTAACCATGTCACTTTGTCGGAACGACTTCAACGGTGTGACTCCTGGAAACACAGCAAGACAACCTTTACCGGCAAGCCATCTCCAGATCGAAATGTGCCTCGACGCGTCGACACGCGCCACCCAAAGTCGTATCTATAGAAAGGACCAAAACTCAGTAAACTAAAGCATATTAGTCTCACATCAAAAACAAGAGTAAGGCAACTCACTATTTCACCTATAAAAGGTTCACTTCTCTCTCTTCATTCATTACGCATTTAATAGCCATCTACCTCTACATTTGTCAATATAAGTACATCGTCTAACTTTAGCATCGGAGGAATGAAGACCGCCAACCGCGGTGTCTCCCCTCTTGACGTCGTTGTATTTTTCTTGACAGATTAACGAGATTTCATGAACTCTATCGGAAGATTGGATCCTCGTCCACGTTATCGGAAGCCGACAACATATGGCGGTATTCTGAACATCAACAAGAGAGTACCTTTAAGACATTCACAATGAGAAGTCAACATGGGAGACTGATTATACGCATTTATATGTGTGTAATTATATCTAAAACACAAAAATAAGTTAATCCTGAAGTCAATTATTATGTAATTAATCCGTTTTTATTTATTTTGTAGAAAATAAACGGAATTGCGAAAATCGAGAAAAAAGAGTGCGAAATTGAAGCAAATTCAAAAAGTCAACAGTCGGTCAACGGGTTGACCTAGGTCAACAAGATTGAAGCCCATGTGTTGGTGGAAAAGAAGAAATAGAAAAGAAAAGAAAAAATAAATAAATAAATAAGAAAATGAAAGAAGAAATCAAGGAGACCTGACATGTTCATCTTTCAATTAATTAAGCAAGGAGTGCTTAATTATACTTGCTGACTTTCTCTTCAACACGTGTAGTTACTAGCAGCTCATCACATTCTTTTTCCTCTCATCACCACCACACACGTACCACATACTATTCTCTCCACTCTTGCAATCACCGAGACCACATATATATATATGGACCAACCCTACAAGACTGAAGGGCCGCACCATTCCCTATCCTCTGTTCCTTTTTCTCTGTTGCCGCAGACCCCAATCCTCTCCCCAGATCCTTTTTTTTTTTTTCCTTTCTTCTCAGCAGCCGAACCCACCCCATCTCTCTCTCTCCTCCATTTTTTTTAAATCTCTTACCATTTTCTCTCACCCATCACCTCACACTCTCTCCTCTTCCCTTCTTCATTTGTTAATTCCAATCTTTTGAGATTGGACACTCAAGACCTCAAGGGAATTATCATCAAGAGTACTACACCTTAATTTGGGTAGTTGGGTGAAGAAATTGCTTGATTCATACTAGCTCATAGCTAGAAGTGACCAAGCTAACTCTCCCCTCTCTTCCTTATTATCCATTTCATAATTTTTATATACTTTTGTTGATGAATTCTTATATGGGTTGTGAGTAGTTTAATTTTGGGAGTTAGGGTTGTGAAGCCCTAACTCATCTTGTATAAATATTGATGCTTTAATTTTAATAAATGCAATTTCCATTGTGTATGCTTTAAATCCGAATGTATTGGTCCTTAGAAGCATGTTTCTAGGCCTTGTCACCCTTTGAAATTATGTTGTGGGCAATTGTGATGAATAGATTGATAAATTGACAACTTATTGGTCTTGTTGCATCTAAGATTTAAGTGTGGTAACCATTAACTAGCTTAATTGTAGCTAAGCTTGCTTGGGTCTCTATTATCTTGCACTCTAGGCCTCTAATTTTAGATATTGCGGCCTTAACCGGCGTAATGCCTAAGTTAGAGAGTTGATTGTGGCCCTAACCGGCATAATCGATACACCGAAAGGATAATTGGTGTAGTAGCCTTGACCGGTACTAAATACGGGACTTAACACATATAGGAAATGCATGCATTTATGAAATTGGCACCGATATTTGCAAGAGTGTTAGTGTGAATCACCCGATACTCCCATATTCCCATTAATTTGACAATCCAAATTTAATTTCTTGCTTGATAATTAGTTGTTTGGTTTTACTTTAGTTTGCATTTAATTTAGTTAATTCCCAATTAAAAACTCCAAAACAAAATTCTACCTTCCTTTGTGCATAACTCATTTGGGCTACAAGTTAATGGCTTTGATTAGGCTTTGTGTGAGCTAAGCCGAGCATTGCCGAGGCTTGGTACCTTGTGAATATTTTATTTTACTTTATTTTATTTTTATTTTTACTTTTTCATTGTATGCTTTTGAGTCACTCTAGCGCCAATTACCTCGGTTAGGTCCAACACCTAATCCCGGAGGTACGATAATCAAGGTTTTAATATTCGTACGCTTGCGAAAAGTTTATGAACCAAGTCAGAGACGCATAAGATCCTCATTCTCAAGGCAAGACCATGAGGGAGTATAATAACCCCCCCCCCCCCCCCCCCAATTGTCGATCACCCTTCTTGCATTAATTGTACTCCCTCCGTGTGAGCATCATTTTGAGATCAAGCCCACTACCTTAAGCATTCTACCCACATTCCATAGCGTGCCCTCAAATAATCCCTATGATCATATTGCGGAGTTTGAAGAAGTGTGTACCACCGTTCAACTACATGGTCTCAATCCCGATGGCTTGAAGCTTAGATTGTTCCCTTTCACACTCAAAGACTATGCAAGGAAGTGGTTAAGTAAGTTGCCTCCTAGATCCATACGCACATGGGTTGAGATGCAAGAAACTTTATTGAGAAAATATTTTCCTCCTTCAAGAACTTCCAATGTTAGAGATGAGCTTGTTGCATTCCGACAACTCCCACAAGAAAGTTTTCATGAGTGTTGGGAGCGCTTTTAAGGATCTTGAGATGTCAAGTCCTCACCATGGGTTAGAGAAGCGGTTTCTTGTGGAGAAGTTCTATAGAGGATTGATGGCGGACCAAAGACAAAGGGTTGACACTTTTAGTGGTGGAACTATTGAAAGCAAGCTTCCTAATGCCACTTGGGACACATATGAAGAGCTTTCTCTCAACTGCGTTCAATGGGATGATCTTGATACAAGAAGACGTCAAGTGCATAACAAGGAAAGTATAAATAGCCAAGGTGGTATCTATGAGGTTCAAGGAACATCATCCGGGCCTTCTATGCATGAGTTCAAGAGGCTATAAAGCAAGATTGACCAATTTCTAAACCAAGTGAACCATAATCAACACCTCGGCAAGATCATAGAGGTATATGTAGATGACATGCTCGTCAAGAGCATCAAGGCTAATAGACATGTGGCTAACCTACGCATCATTTTCGCCATCCTGTTTGGCATACGACATGAGCCTCAACCTAGAGAAATTTTTCTTTAGCGTTACCGCCAACAAAATTCTTAGGTTATGTCATCGAACGAGGCATCGAGTCTAATCCCAACAAGGTGCGGGCCACCCTAAACATGAAATCCCCTATCGAGAAGGTACATGTCCAGAGCCTCTAGGGCAAGCTGACGACATTATCTCGCTTTATTTCCAAGCTTACCAATAAGTGCTTACCGTTCTTCAAAGCCATGAAGCGGTCCTACTACAAGCTAGTAAACTAGATGCCAGACTGTGAGGTGGCATTTCAAGGTCTCAAGGAATGCATGACGGCAATCCCACTTCTATCCATACCAGTTCTAGGAGAGATCTTATACTCATACTTGGTTGTCTCAACGTTAGCCATCAGTTGAGCAATTGTGTGCAGAGAAAATGAAGAAAAACTCCATGTATTCTGCACAGGTAGGAGCATGATTAGAGCAGAAATAAGGTACACACCTCTTGAGCAACTGGCGTTATCGCTCATTGTCGCCGCTAGATGCATGTGCTAGTACTTTCAGGCTCACCACATCCATGCCCTCACCAATCAACCGCTAAAGCAAGTTATGTAAAACCCTAAACACTTTGGCTGCCTGAGCAAGTGGGCGATTGAACTCAGTGAGTTTGACATTGAGTATAAGCCTAGAACAGTAATGAAAGGCCAAGCAATAGTAGATTTCATCGCAAAACTCACTGAACGCAAGAGGAGGCCACCCCTAGCATCAACCAACATCACTACAATGACAAGAGCAACTTATGCTATCTCAGTAACTACACAGTTGTAGTCAGAGTGGAACCTCCACTTTAACGGCTCTACTTGCGCCAAGGCTTCCGGCGCTGGAGTGATCCTAAAGGGATCAGGGAGCCTCGATGTGGAGATACGCCATAAAGTTTAACTTTAAAGCTTCGAACAACATGGAGGAGTATGAAACACTCATTAAAGACCTACTCCTCGCCATAGATTCCGGCGTTGACAATATAAACATATTCAGTGACTCCCAGCTCGTCGACAACAGCAGGTCAATGACACCTTCCAGATCAAGGATAAGCAGCTAACAACATATCTGGGGTATGTTAAAACTCTTCTTAACAAGTTCAAATTCCACCCTATCACACAGATCCCAGAGAGAAGAACGCCAAAGCTGACTCCCTGGCAAGACTGGCCACGGCCTAACCTCACCAGAGCCAACAGACACAAAGGTGGAATGCCTTAACAAACCAAGAATCACCAAAATCCTGGTTAAGATATTTGCAAATTGAGATCAATCCTAGCTGGATGGACAAGATACTAGAATACAAACGGAACGGAACACTCCCAAGCGACAAGGTGGAAGCCAAACAGCTCAAGCAGCAAGCAACTTGTTACAACATCCAGAATGGTAAACTCTATCGTTAGGGGTTCACTCACCCAAACTTAGGGTGCTTAATGCCAAAAGAAGGAAGGGAAGTGTTAGCAAACATCCATGCTAGAGAATGTGATAATCATTTGGGTACAAGATCACTTGCTAATCGCACGATGCGTCAGAGATACTTTTGACTCACGCTCTAGGCGACGATGCTAAGGAAATTTCAAAGTCATGCCACAAGTGCCAGCAATACGCAGATCTCCCACATGCACCGTCAGAACCTGTGTCAATTATCATTGGCCTCGTAGGAAAGCTCCCTTCCGCTAAGGGAGCTTTGTCAAATACATCATCGTCGCCATCGACTACAACAACAAGTAGATTGAGGCTGAACCTCTAACAACAATTACTACCGCCAAGGTAACACACTTCTTATGGAAGAACATATATTGCCATTATAGGGTTCCAGACACCATCATTATAGATAACGGGGCACAGTGCAACAATGAGGAAATCCTCAACTTCACCGCCAAATTGGGAACTAAGATGCGTTACTCATCTGTGGGGTAGCCTTAGACTAACGACCAGGTCGAAGCAGCAAACAAAATCATCAAGAATCTGCTCAAGAAGAAGCTCGACGATGCCAAGGGTCTATGGGCTAAAAAACTCTTAGAAGTGTTATGGGCCATTAGAATAACACCAACATCCGCCAACGGCGAAACACCATTTGGCATGATGTTTGGTATTGAGGCAGTCCTCCCAATCGAAGTTGAAGGCTATGACACCACAACCAATACTAACAGTATCCACCTTGACAAAAATTTGCTCCAAGAAAAGCATAAAAAGGCACACTTGCACAACTAGTAGAGCAAACAACGTGTCTCGCATTTATATAACGCTCGCGTTAAAGCCAAGAACCTCTAATTGGGGGACTGGGTCATGAACGAAGTCATAACCCCTCCTACCACCATTCGCCCCACTTGGGAAGGCCCTTACCAAATTGTAGAAGTCGTCAGCCCCGACACTTTCTACCTAAAGAACAAGGATGACATAACGTCTACACGTAACGTCTACCCATCCCTGGAATATTGAGCACCTTTGATATTACTACAAGTGACGCAAGCTTCAACCCATGAGCATCTTGACTTGCAAAATTTTTGCAAAATCTAGCTAAGATAAGCTACCCTACAAGTACTCACATTCCTTTTGTAATGCTGATTAGTTAGCCATCAATGAAACAATGAATTATTCAAACCAATTATCGAACCAGATCAAATCAATAGACTAACTAAATTTGTCAAATTGAACTGTTTGTGTTCATAAATGATAAATCACGATTATGAATGCGTTAATAATTTTTAATTTAGTTGAAAATTACATAAATGATCTATACATGAATATCTAAGCATCTAACAGTTGATTTGCAGAAATGTGATAAAAAAATAAGTCTCATAAGAAAGTTATCATAAAATCCTCATTTTAATGATTCTCATCAGGACGTCTCCCGTGTCCCGTCCAACTAGAAGTGTAGAACCACCCAAAACAAAATGTTTAACGTAAAGAAGAGCAAAGGGTGCCAATTGACGGTTTGACACCATACCTGGTCCCCTAAAATAGTTGTCCCCTTACAAAAGTGAGATGGCTATAAATTGCTTGAGAGCAATACCCAAAATTCCGCATTCTTCAAACCCCAAAATCACCAGCTCATTCTCCAACTCTTTCCTTTTCTCTTCCAACTCCAAACCCAAAAGGGTCTTTTCATCAATTCGAGCTTCAATGTCTTACGAGAAGGAGCTCGCTGCTGCCAAGAAAGCTGCCTCCGTCGCCGCTCGCCTCTGCCAGGCATTACTCTCTCTTTCTCTCTTCCAACCTTTTTTGCTTCGAAATTAGTAATATTTTTGTGTATATAACAGGAATTCAGGAACTTTTGTTCAGATGGTAGATTGGTAGTGTTAGTGAGCAAAACCCAGAACCAAAATTGTAAGTAGAGGATGTTTGGAAGCATGATACTGTGAGTTTAGAGGAACTGAAAATGCAAAATATCAGTTTGAGCAAGACCCATGTTGTGAATATGCCCATTATTTGTGTATGATGCATATATGGGGTTTAATATCAGTGTGCCGATGACCATGTTTATGCCTTTAGTTTGCTGCTAAAATTAGACAGTGCATGTGATGTTGTACACAACCTCAACTCATGAAAGGCTTTCCCCCAATACGTGCGGGGAGATTGTCTTTCTTATCCTCTGTACAATACTGTATCTTCTTATCATCGAAAGATAAGTTTGACTATTTAGGACTGGAACTCATCATTTTGGAGAACATAGATGTTTCATTAGTGTACCCATACATTGATTTTACAAAAACATCTTGTTTGGGCTGGCTAGAGGATGTCGCTTTCCCCTTAGCTATCTTAATGCGAGGAAGAGGACAGCCATTGGATAAGGGAATGAAATTGAAGATGTTACGAGGGGTTACTGCAAGGGAACTGAATTCTTGCTACACACAAAAAAGAGATAACTAATAGTTTTTTGCCTAAGGTTGCATTCCATTACAACACTTTAAAACCATGCCATTAAAGGGAGTGTTATTGTGCCACTCCCAGGTTTAGTCAGAAATAAAGGATTTGGTTTCTAACAGTTCTAGTGCAATTTGTCTAGTTGAGGCGCATCAAAATACAGTTTGCTAAAAGGGCGTGACTTCTTTCCAAAGTGAATGTATGAATATGTATATGTGTAATGTATCAGTCTGTGACCGTGTATAGCCAAGGATATATTAGTTCAAGTCTGATAAATTAGTTGCTAGTTGCTTCGTGCACTTTCTCTTACAATAATATAAAGGGCACCTTGGGAATTATATGTCCTAACTTATGGCCTTTTTATGACTACTTGTTTGTTACTTATGCTGTAATTAAACTTTTTATATATAATTCATGCTTAGCAATATCTCAGATCATTCCAAGTTGATTTCAGTTTTGTTTTCATTTGCTTCAGAAGGTACAACAGGCGCTTTTGCAGTCAGATGTTCATTCAAAATCAGATAAAAGTCCTGTCACAGTGGCCGATTATGGTTTGTTTGCAAACTCTGCTTTGAATGCTTTCAATCAAATGCAGTCTACTTATATACTATTGAGGAGTTTTAAAACCTTGATATTTAAAGGGTAAATTAGCAGATGTATAATTTAGCAATTAGATTGTACCGTAAGCTTAGTAATTGAGGATTTAAATTAGCAATTTTGATATTATAGATTTTCTAGCAATTAGATCATACCATTAGCTTAGCATTAGGTGATTCCCCCATTTAATTTAGTGGCAAAGTTTGCTTGAATAGATTTCATTCTAGGTGTGTCCTGTCCACTTTATGGACACTCACAGGCCTTTATTTGACTGATCATCTTTTCAATTTGAAAATAGAGACTAATTCCTTATCCCAAGAACCATTCAATGACAAAAAAGCTGTATCAGCTATGACACTGTATATTAAAATATATTAACTTATAACGTCCAAACTGAAGTGGTGATGTTTGGGATTCTGTGCTTCTTACACTTTGTATAGCTATTAGGTTTCATATAAAAGGAAACTGTCAATAACTGCATTTCTTCTTTTTGTTGGTTACTTTGAAGGTTCACAGGCTCTTGTTAGTTTTGTTCTGGAAAGGGAACTTCCTTCCGAATCATTCTCTCTAGTAGCTGAGGAGGTGAGTATGAATGCAGATTAAAGAGACATGCAGCATCTTTTTTATATATTTATTTATTTCTCATTATCCTTCTCACTAGAATTGTTAATCAATCTTTTTTTCAACTTTCATATTCTCTCTAGGATTCGGGAGATCTTCGAATAGACAGTGGCAGGGAAACACTAGAACGCATCACAAAACTTGTTAATGATACTCTTGCCAACAGTGACAGTTATAGTGATTCTAATTTGACCACTGAAGATGTGCTCAGGGCTATTGACAATGGCAAATCTGAAGGTGGTTCTTGTGGCCAGCACTGGGTTTTAGATCCCATTGACGGTACCAAAGGGTAAGCTTATGGACTTTATATTTGACAGCCTCTATCATCTGTGAGATAAACGTATTGTAAAGCATTAGTTGAAGGTTGGGAAGAACACCACAGGTCAATTGAAATGGTATTTGGTTGATGGTTTTATTATGAGTTTGACATTTTGTCTTGTACCCAGTCGATTTACAACTTTGTGATTACCCTTGCTGGATAGCTGCATGTTATGTCTTGCATGCATGTAACTTGAATTGCTGAGTGTATATCTGGTCTAAAATGCATTTTGTTCGATGTTTTACTCAGGACTTTATTATTTTCTGCACATACATGTATGAAATTGTTTAAAGCTATTAATGTATTGGTCATCATGTCCCAAAAAAAAAAAAGGAAAGTATTGGTCAACATGACAAAGTTTCAGGCCTAACAGATGTCCATGCATTCATTTACAATAATCTGCAATCATTTTCTTTTTGTATGTTGCAGATGTCTTTTTCTTGGCCATTTGCAGACATCGTGGGGGCTTTTATATTAAGGAGCTTTTTCAAAGTGATCTCAAGCAGTAGTTCTTTTTATGTGGTTATTTTCATGACCATTTTTACACATTTATACTCTTTTAATCTGAAAAGTTCATGATGTGAAATAAGATCTCCAGTTAAATAATCATTTGGTTTCATCACAAGGATGTCAATCCCCTATATGGAAGAGTTTAGTACATATTTATTGTGTCTCTATGTGTGTGATTTCCTGACATTTATTTATTTATTTTGCTTCTGTTTAGCTGGTTTTATTGTCATGTGCTCTATATTATAAACCTGGCATGATGAGAGTATTATTGTTGGATTGTGCCATAGGTTTCTTAGAGGAGACCAATATGCCATAGCATTAGCATTACTGGATGAAGGAAAAGTTGTGTTGGGTGTCCTGGCTTGTCCAAATCTCCCCCTGGCGTCCATTAGCGGTGATAATCAGCATTCTTCTCATGATAAAATTGGTTGCCTTTTCTTTGCAAAACTTGGTGCAGGAACATATATGCAGCCATTGGATGGTTCATCACCGCTAAAGGTCAGCACTAGATAAAGTTTATTCATAATAGAGAATAAAAAATAAACTGAAAAAGTTAAACATTAGGATTTTTTTATGGTATCCTCCAGGTGCATGTCAGTGCTACTGAAAATCCTGAAGACGCCTCATTATTTGAGTCTTATGAAGCAGCACACTCCTTGCATGGCTTGTCTAGCACCATTGTCAAGGTATTGCATCCTTGTTTTCTTCTTTACAAAAATTTATATTTTTTTATTGTCTATCGAATATTACAGTTGTAAAAATGTATTAATTAACAGAAACTTGGAGTCAAAGCACCGCCAGTTAGAATTGACAGCCAGGCGAAGTATGGGGCACTTTCCAGAGGAGATGGAGCAATATATCTTCGTTTCCCCCATAAAGGATATCGCGAGAAAATATGGGATCATGCTGCTGGGTGCATTGTTGTTACTGGTAACGAATTCTTTCCAATACTCAGTTCTTCCCAATTGTGATGGATGGGGCTTTATAGGATAAGCTGCAAGCTTGAAATCTAAGCTTCCTCTTAGGAGAGGATGAAATTAATAGGGTCTTGATTTGAATTATAATGTTTAACTTGTGTTGGATCCAGATAAAGTTTAGATCATTCATTCCCGGAGATACGAATATTTGTTTCAAGATAGAAGAAAGGTTTTTACATTCTTTTATTGTATGAATGAGATAGCTGCTAAGTTGATGGGTGGTTTTGAATGTTGAATTCTTGATCGACTGAACGGACCATCCTTAACATCTGGAGGATTCTGTTATTCATTTTATGTCTAGTTTGGGTAAATGGTGTTTCCTTCATTCTGTTATTGCGCATGGAAACCCTTGAGGAATGCATCGGTGAGATTATGAAACTTCCCCCTTAGGAATCTCTCCAGAAGAACCCTGGCAAAAGCTATTATGTATTCTCAGTTTCTTAGCTGTATATTCTATAAATTAAAACTGGGGAAAAAAAATTGCTCCTGCAATTAACACATGTTTGTCATCATTTTACAGAAGCTGGTGGTGTAGTCACAGATGCTGCAGGAAATCCATTGGACTTTTCAAAAGGGAGGTATCTGGATCTTGAAACAGGCATAATTGTTACCAACCAGAAATTGATGCCATCACTCTTGAAGGCAGTTAAAGAATCCTTGGAGGAAGAGAGAGTTTCATCTTTGTGATTCTCTTTGGAGGTCCTAAACCTAGCATTTGGAGATTCACCTTTAATACTAGTCTAATTATATTTCTTGTCTAGTCGAGCACCTTTTGCAATTTCATGTTGTGCTAAAAAAATAAACTCTGGAGGAGATTCTTTCCTATGAAAAATTCAAAAATGAAAGAAATGAGTTCAATAGAAGCATTTGTTCTTTTCCTTTGTGCTGTTTTGAGTGCTTCCTCCTCTTCAAGTAGATAAGCTTGAAATTATCAGCAACTGTAGATGCAAAACAGCGTTTTTGTTATAAACTAATAGATAACTACTCTTCTGGTTAGCGTTGCAATTTCATTGTTCTTCCAATCTGATCTGCATCACTTTACGACTTTTATAGAACTGCAAGCAGTGCAAGCTTAAACACATCTTGCAAAAGCCTTCTCATATTTCATCTGCATCATTCCTCATCACTTCCATACAAAGTAATCTGAGTATGTGGTGGGATCTGTCATGCCTAAATGGCTAAATCAAAAGGAGAACAGAAGGACTACTCAATTCCTCATGAAGTGACCTGAACTTCATGGCCATGACTTTGATATTACAAAGAAACCAATTTGTGATTTACTATTAGTAAGAGTAGACTGCTGCCTAAATTCAAAGTCAATCATACATGGCTATCGGCTGGATACTAGGATAGTACGACAGGTCAAAATGGATTTAATATTGAAAGAAGTTGAAAACCTGTTAGATTTATTAATGTCTAAGCATGAAATGACAGAGAACAAACACAGCAGATGACCCAAATTCAAAGTGTGATGGAATAAGGGGTAAATATTTTATTGAAGAGCTATGTACACTTCCACCTATGTACACTTTACACAGGAACATCAGATGGGTAATCCTGGGGGTGTCTCTTAATTGTCTCTCTTAGCCGTTTCTCCTGCTCAACAAGATTGGAAGGAAGACAGTCGTATACATCAGTGAATATGTCAGCAACTGGTGGCTTCTCTACTTTTTCAGCTTCTTGGATTGCATGTAATATCTGCGACAAAGGTATGATGAGTGAGAAAGTTTCAAATTCTGGCGGCCATATCTAACTTTGGATCATTATCATATGAACGTAAATTATCAAAATCTGATCAAGTCAAAAGTGTGTTTCCTTTAAATGAAAGAAATCTTCTGCTTCTAAAGTCAAAAAGGGGCAAAACTACAACTCACAATAAACATATACAATAGAGCAAACAGCCAAAAAAAAAAAAACAGTAAAAGGATTCTGCCGATAAGCCTAAACAGCATGTCTCTATCTTTAGCTTGTAGCAATTTAATTTAAAAGCAGCATCTTATATTCATCATCGTTCAACCTGCGCATAATAAGTGACAGTTGATTTCTCTCCAGTTCTTACTTTCAGTTTAGCCTTTTCATAAAAGAACTCCCTAATGAAATCTCTATACTTTTTGCATAGAACTAGTATTCCTACATGAAGGCACTGCCTTAACGATGGCATCACTGAAAGGTATCTAAATAGAAGCAACATGGTGAACTAACACATTTTAGTTTGTTATTCTCAAGTTGCTTTCAGATAGAATAGAAAGAATTACCTGCTTTCTCGCACTGTTTCTAGCCTCTATCTCTGCCTCACCACTCCACCAACCATTTCTTTCAATCCATTTTCTAAATCGAGTTACTGGGTCTCGTTCCACTTTCCACAATTCAATCTCATCAACTGGGCGATACTTGGTCGAATCATCTGATGTGGAATGGTGCCCAACGCGATATGTTAATGCCTACCAATGGAAAAAATCAAAACTTAGAGCGCGATCCATCAATATGCCAAACAGAAGGACAGGAAAATCAGCAAAGCAAGAGATCTCTTCTTACCTCTATTAAGATTGGTCTCTGTTCACTGATTGCCATTTCGCGTGCAGCATAAACTGCACTATACATGGCAAGTGCATCATTCCCATCTACTCGGATACTTCGGATACCATAAGCCCGACCTTTGACAACAACACCATCACCTGTCAATAGACACCATCCCAAAAAATGAGAAAATAATGCTTGTTTCTAGTCATCAAGAGACTGTCTCTGGTTGAAGTTGTAAAAAATACAAGTAGGAAGAGTAAAGTACTCCGAAACTGGTCTGAAGTAGGTGTACTGATAGCCCATCCGTTGTTCCGACAAATGAATATAACTGGAGCCTCCGTAACAGCCGCAAAATTTAGAGCAGCATGGAAGTCACCCTAATATTATTAGAGTTATCAGGAAGAAAACAACCAAAAACCACAATCTCCTAACTGAAGGGCCTGTTACTTGAATGGGTTTCCTTTGTTTTTCATATCATCAGAAAGATTCATCCATTCTCTAACTAGAATATAGAACAGTAGATGCTAAATACATCAAGTATTAACTCAAGGATACAATTAGTAGCTGATTATGGGTAGTCTAATAGGCTAGCAGTGGGATAAATTCATTCACTTACTACAATATTTGAATTGAAAACAGGAGGTGCAGATAGTTTTATGTTAAAATATATTAGTATTTTATATTTCACCTCACTTGTGCCACCATCACCAACATATGTGACCACACATGCATCTTTTCTGTCCATTTTTAGAGAATAAGCAACACCAACAGCATGTGGAAGTTGTGAACTGCAAAGCAAATTATTTTATGGTGTGATTCTAATGATTTTAGTAAAAGACTTAAAACTGTTCTACATAACTCCTAAAGAAATACTTGTATCTTACGCCACGGTTGATGCTACAGTGAAGTAATTGTGCTTGTTAGACCCATAATGGATTGGCATCTGCCTGCCTTTCCCGTAATCAGCTTTGTTACTGAAACACTGGTTTGCAAATTCTTGTACAGTGAAACCACGCCATATTAAAACTCCTGGCTCCCTGTACTGCATGAAAGTTAAAGAAAACTTTGTCTCAAATCACTCTCATCCCATCTCATAAAAAACTACTGAAAGCTCTGACAAGGAAAAGGGAATTGATATCTTAATGAGTAGGTTGGGTGCATATACAGACACAAAGTATGCGCATAAGTGATTGAACCTGAGGAAGGACAATGTCATCAAGGGTGAGTGCTGCAGCAGATGCAATGTTGATGGCTTCTTCACCAACTGTAGTCAGATAAAATGAAATTCTTCCTTGCCTCTGTGCTTCGTAGAAAATGATGTCCATAGTTTGAAGCACCACCATGTCTGTATACATTTTTACAGCAACTTCCGGGCCGACCTAATTGAATTGGTAGTCCACAGGTCATAAGGCTCCTATAGGATATATTTATGTTCAATGAAGGATAACTGAAACCCCTATTGCAAACGGAAGGAGGTCTACTACCTCAGCATAGTTGCTGCACATAATTTGCTTCCCATTGTCATCAAGGACCCGATAACAGGACTCCCGCTCCTTAGCCGTCTCAGATATGAACCTCATTTCAGGAGTAAACTTGACCTTCCCTTCTGGTAAATCCAAAACCTGCCAAAACAGTGGAATCTTTACTTGAGCAAAGTTGCATAAAGCACATCTCCACACCCCTATGCATTCTCATTTGCACTCAAAGCAAGTCTTCATGACCCCCACGAAAGCTAATTCGTCGAAGATGCCCATGAGCTATAGCATTACATCTTTCAGACATAAGAACAACTCCTAAATTGATCAGTACACCACAAGATATGCTGCAACACCATTTGGCCAGACTAAAAGCTAAAAATACTTAAATGCTGTAGAAAGCAGAATGCACAAAACTGAAACGAAAAAGGGCTATCTTCTCATACTGATTGATAAATTCACCAGCAAAAAAATAAATAAATGAAAAAAAAAAAAAAACGAATGACCAAGTTTCAAATTTGATTATACCTGATTGGCATCAACGTCGTCGGAGAGCGTTTCTACTTTGCCGGATTCAAAACGACGAGAGCAGAAACGGAAATGGGCCGGCGAGTTTCCAAACTTTCTCTCCGGGATTCTGAGGTTTTGAGTCAATGAAGCCGGGAAAGGAACCAGAACCGGAGATTTGCGAGTGAAAGATGAACTCCAAGAGCTGAAATGGATCAAACCCAAAGAACCCATCTTGGACTTGAAACGGTTGATCATAATGAATCTTTTTCAAGAACAAAGCGCAAAAAAGGCTCAGAACCTTATTGGATGGGATCCCTCCTTCTTGCAAATGTAAAACTATAATTCTGAAGAGATTTTTAAAGTTTTCCTCTTTCCATGTTATCAGTTTAGCATAGCAAATGTAATAAAATATTGGAGCAAATTTGATACACCAAAGTGAAGAAATATCTAAAATTCATACACCATTTGTGATGTTTTCCAAATATTTTATTAAAGAGCTATGTACACTTCCACCTATGTACAGTGGAATAACTTTACACAGGAACATCAGATGGGTAATCCTGAGGGTGTCTCTTAATTGTCTCTCTTAGCCGTTTCTCCTGCTCAACAAGATTGGAAGGAAGACAGTCATATACATCTGTGAACATGTCAACGACTGGTGGCTTTTCAACTTTCTCAGCTTCTTGGATTGCATGTAACACCTGCGACACAAGTATGATGAGTGAGAAAGGTCCAAATTCTTGCGAGCAATTCTAACTTTGGATCTTTATCATATGCATGTAAACGATCAAAATCTGTTCAAGTCAAAAGTATGTTTCCTTAGAAAGAAACCTTCTATATCTAAAGTTGAAGGGGGCAAAACTACAACTCATACAAGCAATATTATGGTTTCTGGTGAACAAAATATACGAAAGAGCAAACAGCAAAGAATATATAAACAGTAAAGGATTCTGCAGATAGGCCTAAACATATGTCACAAGGTGTTCTCTGTCTTTAGCTTGTATAAATTCAATTTAACAGCAGCATTTTATATCCATCATTATTCAACCTGCGCAGAATAAGTGCCAGTGTCTTGATTTCTCTCCGGTTCTTTGAGTTTAGTCTTTTCATGAAAGAAATCCCTAATGAAAATTATTCTCCTGATTGTTAGCCTAGAACTGGTCATTCCTACATGAAGGCAGACAGGCAGTGCCTTAACTGTGGCATCACTGAAAGGTATTAAAATGGAAAGAACATGGTGAACTAACACATTTTAGTTTGTTGTTCTCAATTTTCTTTAGATAGCATAGAAAGAATTACCTGTTTTCTTGCACTGTTTCTAGCCTCTTTCTCTGCCTCACCACTCCACCAACCATTTCTTTCAATCCATTTTCTAAATCTAGTTACCGGGTCTCGTTCCACTTTCCACCGTTCAATCTCATCAACTGGCCGATACTTGGTTGAATCATCTGATGTGGAATGGTGTCCAACTCGATATGTTAATGCCTGCCAATGGAAAAGATCAAAACTTAGAGTGGATTTATCAATATGCCAAACAGAAGGGCAGGAAAATCAGCAAAACAAGAGACCATTTCTTACCTCTATTAAGATTGGTCTCTGTTCACTGATTGCCATTTCGCGTGCAGCATAAACTGCACTATGCATGGCAAGTGCATCATTCCCATCTACTCGGATACTTCGGATTCCATAAGCCCGACCTTTGACAACAACACCATCACCTGTCAATAGATACCATCCCAAAAATGAGAAAATACTGCTTCGTTTTGTTATCTGTGTCTGGTTGAAACTGTAAAAAATACAAGCAGAGAGGAAAAGTACTCCGAAACTGGTCTGAAGTAGGTGTACTGATAGCCCATCCATTGTTCCGACAAATGAATATGACTGGAGCCTCCGTAACAGCCGCAAAATTTAGAGCAGCATGGAAATCACCCTAATATTATTAAACTTATTAGGAAGAAAACAACCAAAAACAATAATTAATCTCTAAAATCAAGGGCCGGTTAATTAAATGGATCTCATCAGAAAGATTCATCTATTCTCTAACTAGACTATGGACTAAGTAGATGCTAACTACATCTAGTATTTATGGAAGGATACAATCTACTTAGTAGCTGTTTATGGGTAGCATACTAGGCTAGCAAAGTAGCAATGGGATAAGTGCATCATTTACTAAGGATCCAAGGACTCAATAACTATGTTAAACTCCTTTACATATTTGTGCCTAAGAAATATATAAAACAGGATGTGCAGGTAGTTTAGGTTGATATATATTGGTATTTTGTATTTTACCTCACTTGTGCCACCTTCACCAATATATGTGACCACACATGCATCTTTTCTGTCCATTTTTAGAGAATAAGCAACACCAACAGCCTGTGGAAGTTGTGTACTGCAAAGAAAATTATTTTGTGGTGTGATTCTATTGATTTTACTAAAAGACTTAAAACTGTTCTACATAGCTCCTAAAGAAAATACTTGTATCTTACGCTATGGGTGATGATACAGTGATGTAATTGTGCTTGTTAGACCCATAATGGATTGGCATCTGCCTGCCTTTCCCATAATCAGCTTTGTTACTGAAACACTGGTTTGCAAATTCTTGTGCAGTGAAACCACGCCATATTAAAACTCCTGGCTCCCTGTACTGCATGAAAGTTAAAGAAAACTTTTTATCAAATCGCTCTCATCCCATCTCATGCAAAACTACTAAAAGATCTGATAAGGCAAAGGGAATTGAGATCTTATTTAGTAGGTTGGGGTGGGGTGAATATTCGGCCACAAAGAATATTGCAGAAGTGATTGTATGAGCATAAGTAATCGAACCTGAGGAAGGACAATGTCATCAAAGGTGAGTGCTGCAGCAGATGCAATATTGATGGCTTCTTCACCAACTGTAGTCAGATAAAAGGAAATCCTTCCTTGCCTCTGTGCTTCGTAGAAAATGGTGTCCATAGTTTGAAGCATCACCATGTCTGTGTACATTTTAACAGCAATTTCCCGGCTGACCTAATTGAATTGGTAGTCCACGGGTCATAAGGTTCTTATAGGATATATTTATGTTCAATAAAGGATAACTGAAACCCCCATTGCAAAAGGGAGGAGGTCTACTACCTCAACATAGTTGCTGGATATAATTTTCTTCCCATTGTCATCAAGGACCCGATAACAGGACTCGCGCTCCTTAGTCGACTCAGATATGAACCTCATTTCAGGAGTAAATTTGACCTTCCCATCTGGTAAATCCAAAACCTGCCAAAACATTGGAATCTTTATTTGAGCAAAGTTGCATAAAACACATCTGCACACCCCTATTCATTCGCATTTGCATTCAAAGCAAGTCTGCCTGAGTGACGTAGTAGCGGAACCAGGAATATATATAGATAAACGAGAGAAATTTTATTTTTCATCAACGTGAAATAAAACTATGACAAATGTTTCAACTTTTATACAGTGATAGTTTTTCTAATCAATACATATCTCAAAAAACAAAAGCATTTACTATCAATCCATTGCATTTGCAATCATACATTTCCTACTTTGATCTCGCCTTTTCAAAGTGATTTTTTGTCGGGGAGATTGATCACAGATAACATTCTTGTGGCTAATGAGGTGGCCCATTTTGTTCATAATAAAAGGGAGGGCAGTGAAGGTGTTATGGCTTTGAAGCTTGATCTTAGCAAGGCTTATGACTGAATGGAATGGCACTTTCTCAGGAAGGTGATGGAAAGGTTTGGCTTTGCTTTCAGTTGGATTGAGATGGTGATGCAGTGTGTAAGCTCTGTGCGGTATTCTTTTTTGGTACGTGGTAAACCTAGGGGTTATCTTATCCCTAGTAGAGGACTGAGGCAGGGTGACCCTTTGTCTCCTTATTTGTTTCTTCTTGGGGCTGACTGATTTTCAGCTTTGTTGTAGCAAAAACAAGAATTGGGACTTCTGCCCGGGATTGAGGTTTGTGATAATGCTTCCTCTGTGAGCCATTTACTTTTTGCAGATGATAGCATGCTCTATGCTAATGCTACTCTAGATGATTGTTATCAAATTCAAGATGTTATTGAGACATAAGGGCCTCTGGTCAATTAGTTAATTTTGACAAGAGCTCTGTGGTTTTTAGTAAGAATGTGTCGGAGTTCATGAAGGAAGAAATTTCTAGTCTTTTGGGAGTTGAAGAAGTGGAGTCTCATGAGAAGTAATTGGGGTTGCCAACTTATGTGGGGAGGAAGAAGACTTCTACCTTTCAATACATCAAGGATAAGTTGGCAAAAAGATTAGCAAATTGGCAAGGTAAATTGTTGAGTGGTGTTGGTAAGGATATTCTCATTAAGGTTGTGGCTGAAGCATTGCCTATTTATGCCATGAGTGTGTTCCAATTGACTAAGAATTTCTGTGATGACTTAGAGCAGATGTGTGCTCGCTTTTGGTGGGGAAGCTCTCTTGACAAGAGAAAAATTCATTGGAAAAATTGGAAAGCGTTCTGTAATCCTAAGGAAGAAGGTGGTTTAGGTTTAGAAGTTTGTCCAATTTTAACTCTGCAATGCTTGCAAAACAGGCTTGGCGTGTTATGAATAATCCAAACTGCTTGGTTGCTAGAATTTTCAAGGCCAAATATTTTCCGGATACTTCTTTCTGGTCGGCTAATTCTCATGCTACTCCTTTTTCATGGAGAAGTTTATTTTCCACAAGAGAGCTTTTAAGGCAAGGCTCTTATTGGCAGGTCGGTGATGGAACTAATGTGAATATCTGGTCTGATTGTTGGCTGCCAGGAGTGCCAGATTACAAACCAATGGAGAATAATGTGGTGGCTAATGAGGTTCGACAGGTCAGTGACCTTATTGCTCCTGCAGGGTTGTGGAATGTCAACATTTTACCTGTAGCCAAGGCAGAAGCTATTTTGAGCCTTCCCTTAAGCACAAGAGCTGTTGAAGATAGAGTTGTGTGGAGGTTGGAGAAAAATGGTAAGTTTACCGTTAAGCCAGCTTACCGCTTTGATTTTGCTAGCTCTAACGTTAGAAGGCCTTTCCAATTATCTGTTGGAATGAGTTTTTGGAAAAAGCTATGGAAGGTTCATATACCTAACTCTGCCAAGGTGCATATCTGGAGAGTTTGTCATAATATCTTACTTTCATTGGAGATGCTTACTTCAAAACGGGTTATACTAGACTCTTTAGTGTGTGTTCTATGTTCTTCTTCTTTGGAGACTACATTGCATATATGTAGGGAGTGGCCTTACACTAAGCAGTTGGTTCAAGCTAATGGAGTCTTGGCTCAGGTGTGTTTTAATCCTCATACAGCTCACTGTGATTTACTGGAATGGTTTAGCTATTGTGTCTATGAGCGAGCTTTGAAAGATTTGGGTGACTTGATTTATATTCTTTGGGGAGTATGGAATGAACGAAACAATAGAGTTTGGGAAAATAAAAGGCTTCCTGCATGTGATGTTCTGCTCAAGTCTATGACTCGGTTGCATGCATACAGATTTTATAACTTGAAGGTGGGAATTGGACATCCTGTGAGGGTTGTTCGAAGGTCTGCACCACCTTTGGGTTGGTGCAAGATCAATGTAGATGGATCTTATAATCACACAACAAAGAATGGAGGCATTGGTTTTGTTATTAGAGGCTATTAGGGTGTGTCACTTGCTGGTGGAGGACGACCACTACATGGTCTTCTTTCACCTGAACATGCAGAAGTGCTTGCTTGTAGTATGGCAGTGCATTTTGCTGTAGAAAATGCTTTTCTTCCAGCCATTTTGGAAACAGACTCTCAACTTGTGCAGAGGCAGTTAACAGTGCTAGATGGGATTAACACTTCTATCTTGGGTCGAGTTTATGAGGACCTGAGGCTAGCTTTGGAAGGTCAAAATAATATGAAGATTGTTCATATCAACAGGAGCGCAAATAAGGTTGCACACCTTATGGCTGCAAGAGCTTGTTTTGAGCTGCAAGAGTATTTTTACTTTTCATCTTCCCCTTCATTTTTGTCAGCTGCTAACCCCTCTATAATTTCCTAAAGTTCAATAAAAGTTCTGACCTCTTTTCTCTAAAAAAAAAAAACATTTCCTAGCACTAAAAAACTCAGTATTTTCAGGCCTCGTTTGGTTCGCCAAAAGTAAGCATTAGGAAAGGAAAGTTATTCATTTCCTGAGTTTGGAATGCAAAATGAAAGGAAATAATTTCATGAAGCAAAGGAAAATAAGGGAGAAAGTTGTTCATTCCACACTCTAAATGAATCACTTTCTCCCATTTTTTCCTTACATTTATTACTCACAACATATTATTTTATTGCATTAATTACAAATTTTTTAACAATTTTCCGGATAACTTTCTTTATGTTACCAAACATCAGAATGGAAAAGTTCTTCGGAAATTTCATTTCTCTTTCCATAGGAAAGACAAATGAATTACTTTCTTTTTCGCAAACCAAACAATGCCCCACTGTAAAACATAAATAGTACTATTTAATATATCGATAATTGACATCTGCAAATCAGACGATGAAGAACTAACCGACCTGAAAGATAAGAAGCAATAGTTGTTTGAATTAAGATTCATATTTCACAGACTTGATAAATTCAAAAATTTGGTGCAAGCTAGGGTTTCCATAGACTTGATCTTCCAAGCAAACCTCAATACAAAGGTGACCCAACAAGAGAGGGATAATGGAGTATGATTGAGCAATGTGAAGTTGTGCGCTTTGGAAGATGGGCTGTCCTTTCAGCGTCAGAGTCAAGATAACCATCAAACAAAGTAACAAACGATGAATATACGTAACTTACAGCTATGGGGGGGGGGGCCAAATTAATAAAACTCATGTGACAGAATTCATTATTTTAATGTGACAGTGGTCCCCACTCGTCTTCGTTGCGTCCGCCGCTCATTACCCCGCGTACGCGCGTTTAATTGTCATATTCAATGCAAAGTAATATCTCATCTTCTAGCTAAGGGATTCATCGAAGATGGCCGTGAGCGATAGCTAGGTCTTTCAGACATAAGAACAACTCCTAAATTGATCGGTGCACCATAACGTATGCAGCACCATTTTGCCAGACTAAAAGCTAAAAATACTTAAATGCTGTAGAAAGAAGATTGCACAAAACTGAAAGAAATTTATTCTTGGTAGGCAGGGAGGGAGGGTTTTGATATTAACTCCGCGCACGGAATCACGGATTAATCTCTAAGTTTAGAAAGTCTTTAAAGATACGGGTGATGTTGATAAAAACAAAAAAACTGAAAAAAAAAAAAAAAAAAAAAACGATATCTTGTGAGACTGAATGATAAATTCATCAGAAAAAAAAGAGCTACATAACAGTCATCACAGAACCTTCATTCATAGAATGAATGACAAAGTTTCATATTTGATTATACCTGATTGGCATCACCCTCGTCGTAGAGCGTTTCTGCTTTACCGGATTCAAAACGACGAGAGCAGAAACGGAAATGGGCCGGCGAGTTTCCAAACTCTCCCTCCGGGATTCTGTGGTTTTGAGCAAATGAAGCCGGAAAAGGAACCAGGACCGGAGATTTGCGAGTGAAAGATGAACCGCAAGAGCTGAAATGGATCAAACCCAAAGAACCTTTCTTGGACTTGAAATGGTTGATCATAAAGTCTCGTGATTTCCTGACCCAAAGAGCCATCATGCACGGTTTGTTTCAAAGAATAAGAAACAGAAAGTGAAGAGTGGCAACGTGTGATGTGATGTTCTTTTATGGGAGGATGTCCTTTTATTATGGGAGGAAGAGGAAAAGAGAGAGCGACAGATCAGCGGTAGCCAGAATTAAACGGAAAAGATAAGAGTGCCAATTGCCAAATCAATTATTGTCATCACTACCATCGGAAGACTAGGAGTGAAGAGCCGTTTTAAACATGTTGGCATGGTGAGCATGCGTTCCAGCCCAACTGCAAAGATTTTGGCTCTATCTCTGACTAGAATCATCTTCTGCCCCTTTTAAACGGTACCTGGTTATACCCGCCTTTTAATCCTGGCCATTGAAACAAGATTCAACAGTTGAGATGATGCCGCCTCAGAATCCAAATATCTCCATCTTCGTCATTCATAATCTGTCTTAATTAAGCCAATCATTCTGGCAATGGTTAAACTATCTTCACTATCCATGTTTTATTATAATGAAATACTCAATGCTCGGTTAAACTAGCTCCCAACGCTCGTCGTTTTCATCATCTTCCGAAGCCGACAAGCCGGCAAAGAAGGTCGATACCGTCAAGCCCAAAGTGGAGAAAGACCTGCGCATGATTTCGTCAAGTCCAAGATTTTCAACCTCAACAGCCTGACAATCTTGATTGCATTCATAGAATGGACATTATGTTAGATTGATGTTTATGAAAAGATTGAAAAGAGATAGAGGTCTGGAAATCAAGGGACTAGGAAAATTCAAAGAACAAAGGTCGTCGGCGGATTTTGGGGTTCACAGGCTTCAATCTGGGCTGTCTGTGATCTTGTAAACCCAGAAAGCAATCTTCAATGCAGTGATTGGATTCGTCGGATTTTGGGGTTTGCTTCAATCTGGGCTCTTTGATTTGGTTTTTCCCTTTGAGAAAAAAAAAAAAATCTAAAGAGAGATTTGTTTTCCATCTTGACCTATCCAGAAACACAAGTTCTTTTCCTCCCGTCAAGTTTTCTTGAATTGTTCAGTTTATTTAGGTCGTAATTTGGCTTCTATTCAACTTCTTTGCCACGTTTGTTAATCCATATTCATGAATACTTCTCCCATTTTTCATTCTCCTGGAAATTTTTACATTCAATTGTCTTATTGGGGTTTATGGATCTCAATTAGATCAATTAGATGATAATAACACTACTACAATAATGGGCAAAGGCAACATTTGTCTTGCCACACTTTAAAACAAGGGTGGGAACTTCCACTGTTTGGGTGAAGTTAGATGGTAGGGGTACTGTAGTCATGATATTTTCCCACGATTGCTTATAATTGTGGATGAGTTAATTTTTTATATTTTCATTATGTACTAGAATCTGATAATGAGATTGAAACCTTATATTATATTCTTTATTTCTTTTTCTCCTCGATCTCCTCTCTATCTCTATCCGTTCTCTTTTCTTTGAGAAGTTCTCTTCTCTCTCTTCTGTGCTCCCACACTTGCATCTCCATTCTTCGCTTGTCCTTAAACTCACCCAAACTATCAATCCATCATCCAATGAATTGTTCGTGAAGGGGATCAAGGGGCATCTCAATCCTTTGCTATCGGCTTGCATCGGCGACATGATGATGGCCACCGTGAAGAAGGAAAAGCCGGATCTGAGGAAAAAGGTGTCGTCCGGTTTTTTTTTTTTTCCATTGTTTATACATTTTTCATTCTTTATAGAATCTGTATGTTCTAACTGCGGAAATTTTGCTCAAACTTTTCAAATACGCAAGGGGTCTTTGTTCCAATTTCTTCTTAGATTCATAGTACTTCTCTGCTCCGAGTTAACTCGCTCTGTTTTTATGTATGTGATGTCGCTTTTGGGGAGCGCACAATTTAACCCTGAAATATCGTTAGTAGTATAAGCAAATAGGGATCGTTCTATCCGGGGATTGAGGGTACACTTGTAATTGTGAAACAAATAAAGAAAGTATTATTTACAAAAATAAAATAAAGAATAAATATATACAAGTAAACACAAATAAGGGAGGGGGTTAGGATTCTTAAAATTAAAATTAAAATAAATAAAATAAAGAAAACGTAAAAACATATATACAGGGGTGGATCAAAACCACATCCATATGCAAGAAATCCAATTACAATTCATATAGTTGATTTTAAATGTCATGAGAGAGGAGTTGATCATGTGAAACATTCAAAAGCAAATGATTTCCCATATTTTACTTTTCAATGCTAATTAACCTAAGCGAAAGCACCTAGATTAATCCTATCAAACATGCAATCAAGCCCTAGAAAGCTAGTCAATCATGACATGTTCAACGCATTAGACATAGAGAAAGGCTATCAACTCAAGTGTACAACTTAGTATGGAAAAGTCCACCTAATTGCAATCCTCTTTAATTAAATTCGGTCTTTGCACAAAACCTTTACTACTTTGATTCAAGTTTACACAAAACGAAAAGTCGATTTCATGTTCTTAAACCTAGCACCAATTATATCAAAACCCTAAGTGTTTGCAACCACATAAGATTAAAATACAAAAGTTTTCTATCATGCAAATTTAATTAAACAAACCCACATAAGCAACATAAAAATCAACATATAGAAATCACAACTTTATCTCAAAACATATAAACGGGCTTTAAACTTTGCCCTTAATATTATTTGTTAACTAGAATTCATAGTTCTACAAATTTAAACAAAGAAAACCAAAAGAAATTACAAGGAAAAAGATAGAATTACACCATGAAGGGAGTGGATGATGAAGAGCTTGATACATTGATCTTGAATCTTTAAAGCAAGACTTCACTATCACGGCACAAGGTGGATGATGACGGTTAGGAGGCTTCATGGCTTCTTCTTCTCTTCTTCTCTTTGCTTAAAAATGCAGAAACTTAAAACTAGAGAATGGAGAGAAAAATGGAAAGGAAATGGAGAGACAAAGAAGATGAGATGGATGAAGGAAGATATGACTAAGGAAAATGGAGAGGAAATGGTGAGACAAGAAGATGAAATGGATGAAGGAATTGGTGACTAAGGAAAATGGAGAGGAAATGGTGAGACAAAGAAGATGGAATGGATGAAGGAATTGGTTAACTAAGGAAAATGGAGAGGAAATGGTGAGACAAAGAAGATGAGATGGATGAAGGAATGTGTGTTAGAATGAGAGGAGAAGGTGTTTATATAGGGAAGAAAAAGAAGAGTGAAATGATGAGTGGAAGAAAAATAATGAAAGTGGAGTATGAAAGTGATTTGTAGAATATGGAAAAGAAAGAGAAATGATGATTACACCCTAAAACATGGAATGTTTTTGGGTGATGATGATGGTGGATTAGTGTGAGAAATGATGGAGAAAACATGATGATTACACCCTAAAACATGGAATGTTTTTGGGTGATGATGATGGTGGATTAGTGTGAGAAATGATGGAGAAAACATGATGATTACACCCTAAAACATGGAATATTTTTGGGTGATGATGATGATGGATTTCCTACTCATTTACTTCAATTTTATCTCCACCATTTGTAGGTAAGTGTGGACATAATGCTCATTTCACCATCATTTACTCCAATGTACCTAAGAAAATAGAAATTGAGTTAAAAATCCATTCGTTAAGGAATTAACTAAGCAAAATGTGAGGAATTAACTATTAAAATATCACATTAAAATGCTCCTATCAAATTCCCCCACACTTAGCTTTTGCTAGTCCCATAGCAAAACAAAACAAAAAAATCCAAAACAAAACAAAGACTTGACAAAAAGCAAGTAAATGACTCTATTGCTCCTAACTGTTGTCTCAGAGACTCCAAACTCATGGCTTTCACGTTAAACACTTAATCAAAATCACAAAGATAATTCCATGGTTAATAAACCTGTGACATTCATATGACTAAGCAAGATATGGAGAACTTAAGTTATACAGTGAATGATAGCATGTTTCGAACAAGTCCAATCCAAACTCACAGGGCATACTCTCGATTTTTCTCTCAGAAATGGCTATGCTTAAAAGCTTCACACTCAAGTATATGCAAGAGAACAAATTGTAAGGCAACAAACAGCTTGCATATTTCATCAATAAACACATTTTGTGAAGAATTTTTAAAGACCTCATGAAATGACTGAGTGCACAAATGGACCTAAACCATAAGCTCGACTGCGTAACTGACTCCACTAACCAAAGACTGCCCATCTCAAGGATCAAGTCAGCACTTAAAACAGGTTGTAATGGGGCTAAGCTAGGGTTTTCGAAATGAAGATTAAGGATACAAAAAATCCTAAGGACCTCGCAGAGCATATAAGGACCACCTTATGTCATTATTTTTGTAGACCAAATATCATTGTTTTGGGCCAAACCTTCACTCTAACCAACATGGGAATGGACAAAGGCATAATTTTCAACTTTGAGCCTTCTACAAATTTGCAAGTCCAAAACCACACTTCAACATTTTCCCAAGAGTTTTCTTTTCAATTTTTCTTCTCTTTTGCCGCTTTTCTTTCTTTTTCTTTTTTTTTTCAAGGCAAAAATTTTTTTTTTCTTGGATTTTTCCCACCCCATACTTGTCTTTCATCGTCACCCCTACATACTATGTCATGCTCTACTAAGTCCTTAAGACAAGGGTAGAGATATCTTGTACTAAGCTCATGGTAGGGTAGTGAGGGTGATGAAACAAAGGTTTTCAACGTAGGCTCAAAGGGGTTCATTCTAAGGAGTCCCACGACGGGCACAATTGGGGACACATGCTTGTTTGGCTTTGGTGGTTACCCTAATGCCTTCTATCCTATCCAGGATCAGTGCATATTATGGCATACAAGTTTTGACAGTCACAACAGTCGAGTTCTAGTATTCTCTAGTCCATTAAAATCTATGGCACATGATCATTGGATTTCCAAAGAATGATGAGGTTTTGCAAATACAGCCACGAAATTCTAGAATTATCAATAAGCACTCGAAAAGAAAGTATTTTAGCACAAAAACTCACTTGGGTCAAATGAATCAGACTTAATCCTAGCATGCTTAATGAACCAAGTTACAATCCTATCTCAAATCTTCATACAAGCATCACAATGTCGATTAACCACAGAATTCAATTAAGTCCTATTTTGATTGTGAAAACCTTCAGCCATGAATTCGGAGACATGTTCATCCTAGACGTTAGGAGCATCCTAAGACTCAAACACACAAACAAAAACACTCTAAAACCAACATTTTTTTTTTTTTTTTTTTTTTTACAATTTAATTTAATTTCAACACTTAGGTACGGGAACAGGAAGTCTCGATGTGCAATGGGACTGAAACAGCTACCCTTTTTCAAGACTATGTTTAATCCAATATACCTTAGTGTATCACAACATCAACTAAAAACACAATAAAAACACAATCCAACATCAACTATTTTTTTTTTTTTTTTTTTATATACTAACTACTAAAACACAATAAAGCAATAACCCTTCCCCATACTTAATTCATGCATTGTCCTCAATGTACAAACAAATATAAATCATGCAAAGCATAAATCAAGCATAGAAGAGAAAGTTAACACAACGAAACCTAAAACAACTTAAAATTCATGAAAATAAAATAGAAGGAAGAGTTCAAGAAAGCAAATCTGCGTTTGATGTCTCCTCCACAGCTACGTTGGAATTGGGTTGCCTCCCAAGCAGCGCTTAATGTTTAAAGTCTTTCAGCCTAGACTTGTACCTCCATTTACTCCTTTGGAGGAGCGGTATGCGGGCGAGTGGCAGCCCTCTTGCTGGTTTCAGCCTTCGGAGGTGGGTCCTCATGTTGTGATGCAGTAGCGTCCTTGCGAGGAAACCCAGGAGGATAACTCTGCAAGTTATTGACTTCCTGAGCAAGCTTGTTTATTGCAGTGTGACAGCGGATCAAAGAGCAGTTCATCTCAGAGATATAATCGATCATGCAATTGACTCTCCAATCTGTCACCATAATACCATCGCGGAGAGAGGAACGCAAATCATCAATCAAATCCGACAAGCTTTCCAGGGTGGCCATAGGCCGAGGAGCACGAGCAGCTGGTGAGGAAGAATACTCTTTGGGATGCAGTCTGGGAGAGCGACGAGGCAGAGGAGGGGGACTGCGGGTACGCTCACGGATAGGACGATGGTCCCATGGACGAGTAAGCCCAGCTCTAGTGGCCGCTTGACGACCTTCTTCTTCCAAAGAGAGAACACGGCGTTGATTGACGCCCATGCGAGGGGTTACCTTGGTTCGAGCCATGAGGAAGTAGAAGGAATTTGAAACTGCACGCTTAGACAAACCTTAGTAAAATCTGGAGGAGACAAAAAAGGATGTATATGTAAAGCACAAAATAGGGTAGAAATCTCAACAGGCACACGGTTTTAACAAAGCTTCTCCGGGAAGGAGAAGAGTTATGATAGTTCACGGCCCAAGAAACTCCCCCACGTGTAAATATTCCTTTCTTTTCCTGGATTTATGGCATGCTTTCGGCTATAGCTTGTCTGTCACGGATCCTCGAGATTCGTTTGATTCCCCCACGCGTCCTTTCTTTTCCTTGATTCACGGCAATTAAACCTGCTTTCTGCTGTAGCTTGTCTGTCACAGCTCCTCGAGATTCGTTTGGTTCCCCCACGTGTCCTTCACGAGCCAACAGCTTTTCCGTGTTTTCGGGTGACTTTAATCCAACGCGTAGATTTAATCTCAGAGATCGTCGATCCAACGGTGGAGATCTGCTCACTCGTTCTATAAATAGGTGCATTCTAAGCGACTGTTCACTCCAAAAGAAAATTCTTCCGAGTTCCAGCCTTTCTCTCTCAACCCTTCAGCCTTTCTTTCGAAACTCAAATCCTTTCTTCATCAACATGGAACCACGAACTCTGCAATTAATGGAGTTACAAACCCAGCAACAAATGGAATTACAAGCCCAACAACCAACCGAGGAGGGAGGAAGCATCCAAGCAGCCGGGAGTAGTAACCGGTGGGCTCCCACACCGCCTCAACTAAGAATCCTCAAGGGCCTTTACTATGATAAGGGTTTTAAGTACCCAACTCCAGAGCAGATTCAAGAGATCTGCCTTCATCTGAAACAGTATGGGCAGATCGAGGACAAGAACGTCTTCTTTTGGTTCCAGAACCTCAAGGCTCGTGAGAAGCAGAAGTTGAAGGAATTTCGGAACGTTCCGGTTGGTGGATCTCTCGATCTCAATTTTGGATCCACTAGTTCTACTGATGATGGTAGATCCATTGATCTAAACTTTGGGTCACGTGTCGGCTATGGTGCTGATGGATCGATCATGGAACAACGAGGAGAATATCACCAGGAGATTGAAACCCTTCCACTATTCCCCATGCATGGTGAGGACATCTTGGGCAACATGAAGACTACTTCCGAGGGAGGTGGCGGTTATGGCGGTGGCTCTCACATTTCGCTTGAGCTCAGTCTCAACTCCTACAGAGATGCAGACATGGCTTAGTATTATTATTATTATTATTATTATTATATATATATATATTTTTTTTAAATTTTTTTTTTTTTGTAAATAGCTGAATTTAATAAGACTGAATGAATGCAAATTTTTATTTTTTTATTTTTTTTTATTTTATTTTTTTTTTAAATTTTTTTTAAATTTTTTTATTTTTTTATATAAAGGACTCAAAAAAAATAAAAGACAAATATAAATATATATAGGACTCAAAATGAAAGACAAAAATATTTATAGGACTCAAAATGAAAGACAATTATATTTATAGGACTCAAAATGAAAGACAATTATATAAATCTCTTCCCCCACACTTAAATATTGCATTATCTTCAATGTAATCAATTAAAAGCATGCAATGAAATAAGTAAAATAAAAACAATAGAGAAAAATTGAAAAATAAAAAGAAATAGGGAAAGAGAAAGCAAATCTGATTATATTCTGAATTGGGTTGCCTCCCAAGTAGCGCTTGTATTTTACGTCTTGCAGCCAGACGGTACCTACATTAAATAAAGTTAGTAACTATAATTAACAAATAAATACAAAATAAAAACAAGTATAACTATTAATTACAAACTACAAGTATAATTAACAAGTATATTGTACATAAGACACAAGTTAAGTACTCAAGTGAGTATAAAACGTGAAAAGTATTTTTACAAGTTTAAAGTGTGAAACAACAAAATAATTTACACGTATAGAGTATTCACAAGTATTTCTTTTATTATAAACATTATTGATATCGAATCAAATTCCAAGCGGTAAATCAAGTGGACGTGCGGCCCAAGTATAGTCGCCTAGACACAAACTCCCTTTTAAATCGTTTGGGCAACCTTACTGAAATGGCCAGGTGGGGAGGGCGAACACGAGAGGAAAAATCCATTTTGGCATGAGCTACTCCCACATAGTGGTTTAGGCCCATTTGCAAGCACTTTTGGATTCAAAAACCCGTCATGAACGTTGTCCCCTTCCTAGACACCATTCCACATAGGCTATACTTACTAAGATGAAAAAGTTCATAAGTGTGAAGACAGTTCAACAAGTGTTAATAAAGGCCGCCCTCAACCTTAAGGGACCTGAGCTAGGTACCAGTAAGGGGTTTAGGCCAATATTAACAAAAGAGACTTCACCTATTCCTCTCAATTTACAACCTACAATTAAAATTCGTGTTCAATAATATAAATAAAATTTAAACTAAGTTTTAAACAATTTATATACAACAAATGACACAATTTAGCAAGTGATTTTTCAATCCCCGGCAACGGCGCCAAAAATTGATGTCGCTTTTGGGGAGCGCACAATTTAACCCTGAAATATCGTTAGTAGTATAAGCAAATAGGGATCGTTCTATCCGGGGATTGAGGGTACACTTGTAATTTTGAAACAAATAAAGAAAAGTATTATTTACAAAAATAAAATAAAGAATAAATATATACAAGTAAACACAAATAAGGGAGGGGGTTAGGATTCTTAAAATTAAAATTAAAATAAATAAAATAAAGAAAACGTAAAAACATATATACAGGGGTGGATCAAAACCACATCCATATGCAAGAAATCCAATTACAATTCATATAGTTGATTTTAAATGTCATGAGAGAGGAGTTGATCATGTGAAACATTCAAAAGCAAATGATTTCCCATATTTTACTTTTCAATGCTAATTAACCTAAGCGAAAGCACCTAGATTAATCCTATCAAACATGCAATCAAGCCCTAGAAAGCTAGTCAATCATGACATGTTCAACGCATTAGACATAGAGAAAGGCTATCAACTCAAGTGTACAACTTAGTATGGAAAAGTCCACCTAATTGCAATCCTCTTTAATTAAATTCGGTCTTTGCACAAAACCTTTACTACTTTGATTCAAGTTTACACAAAACGAAAAGTCGATTTCATGTTCTTAAACCTAGCACCAATTATATCAAAACCCTAAGTGTTTGCAACCACATAAGATTAAAATACAAAAGTTTTCTATCATGCAAATTTAATTAAACAAACCCACATAAGCAACATAAAAATCAACATATAGAAATCACAACTTTATCTCAAAACATATAAACGGGCTTTAAACTTTGCCCTTAATATTATTTGTTAACTAGAATTCATAGTTCTACAAATTTAAACAAAGAAAACCAAAAGAAATTACAAGGAAAAAGATAGAATTACACCATGAAGGGAGTGGATGATGAAGAGCTTGATACATTGATCTTGAATCTTTAAAGCAAGACTTCACTATCACGGCACAAGGTGGATGATGACGGTTAGGAGGCTTCATGGCTTCTTCTTCTCTTCTTCTCTTTGCTTAAAAATGCAGAAACTTAAAACTAGAGAATGGAGAGAAAAATGGAAAGGAAATGGAGAGACAAAGAAGATGAGATGGATGAAGGAAGATATGACTAAGGAAAATGGAGAGGAAATGGTGAGACAAGAAGATGAAATGGATGAAGGAATTGGTGACTAAGGAAAATGGAGAGGAAATGGTGAGACAAAGAAGATGGAATGGATGAAGGAATTGGTTAACTAAGGAAAATGGAGAGGAAATGGTGAGACAAAGAAGATGAGATGGATGAAGGAATGTGTGTTAGAATGAGAGGAGAAGGTGTTTATATAGGGAAGAAAAAGAAGAGTGAAATGATGAGTGGAAGAAAATAATGAAAGTGGAGTATGAAAGTGATTTGTAGAATATGGAAAAGAAAGAGAAATGATGATTACACCCTAAAACATGGAATGTTTTTGGGTGATGATGATGGTGGATTAGTGTGAGAAATGATGGAGAAAACATGATGATTACACCCTAAAACATGGAATGTTTTTGGGTGATGATGATGGTGGATTAGTGTGAGAAATGATGGAGAAAACATGATGATTACACCCTAAAACATGGAATATTTTTGGGTGATGATGATGATGGATTTCCTACTCATTTACTTCAATTTTATCTCCACCATTTGTAGGTAAGTGTGGACATAATGCTCATTTCACCATCATTTACTCCAATGTACCTAAGAAAATAGAAATTGAGTTAAAAATCCATTCGTTAAGGAATTAACTAAGCAAAATGTGAGGAATTAACTATTAAAATATCACATTAAAATGCTCCTATCAGTATGCAAGGATGGCCGCCATGATGGTTAAACCGGATCGGAAGAAGCTGAACTAGATCGACCTCATCAGAATCTAGTTTCAGTGACTCAATTTTTTATGGGTTTATGCCTATCAACTCTAATCAAGATCCCCAATTTCATCAATGTGAAATTGGAATTCATAGAGGTAATTTCTCTTCTTTACTCTTTCCCTAATTTCATCAGTTTGCTTTGATGTTAATACAACCTCTTTGATTTTGAACTTCACAGGTTGCCGAAGGCCTAGCTTGTGGAACTCCTCATATGATCAGTGCTACGATTGATGGCCTTGCTCTGTTGGCTTATGAGTTTTCTGACCTTGTTTTCAACTGCTAGCAATTTGCTACGATTAAAGTTCGTTCCATTTATATTTTCTTTTAGATCTGAACCAGATCGACCTCATTAGAATCTGGTTTCAGTGTGTCAATTATGGGTCTAGACCTATCATCTCGAATCCAAGATCTAAAATTTCATCACTGAGTAGAGGCTGCAACCATGGGAGTGACTAAACCCAAATCGATCATCATTAAACCCATTCATCCCCAGAAAGATGAAATAATATGGATATCAGCCATCCATCCCTAGACTCGATGTTGGACCAGAACCAAATTAAAATAATAATAATTATTATTATTATAATAATGATTCCAACCCACCATTGTTGTTAGTGGTCCCAGTACATCAGAATGAAGCCACACACATGCAAATCGAGACTATTAAGGGGAAAGCCACCCCTCTACAGGGCACTGACTCTATTAAAAGTGGTTGTAGCGTGGCTATGGTCGTTAGACACATACATGTGTGTCCTTTGATGTCTTTGTGTCACGCATGTTGTGTGTGGCTTTTGTCCATAATTGTAGTAGTGTAAATAAATAAATAAATAGATGGAATAGTTGAATTTGGACCTAGCTAGATATTGGTTCAATTGTTCTAGCTGGTATCTAGCTGCGTTTGGTGAGAAAGAAAATAGGAGATTAAACCAGTTTGGATTCGTCAGATAGTGACCATGGTTGAAGCCTTTAGAGACACCGTGATGAACACGTAGGAAACCATTTGGTTGTTTTTTTATTTATCGTTAACTAAAATAAAATTGTTTATTGTTTAACAGAGTTAATTCTCTGTTACTAGAGAAGATAGGTGGCTAAAGTTTATTGGAGGGACAGAATAGAAACAGAGATTTTTGGGATAGTTGATTTCCTTCCCTCCTATTTGGAATGCAAATGAGAGGATTAATTATTTTCCTTCGAAACTCATCTACTGCAAAGATTTTATTTAATCGATCAGAGGAAGTCCTTGATAGAGCATGTTCTCACCCGTTTCCTTACCAAGAACACGGAGCGCATCAAGATTCATCATATCCTTAGTGCATTTTCTTGTTTAAATTTTGGGTTAAATATTGTTTACTCTCTGAACTTTTACTCAAAAAACACTTCAGTATCTGTTTTTCTAATTTCATATGTTTACTCCTTATACTCTCAATTTTAGACCAATAGGTCCATTCCGTTACTCTCCGTTCAAAAATTTCGTTAAATCGCTAACGTGGTAGTCTTTTTGCGATAAAATGTCTATTATAACCTTATTTATTTTTTTATTTTTTAAATTTATTTATTTTTTATTTTTTATTATTAATTTTTCCCTGTTGTTTACCTCTTCTTCCAGCTCTCTCACTCTCTCGAACTCTCGAACACTAGGTAAACTCATCACTCCTTCATTTGCTCAATCTTCATCACTTCATCTTCCCACAAACCCATCGCCACCATAGGATCTAATTCCCTCAAATCCCCCAAACCCCTAACCATAACCGCCGAGCTCGCCGTCATCCCGGTCTTCTCCTTCACCAGTAACAAGGTCGGCGAGACCTTCTTTCTTCTTTCAGTCTCCGTCCGGCGACAATACAGCGGCGCACCGCTGTCGTTCAAATCCTCTCTTCATCGTCAACCTCGTGGTGGCCTTGGGTCTGAAATTGGACGAGTTTCAAGTCACGCACAGCTCTAAGATCTCAGTTTGCTTGATTTGATCGAGTTCTGGGTTTGCTTAATTTGGGATATATTATGTCTGTGCTGCTTGATTTGATTTCTGGGTTTGCTTAATTTGCTTTAATTTCATTTAGTTGTAGTGTTCTGTGCTAGAATTCTGTCACATGCCAAGAATTTGTCCGATCAAGGAGGTGAGGAGAAGGGAGATGTGGTTTATGAAGCAGAGGTGAGAACAGGAGCCTATGAATGAAGAGAGAAGGGAGGTTCCAGAAATCATGAGATACGCCATACCCATTGAAGTTGGGGGCCTTCAGAGGAGGATAGTGGGGACTAGAGATATGATAGAGAGAATGAAGAGGATGAAATTCAAGCATGCCGAGAGGAGATTTGGGAAGGAACAAGAGCTCCTAAGATTGGATTTCAAAGGAAGACATTTTCTAGGTTTCGAGTTTGAATTGCTTCATAATTTGAAATGCGTTTTTGGTTTGAAAGTGAGATGTGTGTTTGATTTGAGTGGTCAAGGTTTGATCTTGGTTAGAAAGGTTATCTAATAGGGTCAATTCTAGAATTAGAATTTTTTGTTCGTTGATTTTGGAAGTTTAATTTGAAGTTTAAAGTTTTGAAGGAGAAGGGAAAGGTTGTGGAGGAGACAAAGGGGGTTGTGCTGAGGTTGCTAGAGGAGTGATAGCCGGAAGAAGAAGAAGAAGAAGAGATTCAAAAAAAAGAAAGAGTAAGGTTAGAATAGATATTTTGGCGTATAAGAATTGCCACGTCATCAATTTAATGGAGACTTTAGACGGAGAGCAACGGAATGGATCTAATGGTCAAAAAATTAAGAGTACAGGGAGTAAACGTGTGAAATTAGAAGAACAGCGACTGAAGTATTTTTTAAGTAAAAGTTCAGGAAGTAAATAATATTTAACCCTTAAATTTTTGTTCATTAGGATAAAATGGTCATCAATACATGTGATTACGAATAAAAGATTAAAAGAAGACAATCAAGATGATGATTTCATATTTCAAAACGGGTATTTATCAAGAATTTTGAATTACGAAAAATTTAAAGCGAGAAAGAGAAACATATTAATGCTTGATTATCTGATTTGATATTATATAGGTATAATGATAAAAGATGTCATTTTGAAATACCTTATTATAATTCAAACACCACAAATATCCCCATAATAATTAAGGTGACATGTTCACAACCTACCACTATAGTTCAATTTAATTACAAAAATTGCCATATTTAGTTTCGTTGGCAGTTTCCTAGCAGTAAACTAGCACGACATTACTGTTTATCTTCTTCACCTTACAATTAGGAATTTCAAAACTCAAACCACCTCAAACCTACTCCGAAATAGAGACGATTCTCAATCCTCTTCACCTATGGCGCACACATTCTCAGACACATACATTCTCCGACGACTGTTTTTCTCCACGGTGAAGCAGCTCCCCAAATTTTAGGGTTTTGAAGAATTCCAGACCTTCAGTCGTCTACCTCGACCGGGTAATCTTTCAGCCTCGATTCTCAGAAACTTCTCTTACTTAATTGTGATACATTGAGATAGTGTTTAGTTTTGAAATTATAAGTCGAATATGATATAATTATTTCTGCTTTGATTATGAAACAAAACAATTAGATTCCAATTTTTGGTTTGAATGAAGATTTAAAGCTTTTTTGAGTGAAAATGATACATGGCTGTCTTTTAATTTTAGTTTGATACTGTAACATGGCCAGTGACAAATACTACTGTGTGGCTATGATTTGATTTTGGTATGACTGTGATTTGATTTTAGTTTGATACAGTAATATGCACAGTGACATAGGCTATTTTGTGGCTGTGATTTGATTTTGGTGTGGCTGTGTTTTCATTTTGGTTTGATATAGAGACGTGGACAATAATATAGGCATATATATGGAGATAATGAATGTGTGTGATGATGTTTAGATTGTATATTGTTTAGGTTGTATGCTTTACTAAAATAAAAGTGCTGATAGTTCAAATACATACTTAATAGGATCATATAATGAAACTGGCCAGTGAGGTCATTGATGCGCTTTTAGCAAGCGCGTAATTTAACCCTGAAATATCGTTAGTAATATAAGTAAGTAGGGATCGTTCTATTCCGGGGATTGAGGGTACACCTGTCATTGTCAAACAATTAAACAATTAAAATTAAAACAAAGTATAATATTCACAAATATATTCACAACTATAAACATTATTTACCAAAAAAGGGGGGATTTTGTTTTTGGAGTTTCGAAAATAAAACTGAGTTAACAAAATAATTAAAATGCAAAAACATAAAAATACGAGTGGAATGAGAGAACAAAGATCAAAAACCGAAACATATGATTAAAATTGATTCAAACCCTAATATTGTTCATCTAAGTCATGAGAGAGGAGTTGATCATGTGAAACGTTAAAAGCAAACAATTTCCCATATTTTACTTTTCAATGCTAATTAACCTAAGCGAAAGCACCTAGATCAATCCTATCAAACATGCATTCAAGCCCTAGAAAGCTAGTCAATCATAACATGTTCAATGCAATAAACATAGAGAAAGGCTATCCACTCAAGTGTACAACTTAGTATGGAAAAGTCCACCTAATTGCAATCCTCGTTAATTAAATTCGATATTTGTCCAAAATCTTTACTACTTTGGTTCAAGTTTACACAAAACGAAAAATCGATTTCATGTTCTTAAACCTAGCAACAATTATGCATAAACCCTATAAGTGTCGACCCAAATAAGATTAATACACAAAGGATATCTATAATGCAAATTTAATTAAACAAACCCACATAAGCAACTCTCGAAGAACAATAATATGAATCTGAAAATTCTCAATTAATCATAAAAATTCCAGAAATTAATATTTGTTCAAACACATGTGTCAACTAGTTCATAACCAACGAAATTCAAAGCAAAGGTTACAAAGGAGAATCGGATTACACCGTGGATGAAGATGAGATGGATGATAAACGTTGTGAGTTCTTGAATCTTGAAAGCAAGCTTCAAGGATGGATATGGATGGTGATGCTCACGGCTTCTCTTCTTCTTCCTTTGGCCTTGCTTGAACTCGTGGAGATGACTAGAGGATGGATGGGAAAATGGAAGGGAAATAGAGAGACAAAGAAGATGGAATAGATGAAGGAATTTGTGTTACGGATTCAGAAATTGGTGATTGAGAGTGAGAGGAGAAGGTGTTTAAATAGGGAAGAAAAAGAAGAGTGAAATGATGAGATGAAGAAAAATAATGAAAGTGGAGTATGAGAGTGGTTTGTAAAATATGTAAAAGATGAGGTAATGATGAAAGCAAAGCATGAAGGTGAAGAAATGTGGAAGTGATGATGATCTTTTAGGGTAGAAAAATTGTATCCAAGGAAAAAGAAATGCTTTCTTCATATGGGTGGGAAACATGAATATGTGGTGTTGAGTTGTTTTCAGGTCAGTTTCTTCCCCTTTATTCCTTCAATTATTTCTCCATCAAAACTTCAGAATGAGCCTTCGACTTCTTCATAAAAAATGTTCCACTATGAGTTTATATCATCCTCACAAATTTTCAGAGCTTTATTCCATGTGGTTGGGCCGGAAATGCTGCTGGACCTCTTACAGGTCCAGTTTTCCGGTTTTGCTTCTGTAGAAAATTGGGCTGATTGTTTGAAGGCCTTCCACTCATATTTTTCTCTGGCACTCTTCATAAGAAATGATCCTTTGGGTGTCTAGAATGGATCTGGAGAGTTTCAGCTCATTTCGAGTTCATTTGGTCAGGTGGCCGCTCCTTCTTCCTTGCTTGGCTCTGATTCTCCTAGCCGGAGTAAGAAAATATTCAAGGTTGACTTTTTAGTGCACTAGAAAGCGTACCCGCGCTTTGCTGCGGGAATATAGTCGTTCAAGAAACGTTAGAAGAATAATCAAACCCATCAAACAAAATCAGAAACACATGAAGAAGTTTGCCAAAAAATTCAACCAAACTTCAGTTGGAAATGCTATTCTCTGTATACAAATAATAGAAGTGTTTAGTAATCTCTCGAGGGATTAGGTGTCTTGTTGGTCCTGTGGCTTGGGCCAGAAGGGGGGATTTTAGGACGCTTTGACATGAGCATAATCCTGAGAAGCTGCTTCCACCTCGATGGTGCTACAAATCAAACAGCAGCAGTCTGTTCTTCACAGTTGGTGCATTCTTTTGTAAAGCATCTAGGCTTAGTGTTCTGTGATCATTTGGAGCCACCAGGCAAGTTCTAGTTGTTGATGTTATGGCTGCCAAAACTGAGAGAAATCACTATCACCAGGTATATAGTGAGGTATATAGTGAGGACGGTGGGACACCATAAATCGAAGTTGTGTGTGTAAAATAGCATGCATTATGAACATGTGGTTGTACTGAAATAAAGCATCACATATATTTGGGAGGGATCTAACCACAAATGAAATTTCATCTCTTTTCCAATAATTTTTTTTTACCTTGACTTCCTCTGATGTAAACACTGGCCTGTAAAGTATTAGAGTTTTCCCAAATGGTCTTCAGAAACTTGATGAACACTGTTTGGAAGCTGCAACAAATTCAATCAGTTCATGATGAACACAATTATTTGATGCTTATAATCATATGAAATGTTACAGAACAGAGCTATCGAAATTGAGGGAAAAGGAAGATAAACATACCAAGTAAACCAGAACAAAAATGAGGGTTTTTTTTCACTATATGTTTCAAGTAAAACATAACAATTACTTGTGCTGCTTAAACTTAACATTGCAATGATCAGCATAGGCTTTATACCTCTCAAATTAATCTTCGCTCCAAAGTAGAAGTACTGCTGTTTAGCCCTAACCTCTCAAGTTCAGCTTCAAACATTGCCTCTATTTTACTGATCGACTCTGAACTCGTAGAACTCTACGATCATACTTGTCCTTATTCTGTTCAGGAGATTTGTTCTAAATCCAATATCAGTAACTATCATCATGTGATCTTCCAGTGTGCTTTCAGTCTGTAGTGTTTATTTGTTCCAAACAAATAACCTACTAACATGAAAGAAAAAAAAATCAGAATTACAGGAGAAACTGAAAATGAATTTAAAAAGCATTTAGCTAATGTTTCCTCTTGAAAACCACTACACATTGGTAAAACTAAATATGTAGTAAAGCATCTGAAATTCAAAATTTGAAGGGGGCAAAAAAGAGCCTGAAATTCAAAAATTTTGAAGAATTTCTGTTTTCCTCTTTGCATATTCACAATATTTGTTTAAACGAAACTTTAAGATAACATCACTTGCCTCAAACTCAGCATGTCCATGCAGCACAACCTTACATACTACAATGTGGTGCACAACATGCTTCCAATAGACATTGTCTACAACATGTTCTTATATGAAATGAGTTACAACTTACCACTGATGTTGAAGATCTCCATCAGAAAAATTACATAGACAAAGTAGCTGCACACAAATAAATGAAGACAGGTCTCACTAAAAAGGAAGAAAAACCAGAGACCAAAAGTTACATGGCAGCTGGGAAGATTTATTAGGAGGATTTATTAAATTATATAACAATAAACTTAAGCATCAGTAAAGGAACCCAAAAGTACCATGACTTGTCTTACTGATAAAAGAAAACTGCATACATACATCTCTCTCCAAATTCTACCCAAATTTTCACAATGGTAAGAAAAAAGTCAGCAAGTACCTTGCTTGTCAGCTCGGCATAGTAAACAGCCCCAAAACCACCTTGTCCAATCTTATCGAAGTCAGCTAACAAAAAGTCAAAATTCGAAAGGAGTTAGGAAAGGTGGATTATTAACCTGAAGAAAATCAGAGAGGAAGACAAAAAAAAAGAACAGAGAAACCATACCCCAAGACATATATGTCTGATGGATTATCAAGCTGCAGAAAATCGTGCAGATTAAGGTCACTATGGAGAGATTTCCCTCTTACATTCCAGGTTGCTACAAAAACTCTGAAGAAAACTGCACAATTCAGTCTGTTTCCATCCATCTTTTGCCATGTTTGCTGAACTCCAATTTGCTTGAAATTTTAGTATGTTGTACCTTAGCATGTCAACTTGGGATCCGGAAAGTTTCGAGTTCATTGCCCTTAAATTGAATATTTACTAATTTTCTAAACTTGAGCTGCTCCTACCCTTACATATACCTCTTGGCATTACACACTCTGTACCCAAAAAAAACAGTTAGATAAGAAATTTAAAAATCTAGGTACAACAAATGACAAACTGATATAAACCCTGAACCTTTTTGAAAGCCCAAGCAAACCCAATACAATCAATAAATGCCGCAGTTACAAAATATTGATCATGGATAAATTCCAAATGCAGAGATCTAAATAAAACACAGGAGTTTAGATTGTTTATTTAAAAATTTAATTACACCCTCTATTACAATAAGAATACTGATCATTCATAGTTTTCAAAAAAACTATACCTGGATCCAAAAGATTCAAGGAATCTGACTGCAAACTGTTCCCAAAATCTGCAAAAATAAAATAACAACAGTTAAAGTTGTAGACACTATAAAGTCAATAAACAAACACTGTAATAAAAAATTTTAGTCTATACCTGAATCAAAATGGGAAAGCAAGATAATACTGAGTAACAGACAATGGAACAGCAGCAGAAAGACGGTACCAATACTTTTTTGCATAAAATCTGCAAAAGCAAGACCTAACAACTATGAAATCATAAAAGTCATGGTTAAAATCACTTGAACTCATTTAATAATTATGAATTCAAAAACAGAGCCTCAAAACAACAAATAAAAAATTGAAAACAATAAGAAACGGTAAATCTATAAGTTCTTCCATAAAAACTATACTGCTGCCACTTAAATAAAGCTTCGCAGACAAATGAGTTCAATCTAATGAACAGCATCGCCTTAAAAACAAAGAAGGTGCTATAACAAACTCCTCCCTAACTTCTCTCAAATATCACTAATCTTGATACCTCAAATGTAATCAAACATATACTAAAGTCAAAAGGATGGAAAAAATATTATTCATCTCCTTTTATGCAAAAACCTTTGAACCGATTTTTATGTTTCTCTCATTTTTTTAGACCAATATATTGCTTCCTACATACACTGTAAGTTCCCTTTATATATATATTGCTTGAGAACTTATGAAAAGCATGACACTCAATACCGTAAACCAATATATGCACCTATTAACTTAGAAAAAAAATGGATCCATTCATTCATTCTGAAAATAATTGAAAATGAAAATAGAAAAAGGAAAACAAAATAAATACATGCAGCAATTAAAAGATGAAGAAAAAAATCAAACTAAAAAAAAAAATTGCATCCAAAGAAGTCAAATTTGAAGAAAAGTGAGCTCAGCGGCCAAAAGAATGAATGCATCTCAACTGCTGGCAGTTTTCCAAGCTAACCATGGAGTTTAAAATCAGAAAACCACACCAAAAGTCTCTATAGATTTACTTTTCGGTTCAAGTATTCATTGAGAAGTTTACGCATCCCCTAATCTCTGTAAAAATTTAATCTTCACTCTATCCTTTTCTATTGAATACAGAGCGAAAAAACAAAATTGAGAAGGGATTCTCTGTAAAAATTTTAATCTTCACTCTACCCTTTTCTATTGAAAAGAGAGGAAAAAAAAAGTGCATCTTCTTTCTCCGCTGCTCCTCACTATCTCTCTCTCTCTGTTGCCCATCTTTAACTCTTTGGAAATACTCACGAAGAAGAATTAAGCCAATACCACTTTCACAGTCAACAATTGGATGCAATTGACCCAGACATCTCACAATGATATTCATATAATTTACCCAAAAAAAACAACAGAGATAAATTGAAAGAGGAAACTTGATTAATCAAACCAGATGTGAGCAAAACCCATGAACACAAAAAGTTTTTCATTTCTAAGCTCATTCACATAAACAAAAGCAAAAAAGCAAGTCAATAGCTTCAACTCTGAACCCATATGAAACAAAGAACCAGTCAATAGCCATCATTTAGCAAAACAGAGATATACCCATTAAAGAAAAATTAGAAACACCCTCAAACCTCCAAGCTTTGCACTAAAAATCCCAAAAACAAACACAACAGAACACCAAGAATGTTAATTGAAAAACCGAAAGCAAAGCAACTAAGGACGAACATAATAAGGTATACTTGCAAGACACAAAACAAATCCCAAAACCCAATCACCAAACACCAATATTTTGAACCCAAAAAACCAAAACACCAGTATCTTGAACCCAAATTAAGAACGAAGACCATTACCTCGTTAGATTAACTAATGAAAGAAGCAAGTTAATAGCTTCAACTCTGAACCCAGATGTCGTACTCGTAGACGGTGAAATTTCGTACTCATTTTCAACCCAACCTCTGTATCTTAAAGCAACCAACAGCAGCAGATCCAACTTTCACACTCTCTTTCCGCCGATTTAGTCGTCTGAGGGAGTGAAGGAGGCTGTTTAGAAAGCAGGGGAGAGAGCAAAAAAGTCGGTCTAGGAGGCTTCTGGAGGAAGAGAGAAGAAAAAAAAGGGTCAGTGGCAGAGCGTAAAAAAAATCCAAATGAGGGCAGAACCGTCTTTTCAGTCTCTTATGAACAGTAGTAACAGTAACCGGGCTTTAGTATATAGTATAATTTTCATTCTTCTCCATCATTTCTAGGTAATTATGGACGTAACACTCATTTCTTCTTCATCTACTCCAATGTACCTAAAAATAGAAATTAAGTTAAAAATCGATTCGTTAAGGAATAACTAAGCAAAATGTGAGAAATTAACATTTAAAATATCACATTAAAATGCGCCTATCAAATTCCCCCACACTTAGCTTTTGCTAGTCCCTTAGCAAAACAAAACAAAAAAAATCCAAAACAGAACAAAGACTTGACAAAAAGCAAGTAAATGACTCTATTGCTCCTAACTGTTGTCTCAGAGACTCCAAACTCATGGCTTTCACGTTAAACACTTAATCAAAATCACAAAGATAATTCCATGGTTAATAAACCTGTGACATTCATATGACTAAGCAAGATATGGAGAACTTAAGTTATACAGTGAATGATAGCATGTTTCGAACAAGTCCAATCCAAACTCACAGGGCATACTCTCGATTTTTCTCTCAGAAATGGCTATGCTTAAAAGCTTCACACTCAAGTATATGCAAGAGAACAAATTGTAAGGCAACAAACAGCTTGCATATTTCATCAATAAACACATTTTGTGAAGAATTTTTAAAGACCTCATGAAATGACTAAGTGCACAAATGGACCTAAACCATAAGCTCGACTGCGTAACTGACTCCACTAACCAAAGATTGCCCATCTCAAGGATCAAGTTAGCACTTAAAACAGGTTGTAATGGGGCTAAGCTAGGGTTTTCGAAATGAAGATTAAGGATACAAAAAATCCTAAGGACCGAGCAGAGCATATAAGGACCACCTTATGTCATCATTTTTGTAGACCAAATATCATTGTTTTGGGCCAAACCTTCACTCTAACCAACATGGGAATGGACAAAGGCGTAATTTTCAACTTTGAGCCTTCTACAAATTTACAAGTCCAAAACCACACTTCAACATTTTCCCAAGAGTTTTCTTTTCAATTTTTTTCTTCTCTTTTGCCGCTTTTCTTTCTTTCTTTTTTTTTTTTTTTTTTTTTCAAGGCAAAATTTTTTTTCTTTTTTTTCTTGGATTTTCCCCACCCCACACTTGTCTTTCATCGTCACCCCTACATACTATGTCATGCTCTACTAAGTCCTTAAGACAAGGGTAGAGATATCCTGTACTAAGCTCATGGTAGGGTAGTGAGGGTGATGAAATAAAGGTTTTCAACGTAGGCTCAAAGGGGTTCATTCTAAGGAGTCCCACGACGGGCACAATTGGGGACACATGCTTGTTTGGCTTTGGTGGTTACCCTAATGCCTTCTATCCTATCCAGGATCAGTGCATATTATGGCATACAAGTTTTGACAGTCACAACAGTCGAGTTTTAGTATTCTCTAGTCCATTAAAATCTATGGCACATGATCATTGGATTTCCAAAGAATGATGAGGTTTTGCAAATACAGCCACGAAATTCTAGAATTATCAATAAGCACTCGAAAAGAAAGTATTTTAGCACAAAAACTCACTTGGGTCAAATGAATCAGACTTAATCCTAGCATGCTTAATGAACCAAGTTACAATCCTATCTCAAATCTTCATACAAGCATCACAATGTCGATTAACCACAGAATTCAATTAAGTCCTATTTTGATTGTGAAAACTTTCAGCCATGAATTCGGAGACATGTTCATCCTAGACGTTAGGAGCATCCTAAGACTCAAACACACAAACAAAAACACTCTAAACCAACAATTTTTTTTTTTTTTTTACAATTTAATTTAATTTCAACACTTAGGTACGGGAACAGGGAGTCTCGATGTGCAATGGGACTGAAACAGCTACCCTTTTTCAAGACTATGTTTAATCCAATATACCTTAGTGTATCACAACATCAACTAAAAACACAATAAAAACACAATCCAACATCAACTATTTTTCATTTTTTTTATATACTAACTACTAAAAACACAATAAATAATAACCCTTCCCCCATACTTAATTCATGCATTGTCCTCAATGTACAAACAAATATAAATCATGCAAAGCATAAATCAAGCATAGAAGAGAAAGTTAACACAACGAAACCTAAAACAACTTAAAATTCATGAAAATAAAATAGAAGGAAGAGTTCAAGAAAGCAAATCTGCGTTTGATGTCTCCTCCACAGCTACGGTTGAAATGGGTTGCCTCCCATGCAGCGCTTAATGTTTAAAGTCTTTCAGCCTAGACTTGTACCTCCATTTACTCCTTTGGAGGAGCGGTATGCGGGCGAGTGGCAGCCCTCTTGCTGGTTTCAGCCTTCGGAGGTGGGTCCTCATGTTGTGATGCAGTAGCGTCCTTGCGAGGAAACCCAGGAGGATAACTCTGCAAGTTATTGACTTCCTGAGCAAGCTTGTTTATTGCAATGTGACAGCGGATCAAAGAGCAGTTCATCTCAGAGATGTAATCGATCATGCAATTGACTCTCCAATCTGTCACCATAATACCATCGCGGAGAGAGGAACGCAAATCATCAATCAAATCCGACAAGCTCTCCAGGGTGGCCATAGGCCGAGGAGCACGAGCAGCTGGTGAGGAAGAAGACTCTTTGGGATGCAGTCTGGGAGAGCGACGAGGCAGAGGAGGGGGACTGCGGGTATGCTCACGGATAGGACGATGGTCCCATGGACGAGTAAGCCCAGCTCTAGTGGCCGCTTGACGACCTTCTTCTTCCAAAGAGAGAACACGGCGTTGATTGACGCCCCTGCGAGGGGTAACCTTGGTTCGAACCATGAGGAAATAGAAGGAATTTGAAACTGCACGCTTAGACAAACCTTAGTAAAATCTGGAGGAGACAAAAAAGGATGTATATGTAAAGCACAAAATAGGGTAGAAATCTCAACAGGCACACGGTTTTAACAAAGCTTCTCCGGGAAGGAGAAGAGTTATGATAGTTCACGGCCCAAGAAACTCCCCCACGTGTAAATATTCCTTTCTTTTCCTGGATTTATGGCATGCTTTCGGCTATAGCTTGTCTGTCACGGATCCTCGAGATTCGTTTGATTCCCCCACGCGTCCTTTCTTTTCCTTGATTCACGGCAATTAAACCTGCTTTCGGCTGTAGCTTATCTGTCACAGCTCCTTGAGATCAGTTTGGTTCCCCCACGTGTCCTTCACTAGCCAACAGCTTTTCCGTGTTTTCGGGTGACTTTAATCCAACGCGTAGATTTAATCTCAGAGATCGTCGATCCAACGGTGGAGATCTGCTCACTCGTTCTATAAATAGGTGCATTCTGAGCGACTGTTCACTCCAAAAGAAAATTCTTCCGAGTTCCAGTCTTTCTCTCTCAACCCTTCAGCCTTTCTTTTGAAACTCAAATCCTTTCTTCATCAACATGGAACCACAAACTCTGCAACTAATGGAGCAACAGACCCAGCAACAAATCGAGGATGGAGGAAACAACCAAGCAGCCGGGACTAATAACCGGTGGGCTCCCACACCGCCTCAACTAAGAATCCTCAAGGGCCTTTACTATGATAAGGGTTTTAAGTACCCAACTCCAGAGCAGATTCAAGAGATCTGCCTCCATCTGAAACAGTATGGGCAGATCGAGGACAAAAACGTCTTCTTTTGGTTCCAGAACCTCAAGGCTCGTGAGAGGCAGAAGTTGAAGGAATTTCGGAACGTTCCGGTTGGTGGATCTCTCGATCTAAATTTTAGATCCACTAGTTCTACTGATGATGGTAGATCCATTGATCTAAACTTTGGGTCACTTGTCGGCTATGGTGTTAACCCATATTCCTCCTCACCCTTCAACACTAATACCAGTACTACCTCCTTTGGCACAACAGGAGGACAATCTTTCATGGAACAACGAGGAGGAGATCACCAGGAGATTGAAACCCTTCCACTATTCCCCATGCATGGTGATGACATCTTTGGCAACATGAAGACTACTTCCGAGGGAGGTAGCGGCTATGGCGGTGACTCTCGCATTTCCCTTGAGCTCAGCCTCAACTCCTACGGAGATGCAGACATGGTTTAGTATAGAGTATTTTTATTATTATTTTTTTTTTAATTTTTTTTTTTTTGTAAATAGCTGAATTTAATAAGACTGAATGAATGCAGTTTTTTTTTTATATATATATATATATATAAAGGACTCAAAAATAAAAGACAAATATAAATATATATTGGACTCAAAATGAAAGACAAAAATATAAATCTCTTCCCCCACACTTAAATATTGCATTATCTTCAATGTAATCAATTAAAAGCATGCAATGAAATAAGTAAGCATATAGGGAAGACATTTACGAAAACAAATCCTAAAATAAAAACAATAGAGAAAAAATGAAAAATAAAAAGAAATAGGGAAAGAGAAAGCAAATCTGATTATATTCTGAATTGGGTTGCCTCCCAAGTAGCGCTTGTATTTTACGTCTTGCAGCCAGACAGTACCTACATTAAATAAAGTTAGTAACTATAATTAACAAAGAAATACAAAATAAAAACAAGTATAAATATTAATTACAAACTACAAGTATAATTAACAAGTATATTGTACATAAAACACAAGTTAAGTACTCAAGTGAGTATAAAACGTGAAAAGTATTTTTACAAGTTTAAAGTGTGAAACAACAAAATAATTTACACGTATAGAATATTCACAAGTATTTATTTTATTATAAACATTATTGATATCGAATCAAATTCCAAGCGGTAAATCAAGTGGACGTGCGGCCCAAGTATAGTCGCCTAGACACAAACTCCCTTTCAAATCGTTTGGGCAACCTTACTGAAATGGCCAGGTGGGGGAGGGCGAACACGAGAGGAAAAATCCATTGGCATGAGCTACTCCCACATTGTGGTTTATGCCCATTTGCAAGCACTTCTGGATTCAAAAACCCGTCATGAACGTTGTCCCCTTCCTAGACACCATTCCACATAGGCTATACTTACTAAGATGAAAAAGTTCATAAGTGTGAAGACAGTTCAACAAGTGTTAATAAAGACCGCCCTCAACCTTAAGGGACCTGAGCTAGGTACCAGTAAGGGGTTTAGGCCAATATTAACAAAAGAGACTTCACATATTCCTCTCAATTTACAACCTACAATTAAAATTGGTGTTCAATAATATAAATAACATCCTAGTTAATTTAAACTAAGTTTCAAACAATTTATATACAACAAATATATACAATAAATGACACAATTTAGCAAGTGATTTTTCAATCCCCGGCAACGGCGCCAAAAATTGATGCGCTTAAAGCAAGCGCATAATTTAACCCTGAAATATCGTTAGTAATATAAGTAAGTAGGGATCGTTCTATTCCGGGGATTGAGGGTACACCTGTCATTGTCAAACAATTAAACAATTAAAATTAAAACAAAGTATAATATTCACAAATATATTCACAACTATAAACATTATTTACCAAAAAAGGGGGGATTTTGTTTTTGGAGTTTCGAAAATAAAACTGAGTTAACAAAATAATTAAAATGCAAAAACATAAAAATACGAGTGGAATGAGAGAACAAAGATCAAAAACCGAAACATATGATTAAAATTGATTCAAACCCTAATATTGTTCATCAAAGTCATGAGAGAGGAGTTGATCATGTAAAACGTTAAAAGCAAACAATTTCCCATATTTTACTTTTCAATGCTAATTAACCTAAGCGAAAGCACCTAGATCAATCCTATCAAACATGCATTCAAGCCCTAGAAAGCTAGTCAATCATAACATGTTCAATGCAATAAACATAGAGAAAGGCTATCAACTCAAGTGTACAACTTAGTATGGAAAAGTCCACCTAATTGCAATCCTTGTTAATTAAATTCGATATTTGTCCAAAATCTTTACTACTTTGGTTCAAGTTTACACAAAACGAAAAATCGATTTCATGTTCTTAAACCTAGCAACAATTATGCATAAACCCTATAAGTGTCGACCCAAATAAGATTAATACACAAAGGATATCTATAATGCAAATTTAATTAAACAAACCCACATAAGCAACTCTCGAAGAACAATAATATGAATCTGAAAATTCTCAATTAATCATAAAAATTCCAGAAATTAATATTTGTTCAAACACATGTGTCAACTAGTTCATAACCAACGAAATTCAAAGCAAAGGTTACAAAGGAGAATCGGATTACACCGTGGATGAAGATGAGATGGATGATAAACGTTGTGAGTTCTTGAATCTTGAAAGCAAGCTTCAAGGATGGATATGGATGGTGATGCTCACGGCTTCTCTTCTTCTTCCTTTGGCCTTGCTTGAACTCGTGGAGATGACTAGAGGATGGATGGGAAAATGGAAGGGAAATAGAGAGACAAAGAAGATGGAATAGATGAAGGAATTTGTGTTATGGATTCAGAAATTGGTGATTGAGAGTGAGAGGAGAAGGTGTTTAAATAGGGAAGAAAAAGAAGAGTGAAATGATGAGATGAAGAAAAATAATGAAAGTGGAGTATGAGAGTGGTTTGTAAAATATGTAAAAGATGAGGTAATGATGAAAGCAAAGCATGAAGGTGAAGAAATGTGGAAGTGATGATGATCTTTTAGGGTAGAAAAATTGTATCCAAGGAAAAAGAAATGCTTTCTTCATATGGGTGGGAAACATGAATATGTGGTGTTGAGTTGTTTTCAGGTCAGTTTCTTCCCCTTTATTCCTTCAATTATTTCTCCATCAAAACTTCAGAATGAGCCTTCGACTTCTTCATAAAAAATGTTCCACTATGAGTGTATATCATCCTCACAAATTTTCAGAGCTTTATTCCATGTGGTTGGGCCGGAAATGCTGCTGGACCTCTTACAGGTCCAGTTTTCCGGTTTTGCTTCTGTAGAAAATTGGGCTGATTGTTTGCAGGCCTTCCACTCATATTTTTCTCTGGCACTCTTCATAAGAAATGATCCTTTGGGTGTCTAGAATGGATCTGGAGAGTTTCAGCTCATTTCGAGTTCATTTGGTCAGGTGGCCGCTCCTTCTTCCTTGCTTGGTTGTGATTCTCCTAGCCGGAGTAAGAAAATATTCAAGGTTGACTTTTTAGTGCATTTTCATTCTTCTCCATCATTTCTAGGTAATTATGGACGTAACACTCATTTCTTCTTCATCTACTCCAATGTACCTAAAAATAGAAATTAAGTTAAAAATCGATTCGTTAAGGAATAACTAAGCAAAATGTGAGAAATTAACATTTAAAATATCACATTAAAATGCGCCTATCAGTCATTGGCTAGAGAAGTCATGGAAAAGGCCAAGTCCTTGGCCACATGTGTGTTAACCTCATGTCACATATTATGTAATTGACCATGTCACTTACAATGTATGTCACTGACCATGTAACTGATTATGTCACTAATATTGTCATTGACATGGCATGTGACTTCATTGGCCAAGTTACTAGTCATGTAACTTGCAAACTCAATGCTAACCTTCTTATTTTAAAAATTTTGAACAAAATTTAAACATCAGAAATTGTAAGACCAAAAAGAAAAGAAAGGGAACCAAGCCATGATGACGAAGACTACCGAGAGGTGGAATCAGAAGATGATTGAACGATGCAGAGAAAGAAGAATTCGAAGAAGAGTTGGAAACCAAAAAGAAAAAAACAGGAAGAAGTAGAAGATTTAGACACAGAAGAAGAAGAACCATCACCAAAGAAGGGTTCGAACAAGCTAACATTCAAAAAAAAAAAAAACAGAAAGTAAAACATATAGAAGATTCAGACGCAGAAAAAGAAGAACCATCACCAAAGAATGGTTCGAAGAAGAATTCAAAAGTAAAAAACAAAAAACAGAAAGTAAACCATGTAGAAGATTATTCTAAAAAGGAAGGAGAAGTAAAAGAAAAAGCTGAAGCTGCGCCAAAAAGGAAGAGACATGTGAAACCAGGACATGTGCAACACAGGTGCACATTAATAAGTTTTTTGAACACAATTCAAAATAACAAGAAGAATCTGAGTCCAAGAACATTAGCTTTGCTTAGGCAGACACCATTTGGAAATATTGTTAGATGCATTCCATGGTGGCTACGTAGAGGAGAAGTCAGCCAAGAAATCTGATGATTTGATTACCCTCCTCTTGCAAGCCTACAACCATGAAAATGACATCTTCATCTTTGGAAAGAAGAAATTCAGGATCTCAACAAGAGATATTTCAAAGATCCTAGGACTGCCAGCAAAAGGTGAGTTAGTCCTAAAGACTTCTGAAGGTGCATATCAGTCCGACTTTGTACAGTAGTTTTTTCCAAAGACAACGAGGATTAATAAGAGAGTTGTAGAGAAAGCTCTGGAAGATGCCCTCAAAAGACAAGTCAACAACAGAGGAAGGGATTGAGAAGAAGGACAAAAATGTGGCAAGATTAATCTTGTTGGACTTGTCAATCAAGTTTCTGTACCCAAATGCAGGGGGAACAATTTCATGGGACTACATCAAGGCCTGCGAAAATTTGGATAAAATTGGATCTTATGACTGGGCAAAGGAAGCTGGAAATTTCTTTAAAAAGTTTATGAAGACTTTGAAAAAGAAGCAGTCAAACACCGGCGCATATACTAATATGGGGGACTGCATTGTAATAATAATGGTAAGTTACTGTCAGACTGAAATGTCACTGGCCAAGTCATACTGCAGGTCACTGGCCAAGTCAAATTTCAAATTGCTTGTCACTGACTAAGTTGTTATGACTATTTTTTTTTTTGTGCAAGTAGTATTGGTTCTGCCAAAAGACTGGAAAAATCAAGCTAATATCTGAAAGGGAGAAGGAAGAGCATGAAATGAGAAAATGGGACATCCAAAGGCTGATACAGGATTGGACAAGCTTTAACAGCTTGAAAAAACTGACTGTAAGTTCTTCTCTGTTAAAGAAGTTATCACTGGCCATGTCCTATCTTGGTTAAAAGTCACTGATCAAGTCACTGTCACACTGCATGTCAATGACCAAGTCATACTTCATGTCATTGGTCTTCGTAACTATTGTAAACATGTCATTGGTCATGTCACATAGCATGTCACTAACATATTGAATATGTTTCTTTCAGAAAATATTTGAAAAGCTGAAGGATGGAGTGCAAATAGAATTTGAGGAAGAGGAGACTAGTTTTGATGAAGAGAAGACAGCTTCGCAACAAGAGGAACAAGGAGATGATGATCAGACTTCTGAAGAGGAAGAGGATAATGTCGAAGCTGAGGTGGCTGAACGGGGAGCAACTAAGATGACAAAAACAAGGTCCAACAAACAAGAAAAAGACATGTGGGAGAAACAGCTTCACAAAAAAGGAGGAGGAGATAAATGTCTGACTATGAAGAAAGAGAATTTGCAGAAAAAACTAATGGAAAAGGAGGATAAATTACGGGAATTCACGGAGGACAAGGTGAATATGGAGGAACGTTATAGGAGCATAAAGTGCGATGAATTTATAGTTCAAACCTTTATAGTTTTGCTTAGTTTATTCCTTAAAAAGAACAATTTATTAACTTTGTTATTTTCTTAGGTACTTTGAGAAGCAATTAAGGAGAAAAGAGAGCTACTGTGGGACAATCAAGGCACTTCACATGAAGTAGTGATGCAAAAGATGGATTCTGACCATTCATTGGTCCTAAAACTCAAGAGAAGATGGAGAAAGTTGCCATGAAAAAAAACAATTGCAGAGAAGCAGAAAACAGAGTATTAGAATCTGCCTTATTTTCTTCTGTTTTGGGAAGCTATTTTGTAGAACTTTCTAGTGAAATTATGAAGAAAGGCCTAGCAACATTTGAAGATCACATGTTATACTATAACTAAAAGCAAATATTATATTTGGTCCAGAATGATAAAGAGGAAGCTGGAGGCTGCGCTCAAAGTCGGTACCCCAAGAAAACTGTTTCCATCAGCTTTTCAGGAAGCTTTTTCAAGGACCTTTATACTGGACTTAAGGGATGAAAATAATGAAGTTCTCTGCCCAGATTTGAAGAATATATGTTGTAGAGCAGTTTATTTTTTTTTTTTTTTTTTTTAAAAAAAAAAAAACCCCACCCCATTCCCACCCTTGATGGGGCTCGAACTCTTGACCTCTTATATATGAGACCAAAGCCTTACCACCCCACCAAACACACACACCCGTTGTAGAGCAGTTCAAAATCAAGAATCATCCAGAAATGTGGTGGAATGCATAAGTTATGATGCTGCAAATATGAGCTGCAAAGATGAGCAGAGGATAAGGAAAATCTGGAATTTCTGACAAGTCTTTCTGCGAAGCATTTTCAAGACCGTTTTTGGGCCACGTTTCAGGAAGCTTTCTAGAAGGTTTTTGCACGTTTTTTAAGAGTGACGTCAGAAGTATTATGTGGCAGAATATCACCCTCATATCTACTGGGAACCCTTGTTAAACATGGAGAGGAAAATCAATCCTAGTTGAGAAAGGAAAGTGAATTAAAGGCTATATTTTCTGAAGATAAGAGGTAGATTTTGGGACGAATTTTATTGGATTTTTGCTGCGTTATACTTATCAAGAGATGGTTAGAAAGACTTAAGGAAGGTTCAGAAGATTGTGTGGAAGCTAAGCAAGTGGAATTGAAGAAGAATTAGGAGAACTCAACTCTGTTTTGAGGAGGAAAACTAGGGGCTTGTAAACCATAAAAAATAGGAGGCTTCTTTGCGTCAGAAGGAGACGATAATATACAGATTTCACGCCTCAAAACACCCCTAGCTCTCTGGTTTTCGAAGCTCCATACAAGCATAAGGAAAGGAAGCCGCCAAAGTCGCCATCTGCCACTACCGTGAACATCCATCTTCAAGCAACATCCACCGTGTTCTTTACTCCCTTTATTTGCGACTTTGTCTTCTTATTTTCAATATGTTACTATGTGTTTACCTTAGAACAATGAGTAGCAATACTTTTGTGTTAGAGGCTAGTTTGAAGCCCTAACCTATGATTCAAGTTTCATAATAAATTTCTATGTTTTAGTTACTTTGTCGATGAGATTGTTCTTTGGTTCTGGATTAGATGAGTCTTTTATATGTATGTTTTATGTGGTTGCAAACATATAGGATATGCATGTAATTGGTACTAGGTTAAATAGGAATTCACCTAATAGTTTTGTGATTTTAACCGAAGTAGTAAAGCCACTCGCCTAGGTGTCTACCAAAGATGAGGAATGCAACTAGACACACTTGTACACTTAGATTCACATCCTTCCATATGTGCTTAACGCTTTAGAACTTGCTAAATGTAGGAGCCGCTTGTGATCTCTATGTTGCATGTTTTCAAAAGGTTCTAATAACGACGCTTGTTCTTGTTAATTAGAACAGTATAGGGAAGTAATATAAGGTACTTAGCTTTCTTCTAGCTTTGTAACTTGGTCAATCTTTCTCACATGACTTAGTAATAAACATAGGAAGAAAAATTGGAACTTGGATTATGTTTAGTGGTGGATAACGAACTCCTAACTGCTCATCATCATATTCACAAACTTTATTGAGATTCATCTTTTGTTTTTACTTTATTTTCAGCATAATTAACAAACAACCCCCCCCCCCCCCCCCAATTATGTTTTTCTATTTGTTTCATACTATAGTTTAACATTCTAGTGATGCGCTTAAAGCAAGCGCATAATTTAACCCTGAAATGTCGTTAGTAGTATAAGTAAGTAGGGATCGTTCTATTCCGGGGATTGAGGGTACACCTGTAATTGTGAAACAAATAAAGAAAAGTATTATTTACAAAAATAAAATAAAGAATAGAAATATATACAAGTAACAAAATAAAAAGGGGGAGGGGTTTAAGAATTATAGAATTGAAAATTAAGATAAATAAAATAAGGAAAATGTAAAAACATATATACAAGGGTGGATCGCAAGGAACAAAGATTAAAACCACAAATCCATATGCAAGAAATCCAATTACAATTCCTATAGTTGATTTTAAATGTCATGAGAGAGGAGTTGATCATGTGAAACATTCGAAAGCAAATGATTTCCCATATTTTACTTTTCAATGCTAATTAACCTAAGCGAAAGCACCTAGATTAATCCTATCAAACATGCAATCAAGCCCTAGAAAGCTAGTCAATCATGACATGTTCAACGCATTAGACATAGAGAAAGGCTATCAACTCAAGTGTACAACTTAGTATGGAAAAGTCCACCTAATTGCAATCCTCTTTAATTAAATTCGGTCTTTGCACAAAACCTTTACTACTTTGATTCAAGTTTACACAAAACGAAAAGTCGATTTCCTGTTCTTAAACCTAGCACCAATTATATCAAAACCCTAAGTGTTTGCAACCACATAAGATTAAAATACAAAAGTTTTCTATCATGCAAATTTAATTAAACAAACCCACATAAGCAACATAAAAATCAACATATAGAAATCACAACTTTATCTCAAAACATATAAACGGGCTTTAAACTTTGCCCTTAACATTATTTGTTAACTAGAATTCATAGTTCTACAAATCTAAACAAAGAAAACCAAAAGAAATTACAAGGAAAAAGATAGAATTACACCATGAAGGGAGTGGATGATGGAGAGCTTGAACGTTGGAATCTTGAATCTTGGAAGCAAGTCTTCAAGGTGGACGATGGAGGCTATGTCCTCACGGCTTCTTCTTCTTCTTCTCTTTACTTGAAAATGCAAAACTAAGAACTAGAGAATGGAAAATGAAAATGGAAAGGAAATGGAGAGACAAAGAAGATGAGATGGATGAAGGAATGTATTTTAGAGTGAGAGGAGAAGGTGTTTATATAGGGAAGAGAAAGAAGAGTGAAATTGGAAAAGATGGACTAAATTAGTGTGAGTAATGATGGACAAAACATGATGATTACACCCTAAAACATGGAATGTTTTTGGGTGATGATGATGGTGGATTAGTGTGAGAAATGATGGAGAAAATATGATGATTACACCCTAAAACATGGAATGTTTTTGGGTGATGATGATGATGGATTTCCTACTCATTTACTTCAATTTTATCTCCACCGAAAGTTTAGATTCTGCCCAAGACTTCTTCATAACAAATATTCCCCCATGAATGTAGATTACTGTGGTAAAATTTCAGAATGTATTGCCATGTGGTTGGGCCGGAAATGCTGCTGGACCTCTTACAGGTCCAGTTTTCCAGTTTTGCTTCTGTAGAAAATTGGGTTGATTGTTTGAAGGCCTTCCACTCATAGTTTGCTCTGGCAATCTTCATAAGAAATGATCCTTGGGCTTTCTAGAATGAATCTGGAAAGTTTCAACTCATTTGAAGTTCGGATGGTTAGTCTGCCACTCCACATTTCTTGTCTAGCTCGCTTTCTCATTGGCTCAATTTCTCCAAGGCACGCTTTCTCAGGCCAAAATGCTCATTTTAGGGCCAAACAGCTCATTTCATCATCATCTACTCCAATGTACCTAAAAAATAGAAATTGAGTTAAAAATCGATTCGTTAAGGAATTAACTAAGCAAAATGTGAGGAATTAACTATTAAAATACCGCATTAAAATGCTCCTATCATCTAGTTTTCTTTGTTTTGTAGGTTACATAGATTAAAGGTGAACCCTTGATCCTTGGCGAAGAACTATCCCTTACTTTCACTACTACAACTTGACAACAAAAAGGGTTTTAAATTGTGTGCTATTTTTAGCATAGCAGAACCAAATGCTACCCTTGTGACAGAGAATTTCTCCCTTGCATCATCGGTGAAGGAGTTAGAGGCAAAAGTGAAGAAGTTGGAGCAAATGTTGAGTCCAAAGACTCACACCTTATCGGCAGCTTAACAGCACAAGCTAGTCCCCACCACCTAACTCAATGGAAGAGCAAAATGAATCAAATGCAGCTCAATCCAAGGCTGCTGAGAACACAGAAAAGGAAAAACAATTGACAGTTGAGGAAGGTCAGTCCCAAGGGATCTTCACAGACGAAGACTATGCAGCCGCAGAAGCTCAATCACCACCTCACTGCATAGTGGCACAAGAAAGTTAATAGACAACTCCATCACACATGGACTCACTTTTCCAGAGTCCCGCAGTCCCCATGCTCACAGTCAATGAAATGGAAAAACAACCTGCCATGTTTCAGATAGTGAAAATTCCTATGGCTACGAGTGTCCTTCCACTTCGTACGTTGAGCCTAGAGGAAGAGCAGAAGACTCCAGAGGAGAACAAAAAGGTTGAGTTAACAATGCAGGTTGCAGAGAAACATTATGGTAAAACGGTATCATCAATAGGTCTCTACTCATATGTCGTGAGATTAAAGAGTAGGAAAACAACACAAAAAAAAGACAACATTTACTGGTGGGGGGATATGAAAGCAAAAAGAGAGAAGAAAGCAAAGGAAATGGAAGAGAGATTGAAAGATGCTGAAAAGAAAGAAAAAGAAAAGCAAGACAAGGCACAAAAACTACAACTTGCTGAACACAAAAAACTAGAAGAGCTGCAAGCACAACAGAATTTGGACGGTTTAGCAAAGGAGGTTTTGGAAGCAATAAGAAACATGGACGTTGAGGAACAAGCACGCATCAATGAAGAGTGAGAAGAAAAACAGCTCCCAACTAAGGTTGTAGACTGGGAGATGAGCAAGGGGAGAGTGCAGAGATACTGGAAGAATGCACCATCACGGTAATACTCCATTAATTAACTTAAAATTTGGTTTAAAATTTATTGTCACTGTTCATGTAATTGGCTAAGTAATTGGCCAAGTAAAGTCGCTGGCCAAATCACTGTCCATGTAGCTGGCGAAGTCACTGGCCAAGAAGCTGGGCAAGTGAAGTCACTGGCCAAATCATTGGCCATGTCATTGTTAAGTAACCGCATATCACAATCCATGTTACTTACACTATTCGTTCTGTGCAGAGTGTTCTTCTCGGTAGGTAGGCGGTATGGAGCGGAGGTATCCAGATAGGATTTGAAAGATATGATCATGGATGAACCGATAGCAAGCAATTACATAGAATGTTATGGGATTCTGTTAACTGAACAAGTCACTGAACAAATCTATGGATCTTAGTGCAAGACATTAAACAAGTCACCAGCCATGATTTGGCAAAGTAAATGTAAAAACTAATGTCATGAGCATGTACATAGAACAAGTAAATGTAAACAAATACATGTCCTTAGGTACCTTCTAAAGTAACTGGCCAAGTCACTCACTAGCCAAGACACTGCCAAACTAATCTTTTTATTTTTATTTGCAGCGAGCCGTTGCACATTGACGGCAGCTTTCCGCGGTATAATTCATAAAATCAATCTCTATGAATCTTAGTGCAAGACACTGAAAAAGTAACTAGCCATGATTTGACAAATTGACTGTAAAAACTAATGTCATGAGCCAATACATAGAACAAGTAACTGTTAAAATTCAAGTGGCTTATGTCACTGTCTCTGTTTCACATTACCTATCTAACCCCTGAACTACAAAAATTTACGATTACTTCCGGTGGCAGTTATCTAACTCAAACCCGGCTATTTATCTTGTTCACTTTACAATTTTCACAAATTCAAAACTCAGAGAAACTGCTCAAGATGTTCTCTCCGGTGAAAACAGCAGAAAACGACTGATTTTCCTACACCGTGAACCGGTGCCTAAGCAAGAGTGATTCACCAACTAAGCCCCAAATTCTAGGGTTTTACAAATTGACCCTAAAATCTTCTAAAATCAGTCCTTGTCAGACATCTGACGGTGACCTCCTCCTCCTTCTTTCATATAATTTCGATTTGAATAGCTTGGGTTTTGTTTGAATTAGAAAAGATATTTCAAGGACAAAATATTGTTTAGTCCCTATACTTATAAGGGCTCGATGTTTCAATCCCTCGCTTTTTAATTTCACCTGAAAAGTCCCTAAACTCTCTAATTTCACAGATTTGGTCCTTGCCTTCAACTCACCGTCAAAAACTCTATTATTTTGCTGACGTGACATCATTTTCACTCCAAAATGTCTATTTTACCCCCACTGACTCTCTCTCTCTCTCTCTCTCTCGTCCTCATCTTCTTCCTCTATGTTCTTGCTCTTCCTCCTCTCTGATCTTCTCTCTTAATTTTTCCCAAACTCCTCTATCATCAATGCAGGCCCAACAACACCCTTCTGAATAGAAATTACTAAGAGAATTACAAATGATTACTAATATAAACAAATGTAACAGTTCTTTTCACGACTCAAGCACAGCAGGTTCTGGTGGTATCTTCAGAGACCATGATGGCTTATTTCTGGGAGCTTTTGCCAAGAGAGTTGAGGTCCCAAGCTCCATTGATGCAGAAGTGTTGGCAGTGATTGAAGCTTTGCAGATTGCCTGGTCAAAGCGATGGACTTATATTTGGCTTGAAACTGATTCATCACTTGTAGTTCATTACTTCAAAAATCCATTGCTTGTGCCATGAAGGCTACGGGTGGCTTGGAATAATTGTCTTTTTCTGGTTCGCATGATTCAGTTCAAAGTTAGCCATATTTACAGGGAGGGAAATACAATAGCAGATGCTCTAGCAAACTATGGTGCTATTAATGTTGGCTCTAGTTGGTGGGATGCTTTGCCTGCCTTCATCGCTGGCCCGTATGGCTGGGATTTGTCTTCAGCAAATGTTACTGGTTTCGTTAGGTTTTTTTCATTTGTTCTATTTTTAGTTTGTCTGTTAAATTTAGTTGGTCCTTGTACTAGTACATTCTGGTTTTGGTTTGTGCATTGCGAAAATGGTTTCGGCCTAGTCCCCCATTTCTCTGTACTTTTTCTTATTCTTAATAAAATTTCGAATAAGGGCGAGGAGTTAGCCCTTATTTCGCGTCTATAAAAAAAATGTAACAGATCTATATATTCTGTTTTTAACTAAGAGAATAATAAATTACTACCCAGAAAAAAATATGAAACCCAGATGGCCCAAAAGCGCGCCAAGTAGGAGTTCTGAGCAAAAACGCAGTAGCAATGCCGGAAAGTGAGAGCCCAGAAACCAATATCGGAGAGCCCAGAACAAAGATTGGAGACAGCACTGCGCACAGTAGTGGTTGCATGAGGCCTCTACATGGTGAAGTGTGTGAGAGGTTCAGGGCTTTGGATTGGGATTGGGATTGTGATTTTTGTGGGGAGAACTGGGAAAAAGTAACTGTGGGCCTTTTCTCCAGAACTGTGTGTCTGAAAATTGCGACCGAGTCTCGATTGTCCTCCTCTGTCGCCCATTTCATCAATCAAGGACTTTACTACCATAACAAGACTCTTGATGAAGTAGTCTTCCAACAGTTGACCGCCGAGTCTGAGACAATTGCAACATCTCAACACAGGGCGGCTGTACCTTTCTTATACATATGAAACAGACGGGCAGACCAACGACTTTCTCCGAGACATCGCCGAGCTGAGGAAGCGGCATAAGTCAAGGATCGTGAGCAATCGGAAGAGGAATTTGGAGTAAGCTCTGACTTGGGTTCGAAGCTCGAGTGAAGAATGGGTCGAGGAAGGAGGAGGTTGATTTGGGGTGTCCAAATCAGATCTTGGTACCGCCGGCGGCAGCGCATGGGTCACTTACAGACTTCGCCGATCTACTTGAAAGATGGTTTCTACTCGCGGGGGACCTGTGAGTATGGTGGTGGTAGAGGTGAGCTGCGGTGGTGACTGGAAATAAGTGGTGAGGAGGGGAGAGAAACTAAGATCTACTTTCTCTCTCCTCAAATTCTCTGTAATTGAGACCTATAGGCTAACAGAAGCTTGGTTTTGATGTTGAGCTGAGAGGAAGATGTGGGAGAGATGATAAATCTCAGTTTGATTAATAATGAAGGCCAATTTCGTTGAGTTGTGTGATGAAGATGAGATTTTGGTATTCTTCAAGAGGCTGTTGAGGAAGAAGATGAGAGAGAGAGAGAGAGAGAGAGAGAGAGAGAGAGAGAGAGAGAGAGAGAGAGAGAGAGAAAGTCAGTGGGGGTAAAATAGACATTTTGGAGTGAAAGGGATACCACGTTAGCAAAATAACAAAGTTTTTGACGGTGAGTTGACAGTTAGGACCAAATCTGTGAAATTAGAGAGTTTAGAGACTTTTCAGGTGAAATTGAAAAGCGAGGGACTGAAACGTCGAGCTCATATAAGTATAGGGAGTAAACAGTATTTTGTCCATATTTCAATTACATTTGGAGTCTCATGAGAAAATGAATTTGCATGCGAGATTTGTTTGAATTACATGTGGAATCTCATGAGAAAATGAATTTGCATGTGAGATTTGTTTGAATTACATGTGGAATCTCATGAGAAAATGGTGAGTTTTGTTTAAATTGCATGTGGAATCTGATCCGAGAAAATTTCAACCTTATCGATCATTCTTCAATGTCTTTGTCACTGTCCATGTCTCTGCACTGGTCACTGGCTGTGATCATGTCACTGTTTATGTCACTATCATTAACATGTGCATAACTATGTCATTGATTATGTAACTATCAAAATCACTATTGACTTCTCATTTTCTTAACTGTTTACAGGATTTTTATAAAAGTTTGAGGAATGGGCCAACTAAAAGGAAAACAAAGAGAGGAATCCGAAGAAGAATAAAGTGCAGAAGAAACAATTGGGGAAAAGTTGAAACTGATAAAATGGAAGAACAGAAAAGAGAGAAAAAAACAAAAGCAAACAACTGAAGATGAAGAAGAATCTGATGAAAAACAAGTCTGTGGTAAGAAGAAGAAGAGGAAGAAGAAGGATAAAAAGAAGAAAACTGGAAAGGAGAAAAGAAGAAACCAGGAAGGAATTGAAGATGAAGAAGAATCTGATGAAGAACAAGTCCGCACTAAGAAGAAGAATAAGGATAAAAAGAAGAAAACAGGAAGGAGAAAAGAAGAAACCAGGAAGGAACTGAAGATGAAGAAGAATCTGATGAAGAACAAGTCCGCGGTAAGAAGAAGAATAAGGATAAAAAGAAGAAAACTAAAAAGGAGAAAAGAAGAAACAGGGAAGAAATTGAAGATGAAGAAGAAGTTCGCGCCAAGAAGAAGAAGAAAATGGATAAAAGGAACATGAAAAAAAAAAAAGTAGAAAGAAGAAGGAAGAAACTGACGAGGAAGAAGATACAAAGGACGATGAAGAGGAAAAAGTGCCAGGGAAAAGGAAAAAATATGTAAAAGAGGGTTATGTGCAATATCGCTGCACTATATTTCATTTCTAAAAACAATTTTAGAAAACAAAGATAAGCTGACTTAAGGGACTTTAGAACTACTACAGAAAACACCCTTTGGGACACTGATAGAAGCATTCCATGGAGGTTCGATTAAAGAAAATGATGCAAAGAAATCAGATGATTTAATCACACTTCTGCTACAGGCATATGATAGTGACACAGACTTTTTAGTGTTTGGGAACAGGAAATTCAAAATGTCGACAAGTGATATATCTATGATTTTAGGAGTGCCGGGATTCGGGTTGTCAGTACGAAAGACCAAAGAAGAGGTAAACAGTTCTGAGTTTGTGACTAAATACTTTGATAAAAAGCAGAGGATCAACAAGGCGGATGCAAAGGAAGCTTTGAAGGACGCATTGGCAGGAACTCTAGAAACATAGGAAGAAAAAAAGAAACGGGACAGAAATGTCGCCGTATTGGCACTCTTGAACCTTTTCATCAAACTCCTGTTCCCAAACTCTAGAGGAACAATATCTTAGGACTATGTAAGAGTCTGTGAAGAGGTGGAAAGTCTGGGAAAATATAGTTGGGCAAAGGAAGTTGGCGACTTCGTTAAAAAATCAATTAAAAGAAAGGCAAAAGAATCTCAAAACATGGCAAGCTGCGTGATATTGGTGCAGGTAAGTTCCCGTACTTTGTTAACAATTTTTTTATGCATCATTTTGCTGTCCCATAAATAACTACGTATGCTATTGTGAGTAGAAAAACTAGATCAGTGTCATGTCATTGGTCAGGTCACCGGCCAAGTCACTGTTTATGTTACTGTTAAATTTATGTCATTGACAATGTCACTGATTATGTATTTACCTATGTCATTGGTTATGTTTGTGATATTGATATTGCCAAGATACTGTTTGATAAATAACTAGTTTTCCATATATATTTTTTTTCAAATAGTACTGTTTTTGCCACAAGACGGGAATAGTGCCGCCAATTGTTGGAAGGGAAACCGAAAAACACGAAATCAGAAAGTGGCACTTAAAGACCCTCATAGAAGAAAAAAAAAAGGGATTTCAACACCATGGGGAAGTTGAAGGTATGTTAATTTGATGTAGAAAAACTCGGTCACTGGTCGTCTCACTGGTCTTGTCATTATTCATGTGATTATCATTCACATGTCATTGGCCAAGTCAAGTTCAATGTTATTGTTGTAGTATTCCAACTAGTCAAGTCACTGAGCAAGTCATTGACTATGTCATTGGCCATGTTACTATTATATGGTCATGTCACAGTGCATGTAACTTCCCATGTCACTGATTGTGTTGCAGTTATATTTGCATCACTGCCTATGTCACTGACAAGTTTCGTAATTTTGTTTCAGAAAATCTTTTATAAAGTTAAAGAAGATGTAGAGGAAGTTGATTCTAAATTTAATCCAAACACAGAAAGTCAAGAAAAAGAGAATGATGAGTAAGAAGAAACTGCTGAAAAGAGAACCAGTGAGAAGATGGAGATGGAGACTGCATGGAATGATTAACAGAAAAAAGAATTAGAGAGAAATCTTCAGAAAAAGGAAGAAGAGCTAAGAGATCTAGAAATAGAGAAAAAGGGCTTGGAAGAAAAAAAAAAATCAAATTGGAGAAAGCTGGAAAGAAGAGAAAAGAAAGCTAACCACATTAATGAAGAGGATAAGGATGTGAAAGAAGAAACTGATGAAAAGAGAAACTGTGAAAAGATGGAGATAGAGATAGGGAAGAACGAGGAAGAGAAGAATGAATTACAGAGGAAGCTGGAGAGAAAGGAAGAAGAGCTAAGTGCTTTGAAAAAAGAAGTTGAGGAGAAAGAAAAGGAAATTGGCAGAATAAACGAAGAAGAGAAGGGGGATGTGTTAGAAGAAAATGAAATGCTGAAAATTGAGAAAGCCTCCCTAAATTCAAGAGTGAAGCAATTGGAGAGCATAGTGATGGCACTTACTGAGAAGTATGAGTCACCAATAGCACGTCCAGGTGAAGACAATGACTCAACGCTTCCTCCCCCACCGCCTAGTTTCCCTCCGCCAAAATCAAAGGCCCCTCAGGACAAGCCAACTGACAGCAAGCTCTCTAAAAACACAAAATGTCAATCACAACCTGCCTACTCCACAACAACCACATCTGAGATGACATCTGAGGTACCTCGCTCAACCGGCCGAGGACATCAGTCACCACTTCAATGCCTCGCCTAAGCAGCTGCATAGGAAATTCACCAACCTCTCTTGAGGTTAAATTGGGAACAACAAAAGATGCTTGCACACCAAATACTGCTTGGATTAAGGCATTGTTTGAGTTTCCACCTGCGGCGACCTTACGATCTCCACCTCCATGAAAAGTTAGTTTGGAAGATATGCAAGAATAGCCGCAGAAGTATCAGATCATTATATCACCAGAGGATCAGACTATTTTTGAAGTTAAACCAGTCAATTACATTCCTCATACGGAACAGATGACAAGAGCTGAGTTCACAATGCCAATTTTAGAGGACATATTAGGGCAGGACTCAAAATCTATTGGCCTCTATTCTTATGTAGTTAGGATGAAGAGAAAGGAGAGAGTGCAAAAAAGAAATGATATTTTCTAGTGGGATGAGGTGAAAGAGAAAAGGCAGAGGGCAAAAATGACCAAAATCACAGCAGTGAAAAAGAAAAAAGGACAGACAGCTGAATAGCAGCCAGAGAAGGAAGTGATACATGATTTGATGATTCATGTGGATGACAAGGAAGAAACAGAAAAAAAAAAAAAAAAAAAAAAAAAAAAAAAAACTAAATTGAAGTGATAGATTGACAAAAGCTAGAACTATACAAGCTTCTTGACAGCCAAACTAAAAGCAAATTAGAGAAGTACTGGAACAAGGCAGAAGAAAGGTAATGTTCCATGTTACAGCTCACCTGCTAGTGACTTCACTGGCCATGTAGCTAGCCTAGTCACTGGCCAGATCATTAGCAAGTGAAAGTCACTGGCTAAATCACTGGACGTGTCATTGATCAGTGTGACTAACACAATTCTATGTTATGCAGGGTATTATTATGAGAGGGAAAAGAGGCTGGAAGTGAAATCACAAGGGCGGATATCAAAATGTTCATCAGGGATCAATCAATAGCAAACAACTGGATTGATTGCTATGGGAAAGTGTTGAAGGATGAACTACAAAACGAAAATTCCCAAAGTTTGGGAAGATTAGCTTTTTTGCATAGCATGTGTTGGGTAAGTATGACGAGCACTTTCTATAAACATTGAATGCTTATTTCTCATTCTTTGTTTATTTATAACTTGTTCTCTGTTTTTTTTTTTTAAATAGTATTCGACAATACATTTAACTGTGAGAAACCTGTATCAATACTTGTGTGAGTCGCTGTTCCAAAACCTGGGAAAATGCAGCATGCTTTTCTTTCGAATAACCCATAATGAAGAATTTCACCACACGCTCTTGGTCTTCAACAAGGACATACAGCAATGGCTGCATTTGATTCGATGAAACCAAGAAGAGCAGGAACAGGGGAGTGCTTTAAAAATATTAAAAAAATTGATAAGAAGCTTCTTACTGACCATGTAACTAACCATGTAGCTATCACTCACTGACCTTTACTGACCAGAGACATAACTAGTGACTACACTGGCCAGCGAGGTCACTGGTAATGTCACTTCATTTTATCTCTATAATTAATTCAAAGAAATGACATTATGCTCATCATGTTGGTCTGTTGAAAAATACAAGTTGAACTAGCCGAGTTTTGTGGATGAGAGCAGTCAAAAGATCAAGCAGATGATATGCTGCGGCAAGGCTGCAGAATGCAATTTGACAAGAATCAAAGCATTCACATAAAATTGAAGATGGTTGAAAGTATTTTGAGCGACGATGAGATAAAAACAATAAGATGGATAAAGGAAAATTATGAGGGCTGAAGGATCCCTTTGAACCACGCCAGAATCTGCCCCCAGCAAGAGGAAGGATCATAAGTCTATATGCAAAAATTTAAAATGATAACTTTATTGTTGCTAAGTTGGTCAAAATCATAATTAACTTGAAATTTTTGTTTGCCAACAGATTAGATTGCGGACCTTTTGTAATGTATTACATGCATGGACAAAATGGTGAAAGAGGAGAAGATGACCAACAAAGTCAGCAAAGCTTAGATGTTGAAATTTAAAGCTCAAATATTCAAAAAATTTGCTGAACATAAGGAGAGTTGGAACTCGGGAAATTAAGAATTTTAGAAATTTTTTTGTTTAGTTCAGAATTTTAGGAATGTGTTGTTTAGTTCATAATTCAGAATTCTCATTAATGAAACATGACTTGTATGGATATTTTTATTCAAGTTTAATGCATCGTCAGAATTCATAGGCCAAGTCACTGACTATGTAAATGTGAAGGCCTCATATAAGTGAGAATGTCATTGTTAAATTCACTGTTGTAAGACTTATATAACTGCTTAAGTCACTAGCGAAGTAACAGGAAAACTGAATGTCATTGGCCGGCCAAGTCACTAGGCAAGTTACTGAAAAACTCAAGTAACTGACCAAGTCAGTATAAAAATCAAGTAAAGTCATTGGCCAAGAAACTTTAAAACTCTAAGTCACTAGAGAAGTCACCGCCAAAATGATATTTCTATTTCTATTTTAGTTTGCAGCGTGCCGCTACGTTCTGCTGCCAATGACCAAATCAATATGTAGCCATCCTACTACAAGTCATTGAACAAGTCACTACCAATATGACTAAAAACTAATGTCAATAAACAAGTCAGTGTAAATCTAAAGAAAATGGTTATGTTACTATACATATAACTATTAAAAACCTGTAGACATAAAGAATAATGAATGATTTATAAAAAAAGGAAGCAGATACACTATCTCATAGTCAAAAAAAAAAAAAAAAAAAAAACCCAATGAGTAAGCAGCTTACAAATACCTCTTATCTTTATTGAAAAAAAAATGAAAAAAAAAACAAAATTTCAAACTATATTGGAGTTACTTGCTATGTCATTGTCTATGTCACTTGACATGTCACTGTTAAAGGCATGTGGGTAGATTTTAACCTATATCGGAGCTATACAACTCTTTCTGTTGTGACCATCACATTTTCCGCACCTACAGGATAAATATCTCGTTATTTCTCCACCTTGTACAGCTCATTGACATACGAATAGGGGAAGAACCATGTTGTTGCATCACTACAAGGGTATGGGAACATGGGAAGCCATATAGCTGCCATTCTCCTCACGAACAAAAGTGAGTTTCCAAATTTACCAAGCTATTGTACTTTTGGCAGTGAACTTCATACACATAGGTATCAGACCTGCTCACTCTCCAATGTCTTCCCACTTCTGAATTCTCCTTCAACTTCTTTTCAATTGCCGGACATAACTTAGAGAACCATTCCTACCCATCCTCCTTCTGAGCAGAAATTGATGCCATGGACTTCACTCTAATCCCATCATTAATATCAAGAATAGGAAGACTCTTCAAAGGCAACACCCAATTGTTGAAAGACTCAGCCAAATTATTTGTCATTTCAATAAATCGTTCGCCATCAAAGTAAGCCATACACTAGTTCTTCTTAGGGAGATCCTGTAGAAATTGAACAACTATGTCACCGCCTTCGCTCTTCAAAATTTCCATGTTGAACTCATACATCTACGGTGTGCGAGAATAAGCACAACACATAAACAAGTAAGGAATCCGATCCTTGAGGTAAGAACTAGCTGGAAATTTGTCAAAAATGTTAGACATCAAGTGTCTAAAACAAAACCCATGTGGATTATTAGGAAACACTCTAGGGAAAGCACTAACAAGCCCAACATGACGATCAGAAATGAACATCACCCTCCACATAGGGTGTTTCGCCAACTCTTCAGCCAAAACCTCAAGAAAAAAATCTCCAATTATTCTCATTTTCAGAATCCACAGTAGCATAAGCAACTGGATACAAACCTGAATAGAAAAACAATATGATGTCAGTGTCATGTCATTGTAAATGTCACTAACCATGTGGCTGACATAACTGGACATTACTTGACAGTGACATAGCCAGGGACATATCATTCAAGTCACAAGACATTTAAGTCACTGGACATGTCGCTGTTAATGAACATGTAACTGACCATGTCAGTAGCTATGGAACTGACCATGTCACTTAGATTACAAAAAACAGAACATGGCAGGAAATAGAGAAACAAGAAAAATACAAAACTAGAAATAATGAAGGGGATTCAACCTTGATTGGAGTCATTTGCCGATGTAGCAATAATCTGCCCCTTGTACTTGTTAGTAATGAATGTAGCATCAATGAAAAGAATAGGTCTACAAGATTAAAAACCCTTCATCCATGCACCATAGGTCACAAACATACGCTGAAACCTGTGTGTTTCTCGATGAAACTCAATCACTATTCTAGAGTCAGGGTTTGACTTCATAACACACTCACTGAACCAAAATAGGTAAGCATAAGACTCAGCTTCATCACCATGTAGGGTTGTTTTTGCCAACTCCGTACCATACCAAACTATACGATAAGCAACATCCAAACCATAATCACTCTTGATCTCATCAGCTATATCAATTGCCTTTTTGTTTGGATTGTCACGAATCTTATCAAGCACAATAGACTTGACAATCTTGGATCCCATCATCTTACTCTTCTGCAAACGAATCACACCATGACATGTGTGAACATTAACCAACCTTTTAATGATAAATAAACTATTAGCCCTGCATACATGAGCCTTCACAATCCAATTGCAGCCTTGAGAATGTTAATTAGAACACTGAGCAAGAACACGAACCTTGTCGTTTCTAACAAACTCATTGCGAAAGCCAATTTCTATGGCATACTTACGAAGCTTATCCCTAAACTCAACAGCCCCATCCTAAAACTTTTAGCCTTTAGAATGAATATAATTCTCCCAACCTTTCGTCATATAACTCTTCGGTTCTTCTGCCCTATAACACCCCAAATAATCATTCTCCTAAACATGGTATTAGAATCCTCACACACTGTATTGCTCACCACACTTTCACTACTCAAAAACAAATTAGTCACAAACACTTCAACAAAATCAGAATTGTAACGAACCAAATTCCTAAAAATCATTCACATATCAACTTCACTCTCTAGAAAGCATGAAGTAGAATCCGGAGGAATAATGTACCTCAACATGAACTTGCCTTGAATCAAATCCAGAAAATGAGAGAGTATGGAATTGCATAGGTCAAGAAACGACCAATTATGCAACAATGGAACTGTTGCTACTTCACCAGAAAAAATAAACTTGACAACATAGCTAGTATCCATAATACCTGCACACAAAAAAAAAACAAATCACTAGCCATGTCACTACTAAGGAAATCAACAGAATCAACACAAACAGGTCACTGCCAAAGTAACTGTTAATGCCTGAACAGAAGAACAATATTAAACGTGTTACTATCGAAGTCACTGATAATTCCTGAACAAAAGAACAATATTATAAATGTAACTGACCATGTCACTACTAAGGAATCAACAGAATAACATAAACAGGTCATTGCCGAAGTCATTGTTAATACCTAAACAAAAGAACAATATTAAACATGTTACTAGCAAAATCAATGATAATTCCTGAACAAAAGAGCAATATTAAAAATGTAATAACTGGCCATGTCACTGATAAAAGAATCACAGTATAGAGCACTTCACATATAGTACCGCAATAGCACAAAACATCATCAACATAGAAGTTAACACAAACAACAACACACTGCAAAATCCAAAATGAAAAATTCACATAAAGAAGGCTAACCGATCAAATCAAAGAAAACCAGAGCGAGGGAGCAAGAGAGAGACTGTAACTAAGGATTGAGTTGACGACGAAGAAGAAGAAGTAACGTGATCAAGATAAAGAGTGATGAAGCCAGAGATTGAGAAAAAGATAAGAGAGCTGCGAAAGCTCCAAAACCACTCAAAAGTGAGATTTCAGATCGTCGCAGGGCCACCAAGTGAAATCAGAAGTTGGCGACAGAGAGGGTAACGAAGAGAGAAACTCAGAGAGAGAATCTCCGATTAAATCGAATTTGAAGCTTTCTTATCAAGAGAGAGAGAGAGAGAGAGAGAGAGAGAGAGAGAGAGAGAATTTGAGCTCACAGATTTTGAAATGGAAGGTTATAAACATTTATTACCTTTAGGGGTAGAATCGGAATCAAAAAATAAAAAACTGACATTTTTTAACATCACCTCATTATTCATAGAGAGTTTCTATTGGGACCTCCAAATCTGCTCACTTGACCTCACTCTATTATGAATTATTAAATGACATATATAACCTACTATAAAATGACTATTAAGGACAATAATTATACCAAAAAAATGTTATATTTATTTTCTCTAGACTTTCCAATTCAATAATATTAGATTGCATTCTTTATTATTTTCCCTATCTATTTTCATTTTCCAATTTTACTACATGCTCATTAAAGCATATATATATATATATATATATAATAAGAAATAAAACTATGATTAAGATAAAGGGCCAATGATAAAAGAGGTCATTTTGAAGTGTCTTAGTATAATACAGATAACGCAAATATCTCCATGATAATTAAGGTCACCTCTTTATAACCTACCACTACAGTTAAGCTTAATTACAAAAATTGCCACCGGCATCTCTCTCTCAATCAATTTCATAATATAATCCCTCTCATCTTAACTGACCTCACCGCTATGGCTCGACGATCAGTAGTGATCCTCCGACCTCCACCACCTCCTAACAAATCCCCGATAGGTCACCTGCATGCCTTGACCCAGCGATAGAGCTCCACGTGTAGTATGATCTCTGGTGACGGAATCGAACCGCTTGTCACGAACGCCGTCGCGCCTCTTGAAATCTTGCTCCGACGACGCAAAGGCAATCTTCACTGCTATGATTGTCAGAGGCGAGCTCGGGGAGCATAAATGGCTATAGATCGGGCGAGCTCGGGGCTCCAATACCCTGAGCGGTTCTACGTGGCGGCCTCCTACGCCGGTTTCGACGGATCTCCTCGCTCCTCCTCTAAAGCTGTTCGCGCCAAGTTCAACTCTGAGTCTGCCGCTCTCATCCTCTACGCTCTCTATAAGCAGGTACTGCTCGATCACAATTGCATTAGAAATGTCAATGTGGACTGTAATGTGATCCTAATTCTGTTAATTTTGGCTTCAAAAATTGGTTTTGTGGTGGTTTTGACTTGTGTTGTGGATTACTTGTGAATTTTGATGCTCAATTATGATTTTTTTTTTCGTGCTTGCTCTGTGTAATTGCTTATTGTGTGTGATTTTAGGTAGATCTGGAAAATATTTACATTGTACTTAGGCATTGCACTATCTGAAATGTATATATAAAGTGAAGTTGCTCATTGGTTGCTTTTGGGTCTTTGACAGAGGATTCATGTCTTGAAGTAGTCTAGCAAATGTATTGGGTTTGCCACCACATTCATACTTATCAGAAAACCCAAGTAGCTTCGCAAAATCTGATTATATATTTCTCCGATTCATAATTAAGAGGGCAATAGTGTCCCCTGCAGTTAGTCTTGTTTTTAATCAATTTGTGTCCTTAGACTTCTTATTCATATTTGTAAAAGTATGGATTTTGAATTTGTTTTTGAGATTGTGAACTTTTGGAGCCGAAGTAAAGCTCCTATATTTTAACATCATTGCAGATATTAGATGTTTCAGGAATGGAAAAGTCTACATTTTGAGTCATAATCAAAATAATAATCATGATGTTTTCAGTGAGAGTGTTTTGGCAACCATGGTGAAAAGCAAATTGATGGATCCATTTTACGGCTTGGTAAATGAATATCAATCATAGATATTGTTGATTTAGGGAGGCAATGGGTGCACATTCTGGTACTTTTAAGACCTTTCTATGTAAGCTGGTACGTGATACATATAAATGATAAAATGCACTTCGAGGTTGTCTTGAAATTATTTCTCAGTAGATTGAAAGATTACTGTCGATGTTAATCTTTAGTTTCCTTGGTATTGTGGTTAGGAATAATATTGTCTAAACACTTGGCCCTTTTGGGTCAGGTACTCAGCACCTAGATCTGAATTTCAGTGGAATCAATTACTATGCAGAGGTATATTTAAATGGGCACAAAAAGGTCCTTCCAAGAGGGATGTTTCGAAGGCATTCTCTAGATGTCACTGATACAGTACATGACAGTGAAAATATGCTTGCTGTTGTTGTTTACCCCAGATCATTGTGGTTATGTTTTATTTTGTTTAATGCGCTTATGGGAGGTTCTCCTAATTGAAAAAGTGTTGTGGTTGTACTTGGACTAAAGTCACAATAAAATCTTCTTACTAATGATTGAGCATATATTTTTGTCTTATGCTTGAATTCATTGTCAAAAAAATACGTGGGAAGTTTAAGTGCCTTAAGTTACTAACCATGTCATTGGCCAAATTACTGGCTATGTCACAGTCATAACCATGTCACTGATCATGTAACTTTCAGAGTCACTATCAATCCCATGTCATTTGCTAAGTTTGCTAAGGCAGTGGCCAAGTTACTGGTCACGTAACTTGCAAACTCAATGCTAACCTTCTTATTTTAAAAATGGAACAAGAACATGTCAAGTCATTGGCTAATCATTGTTATATTCATGTCATTGACCATGTTACATTGCAAATCCTTAACCATGTCACTGTTATACAAGTCACTGACATATTTTGGAATTTTCAAGTCATAGTTATATCTAGGTCACTGGCCAGGTAATTGTTAACTTCAAGTCACTGGCCATGCCACATTGTCATTGGCCAGGTCATTGGTCTTGTCACTGACCAAGTCACTGTCAACAACATGTCACTTGTTGAGCAAGAAAAAAAATTGCATGAGAAGTAATTCCTTAAAAGCGAATATGTTTGAGGAGAAATCCTCTTAAGACCAATATGAGTGATGAGTAATCTCCTCTTAGTTAGTGACATGTTCATGATTGTGACGTGGCTATTAACTTGTGATTTGGCTACTGACAGTTACTTGGTTAGTGACATGTGATTAATTAACAGTGACTTGGCTATTAACTTGTGACTTGGCTACCGATAGTTACTTGGTTAGTGACATGGTCAGTTACTTGGTTAGTGACATGTGATTAATAGTGACTTGGCTATTAACTTGTGACTTGGCTACTGACAGTTACTTAGTTAGTGACATGGTCAGTTACTTGGTTAGTGACATGGTCAGTTACTTGGTTAGTGACATAGTCAGTTACTTAATTAGTGACATGGTCAGTTACTTGGTTAGTGACATGTGATTAACAGTGACTTGGCTATTAACTTGTGACTTGGCTACTGATAGTTACTTGGTTAGTGACATGGTCAGTTACTTAGTTAGTGACATGTGATTAACAGTGACTTAGCTATTAACTTGTGACTTGGCTACTGACAGTTACTTGGTTAGTGACATGGTCAGTTACTTGGTTAGTGACATGGTCAGTTAGTTATGTTCGTATCACTGATCATGTCACTGTCAATCACATGTCACTTGCCAAGTCTCTATTATATCCAAGTCACTGGCCAAGTAACATTGCATATCACCGTTATACACGTCATTTGCTAAATCTCTGGCTAAGTGACATTACATGTCCACTAGTCAGTGACATGGTCAGGTCATTATTAACATCAAGTCACTAGCTATGTCACTGGCCAAGTTACTTGTCATGTCACATGCATGAGCAAATCACTGATCATGCAACTGTCAAAGTCACTGATCAAGTCACTCTCAATCACATCAGTTGCCAAGTCACATGCTATGTCACTTGTCAAAAATGTAAAAGTGGTGTGTAGCCAAGAAGCTCTCATTTACATTGTAATCTTTTTCCGGCCACAAATATTAATTAGCATTTATATCAAGTCACTTTTCATAAACATAAAATAAATAAGATTAAGGTTGGTAAAGAAAAAAAAGTATAAATGAAGAATATCATAGAACATAACGTACTTTTGATATCAGTTTAAAAGAGGAATTTAATTCCCAGTATCTTCTACCACAAAGATCATAAATAACTCTATAGATACCATCACATTGCTTTAAGCATCAAGCTGCAAGTCTTTCTCTGTTCCCATCTCTAATGACAGCTTGGAACCTCTTGCCTTGTGAAAGAACATTCCAAGTTTGAAAATCTACCGTTGTTGCAAACAAATTACAAATCAAGGAAGACATCTGGAATGCAATATATTGTCATTTGTTCCCTAATCGCCATGGTGACATATCAACACGAAATTTATGCCAACAATTCTTTCCTAATTCTTCAATCAAAATTATGATCTCACCCTGCACCAAAATAAAAAGAAACAGTACATTTACTAAAAGTAAATATGAGTTGTTTGATTAATTAGAAAACACTTGTGCATGCCTTACCAACTACATGAGCAACATCAAGACAACAAAAAACAAAAGAAAAAAAGTACTTCCTTACTTTGCTAAACACGTTAGTTACTCAACCACTACTAAGTACTAACTTCTCAGACCCAAATCTAGGAACTGACATGGTGTTACTTAGCCTATTAGTTTGTCATGAACTGTATATACAACTTTGTAGCTTGCATGATATTTTTGATTCTTCTAGTAGTCTTTTAATCACTTTGGGTCAAAGAACTTCTACTTAAATGTGACTCATCATATCAGAAGAATGAAAGCACATATACCTACAGTGTGAAGACCAATTTTACTAAGGAAAAATTTCATCCAACCAATATTGTATAAGCATGTTGCAGAGACAAGAAGCGCATTAATTGCTCCTGGTCCAACAAGTATTTATCAAAAACTGTACCTGGCCATCAACAAGAAAAATAATGACAGATGACTCTTTAACAGTTGCCTCTTTGGAGGCAAGTGAAATTCCATCCATTCCAATGGTCGTTGAAATGACCATTTCTTCCATGACATGGGCCTGTGAATTTGAAATTGTAAGAACACCACCAATATCGACCACCATAAATTCAAAGTCCCCCAAAGGATCTACCATACAGACGATCCCTATTAACCAATGGTTCATCAACTACAATTGCCTTGTTCCCCTGCAATACCTGATACCTGAGAAGGCCCTTAGGCTCGTTTCACAACTAGCATAACAAAAATGAAAAACAAAGGATTACAATGCATCTCTCCTCAAATTCAATTCTCCCTACTTTCTACATTCCATTATTGTTTTGATTGTATCTCAGACCAATTCTTTTCCAACCTCCAATAGCAACTAAATCAAAATAATCAAGGAACTATATCTATCGTCTAATTTCAACAGAATTTATATCAATCAAAAGAATAACAACAATTTCTATGAAAGCACATCAATTGAAGAAAAGAAAAACTAACCTGTTTCATAATTCCTAAACTTCTATCAAATTCACCATCAAAATTAAACACAAATCAAAATAGATAAACCTACAATTTATACTTGAGAAATCATGATAGTTCTAGATCGAAATCACGAGTTTGATAATTCTGGTTTTGGATCAAATCCAGAATAAACGAAAATAACTTAAACAATCCTATAATCGTTTCATCCAAAACTCAATTCCAAAATCGAAGTCACTATGAACAATCGCCCAATTTCTAATTCGATAAGCCAAATCTCTACTCTGATACAGCAAATTACCTTCGAAACCCAAACCGCACTGCTTCTGGAATCGAAACTGTGCCGTTTTGAAGCCTCGAAGTCCGCGACATCGACGACGAGGCTCTGAGAGAGGATGTAGAAGAAGAACTTGGAGAGAGCGGCGGTGATCGGCAGCTGTTCGATTTGGAAGGAGACTTGGAGGACATCAGAGGCGTAGGTTTTGGACGACATCTCCGTTGGGGACACTAAAGTTATAAACGTGCATTAGGCTTTAAGGGTAGAATGGGAATTAGAAAAATTAAAAACTAACCTTTTTTAACATCACCTCATTATTCATAAGGACTAAATGGACCTTTTTATCAAGTGGGAAACTAGATGACATTTTTATCATTTCGCTCTCTAATGTGACCTTTTCCATCATTTCCTTTAAGATAAAAATGTATGATATGCATATTGAACGCATAATGGTCAGGGAGAACAAATGAAATTGTATTATGACCTAAATCTAAATCTATCCATTATATTTGCAAAAAGAAAAAAAAACAGTGCTAGCAAATAAAATTAAATAAAAAAATATTTAAATAATTAATCATGAGGTACAGAAAATAGAGAAACATTAAGAAAAAATGATTAATTTTTTTTGTTGCACAGCTAAAAAAGAAAAATTAAATTACAAAAATCACATCATAGTTCATGTTATTTTATTTTTATTAATTTTTAAAACTCAATACCTTGTGTTTGATTTTTTTTTATTGGATAAGAGATTTATATTATCTGATTAAGGAATGGAGATGTAATTAAGATTTATATAGTAATTAAAGGGTCTTTCTATTTGTACCCAGCATATTTCTAAGTAGACCCAGCAATAATATTTTATGTCAAATTGTTCCAACTTTGTCCCTGTACGGTGAAAAAAAATGACTACGCGTGCTGTTCCTCAACTAACCGTCGCCGATGGCTCTTTCCCCTCACCTCCAGCAGCATTTTCTTCCTCCCTCTGTGAACTCTCCAATACCCAATCATAACTGCAAAATTCAACCGTATGGAGAATTTCAAGCGAGAGATCAATTCAACCACTGAACTCTCTAGTACCCAATCAGAACTGCAAAACAAAGTAGTCAAACCAAAACAGGGACGTTACAATTCTAAGGCGCAAACCAGCATTCACCTCTGGTTTTAGTCTAGGCTGTTATACACTGACTTTTGGATAAAGCTGTTATACACTTACACATATATTCCTTTATTCAACTTTCCTTTGTCTTGGCTTTGAACCTTCCATTTTCCCCTGTTCTGTATTCCCATAGTTTCCTAAAGCCACATTAACCCAGAGCTTTGATCACTCTCTATAATTTTTTTTTGAGAAGATTGATCACTCTCTATATATACATACACACTATCAAAACCTCCCTAAGAACCCAGAACCATAAATCAGCAACACTCACTCTTTGATATCACTTTTAAATATGGAACCATCTACACACATCGGTGCAACTCCTCGGCCCACCTCTGCTCCACTATCGGTGGTCCCCGCCGCCTACAACGGCAAGCTGGGCCGACATCTGGCTCTGCGGCTAGTCGAGATCGGCGTTCAGGACGTGTTCTTCGTCCCACTTGGACCACCTGATCGGCGCGTGTCATCACTTTCACGGTGCGTGGGCTCATCGTCTTGAACGCTATCGCCGGTGCTTGCAGTGAGAATTTGCCGGTGATTTGTATTGTCAGTGGGAGAGATCAATTCTTAGTCTTGTCGACGTCTTTCGAATCTGGTTGCTGGGTTTATAACTCAAAGCAAGGGTGGTTGCTGGGTTTGTAACTCAAAGCAAGGGTAAAGTTGGAAAGTACATAACAATATTTTAAGTGCTGGGTGTATTTAGATATTTGCTGGGTACATTTAGAAAGACCCTAATTAAATCATTAAAATGATTAAGTTTTTTTATTATAAAGATCTTAGTTTGTTTGTAAATTATATGAGTGAGGTTATTTAAGGAACTTTAGTGAGGTTTAATGAGTAAATTTAGTATTTGAAAATTTGATAGGAGGTGTAAAAAACATAGAGGTTAAGTGAGTAAATTTGGAAGTTCCAATAGAAAAACTCTTATTCATAAGGACTAAATTAATATTACTAACAATTCACAATGGACCTTTTATCAAGTGAGAAATTAGGTAACATTTTTATCATTTCACTTTCTAAAGTGACATTTTCCATCATCTCCTTTGTTATATATTGCATTTATTAAAAAATAACTATATATCTCAGCCGCTAATACATAATGTAGAAAGACTGGCAAATGAATAAAAAAATGAGGTTTTCCAAAAACTAAAAAAGAAAAAGAAAAAAGAGGGGAAGATCACATTTTTGAAAACTATATTCAAACGTATTAAGGTTTGTTCAAGCTAAAGAAACCTAAAAGCAGAAAATTCTTATACAGAAAAAGAATAGTTCTAGCCACCATCACAACATGAAAGGAGGGAACTTCTCTTCTTTTCGTTTTGTTAAACTTTCTTTTTGTTTGAGTCTCTTGTGGTGAATATGGATGACTTCACTATGAAAAAGATAAGAAGGTTATTGATAAAGTAAATGAATATCAATAAATGTTTATAACTTTTGTCAATATCATAGTTAGTTAATTTGTGAATTATTTGAGTATATGTACAATTTTTTGAAAAAAAAAAAATTCCATACACAACTCAAAGATTCATAATTTTTTACCCACATGGTCCAGTTCAGTTGGCAAGTTGACTGTGCTCCTTAAGCAAGTTGAGGGACTTGAGACAGAGGTCTCAAGTTCGAGCCTTGTGTATGGAAAAGACTATGCGGGGAGGGCAAGCCCACCTATTTGGTGTACTCGATGCCCGGAGGGGGGGGTGTCACTGTGTCTTTGACGCGGCATTGTGCTGGACTTCGGGTAAAAAAGGCCATTGCGTGCCTCCTTGTGGTCCTTCCCAGTACCTCCTTTTAAAAATAAAAAAAGATTCATAATTTTTTTTGTTAGTCAAATTATAAAAAAATAAATGATTAATTTTAGTTTATCGAAGTTTGGGAGTGTCATGATGCCTCTTATTTTAAATTTTTATCCTTTATATTTTTCAATTTTAGTCTTTCGTGTCCAATCTCATTCTCTATCCAATTAGATATATGGATTCACTTTGAGAGTTAAAATTATCATTTCAAGACAAAAAAACCAAAAAAAAAAACCCTAATTCGATGTCGTTTTGGCCTCTGCTCTGCCTATACCCATTATCCATCCTCGTCTCATGGTGGCGAAGGACGAGTAGAAGGTTTTGATGATGGTGGCGAGGGACGAGTGGACGAGGGCGGCGATGACCGAAGGTGTCCTCGTCGTGGAGCTACTGCTGCGACTGAAGGAGTCGCGAGCGGGCAGCATTGGCGATGACTGACAGCGTTCTCGTCCTTGTTCTCTAAAACCCATTTCGATTTCGGCCTCATTTCTCAACTCCGGCAAAGGGGTTTCAGAGCGCTGCTTCGTCGTCTCGGTCGGTCATGCGACACATCTCGTTTCGAACTTCGCCGGCGAGTCCAATTTCTTGCCTGACCTCAAACTCTTCGTCGGAAACCTTCCCTTCATTGTCGACAGAGATCAGCTAGCTGAGCTCTTCGAAGGTGCTGGAAATGTTGAGATGGTTGAGGTATGGTTTTGTTATTCGATCGAAATTTCGCATCTTTTTGTGAATTGAATGGAGATAAATTGTGGGTTCAATGTCTTTTGTTTTGGATTAATGGAGGCTTTTTGATGGATTTTGCTGGGAGAAGTATTGGGATTCGGGTTTGTGACCATGTCGAGTGCTTAGGAAGTAGAAGCAGCTGCTTGACAGTTCAATGGCTATCTAAGTCACCATTTTGTGTCTATGATTTGTGTGTGTCTATGCGAGAATGTGAAACAAATTGTTTGAGATTTGAGAAAGTTGCATTGGTGTTTGAGACTTGTTCAAGATTTGTTAACCACAAAATTTGGTGTTGAAGCTTAGTGAGAGCTTATCTTCAGGTTACTGTGGTAGCTCTGGTATTGACCCACAGTTTGATGTATTTTTGGCATGGTTGTTGTTTGTATGTTATTAGATATTTTGGAGCGAAGATGAGTTGGAGGTGATGGTAATGGTCGTGGGATCAGATTTTGGGTGGTGATTTTTGTCAGGACAACTGGACAAGTGATGGGTTTCGTGGTATCAGCTATGGCATGGATGAACGCCAGTCAAATTTGGCTGGTGATTTTTGTCAGAACAGGTGATGGGTTTGTGCTGTGAAACACTTATGAGGTGGGTTTTGCCTGGGTGGTAATGCGTTTTATATGATTGGGCAAGGTTGATGGAGCTTTGGGGATGGGAGGAAGAAAAAAAAATTTTGGTTTTTTTGTCTTGAAATGACAGTTTTAGCCCTCAAAGTTGGCTCTTTATCTAACTTTGGACGGAGAATGAGACATTGGACACGGAAGACTAAAATTAAAATTAAAAAGTATAGGGGGTAAAAATTTAAAATTGAAAATGGAGGGAGTGACATGATGGCACTTCTAAACTTAGGGGAGTAAACTAGGGCTGAGAGTTTTTTGAACCGGGAACCGGTTGGAACCGGCCAGCACCGCACCGAAATTGCTAGTTCGGCTCAGTTTCTTACGTAGAAAGATGTCAATTTTGGAAGAACCGAACCGTTTTATGTCTGTCGGTTCAGTTTCAATTCTAAATTTGTGTTTGATGCAGGAACCGAAATATAGACCCAGACCTATATAAATAGTTAAATACACACTAGAAGTTTGCTAGAAGTTTACCTAAAAACAATAAAACAATACCCACTATCATGCCTTTTCACCTCGGAGACTCAACCAATTAAAGCAAAGCCACTAGACCACCGACCAGCAATGCCTCTTTATCCCAAAAATAATAAAACAATACCCACTAGCCCATACTTTTTACCCAAAAACAATAAACAAATACCAAGGACGTTGATTTGATTGATTTCTTCTCTCTGTCTATCAAACAAGACTCAGCCCCACTTCAATACTTGTTCTTCCCAAGGTTTCAAATTTCGGTTTCGGTTTCGATTTCGGTACTTCAAATTTAAGGAAATTTCGGAGAAAGTTTCGATTTCGGTGGAAATTTCGGTTAAAAATAAAGAAATCACATTAATTGCATGTATAAAATGATATTTTTGATTGAAACTTTTACATAGACTAACTAACCTATAATAAACCTATTTACAATGTAAACTCTCTAAAATTATACATAAATAATAGAATTGTGATATTTAATATGGACGAGACGACGAGTAATTAACTAAAACTGTAGTAAGTTGCTATACACTATCTATAATTCTATATGTAATTATAAATGTTATGTATATTGATAATGTGAATGTGATTTACTTTTTTTTTGATGGCTGGAACCCAGTGGGAGGCTTGGCCATCACGCCTTTTTCACTAATAAATATTAGAAAAATACAACGGGGGGGGACGTAATACCAAAACCCCGTGAATCAAAATAAACAAGAGTACAACAAAAGCAATATAAAGTATTAGTAATAAGAGCTACTACGATGTGGTTCGATCCATGTGGTTGAACTGCTTCCATTTAGTATCATACAATACTGCTCCCAAGTACATGAATTTTGAAAATGATTTTGGTACTTCATCACATGGGTAATGTATGTGTGTTGATCTCTTCCCACATGCAATCCATATATCGGAAATTGTGGAATTACCCAATATGGTGTTTCATTGTATGAAGCATGCGACATTTGGGACGAAGAATGATCAAAAAGGCCATATGTGCTTCCACCTTGTGAGCTTGATCCAATTCCGTAAGTACTTTCTGAGGGAGAACTCATTTCATGATGAGGATAATGAGAATGGAATGGGTTAGGGTTATCACTATATTGAGTTCCTATGTCCATTGAGCCAAGACTGGAAGAAAGTGATTCAAACTCATTTAGAGACAAATGGCTATCGCGTCTTCCTTGTGTATCCCTAGCTCTAGAATTGTATTCACGATTTGCATCAGGATAAGTAGTATGATGATCACTACTATATTGGTTGTAGTGCCATGATTTGCCACTCCCCCTGTCATTTCCATAATTCGCCTCACGATTAGTGTCGTCATAACTACTATTGTCACACGAGTTATCACGTGTACTACCACCATAGGCATGATATTTGCTACCACCACCAGTATTACCACCATCACCATCATCATCATCATCATCAATTGATTTTTCACTAGTGCCTCTTGATAATTTATAACCACTTCCATCACTTTCATCAGAATGATCTGTTACTTCTTTCTTCATTACCTTATCCACATCAATTCCCATTCCACGAGCATGAGTTGCTATATTTGGATCTGGATTTCCTGTTGCATCATCTAAATGTAAAGGTCGAACCCAATGGTATATTGGATCAGCAGTTTCCTCCGCACCTATATCTGCAACTATATTGAATAGGTCTAAATAACTGGTCTCCGCAACTCTATCTGCAACTGCTTTTGCATCTCGCAATTGTAGCTTCATGTTGTAATAACAATACACAATTTGCTCAAGTTTGTTATGTGCCAGACGATTTCTTTGCTTCGTATGGATAAGAGCAAATGTGCTCCAATTTCGCTCGCAAGCAGAAGATGATGTGGTTTGAGATAGGATCTTCATTGCCAATTTACGAAGTGTAGGTGCATCACCCCCATACATGTTCCACCATTCATATGAAGTCATTGTTTTCCTTGCAGCAATGGCAGCTGGTCTTCCAAATCCGTATGATGAGTCTCTAAAGCTTATAATCTGCATGAGAAAGAATTATGAATGTTCGTAAATGAAAATAACAATTAATCAAATATAGAAAATTTACCTCATTTCCGAATTGTGCGATGCCTATGGAGTTTGGGTCTAACTTTGCAAAAACTGAGTGAAGGGCGTCTAGTAGCTCTGGATCATCACCAATTCCTTCACTATACTGGAACATTGGATTCAAATAATAAGCTGCTGCATGTAATGGATGACACAATTGCTTAAACCATCTATCGTCGATGATTTTTCTGACCCAAACTGTATTCCTGACTTCTTCCAGCTTTGTTCTCACCTTCTTAAATAAATCATACAACATTGGCATTGTCGGTTAACCTCTGTGTCAACTATTCGAAGAACACCGTATAATGGCTCGTAAATAGAAATCACTGCTTGCACATTGTCCCAAAACATGTTTTCAAGAACGAGTTCCTCTATACGTCTTCCCTCCTTGCTTCGACTATATTTGCTAGTAACCCAGTCATCACAAGTAAACAATTGTTTAAGTCCAGCCTTCTTTTGGAAAAGGCTTTGAAGAGAAATGTAATTAGTGGCAAACCGTGTTGGTCCTGGTCAAATCAAATCACCATTACATATTTTTCTCATAAGAGCAAGCACCCATCCGTGATTGTAGATATATACAGTCACGAGTCTAGCAATAGTAATCACATCACTTACCTTTTTCTTTTTACCAATATCTTCAAACATTAAGTCGATGCAGTGTGCAGTACATGGAGTCCAATAGAAGTTATAACGTTCCGATAATGTTTTACCAGCCTTCACAAATGCTGAGCCATTATCGGTACATATTTGAACCACATTCTCCTTCCCCACTTCATCAATGACATCTTTAAATAGCTTGGCAAGGTATTTGTGCTCCCTTATATCACTTGATGCATTGACAGACTTCAAAAACACAGTCTTACCCTTACAGTAAACCATGAAGTTGATAACTTGCATTCTTGTTGGACCGGACCACCCATCAGCCATTATGGTGCAGCCATATGTTTTCCACATTTTTCTTTGGCTATTTATATATTCAGTTATTTCCTGATGTTCCATGGCCAAATATTTGTTCATTATCTGAAACGAACTTGGCGGAGGAACATTTGGACACTCTTGTGCTCCAATTATCATGTTTTTGTACTCATGAGATTCCGCTTTGTACGCAGGGACATTGGTATATATGAAAAACTTCCCACATACTCGACCAAGCTTCTCCTTGAGGCTTCCCATTGACATGGAGTCAATGATACTCTTTTGTTTTGCAGCATTGGATTTATAGAGTGACTGTGGGAATGAAGCTTGAGGTTGGTCTCTATGCTCTTGTCGTACACTTTTTGTTCTATCAAATTTTGGTTGGCTTCGACTTGTCCCTCCAGGCCCTGAAACACCTCTACTTATACCTTGCTCCCTTTCCCATTCTGATTGTCTTGATGCTCTCATAGCAGCTTTATAATCACGGGGATCTACATCATGCTGCCCTACAAAACCTTCATCTTCATCTTCAGAGTTCAATTGTTGTGATAACCCTGATCGCAATTCTTCTCGAGTATCACGGATTATTGAATCCTTTTGATATTTTGCAGTACATTTTCTCCTCATCCATTCTTTTACTAATTTTTGAACTTCTGGTGGCACCTTATCACAAACTCGTGTATTCTTGGCAGGATCTAATCCAGTTAAGTGGAACTTAAATCGAGTGATACCACCACTCTTTATGACCGTATTACAAAACTTGCATACTGTACCTTTAGTTTGGCCTTGATATGGAAAAGCATAATTCCAAGTTGGGTCTTTTTTGCTCCCCACAGGGTCAGAACTTGCCATTATGTAAAAAACTATACAACTACAAAAAACAAACTAAAATTTATGAACAAATTATTTCTACTAAAGTGTTCTCATTATGTTTAAAATTATTATCTTAATTTGTATTCATATTATAGTTACCTATTGAAACTAATTGAAGAACACATCTTGACAATTTATGTATGGAATATAGGTAGGCACTAAATAAGATTAATATATTTGATTGTTTCTAACTTCCTACATCCATTAAATTATCTACTGAGTGCTGACTACAATATTTTACCTACTGAGTGATACTAAATAGTTTCATAAATTACAAAAACATGATTACTAGACATTTTCATAAATAATAAATCTCATAACAAGCGAACAATTTAAAATATAATTAACTAATTGAAGAACACATCTTGACAATTTATGTATGGAATATAGGTAGGCACTAAATAAGATTAATATCTTTGATTGTTTCTAACTTCCTACATCCATTAAATTATCTACTGAGTGCTGACTACAATATTTTACCTACTAAGTGATACTAAATAGTTTCATAAATTACAAAAACATGATTACTAAAATCAACCAATAATAAATCTCATAACAAGGAAACAATTTAAAATATAATTACCTTTTCGTATATATAAATCATGCAACCAACAATATATATAAATTTCAACATACCTTGTAGAGCTTAAAATCAACCAACCTTGTTATTGTATTGAGTCTTCAACTCTTTTTCTCTGCTCCAGCTCGCATCTCTTCCAATTCTTCACAGTCTTTGCTTTCTCTATTTTGTTTATGGCTTGCTTTGTGAATTTAGTGATCAGAAGTTATAGGAGAGATGAGAGAGTGATAGATATAGCTATATAGGTAGATTTAGAATTATTGTGAAGTACTGTGTGAAGTGTGAACAAACATGACTTGATGGGTTTTTGGGTGTATCCAGCCATGATTGCAAATAGAATCATGATATGGTTGGAGACTTGGAGCATGAGTGCTTTGGTAGCAGATAAAAGCAAAGAGGTACTATGGCCTCATTCAAACTTTGTTGTGAGAAAACTGAACTCCAAGCCTACGAAAAAGTTAAAAGACATCATTATGGTCATGGTGGTCAAAAAGCCATAGAAACCAAGATACTTCCTCCATCCTCCCACGCACTAAGAAAATACTAGTAAACAGAACAGTAAAGCCTTCAACATACCTTGTTAATTAATAATTATATGGTGGATGATAGAAAGAGAGCTTTTGTGTTATGAAGGAGGATTGAAAAAAAAAAAAAATCAAAATTTCATATTTTGTCAGCTAAAAGTCGAAAACTGTAAAATACGAATTTAACAGAAATTTCAGAGAAATTTCGGACAAAATTTCGGTTTGAATTTTTAAATATATTTTCTGTGTGTAGATATTTCAGAAATTTAGAATTTCGCGGAAATGTACGGAAAATTTCGGTAAATTTCGGGAAACTTCTGACGGAAATAATATAGCATATGAATTTCGTTTCGGTACTTCAAATTTACGGAAATTTTGACTGAAATTTCGGCAATTTCGGAGAAACTTAAAACCTTGGTTCTTCCTCAATTTCAGACCTTTAATACTTGTTCTTCCCCAGTTTCGAAAACGCAGCTCTAGCCCCCAAGTCAATCGGCCATATTAGTTTCAATTTCTTCCCCAGGTTCTTCCTCAATTTCTTAGAGTCAGCACATTAACTGACTGAAAAGTCACTTTCATAGTTTCATACCGAATCGGAATTTCCAGTCCATCTTCATCACTTCCCCAATTCCTAATTCGAATCCTTCGATTCCCAGCTCTGTATAGGAACCGGTTACAGGCTATAACCAAACCGAAAAATACGGTTCCGGCAAAAAAAAAAAAGCGATCACTCCGAACCGGAAAAAACATTTCGGTTTCGGTTTTGGCAAAAAATGTCAAAAACACAACCGATCCCAGCCCTAGGATAAACTGAAATTAATCCAAAAAAGAAAATATATTTTAATTTTCTATGAAAATTTTAAAGATTAGTGCCCCAACATAGACCGATTATGAATTTCAATACCTCATCTATCAAAACTATCACATAGGTACTTGATGTTACTATGCCAACCCACTACAGATACATGTCATTAATGACATCATTGCTTTCTATACCATCTGGTATACTTTAAAAGGTAAATTAGTCTCATCAAGTTTTCCCGTCCATAAACCATTGTGTTGATCTAGAGAAAACGAAATGAAATGAAATGGAAAAAAAAAAGTACAACTGAAACTGATCTAAAAACTAGGACGAAGAACTAGATCATTCGTAATAACAACTATTATGTAAATATTTTCCTTTATGTTTTGACAATCTGAATAATTCATAACCACCAAGAAGTAAGCAAATACTATATACTTCCTAACAATTTTGTGATTTTAGAGCGTCAAATAGACAATATGTGAGGGTTTTTTTTTTATAAATTGAGCAAAGACTGGGCCAAAATCAACTTAATTATTTGATTAATGGGAGAATTTTGTACATGACTTAGATGATTCCTATAGTAAACAAAATAAAGGCTTGACAGCATGTAGCATGGTGTGGGAGTTAGAAACACATTGCGGTAAAAGAATCAAAGGGATTTTTGGATGAGGTTTATGAGAAATCTAACATTTGGAAGAATTTGGGAATTGGATAAGAATTGGGTTTATGCACGATGGTTTAAGTGTTTATGGGTATTGTTAAATATCGTTTTTATTGTAGGACTTTCTCTTTTATAAGCTCCATTGGAGGGGCTCTTGATGATCCAAAACATATGAAATTTTGAGTAAAACAGGGTAGTCTTCTCAATCTATACATAATCTATGCCCTAAATTTAAGGAAAGATATGCTTTCTTGGGATATGAGGATTCGAGAGAATGCAACGGTTGCTACAACGGTCGACACTCCATGTTGCATAAGCATCTGCAGTGATGGGAAATAAGGAACAAGGTGGATTAGGTGGGCGAGGAGAATTGAAAACTGCACTCATCGTTGAAGGAAGAAAGACACTTCCCTTAAATGGTCACAAGGTTTCTCTTTCAATGACTAGTAAGGGAATCACTCGTACTTGGGGATTTTGCCTAACTCTGTATTAGGTTGTTGGGGGGAGAAATGTGAGACTAGAATGAAGAAGAAGAAGAAAAGGAAAGTTGGACTATCTAATATGGGCTTTGGATATTAAAGAAGAGGTTGGCTCAATTCTCATGTTCACAATTTCATCTTTCATTTAAATTATTGGGCTTGAATTTGGGCCTAAGACCAAAATCGCCAATGACGTTAAATAAAAACAAGCATTATGTACTTATGTTATGTTTCACACCACACCTATTTCTGTAAACCCCATGAGCATAATGTATTTATGTTACCTTTCACACCACACTTATTTCTGTAAACTCTATGAGCGTGATTGTGGCTTGGATTGACGTAAGTGGATAACAATTTGACATTTTAATTTAGTTAATAGTTTGCTTGTGTATTTCCTCATTGTGCTTCGAATGTGTGTCATGCTTTTTTTTGGGTATCAAGTTATCAACACAATCTAAATAGCATTTCATAGAGGTCTGAATCTAAACTTTTCAGCACCCAATACTCCGAGATGTTTTTTACATGCATGCATAACAATAGTCGACTCTCAAATCATTAGCTACATTTGTGGGGAAGATATATACATAACTATTTATAAGTATATAGATAAACATAGCGAAAATACGAGATATTCACAAAGAATGTAAATGTTTAACCCTCTGAATTGCCTGCTTAACCTTCATTGATGGCTCTTCATACAACATGGCAGGGTTGTCAAACGTAGGCGCCAAACTTGGCTCTTTAAGAAAAGCACGAAATGAATCTGCAACGGAATATGAAAGAGAGTCGAGATTATATCCTCCTTCTAAGAAAAACACGCATCGACCACCACAAATATCCTTGGCAAGTTGTTGAATGCTAGATGCTAGCATGTAATATGTTCCAGTTGTAAATTGCAAACTTGCAAGTGGATCCAATGCATGCGCATCATACCTGAAATTTTTAGTTAAATGAATGTATATTAAAGATTGGCTATGTACAAGCTCTGAAATATAAAATTCACATAATCCAAAGAATAGGTTCTCCATAGTTTACGAGAGTGATATAAATAAATTAAATCGTGAAGGTGATCGACTATATTGGTGTTTCATGGAATGAAATACTCACCCAGCAGAGACGAGAATAATATCTGGCTTAAACCTTTGAGCACATGGCACAATTACTTCATCAAACACAGTTCTCATGGCAGTATCACCCGAGCCACCTGGTAGAGGAAGATTTAGTGTCGTTCCTTCGCCATCTCCGCGACCTATCTCATCAAATTTTCCAGTACCAGGGTAACTCCCGTCCTAAATCAAAAATTTGGTGCAGTAATACATCAATATTTTCCAATAAACATCAATAATGTATTCAAATGTATCTATAAACAACGAAAAAAAATGAGATATGTTAGAGATAACTCAATCATTACTTCTGAATTAGTTAATTAGTTACAACTCGGTACTGTTTTTGTTTTCATGTTTGGCCAATTCCCTGATAACCTATATCGATGAAAAACGCATTGTTTTGAGGAGACTATTTGATTCATCTCTTAATGCTACTCTTCCTCCAGAGGGCTCTTACAGTCTTATTAAGCTATGCATTTGTGCTATGAATCCTTGCAGCCAATTGTTAAGCCTGGTGGATTATCAAATCCTACTAGGTAAATGTGGCGGATCTGATATGTGCTTTTCTAAATGTATTAATGATAAACTTGATGAAGGATTTCACAATCCTTGATGACAATTATCAAATCATACTAGACATTTAGGAAAAAGCTTACTGACTTCTGAGTTGAACCCTAGGTACACAAACTTAGGATACAATTGAAGGCATTTAAGCAGCTTAATGAACCAGAAATTTTGCTAATTTGGGAACAGGTGGAGGAAAAGATTGTGAAGAGGCTCATATTCAGACTGATTCACCTGGAACGAGTACTGCTGGCTGAATTATCGAGGTCAACCTGAAAAGATAGAAAGTCCTATGAAGAAGCCCTTGCATGATAAGATGATAAGACAAAGTCATCTGAGACCATCATTTCAAGGAACACCACCCCTAGCTCACTACTACATATCAACTGAGGAAGAATAAAAGCTCCACTTCCAGAGCAATAATTTTAAGCCCCAGTTCAGCACCCTCAGTTCCTTGATCAATAGTGTTAATCCTCCCAGCTTCCTCTTCTATTTTGAATCCTTCTGCTGGTTTTGGCCATTGCCTCCTGAGGAAAGTACTCATTCTTGTCATAATGTGCGGTTAAAGGAGATCTTTAAGCATTGATCAGGTTCCTTCTAAACATACTGAATCTGCTACTTTGCAGCAATCAATTGGTAGTAATGCAAATGAACAAAAACAAAACTTGTCCTCAACTAGGAGGATACGGTTGACGGCTAATCATTAGGACTCTCCTAACCCCTCCTCAATGTTTTATCAATGACTAAAATCGTTTTTTGGAATGTGTGAGAAGCAGGTGGTAAGAAGTTCAGAAATGCGGTTTTTTGATCTAGTTAAAATGCCTTCAATTGTATCCTTACTCTTTGTGTACGTAGGGTTCAACTCAGAAGTCACTAAGCTTTCTTTTAAATTTCAATTCTTCAAATACAAAATTGTTGAGGCTAATGGCTTTTCAGGGGGAATCTACAGGAATTAAAACAAAAAAAAATCAACATTGATATTGTGGTTACAAACAAACTCTCAATAAATCACTGCCAAGGGTTCTCATGGTACTTGGCTTTTCTCTCAATCAGAAGTTCTCTGTAGAATTACTGATGCACAGCGGATGGCGACCCAATTTGAGGAACAGTTAGATCGTGCTAAAGGAGGAAAACGAAAAGTGACTAGTAGACAGGAAATGGCAGTTCGGTGTCTGATTGGGACGCACCTTACCTTTCCGGAAAGGGAATCGCGCCAGAAACAAGAATCATTGCTTAGCCATGAGCTGTAGCATTTTTTGGGCTTTTGGGATCGTTTAGGGCCTCAAAATGGCATTTTTCTATTTTACCCGTTTTTGGTTTTCTTAGTTATTTTTGGGTTGTTTTCGTTTTTATCCATGGGCCTTAGGGTTTCGTTGTTAGTCGCCCTAGGGTACTTTTCTCTTATTTATGCAAAATCTTTGCTTAGGTTTATTGCTGGTAAACCTAGTTATCAATCCGACTGCGTCAATTACCTTGATGGTGCTGATATTCCTTGGATGCTCATTGGTGATTTCAATGACCTGGTTTCAGTCTTGAGAAAAGCAGTGGATATTTGGCAACAAGGCTGAAGGTTTAAGAGATTTGATTGAAAGAGATGCCATGATTAATTGACCTTTGGATACCAAGGCATTACTTTTACATGGACTAATAAGAGGATTAAAGACAGACTTGACAGAGGTTTGTGTAATAGTGAGGGCTTTCATTAGACACCTCCTGGGGATGAAGTATGATCCCTGTACGTCCTCTACTGCTCCAAATGCTTTCTAATATCCTAAAAGTCGTGCTTCTCCATTCATATTTCAAGCATGTGGTTAGGTGATGATCTGTTTTCCAAACTCATAAGTAATACTTGGACTGTTGCTACAGGGATTTTAATGATAAGTCTACCCAGCTTTCCAGAGCTCTTTCTAAGTGGTTTCAAGATGTTTATGGAAAGATTTTCAGTAAAGAAAGAAGATTTCTGGCAAGACTTGGTATTCAGAAAAGGTTTGAAGAATCTTGAAGAAACCTGAACCAAGGAGTATGATCTTCTTTGTAATCAAGAAGCAATTTTGTGGCAACAAAAGTCAAGGGATAAATGGCTTAAGAATGCTGATCAAAACACTATTGTTTCACTTAACTACCATGATGAGGTGGAAAGAAGAACAAGATTGAAGGGATATATGATTGTAATCAAAAGCGGTGCACTAATCTTAATGACATGAAGGAAATTGCTGTTAGATTCTTTGGTCAGCTGTTCTCTGATGAGTGTAATTGACATATGAAATTCCAGATACTCATCCTTTTCCCATCCTCAATCCTTTGGATGTGCAAAATCTGCAAAAGGAGGTAAGCCAACTTGCAGTTATGATGGCTATATCTAACACTGGAGGGCTCAAGTCTCCAGGACTTGATAGCTTTCCTGCCTTTCTTTACCAAAAGCATTGGAATTTGTATGAAACTGAGATCGCTGAGATTGTAAAGTCTGCATTCAAATCAGGGATTTTTCATTCTGGTCTGAACTCTGAACCATACCATCATCACGCTGATTCCCGAAACTCAGAATCCTTATAATGTTACCCAATTTAGACCTATACGTCTTCAAACTACTTTCTAATCAGTCCTAATCAGGTTAGCTATGTTCCTGGTAGGCATGTTTCAGGTAATATAACGGTTGGGAAAGAGCGCGCTTCTCCAAAAATACAGTAATTTTTATGGTGGCTAAAGGTTAGTTTGCCTGAAGATTGATCTTTCCAAAGCCTATGGTAGGCTGTAATGGTTCTTTATTAAGATGGTCATGAAGCCCAATTACCTCTCTCCATTAGAAAGCTTACCATGCACTTATCCCCTCCTCAAGTTCTCACATATGCTTATATGGTGATCTCTCTTAGGTCTTTTAAAGATCAAAGTCGTAATGGACAAGGGACAACCTTTCACCTTACATATTTGTTTTGTGTAAGAAGATTTCTCAAAGTTCACAGCAAGCCTGTTATAGCTTCCCAATCTGGTCCAAAACTTCTCACTTGTTATTTTTTATATTAATGTGTTTATGTGTTCCAAGGTTTATCCAGCCAGGCTGTGAACTTTGATAAATCTCATCTTCTGTTCAACCGCCACCATATGAAGTATACCTGTTAGTATGTGGCTCTCAATTGACTATAATCCTGGTAACTAGCTTGAAATGTCTATCATTCACTCAAGAATCACCAAGCACACTCATTCTGGAATTTAGACAAAGTCCATCATAGGTTGGCCAGTTGGCTTCTCCCTTTTATGCCCTGCAAACTGCTAAATTGCACTGGCATAATAATCTAGATAAATAAATCGAAGTTTCCTTTGGTGTAAAAAGGAAATAGAAAGAAAGTCCACTTGGTCTAATGGGACATTGTCGCCAACCTAAAGAGGCTGGTGGCTTAGGAATCAACAGAACTGGTGGTATCATGGTATGAATCAAGTGATGGTGGCTAAAGCTAGTTGGAGGCTTCAACATAATAATCAGGGATTATGGCGTGCTATCATCAAAGAAAATTATCAACTAACCACAATATAATTTTATTAGTGAATTCAATTATAAAGCCTTTGTTAACGGTTCAAGTACCTTGGCTTAAATCTGGACAACTGGTGATGATGAACTGTCAGATTTTGGGTTGACAATTGGCTCAATATTGGGGCTTTAATTAAGATTGTAATTTATTACTTGAAGGGATATATTCACACTACCATCAGCAATCTTTAACCATGAAGAAAACTTCAAATCTAGACTAGCATAACAAGAACTTATGAATAAACTCGAACAAACAATGTACTGAAAATTGTTACTTACTTGGTGAGTTGAAAGGAAGAATATATCTGGATCCTCATAGAAAGCATCATTTGTCCCATTCCCGTGGTGAACATCAAAATCAATTATAAAGACACGCTTCAAGCCATGTGCACGCTGAGCATAACGAGCTGCAATAGCAATATTTCCAAACACACAAAACCCCATCGGACCCTTTGGAATTGCATGGTGTCCTGGAGGTCTTATTAAAGCAAAACCTGTAGGTGGATCCCTGCTGTTCTTTGACTCTGCTACCTGAGATAAGTAAAAGAAGGTATTGGAAGAGACGAGATTTACACCATACAAAATTTTGATCTTTTTGAAGAAGAGTCTCACAATCAATTTAACTTCAATGCAAACGTATCACCCAAACAGTTCAGGACACATAATTAGCCTAGATTATCAGCTAGACACTGATTGAGAAATCACCACTGAATCAATTAAGGCAATTCCTGCTCCAGCTGCAATCAGTGACTCCTGGAATGTCTACATTATTAACACCGCTGTTAGTAGAAGTGGAACTGAAAACGAACTTTTTGATTTTTATGAAAGAATAGCTATCCAGTTTGCTTATACAATTAAACTTGGAAAAGAAAGCTGAAATGTCTAATATGTGAGACGTACCTCAACAGTTGCATATGTTGGTCCAGAGCCTTCTATAAAAATAAGGCCGTCTTTTGAGGCTTGATCCATAGCCTAGAAATGGAATGAGGGGGCAAATAAGATGACTAAAAACATATAATAAATCTAAAGGAGCAAAGGGTGACTCAAAATTGATGGTTTTAAAAATACATTCCCATACAACATATAAAATCATTACCATAAAAAGAAAAGAAAAACATATATATATATATATATATATATATATCCCTTTATAGTACTACCATTATGAGAAAAAACATATATTTCCAGTACCAATAGATGTCCGCTGACAACGTCAGTAGGAAAAATGAGGAGAAATAAACACCATATGCAAGGAAAGAGTGGAGATGGTACAAAGACTTGAACTAAGTGATGTAGTCCAGCCTATAGCCAATTAAATTCTCAAGCTATACGAAATTTAATATTTCCAGTGTCCCCAGTATTGAAGACAAAAAAAAAAAAAATAGCAGCTGTGAAGAAAAGCTTCTTTGAGCCTTATATCTGCCAGTTCCCCAGCACATCATACAATCCTAATTTGTTGGTTAATTTAGAAGCTACCTTTTCAAGGCCTGATACATATGATTGGGTATGAACACTTGTGATGTCATCCACTGATGCTGGCCTAAAGTTTTGAAGTTCAATAACCTTCGAGCCACGGAACTGGGTTACAAAGAAAAGATGATTAAACAAACTGGAGTATATTTTACTACAAAGATATCTTTACAGAGAAATATAGTACAAAAGAATGAACCAGATGCCCAATTAAACAAATAGGAAGGTCTTACGGCAACAACACCCTTATCTACCACATAGCCGAATACAGAACAATACCCTAATGCTCCTATTTAACAGATGGAACATAGAAATATAAAACCATTTCATTTTCAATCAACATACAGAACTTCAATTGCTGAGGAATGTATTACTACACATACGAATGTGGCCCAAGTGATTGCATGCCGTTGATATCTATCCATAGTGGTAGTCAAGCAACTATATCAAGAGCATAGTTCTAAAGTGTACATGGTCAGTCGGACCATATTGGCCTCAACATGCCTATGTGAGGATTATTGTCAAGGATTTTGAGGTCCTGTACTTGGGAGATCTGTTAACTAAAAGACTAGCAATGAATCTGGTGTGGAAGAAAACAAGGTTAAGTGGGCTAAAGTCCATTGCAATGAGAACAAATAATTGAACTCAACTCAGTACTTGAAACTTTTTTTTTTTTTTTTTCTGAGGAAAAGATGAAACTATCACTGATTAAGATTGGTAACAATCATGATAATCGCATCCTGGAAAAGATCATGAGCTGAAAGAGAAACATTATACCATATATTCCTTGATTTGCCTTGTTAAATTGGAAAGACAAGTAAAAAATGTATTATAGATTGAGATATTTCCATTTCATGAGATATATCTCACAGCGTGAGCGATACCTTTGGTGTGAGTTCCAATTTGTCAAGAGCCTGCACTATAGCAGGAACTCTAAAGTGAGATTCTGGATGAGCCTCCTGTTGGCAATAATAAGTTGAAACTAAAATTAGAGGCATATAGAAATATCACAGTTAACGACACAACCATTAAATGAAGAGAAACAGACTACTAAGTACTAAGCACGATGGCTAGTGACTCAACAGATTGATTGTGGATCATAGAACTTGTCATGAGATAATCTACTTCAAGGATACTTTGACAATTTTTTTAGTACTGTTAAGGCAAAACAACATTATTTGAAGAGTTTCCCACCAACTGACACCATTCTGATGGGAATATGTAGGACTATTTTTGACATGCTTAAATCTCAGATAAAAGTCATAAAACATCCCTTCAAATGCCTCTATCTACAAGGCTTATATATGGATTGACTCTACATGAAGTATGATTAACCGAATAGTACAGCAATGATAATGGATACTACACTGATTTGTTTGTCTGGGTAAGTACTCAAGAGCGAAGGCCTAAGATCTTGAATGGGGAATGTTAAAGCTCTCAGCAATAGAATCAGCCGATAAGCCAGCACAAAAGCGGTTTAAAACAGGCTAAGCAGGAGAACAGACTGGTTGGTACTATTCAAGGCATTGCACAGCAAGTCCAATTCATCATACATGCCTAGCTCATTCTAACCATGGCCCAGAAAGGACTTACATTTGAAAGAATACGTAAACATTTCCAGCAGAGCAAGCCCAAAAGCTAAGGAAAAGGAAAGGTTCCCAACTAAAAAGATGAGTATACCTGGTTATGACCCATGGCAGGAGCTACGGCATAAATTATACGTGCATCACTTGGTTTTGTATTAACGAGTATGTATGGACTTTCTCCAGTACCATTTGAAAAAGAACTAGAAGCTTCTGTTGTTTTGGAGAAACATCCCCTTCCTCTTCGCAAATTCTTATACAAAATTCCATCTGTTGCAAATATTGCATCCAAGTGAAGTCTTTCAGGACTCCTCCAGTTGCAAAAACGCTGCCGTGCCAAAAACAACACATTCCCTAAAACCAGAACAGTTATCTTCAGAATATATCAAACAGACTAGGAACACCAAATGGCATACCATACATCTGAAACAGGACATTATTTGTATAATAATTATGATTAAAAAAAGAAAAGAAAAAAATATCTCAAGCAAGTGAGCAACATACATTAATGAGAAACCAAATTTGAGGAAGAACATCATTGTGACTAATAAATAGACAAAGCCTTGAAACCAATGAATTTCATGCTTGTGATTCAGAGGAGGCATGTTGATTGATATTAAGATCTGTTCATAATTTAGCTTGTTATTAACTAGCTAGCCAGGCACAAACTGAATTCCATGCCAACCGTTTGCAGGCTAAACATGACCAATAACTTGATTACGGGTTCTAAACCTGTGTCAACGTGGCTCAGTTCCTATTTTATTGCAACTTAACTGCAAAACTAGAACTACAGACTATAATTCTAAATTAAACATGCTCACTGATAGGCACTTGAACTAAACCTACTTAGTAAGGAATGCATGAATTTCTTAGCTGTGGCAGTCTCCAAAACATTCTGGCAGCTTTCTTTGAGAAATGACTTTTCAAGACAATTTCAAATGTTAAAGCCATTGTTTTGTATACCAATTGAAGTTCCAAGCCAAATAATTCAAATGTTTGTATTATGTATTTCCCTGTTTAGCTAGATTGGGAAAGATGTTCCATTTACTGGAGTTCCTTTTCCATCAATTACGCCTTTGATGAAGAGATATTTCATCTTGGGACCTTTTGCTAGCCCTAAGAAGATGAAGACTCGTGTTAAGAGGATCAAGATCTTAAGTTAATAATCAAGGGTCAAACATACAGACTTGCAGATGCGTGATCACAATCTAGTGAAATATGGAAGAAGAAAATCTACTAGCTAGTAGCTTGTCTCATGAGTCATGATATGTGGCATTGCAAGCTTGCAAACAGCAAAACTGTTCCCCATCTATAACTTCAATTAGAGACCAATGACCATAACCCATTATATCAAGTTACTATGTAAATACTACTCTACTTGAATGTGGAAGCAAAATGAGAGTAGCCAAACCACGAAGAATCTTGACATCAATTTGCAAAGCCTTGTATACTATTTCCAGACTCTGATGGGAAAAGCTCACAAATTCGATATAATTGATGAAGCATATAGACCAGATGAGCGGAAAAGTTATGATTCAGAGAGAGAGGTTTACCAGCCAAAGATGGGGAAGAAGGAACTGAAAGGAGGTCCATGAACACAGAGTACTGGCCGGAGTGCAACACGTACACCAAGTCAGTAGCAGAGGTGTAGAGGCTACGAGGACGTTAAACGGCAGATGGCGGCAATATGAAACTTATGGCAAAGTCGAATTAAACCATTAGGATAGATATGATAGGCCTCAATTCAGTGGCATCTGTGGCTTTACCATTGTTTGGCATGTTCGATGACTGTGATGGTACAACATTAGAAATCTCACCACGTGTCTATAATAGTTACTACCCAAGAAGAGAAGAGTATGGGCATCGAGTGGAGGAGGTTATCCACGGAGAAAACAAGCGTTTGCATATTTACATTGTTCACCAGCTCGATAATTAAGTCCAGAAATAAAATAGGGCTAAATACAAATTACTACTCTGTGGTTTAGGTCTAAAATTAATTCAGTCTCTGAACTTCTAATTTCATCAAAAACACTCCTGCACTTTCAATTTTGATATAATAGGTCCAATTTGTTAGTTTTCCGACAATTGAGTTATTTAACTTGTTAATGTGGCTCATATATGACCTATGTTTTATGATGTGGTGTCGAGGTGGTATGCATAGTCAATTTAGGAGTGAGTCCTAATATTAAAAATAAATACTTTTTCAACAAATAATCCAACTATAACTTGAACCCATAACAGAATATTAACGAATTTGACCTATTAGATCAAAATTGAAGGTGCTGGGGTATTTTTGATGAAATTAGAAGTCCATGGACAGAATTGATTTTGGACCTAAACTACAGGGTACTAACTAATATTTAGCCCAATAAAATATTTGAAATTTAAAATTAATTCATTTCATTATTGGATCTAGATTTATGGGTAATTGAGCATAATACTCTTGCTCAATTACTGAATAAGTGAACATTATAAAAAATGTTCAATATATGGTGTCACGTGTTTAGTAACTGAGTAGGGAAGTTCTACTCAATCACTCTTTGATTTAGATCTAATAGTGAAAAAATATATTTTTAAGTTTGAGTTGTTTTATTTTCCACCTTTAGATCTTGATCGAATGGTACCATGGTAGTTGAGCATAATTTCCTTATTCAGTATCAAGAAAGTGAACGTTATTGGTAATTAAAGATGATTGTGGGGGTACTCAACAAATTTGACTCGCAATCATGACGAATTAGACCTCGCCATGAATATACGAGTAAATATGACCATGAATACGGTGATAATTACGATTTCTAAATGCTTCAGTGATAACGGCTATTAAGCACGACAATGATGACGGCTATTAAGCGCAGCAATGATGATGATCATAAAGCTCGGAAAAAAGTACAGCTATAAAGGCGGTAATAAATCACGACTTATGACTCAAGTCGCCTCACACCTATAAGTAGGGGGCAAGACAACCATGTATGATATCTCATTCTGGCTTGTTTTACTCCACTCGACTAAGAAATGTACTAACTTAGGCATCGGAGGGTTTTCTGCAGGTATCCCCTTCCTCTTCAACTCGACTGTCAAACTCAAAGTCAACGCTCAAATGAAGCTTCTCGATCGTTCCTGGTCAACTCCCGCTCCAGTCCGCATTCATTGGTGAGTCAAAATCATTTACGAAATTTTTCGTCACCAACAATGATTGCATAATTTTCCCTTCTCATATTTCTCAAGTGCTTTTATTAATTTGATATCTTGTTGTACGTATAAGATCTCACATGGATCTTGTCTGTGTTTAAGAATAATGAAATCAAAGAGAAAATTGGGAGAATAGTTGTGTCTTTCATTGATAATAGGAACCTCTATATAGAGAGCATACAAGTACAAAACCATTTAGTACAAGTAATCCTATTCTAATTAAGACTAGGAATCTAGAACAATCTTCTCTTATTACAACAATAGAAAGTAATCCTAATTTGGTAAAACACACATAAATCGAATATCTTTAAACAGTTGTAATTTAACTGCTTTTTTTTTTAAAAGATAAATAAAACTTCATTAAGAAGAAAAGAATAGTGCAACACAAGAGCCAACTCTAGGGCTTAACACAACAAACACAAATAGTACAGACAACAAGTACTTCAACCAGGCAAGCCCAATCAAAACACCCAAACTATAGATTAGAAGAGAAGAATGTCATAGGAATATTGCAGCCACAAGCTGTTGATACTCGAAAATGTAAACCTATTTTTGTGGAGAGTTCTAAGGACAAAGATTGGGCCTAGACTCGATCTAAGACCCATTGTATCGATATTAGGTCAATGAGTGAAGCCTGGAGTAATAAGCGTAATTATACACCTACCATGCCATATTGTTCATGCCTAGCAAGATAGGCTTGTTGCAAAGTTTTTATTTAGAACCTAAGGGAGGCAAGCCAAGCCATTCCATGCCTAATAATAAGCAAGAGATATCACAAAGGCCAAGCCCCTTGTTAGAACTGGATGGAGAATACATACCACTATGCCAAAAAAGCTATCAGACAACAGAATGGTCATTTTCTGTCGTCTGAGTGTTTTAGACTAAACTCAGACGACACATAAATTAAATGTGTTGTCTGAATATAACGAAAAACCATGCTTGTTTCATTTTGAAGATATGGTCAGATTCAGACGACACTTAAATGTCGTCTGAAAAGATGAAAATTTTCTTAGTAGAAAGTTTAGATTTCCCTCCAACAAAATTAAGTCTTTTCCCTCCCAAATGCCCAAACCCTATCGGTAACTAGTCAATGGAAAACTATTCAGACAACAGAGCCAAGAAATTATGTTGTTTGAATAAAGTGAGTTTGACTTCTTTTTATTTTAAGTCTCTTTTGACATAACTGAAACCTAGCTTCGTGTTTTTCATTCCCACAAACATTACCTCTGTCTAAAACTCTCTTAGCAACCAGAAACTCGAAGCTCACAGCATCTGGAGGAAAACTTAGCCATCTATACCTCTCAAAAATCGGCCATCTCTCAAATATAAGAATCCTTACCCAAAACTAATCTCTCCCAGGGTTCTAAAAATCGGCCTAAGGCGACCGCCTAGGCGCTAGGCGCATCAGTTCCGTTCCGATTTCCCCTTAGTCGAGCAAGCTGGGCGCTGGGGATAAAGTCGGCCTGGGTTTTGGGAGCTTTTTTTTTTTTTTTTCTCTTAACCAAAACGCGAAGAGATGTGAGAGAACCCTATTTTCTGGGTTGAAAATCAAAACGTGAAAGGCTCCGTCGCTCTCTCTTCTGGGTTTTGTCGCTCCGTCGCTCTCTCTCTCTCTTTTCTGCACACTCCGTCGGCCGTCGGTCAGTCGCTCTCTGACGCGCTCGAAATGAGCGCGCAATTTAACCCTGTAAAATGTCATCGTTAGTATATGGTAAATAGGGATCGTTCTATCCGGGGATTGAGGGTACACTTGTAATTGTGAAACAAATAAAGAAAAGTATTATTTACAAAAATAAAATAAAGAATATAAATATATACAATTGTATAAACAAATAAAGAATTAAAATAATGAAGTATTATTTACAAAAATAAAATAAAGAATAGAAATATATACAAGTAACGAAATAAAAAGGGAGGGGGGTTTAAGAATTATAGAATTGAAAATTAAGATAAATAAAATAAAGAAAATGTAAAAACATATATACATGGGTGGAACGCAAGGAACAAAGATCAAAACCACATCCATAAGCAAGAAATCCAATTACAATTCCTATAGTTGATTTTCAATGTCATGAGAAAGAAGTCGATCATGTGAAACATTTGAAGCAAATGATTTCCCATATTTTACTTTCCTTTACTAATTAACCTAAGTGAAAGCACCTAGATCAATCCTATTAAACATGCAATCATAGTCTAGAAAGCTAGCTAATCAAAACATGTTCAATGCAAGAAGCATAGAGAAAGGTTATCAACTTAAGTGCACAACCTAGTTATGAAAAAGTTCACCTATTTGCAATCCTCTTCAATTGAATTCGACCTTTGTCCAAAGCCTTTACTACTTGTGATTTAGGTTCACAAAACTATTAGGTGAATCGTTTACCTAAATCTAGCACCAATTACATGCAAATCCTATAAGTGTCGACCCAAATAAGATAAACATATAAAAGTTTTCTATCAATCAAATTCAATCGAACAATCTCACATAAGCAACATAGAAATCAACACAAAGAAATTACAACTTTATTTCAAAACATATAAACGGGCTTTAAACTTTGCCCTTAACATTATTTGTTAACTAGAATTCATGGTCTTACAAAATCAAACAAAGAAAACAAGAGAAAGGATATAATACACCTTGAAAGATGAATGATAAAGCCTTGAGACGAAGAACTTGAAGATCCTTGAAAGCAAGCAATCTTCTAGGGACGACACAAGGGTGGATGGCGGTTAGGAAATTGATGTATTGCATGGTTTCTCTTTCTCTAGGCTTGAAAATGAAGAACAAGAAAACTAGAGAATGGAAAGAAATATGGAGAGGCAATGGAGAGATAAAGAAGATGGAATGGATGAAGAAATGTGTTTTAGAATGAGAGGAGAAGGTGTTTATATAGGGAAGAAAAAGAAGAGTGAAATGATGAGTGGAAGAAAAATAATGAAAGTGGAGTATGAAAGTGATTTGTAAAATATGGAAAAGAAAGAGAAATGATGAAATGAAAGCAAAGCATGAAGGTGCAGCAACATGTAAGTGATGATGATCTATTAAAGAGATTGTAGAAAAAATATATCCAAGGAAAAAGAGAAAAGCATCTAGCTTTCTTCATGTGGGTGGGAAACATGAATATGTGGTGTTGAGCTGTTTTCAGGTCAGTTTCTTCCCCTTTATTCCTTCAATTATTTCTCCAACAAGACTTCATTATATGCCTTCGACTTCTTCATATGAAATGTTCCACTATGAGTGTAGATCATCCTGACAATTTTCAGAGCTTCAATCCATGTGGTTGGGCTGGAAATGCTGCTGGACCTCTTACAGGTCCAGTTTTCCGGTTTTGCTTCTGTAGAAAATTGGGCTGATTGTTTGAAGGCCTTCCACTCATATTTTTCTCTGGCACTCTGATGCGCCTTTGGGGAGCGCATAATTTAACCCTGAAAATGTCGTTAGTAATATAAGCAAGTAGGGATCGTTCTATCCGGGGATTGAGGGTACATTTGTAATTGTGAAACAAATAAAGAAAATTATTATTTACAAAAATAAAATAAAGAATATAAATATATACAATTGTATTAACAAATAAAGAATTAAAATAATAAAGTATTATTTACAAAATAAAATAAAGAATAAATATATACAAGTAAACACAAATAAGGGGGGATTAGGATTCTTAAAATTAAAATTAAAATAAATAAAATAAAGAAAACGTAAAAACATATATACAAGGGTGGAACGCAAGGAACAAAGATCAAAATCAATTCCATGTAATCAAATTCGATTCAAACCCTATAATTGTTCTTCCAAGTCATGAGAGAGGAGTTGATCATGTGAAACATTCGAAAGCAAATGATTTCCCATATTTTACTTTTCAATGCTAATTAACCTAAGCGAAAGCACCTAGATTAATTCTATCAAACATGCAATCAAGCCCTAGAAAGCTAGTCAATCATGACATGTTCAACGCATTAGACATAGAGAAAGGCTATCAACTCAAGTGTACAACTTAGTTATGGAAAAGTCCACCTAATTGCAATCCTCTTCAATTAAATTCGATTCTTGTCCAGAACCTTTACTACTTTTGATTCAAGTTACACAAAACGAAAAGTCGATTTCATGTTCTTAAACCTAGCACCAATTACATGCAAATCCTATAAGTGTCGACCCAAATAAGATAAACATATAAAAGTTTTCTGTAAAGCAAATTTAATCGAACAAACTCACATAAGTAACTTAGAATCACAATTATAGAAATCACAACTTTATTTCAAAACATATAAACGGGCTTTAAACTTTGCCCTTAACATTATTTGTTAACTAGAATTCATAGTTCTACAAATCTAAACAAAGAAAACCAAAAGAAATTACAAGGAAAAAGATAGAATTACACCATGAAGGGAGTGGATGATGAAGAGCTTGAGACGTTGATCTTGAATCTTTAAAGCAAGACTTCACTATCACGGCACAAGGTGGATGATGACGGCTAGGAGGCTTCATGGCTTCTTCTTCTCTTCTTCTCTTTGCCTAAAAATGCAGAAACTTAAAACTAGAGAATGGAGAGAAAAATGGAAAGGAAATGGAGAGACAAAGAAGATGAGATGGATGAAGGAAGATGTTTTGAGAGTGAGAGGAGAAGTGTATTTATAGCCCAAAAAATGATGAATGGAGGGTGGAGATGAACATAAATGAAGGGCTAGATATGTTAGACAAATTTGTAAAAAATATCTTCCCACATGTTTATCACTTGTTCAACTTGAATTGATTTTCCTCCTCAAGATTTTCCACTTGGTTGCAACTTTGATTTTCCTCCTCAAGATTTTCCACTTGGTTGCAACTTTGATTTTCCTCCTCAAGATTTTCCACTTCCTTGCAACTTTGATTTTCCTCCTCAAGATTTTCCACTTGGTTGCAACTTTGATTTTCCTCCTCAAGATTTTCCACTTGGTTGCAACTTTGATTTTCCTCCTCAAGATTTTCCACTTGCTTGGAGGTCCTAAAAAAATAGAAACTAATAAGAAAAATAGAAACTTTCCTAAAATGAAAAATGGCAACTTACTAAAAATGATAAATAGAAACTACAAAAATATAAACTTTCTACAAATAGGAACTTTCCCAATCAAAGAATGGAAACTTTCCTAAACAGCATTTTAATAAGGAAATAACGTAAGAAATGTAGGGAAATGCAGTTAAAACGTCGCATTAAAATGCTCCTATCAAATTCCCCCACACTTAGCTTTTGCTAGTCCCTTAGCAAAATCACACTAAGACACACACTAACACTCAACGAAAATTAAAGACTCTACAAAAACAATGACTCTATTGCCCTTCAACTTTTTGTCTCAGAAATCTCCTACTTTCACTACATCAAGATTAGCACTCAACCAAGAATCAATATGTAGATATTCAAGAGTTAATTAAAACATATAATCCACACATACACAAGTAGGACTTGGTTGTAATAATGGTGATGGTTTCTGTTAAGCATGCTTCGAACAAGTATGATTCATATCCTCACAAGGTATATCCACTCTTTCTTCTCTCAGAATTCAAGACAATGCTTAAAAGCTTATAATCACTCAATTATATGTGAGAGAAAATATTTTGAGGCAATCAAATAGCTCACATATATAAGAAACGAAAAGCACTTTGTGAATATAATTTTTTTTTTTTTTGAAAAGATCTCATGAAGGATATCAACTACTTGCACGGATGGACCCAAGCCATAGGTTCAACTCTTGTAACTCATCTCCACAAATCAAAGGCTGTCCCATCTTAAGGATCAAGAAGGTCTTATTTAGGGTTGTAATGGGGCCAAGGCTCAAGGTTTTAAGAAATGAAGGGTAAGGATTTATCAAAGTGTCCTAAAAACCTAGCAGAGCACATGTAGATGTAGAGACCTCAAGAAATCCACCAAGGCATTGCAAAAACGTCACTTTCCCTAGAGGTAACATAAAAGGGCCTAATGTCTTCATGTTAGGTCAAATCTTCATTGTAAACTTCCCTAGAACTATAGTGGAATGGACAAAGGCCAAATTTTTCTGTAGTGGGCCTTCAGTTCAAAGTAAACTCCAAAATCACTAAGTATGGGAGACTAAAATCCATAAACATTTTTCTTTCTTTTCTTTTCTAGCCGTACACAATTTTTTTCTTTTCTTTTCATTTTTCACGGCTTTCACAAATTTTTTTTTCTTTTTTTTTCATGGACAAGTCTACCCCCACACTTGAACTTTCACCTCTTCTCAATCTTCGTTCTCAATGCCAAATCCTCAAGTAAAGTCCCAAAATATAGCTCCACTAAGTTTTTAGAACAAAGGGTAGGAGTGTAGCTATACTAAGGTTCAGGGTTAAGGATTTAAGGCTGATGAAAGAAAAGGCTTAATGTAAGCTCAAAGGGGTTTATCTAAGGGAGTCCCATGACGGGCACAAATAGGGACACATGCTTATTTGGCAATGGTGATAATTCCTAGGTTGCCTCTATCCCTTCCAGAATCAGGGCCATGTATTGACAAACGTCTCAACAAGCACAAGAGCGAATTCTAGCATTCTCTAGTCCATCAAACTTAATCTATGGCAAGCAATCAATCAAATGAAAGAGTAATGAGATCATCAAAACATCGCCAAGAAATTAAGAATATGTTTTTCATTTATCACTCCAAGAAAAAGGGACATGGCTCAAATATCTCACATGGGCTTTTATGAATCAAAACTCATCCTAACATGCTCATATTCTGTACCAAGGTTACGAAATCCATATCCACTACACATGCATGCATTTTTCATATATCTCAATTAACCAAAGAATACCATTTTAAAAATCATCTCAATTTTGTGATCCTCTTTTAATCATGATTTCAGAGATATAGAATCATCCTAGACAGTTGAAATGGCATCCTAAGACTCAAAAATAAAAACAAAAGTAATTTTTTTTTTTTTTCAACAATTTGATTTAATTTCAACACTTAGGTACGGGAACAGGGAGTCTCGATGTGCAATGGGACTGAAACAGCTACCCTTTTTCAAGACTATGTTTAATCCAATATACCTTAGTGTATCACAACATCAATTAAAAACACAATCTAACATCAACTATTTTTTTTTTCCTTTATATACTAACTACTAAAAACACAATAAAGCAATAACCCTTCCCCCATACTTAATTCATGCATTGTCCTCAATGTATAAACAAATATAAATCATGCAAAGCATAAATCAAGCATATAAGAGAAAATGAACACAACGAAACCTAAAACAACTTAAAATTTAAGAAAATAAAATAGAAAGAAGAGTTCAAGAAAGCAAATCTGCGTTTGATGGCTCCTCCACAGCTACAGTTGAAATGGGTTGCCTCCCATGCAGCGCTTAATGTTTAAAGTCTTTCAGCCTAGACTTGTACCTCCATTTACTCCTTTGGAGGAGCGGTATGCGGGCGAGTGGCAGCCCTCTTGCTGGTTTCAGCCTTCGGAGGCGGGTCCTCATGTTGTGATGCAGTAGCGTCCTTGCGAGGAAACCCAGGAGGATAACTCTGCAAGTTATTGACTTCCTGAGCAAGCTTGTTTATTGCAGTGTGACAGCAGATCAAAGAGCAGTTCATCTCAGAGATGTAATCGATCATGCAATTGACTCTCCAATCTGTCACCATAATACCATCGCGGAGAGAGGAACGCAAATCATCAATCGAATCCGACAAGCTTTCCAGGGTGGCCATAGGGCGAGGAGCACGAGCAGCTGGTGAGGAAGAAGACTCTCCAGGATGCAGTCTGGGAGAGCGACGAGGCAGAGGAGGGGGACTGCGGGTACGCTCACGGATAGGACGATGGTCCCATGGACGAGTAAGTCCAGCTCTAGTGGCCGCTTGACGACCTTCTTCCTCCAAAGAGAGAACACGGCGTTGATTGACGCCCCTGCGAGGGGTAACCCTGGTTCGAGCCATGAGGAAGTAGAAGGAATTTGAAAATGCACGCTTAGACAAACCTTAGTAAAATTTGGAGGAGACAAAAAAGGATGTATATGTAAAGCACAAAATAGGGTAGAAATCTCAACAGGCACACGGTTTTAACAAAGCTTCTCCGGGAAGGAGAAGAGTTATGATAGTTCACGGCCCAAGAAACTCCCCCACGTGTAAATATTCCTTTCTTTTCCTGGATTTATGGCATGCTTTCGGCTATAGCTTGTCTGTCACGGATCCTCGAGATTCGTTTGATTCCCCCACGCGTCCTTTCTTTTCCTTAATTTACGGCAATCATACCTGCTTTCGGCTGTAGCTTATCTGTCACAGCTCCTCGAGATCAGTTTGGTTCCCCCACGTGTCCTTCACGCGCCAACAGCTTTTCCGTGTTTTCAGGTGACTTTAATCCAACGCGTAGATTTAATCTTAGAGATCGTCGATCCAACGGTGGAGATCTGCTCACTCGTTCTATAAATAGGTGCATTCTGAGGGAGCGACTATTCACTCCAAAAGAAAATTCTTCCGAGTTCCAGCCTTTCTCTCTCAACCCTTCAACCTTTCTTTCGAAACTCAAATCCTTTCTTCATCAACATGGAACCACGAACTCTGCAACTAATGGAGCAACAGACCCAGCAACAAATCGAGGATGGAGGAAACAACCAAGCAGCTGGGACTAATAACCGGTGGGCTCCCACACCGCCTCAACTAAGAATCCTCAAGGGCCTTTACTATGATAAGGGTTTTAAGTACCCAACTCCAGAGCAGATTCAAGAGATCTGCCTCCATCTGAAACAGTATGGGCAGATTGAGGACAAAAACGTCTTCTTTTGGTTCCAGAACCTCAAGGCTCGTGAGAGGCAGAAGTTGAAGGAATTTCGGAACGTTCCGGTTGGTGGATCTCTCGATCTCAATTTTGGATCCACTAGTTCTACTGATGATGGTAGATCCATTGATCTAAACTTTGGGTCACGTGTCGGCTATGGTGTTGACCCATATTCGTCCTCACCCTTCAACACTAATACCAGTACTACCTCCTTTGGCACAACAGGAGGACAATCTTTCATGGAACAACGAGGAGGAGATCACCAGGAGATTGAAACCCTTCCACTATTCCCCATGCATGGTGAGGACATCTTTGGCAACATGAAGACTACTTCCGAGGGAGGTAGCGGCTATGGCGGTGACTCTCGCATTTCCCTTGAGCTCAGCCTCAACTCCTACAAAGATGCAGACATGGCTTAGTTTAGAGTATTATTATTATTATTATTATTATTATTATTATTATTTTTGTTTTTTTTTTTTGTTTTTTTTTGTAAATAGCTGAATTTAATAAGACTGAATGAATGTAGTTTTTTTTTTTTTTTTAATATTTTTTTTTTTAAATATAGGACTCAAAAATAAAAGACAATATATATATATAGGACTCAAAATGAAAGACAAAAATATTTATAGGACTCAAAAATAAAAGACAAATATATATATAGGACTCAAAATGAAAGACAAAAATATAAATCTCTTCCCCCACACTTAAATATTGCATTATCTTCAATGTAATCAATTAAAAGCATGCAATGAAATAAGTAAGCATAGATAGAAGACATTTACGAAAACAAATCCTAAAATAAAAACAATAGAGAAAAAAAATGAAAAATAAAAAGAAATAGAGAAAGAGAAAGCAAATCTGATTATATTCTGAATTGGGTTGCCTCCCAAGTAGCGCTTGTATTTTACGTCTTGCAGCCAGACGGTACCTACATTAAATAAAGTTAGTAACTATAATTAAAAAAGAAATACAAAATAAAAACAAGTATAACTATTAATTACAAACTACAAGTATAATTAACAATTATATTGTACATAAGACACAAGTTAAGTATACAAGTGAGTATAAAACGTGAAAAGTATTTTTACAAGTTTAAAGTGTGAAACAACAAAATAATTTACACGTATAGAGTATTCACAAGTATTTCTTTTATTATAAACATTATTGATATCGAATCAAATTCCAAGCGGTAAATCAAGTGAACGTGCGGCCCAAGTATAGTCGCCTAGACACAAACTCCCTTTCAAATCGTTTGGGCAACCTTACTGAAATGGCCAGGTGGGGGAGGGCGAACACGAGAGGAAAAATCCATTTTGGCATGAGCTACTCCCACATAGTGGTTTACGCCCATTTGCAAGCACTTCTGGATTCAAAAACCCGTCATGAACGTTGTCCCCTTCCTAGACACCATTCCACATAGGCTATACTTACTAAGATGAAAAAGTTCATAAGTGTGAAGACAGTTCAACAAGTGTTAATAAAGGCCGCCCTCAACCTTAAGGGACCTGAGCTAGGTACCAATAAGGGGTTTAGGCCAATATTAACAAAAGAGACTTCACCTATTCCTCTCAATTTACAACCTACAATTAAAATTCGTGTTCAATAATATAAATAATATTTAAACTAAGTTTTAAACAATTTATATACAACAAATATATACAATAAATGACACAATTTAGCAAGTGATTTTTCAATCCCCTGCAACGGCGCCAAAAATTGATGTCGCTTAAAAGCAAGCGCGTAATTTAACCCTGAAAATGTCGTTAGTAATATAAGCAAGTAGGGATCGTTCTATCCGGGGATTGAGGGTACATTTGTAATTGTGAAACAAATAAAGAAAATTATTATTTACAAAAATAAAATAAAGAATATAAATATATACAATTGTATTAACAAATAAAGAATTAAAATAATAAAGTATTATTTACAAAAATAAAATAAAGAATAAATATATACAAGTAAACACAAATAAGGGGGGATTAGGATTCTTAAAATTAAAATTAAAATAAATAAAATAAAGAAAACGTAAAAACATATATACAAGGGTGGAACGCAAGGAACAAAGATCAAAATCAATTCCATGTAATCAAATTCGATTCAAACCCTATAATTGTTCTTCCAAGTCATGAGAGAGGAGTTGATCATGTGAAACATTCGAAAGCAAATGATTTCCCATATTTTACTTTTCAATGCTAATTAACCTAAGCGAAAGCACCTAGATTAATTCTATCAAACATGCAATCAAGCCCTAGAAAGCTAGTCAATCATGACATGTTCAACGCATTAGACATAGAGAAAGGCTATCAACTCAAGTGTACAACTTAGTTATGGAAAAGTCCACCTAATTGCAATCCTCTTCAATTAAATTCGATTCTTGTCCAGAACCTTTACTACTTTTGATTCAAGTTACACAAAACGAAAAGTCGATTTCATGTTCTTAAACCTAGCACCAATTACATGCAAATCCTATAAGTGTCGACCCAAATAAGATAAACATATAAAAGTTTTCTGTAAAGCAAATTTAATCGAACAAACTCACATAAGCAACTTAGAATCACAATTATAGAAATCACAACTTTATTTCAAAACATATAAACGGGCTTTAAACTTTGCCCTTAACATTATTTGTTAACTAGAATTCATAGTTCTACAAATCTAAACAAAGAAAACCAAAAGAAATTACAAGGAAAAAGATAGAATTACACCATGAAGGGAGTGGATGATGAAGAGCTTGAGACGTTGATCTTGAATCTTTAAAGCAAGACTTCACTATCACGGCACAAGGTGGATGATGACGGCTAGGAGGCTTCATGGCTTCTTCTTCTCTTCTTCTCTTTGCCTAAAAATGCAGAAACTTAAAACTAGAGAATGGAGAGAAAAATGGAAAGGAAATGGAGAGACAAAGAAGATGAGATGGATGAAGGAAGATGTTTTGAGAGTGAGAGGAGAAGTGTATTTATAGCCCAAAAAATGATGAATGGAGGGTGGAGATGAACATAAATGAAGGGCTAGATATGTTAGACAAATTTGTAAAAAATATCTTCCCACATGTTTATCACTTGTTCAACTTGAATTGATTTTCCTCCTCAAGATTTTCCACTTGGTTGCAACTTTGATTTTCCTCCTCAAGATTTTCCACTTGGTTGCAACTTTGATTTTCCTCCTCAAGATTTTCCACTTGGTTGCAACTTTGATTTTCCTCCTCAAGATTTTCCACTTCCTTGCAACTTTGATTTTCCTCCTCAAGATTTTCCACTTGGTTGCAACTTTGATTTTCCTCCTCAAGATTTTCCACTTGGTTGCAACTTTGATTTTCCTCCTCAAGATTTTCCACTTGGTTGCAACTTTGATTTTCCTCCTCAAGATTTTCCACTTGCTTGGAGGTCCTAAAAAAATAGAAACTAATAAGAAAAATAGAAACTTTCCTAAAATGAAAAATGGCAACTTACTAAAAATGATAAATAGAAACTACAAAAATATAAACTTTCTACAAATAGGAACTTTCCCAATCAAAGAATGGAAACTTTCCTAAACAGCATTTTAATAAGGAAATAACGTAAGAAATGTAGGGAAATGCAGTTAAAACGTCGCATTAAAATGCTCCTATCACACTCTCCATAAGAAATGATCCTTTGGGTGTCTAGAATGGATATGGAAGGTTTCAGCTCATTTGAAGTTCATTTGGTCAGGCGGCCGCTCCTTCTTCTTTGCTTGGCTTGGTTTCTCCTAGCTGGAGTAGGAATATGTGTAAAATTGATCTTTTAGTACATTTCCATTTTTCTCCATCATTTCCAAGTAATTATGGACCTAACGCTCATTTCACCTTCATTTACTCCAATGTACCTAAAAATAGAAATTGAATTAAAAATCGATTCAGTTAAGGAATTAACTAAGCAAAATGTGAGGAATTAACTATTAAAATATCACATTAAAATGCTCCTATCAAATTCCCCCACACTTAGCTTTTGCTAGTCCCTTAGCAAAACAAAACAAAAAAATCCAAAACAGAACAGAGACTTGACAAAAAGCAAGTAAATGACTCTATTGCTCCTAACTGTTGTCTCAGAGATTCCAAACTCATGGCTTTCACATTAAACACTTAATCAAAATCACAAAGATAATTCCATGGTTAATAAACCTGTGACATTCATATGACTAAGCAAGATATGGAGAACTTAAGTTATACAGTGAATGATAGCATGTTTCGAACAAGTCCAATCCAAACTCACAGGGCATACTCTCGATTTTTCTCTCAGAAATGGCTATGCTTAAAAGCTTCACACTCAAGTATATGCAAGAGAACAAATTGTAAGGCAACAAACAGCTTGCATATTTCATCAATAAACACATTTTGTGAAGAATTTTTAAAGACCTCATGAAATGACTGAGTGCACAAATGGACCTAAACCATAAGCTCGACTGCGTAACTGACTCCACTAACCAAAGACTGCCCATCTCAAGGATCAAGTCAGCACTTAAAACAGGTTGTAATGGGGCTAAGCTAGGGTTTTCGAAATGAAGATTAAGGATACAAAAAAAATCCTAAGGACCTAGCAGAGCATATAAGGACCACCTTATGTCATTATTTTTGTAGACCAAATATCATTGTTTTGGGCCAAACCTTCACTCTAACCAACATGGGAATGGACAAAGGCATAATTTTCAACTTTGAGCCTTCTACAAATTTGCAAGTCCAAAACCACACTTCAACATTTTCCCAAGAGTTTTCTTTTCAATTTTTCTTCTCTTTTGCCGCTTTTATTTCTTTTTTTTTTTTTTTCAAGGCAAATTTTTTTTTTTCTTGGATTTTCCCCACCCCACACTTGTCTTTCATCGTCACCCCTACATACTATGTCATGCTCTACTAAGTCCTTAAGACAAGGGTAGAGATATCCTGTACTAAGCTCATGGTAGGGTAGTGAGGGTGATGAAACAAAGGTTTTCAACGTAGGCTCAAAGGGGTTCATTCTAAGGAGTCCCACGACGGGCACAATTGGGGACACATGCTTGTTTGGCTTTGGTGGTTACCCTAATGCCTTCTATCCTATCCAGGATCAGTGCATATTATGGCATACAAGTTTTGACAGTCACAACAGCCGAGTTCTAGTACTCTCTAGTCCATTAAAATCTATGGCACATGATCATTAGATTTTCAAAGAAAGATGAGGTTTTGCAAATACAGCCATGAAATTCTGAAATTATCAATAAGCACTCAAAAAGAAAGTATTTTAGCTCAACAACTCACTTGGGTCAAATGAATCAGACTTAATCCTAGCATGCTTAATGAACCAAGTTACAATCCTATCTCAAATCTTCATACAAGCATCACAATGTCGATTAACCACAGAATTCAATTAAGTCCTATTTTGATTGTGAAAACCTTCAGCCATGAATTCGGAGACATGTTCATCCTAGACGTTAGGAGCATCCTAAGACTCAAACACACAAAAACACTCTAAAACCAACATTTTTTTTTTTACAATTTAATTTAATTTCAACACTTAGGTACGGGAACAGGGAGTCTCTATGTGCAATGGGACTGAAACAGCTACCCTTTTTCAAGACTATGTTTAATCCAATATACCTTAGTGTATCACAACATTTTCTTTTGTTATAAACATTTTTTTTTTTTACTAACTACTAAAAACACAATAAAGCAATAATCCGTCCCCCATACTTAATTCATGCATTGTCCTCAATGTATAACAAATATAAAGCATGCAAAGCATAAATCAAGCATAGAAGAGAAAGTTAACACAACGAAACCTAAAACAACTTAAAATTCATGAAAATAAAATAGAAGGAAGAGTTCAAGAAAGCAAATCTGCGTTTGATGGCTCCTCCACAGATACGGTTGAAATGGGTTGTCTCCCATGCAGCGCTTAATGTTTAAAGTCTTTTAGCCTAGACTTGTACCTCCATTTACTCCTTTGGAGGAGCGGTATGCGGGCGAGTGGCAGCCCTCTTGCTGGTTTCAGCCTTCGGAGGCGGGTCCTCATGTTGTGATGCAGTAGCGTCCTTGCGAGGAAACCCAGGAGGACAATTCTGCAAGTTATTGACTTCCTGAGCAAGCTTGTTTATTGCAGTGTGACAGCGGATCAAAGAGCAGTTCATCTCAGAGATGTAATCGATCATGCAATTGACTCTCCAATCTGTCACCATAATACCATCGCGGAGAGAGGAACGCAAATCATCAATCGAATCCGACAAGCTTTCCAGGGTGGCCATAGGCCGAGGAGCACGAGCAGCTGGTGAGGAAGAAGACTCTCCGGGATGCAGTCTGGGAGAGCGACGAGGCAGAGGAGGGGGACTGCGGGTACGCTCACGGATAGGACGATGGTCCCATGGACGAGTAAGCCCAGCTCTAGTGGCCGCTTGACGACCTTCTTCTTCCAAAGAGAGAACACGGCGTTGATTGACGCCCCTGCGAGGGGTAACCCTGGTTCGAGCCATGAGGAAGTAGAAGGAATTTGAAACTGCACGCTTAGACAAACCTTAGTAAAATCTGGAGGAGACAAAAAAGGATGTATATGTAAAGCACAAAATAGGGTAGAAATCTCAACAGGCACACGGTTTTAACAAAGCTTCTCCGGGAAGGAGAAGTGTTATGATAGTTCACGGCCCAAGAAACTCCCCCACGTGTAAATATTCTTTTCTTTTCCTGGATTTATGGCATGCTTTCGGCTATAGCTTGTCTGTCACGGATCCTCGAGATTCGTCTGATTCCCCCACGCGTCCTTTCTTTTCCTTGATTCACGGCAATTAAACCTGCTTTCGGCTGTAGCTTGTCTGTCACAGCTCCTCGAGATTCGTTTGGTTCCCCCACGTGTCCTCCACGCGCCAACAGCTTTTCCGTGTTTTCGGGTGACTTTAATCCAACGCGTAGATTTAATCTTAGAGATCGTCGATCCAACGGTGGAGATCTGCTCACTCGTTCTATAAATAGGTGCATTCTGAGGGAGTGACTGTTCACTTCAAAAGAAAATTCTTCCGAGTTCCAGCCTTTCTGTCTGAACCCTTCAGCCTTTCTTTCAAAACTCAAATCCTTTCTTCATCAACATGGAACCACGAACTCTGCAACTAATGGAGTTACAAACCCAGCAACAAATGGAATTACAAGCCCAGCAACCAACCGAGGAGGGAGGAAGCATCCAAGCAGCCGGGAGTAGTAACCGGTGGGCTCCCACACCGCCTCAACTAAGAATCCTCAAGGGCCTTTACTATGATAAGGGTTTTAAGTACCCAACTCCAGAGCAGATTCAAGAGATCTGCCTTCATCTGAAACAGTATGGGCAGATCGAGGACAAGAACGTCTTCTTTTGGTTCCAGAACCTCAAGGCTCGTGAGAGGCAGAAGTTGAAGGAATTTCGGAACGTTCCGGTTGGTGGATCTCTCTATCTCAATTTTGGATCCACTAGTTCTACTGATGATGGTAGATCCATTGATCTAAACTTTGGCTCACGTGTCGGCTATGGTGTTGATGGATCGATCATGGAACAACGAGGAGAATATCACCAGGAGATTGAAACCCTTCCACTATTCCCCATGCATGGTGAGGACATCTTTGGCAACATGAAGACTACTTCCGAGGGAGGTAGCGGCTATGGCGGTGACTCTCGCATTTCCCTTGAGCTCAGCCTCAACTCCTACGGAAATGCAGACATAGCTTAGTATAGAGTATTTTTATTATTATTATATATTTTTTTAAATTTTTTTTTTTTTGTAAATAGCTGAATTTAATAAGACTGAATAAATGAAGTTTTTTTTTTTTTTTTTATATAAAGGACTCAAAAATAAAAGACAAATATAAATATATATAGGACTCAAAATGAAAGACAAAAATATTTATAGGACTCAAAATTGAAAGACAATTATATTTATAGGACTCAAAATGAAAGACAATTATATAAATCTCTTCCCCCACACTTAAATATTGCATTATCTTCAATGTAATCAATTAAAAGCATGCAATGAAATAAGTAAGCATAGATAGAAGACATTTACGAAAACAAATCCTAAAATAAAAACTAAAGAGAAAAATTGAAAAATAAAAAGAAATAGGGAAAGAGAAAGCAAATCTGAATATATTCTGAATTGGGTTGCCTCCCAAGTAGCGCTTGTATTTTACGTCTTGCAGCCAGACGGTACCTACATTAAATAAAGTTAGTAACTATAATTAACAAAGAAATACAAAATAAAACAAGTATAACTATTAATTACAAACTACAAGTAAAATTAACAAGTATATTGTACATAAGACACAAGTTAAGTACACAAGTGAGTATAAAACGTGAAAAGTATTTTTACAAGTTTAAAGTGTGAAACAAGTAAATAATTTACACGTATAGAGTATTCACAAGTATTTCTTTTGTTATAAACATTATTGATATCGAATCAAATTCCAAGCGGTAAATCAAGTGAACGTGCGGCCCAAGTATAGTCGCCTAGACACAAACTCCCTTTCAAATCGTTTGGGCAACCTTACTGAAATGGCCAGGTGGGGGAGGGCGAACACGAGAGGAAAAATCCATTTTGGCATGAGCTACTCCCACATAGTGGTTTACGCCCATTTGCAAGCACTTCTGGATTCAAAAACCCGTCATGAACGTTGTCCCCTTCCTAGACACCATTCCACATAGGCTATACTTACTAAGATGAAAAAGTTCATAAGTGTGAAGACAGTTCAACAAGTGTTAATAAAGGCCGCCCTCAACCTTAAGGGACCTGAGCTAGGTACCAATAAGGGGTTTAGGCCAATATTAACAAAAGAGACTTCACCTATTCCTCTCAATTTACAACCTACAATTAAAATTCGTGTTCAATAATATAAATAATATTTAAACTAAGTTTTAAACAATTTATATACAACAAATATATACAATAAATGACACAATTTAGCAAGTGATTTTTCAATCCCCGGCAACGGCGCCAAAAATTGACGCGCTCGAAATGAGCGCGCAATTTAACCCTGTAAAATGTCATCGTTAGTATATGGTAAATAGGGATCGTTCTATCCGGGGATTGAGGGTACACTTGTAATTGTGAAACAAATAAAGAAAAGTATTATTTACAAAAATAAAATAAAGAATATAAATATATACAATTGTATAAACAAATAAAGAATTAAAATAATGAAGTATTATTTACAAAAATAAAATAAAGAATAGAAATATATACAAGTAACGAAATAAAAAGGGAGGGGGGTTTAAGAATTATAGAATTGAAAATTAAGATAAATAAAATAAAGAAAATGTAAAAACATATATACATGGGTGGAACGCAAGGAACAAAGATCAAAACCACATCCATAAGCAAGAAATCCAATTACAATTCCTATAGTTGATTTTCAATGTCATGAGAAAGAAGTCGATCATGTGAAACATTTGAAGCAAATGATTTCCCATATTTTACTTTCCTTTACTAATTAACCTAAGTGAAAGCACCTAGATCAATCCTATTAAACATGCAATCATAGTCTAGAAAGCTAGCTAATCAAAACATGTTCAATGCAAGAAGCATAGAGAAAGGTTATCAACTTAAGTGCACAACCTAGTTATGAAAAAGTTCACCTATTTGCAATCATCTTCAATTGAATTCGACCTTTGTCCAAAGCCTTTACTACTTGTGATTTAGGTTCACAAAACTATTAGGTGAATCGTTTACCTAAATCTAGCACCAATTACATGCAAATCCTATAAGTGTTGACCCAAATAAGATAAACATATAAAAGTTTTCTATCAATCAAATTCAATCGAACAATCTCACATAAGCAACATAGAAATCAACACAAAGAAATTACAACTTTATTTCAAAACATATAAACGGGCTTTAAACTTTGCCCTTAACATTATTTGTTAACTAAATTCATGGTCTTACAAAATCAAACAAAGAAAACAAGAGAAAGGATATAATACACCTTGAAAGATGAATGATAAAGCCTTGAGACACAATTATGGAATTCGAAAACTTTATTTAAACATAGAAGTTGGGCTTAAACTTTGCCCTAAACATTATTGTTAACTAGAAACAAGTTCATACGAAATCAAACAAGGAAAACAAAAGATCATTACAAGGAAAAAGAATGAATTACACCGTGAGGGGAGATGGAGATGGAGAGCTAGATGGTTGGATCTTGAATCTTGGAAGCAAGCCTTCAAGGTGGATGATGGAGGATATGATCTTCACGGCTCCTTCTTCTTCTTCCTCTCCTTGCTTGAAAACGCAGAACTTTGCAACTAGAGAATGGAGAAGGAAAATGGAAAGGAAATGGAGAGACAAAGAAGATGAGATGGATGAAGGAATTTGTTTTAGAATGAGAGGAGAAGGTGTTTATATAGGGAAGAAAAAGAAGAGTGAAATGATGAGTGGAAGAAAAATAATGAAAGTGGAGTATGAAAGTGATTTGTAAAATATGGAAAAGAAAGAGAAATGATGAAATGAAAGCAAAGCATGAAGGTGCAGCAACATGGAAGTGATGATGATCTATTAAAGAGATTGTAGAAAAAATATATCCAAGGAAAAAGAGAAAAGCATCTAGCTTTCTTCATGTGGGTGGGAAACATGAATATGTGGTGTTGAGCTGTTTTCAGGTCAGTTTCTTCCCCTTTATTCCTTCAATTATTTCTCCAACAAGACTTCATTATATGCCTTCGACTTCTTCATATGAAATGTTCCACTATGAGTGTAGATCATCCTGACAATTTTCAGAGCTTCAATCCATGTGGTTGGGCTGGAAATGCTGCTGGACCTCTTACAGGTCCAGTTTTCCGGTTTTGCTTCTGTAGAAAATTGGGCTGATTGTTTGAAGGCCTTCCACTCATATTTTTCTCTGGCACTCTTCATAAGAAATGATCCTTTGGGTGTCTAGAATGGATATGGAAGGTTTCAGCTCATTTGAAGTTCATTTGGTCAGGCGGCCGCTCCTTCTTCTTTGCTTGGCTTGGTTTCTCCTAGCTGGAGTAGGAATATGTGTAAAATTGATCTTTTAGTACATTTCCATTTTTCTCCATCATTTCCAAGTAATTATGGACCTAACGCTCATTTCACCTTCATTTACTCCAATGTACCTAAAAATAGAAATTGAATTAAAAATCGATTCAGTTAAGGAATTAACTAAGCAAAATGTGAGGAATTAACTATTAAAATATCACATTAAAATGCTCCTATCACTCTCTCTCTATCCGACAGGCTCTTTCTCGATCAGTCGATTGACTAGATTCTCAGTCCCTCTCCGGCCAGCTCTTTAGCTCTCCAGCTCGCAGGTAAACTCGATTCTCAGTCTTTCTGGGTTTTACTCTTAATCGAATTTCTAGGTTTTAGTCTCACAATCTCACAATTTCTGGGTTCACACTTTTCAGGGCTTTTTGGGTTGGATTTCTGGGTTCAAGGCTTCAAGCTCGGTGATTCTTCAACCTCGAAGCTTGGTGATTCTTCATTCTTCAAGCTCGATTTCTGGGTTCAAGTGGTGATTCTTCAAGCTCGATTTCTGGGTTTTGGATTCGGTGTTTCTGCAAGCTCGGTGAGTCTTGTTAAGTTGCTGGGCATTGAGTGATTTCACTGATTTGAGTCATAATTGAAGTGATTCTAGCATTCTGCAAGCTCGGTGAATGTTATAAACTTAATTGAATTGTAGTTGTGTGTATCTCATAGTCAAGTTTTGGATTTTGGACTATGGTGTTTCTGATTCATGATTGTTGGAGCTGTTTTGGACTTTGCTTACTGCATTGTTTTGAGATGATGATATTTGGCCTCTGTATCTATTTTGGATGGGAATTGAATTAGTTGATTAATTGAATTGCATCTGTTTTGGGCTCTGTGAATGGGAATTGAATCAATTGATTCATCTATGTAGTTGGTTTTGAACTTTTGATGGGCTTTGAATTGAATCAATCGATTACTCTTGTTGGTTTTCCAATCCATATATCCACTTAGTCATTAATTCTTCTTCCTTGCTTCTACGTTGTGAGTCCTGAAATAGTTTTCGCGTTGTAATTGCAGGAAACAAAGGAAATACAGTTTTGGAGAAGGAAAACCTAGAAGCGAGGGATTTAGCCGCAAGGGAGGTAAGGGTGATGTGCTTCATTATCTTTCCTATACTTGTACTTTAGAAATCCTTAATTTAGCAATGTAATTGAGGAAGAGGTCAGTCACCACCCAACACTCATTGCTTGCCACTGTGAAGGTAGAGGGTCGAAGTTCTGGGCTGATAGCAATCTCCGGTCAAAATTTTGGGGGCGATCAATTCAGCTTGACCCTGTTGGAGTTCTAAGCGTGGAGTTTGATGATGGTTAAATTTTCTAGTGGAGCAAGGTGGGATTATTGTGTGATTCTGTTTCCCTTTATACTGACTCCTCATTCGAATTTTTGGTTTATCTTTTTTATTTGTTTATTTATTTTCTTTATATATGTTCCAGTCATGCTAAATATTTTCATGCCATTTGATAGGTCACAACAAATATATATAATCTCATTCTCAGTAAACTTTATTGTGACCACCATGGTACAATGCACATACGGGGTAATCGTGAGTATTCATGCAAACTGAAGTTCAAAGAGCAATCCATTCTTGACCGAAATCCTCACCAGGTTAGTGGTTAATTTTTATTTATGAACCTGTTCTGACATCTGTAGTTTCTATGCCAAGGCATAGAAAATGTTGACACATGCTCACTGCTTTATTCGTCTGATGACTCTGAGAAACTCACACATCTGTTGGTCTATATTGTGCGCCATTATTCATGATAATTATTGGATTAATTGCACGTATATATTATCCACATAGGTCCATGGATTTGTTGAAGATCTCTAATTGTTTCTTATAGCTTTGTCTGATCCTGGGTATTTGATCACGGATTAAGGAGAAGCTCCCACCCACGGATTCCAGACTCAGGCCAGACCAGCGGCACCTGGAGAATGGAGAATATGAAAAGGCGAATGCAGAGAAGAAGCGGTTGGAAAGAAGGCAAAGAATGGTACGTATGGTATCTTTGATATCTCTGGGATACACACACACACACACACCAACCTAAATGCGAGCTTCATAGGCTGATTCTTCATTTGTTTATTTATTTTATTTGGCGTGGGAGGTACAATGTGTTTTTTTTTTCCATCAGCAAATTAATCAATGCATCCATTGATTTTGGATAGAAAAATGTTTAATAAGTACTTTTAGTGTATCATATCGTGCATAAAATACCAGTATTAAGGAGATGGCTTATAATCAGTTAACATATATCATAAGTTTCTGCTTGAGAAGTGAGTGACTCTACATCTGAAATTTAGTTGATACACCAGGATTGTGTGCTTAGTGCATATGGTTTTGACAATGAATGATTTAAGATTGATAAGATATATAGCCCTGTAAAAGGATGTTTAATATCAAAGTTGAAAGCTGAAAAATATTCTTTCTTTATTTAATAAGGTTTCTGGCAACTACTTGAAATAATCTGGAGCTGTATTTCTTTTTCTGGTTTCAATTGATGAATTGAAGGTAATGGAATTCTTTTATTTTCACTAAACGCAGGGATGTATTTCAGTGCTCAGTGCTGATAAGCTTCTGGCGGGTTCGTCATGCATGGCATAAAAACTTGGTAAACAAATGTTTGGACGATGAGATGCGAGCTACAATATCAAGAAGGCTTCATCAGGCAGTAGATGACATATGTCAACGACGAGGAACAGATGGTTTGTTTGTGGATTTCATGGAAGATTTTGTTGATGCATCAGATTTTGTGGATTACTTTAAGGCAACCTGAAATTATATGGAACTCAAATCAATCTTACTTGCTGTTTAACTCTCTCTACAACATTAAAATCTGATCTTAATTAACTTGGTGTTTTTAGTTATGCTTATTCTATATATATTTTTTATTTTTTCAGGTACTGCAGATTTAGAATTTGGGAGGTTTTGGTGTGAAACTAGGAACTTTACGAGAAGATGGTTCATGGTTGTTCTTTATATTTGAGAAGTGCAAAAGTTTTTCCATGTAAATGTTGTTCATTCCTTTTTTATGCCTGTTTTGGTCCTTATTTATAGTTTACACATTTTTGTTAAATTGTACTTGGTTTGCTCTGTGGTGTGTTTTCAGGTTTGGTGTTTGATGTTCTTCATTTAATTTTTTTCCATTGTTTCTTGCTTTCAAGTCAAACTAATTTTCTTTGTTCTAGGTGATTAAAGCTTTGTTATTTTCATTTATTTTGTGCTGCTATATCTTTGTGTTCTCTGTGTTTAATTGTCTGGCTTTCTTTGTTTGGTTTTTCTTGTTCTGGGGAGCAGTGAGGTGTGTAGGGAGTAAAGCTATAGAATGGTGTGAGTTTCGATTTGGGTGCTAGAAGAAGAAGAAGAAAGAGATGAATGAAGGAGAATGGGAGTAAGGGTAAGTAATTGCTCTGTAAAGTTTGTTATGTTTCCTTCTGACACTTTAGTGTTAGAAATTGGGTGTTTTTGGTTCTACGATGCCTATCAAATGTATTGTATTAATCCTCTATTTTCTTTTGTACTTGGAACTGATGTGAACTGTTTTGGGATTAGTTTTGGATATTATACTTGTTAGAAGTGTTCTTCAATTTATTTTAGCCTTTGAAATTAGGTTGGTGTGACAGTTCTTGAGTTCGGTAATTAAGTGATTAAGGGAATGTTTGTTTCTTTTCCCTCAATTCTTACGGGGTTTAGATTTTATTGCAAAAAGCTTAGTGTTGTGATTATATTTGTAAGGTCAGAGGACTTTTGAGTCTTATGTTGGCTCTTTATTGATTTGATGTTGGTGGCAAAGTTGAATTCCAATTGGTTGTGACTTCAAGTTAGAACTGATGGTGTGTAGTTGTTGTTACTTTGATTTATTAGCCATGTAAATCTTGTAAAACTATTTTGGGTTTTCTAGTTAACTTCTACTCTATAGTTATGATACTGCACTTTTACTGCAGTTGATAGAGCTGAGTAGTGTGTTTGAGTCATGACTTCCCTGTGGATGATTGCAAGGATATGGATTTAGTTGCTAGTCTATTAAAAAAAATGCCATGTTGCTAGTCTAACTCACAGTTTTTGTGATATCCCTCATCCAATTTAAATATCTCTTCTTTTGTGTTTGGGTTTACATTTTCATAAGCCTTGTTAAAGGTTTATTTATTTTACTTATTTAGTTAGGTGCTATTGTTTTACTTGGTTAGTTGGTTTTGTCTTTCAGTTTGTCAATTACTTAGATTATTAGATATTAAGTTTATTTCTCTTTTTTAGTTTGTTTTGGGATGTGGGCTTTTATTTGAAAATGAGAAGTTCAGTTTTTGGTGGCTGAGAAGAAGAAAGAAAAAGAAAAAAAAAAAGAAAAAAAAGAAATGAAAGATGGGTCGGCAAAGTGGTGAGAAAGAAGGAAATAGAGGGAGGTGGAGAAAGAAAGAGTAACAAGGGAAAGAAAGAAAGAGGAAAGTCAGAAAGAAAGAGAGGAGCAGATGGCAAAGTCGATACAGAGAGAAAAGGAGAAAGAAAGAATAGGAAGAGGGAAGAAGAATACTTTTTTTCTGGAGGGGATTAAAAACTAGAGAGAAGGAGAGAGGAGAGTTTGTTTGAAGTTAAAAGGCAAGAACTTGGTCTTGGGTTCAGTTTCTTTTTGGTGAGTGGCTTCTATTGTCTGGATTGTGTTTCTTTTCTTGATACTTGTTTACTTGGTGAGTTGATGTGGCTGTTATGTTCCTTAACTTTTGTGTGTTTTCAACCATTTATTGATACATACTGCTAGCTATTGATCTGTTTCTTTCAGGCTCCCCGGTCTAACAACACAGCCAAAGCTAAAGAAATAACAGTAAGGATGAAGGCACTGCAAATGAAAAGAGGTAAAAAAAAAAATCAATGTCGAAACCAGCTGTTGAAGTGACTGATGCACCACCTAAATCTGCCTTCACCAAACATGATTAATAGTATGAGATATCAGTGTTTTTTGGGTTTCATTTGTTGATCATGCCAACTATGGTGGGTTATTGAACTGATGTTTATTAAGTTTAGCTCCATTATGGATGTATGTATAGCTGCAGGATTAATTAAATATTTGTATTTTTGTAAATTGATTCCATATTTGATGAATGCATTGGGTAGTTTCCAGATTTACATAATTGTGGTGCAACTAGAATACAAATATGTCATCTGGAATTAGAAGGCAACAACAAAATGAAATCCAAATATGTTGTTGGACATATCTAAGAACAACATAAACAAGAAAAAATATGTTGTTACGTATGCACTCAAACAACAGAAAATTGTTATCTGAAATAGAAAAACCACGACAAAGTGAAATTCAAATATGTTGTTGGACATATCTAAGAACAACAGAAACAAGAAACCATATGTTGTTACTTGTGCACTCAAACAACAGAAAATTGTCATCTGAAATAAAAAGCAACGACAAAATGAAATCCAAATATGTTGTTGGAAATATCTAAGAACAACAGATACAAAAAAAAATATGTTGTTACTTGTGCACTAAAACAACAGATAAATGTTCTTGTAGGCTACTAAAGACCATAGATAAATGTATTCTGAACTGAATTCTAATGACAGTTAACTGTTATTGGAATTTGAATAAAACAACACTAAACTATTATTATAAGTCCATTCAGACAACAGATAGGATTTCATATCTTCTACTTCAGTGCATTCAAACCACAGAAATGACATTTTTCTGTCTTTGGAATAAGCATTAGATCATACAAATTATAAGGAACTGTTATTTGTTTCTAGATCACACAACATTTATCTGTCATTTGAATTCACTAGCCTCATGTCTCGATTTCATCAGACAACAGAAGACCTAACAAATTTCTGTCGTCTGATAAATAAGACGACAAAGAAAATCTGTCGTCTGATGCCCCAAGAGACGGCACTGTACTAGACAACAGAAATTTTTTTAATCAGACGACAGATCTTCTTTGTCGTCTGATTGCTTTTCTAGCATAGTGTACACTCAATATTATGGAAGGGAGAATATTTCATTACAATGCACACAAATGATTACATGCAACTCATGCAATATATAGGACACTAACAATAATTATAGACTCTATAACGTTCATAACCGACGTCTAACTTATTGACTCATAACTCTATATCATAATCACCCATTACACCTGAATGACCACTAACTTACATAACGGAAATACCCATTATTTCACACATTACACCCACTAACTCATGCATGTAACTCACACATTAACCTTCTAATTAAACACCAAATAACAACTAATTAAAGGCATGTTTACCAACATCCCCCCCTTAAACATGACTTTTAGGTTTTAGACCGACTCTCAGTAAAGCTCTCAATTTGCTAAATGTCTCTATCTTTAAGGTTTTGTGAAGATGTCAGCAATCTGGTTGGCTGACTTGACAAACTTGAGCTGAATCTCCTTCTTGCTCACAAATTCTCTGATTTTGTGATAGCTTGTGTCAATGTGCTTGTTCTTTTCATGAAACATTGGATTCTTCACCAAAGCTATTGCAAACTTGTTGTCAATGCAGACTTTAGTAGCTTTCTTTTGTGCCAAGTTAAGCTCTTTCAACAAATTTCTAAGCCAAATAACATGACAAACACATGATGTTGCAGCAACATATTCTGCCTCACAAGTAGAAAGTGTTACAAGGGGTTGCTTCTTTGAAGTCCATGTGAAAGCTCCATCTCCCATATAAAAAACAAATCCAGTTATACTCTTTCTATCATCAATATCTCCAGCCCAGTCACTATCACTATAACCCACAAGCTTCAAATCATTTGCTGGTGAATAAAGTAAACCAAAGCCAAGTGTACCTTTGAGCTAAAGAAGAATTCTTGTGGCTGTCTTCATGTGCGTGCTAGTTGGCTCCTCCATGTAACAGCTAAGAAGACTAACTCCATAAAGAATATCAGGTCTAGTACATGTTAGATATCTCAAACTCCCAATCAAACTCTTGAAAGTAATTGGATTCACCTTCTCAGCAACATCATGCTTGGATAACTTCACTCCATACTCCATAAGTGTGATTGCAGGATTGCACTTATCCATCTTGAATTTTTTGAGGATTTCTCTTGTATAGCCTTCTTGTGAAATGAAGATGCCTTCTTCCATTTGCTTCACTTCAATGTCAAGATAGTATGACATGAGCCTAATATCAGTCATCTCGAATTCTCTAATCATTGCTTTCATGAAATCTTCAAACATTCTTGGATTATTGCCTGTAAAAATTAAATCATCCACGTACAAGCAAACCAACAACATATCAACATCATTGTTCACCTTCACATAAAGAGCATGTTCAGGTGGACACTTCTTGAAACCATTATCTTGAAAATATTTGTCAATTCTGCTATTCCTTGCTCTTGGTGAAGCACTTTATCTTGATGCCCCTTCACCACAGAACCCATGGGTTGATCAATATATATACACTTCGTCTTCTAACATTCCATTCAAGAAAGTAAACTTCACATCCAATTGATAAATCTTCCATTTATTTTGCGTAGCCAAAGAAATAATCAATCTTATTGTTTCCAATCTAGCAACAGAAGCAAATACCTCATCATAGTCGATGTTGGGTCTTTGGTTGTAACCCTTGGCAACAAGCCTTGCTTTGTACCTCTCCACTTCTCCAATTGCATTCTTCTTAGCCTTGTAGACCCATTTTACTCCAATGGTCTTTTGGCCTTCTGGCAAGGCAGCAAGCTCCCATGTATTATTCTTCTTTATTGCTTCAATCTCCTCATCCATTGCTTTCCTCCACTTCTTTTCTTGAACAACCGGTTCAAATCTTATTGGCTCACATTAAGCAAATAAGCAAAATAAACTAACATCATTAACCGGTAAAGCTACCTCATAGATTTCATTTAAGCTCTTCTTTCCTTGAGGTCATGTAGTTGGTGGTGAATCATCTTGAATTGGTGATGGAGGAGTGCGTGGTTGTGATGAAGGAGGAGTTTGTTGTTCCTTTTCATGTCTATGTGCAACTTCTTCTTCCCAACAAGGAAAGAAATTGTAATCCTTTTCTTGATTTTTCCAATTCCAGCTGCCTTCTTCATCAAACTCCACATCTCTGCTAACAACAACCTTGCTTTTGCTGGGGTTGCACAATTTGTAGCCTTTGGAGGAAGCATCATAGCCAATAAAAATAAACTTCTCACTTTTGTCATTCAATTTGGAACGCATTTTGTCTAGTACATGAGTATGTGCAATACTCCCAAATATTCTTAAATGGCACACACCGGGTTTTCTTCCACTCCATGCTTCTTGGGGTGCTTGATTCCACAAGCTTCTAGGAGGACACCAATTGGAAAGACAAACTGCACACTTCACAGTTTCAACCCAACATTATTTTGTCATGCCCTTGCTCTTCATCATGCTTCGAGCCATATTGAGAATTGATATATTTTTTCTCTCCACTATGCCGTTTTGTTGAGGAGAGTATGGCACCGTTAAAAAACGTTGAATTCCATTGTCTTCACAAAATTTTTGGAATTCATTTGAAGTAAATTCTCCTCCTCTGTCAGATCTCAACGCGTTAATCTTGCAGCTACTCATATTTTCAACAATTGTCTTGAATTTTTGGAATGCAACAAACACCTCCAATTTCTCTAAAAAATACACCCAAGTTTTTATGTTGAAATCATCAATAAATAGCAGAAAATAATTATTCTTACCAAAAGAACTTGGTTTGATTGGGCTGCAGACATCAGCATGAACAATCAGTGGCTCTTTTGCTTCTGTAGTTGCCTCCGTAGGAAAAAAAATTCTTGAATGCTTTCCAAGAGGACACCCTTCACATAAGTGATTTGGAGAATGAATTGTTAGCAAGCCTTTCACCATTTTTTCTTCTTCCGTAACATAGACAAATCTTCAAAATTCACGTGCCCAAATCTCAAGTGCCAAAGCCAAGAAGAGTCTTTGACAGCAGCCTTTAGACACCTTGCCAATTCAGTTTGCAATTTTAGCAAGAACATTCTATTCTTTGTCATTGGAACTTTGGCAATTAGCTTATTCCTCCGATCTCTAATTGAAAGACAAAAGTCTTTCAATAGAATGGTATATCTTTTCTCCAAAAGTTGACCCATACTCAATATATTGTTTTTCAATGAGGCACATAATAGACATTTGAAATAAATTCTTGGATGCCATCCTTCAAATAAATTAGGATTTTACCTCTCCCTTTAACAACAACATGGGATTCATCTCCAAATGTGATCTTGCCATTGAATGATTTATCAAAATCCACGAACATGGCTCTGTCACCGGACATGTGATTGCTTGCTCCAGTGTCCAAATATCGTAGCTTGTCATTCTGCTTTGTTTTTTTTGTTTTTTGTTTTTTCACATTGAAGGCTAATAGCAAGGTTCCTTCCTCATCTACTTCTGCATAATTGCTTCTCTCTTTATAGTATCCAGCTCCTTTTTTTTTTTGGTTACATAACCAGTACCATTTTCACACTCCATAGATTTGTGCTCAACATTTCCACATCTATAACATTGAATTTGGGACTTACCAAACCTGAAATTTCCTTATTGGTGTGAATTGCTCCATCTTCCATTTCCTCTTGAAGAGTTTGGATGTTACGTCCCGAACCTAAATTTATCGGTTTACTAGTCATTTGAATGGTAAACGACAATTATTTTAACTTTTCACTCTGTTTCAATACTTTTAGTGGCCCTAAAAGTTGACTTTTTGTTCTGGTCAAAATTTGAGAAAGTTTTCTTCATGGAAGTCGTAGAGGACGCTAAACCGAGTCCGTACATATGTGGTACGTAAAAATCGGAGAAGAAGTTGCATGAGAGAGGCTGTCATTTGCTTTACTGTGATATATATATATATATATATATATATATATATATATATATGTGCTTGAACGTCTTGAAGAAGGGTACGAAGAACGTCTAGATGATCGAGGAACTACATTATGAGGTTTCTAGAGAGATCGAAGAAGGGTTCACGGGCTTAAACTATGCACCTATGTATAGTCAACAAATGTTAATGAATCCCTTCCTATTGCTCTAGTGGGCCAGTGGGGATCACTATCAATCAACTAGTTGGTTCCCAAAGCTTTCCTGGATCCCTCACCACACAATTGAGTTCACGGGTGTTACATAGCCATTGCTTTCCACAAAAGCTAACTCAAATCCAAACGACGAAATCTCCAACACATTGTTGCTTAAAATATTAATGCTCTAGATTAGATGAGAACCACAAAAAATAGAGGAAGAGATTTCTCACTCTCTCTCTCACCCACATAAAAGATTCATTCCTAGTCATCATTTTGTTTTATAATTAATTCGATCTGTGACTGATGTCTCTGTTCGTAGTGTGGTCACTTGCAGCCACATAATATAGGTCGTAGTTTCTTTGGCTGGATTGAAAATTTATATATGGTGCTCGAAATATCTTGAAGGCAATGGATTATGTGAAAATGAATCGTAAATTTGGTTAGGTTTTAACCAGTACGTACGGTTCAATATGGTTTCATTTCAGCCACATATTAATTTGAAGGCCCCACCGGCCAAAGGGGATCAATAGCTTGCGTTTGCTGACTTGCTCCACCTTCCTGGCCGGGTCCGCATCTACTACTACGTATGATTCCTACGTGATCTTGCCATCTTGGTGTTTCTAGGGTTTCTGTATTGTCTTACACAAGCACGTTTTGAAGAGAACATGAATGTGGCAGATATAGAAATTGCTGGTGTCGTCCAACTTATTTAGGAAGGTCGACCGGCCTCCCCTTAGTGATCATTATTAGTTAATTTCTTTGTAATTTGCAATGTTTACTCTCGTCCTTATAGTTAAAAAAAGAAAAACTGATCAATATAAAGTTGATTGTTAAAAGTTAGTGTACAATACGAAATCGCTGTGATATTATAATGAGATTATGAGAATAACCGTATTATTTTATCGTAGTTTGGTTAACTGTATTGGTAAATGAAACCTTCCCCATGCATGTTGACAAGAGGAATTTCATGAAGGCATCTTATAGTTGTTCATACAAGAGTCCAAGCTCGCAAAACTTATTATACCAGTAGTAATCATCAGAATCTTATTAGTCAGAGTAATTAGTGGTACTAAAGTACCCAAATGTCCTCAACTCTATCAGCCAAAACGATCCAGATATAAAAGCCTTTAATTGATTATTGGGTTACCACCCACAGCCTGTAAAGTGGTAAGACACCACTATGCCAGTATATATACACAAATTCTTATCATATATGCATATCAAAATTCAAATAAGCTCTTCTGTCATATCCACAATCCATATATTGACCTGAAACTAAAATTTAAATAAATCACATGCAGAAATGCTTAAGAACAAAATTTACAATGAGGTACGGTACACCAAGCCACGTGAATCTCAGGACAAAAATCAAAACAGAAGATAGCAACAACAAGTGCACGTGAACTATCTAATTAGCTCAATTGCTTAGGCGCAAAAAAAAAAAAAAAAGGTTCTAGTTAAATATACAAATAATAGGAATATAACTACGTACTTAATGGTCATTATATAATATAAGCACAAGAAGTTAGATGGAAAAAGAATTAAACAGTAGTACTAGTCCTTATTTAGTGGACAGAAATGAGCTTCAGATGGAGAAAAGCTTAGCTAGTAAAAGAAACCATCTTTACAGAAAGACTGAAAACACACAGTGAGATCGGCCTAGAGCTTTGTTCAATGAAGAAACAAGGCAGTGAGATTGAGGCAGTAGGCATTAGCTACAACATTAAAATTCATCAAAGCAGAGATCTTGACTGCCCCTTAAAGATCTTCAGCACCAAAAACCATCCAGAACCAGATCAAAAGGTTCCAAAACTCGAAGAAGAAGAACCGAGCACTCCCGGAGTCCGGCGAGTGCTAAAGAACGTCAACTGCCGCGCAAAACCATGGGAAATCCTAGCCATTGTCGGTCCGAGTGGAGCCGGAAAGTCATCCCTACTTGAAATCCTGGCCGGAAAGGTGAGGCCACAAAATGGTTCAGTTTTCGTCAACCGCAAGCCGGTGGATAAAGCCAGCTTCAAGAAAGTTTCCGGGTACGTAACTCAAAAGGACACTCTCTTTCCTTTACTTACAGTTGAAGAAACCCTAATGTTCAGCGCCAAGTTGAGGCTGAGGATTCCTCAGTGTCAGCTGCGCTCCCGGGTTGAGGCACTGATCGGGGAGCTTGGCCTCACTCACGTAGCCGGAGCCAGAGTCGGCGACGACAGAGTACGTGGGATATCCGGAGGAGAAAGACGCCGTGTTTCGATCGGAGTGGACGTGATTCATGACCCGGAAGTACTGATCCTTGATGAACCTACTTCCGGGCTGGACAGCACTTCGGCTCTTCAGATCATTGACATGCTCAAAACCATGGCGGAAATCCGAGGCAGAACCATCATCCTCAGCATTCATCAACCCGGTTTTAGAATCGTGAAGCTCTTTAATTCTATTCTGTTACTGGCTAACGGCTCTGTCCTCCACCATGGAACAGTAGATCACCTTGCTCTTAACCTGAAGCTCATGGGACTAGAGCTTCCTCTCCATGTAAACATCGTCGAGTTCGCAATCGATTCCATCGAAGCCATTCATCAGCAAGAGAGTTTGCAGCACGAGCTCATTGATAATGGCAGTGGCGACTGTACCAAGAGCAGTAAGTGCACTCTTCAACAGCTGTTTCAACAGTCCAAGGTCATCGATCACGAAGAAACCGTCACCAAATCGCTCCATTCCCCACTCAATTTCGCCAATTCAAGACTTCGAGAGACGATCATCCTCACGCACAGGTTCTCGAAAAACATTTTCCGGACCAAGGAGCTGTTTGCTTGCCGGACAATTCAAATGCTGGTCTCGGGATTAGTCCTTGGTTCGATCTTCTATGATCTGAAGGATGATTTGACCGGCGCAGAGGAAAGGGTAGGTCTGTTTGCATTCATTTTAACTTTTTTACTCTCCTGCACTACAGAAGCTTTACCAATATTTCTTCAAGAAAGAGAGATTCTGATGAAGGAAACTTCTTGTGGAAGTTACCGAGTCTCATCCTACGCCATTGCCAATGGTATAGTCTACTTGCCCTTTCTTCTAATCCTAGCCATTCTCTTCACAACGCCACTGTACTGGCTCGTCGGACTCAACCCGACTTTCATGGCCTTTTGCCACTTCCTGCTTCTAATCTGGTTAATTCTCTACACCGCAAATTCCGTGGTGGTGTGTATCAGTGCTCTGGTGCCTAATTTCATAGTTGGAAACTCGGTCATCGCTGGGGTTATGGGATCGTTCTTTTTGTTTTCGGGCTACTTCATTTCGAAGCACGGTATTCCAAGTTACTGGATCTTCATGCATTACATTTCGCTGTTCAAATATCCGTTCGAGGGGTTTCTGATAAACGAGTTTTCGAATTCGGACAATTGCTTGGAGTACTTCTTTGGGAAGTGCATGGTGACCGGTGAAGACGTTCTGAGAGACGAAGGGTATGGAGAAGAGAGCCGGTGGAGGAATGTGGCGGTGATGGTGTGCTTTGTGCTTGTTTACAGGTTCATTTCTTATGTCATTCTTAGGTGTAGATGCTCCCAAAGGGGGTTCAGTTTCATAGCTGCTCGATCTTCTTTGGTTTAATCCATATTTTGCATTCATTTCAAACCAAACAATGTATGTATTATATGATGAATCTTCTTCTGTTCTCTCGCTTTCTCTCACTCACGAGATGTGTGATGTGTTATCAAGATGGTTCACATGTCTTGGAATTTACTGAAGAAGATGTAGCTAGCTAGCTAGCATCGCAAGAAGTATCAGATTCATAAAGAAACAAATTGTATATAAAATAATATTATTTCTGTTCTGCCAACAAATTGTACCAAACACACTATGTTTGTTTGTTTCTCCAGCTATGTTCTTACCGAAGTTCTTTCGATGCCCGAACCTAAGTTAGCTAATTGCGAAGGCATTTTATTTTAGGTTTAAGATTTCTTGGCTCCTAACCGGTTGATAGCAACCTATGTTTCAGGTTGTGGAGAAAATTAAATTTTGGAATGAGAATGAAGAGTGGTTCCGGAGGTGGTTTTTCTCAATTCCCTATCAAAGAATATTTGGAAATAATGTGATTTTCTTATTCATATCTCCATCAGATTTTTGAAGTATCACGTACACCAAAGAATAAATATAGGGGGTGAAATTTGCACAACCAAAATTGCAAACTATACTCCCTTCTACTTTTTTAATAATATTTTATCTCACATCTATTTTCACTTTTTAAAATACCCTCGTGTCAGGTTCCTCTTTTTTTTTTGTCTTTTTTTTTTCTCTTTCTTTCTCCTCCAAACCACGACAGAACCCTTCTTTTTATTTTTCTCCCTTTCTCCTCTAAACAACGACAGACACTCTCTTCTCCATTGAAACTTTCTGGTTCTCCAACCTTTCGTCTGTCCAAACCAGGTCATAATCCCAACTCTTCTCTTACTATCTCACTATATCTACTTAATTTCATTTTTATTTTTCTTTTCTCTTCTGTAATTCAATCGTTGTTACTGTTCCTTATCTTTTGGCTCATATCAAATTGCACAAGTTTCTTTCTTTATGATTTGCATGTGGGTAATATGTTTTCTGATAAATTGAGAAATTTGGAGTCTTTATGCTTTTCAAAATCTTTATGAAAAAAAATTTCATCTTTATGCCCCAAATCAGCTGCTCAGAAGGTCAATACAATGGAAGAAGAGCCCCTAGACGCTGGGTTGATGCATTCTGTTTTTTTTTTATTGTTTTTTTTATGCATTCTGAGGAATTCTAAATTGGTTCAGGTTGCACTGTGCTAGTGAAACACATGCTGCCTTTGTTGTTTATGTTCTTAACTTTCTTTTGGGGTCAGTTTGATTACAATGTTTCTTAGCAGTGAAGTCTGAGAATCTCAGGCTCTTTTTATTCTATATTTCAAGGCCTTTAATAGGTTGCAGACTTGTATTGTTATTTTCAAAATCGAGTCTAATATTGTTGAGATTTAGTTTTCTTTAGTGAGATTGAAACGTGGGAAGGAGGAGTGTAACGTCATGAGTGTAATGTTCTCTATTTCCATTGTGGGGTGGTACGTACCCAGGAATTTGTGGGCTTCATTTATAATTGATTCTTATTATTGACAAAGAAGAAACTATGTGCTTAATCTTGATCATCTTGTGATGTGATAATTGGTGGTATGTATTGATTGAATTGTTGTCTCAATTAAGCTTTCTTATTGAAATCCAGTTGCAACTTACTGTATGTGTTTCAATTTAAATGAATAATGTAAGCTAACTCTTTGTCTGTATTTTTCTTCTTTGTGCAGAGAGCAAGAAATTTATGGAAATGTGGCTTCTTCTTTAAGGAACAGCTGATCTGCTAGGTAAAAGGGAAAAAGATGAAATAGAAATTAGCTCAGTGTACATGGTCTGGAAGCTTTTTGTTAGAACAATTAGTTTAGGATTTGAGCTATGTATCTTTTTGAAGCCAATGGATGTTGCTTAAGCAATGCAACTTTTCGTACATTTTTGGATTTGATTGAAGAGTTGTATTGAGATTATGAATTTGATTTTATTTCATTGGCATTCACCATAACCATTATCCATTGGCATACATCAGAACCTCAAAACTGGGACTACACCAAGACCATTATTCATAAAAGAAGAGAGTATGTCGTTGTTTGGAGGAGAGAGAAAAATAAGGAATTTTGTCGTGATTTGGAGGAGAAAGACAGAGAAAAGAAAAAGAACCCAAAAAAAAAAAAAAATCTGACTCGAGGGTATTTTAGGAAGTGCAAAAAGATATGAGATAAAATATTATTAAAAAAATAGAAGAGAGTGTGGTTTACAATTTTGGGTGTGCAACTTTCATCCCCCTAAATATAAATTAGTATAGTGAACATAGACTAATAACAGCTTAGTCAACACGCCCCCTCAAGGTAGTGCGTAAATATCTTGAATGCCCAACTTATCAAGTGAGCTATGAAATATCTTACTAGAAAAAGCTTCTGTAAGAATATCTCCAATTAAGTTGATTTCCAATCTTCATATGAGACACATCAATGATCTAGACTCCAACTTTTTTTTTTTTTTTTTATGAAGTGTCTATCCACTTAAAAGTGTTTTGTTCAGTCATGTTGAACATAACTATGTGCTATGTCTATGGCTGCCTTATTGTCACAAATAGGTTCACATAGCCTGTTTGGGCTTAAACCCTGAGTCCTTGATGTTGGGATCATGGGTAGAAATGTGTCATGGCTATGGAGTATTATGGTCTCCATTCTACTACAAAGCCCATTATGTTGATGAATTTGGCACTTTGCAATTTTTTTTTTCTGCCTCATTTTTGTTTAGTGGGTGGTTCTTAGACCTCTAAATTTGATATTTGAACCTCCCCTTCAAAATATCCACAATAAACTACCATTTTTACCCCTTTTTAAAATTTTGTTTAGATCGATCGGCTCATGTACATGAACATGCTATCTGTTAGTTTGAATTCAATTAATTCGATTCTATCTAGATGGTGGCCCAAACTAACAAGCTGGATATTGGCATAAGATAAAACAAACTAAGAATAAAGCTTGTGCTCATGCATGTATGATTGTTCTTTACTTGAAAGATTAAAAGGCAAAGTAATAGAGTTCTAATTTCAGTATTTTGGACAATATATTAGTTGATGATATCATTATACTCATTCTACTAGATTAATGAGACATTATTTGGTTTTTGAATTTAAACTCAAAAACTAGTGACTATTTGAATTAGTATCTTACAAAACATTATGATCCAAATTTAACAAATCATCTTATTCGATCATCTTGCAAATTGGATTGGTCACCAACAACGCAAAGAAAGATGTGTGTGTAGAGAGAGAGAGAGAGAGAGAGAGAGAGAGAGAGAGAGAGAGAGAGAGAGAGAGAGATTTGCCATAGGGGTTTACATTCTTAAGCGACCTTGGGTGCAATTATTTTTTTATTTTTTATTTTTCAGTAATCTATATGACTTGCACAAAACTTAGTGCTAAATTTAAAACCCTATCAATATAGTAAGAACTAATGTATATAATATTTATCCAGAGTGAGGCCTCACTCTAAAATTAAAGTGCAAGTTTAGATTTTAGGGTCACTTTTCAGTCTCATATCTACATCTCGACCATTTAGTTTTTAGGTACTAATATATAGATCATCTCTGCAAAATTTCAGCAAAATTGATGATCTTTAAGGTTCTAACTCGCTTAAACCAATGGATGAACAAAATATGTCTAACTTGAACCGTACTACCTTTAAGGCATTTATCAATGCCTTAACGACCATCAATTTGGCTGAAATTTTGCAGAGATGATCTATACATTAGTACCTAAAAACTGAACGGTCGAGATGTGAATATGCAATCGAAAAGTGACCCTAAACTCTAAAAGCGCACTTTAATTTTAGAGCGAGGCCTCACTCTGGATAGGATCTGTGTACACACACACACACATGAGGGCCGTTCCACTAAAGGATTCCATGTAGGACCCACTTTTTGATTACATTTCGGCATCTCAACCGTTCAGTTTTTAGATCCCACTATGTAGAGACTTCTACAAATTTTTAACCAAATTAATGTTCATTAAGATATTAATAATCGTGAATACGTTTCTAAACATGAACGAGTTAGGTTGGACAAATTCGGTTCCTCCATTGATTTGATCTAGTTTGAAACACTAACGATCATCAATTTGGCTGAAAATTTGCATGAGTGATCTACTTATAGGGACTTAAAAACTGAATAGTCAAGATACTGATATTTGATCAAAAAGTGAGTCCTACAAGTGATCTCTTAAAATGTCCACAAAAAAAAAAATGGATCCCTCACTAGAAGGGTCCTATGTGTAATATACAAACATATATACTTTTTAAAAAGAATGACGTCAAGCTATTAATAACCAAAGGTAGGTAATTACAAGTCATGACTTGCCTGCAAGGGCCACGTCAATATCAGGCCATGTTGTGCTACCATATGACAACCTAAATGAAATTACCTTAGGAGTAAGTGCTAGTAACCAAAGTAACCAAGACAATGTTAGGGGTATAGAAGAAGCCCATCCTAACATATATTCAGAAAGTAACCAAGACAACCCTGCTTAGTGGCGGCCACTGGCAGATTTAGGTAGAGAGTGGGGCGAGCTCAAGCCATTCCGAGATACTTGGACTAAAAAAAAAATTAGATGTATTCTTTTTTTCTTTTCTTTTTTTTAATTGGGTATAGTCCATATTGAAGCCTAGTAGCCCACCCGAAGTCCTCCCAAGTCCCAACTCCCGAACACGACTACAACCTATTTGAATTGGAGAATCATCTCTCCTCATCCTCCTCTCGCCTTTTGCGGCTCTGCCTTTCTCCACTTCTCTCAGAGATCAAGTCGTATCTACTTCTCTTACAGAGCCCTCTTCAATTTGGGGCAAAGAATTCAATGTAAGTTCAATTTTGTTTAATTGAATCAATCCAATTTAGGCCAATTTATAGGGTTAAGGATTGATGTGAAATTCAATTTCGTATGTTGTAGTGGATTGAAGAATGAAGGTTCAAATTCTATTGTTGTGGTTGCGGTCAAGCTGCTACTGTGCAATCCATAACCATGGTAACTCTCTTGCTCTCTCTCTCCCTCTATTTAGACTTAAAGTTCTTCGAGTTTTCACTAAATCTGTGGCAGTAAAGGGCTAAAGGCTTAAGCTTCTCTTGAGATAGAGTTAGAATTTGATTCAATTAGTGAATACAGAGTTGTCTTCAAGAATTTAGTTCAAATTGATTTGGCAATCTGGAAAAGAAGCGTGTTTCTAAGAAATGGTGAATACTGAATACACAACCTTAGTTGAAGAGAAAGATTCGCATTGCAGTTTTTGGTATCTATCTAATGCTGAACTTATTGCACAATTCAATGAAAGTGTTGACTGTAGGATATTGTACTACTATTATGCTTCCAGAAATCATTTTTACAACAATAAGGCTGATATGCTTGTCCTTTGTTTTTTTTTTTTAATAGATATATGACTTTAACCAGGATTACTGGGGACAGGGGCAGATTCACATAGAGCCCAAATTAGGCACTTGCCTAGACTGGGTTTTTTATTTTACACTGATTTGGTATAGGCAAGGTATGTGAAAATGGCAGAAATTGGGCAAAAACATGGCAAAATCAGGGCAAAATCTTCATAATTGCCTCCATAATCTATAGCTTCCCTCTAATTTTCCTATCTTCCCATCCTGCCATTGTCTTACCTTACCTGAAAAAAATTTCTGGCTCTGCCCCTGACTGGGGATATTGGTCTTTCTTAGTTTGCTACAAACTTCTGTGAGAGACTACCTCCCAATGCCAAGTCACATAAGCTTTTATCAGTACGAAATCCTCCGACTAATGGGGAAATCGGGAATTTATGTACATTTTCTGTCATGTTGTATACTATATGATTATATTCCATCGTAAATAACCATGCCTTTATCACAGTTACACGTCTGGAGTTCTGGAGATTATTTTTCTTGCTTTTTCTTTTGCATAGTTATTGAACCACTATATATTACCAGGGTTCGAAAAATCGTTGAACCACTATATAATAACTATTGAACCATAGTTATTGAACCACTATATATTACCATGTCTTTATCACAGTTACAATACCTCTCATGAAAAAAGGAGAAGTTTCCCCAAAATCAGGACATAAATTGCTGTAAATTTTTTAATTAAAAATAATTAAAAATAATAAAGCCAATTGACATATGCGGAGCACATCTTAAGGGGCTAGTTCACTATTATTTAACTACATTAAGGCTACTATTTAATTTGATTAGTATATATTAACATATTTGTATTTTATGATTGACCATATTAATTACTTGTGTTAGTTATTGAGAAATCCATAAGGAATTATCATTGTTCCCTTCAAATAGATGCTTAGAAATAGGTTTTGTATTATTTAAGTTCTCATTCACCAAGTATTTTAATCTCAACAGAGACCTCTCTCAACTCGAGAAACCCTAAGGCCCTAAACCGTTTCCACTCTTTCTCGTCCGGCAGCGCCGGGCTGTCTGTACAGGCCTCCGACCTCGCCTGTCCTCATGGGGTTGCTGCCGAATGGGAGATCTACATGCCCATAGGGATTGGTCGGAGGAATTTGCATGGTTTTGGTTAGAAGGTTCGGCTGGGTGGGCGGCGAAGGTAGTGTTTGTGTTGTATGGTCCGGCGGCTGATCTCTGCTGTTGGTTTTTTGGAGCGGCGATGCCATGTTTCGATGGCAGTGGGGTTTCGAATCCTAGTTCAGGGATTGGTTTTCTGTGTTGATCCATGTCGCTGTGGCATGGCTTGGAGCGGCGATGCCATGTTTCGATGGCAGTGGGGTTTCGAATCCTAGTTCAGGGATTGGTTTTCTGTGTTGATCCATGTCGCTGTGGCATGGCTTGGAGCGGCTTGGATCGATCGCCGATGGTGTGGTGGGGCGGCTCGTGGTAAAGCTGGTCTGGTGATGTGGGTCGGCCAGAACATGGTCGGACGGTGCTACACGATGGGTCGTTGGTGGAAGAAGGTGGACTTGGACCGTACCAGAATGATGGGCTTGATGCCAATTCCTTGGTGGACTACCCTATTGGGCCACGAAATGTTGGGCTGGGGTTCTGCCCTAGTCCATTGTTATTTTGGGCTAGGGTTTAGGCCATTGGCCAAACCCTATTGTTTTAGCTTCTGTCTAATTACAATAATGTTTCTTAAATTAGGAACCTAGATCTCTAGCGTCTCCGGCGTAGTACCAATGGAGGATCCCCGCTACCTCTACGTATTTGATTGTCTAATGAGTAGGTCTATTCCTATGTACCACTGTGGATATTAACACTGTCTTCTTGTCTGCCTATGTCCTTACATGGCAGCAGAAAGGTATGTAACGGCATATTCTAGCTTGTGATGAATGATATTACTGCCCCTCGTGCCGATTAAAAAAAAAAATTCTCATTCACCAAACACCATATTGATCAAGTATAAAATTTTGAGTTGAACATTCAACCAAGAATATATCAGTAGTTTCTCCACAATGGCGGAACTACGAAATTGTCATTGGATGGTCAAACAAATTAACAATTACAAAGTTTTATACCTGTGATTTTTTATATTAGATAATAAATTGACTAATCATAACTTTTATAAAAAAAAAAAAACTAAAAGTGAGAGTAAAGCAATTTGTTTTAAAAACATTTAATGCCATTGATTTTGAAATTCTAAATTATATGGTTTCTCACCCCATTTAATTACAATTTATTTAAGGAAAATTTAAATTAGATGCTTTCTAACTTTATTCTTGTTTTAAATGAGGATGCATTTATAGAAATTTATTATGTTTATAATTATAGAATCATATAAGGAAGATATGATTATTATCATTTTTCTTCTAATATATAGATGTCTATTTTGGTCATTTAATCTACTTATAAAATCTGATTTGAAATATAAAATAATAGGGATGTGTATTAAGTAGTTTGGGGTGTGTATTTAAAATTTCTCTATAATTATATAAATAAAAATATATTACGACTCTTGTAGAATAAAAATATTTATTAAAAATACTCAAAGTGTTCAAGGAAAACCTAATTTGTGTTTAGCCCAAACTCTAGGTTATTTGACCTATTGGTAATAGGATTTAATTAGAAGGATCTAGAATCCTAATCAATGTAGAATTACTTTCCTTGTATGATTGAGATTCTATGCATTGTAATCCTCTATATAAAGAGGCCCTTATTATCAATGAGAATACACAGCGATTATCTCTCAATCTCTGATTCCCTAACACACGTTATCATCACGAAGTTCTAACCTTGAAACAAATAGCCAAACCCTGATTCAAGAAGCTAAAAACCTTGAATCCGAATACAAATCGTTGAATCCTTTTCTGCCTCCACCTCACACCTTGAAGGAATCGATCCCAGGAGTCCAGAACCGGCGGCCCCACCCTAAGAACGGGCCGGAAACTTACCGAACTGGCCACCGGAAGCTCCATACAACTCAAAGCAAATATTCCACCGGTTCACCATCTTCCGGACCTCCAAATTTCACGAAATTTTGGTAGCAGAAGCCCATTGATCTGATGTTTCAGGAACCGGAAGAAAAATTACAAAAACCGGCCTAAAAAGGCTTGAACCGGCCACCTGAGCTGCTGCATCTTGAACCGGCAGAAAAAAGAAGAAAAGAAAAGAAAAAAAAGGAGAAAGCAAAAGAAGCCCAGAAGCCCAAGATCACTGACACAGACCCCACTGCCAAGTCAGCACCCTGACCCACTGCCACGTCAGCATAGGTCAACGGTGAAAGTCAATGGTCAACAGTCAACGGACAACTCCAGGTCAACGACTTTCCGGCGACTTTTTCCGGTCATCTACAGTACTTTCTGGCAGCTACAATACTTTTCCGGCAACTACAGTACTTTCCCGGCGACTTTCCAATCATCTACAATACTTTTCCGGCCATTTTTAAGGTAATTTTTCTAAAAGTTCCCGTTTTTGAAGTTTTTTTTAATTTCTTCTTCTTTTCTCGAGGACTTCCATCATCCCTTCTTCTACCCCCTTTCTCTACATAGGGGAGTCCAAAAGCCGAACTGTGGGGGTTCGTGCTCACTCCAAGCTTGGAGCTTGTAGAGTCCTCTAAACTTAGAGTTTGTTGAGAAGAAAATGATCGACCACATACATCGTTGTTTCGATCTAATCCAAAACCCCTCTTGGAATCGGATTTTCTTGGAAGCGACTACGCTCAGAAAATTCCTAATTTCTTGGAAGCGACTACACTCAGAAATTTAATAGTTTTTCGTGGTAGCCTTTTTCGCTCCGAAACTAACCCTAATCTTGTGTTGTTTTTCAGGATGAGTTACCTGAACAAGTTGAACTTTGTTCCACTTGAGACAACTGGCGCAGGATACCATAGGTGGGTCCGAGATGTGCGCCAACATCTTAAGGCTGATGGACTTCTGGAAGCCATCCAAGAGCCTAGTCAGAACGTGCTCTCCATTTAGCAAGCTACTGTTGTTGAAGCAAAACAAGCTAAAGCCATAATTCTCATGACAAAGCACATGAATGACGCGCTCCAAAATGAATACCTCAATGAGGAAGACCCAAGAAAGCTATGGGTAGAACTTGAGCAGTGATTTGGCAACGTTCGTGACTCCCTGCTTCCTAATTTAGAAGTGCGATGGCATAGCCTCCGCTTTTGTGATTTCAAGTCTGTGCTTGATTATAACTCGGAAGCTCTTCGTATCAAGTCTCTGATGGAGTTTTGTGGCCAAGCCATAACTGATACGATGTTGATCGAGAAGACTCTCTCTACCTTCCCTGTCTTTGCACTGATGATTTCAAAGAATTATCGGATTGATGTAAATGCAGGACGTATCACAAGGTTTCATGAGCTCATTGGCGCCATGAACGTAGCTGAAAAGCACGACAATATTCTTGTGAAGAACTATAATGCTAGACCCGTGGGAACTAAGCCTATTCCGGAGTCTAACTATAGTTGCGCCCCAATGGAGGACGCAAGGAGCAAAACCCTAAGAGTAGGGACATTTCTGGACATTCTGGTCCATATGTTCGCCCTAAAGAGGAAGGAAATCGCCGAAAGAGGCGTGCACGGAACCGTGGAGGTCAACGTGTGAAGAGAGAGAGAGGCGGAGCCTCCGACCATGGTGGTAACGCCACCAAGAGCATAGGTCGTCCAAATCGCGCCCCAATGGAGCCTCGATCAAGGGATCCTGACCATAATGATGTTTGTTTTCGATGTGGATCAACTGAACATTGGGCCAAAACATGTACAGCACCCCAGAATGTTGCAAACGCATACAAGACGTATCATGAAGCAAGGGAAGCAAATTACATGGTACAAGAAGATCAAGATGGCGATCTAGATCTAAGGGTGGAAGACTACAAGGATCAAGACCCAGAAACTGGCGATTTTGATTAAGTCTTTTTATTTTCCAAGAGATGTGGGCGATTGCCATATTACTTTTTATTGGATTAGATTTTCTTTGATCAAAGAAACAATGATGTACTCCGTTGGCTTATGAATAAAATTTCGAGTTCTTTTCATTATGACTCAATTTTGATTCTGAACTTATGATTTTGTGACTACAATGGCTGGGCCATCAATATTAATTCAAGGACATGGAATAGCCCAAGTTCCACTTGCCAAATGGCACCTTGATTACAGCTGTCACATAAACTCTCTACGCTCTTAGGGAAAATCGTACCCTATGAATAGCCAAAGATTTCCATGCGAAAATGCATGTAGAGAACGGAAATGAGTTCCTTTGCATTACCTCTAATGATTGCGAATAACGGCGCATCTTAGAGAAGCTTATGTGTCTCTCTAGTGGATTCTATGTCACTATTCGAGCTATTAATCCAATAAAGTTATGAGAGACGATCTCTTGGATTTAGACACATATTGGCTTTGTCACGACAGGATAGATCATCCTAGTCATGATATGATGATCCGTCTACAAAAGACTTCACATGGACATCATTTCTTTCAAGCGAAACGAAACATGAATCAAACGTTGATTTCTAGACTAAGTGTGACCGACACAGCTGCCTAGGGCACCGCCTCCGTCCACCACCAGCCTAGGGCTGGTGCAGTCCCTATCCATGACTCCATGGATAGCGTCCATCATGGTGATGGCGCCCCAGGTGATATTGCTATCACCAACTTGCTTCACATAGCGTTTCAGACGCTCAGGCCTAACCAAAATACTCAATAGTTGCTTCTAAGGCCTCTCGCTCGTTTTACTAAGCCCGTTCCTGAGGGAAATTAGGACTGTGACCGTCCTATGCAAAGGATATGACAATACTCATTATGTTCTTACAAAGAATCCGTAGGGATTTTGTGGATTAATTCAACCAACTTGCGGACGCTTAAATATTTCATGATATTGGTTGACACGCAAACATGCTGGTCACGTGTTGTGCCATTGTCCACCTATAAATGCTGCTTATGCTACACTCCTAGCCCATATCATATGACAACGGGCTCACTCCCCGAATCATCCTATTCAGTCAATTAGATTTGACTATGCTAGAGAGTTTACATCGAAAGACTTTCGATGGATATTACAATGAGACTGATGTTGGACATCATATTCCCTCGTACACACCCAAATGGTCTCGCGGAAACGACTACGATGGTCGTCCGGATATTGGTAATGCGCACCAATCTTCTTACATCCGCTTGGGGTGATGCAATATCGCATGCAGCTATGCTAATTCATCTACGACCTACTGCCACTCAATGTACCTCTGTGTTACAGCTAGTAACTGGGTACACATATTTTGTACTTACGCACATTTGAGTGAGTCATTTATGTGCCCATTGCGCCGCCACATCGCTCTATGATGGGTCCTTACAGACAAATGGGCAACTACGTTGGATTTGAGACTCCAGCAATCGTCTTCCACTTAATGCCCTTGCAAGGCGATCTCTTTACCGCTAGATTTGCAGGTTGTCACTTTGATGAGACAGTCTTCCCGTCGTTAGGCGAAGATAAGAACACAAATGTTCAACAGGAACGACAGGATTTGTGGTGGTCTGTCCCCACTATGTCTCATCTCGATCCCTATTAAAGTGACGAGATCACACAAATATGCTGTAAACATGCCTGCAAGGAAGGACATCCCTGCGAGAGGATGTAGCGCCACCCTACACGGAGGTAGGCATGGCGCCAATTCCAAAGAGAGTGGCACTCTGGCGTTACAGGCCATGGCCCCAGCTAGGATGCGTGGAGAGGCCCGTAGGTTCGAAGGATACTTTGGCACATTCCAATCCTTTGATCATCAAGACTCAAAATCCGTCTCATGAGTATCTTCCGAATTATGGTTATCGTTGGGGGACGCCTCAACGTCAGAACCTATTCCTGAGAATACAGAGATCTATGAAACTTACACTAGTGTACATGAGACGTGAGATAGAAACTCCATCATAATTGATGATGTAGTTGCGTATTTCGTTGCGCATGAGTTTGTTGAGTCAGATGATATCGAACCACGCTGCGTTGATGAATGAATGCCAACGTAGAGAGTTTTTGGCCTAAATGGAAAGATGCGATCCAGGTTAAGATGGATTCTCTAACGAAGAGGAAGGTTTTCGAGCTAGAGATGCCAACACCTCCTAACATAGAACCTGTTGACTAATGGGTCTTCGTTAGAAAGCGTAGTGAGAAAAAGAGATGGTAATCTCACCTTATGGCGCAAGGCTTCTCACAAAACGTCCTGGAAACGACTACGATGAGACATATTCTCTCGTAATGGATGTCATTGCACTCTACTACCCTGTCAATTTGGTAGTTTCCGAATAACTGAACATGCAGCTTACAAATGTGGTCACTACGTATCTCTCTATAGGGATCTAGATACGGAATATACATGAAGGTTCATGGCAAACTTCATTTACCCAAGTCAAGAGGTTCTAGACCACGGAGCGCGTTTATAGTAAGGTTGAAACGCTCACTAAAGTGACTACTTGATTGGGAAGGGATATGCCCACGCATTTCTATGACAAGTTTCGGATTCTATCGCGGTTCATGTTGGACATGATCTTTATTAGAAGCCCTTAAAGAGTTAAGGGAAACCGCTGAACACTTGAAATCCGAGTTTGAGATGAAGGATTTTGGGAGAACACGATTATGTCTTTGTTTAGAACTTGAGCATCGTGTCGATACATGCTTAGGCATTTTGACAAGGTCAAGCCTTCAAGCACCCCCATGATCGTCCGTAGTCTTGATCCTGAAAAGGATCTTATTCGTCGAAAGGATGATGACGAATATGTGCTAGAGGCAGAAATGCCTTACTTAGTACAATAGGCGCATTATTGTACTTATCCCAATGCACAAGACCGGACATCTTATATGTTGTGAACTTTTTAGCTAGATATAGCTCTGCGCCAACGCGACGCCATTGGATTGGTGTAAAAGATATCTTTCGATACTTGAGATGTACGATTGATATGGGCTCGTTCTATTCCTACAGAGAGATGATGGATTCGGACCCATCACACACCAGGAACGCCGCCAACACTGGCCTGCATCCATTCTCCCCATCCCAAAACAACATGTGTTTTGGAAGGTTTTGCTGATATTGGGTATCTCTTTGACCCATACAAAGGTCACTTCCAAACTGGTTAAGTGTTCACCATGGGAAAAGACCATGATATCTTGGAGGTCTATAGAATAGACCGTCGCTATATCTTCGAACAATGCAGAGATCATTGCTCTTCACGAAGTGGTTCGTGAATGTATATGGATTGGATTCATAATTACGCATGTTCGAACAATTGTGGTTTGAAGTCTACCACAGATGAGCCTAATTAAGAGTGTTTAGGATAATGCTGCTTGTTTTGAACAAATGATGCAAGGCTACATCAAAAGCGACAACACCAAGCATAATCAGCAACAACAGACTCTCCTTGAGATCAAAGTGAACTAGGTTCAATCTGAGGATAATGTGGCAGACTTGTTTACTTAGTCATTGCCCAAATCCACATTCGAGAAACATGTGGCAAGAATTGGCTTGCTGAAATTATCTGAACTCCCATGATCATAGTCATCAGGGGGAGACGCAAACATTAGGGGGAGACGCAGACATCAGGGGGAGATGTCTACATGTTCACCTCGAAACGTGAAGGGTGTGTTGTGCTCTTTTTCCCCTTCGACCGAGGTTATTTTTGTCCCATTGGGTTTTTGTTACTCGGCAAGGTTTTTAATGAGGCAACGAGAGAAGCACCGCGTTTGGGCAACACAAGGGGGAGTGTTCAAGGAAAACCTAATTTGTGTTTAGCCCAAACTCTAGGTTACTTGACCTAGTGGTAATATGATTTAATTAGAAGGATCTAGAATCCTAATCAATGTAGAATTACTTTCCTTGTATGATTGAGATTCTATGCATTGTAATCCTCTATATAAAGAGGCCCCTATTATCAATGAGAATACACAACGATTATCTCTCAATCTCTGATTCCCTAAAACACAAAGTAGTCCATAATTTTATATTGAAGTAGGAACTAGTAATTTTAATTAATAACTTAACAAAATAAGTAGCATAATTGATGAATATAAATATCTATGTACCGTTAAGCTTTTTCTTTTGCATTGATCAATTGAAAAGATTAAAATAAAAGAGAAGCTAATAATTGTTTGATAGTTATTTACTTTTGGGTGTGGCGCACGCTATCAAGCCTATGCCTATTAGACTTGTCAATTTAGCCCACTCATTTTTTATTCATATATTTTCATTGACCGACAAAAGGACACCTACGTGTCCAACTTGTGTTTAATTAAACACTTTTAAACATTGTCGTTTTGACTTTTGAGATCAGTTCGTCTTCTTCAATTTTATCTTCTTCACCCAGTTCATCTTCTTCACCTTCGTTAGTTCATCTCACAGACCAGAGGGCTATCCAACCTTAATTCTTTATAACCATGAAAAAAAAAAACCCAAAGCCTACCTAGCCAACTGTCCAAGTGCCTAGTCGCCAGCCTAGGCCGCCTGGACGGCCATGCAACCCTAGCTGCCCAAAAGCTCTTATTTGACACTACTCGAGTCGGAGAGCTGACGACCAGTGCGTAGGCGCTACCTAGGTGGCCTGGGCGGCCGAGTTTTAAAACACTGATATTACATAGCATTCATGAATTCTCTTTTGACCAATGTGATAGTTGAATATGAACAATACCTGCATTGTGTACAAACTATTAAACAAATCATGTCATGCAAAAAAAAATTTGTTTAACAAATCCAAGCCCACCGAAGGTTTCAATCTTGGATCCGCCATTAGTGGCGGCATCCTCGGGATCCCAAATATGAGCTCAAAAGTTATTGGGCCTAAAAATTAAGCCCAACAATGCCCAAGCAAAATGGACCCAGGCCCAGTAGATATTGCTCTGGGCACCTTAGCACCAGTCCATCTGGAAACATTCTGGATACCCAAGCAACTGGGCACCCCTCCTGAGCCGCACCGCTACGTCTCCAAAGTAACCTGGCAGAGACTGGACCGGGAATTCCACTACAAACAGAGGGCCTGATCGCAATGTCCCCAACCATCACCTAAAGTGCTTGATCTCTGTGTCTCCATCCTCTGCAGCCAAAAACCAAACTACTGCCTCTAGAGATTATCCGAAAGTTATGAAACCATCCAACGCCGAAACAACGCAATACTAATCCCATTGCTTTAAGTAAGAAACGAAAAACAAGGTAGACGTTGGGCTACAACCAGCCGCCACCCCAGGGAGTCGAGATCTCAAATGTGATTTTTGTTGTTAAACATATTTTTTAGAAAAATTTCAGTTTACTACCCTGTGGTTTGCACTCAACATCATGTTACTCCTTCCCCTTTCAATTTCATCAGCAACACCCCTGTACTTTTAATTTCGATCAGTTGTGTCCAAATTTTACTGTGCCTTCCAATTTGAACGTTTACTTTGACGAAGGGGCCCACTTAAAGGGCTAAATTTGTCATTTCACACAATTTTTCTTAAATAAAAAAAGGGACCAAAGTGCCCTCCGCAAATCATCGAACTCATCGCCCCAATCTTTATCTCTCTTCTCTTCCCCATTCTCTCTCAAATGTACCTCAACCCAAAACCCTAATTGATCGCTACCACACCACAACAATGTCATCATCCACCTCCTCTTATATTCACCTCCTCCTCACTTCACCCTCTTCTTCACCACCTCTTCTTCCTCTCCCCCCAAAACCTCAGACCTCTTCTCTCTCCCCACCTCTCCCTCCTGCCCACATTTCCTAATCTCTCTCACAAACCTTACCCATCTCACTTCCCACCACTCTCCCCTCCGAGCTTATGATTCCGATGCCCCTGTACGGACCTCCGTCAAGTTCAATTTGGACTATTTCTTCTCAATTGCTGAGTTTCTATGCCTCGCGTCCTCCACCGTGGTTTCGATCGGTTTCAGATTGAGCTCAGCTGTTCCGAGGATGAAGAACATGGTTTTTATGGGGAGCAGGGTTTTGGGCGGCAGCACAGTGGCGTTGGTGGTGGGGATTGAGGCGTGGATTATGAGGAGGCAGTGGAGGAGGGTGAGTAGGGAGACGATGAAGGGTGGGATGGAGGTGAATTTGTTTCAGAGGATTGAGAAGTTGGAAGAGGATTTGTGAAGCTCAGCGACGATTGTAAGGGTTTTGTCTAGGCAGCTTGAGAATTTGGGGACAAGGTTTCGGGTTACCCGAAAGGTTTTGAAGGTGCCCATTGCGGAGGTACTGTTTGTATTCTGGTGATTTTTGTGTTTGCTATGAGTTTTGGTTTATTTGCATCTGATTTTTGAATAACTAGTGGTTGATAGAGAGTGCCAAATATAGTGGGATTGTGAAGTTACGAAATGTGGTATCGGAGTAAGACCAATAGTTATTGAAACTAGTAAGAGGAGAATGACCTTCGAGAGCTCCAACAAGGCCAAGGTGTTGATATGAGGGTCGAGGGAGAGGAGGTGGGTGGAGATGGAGGAATGGGGTCCTTCGATTAGATTTCTTTTTTTCTTTTTTTTTTTAAGGAAAATTGTGTGAAATGACAAATTTAGCCCTTTAAGTAGGCCCCTCCGTCAAAGTAAACTTTCAAATTGGACGGCACAGTAAAATTTGGACACGGCTGATAGAAATTGAAAGCACAAGGGTGTGGCAAATGAAATTGAAAGAGGAGGGATTAACATGATGTTGAGTGCAAACCACAGGGTAGTAAACTGAAATTTTTCCTTTTGTTAATAACAGATTATATATATATATATATATAGACACAGACACACAAACAGATCTTATCCAGAGCAGAGCTCTGCTTTGAAATTAAAGTGCAAATTTAAAGTTTAGAGTCACTTTTCGGTCACATATCCACATCTCGATCGTTTAGTTTTTAGGTATTAATGTATAGATCATCTCTGAAAATTTTCAGCCAAATTAATGATCGTTAAGGTATCTAACTCACTTAAACCAATGGACGAACTGAATCTGTCCAACCTGAACCGTACTAGCTTTAAGGCAGTTTTCAATGCCTTAACGATCATCAATTTGGCTGAAAATTTGCAGAGATGATGTATACATTAGTACCTAAAAACTGAACGGTCAAGATGTGGATATGCAACCTAAAAGTGACTCTAAACTCTAAATCCGCACTTTAATTTCAAAGTGGAACTCCGCTCTGGATAAGATCTGTGTGTGTGTGTGTACAGGCACGGACACAAGGGTGGGGGGGGGGAATTAATATATGTATACCAAGTCATAGCACCCCTTAAAAAAAAATCAACAATAATTAATGTATGTAGCAAACTAACAGACAAGTCTCTCCTTTTCTCCCTTTCTCTGTCCTCTCGTCCTCACCTCAGTAGGGTTCTACCCAGTTCTGTGTTTCTCAAGCTCAGACTCTCACCTCTCTCTACCAAGTCACTCTATCTCCTCTCCTCAATAATCTGCTCTCATCTCTCAACCTTATTCAGGTATTACACTTTAACTTCTCTTCTATAATGAAATTTTTTGACGAAATTAGAATGTAATTTAGGTTAGAATTTGGGTATTTCTAGATTTCTTGATGTAAGTAATCAAATCTATTGATTTCTAGAAAAAAGATATTGAATTTGTATTAGGGAGCTTCTATTCATACCTCCAAATTTGGCATTTGGACCTCCCTACTTAATAGACCTCCAACTTACTTTTATAAATAACCAATTTGCTATCTACACCTCTCTAATTTTCCTATAATACCCATCGTCCAATAAAATCAATAAAGACCTTTTTTCTTTTTTTAGATTCTATTTATACTTTCAAAAATCAGTAGTTGGATCTCCTTCAGTTTTTGAAGATTTGAAATTGCAGCAATTTTTTTTTTTGGAAGTTCATCGTCCATATACGAGTAACAAAGGTGCTAGCATTTTTTCAATGAATTGTCGACTCTTGGTTAGCGTAGGCAACAATACTATGTTTGCTCATCATCTCATATAAATATGTTTTCCAAGTATTATTTACATTGCATTTAGGTGTCATTGTCCCTAAACTGATTCTCTCCTACTTGTTTCCATAGCAGCTTGAAATGAACCTGCATAGTCCTTTTGTTTTAGATATGTATGGGATAGTGGAGGAAATTACAATAATCAACCATGAGTCTAGTGCATTCTCCATAGATTTATATCAGATGGTCGAATTTTTCATCATATCTATAGAATAGTTCCACATAAAATTGCTCTGCACTGATGATGTGCGGGAAGATCTTGTGGACAACTACCCATTGCTGCGTTTGTCATATAAACGTGCTGGAGTACTGCTTTTTGTCGCCGCTCGTTCACATATTTGATTGCATTCAGAATGAGTAGGGCTTCATCAACTGAGGTGTCTTTGTATTTCCATTTTCTCTCCTTTTATTTTTTATTTTTTTCATAGCGCAGTGATAGATCTTGTAAATTGTCAGCTATATATGTGAGCAAGGAAGTCTATCACTTTATGAAGACAAACCCAAATTCAGAAAATTTTGACTTCAATGTTAAATAACATTTGGCGATATATATTTTAGGGTTTACATTGGAGGAGAAAATTTTTCCTAAGTTGAAGACCATTACTGTTCGTAGAGATAAGAAGAGATTTTTTTTTTTTTTCCTTATTTGTGTCTTTATTGGTAATTTGACATAAGTTGACAAAGTCAACTATTACTTGGAAAAAGTGAGAGATCTAAATACCAATTTTGGAGGTATGAATAGAAGCTTAATACCCAAATGCCCAATTGCCCATGATAGTGACAATTTCTTTATTGTATTGATTGTTTGAGAGTTGAGTTGATTATACTTTTGATTGGGTGTTTTTTTAGCTTTTGAGTAAGTTAAATTTGTTTTCCCTTGTGGTGGGGAGGGATGTGGTGGCCTGGTGGGGTGCCCGAGTGTGCTCCTTGTTTATTTGAGTTTGACTTAAGTTTGTAATTTATACATGGCCAGCAACTTAAGATCGGTTGTTTTCATGTTTTCTTTTTTCTAGGTTTTGTTTTTAATGTCAGATCAACCTCAAAATCCTAAGCCACGAAAAGTTTAGAAGAAACTAAATTCATATTTTCTGAAAAATGATGTTATTATGGGTGATATTCCAAGTTCAGTTGTGGAAGAACCTTCTAGTTCTGTAAGAGTTGAGTCTCGTGAAATTGATGTTAATCACATTGAACGTGATCCGGGAAAAGCCCTGCAATCTCGTCATATCCTATTAATGAGCATGATGAAGTTTGAATAAAATATATACTTTATGGTCCTTATCAACCAAAATTAGAAGAGTATCCAACGCATCTTTGTGGAGATCAAGATCGTAGATTTAATGGGAAGTGGTTTGAAAAATGTCCTTGGCTTGCGTACTCTAATGAGAATGATAAGGCATTTTATTTGCCATGCTTTATTTTTTATAGCAATCCTCCGAGGCATTCTTTGTTCACTTCTTATGGGTTTGACAATTGGAGAAAGATCGGTGGAGTTCAATGTTTCTTTAAAAAGCATGTAGGGAAGACCGGGTCCCCACATCATAAGTCTATGCAAGATATGTTCGGCTTAAAACATTTGTGTGGATATATTGATAAAGTCATGAATCCACAACCGCCAGAATTGATACAGCAAAATCGGTTATGGCTCAAGGCTACTATAGAGGCTGTAAGATTGTTAGCAAAGCAAGCACTTGCATTTAGAGGTGATGATGAATCTGCTGAGTCATCTAATCGTGGAAATGTTGTTGAGATGGTGGCTTCCTATGGCTGAATGAATGAGGAAGTTGCAAAAGTCACCTTAGAAAATGCCCCTCGAAATGCTAATTATACTTCACCAAGGATTCAAAAAGAAATTATGAGTATTCTTGCCAATAGAGTTAGAAGAAAAATTCGTGAAGAGGTTGGGGAGGCTAAGTTTTGTCTGCTTGTTGAAGAAGCACTTGATGAATCAAAGAAGGAACAAATGGCAATTATCTTGAGATTTGTTGATTCTCATGGGTTTGTTCGCGAACGATTCTTGTGCTGCAACTCTTAAGAGTAAGATAGACAATGTTCTTACTAAATACAATCTTCAAGTTGAAAATTTGCATGGTCAAGGATATGATGGTGCTAGCAACATGCGTGGTGAGTGGAATGGGTTGCAACACTATTTTTGCAAAAGTGTCCATATGCATACTATGTACATTGTTTTGCTCATCGCCGACAACTAGCTTTAAATGCTGCAGCTAAAGATGTGGGTGTTGTCTATTTATTCTTTCAAATGCTGACTAGTATCATTAATGTTGTTGACTCATCTGCTAAGCCTGTTTCTAAGTTAAAATCTATTCAAGAAGTTGAAGTTGTGGAACAAATTGTTGCTGGCATGGGGAACTTGAAACCGGAAAGGGAGCTAATCAGACATGCAATTTTCAAAGAGCTGGAGCTACAAGGTGGAATTCAAGGTATTATTCTATCAAGAACTTGATGAAATTGTATAACTCAACTAGTTCAGTTTTGAAAAACATGATAGATAATGAACTCAATGGAAAAATACATGGAGAGGCTTTAGGTGCTTCTAAAGCTCTAAGATCATTTGACTTTGTGTTTTGCTTATTGTTGTTGGACAAAACTATGGGAATCACAAATGCACTTTGTAAGTCACTGCAAGAACAGTGTCAAGAGATCATATATGCTATGAATCTAGTTTCTAGTACGAAGGTCGATGGTTGGGTTGATTTCTTTGCTAGTGTTGTATCGTTTTGTGACTCACATACAATTGATGCTCCAGATTTTAGTGCTCGCCATATTGAAGGTACGGGTCGTCTTTCTCAACAACAAAATTGTGTCACTATTGAGCATTATTATCGTGTTGCACCATTTCTGAGTTATGTCAAGAATTTGTTAACACAAGGACACAATTCTTGTTGATTGAGAGACTAGTCCGTCTAGTGATGACTCTTCCTATTTCTACGGCTACAACAGAGAGAGCATTTTCAGCCATGAAGCTCATTAAGAACCGACTTCGAAGCAAGATGAGTGATGATTTTCTTGCAGATTTAATGATAGTGCATATTGAGAGAGAAATTGTTGATACTATTTATTCAAATTCGGTTATAGATGAGTTTTATGCTTCGGGTAACCGAAGAGTACAACTTAAGTAGTTGAGTTTGTATTAACATTGAATATTTAACTTTGAATTGTTTCAATTTTCTATTTTTAGATTTGGGTAACAAAATGTATTTTGTGGATGATATTTTGACAAGTGTTATGCAATTGGGATATTCCATCAAAACAAAATAGACTCTACCAAATTTTTTAGAATAATTTTTCTTGCCAGCATAAGGCAAATTCAGCCCACCTCAAACTTAATTCCTGATTTTGTGCCCATATATATATATAAAAGTTATCATTTTATCCTTTATATATATATATATATATATATATTATTTATTATTCTTTGAGTTGTAATCAAGCCAAAACATTATTGTTATTATGAAAATTTAACCATAAGCCTTGTTTGCTTAATTAATATTGATGAAAAGTAGTTAAAGGTGAAATTGCTTAGGTACTTAGGTACTTGTTGCAATATGTTGTGTTTCCAAAGGCCAAGTCATTATGTATAATTTCGACTCATGATGACTTCGATTAATTTTACTTTGATGATATAAAAAAAGTAAAAATAAAAGATTGACCCAAACTAAAACCACTGCCAAAACTGAACCAAAAAAAAAAAAAAAAAAAAACATTGACCCGGAGTCTGGGGTTTGGCCAATGGGTGTAATATTGTAAGAGTCTGGGGTTTGAGTTTGCTTTCATTTTGGTAAGTTCTGTTGCCCGCAAACTAGTGAATCAACTGCAAAGCTCTAAGTTATTAGACATACATTATACATATATAAAGCGTTGATGCACTGTTACACTGTGCTAAGCACAGTGAACAGTCTATTTTGCCCTTTTATTTATGGAAAAATACGAAGCTGCCATAATCACTGTTCATTCATGTAAAAAGACAATTTTGCCCTCATTTGAATTTTTTTACGACTCTGCCACTATCCTTTTTTTCCTCTATCCTCCTTCATCACTGTTTATGTAACAATGGAATGACGGTTTTGCCCTCAATTTTTAACTAAAATTACAATTTGTCTTTTTTTTTCAAATTTGCCATATCTTTTCAGTTTTTTTTTTATATATATATTTTTATAGGAGAACAATTATGTTTTGTATTTGTAAATTTCTACAAATGATACCTAAAGCAGGCTTTTTTTTTTAATCTTAAAAATGGAAGGGTTTCATTAATCATATTTTTGTAATTGTAGTTCTCGCAAATGTGTAATATGTTCAAGCAGCTTATTAAAACTTGCACTATAGCGACTTTGTTTATGAATCGGTCATAATCTGCTTAAGCTACAATCTAAAATTATACTTCTCAAACTTATGTAACTATGATCTATTACATTTTTTATCAGAATTACAAAAAGAATTGTTTAACAACAAAGCACTACATAAAAAATTGTTAACAACTAACAAATCCAATTCTCGCGGCATCGCGCGGTTGCCTTTTCTAGTATGAGTCATTTTTCGGTATGGTGCAATGTTCTCATGCCATATTTTTCATATAAGGTGATAAAAAAAAATTAAAAAAAAAAACTCTCTTTGTTAAGGTATTAAACCAATAAAGTATTCATTTAACTAAAATTATTCTACGTTACGTAATTTGACTCATAAAACTGATAATTACATGTACGATCGAAACATTCAACTCCAATACTGAAAAGTAAAAACCTTTGAAATTTCCTATGATTTTGTGCACTAGCGTACAGGTTAAGATAGTTGACAATCTAAACTTCAAAACTACAGCGAACTCCATCTGGATTCTCAGACTGTAGCTGTTAGAAGTATCGAAACCGTTACAAATCACGAATCTGATTGTTGGACCATTCAACCTTGACACTGACCACACTACGTACTACATCGCACAATTTCCAATTTCATGTTGAATTGTTCAACATGGGTGATGGGACACTACTCAATTTTTCCACCAAGGACTTCATGGACAATATCTTGCTTACCCTGACCGTGATGGAATTGCACAGAAACATGTCCACAATTAGGTTAATCAATTAGTTTAGAATGACTTCCTAAAGGTTTCACCACCTTGGTTCTTGAGTACTATGAATGTTTAACTCTCTCGATTCAGTTTTCTTTCCGACATGCAAAAGTATTACATATACCAACAGCTAGCTAGCTTGTGGGTTGTAATACAGGTTTTTCTATGTAATGTAACTTACTAACTTTCACTCTTTATCCCAATAAATAAATAAATAAATATCTAGTTTGTAGTCTAATCATATCATTATTTTTAAATGAAAGACGATTGTGTCGTTGATTATTATTAATCTGTCATAGAGACGTGACAAAGAAGATTTTTTTTTTTTTGTTTTTTGTTTCAGCATGTATTCCGTGCACCACTTATAAGGTTTTAATGTTGGTATACGTACTTGACTTTATTAGAGGAAAGGAGAAAGAAAATGTTGTGGTAACAGGACAAAAAAATATAGTCCAAGAGCAAATTAGTTAGAAAATAAACAGCCTTGATAATCAAGTTCCTCTAGAAGAAGAACTTTGAGGTAGACAAGTGGTGGAAAATTGGGAAAAACAGTGTTTACTTGACCATACCATCTTAGACGGCAATGACTTCAGTGTTCCCCTATTAAACTCTTTGACGAGGAAAATGACAATTACAGATCTTCATATGATATGATCGATATGATACTATCATAGCTCTACTACTTCTCTCAAACTAGAGTTTCACAAACTGCTTCACATTTTTCAGTACAACTGCTCTCTTCGCTTTACACCATGCTTGATCAGTGCCAAAAGTTCTCTAGAAATCAGCTCTATGTAACCTGCCATGTCCACAGCCGACACGAGAGTGCAGAAGACAAAGAGTTCGGTTTCTGTAGTGCATGGGAGTTTCAAGCTCAAGCATGTATTGAAGCAGATCTCGGTGCTCACTCGCCACGGTTATGGGAGACAAACACCAAATACGAGTCTTCTCCTTTGCTCCCCCAAAACCATCACTACAGTAATCTTTCTCCCACATCACGCAGACGGGTGATTCTTGAAAGCAAGAGTCAACTTATGCAAATGATTCAAAACATACCAGAGTCATATCATGAACTTTCTCTGAAAGATATTGTTGATGAGCAACAAGGTATGCAGAAGGCTGGAGAAGGCACTGATGTTGAAGAGAAGAGTTTTGACTTCAAGACTCAAGCTCAAATTAAGAAGCAGGAGAAGAAAATAACATACAAGACTAGACAGATATCGCGGACTTCAAGTATGGAAAGCGAAACTTTCCTAATCAAGATGTTCTTTCCAACTTTTCTAGGATCAAAGAAGAAAGCAAAAGTAGCTGGGAATCGCTCAAAATTTTCCCGAAGGCCATCATTTGAAGAACCTGAGAACCATAAAAATTTGTGTGTTGAAGGCACAAGCAGCGGAAGAAGGTATTTAACTGAATTTGTTCTTAATTCATTAAAATTGTTGATACTAGGAAGAAGCTAATACTGAAATAGGGTACTCTAATCAGTTTGATAGGATTTAACACTAATGGATTATTCATATCACTCAACACTGCAGGTTTTCTGAGGACGATACCTTACCTGGTTGCTGGACCCTCTTCCGGAGCAAGAAAGGCAAAAGCAAAAGACTAAGGGCATGCTGATTCTAAACAATCTGTGTATTAGTTTATTTGTTGTGGAGCCAGGGTGTTGATCTTTCTCTAGCTGGAAACCGAAACTAGCAAAATAAATGAGAAAATGATTTACAATTACAATTGGAATCTAACAGAAACCAAGAACTATTCTCTGCGAGTGATTTCACTCGTTGTAAGCATCTGTACTGCTGCTAGGTTACTTTATCATGTCGTTAGAAACAATCCATACACCAGTTTACATGAACACTCACCGCCTACATCATGAACCTTGATTTTGGAATGCAGAACATCATTGACTAGCAACGGCACTGTTACACAACCATTTCCAAATTTTGAAGCAAACAGAATTTTCTCTAATAAACATGTATCTGGGAATTTCGCAGGTCTAAAAAAATTGCAAAAGTCCAGACTTGGGAACCATTATATCACCCAGTTTCAGATTCACACTCGAATGCTAAATAATTTAACCAGTAGTGCAGGTAAGCTTAATGGTCAGATTAATCCATATCTATACCACAAATAGCAGACATGAATGGCAAGATCACAACTTGCAAGGAATCAGGAAAACTCTTCCATCATTAGATTAGCAGCAACCATGATAATAATGGTTGTTATGTTACATACAATACAACAGGCAGACTGCTACCCACAGATCCTCAGGACTCTTGAGGGTATAAACCGATCTTTGGTGAACACCCTCATTGTTTGAACTTTGCCTATATCAACAACTAGCATTCAATTTAATAACTGGAATTCAAGTAGAAGCTTTCCCTATTGTATTTCTATCAACACTATGAAACTTGTGAAAAAATAATATTAAAAAAATAATAATAATACCAGAAAACAATTGGTATTACCCTGAAGAATGGCAGATTTGGTTTCTTCTTCCCAAAGTCCCAGCCTATATTTGTGCAATAAGAATTTCATTCCATGTGTCTGGAATTCCAGGTAGGCACCAGTGCAAGCAATCATTTACAGCAGCAGTTCCTCTAATGGTGTAGCGGGATACATGACCTTCATCCCTCAATTGAGAAAGAGCAGTGATGTCCAAAATCTTTGTCTTTGTACCTCTCAAAGCAGACTCAATGATTAAATCACTTGATCCCTCTTGGACCACTTCACTTCCTCCAGACATCGGAGTAGTATTATCACAGGATCCCCCAGTGTTCCAGTCACCATTAAAGAAATGCCTTGGTGAGATGGTCCTAAAGAATGTTTTGAGGTGGGGATGCGATGGAAGTTGTGAATCAAGCCACCTGACAACACTATGTATGGTAAAATTCTTTGCTCTGTCAATTTGTGCACGCCTTTTATCTTCATTGGGTTTTCCATCTACATACATTACCCACCGATTTCCATTAATTTTTCCCCTATTCCAGTGATGCCCTGTATTAAGAACCAACACATCAAACCGATCAAGGTACTGCCTCATGAAAGCTGGAGGACGGTCCAAATGCATCGCAATATCAGTGGTTCGGTTCGAGCTGTTAAGCGGCACAAGATCACAGAGGCTTGCTGACCAGTAATACAAAATGGTGGTATTGGTCTTTGGAAATCGATAGGCCCAGCCATCAGGACGAATAGCTCCACGACGTTTGACAAGGCCATATTCTTTTCCCACATTTTGCACTTCTGGGCTTTCTTCTCCGCCGGTTGCCATACACATTAAAGACTGGAACTGCTGTCGGCCCAAAGAATCTCCTATAAAAGCAATTGTCTTGTCCTGCATTCTGAAAGGCAGGACACATTTAGGACACTGATGAAGAAATATAAACAACTGTTGTATGCATAGCGTCAAATCTCAAACTCATGAAAAGCCATGTAGTCCATATATTAAAGGATTCGGGAGTAAGAACGTATGGATCATAATTGTTCACGACTTGGGGAATCTTTTGGAAAGTGTTGGGAAGGAGAAGTCAGAAGAAGGGGAAAGCATAGGCTTGTTATGTCATCATTCAAAGTGTACAATAATTTGATATATAATAAGGCGAACACTAGTGCAAGTTAAAGAATTGCAGCAGTCAATACATAAGAAGCATCTAATAAGGCAATCACCATGTTCTGTACTTCAATAAAGTTTTGTAACAATTACACATGAGAATAACTGAAAGTAATGATGAAAAACAGTCAAAGCAGATTAAAACCATTTTCATCCGGTGAAAGATATGAATTCAAGTGTGAAAATGCTACCTTCTCAAGAATGCAGATCGCTCGAACTCTGGCATTTCACAACTTTCTGGCTTCCACCGGTATCCCTCAAAAGAGAAATCTGGTCGTTGTGTCAGTCTGCAAGCCCACATTGCTGATAACCATTGCTTACAATGAAACCCAGAATACAATGGTCGCCTGCTGTCTGGAATCCATCTACCCTTGGCATAATTACAGACTGCAAGGGTGAAACTGGACAGTCTTAAAAACATTGAATCCAGTGGGACATGTTAATGTATACATGAGATGAAGTTGGAAACTAGAAGATTCTCAACCTAGCAAAAAATAAGAAATATGAAAGACTTTGTAGATTGATAAAGTTGTTATAGAAATATGCAAAGTTTGTTATTGTAGTTCTCTATAGAAATTGAAAGCTCTGTAGTTAGATAAAGTTTCCATACCATACAATTACGACATATTGACAACTGAATGATATCTAATAAAAACATATGCAACATTAATACTGCAAACAATTTTCACAGGCAGCTATCGCATTATTATTCTACAAGACTTCATTTTATCTGTGTGTGATTAAAGTATAAATAAATAAACATATATATATATATATATATATATATATATATATATAAATTCTTGATCACAAGTCCAGTTGCAACAAAACAAAAAAGATACCGCTCAGTAATTATCAACGGAAGAATGGTAAGGGTTACAGCACTACAAAAAGTAATTGTACCTTTAGGTTGGTAAGGAGATGTCGCATTCGAATTACGTTCATGCACTCCAGGAGAAGATACAAAATCTGTTGGTGCAGCACCAGAGTTTTCTATTTTGTTTGTTTCTTCTATTGTAGTAGAAGGTGAATTCTCTTGAATTGGTGCAGCACCAGAATTTTGAGTTTTGTTTGTTTTTTCTATTATAATAGAAAGTGAACCCTTCCCTTGAACTGGTGCAGCACCAGAATTTTCAATTTCTTTTGCTTCTATTATTACAGAAGTTGAATCCTTCCCTTGAACATTCTCATCTGTCTTCAAAGATTTTGAGGAGGAGTCCTCCAGAAAATCTACATTGAAACAAACAAAACGATCATCAGTCATACAAATCCAGAAGCAAGTTTGAAAGGATTCATTACATCTATAAGATGTCAGTATCTTAAGAATGTATCATGAAGCACAAACAAACTGGTGATGAGTAGCTTAGACTATAGCATTCTATTACTCAGCATAAAATTCTCTGCATGCACCCTATTCTACCAAATGAGAAGCTGATGAGACGGTTAGAGTGCATAGATCCCAATTACTAGGACAGATAAGTTCATCAATCATGTCATTCTCCTACCTTCATATGGCTTTTCATTTCAACACTGACCAGTAAAACGGGCATAAATTTATTCTCCTCCCTAGTTTGTTCCACCACTAACTTCTTTTCAGGCAAGCAATTGGTATTCTACCTTCTATTCGTAGTGCAATCGAAAGAAGTAACAATTGAAATGTAGAAAATTGAAGTATGGGGAGTTACTTATCTAATAGACCATATATATTAAAAAAAAAGTGTATTAGTACAGCTTCATGCTCATTCCTACTATTTCCTATGGTTTCTGCAGACAATTAATCTTCCTGAAGTTCATTTGTAAAGGTACTGTATAATTTGATATGATACTGTAAATCATCATTTAGATGCTAGAGCCACTACTTACTGCACTGTAGTGTACAGTTATTAATTGTTGGGCAAGTCTCAGCAATGTTTGAAATGTGCTTTGAATCTTCAAAACAGCTACTTCATATGGCATAAGTTAGAACCATAGTTAGATGTTCTCTATCTGATGTAGAACAGACCATAACTGAAGTTATACATTTCTATAGCCAATGGAGTTTGCATGGAGGCCTTGGCACTTGGCAATCTTGTTCAGGGAAAAGATACAAGCCATGTTCCAAACAAACATAAGCCTTCAAAATGTTTGAAAGTGCTAACCGACAAAATATTTAACGCAAGCATGTAGCAACATTGACTCAAATGAGAATCCAACTAAAAGCAATAGAATAATATATCTTAAACTAGTAAAAGAAAACCCTTACCTAATTGTTGGCCAATCCAATGTAATCACTTTTCGTGCACAATCAATAATTTAACACTTCATCATACTTTAATTGTATTGTATAAATAATTAAATATTGAAAGAAAATCTAATAATAATCAAGCGGAAGCAAAGCATACAAGAGATAGATTTATTTGCAAATGTACGGATTGGCAGACAAACCTATCGAAGGAATTGGAAAATGTTCTCGGGCCAATAGTAGAGTATCCGCAATAGGATTTTTCTCCCAAACCAAAAGTAATATGGTTGTACAAACAAGAGCAGTCAAAGTGACAGAGACTGGTCTCCCCAGCATTTTATAGTTAAATCCACCTTTCATCTTCCAAGTGAAAGGCACTTGCTCAAGAACCCCTCAATTAATATGTTTGGCAAAAGTCCATCATATAACCTCCAGTAGTGACTGTTGTCTTACAGAAGGCTCCAGCTATGTCTGATGCACTTCAGTAGCAAGGGCTGTCTTGCTGAAGGCTTCAGCTGTATGTGATGCAGAAAACGGCAAAATAAGTAAATAAGTAACACAATAGGGGATGGAGAGCAGACTTATAGGGACCCAACTAAAGCCCACAAAAAGAACAAAATCTCAAAAGAGATTAACATAATATCAACTAGCATACCACAGGTCAATGCCAGATTGTCATCTATTTGAGAGAGAGAGAGAGAGAGAGAGAGAGAGAGAGAGAGAGAGAGAGAGAGAACATATGGGAACCTTCAGAAGAGAACGTCTGCAAGTGCTGACAGACAAAATACCCATTCAAATGGCCTGTGTATTTTTGCACCCCTGCATCTTGGCCGTCAGCTTCTGAGTTGATCCCAATACTTAAAAATGCATTCTTAAACAACAGATTTATGCTGCATGAAGTCTTTTAAGTGGGCTAAGTAACGTCTACAGGATCAAGGATGGAAATGCAACAAAGTTTGACAGCTTTTGAGTTGCTTCAACACGGAAAAGCACTATAGATGGAACTTTAAAGACTTAAAGTGGATAGTAAACAGAAAAAATTTGTCGAAGTGTTATTTTAAGTAAATTGATGCTTCTAGGAGCAAGAATCTGCATCTTTAACACTAATATTTATTGGTAGATATGACCCTCTACTAAGAACAGCATCCTTGATGTAGATAAATGCTTCTAACAAAGTCAACCACCATGAAATGATCTTTGGAGGAGCACAGGTTGCTTAGTTTCTCATATTTAGAACAATTTATGACTCAAAAAAAATTTAAAATAAAATAAAAACCTTTTTCTATGAATACCCAATTCTAACTCATGCTGGCACTAGTTATTGTTAACAGTACATATTAGAACTTAATGAGATTCCAAAATGCTTTCTACAAGATGAACATATTCAGCAGTTCATCGAAACTAGAAACTTGCAATGCAACTTCTTCTGTAATTGTAATAAACACTGAAATAAAGTGAAACCTACTTTAAGCAAAAGGGTTGATGTGTGTTTAAACCAATACAAATAACATAAGTACAGAGTAACTGCTACCTACACAATGATTCTAGACTAGGTTGATTACAGAGAGTAAAGGGGTGAATACCAAATAATGAGGACATGATTAAGGTGGTTTAACAGATCAAACTCCACTATTATGCACACATATTCTGTATATCAGATTCTCATTCCAAGAGAGTTTCAGAATATACAGATCATTACCAAGAACACAACACAGGCAGATATTTGAATTAAAATTACTACTTCTGTTAGACAACATCACCTTTTTAATGAAAATTAGTTCATAAATGGTACAAAACATGCACCTACAGTTATTATTCATAACTGAACTGAATGGATTTCAATGAATGAAACAATTTCATTTTACTATACATCATATGTATTTCAACAAACGCATCAAATTGACTTCAATTCAGCAGAAATGAGTAGAATACTTTGAAACATTGGGTGCAAACAGATCTATAAATTCCAAGTTAATGACTATTCGGGAGTCTTTCATAACGATGGCATTCCCAGTTCACAAGACTTGCACAGAATGGGATCATCTGATTCACCACTCAAACAAACTACAAAAATATCAAAACCCAAAACAGGCAAAGCCTTGCTACATCAACCAAACCCAAATAAGCAACAAAGCCACAAGCTAACATCATTTAGACGCAATGAACAATACAAAGCGAGAAACAGAGCACCAATGATTGATACAACCATTGATAAAAAGGGACTACTTGATTTGCACCAAACATCAAAACCCAAAAAAGGGAAAGCCTCTCTGCATCAAATCAACTCAAACAAGCAATAAAGGCAGTAACTTTCTAACAACATTCAGACGCAGCCATTGATACAAGCTTCAAAAGCATTAGAAGAAATGAAATTGAAAACAAAGAGTACGTGCATTAAATAACAACCTGAATAAAGTAACCTCCTTTGGCGTTGGGGGTCCAATTCAGATGGATTTGCCGAAGCCCTTTTCAGAAACTTGCTCAGATCCACAGCATTCAGATGATGGGGTTGAGCAGCAGCTAATGCGCTTTCGTTTAACCCACAGACAGCGACACTTTGAAAAATCGGACCAATCCAATTATGATACGACAAAATTGTTAGGGAGGTTTTGGTCATTCGAAGGAAAAGACAGAGGTTAAGTTTGTCCTGTGAAAACTCTTTGACTGGAGGAAGAAGTGAATCATGGAATATGGACACCAACATTACAACATGGTTAGGTAAAGAATAATCTTTATAGATGTTTTAGGAATGAATTTCAACTTAGATTTTTTTTATGTCATAAAAAAATTTAAAAAAAAAAGTTTTAGATTTTACGAATCTACTACTAGGATTTTCTTGTAATATTTCAAATTCTTTCCTTTTTCATTAAAGGAGAAAATTATTATATAATCTCTTAGACCACTACTTATTTTGTGGCTATGATCCAGATTGTTATGGTTGGTCCGCATGACAAGTACTTATTGTTGATTAGTCTTTTACCAATAAGGTCAAAAACTCTATAATTTTGCTTATTTAGAAATGGCTCGTGTTCATATGATAATGAGCCACTCGTAAACTTAATATTAAATTGAATAAGAAAACGCGCTAAGCTTGAAGTATGAAACGGCTCGTCAAGCTTGTGCATAGTTTATTTTTTCCATGAGTAGCTCGAGCTTAAAGCTCAGCTAATAAAAATTTATAATATATTTTTGTATTGCCTTCCTGTAAGAGAATTTAAGTATAACATATAATAAAAAATAAAAAATGCTTCTGCAATAATTAAATGGGTCCTTGACCCATAAGTCCAGTTATAGGGAAAACTTTCTCCTTCAACCCAACAAAAAGATCGGTTCCCACGGGGCCCATTAATCCCAAAAACTGAGTAAAATTATCATTTTATAATATGCTCAATCAATAAATTACAAGAATACCACTGTATCAGCTCTCTCTCTCTCTCTCTCGATCTGTGTTAAAAGTACGTACTCTTTCCCATGGACACCTTGGTGAGACACTGTCTAACCAGTGAAGACGATCGGAAGGAAAGAGTCCAGTATCAGGAGCACGAAGTCCAGATCCTCTTTATTCGGGTACTAGGCCAATTGCAGCGCCTTCTTGGATTTCCTCGTGTCCACACTCCATTTTGCCATCACCGCATTTCTACTCATCGTCGAAGAAGAACCAATAGACTTCGCTGTTGATGGTAATGCTGGAAGTGTTTGCTGTTGCTTGGTGGACACAACTGGATTCTTAGCAGGGCAGCTGTATAGACGGCGACAATGAGCCTGATGGGCTAGTTGGGGTTGGTGGGTAGAGAAGATTGGTGAGATATGGACGGCAAGAAAGTCTACTAGTTTTGAATAAAGGAAGATAAGGGAAAATGATTGAGCTGCTACTTGTGAAAGCCATTTTTATTGAATTGTCTTTGGTTCTAGATTTTGTTTCAACTACCAAATGAGATTGGGTGATAAATCTGAAAGGGTACCAATGTACCATAGTACCACAGAAGGATTTTTAACTGAGTCATTGTAATTGTTACCGGAGTCTTCTTCTTTCTTCACCGGTGGTCTTGTGACCCTCAACAACAAAAATTATTGGCCTTCAATTAACTTTTTTATTGTGGGTCAGTGATATTTTTTTGGGGGTCAATAAAAATTTTATTCAAGAAGAAGATGAGACGAAACCAAAAAACTTTTATTCAAGGCTTTGGTTATTGGTGCTGTCAGTATTTTAACATTGTTGTTGTTTATGGGTTACTAAAATTTTATTGACCATCAACAAAAAAAATTATTGAGAGTCAATAAATTTTTTTTTTTATTGAGGGTCAATACAATAATTTTTATTGGGGTCAATAGAAGTTATGGTGAGATCTCTAACGACCTCTTCATGACTTCTGGCAACTTCTTTCCCCTCACTGCATATAGTGACAAATGGAGAGAGGGTAAGATAGTAAAAAAAATAAACAAGTTTTAAGAAAAAGTGAAATACTTTTGGGGAAAATGAAAGAAAAATAGAGACTTATTGGAAAAATAATATTTAAGTACAATTTAGGAGGAAAAAAATGGTAGAATTAGACTTTTGAGATTTTTCTCTTAATTAAGTTATACTTTTGCAACAATTTAAATCAAACTCTAACAGACAGTAAAGATGGGGCACCTACATTTTCTACTGTGTTTAACAAGATCTACAACATTAAACATATACAATCTAGCTTCTCTCTCTCCTCGAGAACCCTAAAGGCCGGTTTTTCCGATCTAAGATTTCGTGCTCGTCCATCGGCGCCCGGACGTTGGGCTGGCCTCTGGCCTCGCCATTGTCATGGGTCTGATGCCGGACCGGTATTGATGGTTATGGCTCCTTGGGTTCCATCATATGGGGTTTTGCTCGGGTTTTGTCGGAGGTTTGGCTAGGATGGTGTGTGGCGGGGGTCGTTCGAACAGGGGCGGCGATCGAGCTCTGATGACGGGTTTTTCTTGGTGGACGACGCCACGGGGCTGACTCGATGGCGGTGTGAGGCGGGCGACCTGGAAAGGGTTTGGCTTTCTCTATGGTGGCGTGGGGTGCTACGACGTGGACCGTGACGGTGTGGGTTGCAGGCAGTTAGTTCGCTACGGCGTGGATCGAGGTGGTGCAGATCGTGGCGACGTGCGGTGAATGGAGATTCGTTGGTCTGTTGCGAAGGACGGGGAAGCAGCTGGTTTGGGTGGACTGGACCGGACCTGCCGTTTGGGCCTTAGGTGGACTTCTTTGCTGGCTACCCTATTTGGGCTTTGAGTTTTGGGCTAGGGTTTTGGCCCTAATGCATTATCTAGGATAGTAATTCTTTACTTTCAATAAGTCCCTATTTTTCAGGGACAGTTTAGACACTTTTGTGCATTTAGTTTTTGCATTTGGTATGGTCTTGTCGACTTAATTCTCAGTGGATCTAGGTGTACACCAATTGAGGTCTCTAGGTAGCTAGGTTTATTGGTTAAAGAGTTAGGTTGGAAGGGTCGGATCTTTCTAGCGCCTCCGGCGTAGTACCAAAGGGGGATTCCCACTATGTCTACGTAATGATAGTACAATGAGTGGGTCTATTTTCTATGTACCATTGTGGGTACTAACACTATCTTCTTGTCTGTGTATAGATGGCAGCGGAATGGTCTATTCTGGCTTGTGATGAATATATATTCGCCCTACTGGCTCGATTATTCAAAAAAAAAAATAAAGATGGGGCACCAATCAAATGAAATTTGAATTATTATTTTATTTAAAATTTTCTTCTCCCTGTTTAACTTTACAATTTAGAGACAAATGAGCCAAGTCGAGCATAAATTAAGCTCGGGCTCGTCCAATAATCAACTCTCCTTTAAAAACAAGGATTAATTTCAATTTACTCCCCTGAGGTTTGGGGGTGTTTAGTGTGGATATCTATTGTTGTTCATAGATACTATATGCTTAGCTGCATTTGGTCAGAGATTTGCATTGAAAACCTGATCTGCTTTAATGTAACATAATGCCACATATGTGCAACATCACACACTTAAGCTGCTAAGCTCTTGCCTCTTAGCTTATCTACATATGTATAAGGAGATAGATGTATAAACAATGACCTGGTAAGCATGCTTTTCCATATCTCATATTTCACTTATCATCCGCTATACTCCACAATCAAGTGCCACGCACTAACAACATGAGACACTTGTCTGCCTACAGATATATTCAGGTACTTGTCATAGGCATCTTGATTTATATTCATTATTATGTCTGTCTCCTGAACAAAGTCACTCCACCATTTACTGTCTCTTATTTTTTCTGAATTGAAGACCAACTCATACAACCATTACATATGTATACATACATATCAAAAAGGGAAAATTTCACAAATGGTCACTCAACTATGACTCATTCGACACTTTGGTCACTGAAGTTTCAAATATATCACTTTGGTCACTCAATTATTACATTATCAATCACTTAAGTCACTTTGTTAATTTTTTTCATTAAAAAAATTATAAAAAAAATACTCTTTGGGGGACTTAAGTGATTGACAGTGTAATAGTTGAGTGACCAAAGTGATATATTTGAAACTTTAGTAACCAAAGTGTCGAATGAGTCATAGTTGAGTGACCATTAATTTGTGGAATTCTCCCTTTTAAGGCAAATCTCCACATGGCCGCTGCATATATATTATAGACTTGGCTTACTGGTGGGAAATTGCCATGGGTCAATTATGGTTACACATATATATACCATGTATCCATGCCTCTTATTCTTCCAGCAAGAATAAGTCAAAATTTTCACACTTTCAAGTGCTTATTGAAGGCATGTGGTTGCAGTAGCTTTGTTTGGTATACCTACCAATTTGACATTCATAAATCATAATACATACACATCATTAAATGTTAGTCATCGTAGCTACTCCGTGACTTCCATATTTTGCTTCATTAATTCATTATTCAAGAAGTTTGTTCACTCTATCATATGCAAGTTACTAGTGTCTACTTTTACAAATCTTGTACGAATCATTACTTTCATTCAAGGAAATTCAATTATTTCTATCAAGCAGTCAACTACTTGCAAAGAGTACTTCGACTATGAGTTGAAGCACATTATCGTAATACCTCATCCGCCAAGGTAATGGAGAGTCATGCTTGGACAACTCCAACATGATTTCGGTACTTATATCAATTCCAACTTCAACCCACTCCGAATCGGCATAAGATAAGTAACCATATCTTATCTTTTACGCAGTTGCAATTAGAGCCATTGCCATGCCTTTACATGCTTTTACTACTTTTAAAAGCATGCCTACAACATTTCTTAGATTTGGCAACACTTTCTAGGCCTTACATGCTAGATATGCCATGCTTCAAATATCGATCTCAATGATCTCTAAGCATGTTTCAATGCAAAAATATTATTAGCAACTTTACTACAAGTACATGCTATACACATGCCATGCTTAAATCAATTTGATGTGACACTCACTTAAACAAACTATGCCACCTCTAGAAGCTTGTGACACTTATGACTTAATTAAACATGCTCGGATAAACACTTGCAACGGTTATGACTCGGTTGGGTATCGAGCATGGCTACGACTTGCTTGGTCCATGCCTTGCATGTTCGCACAGCACCTATCCTCTCAATTACACCCAACTTGCTCGAACACAACCTAACTCACTCAAACATATCCAACATGCTTTAGTTAAGCTCTAAGTTCACAATGCTTCATAGCTTTCATCAGAAGCTACTCTCAAAATTTTATATGGATACCCATCACACTTGCCACTCTCTATTGTGCATGTTACATGGTCATAAGATCCATATATTATTACTTGCTATTCTTATTTGTCATTGTTCATACAATTACAACTTTACATATATTATATATGTAAACATATGGTCTATCTTCCGGGCACCATACTTTGTTAAACTTTCTCCACGGGAAAGAGACCTAAACGGGTCTAGACTCCACGAGTCTATGGTCTACGACCAACCGCCATGTAGTAAGGCAACGCCTCATAATGACAATGACATCTACGCAGCATTGCAGTCAAGCTTTTCTCCTCAGAGAAAGAGTAAATGACCTGTTAACACAGCCCACGGCAGCCATTAATCCAGCAGTCAACCCCCGACACTTGGGTATCAAAGCTATGTTCGCTACCTAACACCCACTGCTTATACGCAGCTCCCCTCATCAAACAATTTTCCGACCATACGGAGGTCTATAGCGAGGAGTGGGGGACTCCTTAGAGGGCCTAGCATGGGCCCCCGAAAGGGCATAAGCGCTCGCTCTGACCAATTCTAGATGGATGACGCACTCGCACTAATTCTGCTAGCAATACGGCACAAAGCTACGCTTTGGTATCAACCCCGCAAGAACCCTCCTTGACTGGGGACTTCGGGGACTTGTAATATAGCCCAGCATAATTAGTAACGGTTACATTTATGCCTAAGGGCATCACATTTGAGGTTCCCGCTCACGAGCTGTAACGCTCACGCCTCAGCGGCATCCCCGAGCTTTCACTCTCACACCTCCGCGGCATCCCCGAGCTTTCACTCTCATGCCTCCTTGGCATCCCTGAGCTTTCACGCTCTTGCCTCTGCCGCATCCTCAAGCTCTAACGCTCACGCCTCCGCAACATCCTCGAGCTTTCATGCTCACGCCTCCTCGGCATCCCCGAGCTTTCACGCTCTTACCTTAGCGGCATCCCCAAGCTCTAATGCTCACGCCTCAGCGGCATCCCCGAGCTTTCACACTTAGGCCTCCGCGACATCCTCAAGCTTTCACGCTCACGCCTTCTAGTCATTCCAGAGCTTTGATGTTCACGCCTTCCCGGCATTCTCGAGCTTTACACTCATATCCCCTCGAAATAGTACACATTAATGAAACATTGAATTCTTCTACCATTTGTCATTTGCAACAATTGAATTCTTTTCGCATTCCATTAACACGAGCGAAAATCAAACTAACACAAACGTTTGCGTATTCATTGTTCATGAGTTACAAACGCTTGCCTTCATGGCACTCATGCAACTTACACTGTGCGTAGCCTCGTCAACTCGACTCGTTCGTTTTCTTGCGAGCACCACGCGCATCATATGCAATTCATATGCTTATTCGTGATATGTTCACACAACTATACTCGTTCTCAAGTTTATACGTCATAATCGATCGTACTCGACGCCATTCACATATATACATCAACATGTATCATGCACCTCGTATATTCGTATATGCCAATGCATATCAATGCAACTCACATACGTTGCTCAATACAACAAGCATTCTACATATGCGCGCTTTTGTCTTTGTTGTGCAGGTTAACCAGTCCCTTCTTGCTTACGGAGTTCGGGGACTTGTAGGGGCTAAGCGCCTCTAGGACATCACTTATGCTTGATGACATCATGTTTATAACTCCCCAACCAAGAAGCTCCTCTTACTTGGGGACTTCGGGGACTTGTAGATACCTCCACTAGCATGGCTCATTTTCTATGTCACCAAGCATAAGCAACACCCTCTTAGTGGGCCCACAAGCCATGGTGGGGCCCAACCATGACATACATACCGTAGCCCGACATACAACCTACCACATGGTAGTCTGAAGCGGCCAAGACCTCACCGGGAAGCAACCTTCCCGGCCTTGCCAAGTTACCTTCACAACATGCTTTCTAAGGCTAGAATAGTGGTTTTGCATCCCACATTGAAGAAAATGTAAAGGAGAGGGGTTCCCTTACCTATAAAAGGGACCCCTCCTCCCACTTAAAATCCACCTCATTACATCTCATGTAATCCTCTTGGGCCGCAAGGCCTAACACACATAGTTAAGCTTTCAAGTGGACGTAGTCTCCCGCTAAGGCGGGAGACGAACCACTATATTTCTTGTGTCTTCTTTCTCTCACTCTCTCTTTTTTTTAACGTTAATTAGACCCATCAGTCACTTACATTAACATGAGGGTAAAGCCATCTTACCCCCACCCACATCCTCCAGGCTTTCCTTCGTTACTAACTTGGATGATGACGAAGTAGAGCTTTCTCTTCATCACTTGCTTTGGCGGCGACAAAGATTGAGGACTTCAACGATAACAAAGCGGAGGCTTCCCTTCATGACTGGTTTTGATGACGACGAAGCGAAGCCTTCTCTCCGTCGCTGTCCACGATGATGACAAAGCAGAGGCTTCCCTTCATTACTAACTTGGATGAGGACGAAGCGGAGGCTTCTCTTCGTCACTTACTTTGACAATGATGAAACATAGGCTTCTCTTCATCACTTGCTTTAACGATGATGAAGCAGAGGCTTATCTCCGTCACTGGTTTAAGGAGGGGTTACTTGCAAAAGACTCTCGATGCCTAAGTCAGTATATTTCTAAGTTGAGTGTAGTATACTCAATAAGAATTGGATGTCGTACCTAGTCATTTTGCCCCTTATTTATAGGTGCATTATGTCTTGGGCTGCAAGTAAACTTGCATGGCAAGTCATCGTTGGTACCATTTTTATTCTTGTAATTATCACCACTTATAGCTACAATCATTGCCATACTTAATGCTGCAATGATTGTCGTACTTATTGCTGTAATGACTGTCATACTTACTGCCATCATTTTCACATTTATATTTGTCTTAGTTATAGGACTAAAATATTTGATCACTCCCACAGGGCACGACCTGTACACCTAGGATTCTGGTGTGGATGAGAGGCGCCTGTAGACACAAGAAATTTAATGAAAATAAAATTCATTAAAAAAATCAGTCAATCTTTGAAATTTTGACTAAACAAACTTAGTTGGCACATGGGTCCTATAAAAGGTACACGTGGCTAGTACATCACTAAAATTATGTGAGCTTCGAGGATGACACATGTCAAAACACGAGTGATCCATCGATTAAATGATGCAGAAGCATCAATTGTGGAAGTGTCGATTTATTGCTGATTGGTTGTTGCTTGAATTATGCATTTAAAGCGGATCAATCGTATTAAACTGATTGATCTCGATGAAAATCAAGCATCAAATACAAATATCGATCAGATTAAATTGTTTAATTCTGATTGAAATCAAGTAGTAAATTCAAATATCAATCAAATTAAATTTTTTAATTCTTATTGAAATTAAGTATTAAATCAAATCATATTTGATTAGCATATTTCTTAAATAAAAGGTAATTAAATCAACAAATTTAAACTGATTGATTTAATTAATATTTACATAATGTGATTAATGCTATGTCATCAATGCATTCCAAATTGAGGGAGGCGACAACACTATAAATAGCCCTTCTCAAATCAAGATAAGAGAGGGGGACAGACAGAAGGACGACAGACAGACGGAAGAAATCTCTCCAAAGCTCAGAAGTCTCCCAAGATCGTGAAGAACCATCAAGCTGCCAAATAGACGGTCCCTTCACCTCACCGACTTTAGACAGACAAGGAAAATCATCTACAAGCTCAAAAGTCATCTAACTCGCGGAGGATTAACAAGCACCCAGTAAACGTGCCGATTCATCCCAATCAAAGTCATACTCGCCACGTGACACCTCTCGTGGTTCAAATCTGACCAAGATCAAGCCTCTTCAGCCCTTGATCATCCGTCGTCTTCAAGTCATCAACAAAGCAAAGCTTATGCCAAGTTCTTCATCAAGCTTGTGGAGAATCAACAAGCACTAAGCATACGTGCCAATTTATCCACCACCAAAGCTAAAGAACACTCACCACTTGACATCACTCGTGGTTCAAATCTGATCAAGAGCAAGCCTCTGCATCCTTGATCAACCACCTTCTACAAGTCGTCAACAAAGTAAATCCTCTACAAGTTCTTCATCAAGCTCATAGAGAATCAACAAGCACCAAACACACGTGCCGGTTCATCCCCTACCAAAGCTGAAGAACGCTCACCACGTGACACCACTCGTGGCCTAAATCCGATCAAGATCAAGTGTGTACAACCCTTGGTCAATCGTCTTCCTCAAATCGTCAACATAACAAGAAGTTCACACTACAACCGTTCGATTCAAGATTAAGTGCTCGCCACCCTTGGATCAAGTCAAAGTCGGAGATCGAATCAGAGGAGATTCTTGTCAAAGAGCATCTACAGAGATTGTAACCCTCAAATTCATTAATAAAATATATATTATTTTGTACACGTGTCCTTCTTTCATTCGTTGCAGGATTTTTGTGTTTACAGCGCCGATCTAGTGCATGGAATTGGTGGTATCGGCTCGGCAAGTAGGGTTTAGGGTTTTTCATTTGGACCTCATTGACTTGGTGGGTGGTTTTGCTATTAGGGTTTGGGTAGGGATAGGCTCCTTGCAGTTGTTATTGGGTTTAATGCTCAATTTTGGGTCTCTTCTGTTAATGGGATCGTTAGTCTTGCACTTTTTGTTTTTATTTTGGAAAAATTTCAGTTTACTACCCTGTGGTTTGCACTCAACATCATGTTAGTCCCTGCCCTTTCAATTTGATCAGCAACACTATGCTTTCAACTTCAATTTCAAATCGGACGTTAAGTGGTGAGCTGGCAGGGACAAAGTCAGCGAGTGGGCCCCACAAAAAGGGTTAAACTCGACATTCCACTTAATTTCCACCCAAACTCAAAAAAAAAAAAAAACTCAAATTTCCACCCAAACTCATAACATCCAAAATTTCCACTCAAACTAAATAAAAAGAATTACAATTAACAACTATAAATTTAAGCTTGCTAATCATAGATCAATTATGCAACATAGTTGGAACAAGAAGAGATAGAGAGAAATGGGTGGGATTGCTATGATATATATGGGCTTTGGTAGAAAGACTCAGAGCCAAGAGGGTGCAGAAGAACAGATCGTAAAAAGTGGAGGTGTTCAAATAAAGCATACCCAGATTTCAAGCACTATGAGAGGCATATACACCAAGAAAATTGCCTAATAGTAGACTTCTTCCCATCTTTTCCAATTGATGAGTTCTGAAACAAGACCTGTAACTTTCTTTTGAAAGAAATACCCAGATTTCAAGTACTGTCAGAGGCATATACACCATGCAATTCTCATGAACCAACCAGGAATAAATTGAGTTTCAAAAATTTGAATTGAGGTATACGGTGAAGAACCCATATAAGGTGTAGAAGATGACTATCTGACAAAATTCAAACAACCCAAATCCAAATGAACAGCACAGAGCATAATCCAAATGAATAGCACAGAGCATAAAAGTGTTCGATTTCCTTTAGATTGAAAGACACACATCAAGAGAATCCTTGAACTCAATAGCAATTCACGACCAACAAAAATAACCCAATAACAATTACCCAAATCAAGCAATTATAGCCATGAAAAAACCAGAAACAAGATAATCCAAGTGAAGTCGGAGTCACTCGAACCTGAGTTTCTCGGTTCCGTCATCTTCATCAGAGTCAAAGTCGGAGTCAGAGTCGGAGTCGGCGAATGAACCGTAGAGAAATCAAAGACCCAATCTTTGCTGACCCATCTTGGATTTCCACCTCATTCGAATTAAGAAAACTAATCAAGCTTGGAGATTTCTGAGGGGCTTCTGGCTTGGAGATTGAACTTGGCCGCGAATCAAGCTCTCATGCTCCAGAGCTTGGACGTCGTTGACGTTGTCGAGCACGGAGTTGACAATGGTAGCTCCGACGCCGAGATCGAAAGCGACACGTGCAAGGTTGGTGAAGAAGGAGATGGCAGCTTGGTTACTTCGTTGCTCCCCATTGTGGTTCTCGTTAGTTTTAGAGAAAACCCATTAGTCCATTACCCAGCTAGGTGGTACGAAAATTTGGGGTTTTTTTTTTTTTTTTTTAGGTTGGGTGGAAATTAAGTGGAATGTCAAGTTTACCTCTTTTTTGTGGGGCCCACTTGTTGACTTTGTCCCTGTCAGCTCACCACTTAACGTCCGATTTGGATGTCTTAGAAAAATTTGGGCACTACTGATTGAAATTGAAAGCATGAGGGTGTTGCTGATCAAATTGAAAGGGCAGGGACTAACATGATGTTGAGTGCAAACCACAGGGTAGTAAACTGAAATTTTTCCTTTTATTTTTTATGTTTTCATTGAGCCTGGGGAAGTCCCCTCTGTGTAGAGTGTTGTTTTAGGACCACTTGACTACGTTCGGGTTCTCCTTGATAGTGTCAAGGTTACTTGATTACTTAGAACTTGACTCTAGGGTTGCATTATGTTAGTGCTTTAGATGTTTCCTTTTGGGTTCTCTTTCATGACTTATTTTTGCCAAAGCTAGGGCCTCCAGGTGGGTCATTTTGTAACGTTTCCCCCATTTACTTTATTATTAGATTGACACCCCCCTTGATTGATCAAAAACTCTAAAGGTTAACACTCAAAACCGTAATTTAAGAGATATTATCATTTGATTATCACTGCAAGCATGAATTAAGCCATTAATACAAGAATAAAATTCTTCCTTTCAGTGATTAATTATCATATGTAAATTTGAGATTGTATACAAGTGCAAACTCTCTCATCAATAAGTAATCGTCCCACCAAATATAAAAACCATTTAGTTATATGAACTAAATTTTAACAATAGTTAATTAATTCAACTAAATCTTAAACACTAAACATAACTATAACAGTTACATACATCTGGTAAATCGTTGATCTAAAATGGTTAGGTTCTCCGCAATCTTCCTCTATGTTTCATCGATTCTATTATTACGGAATCTGAGTTTTGCATCCTTGCACGACCTCTGGACATCTGACTTCATTTCGCTAACGCGACAATTAAAGTTTGTGCAGGTCCTATTCTCATAAGCTCTGAGTTCTGCATCCTTGCACGACCTCTGAACATATGACTTCATTTCGCTTACACGACAGTTAAAAATTCGTGCAAGTTCGATCCTCATCAACTTTCTGTATAAGGTCATAGATTTGCAACCGCTTTTCATACAAGTCCAACACGAACATTGCCATATGCTCAAAAAACTTATACCTTAAACTGGTGATCCAACAAATGATCTCTAACCTGTAACAAAAAAACAATAAAGTCATGATTTTCATGGTATGTTTACTCTTATGTACACATGCATATCTAAATTAGTGTAAGATTTTAGGATTTTAGAGGGAATTAGAAATATTATTTAAATAATTAGACAAAATAGTTCTTTTCTTCATTAATGTAAGAGTTTTTCTATTGGAATCTCCAAATTTACTCAATTGACCTCTATGCTTTTACACCTCTTATCAAATTTTCAAATACTAAATTTACTCATTAAACCTCATGACTAAACTTCCTCAAATAACCTCACTCATATAATTTGCAAACAAATTATTATCTTTAAAATAAAAATTTAGTCATTTCAATGATTTAATCACTCTATAAATCTGAACTAAATATGCATTTATTAATCAAACTTGAGTTTCAAAAATTAATGTCTAATCAATAAGAAAATGCCATGAACTATTCTGTTTTTTTTTTCTATTTTAGCTGTGCAAAAAAAAATGAAGAATTCATTTGTTTTTATTCTAAAAAAAAAATCATTTGTTTTTTAATGTTTTTTTTTCTGTATTTTTTGTACCACATGATTAATTATTTAAATATTTTTTTTTAACTGCTATTTTTTTTTTTTTTACAAATATAATGGATTGACTTAGATTTAGATCATAAATCATAAGAGAATTTATTTTGTTTTCCCTCACCAATATTCGTTCAACATATATATCATACATTTTTATGTAACAAGATCTTAATCATAGTTTTTTTAATTCTTATTAAATATATATGAATGTTTTAATGATTATGTAGTGAAATTGGAAAATGAAAATAGATAAGGAAAATAATAAGAAATATAATCTAATATTATTGAATTAGAAAGTCTACATAAAATAAATATAATATTTTTTGGTATAATTATTGTCCTTAATTGTCATTTTATAGTAGGTTATATATGTCATTTAATAATTCATAATAGAGTGAGGTCAAGTGAGCAGATTTGGATGTCTCAATAGAAACTCTCTTAATGTAAAGCATTTTAATTAAAGATAGTAAATTTTTTACCCAATATGTGATACTGCTTAAAGTAATCGTATAATTTAACCCTGAAAATGTCATCGTTAGTATATGGTAAATATGGATCGTTCTAATCGGGGATTGAGGGTACACCTGTAATTGCAAAAAACAACTAAAGAATTAAATAAGTATAAAGTATTATTTACAAAAATAAAACAAACAAAGGGGGTTTTAGGATTATTAAATCAAAAATTAAATAAAGAAAATAAAGAAAATGTAAAAACATATATACGCGAGTGGAACGCAAGGAATAAAGATCAAAACCACAATCATATGCAAGAAATCTAATCACAATTCCTATAGTTGATTTTCTATGTCATGAGAAAGAAGTTGACCATGTGAAACGTTAGAAAGCAAACGATTTCCCATTTTTTACTTTCCTTGAATAATTAATCTAAGTGAAAGCACCTAAATCAATCCTATTGAACATGCAATCATAGTCTAGAAAGCTAGCTAATCAAGAACACATAAGAAATGATGTCAACCAAAGTGCACAACCTAGTTCTGAATAAGTTCACCTATTTGCAATCCTCCTTAATTGATTTCGACTTTTGTCCAAAGCCTTTACTACTTAAATCTAGCTCCAATTACATGCATATATCCTAAGTTGGCCACCAAAGAACACATACATACAAAAGTTTTCTATAATCCAAAATCAATCAAGCAATCTCACATAAGCAACATATCAATCAACATAAAGAAATCGTAACTTTATTTCAAAACATATAAACGGGCTTTAAACTTTTCCCTTAACATCATGTTAACTAGAATTCATAACTCTACGAATCAAACAAAGGAAAAGAAAAGAAAGTATGAAATACATCGTGGAAGATGAATGACAAAGCCTTGAGACGAAGAACTCGTAGATCCTTGAAAGCAAGCAATCTTCTAGGGACGACACAAGGGTGGATGGCGGATAGGATCTTGATGTATTGCATGACTTCTTCTCCTCCTTGGTTGAGACGCAGAGCTTTTGAAGACTAGAGAATGGAGAGAATTTTTCTGATGTTTATTTACTGAGGGAGAGAGGTGTGTTGTGTTGTGGTGGTCTGATGGTGTGATGATGTTTCTAAAACGTCTAGAGAGGAGGCTATATATAGGGGAAGGTAAGGCTTCATGAATTTAATTTCCAAGGAATTTTCTGGTTGCACCACACAGCTCCAACCAATGAATTAATGCCACGTCAGCTCTGCCATGTCACTAAACCAATCAAAAAGCTCCAAAATAATTTCATAATCTTTCCAAATCTATTATTGCTGATTTCCCAAGATTTTATCTGATTTTTCTCTTAATTTTCGGCCAAAATAATCTTGAGTGAAAATAGGAATGAATCTGGACTTGTTTTGGACATTTTCTCCCTTAAATCTCTCCATGGCTTTATCCTTAACATCCTCCCCTTGATTTTCTCTTGATTTTTACATTAAAATTGCAGATTTTATTCTCTAATTTAGCCAACATATCTTGAGGGAATTAAAGAACGAATCTGGACTTGTTTTGAACCTTTTCTTCCTTGAATTTCTCTCTTGATATTCTCAACGTAATCTCCTTGATTTCCCATGCAAAAATCAGATTTAATCTCCCAAAATATCTCACATGTCATCATATGGTCTCCTAATGCCTTCAGGTTTCCTAGCCTCATCAGGATTCCTAGTCGGACCAGGAAAACTCCATTTCTTCATTTCAGCTCCATTTATTCCAAGGTACCTAGAAAATAGAAACTTTTATTAAAATTACTAAAAATAGAAACTTTCTAAAGATGGAAACTTTCCTAAACAAGAAGGATTTATTTAAGGAAATAACTAAGTAAATATGAAGAAATAACATTTAAAATGTCGCATTAAAATACTCCTATCAATATGATATGATAGAAAAAAAGATTGAGAGTTTCTATTGGGACCTCCAAATCTGCTCACTTGACCTCACTCTGTTATGAATTATTAAATGACATATATAACCTACTATAAAATGACTATTAGGGACAATAATTATACCCAAAAAATGGTTATATTTATTTTCTCTAGACTTTCCAATTCAATAATATTAGATTGCATTCTTTATTATTTTCCCTATCTTCACTAAGTACTCATTAAAGCATTCATATATATATATATATATATATATATATATATATATATATGTTAAGAAATAAAACAACTATGATTAAGATAAAAATGTATGATATGCATATTGAACGCATATTAGTCAGGGAGAACACAATAAATTCTATTATGCCCTAAATCTAAATCTATCTATTATATTTGTAAAAAGAAGAAGAAAAAAAAAAGCTAGCAAATAAAAATAAATAGAAAATATTTAAATAATTAATCATGAGGTACAGAAAATAGAGAAACATTAAGAAAAAATTATTAATCTTTTTTTTTTTGAACAGCTAAAAAAGAAAAAGTAAATAAAAAAAATCACATAATAGTTCATGTTATTTTATTTTTATCAATTTTTAAAACTCAATACCTTGTGTTTGATTTTTTTTTTATTGGATAAGAGATTTATGTTATCTGATTAAGGAATTGAGATGTAATTAAGATTTATAGAGTAATTAAATCATTGAAATGACTAAGTTTTTTTATTATAAAGATCTTAGTTTGTTTGTAAATTAATTATATGAGTGAGGTTATTTAAGGAACTTTAGTGAGGTTTAATGAGTAAATTTAATATTTGAAAATTTGATAGGAGGTGTAAAAAGCATAGAGGTCAAGTGAGTAAATTTGGAGGTTCCAATAGAAAAACTCAAAAAGATTAGAACTCTAGAAAAATACCTAAGAATACCCAACAAGCTTATGGATCTCACTAGAGTATAACCAGATTTATAGAGATCTGCGAAGGAATAGATTTCCTGAAAAACATAAATTATAAAACAAATTGTTAAGTAGTTCACCATCTCATAAAAATAAAAAAAGTAAACTAAAAATATATAACAAAAACTAACAATTAGATATAAACATAAATGAATACCTAACCAATGACCAAAATGAAAAATGGTAAATGGGTACCTCAAATTTCACCATCAATCCTATGTTCTCCTTATAGGGGAGGATGGAAGGAAGTTGATGAGTGATCAATGCCCATGGGTACTCATTTGTCATCAATCGCTAAAACATAAGTAAATGCAGATACAACTATGAAGTGGTTTTTTTTTTTCAATTAATACCTCATGTTTTTCTTGATATATGTACATCTGGTTGATCATTGATCCAGTGGTATTGTAGCCTAGGTCAAGCATTACAGTGCCAGCACCATGTACCTCTTCATCTTGACCTTCTGAGGCCAAAGAAAAATTCATGATTCTCTGATTCTTTGAGATCAAAACCCTAATCAATAGTTTGAGTAGAACAAATAATTGACAAATATTTTGGTCCTATTTATACAAGAAATAGAGGGTTCTAGTCTTAAAAAATAATTGACTTTCTCTATTTGATATTTGGATTTAGTGCATGGATCTTATGTCAGAGTTAGGTGCTTTGTACCTTGGGCTAATTTGTAAATAAATATATAAAGAAATATATCATATTTTCAAGAGAATAATGAAAAATTCAATGCTGAAATACCAAATAAAGAAAGTTGAATGAGAAAAAGAAGCAAGATATATAAATTCATTGTCCTTTCATTTGAGAAACATAAACTAACGCAAGCATATATTAGTAGAAAACTAGTTTACATCTTACGCGTCAAGAAGTAAACCATGCAAATTCTATATTATCAATAGCGTTAATGTTTTCTACTCATATGGTGAGTTAAGTAAATATAGGTACACAAAAATCACAAAAGAATGTGGTTGGGCGTAATCGACAAATACTTTAGGTTTTATTTATACAAAAAAAAAACAGAGGGTTCTAGTCTTTTATAATAGATTTGTTGAAGGAAAACCTAATTTGTGTTTAGCCCAAACTCTAGGTTACTTGACCTAGTGGTAATAGGATTTAATTAGAAGGATCTAGAATCCTAATCAATGTAGAATTACTTTCCTTGTATGATTGAGATTCTATGCATTGTAATCCTCTATATAAAGAGGCCCCTATTATCAATGAGAACACACAGCAAATTCCTCTCAATTTCAGTTTCTCTACAACACGTTATCAGCACGAGCCCTAACCCTGAAGTCCTAAAACTAAAAACCAAAAACTCAGCCACACAACAGCCCCCTGCTACCCAGCGCCTCCACTTCATCCAATCAGTTAATTGGCTAGCCTTTGCAGCGAAACGAAGAAAAAAAAAAAAACAGAAGGAGGAAGAAGAAGGCGTAGAAGAAAGAAAGAGAAGAAGGAGAAAAGAAAGAAAGAGAGAGAGAAGAAAAAAAGGGGAGGAAGCCACGTCCAGAAGCAAAGAAAGGAAGAAGAAAAGAAGAAAAGAAAGTAGTGGGCCCAGAGAGAAGAAAACAGAAAGAAAGAAAAAAAAAGGGGGCCCCATCCAAGCCGCCAAGCAAGCCAAGCCATCAAGCCAAGCCGCCAAGCCAAGCCATCTAGCCGCCAAGCCGCCAAACTGATCTGCCACATCAGCAACGTGCCACGTCAGCGCCGGATTGCCACGTCATCACTCGGTCAACGACCGGTCAACCCTCCGGTCAACGCCTGTCAACATTTTCCGGCGACTTTCCGGCCATTTTCCGGCGACTTTTCCGGCCACTTCGGGTGACTTTTCTGGCCAGCTTCCGGCAACTTTTCTGGACAACTTTTCTGTCAACTTCCAACATCCCTTCTTCTACCCCCCTTTCTCTACATAGGGGAGACCAATAGCCGAACTGTGGGGGTTCGTGCTTACTCCAAGCTTAGAGCTTGTAGAGTCCTCCAAACTTAGAGTTTGTTGAGAAGAAAACGATTGACCATATACATCGTCGTTTCGATCCGATCCAAAACCCCTCTTGGAATTGGATTTTCTTGGAAGCGACTACGCTCAGAAAATTCCTAATTTCTTGGAAGCGACTACGCTCAGAAATTTAATAGTTTTTCGTGGTAGCCTTTTTCGCTCCGAAACTAACCCTAATCTTGTGTTGTTTTTCAGGATGAGTTACCTGAACAAGTTGAGCTTTGTCCCACTCGAGACAACTGGCGCAGGATACCATAGGTGGGTCCGAGATGTGCGCCAACATCTTAAGGCTGATGGAATTCTGGAAACCATCCAAGAGCCTGGTCAGAACGTGCTCTCAATCGAGCAAGCTACTGCTTTTGAAGCAAAACAAGCTAAGGCCATAATTCTCATGACAAGGCACATGAATGACGCGCTCCAAAATGAATACCTCAATGAGGAAGACCCAAGAAAGCTATGGGTAGAACTAGAGCAGCGATTTGGCAACGTTCGTGACTCCCTGCTTCCTGATTTAGAAGTGCGATGGCATAGCCTCCGCTTTTGTGATTTCAAGTCTGTGCTTGATTATAACTCGGAAGCTCTTCGTATCAAGTCTCTGATGGAGTATTGTGGCCAAGCCATAACTGATACGATGTTGATCGAGAAGACTCTCTCTACCTTCCCCATCTCTGCATTGATGATTTCAAAGAATTATCGGATTGATGTAAATGCAGGACGTATCACAAGGTTTCATGAGCTCATTGGCGCCATGAACGTAGCTGAAAAGCAAGATAATATCCTTGTGAAGAACTATAATGCTAGACCCGTGGGAACTAAGCCTATTCCGGAGTCTAACTATAGTCGCGCCCCCAATGGAGGACGCAAGGAGCGAAACCCTAAGGATATGGACAATTCTGGACGTTCTGGTCCATATATTCGCCCTAAAGAGGAAGGAAATCGCCAAGAGAGGCGTGTACGGAACCGTAGAGGTCAACGTGTGAAGAGAGAGAGAGGCGGAGCCTCCGACCATGGTGGTAACGCCACCAAGAGGATAGGTCGTTCAAATCGCGCCCCAATGGCGCCTCGATCAAGGGAGCCTGACCATGATGATGTTTGTTTTCGATGTGGATCAACTGAACATTGGGCCAAAACATGTACCGCACCCCAGAATGTTGCAAACGCATACAAGACGTATCGTGAAGCAAGGGAAGCAAATTACATGGCACAAGAAGATCAAGATGGTGATCTAGATCTAAGGGTGGAAGACTACAAGGATCAAGACCCAGAAATTGGCGATTTTGATTAAGTCTTTTTATTTTCCAAGAGATGTAGGCGATTGCCATATTCCTTTTTATTGGATTAGATTTTCTTTGATCATAGAAACAATGATGTATTTCGTTGGCTTATGAATAAAATTTCGAGTTCTTTTCATTATGACTCAATTTTGATTCTGAGCATATTACTTTGTGACTACGATGGCTAGACCATCAGTATTAATTTAAGGACATGGAATAGCCCAAGTTCCACTTGCCAAATGGCACCTTGATTACAGTTGTCATAGAAACTCTCTACGCTCTTAGGGCAAATAGTACCCTATGAATAGCCAACGAATTCCATGCGAAAATGTATGTAGAGAACGGAAATGAGTTCCTTTGCATTACCTCTAATGATTGCGAACAAAGACGCATCTTAGAGACGTTTATGTGTCTCTCTAGTAGACTTAATATCACTATTCGAGCTATTAAATAAACTTATGAGAGAAGACCTCTTGGATTTAGACACATATTGGCTTTGTCACGACATGATAGATCATCCTAGTCATGATATGATGATCCGTCTACAAAAGACTTCACATGGACATCATTTCTTTTGAGCAAAATGAAGCAAGATGCCGCCATAAAAGGCGCCAACCATGGGCATAATGCCATGGTTGTTCCTCCTTGTGGCCATGACGCCATACATGCTAATTTCCATGGCTCCCACGCCATGATGGGAGATGTAGTCACATATTTTGCTTCTAATAGCGCTACAGACGCTTAGGCCTAACCAAACTCCTCATTGGTTGCTTCTAAGGCCTCTCGCTCGTTTTACAAAGCCCATTCCTTATGGAAATTAGGACTGAGACCGTCCTATGCAAAGGATATGACAATACTCATTATGTTCTTACAAAGAATCCGTAGGGATTTTGTGGATTGATTCAACCAACTTGCGGACACTTAAATATTTCATGATGTTGGTTGACATGCAAACACGCCGGTCACGTGTTGTGCCATTGTCCACCTATAAATGCTACTTATGCTACACTCCTAGCACATATCATGTGACAACGGGCTCACTCCCCGAATCATCCTATTCAGTCAATTGGATTTGACTATGCTAGAGAGTTTACATCGAAAGACTTTCGATGGATATTGCAATGGGTTTGATGTTGGACATCACATTCCCATGTACACACCCAATTGGTCTCGCGGAAACGACTACGATGGTAGTCCGAACATTGGTAATGCGCACCAATCTTCTTACATCCGCTTGGGGTGATGCGATATCGCATGCAGCCATGCTAATTCGTCTACGACCTACCGCCACTCAATGTACCTCTGCGTTACATCTAGTGACTGGGTACGCGTCTTTTGTACTTACGCACAGTTGAGTGAGCTATTTATGTGCCAATTGCGCAGCCACAACGCTCTATGATGGGTCCTTACAAACGAATGGGCAACTACGTTGGATTTGCGCTTCCAACAATCGTCCGCCACTTAAATGCCCTTGCTAGGCGATCTCCTTACCGCTAGTTTTGCGGATGTCACTTTGATGAGACAGTCTTCCCGTCGTTAGGCGGAGATAAGAACACGAATGTTCAACAGGAATGACAGGAATTGTCGTGGTCCGTCCCCACTATGTCTCATCTTGATCCCTATTAAAGTGACGAGATCACACAAATATGCTGCAAACATGCCTGCAAGGAAGGACGTCCTTACGAGAGGACGTAGCGCCACCATACACGAAGGTAGGCATGGCGCCAATGCCAAAGAGAGTGGCACTCTGGCGTTACAGGCCATGGCCCCAGCTAGGATGCGTGGGAGGCCCGTGGGTTCGAAAGATACTTTGGTACATTCCAATCCTTTAATCATCAAGACTCAAAATCTGTCTCATGAGTATCTTCCGGGTTATGGTTATCGTTGGGGGACGCCTCAATGTCAAACCCTATTCCTGAGAATATAGAGTTCTATGAAACTTACACTAGTGTACATGAGACGTGGGATAGAAACTCCATCATAATTGATGATGTCGTTGCGCATGAGTTTGTTGAGTTAGATGATATCGAACCACGCTCCGTTGATGAATGAATGCCAACGTAGAGAGTTTTTGGCCTAAATGGAAAGATGCGATCCAGGTTAAGATGGATTCTCTAACGAAGAGGAAGGTTTTCGAGCTAGAGATGCCAACACCTCCTAACATAAAACCTGTTAACTAATGGGTCTTCGTTAGAAAGCGTGATGAGAAAAAGAGATGGTAATCTCGCCTTATGGAGCAAGGCTTCTCACAAAACGCCCTGGAATCGACTACGATGAGACATATTCTTTCGTAATGGATGTCATTGCACTCCACTATCCTGTCAGTTTGGTAGTTTCTGAATAACTGAACATGCAGCTTACAAATATGGTCACTACGTATCTTTATAGGGATCTAGATACGGAACATACATGAAGGTTCATGGCGAACTTCATTTACCCAAGTCAAGAGGTTCTAGACCATGGAGCGCGTTTACAAAGAGGTTGAAACGCTCACTAAAGTGACTACTTGATTGGGAAGGGATATGCCCACGCGTTTATATGACACGTTTCGGATTCTATCGCGGTTCATTTTGGACATGATCTTCATTAGAAGCCCTTAAAGAGTTAAGGGAAACCGCTGAACACTTGAAATCTGAGTTTGAGATGAAGGATTTTGGGAGAACACGATTATGTCTCAGTTTGGAACTTGAGCATCGTGTCGATAGATGCTTAGGCATTTTGACAAGATCAAGCCTTCAAGCACCCCCATGATCGTCCGTAGTCTTGATCCTGAAAAGGATCCTCTTCGTCGAAAGGATGATGATGAAGATGTGCTAGAGGCAAAAGTGCCTTACTTAGTACAATAGGCGCATTATTGTACTTATCTCAATGCACAAGATCGGACATCTCATATGTTGTGAACTTGTTAGCTAGATATAGCTCTGCGCCAACGCGACGCCATTGGATTGGTGTAAAAGATATCTTTCGATATTTGAGATGTACGATTGATATGTGTTTGTTCTATCGCTACAAAGAGATGATGGATTCGGACCCATCACACACCAGGTATGCCGCCAACGCTGGCCTGCGTTCTCTATCCCCATCCCAAAACGACATGTGTTTTGGAAGGTTTTGCTGATGTTGGGTATCTCTCTGACCCACACAAAGGTCGCTCCCAAACTGGTTAAGTGTTCACCATGAGAAAAGACCGTGATATCTTAGAGGTCTACAGAACAGACCGTAGTCGCTATATCTTCGAACAATGCAGAGATCATTGCTCTTCACGAAGTGGTTCGTGAATGTATATGGATTGGATCCATAATTACGCATGTTCGAACAATTGTGGTTTGAAGTCTACCACAGATGAGCCTACGAGCATTTAGGATAATGCTACTTGTTTTGAACAAATGAGGCAAGGCTACATCAAAAGCGACAACACCAATCAGCAACAACGGACACTCCTCGAGATCAAAGTGAACTAGGTTCGATCTGAGGACATGAGGCAGACTTGTTTACTAAGTCATTGCCCAATACCACGTTCGAGAAACATGTTGCAAGAATTGGCTTGCAGAAATTATCTGAACTCCCATGATCGTAGTCATCAGGGGGAGATGTCTACATGTTCGTCTCGAATCGTGAAGGGTGTGTTGTGCTCTTTTTCCCCTTCGACCGAGGTTATTTTTGTCCCACTGAGTTTTTGTTACTCGGCAAGATTTTTAACGAGGCAACGAGAGAAGCACCGCGTTTGGGCAACACAAGGGGGAGTGTTGAAGGAAAACCTAATTTGTGTTTAGCCCAAACTCTAGGTTACTTGACCTAGTGGTAATAGGATTTAATTAGAAGGATCTAGAATCCTAATCAATGTAGAATTACTTTCCTTGTATGATTGAGATTCTATGCATTGTAATCCTCTATATAAAGAGGCCCCTATTATCAATGAGAACACACAGCAAATTCCTCTCAATTTCAGTTTCTCTACAACAAGATTGACTTTGTCTAGAAATTAGAATTTAGTACATCAATCTTATGCTTGAGCGCCAAGTGTTGTGTACATTGGGGCTGATTGTAAAAAAATCTAAAAAATAAATATATCGTATTTCCAAGAGAAAATGGAAGATTTAATGTTGAATAACATAAAAAGAAGGTTGAATGAGAAATAGAAGCAAGATATGTGATTTTGCTTTATTTTGTTTGAGAAACATTAATTAACGTGAGTGTATATAGGTATGAATCTAGTTTGGATCTAGGGATGGCAATGGGGCGGGTTGGGGATGGGGATCACAATACCATCCCCATCCCGGGGTCATTTTCTACCTCCATCCTCAATAAAAATATATTGGGGATTCCCCGTCCCCATCCCCATTGGGGACTAAACCTCCAAACCTGCCCCAAATCCCCAATAAGAATTTAATAAATAAAATAATTTTTTCTCATATTGCCTTTTTTAAAATCAAAATCTACAACAAATAAATTTAAAATATGATTAAATTCATAAATCATAATTCAGTGAGTGCAAAAATCAAAACACTATTAAAGTAAAGTAGTAAATGCATATATTTGTGATTTATATTATAAAAAAATAAATTAATATATATATAAGTTAAATATATGTATATATTATGGGGGCGGGTTTGGGGATATGGATCACAATACCATCCCCATCCCATCCACAATCTTAGATAGTGGGGATTGAGGATCCCCATCCCCATTCCCCATTTGTCCCCGAATTCTCCCCCCATTAGGAGTGAGTATCTAATGGAGCTCTGCCCTGCTGGGGATTTTTGCCATCCCTATTTGGATCATTCGGAAAAACGATTAGAGTAACAACAGTTCATCATCTCACCAATCATGATGTTTTCTACTGATTGATATAGCTGGTTAAGTAAATATATAGTAGCCTTAACTTGCACATGATTGCACATGGAACGAATGCCATTGGAGAATAAAACATTAAAAAAGGAAAAATAGGAAGAAGAGTGCATATTGACGAATTATCATATACCAAGGTTTTAAAAATCACTAGGCGCTAGTTATATTGACGAATTATCATATTGACGAATGCCATTGAAGACAGTTTTATATTTTTAAATTTTTATAACATATAGTTATATAAAAGTTAATTTTTTTTTCAAGATTACTTACCAATTTTAGATCCATATCACAACAACAGGCAATCCATTGTCTCAAATCATGTAATATAAATATAAATATATATATATATATATATATATTTTAAATGGCTTAGTGCGGCTGCCCTCAAGTCTTGATTTATGAAACTGTAGAAATATAGAATAGCTAAAAACAGAAAGCATAAAACTTTTTGCTGCAAATAATTATACACATGCTGCCCTACTCATTTGTTGAATAGTGTGTATTAAAAAGCTTAATATTTCGCCTCATTCGAATATCACTTTCTATACTCATTAGCCACCTCCTTACTACTATACATACAAAATCCTGTTGCCAATTCAAAACCTCAAACTATCTCTTAATTTCTTAGCTACCAAAATAGAAAGCTTTAAATTTTTCGCAGAAAATAGCTACACATTCATCAATTCCTGCTTTCAATTCAAACTTAAGATTCCACCACATTATCTTACTCATATTTCTCAGTAACTAAAATCGAAAGAACCTACCTTTGGAGCTCGTCGAATTATGTGAAATGACTTGATACACATTTATGCAAGCGTACGTATCATTGTCAAGATAGAAAAATATTATGTCCAAAGTTATCGTACCACGGGGATTAGTACGTGGCTGACCCACAGTCCTTGGGTAATCGGAAATAAAGACACTTAGCAAACAAAAGAAAAAGAAAAAGAAGATCGAAAAATAAAAATGCTACTCTAGGCACCAAGCCTTAGCAATGCTCGGCTTTGGTTTGCACTGAAGCCTAATCAAAGTCATAAGCCTAGTGATGACTATTTACAATGACGTAGAAAGTGTCACTAAACAAGTAATTTGCATTTCTAATAACTAAAGTGCAAGAATTTAAATGGAAACTTTAACTAACAACTAAATTAAATAAAGGAAAGAAAAATAAAAAATGAATATAAACATGGGATTGGTAGTTAGGAATGAATCCTAATTAACCCTAATTCAATGCTCTAGATACTAATTTAATTGACATGCAATTTACTAAAGATGGTAGAAGCCATACCCAAGGCTTTTCAAGGCTCAAGGGTCGAAATTCCCTTTCATGGTATTCCTACTCCGATTCAAGGGCCGTAGGAACTCACTTGGCATGAATTAGAGCCGATCAAGTGTCACTAACTCACATCAAGAGGCCTAGAGATCGAAGAATTCGGCAACCAAACTCACCATAACCGTGATCAAGCTAATCATGTAGTGTAGACAAAGTAAACAACAAAAAGATAAAGTAAAGTGCAGAAAAGATAAATACATGTAAAGAAAGCGATAAGATAAACACGAAAAGATTAATAAGCATTGCTGAATTGTTGAAATGTATTGAGATAAAATTTGAGTAATCGCGTAGAGCGTTTGGTCGAGGACCACTAACAATGAATCCTATGGTCCTTTTTATAGTGAAGCAAAACTACTGAATGAAGGAAAATAAGCAATCTCAGCCTTTACAACTAAGACCACATTGATTACAAATAGATTCTTCAATCAAGTCTTATAACTAATAATTGGCAATAACACCTCCTGATGTTCATTCAAGTTAATTGCCCCAAACTTTGGTAACGTTTCTCTTGACAATCAACCTCTTTGAATTAGCCGAAGTCATTTATTACGCCTTGTGATTCATTTGATCTCTCCCGATTTAGTAACGGCTCTCTGCACATGACGTGCTCGAAGCGAGCGCACAATTTAACCCTGAAATATCGTTAGTAGTATAAGCAAATAGGGATCGTTCTATTCCGGGGATTGAGGGTACACCTGTAATTGTGTAACAAATAAAGAAAAGTATTATTTACAAAAATAAAATAAAGAATATAAATATATACAATTGTATAAACAAATAAAGAATTAAAATAATAAAGTATTATTTACAAAAATAAAATAAAGAATAAATATATACAAGTAAACACAAATAAGGGGAGGATTAGGATTCTTAAAATTAAAATTAAAATAAATAAAATAAAGAAAACGTAAAAACTTATATACAAGGGTGGATCGCAAGGAACAAAGATCAAAACCACATCCATATGCAATAAATCCAATTACAATTCCTATAGTTGATTTTAAATGTCATGAGAGAGGAGTTGATCATGTGAAACATTCGAAAGCAAATGATTTCCCATATTTTACTTTTCAATGCTAATTAACCTAAGCGAAAGCACCTAGATTAATCCTATCAAACATGCAATCAAGCCCTAGAAAGCTAGTCAATCATGACATGTTCAACGCATTAGACATAGAGAAAGGCTATCAACTCAAGTGTACAACTTAGTATGGAAAAGTCCACCTAATTGCAATCCTCTTTAATTAAATTCGGTCTTTGCACAAAACCTTTACTACTTTTGATTCAAGTTACACAAAACGAAAAGTCGATTTCATGTTCTTAAACCTAGCACCAATTATATCAAAACCCTAAGTGTTTGCAACCACATAAGATTAAAATACAAAAGTTTTCTATCATGCAAATTTAATTAAACAAACCCACATAAGCAACATAAAAATCAACATATAGAAATCACAACTTTATCTCAAAACATATAAACAGGTTTTAAACTTTGCCCTTAATATTATTTGTTAACTAGAATTCATAGTTCTACAAATCTAAACAAAGAAAACCAAAAGAAATTACAAGGAAAAAGATAGAATTACACCATGAAGGGAGTGGATGATGAAGAACTTGAGACGTTGATCTTGAATCTTTAAAGCAAGACTTCACTATCACGGTACAAGGTGGATGATGACGGCTAGGAGGCTTCATGGCTTCTTCTTCTCTTTTTCTCTTTGCTTAAAAATGCAGAAACTTAAAACTAGAGAATGAAGAGAAAAATGGAAAGGAAATGGAGAGACAAAGAAGATGGAATGGATGAAGGAATTTGTTTTAGAATGAGAGGAGAAGGTGTTTATATAGGAAAGAAAAAGAAGAGTGAAATGATGAGTGGAAGAAAAATAATGAAAGTGGAGTATGAAAGTGATTTGTAAAATATGGAAAAGAAAGAGAAATGATGAAATGAAAGCAAAGCATGAAGGTGCAGCAACATGGAAGTGATGATGATCTATTAAAGAGATTGTAGAAAAAATATATCCAAGGAAAAAGAGAAAAGCATCTAGCTTTCTTCATGTGGGTGGGAAACATGAATATGTGGTGTTGAGCTATTTTCAGGTAAGTTTCTTCCCCTTTATTCCTTCAATTATTTCTCCAACAAGACTTCATTATATGCCTTTGACTTCTTCATATGAAATGTTCCACTATGAGTGTAGATCATTCTGACAAATTTTCAGAGCTTCAATCCATGTGGTTGGGCCGGAAATGCTGCTGGACCTCTTACAGGTCCAGTTTTCCGGTTTTGCTTCTGTAGAAAATTGGGCTGATTGTTTGAAGGCCTTCCACTCATATTTTTCTCTGGCACTCTTCATAAGAAATGATCCTTTGGGTGTCTAGAATGGATCTGGAAGGTTTCAGCTCATTTGAAGTTCATTTGGTCAGGCGGCCGCTCCTTCTTCCTTGCTTGGTTCTGATTCTCCTAGCCGGAGTAAGAAAATATTCAAGGTTGACTTTTTAGTGCATTTTCATTCTTCTCCATCATTTCTAGGTAATTATGGACCTAACGCTCATTTCACCTTCATTTACTCCAATGTACCTAAAAATAGAAATTGAATTAAAATCGATTCAGTTAAGGAATTAACTAAGCAAAATGTGAGGAATTAACTATTAAAATATCACATTAAAATGCTCCTATCAAATTCCCCCACACTTAGCTTTTGCTAGTCCCTTAGCAAAATCAAAACACAAAACAAAATAAAGACTCAACAAAAAGTAAGTAAATGACTCTACTGCCCCTAACTGTTGTCTCAAAGACTCTAAACTCATGGCTTTCACGTTAAACACTTAATCAAAATCACATAGATAATTCCAAAGTTAATAAACGTGTGACACTCATATGACTAAGTAAGATATGGAGAACTTAAGTTATACAGTGAATGATAGCATGTTTCGAACAAGTCCAATCCAAACTCACATGACATACTCTCGATTTTTCTCTCAGAAATGGCTATGCTTAAAAGCTTCACACTCAAGTATATGCAAGAGAACAAATTGTAAGGCAACAAACAGCTTGCATATTTCATCAATAAAAGCATTTTGTGAAGAATTTTTATAGACCTCAAGAAATGACTGAGTGCACAAATGGACCTAAACCATAAGCTCGACTGCGTAACTGACTCCACTAACCAAAGACTGCCCATCTCAAGGATCAAGTCAGCACTTAAAACAGGTTGTAATGGGGCTAAGCTAGGGTTTTCGAAATGAAGATTAAGGATACAAAAAAATCCTAAGGACCTAGCAGAGCATATAAGGACCACCTTATGTCATTATTTTTGTAGACCAAATATCATTGTTTTGGGCCAAACCTTCACTCTAACCAACATGGGAATGGACAAAGGCATAATTTTCAACTTTGAGCCTTCTACAAATTTGCAAGTCCAAAACCACACTTCAACATTTTCCCAAGAGTTTTCTTTTCAATTTTTCTTCTCTTTTGCCGCTTTTCTTTCTTTCTTTTTTTTTTTTTTTTTTTTCAAGGCAAATTTTTTTTTTTTTTTTCTTGGATTTTTCCCACCCCATACTTGTCTTTCATCGTCACCCCTACATACTATGTCATGCTCTACTAAGTCCTTAAGACAAGGGTAGAGATATCCTGTACTAAGCTCATGGTAGGGTAGTGAGGGTGATGAAACAAAGGTTTTCAACGTAGGCTCAAAGGGGTTCATTCTAAGGAGTCCCACGACGGGCACAATTGGGGACACATGCTTGTTTTGCTTTGGTGGTTACCCTAATGCCTTCTATCCTATCCAGGATCAGTGCATATTATGGCATACAAGTTTTGACAGTCACAACAGCCGAGTTCTAGTACTCTCTAGTCCATTAAAATCTATGGCACATGATCATTGGATTTTCAAAGAAAGATGAGGTTTTGCAAATATAGCCATGAAATTCTGAAATTATCAATAAGCACTCAAAAAGAAAGTATTTTAGCTCAACAGCTCACTTGGGTCAAATGAATCAGACTTAATCCTAGCATGCTTAATGAACCAAGTTACAATCCTATCTCAAATCTTCATACAAGCATCACAATGTCGATTAACCACAGAATTCAATTAAGTCCTATTTTGATTGTGAAAACCTTGGCCATGAATTCAGAGACATGTTCATCCTAGACGTTAGGAGCATCCTAAGACTCAAACAAACAAAAACACTCTAAAACCAACATTTTTTTTTTTTTTTTTTACAATTTAATTTAATTTCAACACTTAGGTACGGGAACAGGGAGTCTTGATGTGCAATGGGACTGAAACAGCTACCCTTTTTCAAGACTATGTTTAATCCAATATACCTTAGTGTATCACAACATTTTCTTTTGTTAAACACATTTTTTTTTTTTCTTTATATACTAACTACTAAAAACACAACAAAGCAATAATCCGTCCCCCATACTTAATTCATGCATTGTCCTCAATGTATAAACAAATATAAATCATGCAAAGCATAAATCAAGCATAGAAGAGAAAATGAACACAACGAAACCTAAAACAACTTAAAATTCATGAAAATAAAATAGAAGGAAGAGTTCAAGAAAGCAAATCTGCGTTTGATGGCTCCTCCACAGATACGGTTGAAATGGGTTGCCTCCCATGCAGCGCTTAATGTTTAAAGTCTTTCAGCCTAGACTTGTACCTCCATTTACTCCTTTGGAGGAGCGGTATGCGGGCGAGTGGCAGCCCTCTTGCTGGTTTCAGCCTTCGGAGGCGGGTCCTCATGTTGTGATGCAGTAGTGTCCTTGCGAGGAAACCCAGGAGGATAACTCTGCAAGTTATTGACTTCTTGAGCAAGCTTGTTTATTGCAGTGTGACAGCGGATCAAAGAGCAGTTCATCTCAGAGATGTAATCGATCATGCAATTGACTCTCCAATCTGTCACCATAATACCATCGCGGAGAGAGGAGCGCAAATCATCAATCAACTCCGACAAGCTTTCCAAGGTGGCCATAGGGCGAGGAGCACGAGCAGCTGGTGAGGAAGAAGACTCTCCGGGATACAGTCTGGGAGAGCGACGAGGCAGAGGAGGGGGACTGCGGGTACGCTCACGGATAGGACGATGGTCCCATGGACGAGTAAGCCCAGCTCTAGTGGCCGCTTGACGACCTTCTTCCTCCAAAGAGAGAACACGGCGTTGATTGACGCCCCTGCGAGGGGTAACCCTGGTTCGAGCCATGAGGAATTAGAAGGAATTTGAAACTGCACGCTTAGACAAACCTTAGTAAAATCTGGAGGAGACAAAAAAGGATGTATATGTAAAGCCCAAAATAGGGTAGAAATCTCAACAGGCACACGGTTTTAACAAAGCTTCTCCGGGAAGGAGAAGAGTTATGACAGTTCACGGCCCAAGAAACTCCCCCACGTGTAAATATTTCTTTCTTTTCCTGGATTTATGGCATGCTTTCGGCTATAGCTTGTCTATCACGGATCCTCGAGATTCGTTTGATTCCCCCACGCGTCCTTTCTTTTCCTTAATTTACGGCAATCATACCTGCTTTCGGCTGTAGCTTATCTGTCACAGCTCCTCGAGATCAGTTTGGTTCCCCCACGTGTCCTTCACGAGCCAACAGCTTTTCCGTGTTTTCGGGTGACTTTAATCCAACGCGTAGATTTAATCTCAGAGATTGTCGATCCAACGGTGGAGATCTGCTCACTCGTTCTATAAATAGGTGCATTCTGAGCGACTGTTCACTCCAAAAGAAAATTCTTCCGAGTTCCAGCCTTTCTCTCTCAACCCTTCAGCCTTTCTTTCGAAACTCAAATCCTTTCTTCATCAACATGGAACCACAAACTCTGCAACTAATGGAGCAACAGACCCAGCAACAAATCGAGGATGGAGGAAACAACCAAGCAGCCGGGACTAATAACCGGTGGGCTCCCACACCGCCTCAACTAAGAATCCTCAAGGGCCTTTACTATGATAAGGGTTTTAAGTACCCAACTCCAGAGCAGATTCAAGAGATCTGCCTCCATCTGAAACAGTATGGGCAGATCGAGGACAAAAACGTCTTCTTTTGGTTCCAGAACCTCAAGGCTCGTGAGAGGCAGAAGTTGAAGGAATTTCGGAACGTTCCGGTTGGTGGATCTCTCGATCTCAATTTTGGATCCACTAGTTCTACTAGTACTGACAGATCCATTGATCTAAATTTTGGGTCACGTGTCGGCTATGGTGCTGATGGATCGATCATGGAACAACGAGGAGAATATCACCAGGAGATTGAAACCCTTCCACTATTCCCCATGCATGGTGAGGACATCTTGGGCAACATGAAGACTACTTCCGAGGGAGGTAGCGGCTATGGTGGTGGCTCTCGCATTTCCCTTGAGCTCAGCCTCAACTCCTACGGAGATGCAGACATGGCTTAGTATAGAGTATTTTTATTATTATTATTATTATTATTTTTTTTTAATTTTTTTTTTTTTTTTTTTGTAAATAGCTGAATTTAATAAGACTGAATGAATGCAGTTTTTTTTTTTTTTTAATACATAGGACTCAAAAATAAAAGACAAAGATATATATAGGACTTAAAATGAAAGACAAAAATATAAATCCCTTCCCCCACACTTAAATATTGCATTATCTTCAATGTAATCAATTAAAAGCATGCAATGAAATAAGTAAGCATATAGGGATGAAATTTACGAAAATAACAACTAAAACAAATAAGCAAAAACGAAAAATAAAATATAAGGATAAAGAAAGCAAATCTGATTTGCATGGGTTGCCTCCCAAGTAGCGCTTGTATTTTACGTCTTGCAGCCAGACGGTACCTACATTAAATAAAGTTAGTAACTATAATTAACAAAGAAATACAAAATAAAAACAAGTATAACTATTAATTACAAACTACAAGTAAAATTAACAAGTATATTGTACAAAAGACACAAGTTAAGTACAAGTGAGTATAAAACGTGAAAAGTATTTTTACAAGTATTAAAGTGTGAAACAACAAAATAATTTACACGTATAGAGTTTTCACAAGTATTTCTTTTATTATAAACATTATTGATATCGAATCAAATTCCAAGCGGTAAATCAAGTGAACGTGCGGCCCAAGTATAGTCGCCTAGACACAAACTCCCTTTCAAATCGTTTGGGCAACCTTACTGAAATGGCCAGGTGGGGGAGGACGAACACGAGAGGAAAAATCCATTTTGGCATGAGCTACTCCCACATAGTGGTTTAGGCCCATTTGCAAGCACTTCTGGATTCAAAAACCCGTCATGAACGTTGTCCCATTCCTAGACACCATTTCACATAGGCTTTCTTACTAAGATGAGAAAGTTCATAAGTGTGAAGACAGTTCAACAAGTGTTAATAAAGGCCGCCCTCAACCTTAAGGGACCTGAGCTAGGTACCAATAAGGGGTTTAGGCCAATATTAACAAAAGAGACTTCACCTATTCCTCTCAATTTACAACCTACAATTAAAATTCATGTTCAATAATATAAATAATATTTAAACTAAGTTTTAAACAATTTATATACAACAAATATATACAATAAATGACACAATTTAGCAAGTGATTTTTCAATCCCTGGCAACGGCGCCAAAAATTGACGTGCTCGAAGCGAGCGCACAATTTAACCCTGAAATATCGTTAGTAGTATAAGCAAATAGAGATCGTTCTATTCCGGGGATTGAGGGTACACCTGTAATTGTGTAACAAATAAAGAAAAGTATTATTTACAAAAATAAAATAAAGAATATAAATATATACAATTGTATAAACAAATAAAGAATTAAAATAATAAAGTATTATTTACAAAAATAAAATAAAGAATAAATATATACAAGTAAACACAAATAAGGGGAGGATTAGGATTCTTAAAATTAAAATTAAAATAAATAAAATAAAGAAAACGTAAAAACTTATATACAAGGGTGGATCGCAAGGAACAAAGATCAAAACCACATCCATATGCAATAAATCCAATTACAATTCCTATAGTTGATTTTAAATGTCATGAGAGAGGAGTTGATCATGTGAAACATTCGAAAGCAAATGATTTCCCATATTTTACTTTTCAATGCTAATTAACCTAAGCGAAAGCACCTAGATTAATCCTATCAAACATGCAATCAAGCCCTAGAAAGCTAGTCAATCATGACATGTTCAACGCATTAGACATAGAGAAAGGCTATCAACTCAAGTGTACAACTTAGTATGGAAAAGTCCACCTAATTGCAATCCTCTTTAATTAAATTCGGTCTTTGCACAAAACCTTTACTACTTTTGATTCAAGTTACACAAAACGAAAAGTCGATTTCATGTTCTTAAACCTAGCACCAATTATATCAAAACCCTAAGTGTTTGCAACCACATAAGATTAAAATACAAAAGTTTTCTATCATGCAAATTTAATTAAACAAACCCACATAAGCAACATAAAAATCAACATATAGAAATCACAACTTTATCTCAAAACATATAAACAGGTTTTAAACTTTGCCCTTAATATTATTTGTTAACTAGAATTCATAGTTCTACAAATCTAAACAAAGAAAACCAAAAGAAATTACAAGGAAAAAGATAGAATTACACCATGAAGGGAGTGGATGATGAAGAACTTGAGACGTTGATCTTGAATCTTTAAAGCAAGACTTCACTATCACGGTACAAGGTGGATGATGACGGCTAGGAGGCTTCATGGCTTCTTCTTCTCTTTTTCTCTTTGCTTAAAAATGCAGAAACTTAAAACTAGAGAATGAAGAGAAAAATGGAAAGGAAATGGAGAGACAAAGAAGATGGAATGGATGAAGGAATTTGTTTTAGAATGAGAGGAGAAGGTGTTTATATAGGAAAGAAAAAGAAGAGTGAAATGATGAGTGGAAGAAAAATAATGAAAGTGGAGTATGAAAGTGATTTGTAAAATATGGAAAAGAAAGAGAAATGATGAAATGAAAGCAAAGCATGAAGGTGCAGCAACATGGAAGTGATGATGATCTATTAAAGAGATTGTAGAAAAAATATATCCAAGGAAAAAGAGAAAAGCATCTAGCTTTCTTCATGTGGGTGGGAAACATGAATATGTGGTGTTGAGCTGTTTTCAGGTAAGTTTCTTCCCCTTTATTCCTTCAATTATTTCTCCAACAAGACTTCATTATATGCCTTTGACTTCTTCATATGAAATGTTCCACTATGAGTGTAGATCATTCTGACAAATTTTCAGAGCTTCAATCCATGTGGTTGGGCCGGAAATGCTGCTGGACCTCTTACAGGTCCAGTTTTCCGGTTTTGCTTCTGTAGAAAATTGGGCTGATTGTTTGAAGGCCTTCCACTCATATTTTTCTCTGGCACTCTTCATAAGAAATGATCCTTTGGGTGTCTAGAATGGATCTGGAAGGTTTCAGCTCATTTGAAGTTCATTTGGTCAGGCGGCCGCTCCTTCTTCCTTGCTTGGCTCTGATTCTCCTAGCCGGAGTAAGAAAATATTCAAGGTTGACTTTTTAGTGCATTTTCATTCTTCTCCATCATTTCTAGGTAATTATGGACCTAACGCTCATTTCACCTTCATTTACTCCAATGTACCTAAAAATAGAAATTGAATTAAAATCGATTCAGTTAAGGAATTAACTAAGCAAAATGTGAGGAATTAACTATTAAAATATCACATTAAAATGCTCCTATCAGCACACGTTATCTTCGGTCATAAATTTGACAATAAACATTCAATGTGCCATGGCTAATTGGACATGGTCATTCATTAGGCCTTACTGGCCAGGCCCACCTATCTGTCACGTGAGCTTTGCCAAATATTGGTTCAAACAGCAGGTTGCCTAATAATTGCAAATCGTGCTTGCAGAAACTCAAATGCTCTTTTGACATCCTTGCGGTAAGCCTCCTGCTTGGTGGAAAAGTACACTTCTGCATCATTCTCAGGATGTTTGATTGATTGCACAACTGTCACCCACTTATGGTAGATGCCATCAGCAAGGTAATAGCCAAACTCGTAAGAAGTCCCGTTGACATGTTGATTAAGTTGTGGTGCCTTACCTGCTGTTACAGCTTCAAATAATGGTGAAAGTGCGAGAACAGTGATGTCATTCTAGGCTCCAGGGATTCCAAAGAAAGCATGCCAGATCCAAGTGTCTAAACCTACCACAGCTTCAAGAACAATTGTTGGTTTTTTTGATTTGCCGCTGAAGCTGCCTTGCCATCCCATTGGACATATTTTCCACTGCCAATGCATACAATCAAGCGAACCTATCATTCCAGGAAATCCTCATCGCTCAGCTCTTTGTAAAAGCTTATCCAAATCTTCTGTTGTAGGAGCCCAAAGGTAGCGTTCTTGATAAATGGTGACAATAGTACGACAAAATCGACTAAGGTTCTCAATGGCGGTCGATTCAGGCATACGGAATGATTCATCTAAGGAATCAGCCGAGCATGCAGTAGCTAACATTCGAAGAGCTCACATCAATTTCTGGTGAGGTGAGGAGCCCGAACGCCTAGCACAATCTTGTGACTGCCTAAAGTATGGGTCCGCCGTCTGGACATGCTCCAACATGCGGAGGAACACTTTACGCCTCTTCCTGTAACATCGTCTGAAAGTTTCGGCAGGGTACACAGAGTTAGCTACAAAGTAATCATTTAACAACTTTTCATTCGCTACCTCGAGTGATCGGTTATGGGTAGCGTGGCCTGGAACAGAACCTCCCCATTGTTGTTGTTGATGGAGTGGGTTAGTAGCCAACCAGCTAACTGCTTCCACCATAAGTTGTGTTGTATTTCTTCACCTCTGCGCATCATATTCTTCTTCTTCTTCGTCATCTTCCTTGTCTTCACGTTGCCTCTCATTCCATTGAGAAAACCAGTTGGAATTCATTGCAAAATATAAGGAAAATTTATAAACTGAACAAACAATTAGAGAAGAGATAGATGAGATAGTGAAATATGCAATCGAAACCACTCTTTTTATTAAGGTTTGAAGCTGAAGATAGAATAGTCACGTATGCTTAAAATCTAATCGAAAATTTTGGGAGTTGATCACAATGTGACACATGGCATTCACAAATACTATCCGAAAATTTGATAAGGTCTACAATGATTAGTTTTGCCACGTTGACAGTATATCAAATCGGGAATCTAGGGATTTACTTGCGGAGGGACACCTGGCACTTAAAAATCCTATCCGAAAATGTTATAAAAAATAGCACATAGTACCTCATCCAAACATACACTTTAAAAAAATTAATTTTTGTCTCAAAAATTATTTTTGGTCTAAATTAAAATATTATTATAATACAATAAAATGATAAATTTGAAAAAGATAATTTAAAATTATAAAATACTTGAAAGGGCTAAAATTTTGCCCTGCCTTAGTGGAGATGGTTCACTATTTCATGAATAAACAATAATATTTCTGGGGCTAAATTATACCCCTGGCCCCAATATAGCCATCTCTTACTAGAGATGGCCTAAATTCATGTAGATATGAGATGATTACATAATTTATTAGTTCATTAGCTCTGATTTGTCAAACTTGTCTGTTGGGACCCCTGCAGACCTAAGACCTCGTTTGGTTTGCGGAATGGAAACCTTTTCCTTTCCTTTGTTTGGCAAACCCAAGGAAATGAACAACTTTCTTGCATGAAGGGAAAATAGGGGGGAAATTGGATCCTCCCACACCCCATGGGATTCATTTTCCCTCATACTTTCCCGACATTAATTGCACATTAAGTACCCCGAAAATTGGTTATTATTTTCCGAGGATTTTCCGGAATCTAATTTGTGATTATTGGATGGTTTCGTGGCTCATGGAAGGAGGGGAAGTATTTCGGACGAATTATTATTCGAAAAATGTGTATTTAGGGGGGAGTTCAAGGTTGACTTTTGATACGTTGAGTTTCTCCGAAAACTTCTTGCATGAAAGTTGTAGAGCGCGTTGATACGAGTTCGTGGACATGTGGAACGCGAAAATCAGAGTTCGTATGAGGAAGTTATGGCCATCGGAAGAAGTTTCCATTTTGGTATAAATAGGGAATTTCCGAAAATATTTTCATAAATCTAATTTTCCATTTTCGGAAGCCTTCTTTTCTCTCGACTGATACCTTCGATATCGAAGAAATCCGGTTGACCCGACCCAGTTTCTCTCGATCCGACCCGGCATTTCCGGCTGTCTCCGGCGGCGAAACCTTCCAGATCAGATCGCCTCCTTGCTCTGGTCGTCCATTTGGCATCCTTTAGCGACGATTCTCGGTGGTGGTGGCGCTAGAAAGCAGCGAAGTTTGAGGAAATCGGACCTGATCGGTTCTCTGATCTCCGACGTCAATGAAACTTCAAACCAGGCTTGGGGAGCTCGCAGCAACCTCCTTGATCGATCCTTGGTGGTTGTTTGAATCGATTCACGTAAAGCTCGGTTCAACCCGGATTGAACAGTAATCCATGGCTTGCGAGGTAGTTTTCGACCCTTTATGCTTAGTTTCTGACTACGTGCTAGTTATGAAAATGGTTAAGCATGCTGAGATGAACATCTTTGATGTTGGATGTTTTGTGTAATATTGAGTTTTGGCCAGCAGCGGTGAGCCACAGACTGTGGCGGCGTTCTGGCGGCTTTCCAGCCATATAGGGGACTGTTTTTGGTACTATATATCTTCCACTCGTCGATACGAGATTTTTGATATATCATGCGCAAGTTTTGAAGTTCGTATGAATTTGTTATGATTTTTACGGTTTCATACCAGTTGATTTATTCGATCCGTGAGGATCCAAGCGTCCGATAGACTTATGGTTTGGATACATCGGTCGTGGAAGTATTCCGGAGACATTGGGTGGTCTCGGATGTGGTTTCGCCTCAATTGGCCTCACTTTTGGGAATTTTAGTTCAATTTAGGGTTTCGAACATTATTCCTTGTATTTCATTGACTGAATCAAGGCTGTACATTCCTTAGGTGCTTGACAGAGTGCATTCTTTAAGTAGTCTAGTGGTGTGAAGACGCAGTGGGAATTTCGAGGTGAGTAATCTCACAATGTTCATTTACGAACGGGTTTACCTTATCGTTTTGATAGTTATTTAGTTAACTGCAAACTATAGTTGGTATTAGTAGCATTCCTGAGTGAATGTCTACGTCTATATATTTACTTGAAATATATGTGTGTTGGTGGTTTTGTTGTGATAAAATAATAATTGTGGGTGCGTTCATTTTATTGTTTTGGGTGTGACTTTTCGTGAAACAATATTTCGTGAAAAAGGGTTGATTTCTATTGTTTTGAAAAGTGTTGTGTATTGTGGAATATTTTAGTTCGCGGGTGGGTTATTTAAATGTGGGTCTTATACCGGGAGGAATTGATAGGGATCAATTATGGGGAATCTTTTATTTTAGATTCGTGTAACATTTTGGGTCCACTGCGACTCCTTTAATATTTTGGTATTTATACCGTGGATCCAAAGACTTACGAGTTGAGGATCGTGGATCACGAAATGTGATCGTGGGTGGGAAAATCGGGAATTCACGCCTTTGGCCGGGTTAGTTGATACGATCAATTAGAGCTCTAATTTGTCCGCCGTGCTTTGTTTCTTGATTGAAACGTGATTAATGTGAGTTTATCTCGTGTTTTTTTTTTTAATAAATTTATTCCTTTTTTTTATTCTTTTTTTTTCAAACAGAAAGAAAGAAAGGGAAAAAAAAAACAGAAAAAAAGAAAGGGAAAAAAATTCCTTTTCCAAAAATAAAATAAAATAATTAATTAACTAAAAAAAAAGAACTGAGGGCATAATAGACATTTCATTGCTAATTTTAGACGGCAATGACCTATTGATCTGAAATTTTGAAGTACAGGGACTAAACGTGTGAAATTAGAAGGTCAGGGACTGAAGTGTTTTATGGTCAAAATCTCAAAGACTAAACAGTATTTAGTCCGATCCTTTAATTTTTTTTATGTGCCAATATTGAATTTGAAAGTTGTAAATGTTTAAACCTCCTATGGGGAGCAAAGACACTGGCTTCCAAATTCAATATTACAAGGTATTGGTCCAATACTTATGTTTAATTACAGTCTTCTATACGGGGTTGCTATCAACAATACATTATGTAAAAGACTTTAATCAAGCCGAACCAAAAATTTATGTAGAGTTGTATGTATTTTATTTGAGTTTTATGAAATTGTTCACAAATGATTATTACTGAATTGGGAGAACAAGTAATCAGCTGTTATTAAGCATACAGTGAATCAAACAATGCAAACAGAAGCATCCAAGATCATAAACACGACAAAATACAAGGATTCAATCAACACAGTTTGTCAAAACCATACATGCCTCTTCAAGGTCATGCAAATTACTTAAAACCAAGACAGTTGATCATGTAAATCATGTAGGAAATCATGATTGAACTACTGCAACTATATAGTTTTGCTTAATTTTGAGATAGGTAAGGAAGCATATGACGAGCTGTTGGCAAGCGCACAATTTAACCCTGAAAATGTCGTTAGTAGTATAAGTAAATAGGGATCGTTCTATTCCGGGGATTGAGGGTACACTTGTAATTGTGAAACAAAATAAGAAAAGTATTATTTAAAAAAATAAAATAAAGAATATAAATATATACAATTGTATAAACAAATAAAGAATTAAAATAAAAAAAGTATTATTTACAAAAATAAAATAAAGAATAAATATATACATGTAAACACAAATAAGGGGGGATTAGGATTCTTAAAATTAAAATTAAAATAAATAAAATAAAGAAAACGTAAAAACATATATACAAGGGTGGAACGCAAGGAACAAAGATCAAAATCAATTCCATGTAATCAAATTCGATTCAAACCCTATAATTGTTCTTCCAAGTCATGAGAGAGGAGTTGATCATGTGAAACATTCGAAAGCAAATGATTTCCCATATTTTACTTTTCAATGCTAATTAACCTAAGCGAAAGCACCTAGATTAATCCTATCAAACATGCAATCAAGCCCTAGAAAGCTAGTCAATCATGACATGTTCAACGCATTAGACATAGAGAAAGGCTATCAACTCAAGTGTACAACTTAGTTATGGAAAAGTCCACCTAATTGCAATCCTCTTCAATTAAATTCGATTCTTGTCCAGAACCTTTACTACTTTTGATTCAAGTTACACAAAACGAAAAGTCGATTTCATGTTCTTAAACCTAGCACCAATTACATGCAAATCCTATAAGTGTCGACCCAAATAAGATAAACATATAAAAGTTTTCTGTAAAGCAAATTTAATCGAACAAACTCACATAAGCGACTTAGAATCATAATTATAGAATTCGAAAACTTTATTTAAACATAGAAATTGGGCTTAAACTTTGCCCTAAACATTATTGTTAACTAGAATTCATAGTTTTACAAAATCAAACAAAGAAAACAAGAGAAAGGATATAATACACCTTGAAAGATGAATGATAAAGCCTTGAGACGAAGAACTTGAAGATCCTTGAAAGCAAGCAATCTTCTAGGGACGACACAAGGGTGGATGGCGGTTGGGAAATTGATGTATTGCATGGCTTCTCTTTCTCTTGGCTTGAAAATGAAGAACAAGAAAACTAGAGAATGGAAAAGAAATATGGAGAGGAAATGGTGAGACAAAGAAGATGGAATGGATGAAGGAATGTGGTCTTTTGAGAGTGAGAGGAGAAGTGTATTTATAGCCCAAAAAATGATGAATGGAGGGTGGAGATGAACATAAATGAAGGGCTAGATATGTTAGACAAATTTGTAAAAAATATCTTCCCACTTGTTTATCACTTGTTCAACTTGAATTGATTTTCCTCCTCAAGATTTTCCACTTGGTTGCAACTTTGATTTTCCTCCTCAAGATTTTCCACTTGCTTGCAACTTTGATTTTCCTCCTCAAGATTTTCCACTTAGTTGCAACTTTGATTTTCCTCCTCAAGATTTTCCACTTGGTTGCAACTTTGATTTTCCACCTCAAGATTTTCCACTTGCTTGGAGGTCCTAAAAATAGAAACTAATAAGAAAAATAGAAACTTTCCTAAAATGAAAAATGGCAACTTACTAAAAATGATAAATAGAAACTACAAAAATATAAACTTTCTACAAATAGGAACTTTCCCAATCAAAGAATGGAAACTTTCCTAAACAAGATTTTAATAAGGAAATAACGTAAGAAATGTAGGGAAATGCAGTTAAAACGTCGCATTAAAATGCTCCTATCAAATTCCCCCACACTTAGCTTTTGCTAGTCCCTTAGCAAAATCACACTAAGACACACACTAACACTCAACAAAAATTAAAGACTCTACAAAAACAATGACTCTATTGCCCTTCAACTTTTTGTCTCAGAAATCTCCTACTTTCACAACATCAAGATTAGCACTCAACCAAGAATCAATATGTAGATATTCAAGAGTTAATTAAAACATATAATCCACACATACACAAGTAGGACTTGGTTGTGACAATGGTGATGGTTTCTGTTAAGCATGCTTCGAACAAGTATGATTCATATCCTCACAAGGTATATCCACTCTTTCTTCTCTCAGAATTCAAGACAATGCTTAAAAGCTTATAATCACTCAATTATATGTGAGAGAAAATATTTTGAGGCAATCAAATAGCTCACATATATAAGAAACGAAAAGCACTTTGTGAATATAATTTTTTTTTTAAAAGATCTCATGAAGGATATCAATTACTTGCACGGATGGACCCAAGCCATAGGTTCAACTCTTGTAACTCATCTCCACAAATCAAAGGCTGTCCCATCTTAAGGATCAAGAAGGTCTTATTTAGGTTGTAATGGGGCCAAGGCTCAAGGTTTTAAGAAACGAAAGGTAAGGAATTTCACAAAGTGTCCTAAAAACCTAGCAGAGCTCATGTAGATGTAGAGACTTCTAGAAATCCACCAAGATATATCAAAACGTCACATCTCATAGAGGTTTTATGAAAGGGCCAAATGTCTTCATGTTAGGCCCAATCTTCACTCTAAACTTCCCTCGAACTAGTGAATTGGACAAAGACGAAATTTTCCAATAGTGGGTCTTCAATTCAAAACAAACTCCAAACTCACCAAATATGGAGGACTAAAATCCATATACATTTTTTTTCTTTTCTTTCTTTTAATTTTCTAGCCGTACACATTTTTTTTTTTCTTTTTCATTTCTTTTTCACGGCTTTCACATATTTTTTTCTTTATGGACAAGTCTACCCCCACACTTGAACTTTCACCTCTTCTCAATTTTCTTTCTCAATGCCAAATCCTCAAGTAAAGTCCCAAAATATAGCTCCGCTAAGTTTTTAGAACAAAGGGTAGGAGTGTAGCTATACTAAGGTTCAGGGTTAAGGATTTAAGGGTGATGAAAGAAAAGGCTTAATGTAAGCTCAAAGGGGTTTATCTAAGGGAGTCCCACGACGGGCACAAATAGGGACACATGCTTATTTGGCAATGGTGGTAATTCCTAGGTTGCCTCTATCCCTTCCAGAATCAGGGCCATGTATTGACAAAAGTCTCAACAAGCACAAGAGCGAATTCTAGCATTCTCTAGTCCATCAAACTTAATCTATGGCAAGCAATCAATCAAATGAAAGAATAATGAGATCATCAAAACATCGCCAAGAAATTAAGAATATATTTTTCAATTATCACTCCAAGAAAAAGGGACATGGCTCAAATATCTCACATGGGCTTTTATGAATCAAAACTTATCCTAACATGCTCATATTCTGTACCAAGGTTACGAAATCCATATCCACTACACATGCATGCATTTTTCATATATCTCAATTAACCAAAGAATACAATTTTAAAAATCATCTCAATTTTATGATCCTCTTTTAATCATGATTTCAGAGATATAGAATCATCCTAGACAGTTGAAAGGGCATTCTAAGACTCAAAAACAAAAACAAAAGTAACCAAATTTTTTTTTTTTTCAACAATTTAATTTAATTTCAACACTTAGGTACGGGAACAGGGAGTCTCGATGTGCAATGGGACTGAAACAGCTACCCTTTTTCAAGACTATGTTTAATCCAATATACCTTAGTGTATCACAACATCAATTAAAAACACAAAAAACACAATCCAACATCAACTATTTTTCATTTTTTTTTATATACTAACTACTAAAAACACAATAAAGCAATAACCCTTCCCCCATACTTAATTCATGCATTGTCCTCAATGTATAAACAAATATAAATCATGCAAAGCATAAATCAAGCATAGAAGAGAAAATGAACACAACGAAACCTAAAACAACTTAAAATTTAAGAAAATAAAATAGAAGGAAGAGTTCAAGAAAGCAAATCTGCGTTTGATGGCTCCTCCACAGCTACAGTTGAAATGGGTTGCCTCCCATGCAGCGCTTAATGTTTAAAGTCTTTCAGCCTAGACTTGTACCTCCATTTACTCATTTGGAGGAGCGGTATGCGGGCGAGTGGCAGCCCTCTTGCTGGTTTCAGCCTTCGGAGGCGGGTCCTCATGTTGTGATGCAGTAGCGTCCTTGCGAGGAAACCCAGGAGGATAACTCTGCAAGTTATTGACTTCCTGAGCAAGCTTGTTTATTGCAGTGTGACAGCGCATCAAAGAGCAGTTCATCTCAGAGATGTAATCGATCATGCAATTGACTCTCCAATCTGTCACCATAATACCATCGCGGAGAGAGGAACGCAATTCATCAATCGAATCCGACAAGCTTTCCAGGGTGGCCATAGGGCGAGGAGCACGAGCAGTTGGTGAGGAAGAAGACTCTCCGGGATGCAGTCTGGGAGAGCGACGAGGCAGAGGAGGGGGACTGCGGGTACGCTCACGGATAGGACGATGGTCCCATGGACGAGTAAGCCCAGCTCTAGTGGCCGCTTGACGACCTTCTTCCTCCAAAGAGAGAACACGGCGTTGATTGACGCCCCTGCGAGGGGTAACCCTGGTTCGAGCCATGAGGAAGTAGAAGGAATTTGAAACTGCACGCTTAGACAAACCTTAGTAAAATCTGGAAGAGACAAAAAAGGATGTATATGTAAAGCACAAAATAGGGTAGAAATCTCAACAGGCACACGGTTTTACAAAGCTTCTCCGGGAAGGAGAAGAGTTTTGACAGTTCACGGCCCAAGAAACTCCCCCACGTGTAAATATTCCTTTCTTTTCCTGGATTTATGGCATGCTTTCGGCTATAGCTTGTCTGTCACGGATCCTCGAGATTCGTTTGATTCCCCCACGCGTCCTTTCTTTTCCTTAATTTACGGCAATCATACCTGCTTTCGGCTATAGCTTATCTGTCACAGCTCCTCGAGATCAGTTTGGTTCCCCCACGTGTCCTTCACGCGCCAACAGCTTTTCCGTGTTTTCGGGTGACTTTAATCCAACGCGTAGATTTAATCTCAGAGATCGTCGATCCAACGGTGGAGATCTGCTCACTCGTTCTATAAATAGGTGCATTCTGAGGGAGCGACTATTCACTCCAAAAGAAAATTCTTCCGAGTTCCAGCCTTTCTCTCTCAACCCTTCAGCCTTTCTTTCGAAACTCAAATCCTTTCTTCATCAACATGGAACCACGAACTCTGCAACTAATGGAGCAACAGACCCAGCAACAAATCGAGGATGGAGGAAACAACCAAGCAGCCGGGACTAATAACCGGTGGGCTCCCACACCGCCTCAACTAAGAATCCTCAAGGGCCTTTACTATGATAAGGGTTTTAAGTACCCAACTCCAGAGCAGATTCAAGAGATCTGCCTCCATCTGAAACAGTATGGGCAGATTGAGGACAAAAACGTCTTCTTTTGGTTCTAGAACCTCAAGGCTCGTGAGAGGCAGAAGTTGAAGGAATTTCGGAACGTTCCGGTTGGTGGATCTCTCGATCTCAATTTTGGATCCACTAGTTCTACTGATGATGGTAGATCCATTGATCTAAACTTTGGGTCACGTGTCGGCTATGGTGTTGACCCATATTCGTCCTCACCCTTCAACACTAATACCAGTACTACCTCCTTTGGCACAACAGGAGGACAATCTTTCATGGAACAACGAGGAGGAGATCACCAGGAGATTGAAACCCTTCCACTATTCCCCATGCATGGTGAGGACATCTTTGGCAACATGAAGACTACTTCCGAGGGAGGTAGCGGCTATGGCGGTGACTCTCGCATTTCCCTTGAGCTCAGCCTCAACTCCTACAAAGATGCAGACATGGCTTAGTTTAGAGTATTATTATTATTATTATTATTATTATTATTTTTGTTTTTTGTTTTTTTTTTTTTTGTAAATAGCTGAATTTAATAAGACTGAATGAATGTAGTTTTTTTTTTTTTTTTTTTTTTAATATTTTTTTTTTAAATATAGGACTCAAAAATAAAAGACAATATATATATATATATATATAATATATAGGACTCAAAATGAAAGACAAAAATATAAATCCCTTCCCCCACACTTAAATATTGCATTATCCTCAATGTAATCAATTAAAAGCATGCAATGAAATAAGTAAGCATAGATAGAAGACATTTACGAAAACAAATCCTAAAATAAAAACAATAGAGAAAAAATGAAAAATAAAAAGAAATAGGGAAAGAGAAAGCAAATCTGATTATATTCTGAATTGGGTTGCCTCCCAAGTAGCGCTTGTATTTTACGTCTTGCAGCCAGACGGTACCTACATTAAATAAAGTTAGTAACTATAATTAACAAAGAAATACAAAATAAAAACAAGTATAACTATTAATTACAAACTACAAGTATTAACAAGTATATTGTACATAAGACACAAGTTAAGTACTCAAGTGAGTATAAAATGTGAAAAGTATTTTTACAAGTTTAAAGTGTGAAACAACAAAATAATTTACACGTATAGAGTATTCACAAGTATTTCTTTTATTATAAACATTATTGATATCGAATCAAATTCCAAGCGGTAAATCAAGTGAACGTGCGGCCCAAGTATAGTCGCCTAAACACAAACTCCCTTTCAAATCGTTTGGGCAACCTTACTGAAATGGCCAGGTGGGAGAGGGCGAACACGAGAGGAAAAATCCATTTTGGCATGAGCTACTCCCACATAGTGGTTTACGCCCATTTGCAAGCACTTCTGGATTCAAAAACCCGTCATGAACGTTGTCCCCTTCCTAGACACCATTCCACATAGGCTATACTTACTAAGATGAAAAAGTTCATAAGTGTGAAGACAGTTCAACAAGTGTTAATAAAGGCCGCCCTCAACCTTAAGGGACCTGAGCTAGGTACCAATAAGGGGTTTAGGCCAATATTAACAAAAGAGACTTCACCTATTCCTCTCAATTTACAACCTACAATTAAAATTCGTGTTCAATAATATAAATAATATTTAAACTAAGTTTTAAACAATTTATATACAACAAATATATACAATAAATGACACAATTTAGCAAGTGATTTTTCAATCCCCGGCAACGGCGCCAAAAATTGATGTCGCTAAAAAGCAAGCGCAATTTAACCCTGAAAATATCGTTAGTAGTATAAGCAAATAGGGATCGTTCTATTCCGGGGATTGAGGGTACACCTGTAATTGTGTAACAAATAAAGAAAAGTATTATTTACAGAAATAAAATAAAGAATATAAATATATACAATTGTATAAACAAATAAAGAATTAAAATAAAAAAAGTATTATTTACAAAAATAAAATAAAGAATAAATATATACATGTAAACACAAATAAGGGGGGATTAGGATTCTTAAAATTAAAATTAAAATAAATAAAATAAAGAAAACGTAAAAACATATATACAAGGGTGGAACGCAAGGAACAAAGATCAAAATCAATTCCATGTAATCAAATTCGATTCAAACCCTATAATTGTTCTTCCAAGTCATGAGAGAGGAGTTGATCATGTGAAACATTCGAAAGCAAATGATTTCCCATATTTTACTTTTCAATGCTAATTAACCTAAGCGAAAGCACCTAGATTAATCCTATCAAACATGCAATCAAGCCCTAGAAAGCTAGTCAATCATGACATGTTCAACGCATTAGACATAGAGAAAGGCTATCAACTCAAGTGTACAACTTAGTTATGGAAAAGTCCACCTAATTGCAATCCTCTTCAATTAAATTCGATTCTTGTCCAGAACCTTTACTACTTTTGATTCAAGTTACACAAAACGAAAAGTCGATTTCATGTTCTTAAACCTAGCACCAATTACATGCAAATCCTATAAGTGTCGACCCAAATAAGATAAACATATAAAAGTTTTCTGTAAAGCAAATTTAATCGAACAAACTCACATAAGCGACTTAGAATCATAATTATAGAATTCGAAAACTTTATTTAAACATAGAAATTGGGCTTAAACTTTGCCCTAAACATTATTGTTAACTAGAATTCATAGTTTTACAAAATCAAACAAAGAAAACAAGAGAAAGGATATAATACACCTTGAAAGATGAATGATAAAGCCTTGAGACGAAGAACTTGAAGATCCTTGAAAGCAAGCAATCTTCTAGGGACGACACAAGGGTGGATGGCGGTTGGGAAATTGATGTATTGCATGGCTTCTCTTTCTCTTGGCTTGAAAATGAAGAACAAGAAAACTAGAGAATGGAAAAGAAATATGGAGAGGAAATGGTGAGACAAAGAAGATGGAATGGATGAAGGAATGTGGTCTTTTGAGAGTGAGAGGAGAAGTGTATTTATAGCCCAAAAAATGATGAATGGAGGGTGGAGATGAACATAAATGAAGGGCTAGATATGTTAGACAAATTTGTAAAAAATATCTTCCCACTTGTTTATCACTTGTTCAACTTGAATTGATTTTCCTCCTCAAGATTTTCCACTTGGTTGCAACTTTGATTTTCCTCCTCAAGATTTTCCACTTGCTTGCAACTTTGATTTTCCTCCTCAAGATTTTCCACTTAGTTGCAACTTTGATTTTCCTCCTCAAGATTTTCCACTTGGTTGCAACTTTGATTTTCCACCTCAAGATTTTCCACTTGCTTGGAGGTCCTAAAAATAGAAACTAATAAGAAAAATAGAAACTTTCCTAAAATGAAAAATGGCAACTTACTAAAAATGATAAATAGAAACTACAAAAATATAAACTTTCTACAAATAGGAACTTTCCCAATCAAAGAATGGAAACTTTCCTAAACAAGATTTTAATAAGGAAATAACGTAAGAAATGTAGGGAAATGCAGTTAAAACGTCGCATTAAAATGCTCCTATCAGCATACCTGGAAGCAAGCTTCTCCTGTAAACTTGGAAATAGCAACAAAATGAAAGCATACCCGCAGCAATAGGCTTCCTCAACCACACTTTCAGCAATAGTTATAGATAAATATAGGCGGAAAAATGTAAATCAAAATAATTTGTCAAAATAACCATTATGAAATCGGGTTGGTTTTAGTAAACTCTGTTATTTTCAAAAAATTCTTTCTTTCTGAACATAAAAGGATCAATCTTTCGTGCAAACTCATGCATGAAATAAAATCATTAGTTGTACATAAGAGATTTGAATTGAAAAATATTGAGACGTGAGAACTGAGAAGTAACAAATCAATTCAACATGCATAGAACATTGTAATCCTTTAATCTTGGTTATTTCAGAAAATAACCATTAACAAATTAGACAAAGACATACTTAAAATCTATTTGGCTACACTTTGCTTCAATTATAAATACCAATTTAGTGGTCCTTTAATTCATACAGTTTAGAAAAGGGACTAAATACTGACACCTTGATGATAAGAAATTTTATACAGACAAATCAATTTTCCAATATACTGCAGTATCATCCATGACTAACATTCAGCATAAAATTGCTCTAAGAGCTGAGTTTACTAAAATTGAATTATATTTGCATGAAGAACATGTAGTTTGATCAATTTAAAGGTATAAAATGATATGCATAAGTGTCAGTAGTAAAATCATTAAGCCAATTTCAAAAAAAAAAAAAAATCAGGTATTCAATTATGAAACCATGAAGAAAATAAATCTTTAGAATTTCTCGGAAAAAAAAAAGGAGAAACTAGGGATTGGATGTTAATTAGATACTAGGAGAACGCATCTTAAGTCAAAACCCAATTGTTATATATATATCAATGAAGAATTTACTGAAGAACTCCAAATTAGCCACAAAATTTCATACTAAGATTCACAATACATATCTCAATCATGTCGCAAAAGTATCTAGAACAAAACCCATAAAACAATTTTGACAAAACAAATTGCAAGACCTCTGTTCTCTTTTTGTAAGTTTGCGCCAAAAGAAGAACAACGCCCAGAAAAGAATGAAATGAACCCTTTATTTTTTTTACCAATGTTCTGGGTTTTGATTAAAGACCTGGTTGACCCATTAAAAACAGGCCAAACACTAATCTACAGTTATTTTCAAATAATCTGCAGTTTTTTTTTTTTGAAAACATATTCTTTCCCCACTTTTAAGATCAATCGGTTTTTTTTTTTTTTTTGAAAGGGATTTGGCAAATATTCTGACTTGCCTTGGAGGATTTTGTCTCTGCCGATTCCCCCGTCTCATATCCTGAGGTTGGGTACTTAGCCAATGTCGTTTCTACCCACAATTATAACACAACCTAGTTTTCGGCTTCAAGCACTACCTTGCCAAATGGCCTACCTCCTTATAGTTATAGCATGTCAAGGGCATAACCTACCTAATATGTATAGCTCTAATAGGTTCAACTAGAGCTCCAGCTAGAGCCTATTGATGAGTCATCTGCCTCTTCCAAGACCCACCCTAAGTATCTGGTGTACTTACTGCTCTCCGCAACTGCCTTTCCCTTTCCTTGGGAATCCTTTGTTGATATCTCTATTTGATAAGCATGGTTTTCCTGCTTAATTTCCATGGCAGTGGCAAAGATCTGTGCCACAGTAGGCATCTAGAGGATATCCACACCCTTCCTGATCTCATGATTTAGTCCCAACTGAAACTTCCAAGCCAAGCTCTCCATCCATCGGCCTAACAAACCGATACAAGTGTGAGAACTGAGCCTCATAGTCTCTGACACTCATCTTCCCTTGGACTAGTGCGATGAATTCAATCTCCAACTGCTCCCTCACTTAAGCCGGAAAGTACTTATCCCAGAAGATTTCCACAAAATCCTCCTAAGTCATGGTGGACACATCCCTATCCTTCAGTGTGCAGTTCCACCACACTCTTGCCTCATCTTGAAGAAGAAACGCAGCTATCTTCCTCCTCTCAATGTCGATAAAGATGATCATCTCAAAGTAGGTCTTAATGTTCTAAATCCAGCAATCAGCTAACATGAAATCTGTACCACCTTGAATGATGCTGCTCCCAATTTAGTGACCTCTCTAGTAGCCTAGATAGGCGAGTAACATCGATTGCTTCTACTAAAGGTGGAACAGGTAGTAGTACCTCCTCCTCTTGATACGACTCTTCCTGTGGGGGAGCCCTACCCCCATCTCGAGGTTTGTCTCGACCCCTAGCTAGCTTTGCCGCTCTGAAGATTCATCACCTAATAAGTAAGTATAGTAACACCTGGTTTAAAAACTTGTACCACTTCAAAATGTGAGTATAGACCAACCACTATGACTCCGACAACCAACACAACGACGACCACTATGACTCCGACAACCAACACAACGACGACAACAAAATGGACACAAATCCTATGAAAATAATCTTCGATAACTAGTCTAAAGTTTATTCCAGAGCTTCTGATTCGTCAAAAGACCACAACTCAAGGAGGCTACGCAAAGCTCCAACAGTTTACTTATAGAGCCGTCCTAATACTCTGATGACTCAATGACCTGACCAATACCTAACACTAGTACATACCCAATGATTATACCAATACTAAAGAGTATCTGATGGAGAACCACTGTAGATGGGCAATCACTAGAGTAGTACTAATTATCACAAAGTATGTGACCTTATGCTCTAATATCAAATTGTCACGCCCCGATTTTCAAGCACAATTAATAGACCAAATAAACAAATACAGATACACTGGGCGTGATGAATTTTTTCTTTTAAAACAAGTATATGACTAAGTTTTAAAACTCATAATGTCAATACAGACTCGTTCTTTAGAGTCATATATTTCATTACAAAAGTGGGAAATTCTAGTGTAGTGGTGGGTATCTCATACCCACATTTACAAAAGTGAGAACAAATTTTGTTGTCAAAGTTGTAATTTGAGTCCTACTTTGTGTAATCTTAGTTCTAATAATGGTAATTACACATTTTACGACATTTTACAATTTTTTAAACAAATTCGTTGTCAATGTTGTAATCTTAGTTCTAATAATGGTAATTACACATCTTACGACATTTTTACAAGTTTTTGAACAAATTCATTGTCAATGTTGTAATTTTTGTTTAACTATATGTAAATAGTGTAAATGAATATGGTAACTTTTGTTCTCAATGTTGTAATTTTGGTTCAAATACTTGTAAATTTTTGTTCAAATAGTTGTAAATGAGGGTATCTCATACCCACCGGTACACTAGCTTGTCTCTACAAAAGTTTACAAATTAAGTTGCCTTAACAAATTAATAAGTAAATGCTCCCTTAGAGCTTACTATAAAATGGAAGTTTGAATAAAGTCAAAGAAACAAAATTAGCTTCCGAACACCTATAGTTGCGACAGCGAGACTCCTACTTCAGCCACAATTACCTTGACCTACATGTACACTATTGAATAGTGCACCGAGTTGCAACAACAAACCTGGTAAGTTTTTGACATCTCGTATTAGTTTACTCTAAACAAACAAAATAGAAGACCAAAATGTAAAATCAAACAATTCAAAAACATAGTAACACCTGCATGTGATTTAGTTCAGATGATGAAGACAAAACACTACAGAAATTGTTAATCCTTGCATATGATTTAGTTAAGGAGATTACATGCACATAAATCAATACAGAAAATGGTAATCCTTGCGTATGATTTAGTTCTAGAGATTAATTAAATGAAAATGAAACAATATAAAAATGGTAATCCCTGCATATGATTTAGTTCAGGAGATTAATTAAATGAAAATGAAACAATATAAAAATGGTAATCTCTGCATATGATTTAGTTTAGGAGATCACATGAGAATGAATGAATACATAAATGGTAATCACTACATATGATTTAGTTCAGGAGATTACATGAAAATCAACATACTTAATAACACATAATATAACTTCACCCAAACAATACGCTTCAATCACGTAACGAAACAAGAATCACTGTAACACCCAACATTAACATCATCGTAACAATAGTAGACCAGACGACTATATTAGAAATCTCCACACTGGTCTTGCTACACCAAAACCATTCTATTGATTTAATCACGCAACTCAATCATATCTCAAATTTAAAATAGCAAACAAGGTAATTTGTCAAACATAATTCCACCATCATAACTCAAACATTTACAAGAATTGTACTCCTTCTCGATCAATTTAAAAAGACAGTACTTTCATGAACCTTTTCTAAACTAGATTATTTTCCACAAGATTAAGTCACAAACAATAGTAATCATAATCACAAGTATTCATAACAAAACTCAAGTATTCCCACACACACACACACACACACACACACACATATATATATATATATATCATGTAAATACACACACACACACACACGCACACAAGTAATCATCCTCTCATGAATTCCACTAATACTAACTATAGTTCACACTTTACTAAATTCAAAAATCATTATATGACAAACATCGTTCTAACTTACCCATGAACCGTTGACGATCAAGTTCATATATTTCAAAACAAATATTTGTTTTCTTCAATAAATATGATTTTACATGCATGCTAGCAATTTTTTTACAAAACCTATAATATAACTAATTTATCAACCGAAACTACGTGAGATTTACCCACCTCGAAATCCAACTGCATCTTCACACAAATGAAAGTAAGCACAATACCACAAAACTCCACTCAAAATGATCTTGTATGTACCTAAGGCACAAGGTTATAACTCAGTACAACGAAACACAAAACGTTTAAAGTTCGAAACACAAACTTTGACTAAAATCGAAGATTACACCAATCGAGGCAAAACTTCATTCGAGACCCCCCAAGGTCTTTGGAATACTCGTAGGGTCGATTTCTAAAAACAACAAGACGATCCAACTGTCAGATCCTCAAGGATTGAAAACCGAATGAACCGAAACTATGGAAACCCTAGCATGTTACAAACGATTGAAATAGGACACAACCCATATATCAACACGCTCATATCGAAGAGTAGAAGATAACGAAGCAAAAAAGCAGCTTCAACAGAGGTCGGACGCACTGTCACAATCTTCCGCAAGCGGCTGAGCATGAGCCCCACGAGCCGCTTGACCAACACCAAAATCTAGAGGATCAGCTCCTACTAACTTGTAGAGCACATCAAGGGGAGCAACTTTCATACCTGGCACTAAGGCCGATTCGACCTAGATAGAGCTAGATCAAGCTCGAAAGATTTCTACCGTAAAACTTCAAATCTCATTTCCTTGCTCTACATTTCAAATCGATCTTCAAGGCTTGGATGGATATGATTAGGAAAATAGGGCTTCAAAACCTGGTAAGTTTCATGCCCAAAAGTCCCCAGAAAAAGGAAGGTCCGATCGAGTACCGCCGCCGTAACTTTCGGCCTCAGATCCACCTTATACGGTGCTAGCCTGTGGAAGTGAGTTGAAGGCGAGTCGTTCTGGGATGGTGGTGTTGTCGGAGGTGGTCAAAAGTCAAAGATAGAACCGGGTTAGGGTTTCTTTGAAGAGGGAGAACGGATACAAAAAGTTTCCCAAAACAGAAATTTTGGAAATTATGAAAATTACACGGAAAAAAATTTTATTTATAGGAAAATTTACGAAAATAGAAATCCTTCCGCTGACCATAACTTCTTCATACAATCTTTGAATTTCGCATGCCATGTCCACGAGCTCGTATCGACGCGTTCTATGTTTTTCATGAATGAAGTTTTTGGAGGAACTTAACGAATAAAAAGTCAACCCTTGACCCCTCAAAAATAAAATGTTTCGAGTAATTATTCGTTCGAAATATTTTCACTTCACCCAAGAAACAACTAATCGTACCATCAACCCTACTTAATAAATTCTGAAAATCACACGAAAATTAATAGCTAATTTCCAGGTCTTACAAATTTGATCCATTGTTCTTGATGGATCGTTGGCCCATTACGTTAACCTTCTTTTCCATGCATAGTTGCACCGGTGCACAATCCACTTTAAATAATATTTCATTTTCTTTTATTTTTTTTTCCTTATTCCTCTTCTCTTTCATTCTTTTTTATTCAATTTAATTTATAAGTATATATGTTCATTAAGCGAAAAAAAATTAGGGGAGATTAATCTTCCTGCACAAAATTTATGGTTACGCCAATTGTCTTCTGTCCCAACCAAACCTTCATCTCTGATACCAATTGTTGCGGCAATATATATTACCCCACTTGACCACATCAACGTCAACATCTTTGAGGTTTTATTCCAGAAGAAGCTATTTTATTAGGAATAATATAATCACTTATAGTCCTTATGTTGTTGTGCCTTCTTTCCACTGTAAGACTATCCTTCTCCACATCTTGATTTGTATTGAGTCACACAACCTCAACAAACTCCTCATTTTCTCTGAAGCTTCTTTTCTTTTAAAACGTACATTTTCTATATGTTTTCATTGATGTATGTTATGTTTGGATCACAATTCAAGCTTATTGATGAAGTTTTCTATCAATCAAATTATTGATGAAGTTTTCCCCAATTTGGGTGATCACGTAAATGATGTAAGACACATGGTGGACAGAGCATTGATTACTCCTATAAACGATGATGTGGACGTGTTGAATGAAAAGATAATCAATATGTTTCCAGGTGAAGACATTACATTGTACTCATTTGACTTTGTTGAAGATGACATGAGAAATTTGTACCAACCAGAGTTTCTGAACTCAATAACCGCAGGTGGGCTGCCACCCCACAAGTTAACTTTGTCAGGCCATGTTTGGTTGACTGGAAAGGAAAGGAATCACTTTCCTTTCCTTTGGGAAAGTGTTTCCGGAGAAGGGGGGGGGGGGGGGAAACCAAATTCCTCCACTTTTTCCTTTGCTTTGGGAAAGTGTTTCCCTTCCTTGGCTGTCCCCAAACGCAGGAAAGGAAATTATTTCCTTTCCCAATGCCCACTTTCCGGGAAACAAACATGGCCTGAAAGTAGGTGTTCCAATCATGCTTTTAAGGAATATTGACCCTAAATTGGGATTGTGTAACGGTACTAGATTGTTGTGCCGTGGTTCGTACCAAAATCTGATTGATGCTGAGATACTAACAGGACAATTTGCTGGGACTAGCGTTTTTCTACCTAGAATTCCTTTGAAAAGTGCAGAAAATGCTGGGCTACCATTTCAACTAACAAGAAAGCAATTTCCAGTCAAACTGAGCTTCTCTTTGACCATAAACAAATCTCAAGGTCAGACTATCCCACATGTAGGTGTTTACCTCCCAGATCATGTTTTTAGTCATGGACAATTATATGCTGCATTGTCGAGAGGAGTATCAGAGTCAACCACAAAAGTTCTGGTTAAAAAATGATCCATAGTTGGTGAAGATGGCGTATTTACGAAGAATGTCGTATTTAAAGAAGTTTTGCTTCATTCAAACACAAATGATCGATCGTCTTCATAGGTGCATCAACATTTTAATTGATTATAAACATACATATTTGATTGAATTTTTTTATATTACAATCTGTAACTTTGTGTAATTTTTTCTATTTGTAGGAATGGTTGAGACAGAAGCTTTAGGAGATGTGTTTCCATATTTTCATGTGGTTGGTGCATGAAAACAATCAATAAAAATGAACACTTCTTATCTTAGTAAACTTATTTTGAAAGAGTGGAACAAAAAGAAGCATACACAATATGTACTCTTAAGCTCTGTTTCTTTTCCATTAAATATGTTTTGTGGTAGTTAATCAATTCCAATACTCTTAATCTATGTATATGTTTTTGTACAGAGTTTTATGTTTTTTACTAATGGATTGCGCAAGACATATACAATATTTTATAATATTTGTATGGGGTTAGAGTTAGGTGATATGCAACACAGAAATTATATTGCACTCATAAGTAACATTTCAAACATGCGTAGTAAGAAAGGAAGGACAATACGCACGCGCATCGCGCCGCGCTCGCGCGTGCAGGAAGGCTAGTATGTTCATTAAGCAAAAAAAAATTAGGGGAGATTAGTCTTCCTGCACAAAATTTATGGCTACGCCAATTGTCTTCTGTCCCAACCAAACCTTCATCTCTAATACCAATTGTTGCGGCAACATATATTATCCCACTTGACCACATCAACGTCAACATCTTTGAGGTTTTATTCCAGATCGAAGAAACTATTTTATTAGGAATAATATAATCACTTATAGTCCTTATGTTGTTGTGCCTTCTTTTCACTGTGAGACTATCCTTCTCCACATCTTGATTTGTATCGAGTCACACAACCTCAACAAACTCCTCATTTTCTCTGAAGCTTCTTTTCTTTTAAAACGTGCATTTTCTATATGTTTTCATTGATGTATGTTATGTTTGGATCACAATTCAAGCTTAGTCAAGTTGATAGGCAATAAACACTTTCTCTAAAAGCGAGATATCAGATATTGTTACTCGTTCGTAAGCTTAAGTCATCTCTGTAACGAGGTATTTGCAAATATGAGCTATAACTTGGGAGGATATTAAACAAGTTTTACATTCGATGCATACCCTTCTCTATTGCTTCAGTTAATGAGATCAAATTTTTGAAAAATTAAAAAGAGACTAAAGCTAGATCTCTTCTAGTTGATATTATTATATATCCATGCATGTGATAGTAATAAATTAAAGTCACGCTAATGTTTGGGGTTTACTCAACGTACTGCTTAATTTACGCAAGTAATGATCTAATAATCAGATTCTCATAAAGAAAAAGATTTAAAAAAAATACAATAATTACTTAATTTAACACAAGGACGAAAATACCCTTTCCAATTCTACCCGGATTGCCCCATTTACAGCAGAGGGTCTTGCTCTTTCTATGTCTCCGAGAGAGTTAAAATCTTTCATCTTTGTGGAATTTGCAGGAAAAATTATGACGCCGCGTGAATAAAAAGTTGAAACTGTGATAAAATGATTCTTAATAATAATTATCACCAAGTAAGAAAGTCCATCTCCCTCTCTCTCTGTTTGCTATTAAACCCCATAATCACCATCCCTAAGCTGTAAGCAACCATCAAATCAAGTCGCTCTCTTTCTTTCTCCGATGGAGCACTAGCCTCGCCTCAGATCCGCCTCGCATTGTCTGATCGAACAAGGTACGTACCCCCCCCGTAAAGATTTCACATTTTCAGCTGGGATTTCATCGAACCCATGCACCTTGGGTGCAGATCCGTTCTCAATTTTCATGTCTTTCTCTTCTTGAATTGCGTCATTGTAATCTTGGGTATGGTTCTGAATTTGATTGCGGTATTAAATTTTGTTGCTTTAGAATTTGTTCTTTTTTTTTGTAACTTTATGAAAGTTTAGAGCTTTTTTGGGAATTGTGGTATTGCTAGATCTAGAGGATCTTGTTGGATCTGAAGTGATTTGGGTTTTTGAAATTTTTTTTTTCAGGTGGTGTAGATTATTGTAGTTGGGTTAAAGATGGCGTTAGGGAAGTATAGTAGAGTTGATAATAGGAGGTCGGCGTCGAGTTACTGCTCGACGGTGACCATTGTGGTGTTTGTGGCATTGTGCTTGGTGGGGGTTTGGATGATGACGTCGTCGTCGGTGGTGCCGGTTCAGAATGTAGATGTGGGTCAGGAGAACAAGAGTGAGGTGAAGGAGCAAGTGATTGAGACCAATGAGGGGAATAACAACAGGCAGTTTGAAGATAACCCCGGTGATTTACCGGAGGATGCGACGAAAGGAGATACCAATGAGGGTGCTGCTCAGGTGGAAGAGAAGCCCGAGGTGAAAACTGAAGAGAAGGTTGAGGAGAAAACTGAAGAAAAGGTTCAGGAGAAAACTGAAGAGAAGGTTGAGGAGAAAACAGAAGATGGGTTGAAAACTGAAACGGAAGATGGAGGAAGTAAGACAGAGGAGGGAGAGTCTAAGGTGGAAAATGATGAATCGAATTCGGAAGATGGAGAGAAGAAAAGTGATGGTGACGATGAGAAAAAGGATGATTCGGGCGAGGGTGACAATGAAAAGAAATCGGATGGTGACAATGAGAAGAAAACGGAGAATTCTGATGAAACAAAGGATGCGGAGAAGGAGAATATTCAGATTGACGAGAAAGTGGAAAAAACTGATAAGGAGCAAGATAGTGAGAAATCGGATAATGGACAGACTGTAAACCAGACTTCAAATGAGGTATTTCCTTCTGTTGCTCAGTCAGAGCTTTTGAATGAGACTGCAACCCAAAATGGGTCATGGTCAACTCAGTCGACAGAGTCAAAGAATGAGAAGGAGGCTCAACGTTCTTCTGACCAGCAAATTGATTACAATTGGAAACTTTGTAATTCAACTGCTGGGCCTGATTTCATCCCATGCCTTGACAATTTGCAAGCCATTAGGAGTCTTCACAGTACCAAGCATTATGAACATCGGGAGAGGCACTGTCCGGAGGAGCCTCCCACCTGCCTCCTTCCTCTTCCAGAAGGATATAAACGCCCAATTGAGTGGCCAATGAGCAGGGAAAAGGTACATAACGTAATCAATATACAATTTATTTGCAAACACTTCTCTCCCTTTGTAGGATAAACTAATAAGTTGCATTTTGCAGATATGGTACTATAATGTCCCCCATACCAAACTTGCTCAAGTTAAGGGGCACCAGAACTGGGTCAAAGTCACTGGCGAATACCTTACTTTCCCTGGTGGTGGAACACAATTCAAGCATGGTGCTCTTCATTATATAGATTGGCTACAAGAGGTGAATACTCTTAGTCATTTTGATCCTCTCTCTCTCTCTCTCTCTCTCTCTCGTGTTTCATAGTTCAACTATTCAGGTATAGTCATCAGTCTCATGCATGTACATCCTTCAATCCTCAGTAGTTCCGGGTCTGCATTGAGCCCCTTTTTAAAAAAAAAAAAAAAATTTAGGAACCCTCTTATAAAACTATAGAAGTAGGACCACGTTCACGTGCATTGCATATTAAAATTTACTTTCCAAACTCGAGTGATGTGGTTAAAAGTTAGTTATAAAGCCGAATGTGCAATAAAGCAACATGCATTCTTGGCCGTCCTAGAATTTAGGAATGAATGAACAGCTGTTTTATGGCACATCATTAGTATGATTCTCCTGCTCTTCTCCTGGATTCCCTTTCTTTATCAACATAGTTCTATTTCGTCCAAGGTACCAGATGTTTCATAAATGATGTAATCCACTCGATCCTACTTGCAAGAACCATCATCTAGATATTATTATTTTGCTATAGGTAAACCTATATTTGTATAAGTTATTTGACAGTATGGATGATTCCGACTCTTGGACGGGATTTGCCCGCAGAAAACAGTTAAATATGTTTTCTTCATAGTGTTAATGAATCTCAATTTTTGTTCTGTTTATCTTGCAGTCTGTTTCTGATATTGCCTGGGGAAAACGATCTCGTGTCATATTAGATGTTGGATGTGGGGTTGCAAGCTTTGGAGGATATCAATTTGACAGAGATGTCCTAACAATGTCCTTTGCCCCAAAAGATGAGCATGAAGCTCAAGTGCAGTTTGCACTTGAAAGAGGAATTCCTGCTATATCTGCTGTGATGGGCACACAGAGACTTCCCTATCCTAGCAAAGTTTTTGATGTTGTCCACTGTGCCCGCTGCAGGGTTCCCTGGCATATAGAAGGTACTCTTTAATTATTTTAGAAGGTGGTGGCTACATAATTGCGGTCATGCAGGCTTAGATTGTTATTTAAAATGCAGTTCCACAATCAGAAATTAGGTACCTGTTTGGCAGAGTTTTCTGAATCTAGGACGAGTAATATTTGGATTTTTCTCTCCTGGTAATAAAGAGTAACATATTAAAAAGAAATATGTATCAATAGTTTCACTTAGGTATCTTATGATTTCTGAGATGAAAATTGGAACCAGGTTTAAAATATTATTTTGATGTCGTTTTCATGCTTATTTTCTGAAAATGATTCTAAGTGCAGATTTCAGAACTCATTCATCTGCATGTTTTGCACTGTCTTCTCCTGATAATGATTACATCTTCAATGATGGAATACTGATTTTGAAGAAAGAATCAGATGGAGTTTCTATATTTGGAATTTTATAATGTTGAGCCAATCGTTTTTGACATAGTAATAATGTCTAGGAGGCTTGTTTAATCAATTCTTTTTGTTTGGAGACTGACCTTTAAGCATGATTTGCAGGTGGTAAGCTTCTATTAGAGCTGAATCGTGTGTTGAGACCTGGTGGTTTCTTTGTGTGGTCTGCTACCCCAGTATATCAGAAGAAACGTGAAGACGTTGAAATATGGGCAGGTACAAAATTTATTACTTGATATCTCTGGAACTTTTGAACCTGAGTTGGTTGATATATTCTAATAAGTCAAAATTTGTCGAATCATCTGCAGCCATGAAGGAACTAACAGAGAAGATATGTTGGGAACTTGTCTCAATTAATAAGGATACAATAAATGCAGTTGGTGCAGCTATATACAGAAAACCTACCACCAATGAATGTTACGAGCAAAGATCACAAAATGAGCCTCCTATCTGTGACAAGTCTGATGATCCGAATGCAGCATGGTATTCATTATATTTCTGTTACTTCATTTTATTCCTACCAACTAAAGAAATCGGAAAAAAGTTTCCCACTTATTTGATGTTGTCGCTGAGTAATATTTCTTGTTGAAATTACCTAGTTTTATGACGTTGTGGAACTTCTTTTACGTATGAGATGGTCATTGTCTCTGTATTTCTAGAATTTTAAAGAATAAAACACTGATTGATTTAATTGGAAATTGGATTACTATTGTCCCTCTTTGTCTGATACAAATGAATTGTTTCTTGTGTGCAGGAAAGTACCATTACAAGCATGCTTGCACAAAGTTCCTGTAGATGCGTCAGAGCGTGGGTCTCAGTGGCCTGAGCAATGGCCAGCGAGGTTGGACAAGGTACCTTATTGGTTGTTAAGTTCGCAGACTGGAGCTTACGGAAAACCAGCGCCTGAGGATTTCTCTGCAGACTATGAGCACTGGAAACGCGTGGTGAACAAGTCTTATTTAACTGGAATGGGCATTAACTGGTCATCTATTAGGAATGTCATGGACATGAGATCTGTTTATGGAGGGTAAGCAATATGTATCCTTCTTAAAATGTTATATTTTATAGAGCATTTTTCCTCTGATATGTCATTGTTTTGGGGGTTTTGCTTGATCGATGGACAAATGAACCAACTATTTTTTTGAATTTCTACCTGATAATCTGTCTTTATTTTTGTTGGCCTTGCTAATGACAATGTATAAGTGAGGAGTCAGAGGTGTGGTTGGATATTAATTTTATGTATGGTAGCTGATTGTATCAAGTTCTTTTGCCTATTTTTTTATTCTAACTTCTGGATGTACGTGCTTGCAGATTTGCTGCAGCTCTGAAAGATTTGAAAGTTTGGGTCATGAATATAGTCACAATAGACTCTCCAGATACCCTGCCCATAATTTATGAGCGAGGTCTATTTGGCATGTATCATGATTGGTGTGAATCATTTAGCACCTATCCCAGGTCTTATGATCTTCTCCACGCAGACCATCTGTTTTCCCTGCTCAAAAAGAGGTGTGCATATAATTCCATTTCTCAACTTCTCAGCAGCTTAGCAATCACTGGATGTCCCATTTCTTTATGCTTTGTCTAAATTTGCAATGGTTTATGAGTGGCAGGTGCAATTTAGTTGCTGTAGTTGCAGAGGTTGATCGAATCCTTCGACCAGAGGGAAAACTTATAGTTCGGGACAATGTTGAGACTATTAATGAGCTGGAGAGGATGTTGAAGTCTATGCAGTGGGAGGTTCGCATGACCTATTCCAAGGACAAGGAGGGATTACTTTGTGTGCAGAAGTCCATGTGGCGGCCTAAAGAGTCGGAGACAGTCAAGTACGCCATTGCTTAAGCATGCTCTGAGCTGGCTGGCATCTCCAAGGGGATTACACATTTTTTGTTTTGGTTGATAATTCAAATTCGTGGCAATTGTACTTTATATTAGCCTTATGTATCATTTAGTTAGGGTCTTGCAGTGTCTATTAATTTTTTTGTATCAATTTGGTTTAACCTCATCATCTAAAGGTTGATGTTGGTGTATCCCGGCCCACTGTAATATTACATCGCTAGTTGTCTTTTAAACAAACAAATTCTTGCTATTGCAAAACCTATCGTTTAAAGTTTTGAGGAGTGGGATTCTCTCATTGTGAAATGCTCTCTCTCTCTCTTTGCTAGTGTCATTACCTGTATAGATCCTATACATCGAAGTTGCCTATTACTCAGCCCCAACCCGAGTAACATAAAATGAGTCGGGTGAGGGTAGACATGTATTGTAAAATAGAAAAATTAATCAGAAATGTACAGTGTATGTGTAGATTTCTTGAATTAGGTTTCACCAAAGTGAATTTATGGCATTTTATGTATGAATTTGTAGTTATCACTTTTCACATACTCTTGAAGTCTTTATATACTAAACAGTCATAAAGGAGTACCGGATGACTATTTTGAAAAGCGAATATCATCTCGTCTTATCTTATGAAATTAGGAACTGAGTTGCGTAGTTCCAATTCTAAGAAAACTTTTACTCGATCAAAACATGCCACGTTAAGGTGATTTTTATTTTGGACAAAGGTTGCTTAAGATTAGGTGATGACAGTTGGTTACCAACCCCTGTGAGAGAGCGAGTCCCAGGGACTTAATTGGTGCCTTGTTTTAGTTTTCCCCTCTTCACCTGCCTATTTTTAAGCTGTTTTATTTCCTTTTATTTTAACCTATACAAATACCAATCAAAATCCTCCAAAAGCTCTGAGAGCTCACACCAATTAATCCCAAAAGAGATGGAAGATGACAACCATGGAAATAATAGGCTAAATGGTCCAAATGGAGGAAGCCCTGAAAACCCATGTTTAAACAACAGCACTCCTGCTAGTAGCTGCAACTCCAACATTAATATTCACCACAATCATAATCAAAGTAACAATCACAATCACCACCACCACAGCAGCAATAAAGAACAAGACAGGTTTCTTCCCATTGCGAATGTGGGTCGCATTATGAAGAAAGTGATTCCGGGCAATGGAAAAATCTCGAAAGACGCAAAAGAGACTGTCCAAGAATGTGTGTCCGAGTTCATTAGCTTTGTCACCGGTGAAGCCTCTGATAAATGTCAAAGGGAAAAGAGGAAGACCATTAACGGCGAAGACATCATATGGGCTATCACAACACTAGGCTTTGAGGATTACGTGCACCCTCTAAAATTGTACCTCCAAAAATATAGAGAGCTTGAAGGGGAGAAGCTAAATGTTCCAAAGCAACAAAGATTGGAGCAAAGGCTGCAGCAACAGCAACAACAGCAAGTAGTACAACAAGAACAAGAGCAACAAAGTATACCTAATTCGTATAGTGTATATTCATCGACGAGTCTCTTGTCTCAACCGACTTCTTTCATCACTACTCATCATCATGATCCCGCATTTTCGTTGCCTTTCTCGCCAAGCTCAATTCAAAAACAGCTACAGCCACAAGATCAGATTGATTCAGTGGGGCATTGGTAAATTAAGAAGAAAAGGCTGGAGTAAACAGACGGTTTCTTTTCCTCTCTCTCTTTGTATTCCCGACTTGTACGTATTATGCTATACATATGTAATTTCATGTTAATATATACATATATACATGGTTCGATCTTTATCTGGTTCTCTACAGGAAGTGCATTTGGAAAGAGCTTGTATGTGTTTCATATATATAATCCATGCATGCCCAATGTGATAGACTTGGATTAATCATTTTGCACTGGACAAAGTGTTTGCTATCTCCAACTGACTGAGCATGCATGGTCATTGGGTTTCACAAGGTGTTCATTATGGTCTTATGTAATTATTTTTTCCACTTTAAAATCCACATATGGTGTCTAGCAGTTGTTTAGAAAAACCTAAGATAGTTCTTGTGTAGGGGCTGGTCTCTAAAAGCCCCTAAATTTTGATTTTTCTCTATTTTATGGAAAAATAGGTCTCTTTTGCTTCAACAGATTCTCTATAACTATCCATATTTTAGAGAAGGTGAGGAAAGAGAAAACCAAATTCTCTAAATTTACAGCAATATCTAAAATTTTAAGGAAGAATTATGGAAATTTTTGGATTGTTATAAAATAGCGAATCTGTTGGAGTTGGAGATAAAGAAGAGGCTAAAGCTTTAACTTTTGTTTTCCTATAATAGAAAATTTTTAGAAAAGCTGTTGGAGTTGCTTAATTAGCTAGTTGCTGAATAATTTCATGCTCAAGTCATTCTGTACATTGTTCGCATTAGCTACGCAGGGCATATCAATTATATTACTAGTTTCCCCTACCATATTCTTACCCGATACCGTCTCTTAATTGTTGTTTCAAGGACCCTCATTGTATAGCAAGTTAGCAACTACCAGGGAGACGGGAGACCCTCGTTATTGCAGTATTTCCAAACCTGGTACGTACGTGGCCAAATATATAGCAATGTGAGCTTTTTGTTTTCATAATTAAGCATGCAAAAGCGAACAAAAAGAAAAGATGTGGCATTCAAACTCATTCCATCGTGAAGTACTAAATGTTACTCATGACTTAATTGACTCTTCAAGTGTATTCACGTACGTACATCTTATTGCATTGATATATTGCTAATTTTTAGGATTCAGTGCGTGCGTGCGTGCGTGTATACTAATAAGATCATATGTATCGTAGCAAAGATAACTTCTCTAAGCCTAAGAGATAGAGGAATTTGTGGCTGATTTACCCCTTCATGTTTCTCATAAGGGAACACATGACGGGAACGGTGTTGTTCATGGGGCAGGTGCTCAATCCTCTTGCAGTCTGATTATTAGTGTAGGAAGCTAGAGATGCATATTCTTTAATGTAGTTTCAATTTTTAAGCATGTTTGATTATTTTGGATTATATTTTCTAGTTTACTTGCTACTTACCAAGACATATTAAACCTTCAACCTAAAGAATCAGTTTTAATTGTAGTTAATAAAAAAAATATATGTGATAACTTGGGATGTGCGATTCGGAGATCTAGCAGCAGGATGGTTTCTTCCTTTGAAACTCGATCACTTATTTATATACTTTACTCCTTTACCTTTACTGTTGGGTACACGAATCCTTAATATATGAAACCCTAAACTACTTTCCCTTTCCTATTTGGTATATGAGCCATATTAAAACCCTAAACCGATTAAACCCTAGCAGATTCATTATATATACGGCCCTTACGCTTTTCTCCTTTCACCTTCATCCACAACGAAGTTGATCTCTAAATAAAGATCGAACAAGCAACCAACAATGGATTACAAAGATCTCAAAGCTCTCCGAAAACCCATCAGCAACCAAACCGATGTGGCACTGAAGATAACAAAGCAACTCCTTGAATCTGAATTCAAGGACAAGAACCTGATCTTCTCCCCTCTATCCATCCACATCGTCCTGAGCTTAATAGCCGCCCGGACAAACAATCCCCAGTTTCTCTCTTTTCTCAAGTCGAAGTCCATCGACGACCTCAATTCCCTCGCCTTCAATCTCATCACTTCCGTTTTGGCCGACTCACCCAGCAGAGGCGGGCCACGTTTGAACGCTACAAACGGTCTCTGGGTCGACGAGTCTATTCCTCTGGAGGACTCCTACAAACAAGTCGTGTTGGATTCTTACAAGGCGGCTCTAAATCAAGTCGATTTCAAAACAGATCCGGAACAAGTGAGAATCCAAGTGAACTCATGGGTTGATAAAGAGACCAGAGGCCTTATCCCTGAGATTCTTCCTCCTGGCTCAGTCGGTAGCGGGATGTGTCTCATATTTGCAAATGCCTTGTACTTCAAAGCAACTTGGGACGACGATTTCTTCTATGAACCACCGAACTCGAAAGACCATAAGTTTCATCTTCTGAAGTCACTGCCACTCAATCGCTGCCTTTGACGGCTTTAAAGTCTTGAGTCTTCCTTACAGAGATTGTGCTTTAGAGGATTTTGACAATGGCACATATGCAGACGACCCCCGATATTTCTCTATGTTGTGGTTACTTCCGGATGCAAGAGATGGGTTGCCGGCTCTGACTGAGAGAGTTTGTTCCGAGTCCAGGTTTCTAGACCGCCATCTTAATAGTTTTACGACTGTTAGAGTGAAGAAATTCTTGATTCCAAAGTTTAAGATTTCATCCGGGTTTGAAGCTTCGGGTGTTCTGAAGAAAATAGGGCTGGGGGATGGTTGTGATTTAATGGCGATATTTCACGAATCTGTAATAGACGTTGATGAAAATGGCACAACAGCTGCAGCTGCTACTTGTGCTGAAACGTGGGATTGCGATGGTGACTTCTCCAAACCTAAGGAGATAGACGAATTTGTGGCTGACCACCCCTTCATGTTTCTCATAAGGGAAAACAGAACCAGAACGGTGCTGTTCATGGGGCAGGTGCTCAATCCTCTTTCAGGCTGATTATTAGTGTAGGAAGAGATGCATATTCTTTACTGTAGTTTCAATTTCTAGGCATGTTTATTTGGATTATATTTTCTAGTTTACTAGCTACTTAGCTAGTACGTTGTTTTCTCATGAAATTATATATCTAAGACCAGTACTTCCGAGTGGTTTTTGACTCGCTTCTTTCAAATTGTTTCTCATTATTAAGAACGGAGATAACGTACTAGCTTGTTTTATAGCAATAGTAATTAATCATTGTTGGTTTAAGGTCAATCGATTCACCCGTATAGATAACATTTTTCCTTGTTAGCTCTCAACGAAGATGTCTCCTCGTCTGAAAATACAACGACAAAATGTGTTTTCTGGAAAATGGAGATTGCAGTGCACTGATCAATTAATCCTTACTAGGCAGCAGAAACCAAAATAACAAATAGAACACCGGAATTTGGTTATGCAGTGAAAACCTCAAATATGAGATTAAAAACACTGCGGGGTTCTTATTCATGAGAACCAAAATAAAGATCATCATATTAAAAAGGACATGTTCTTTTACACACTTGAATAGCACTAGCTTGGCTACAATGTTTAGACAAAAGCTAATAAAAAAGTTTGTCTTCCTTCAAGAACTCCTTCAGTTGAATGATCACCAAATCTCGCTCTTCTTTCTTCATCGTCTCTCTACTGATCTCAAGAGAGCTTTTATGCATATGAAGACTCAATCAATAACACTTATATATGGACCAAGTGTTTCTATTCTTTGTGATGACTCAAACATAAGAAAAACATGCAAGACTCTATCAATATTCTTGCGTCCCTAGTTGCCTGCCTCTCACTGTGTGTGTTACTCAATATATCATAGACTGACGGCAACCAACTCTCTCAAAAGATTATACCCTAATTCTCCTTTAATTAGGAAAGAAACTTCCCTTATATGAACTCTAACAAATCCTAAGGGAAATCAATTAGGAATAGACACGTCCTAAAAACCCTAAGACATCAACACTACGATTTTAACAGTCAGAAAACTCTTAAAAAACGTAACTACATAAAACCAAAAACCTACTTTCCAAAATCGGACTCCACATGAAACTGACTGCTGACTCGGGGATTGCAACACTTGTTGCAATCCCATGCTTATGCAAATGCATTTACCTGATTCTTCGAGATCAGTAAAGAGTCTTTGAGCTTTGTATGGGAATGCCAATACGATATGTACAAGAATTGTACCTACAATCTCCCCGTTTGGCATTCCTATACAAAACTACTTTATCTCATATAAACTCCCCCTCAACAAGTACTTGAGGGATTTCACTTGTGAAGCAGCCAACTGATCCTGAAACACTTATCACGCACACATTGTGAAACATACAAACAGGCATAAAATAGCAAATTAAGTGCATCATTTTAACACTATTAATTCCAAAAACAACCATTAACTTAAAACAAAAGGAAGTCTAACCAAACTAAGCAACATAGTCGTAACAGGGAACTCAACACTAGCAAAATAAGTCAAGTCTTCTGTCTTCTTCTCCCCCTTTTTGGATAGGTATGCAAAGCTCATGAGGAACTTGCAACAATGCGAAGAGAGTGAAGCTCCCCCTCAATGTGAGCCACTCTCTGAAGAAGGGCACCCACATCAGTTTGAAGCTGATCCAACTTGCGATTCACCATAGTGAAATGGTCAAGCAAGGTGTTAATGTCTAAAAGTCTGGCGGTAGCCGGACCTTAGTCAACGCTGATCCGTTGGGCGGATCGATACTTCTGTTAATGTTGTAGTTCCCGTTACCTGTCAAGTAAAATACAACGGGCGCCAGAGGGAGACCGCGCTGGGCGGTCTTCAACTCTCCGATGCCTAAGTTAGTCAATGTATTTATGTTGACAAAGTAATAGTAGGTAAGTATTGAATGCGTAATTAATGAGGAGAGATGAGAGAACCTTTTATAGGTGAGGAAGAGACTGATCTTGTCTTTGTTTTCGATGTGGGACTGATATGCTTCAGTTCTCAGTTTCAGAAGCTTCTGACGCTATCTTGGCGTGGCGAGTGGCGGCGCGTCGCCGGCGATCTGGGGATGGTCCAACGCTGAGGTTGTAGCCCGCCTGGCGGTGCGTCTGCATGTCATTCCTTTAGTTGGAATTAGTACCTTTGGCGGTACAATGAGCGTGGCTCGTTATAGCTAATTATGCTTGCAAATGTACATGTATGTACAAGTCCCCCAAGTCCCCAATCAAGGAGGGCAATCTTGGTTGGGGAGTTGTTCGGCGGTTTGAAGCGTTTTCCTCCGCTAGACTTGCAAGAGCATAATTAGCGTCAGTGCGTTGTCAACCGTTGGTTTTACTGATCAAACGCTTTATACCCTTTCGGGTGGGCCCCTGCTGGGCCCCCAGGGAGTCCCCCACTCCCCGGCGAAGATAGACCTCCGGATGGTCGGTAATTTGTTTGATGAGGGGGAGCTGCACGGAGCAGAGGGTGTTGGGTAGCGAGCCCAATGTTTAGCACCCAAATGACGGGGGTCAACGTGCCTGATCAGGGCCGTCGTAGACTGTTTGACTAGTCCCCGTGTCCCGTAGGGACGGTCTGACGGTAACGCCGCGTGGCGGTCGTTGTCAGAGTGAGGCGTAGCCTCGGGATTTACCGTTGGCGGACATCCCCCCGCTGGATGCAGTAGGAAGCAGCGTCCGATAGACGTGCCTGGCGGTATTTTTGCAAGATGAAAAAGAAAGATTCCGCCAGCGGTGTGTAGCGAAAGACACCCCGCTTGCAGGGTAGCAAGGGGGAAGTCCCGCTGGCGGGGTTTCGCTGGCGGAGACTTCGTTTCTTGGAAAATGACAAGGGAGAAGTTCCGCTGGCGGGGTTTTGCTCAGCGGAGACTTCGTCTCTTGGAAAATGACAAGGGAGAAGTTCCGCTGGCGGGGTTTGCTCAGCGGATACTTCCTCTCTTGGAAAATGACAAGGGAGAAGTTCCGCTGGCGGGGTTTGCTCAGCGGAGACTTCGTCTCTTGGAAAATGACAAGGGAGAAGTTCCGCTGGCTGGGTTTGCTCAGCGGATACTTCCTCTCTTGGAAAATGACAAGGGAGAAGTTCCGCTGGCGGGGTTTACTCAGCGGAGACTTCGTCTCTTGGAAAATGACAAGGGAGAAGTTCCGCTGGCTGGGTTTGCTCAGCGGATACTTCGTCTCTTGGAAAATGACAAGGGAGAAGTTCCGCTGGCGGGGTTTGCTCAGCGGAGACTTCGTCTCTTGGAAAATGACAAGGGAGAAGTTCCGCTGGCTGGGTTTGCTCAGCGGATACTTCGTCTCTTGGAAAATGACAAGGGAGAAGTTCCGCTGGCGGGTTTGCTCAGCGGATACTTCGTCTCTTGGAAAATGACAAGGGAGAAGTTCCGCTGGCGGGGTTTTGCTCAGCGGAGACTTCGTCTCTTGGAAAATGACAAGGGAGAAGTTCCGCTGGCGGGGTTTGCTCAGCGGATACTTCCTCTCTTGGAAAATGACAAGGGAGAAGTTCCGCTGGCGGGGTTTGCTCAGCGGAGACTTCGTCTCTTGGAAAATGACAAGGGAGAAGTTCCGCTGGCTGGGTTTGCTCAGCGGATACTTCCTTTCTTGGAAAATGACAAGGGAGAAGTTCCGCTGGCGGGGTTTGCTCAGCGGAGACTTCGTCTCTTGGAAAATGACAAGGGAGAAGTTCCGCTGGCTGGGTTTGCTCAGCGGATACTTCGTCTCTTGGAAAATGACAAGGGAGAAGTTCCGCTGGCTGGGTTTGCTCAGCGGATACTTCGTCTCTTGGAAAATGACAAGGGAGAAGTTCCGCTGGCGGGTTTGCTCAGCGGATACTTCGTCTCTTGGAAAATGACAAGGGAGAAGTTCCGCTGGCGGGGTTTGCTCAGCGGAGACTTCGTCTCTTGGAAAATGACAAGGGAGAAGTTCCGCTGGCTGGGTTTGCTCAGCGGATACTTCGTCTCTTGGAAAATGACAAGGGAGAAGTTCCGCTGGCGGGTTTGCTCAGCGGATACTTCGTCTCTTGGAAAATGACAAGGGAGAAGTTCCGCTGGCGGGGTTTTGCTCAGCGGAGACTTCGTCTCTTGGAAAATGACAAGGGAGAAGTTCCGCTGGCTGGGTTTGCTCAGCGGATACTTCGTCTCTTGGAAAATGACAAGGGAGAAGTTCCGCTGGCGGGTTTGCTCAGCGGATACTTCGTCTCTTGGAAAATGACAAGGGAGAAGTTCCGCTGGCGGGGTTTTGCTCAGCGGAGACTTCGTCTCTTGGAAAATGACAAGGGAGAAGTTCCGCTGGCGGGGTTTGCTCAGCGGATACTTCCTCTCTTGGAAAATGACAAGGGAGAAGTTCCGCTGGCGGGGTTTGCTCAGCGGAGACTTCGTCTCTTGGAAAATGACAAGGGAGAAGTTCCGCTGGCTGGGTTTGCTCAGCGGATACTTCCTCTCTTGGAAAATGACAAGGGAGAAGTTCCGCTGGCGGGGTTTCCGAAGTTGCCCCTTCGGTGGTTAATACGTGTCGAGCCTATAGCGGGTTAGCGTGCGTAGGTTTGTCTGCTAAGCCTGTCCGTCTTCTAGCCTTTAATGACAGTAACTGTGGGTTTCGTAACCGAGATGACGCCTCGGGCAATCCGGAGAGTGAGTGGAGACGTACGACACGTGTACGGCTAACAAGTGATGTCGGTATGGAGCGGACGGCTGAGGACGCGTTGGGGCCGATATAAAAGGGGGGAAACTCTGGGGGATTCGACACTTTGTGAAAATTTTGAAAGCTTAGCCACCGTTTGTCCGAAACCTGAGAAGGAGCCTACCGAAGTTTGGGTATACCACTCCCAGAGAGACGTCGGTCGTAACTGTGCACCACCGTGCCGGAGATTGCACCACTGAGGTTGGTATTCGGATCTCTGTCTTCTGCTATTTGTTTCTGCTAGTTTCTGGGTTTTGTTGTGTTTGCTTTTCTGGGTGTGTTATGAGGTGTGAGATGGGGTTTTTTGTGGGGGGTTGAATGATGGTTGGCCAATGCGTTTAGTGGTTTAGGATTTGGATAGTCGAGTCTGGGTTGAGTGCGTTTGTTTATACTCTGGAGTTTTCTGGGTTTTGTTCTTGATTATTTTGGCTATATCTGATGCGAGAATAGGCTAGATCTATGTTTGTGCTAACTGATGTGGGTTTTAGGGTTTTGGGATGGCTAGCATTATAGAGATTTCGAGCAGTGAGGATTCCGGGTCTGACGTGTCGCTCAGCGCGGCGGATGGGATTTTTATTGATTCGTTGCGTCCGTCTGCCCCTGCAGGAACCTCACTGCCAGAAGTGCTAGACGTCGAGCCGCTACAGACCATCCCTTGGGAAGTAGTTATGGGTCGGGGTTCGCGTCCGGAGAGTTCTAAGGCGGGCGAGGCCGCTGCTGCCAAAGCCAGGCGCGACGAGCGTCTAGCGAGTAATAGTGCTGCCAGCGGCTCCGCTGGGGAGGGAGAAACAGCGGAGCAGAATGTTGAGTCAGCGTGGTTCCTCCCGGATGGGACAGCCGTTGACGAGGCTGGAGGGGGGATGAGCGGTGCTGCTGTCGCTCGACTGAAGCAGGCGTTCCGGTTGCCGGGGTCGGTGAAGCTGCGCCCACCGACGGCTGATGAGAAGGCGTCGATTCTCCCGACGGGGTGTGCGGCTTTGCACGAGGCCATATTCCGCCAAGGAGTGACACTTCCGCTGGTGCCCAATCTCCAAATCCTTGTTTGCGAGTTTGGCCTTGCCTTTGGTCAGATCTGTCCCAACATGTGGCGTTGATGTTGGCGATGAACTCCTTGTGGCGCTTATCGGGGTGCGAGGGGCCTACCGTGGCGGAAGTGCTTCATTTCTACGAGTTAGTATATGTGAAGCGCCAAGGCTGCAAAGGGCAAGTAAACTTGAGTCGCCGGCAGGGAGCGCCCAAGCTGATCGAGAATCTGAGGGACTCCATGTCCTATTGGCGGGGGACCTTTTGCGTCGCTACCGACGGTTGGGAGTACCACGCTAGGTCTAACGAAGAAGGGCCGTCATTTAGGATTAAGTCTGAGTTCCAACCTATTCGAGGTTGGTGGCCGGTGTCCGCTGAAAATGTTTGGCGTGCTTACATGCTTGAACTTGTATTCTTACTAACGACGTGTTTTTTTTGTGCAGCGGGACTTCGGTATACGCTGACGCGTGAAGAAGAGTGCCGCGTGGCGAGGATCAGAGGTTGCTGGCGGAACCGAAACTTGCTTGATTTCCGCCTGCTGACTGGTTGGGAGTTATTGGTCGACCTGCGACTAACACGCTCTATTGGTGAGGAGTCTACCCTGTCGCTTCGTTTTATAATTGAATTGTGTCTGACTGGTGGCTGTCTTCCCTCTTTTTTTTTTTTTTTTTAGAAACTCCGCCGGGCAACAAATCAAGTCGCGACGCATTTGAGAAAGCGATGGATCGGGCGGAGATAGAAATTTTTTTGGAGGCCATGTACGCCGAGGGGCTGGCGGCCCAGCAGACTGTGGTGAACCCGGAGACGTTGGCGTTGAGCCAGTCCGAGGTTCCGGTGGTGATGGCGATGCCGCACCAGTCTCACCTTGGTGAAGATGGTCTGCCTGTGGTGCAGGCGGGGACCCAGACGGCCGGCGGGGATCAGAGGGGAAGTGCTGCGGCCGGGCCTCAGAAGGAGCGGATGCCTGCCCAGAGGCGTGGTCCTCAGAAGGTGGTTCAGCCGGCGGGAGAAGTCATTGTGACGAGGGAGGAACCGCCAGTAAGGGCGACGAGGGCCGCCGCTGGGGGCCAGAGGGCGCTGGAGAAAAAGCGCCGGACGGCTGAGTCTCCTGACGAGGAAGAGGGAGAAGAGGTGGAGGTGGCTGGGGCCCGCCGACAGAAGAAGGCCCGCCAAGCTCCTGCAAAAACTGCGGCGGTGGAGGGAGAGGCGCCCGCCGTCAGCGATCTGGACTCCTTCGCCGAGTATGCGCCATTCATGACAGAAGGGGAGCGGGAGTTCCTCTTCCATCTGTGCGAGCGGCTGGGGTTCGGGGGTCTGGGGGCATATCGCGCCCGACTGCAATTGACCAATCGCCCTTCAGCTCGGCGTTTGGTCAAATATCGGCGGGGTTACACGATATGTTCGTGGCGGCGTCAAAGCAGCCCCGGGTTGAGGAAGAGCTCAAGGGAGAAATTGGAGGTCTCCAGAGGGAGTTGGCGGAAGCCAAGGAGAGACTGGCGGAGATCGAGCGGGGACTGGTCAAGGCGGAATGTGATTACGCGGACGCCCGCGGCAAGCTTAATGCGGCCATCCGGCGGGATCTGGAGAGGAATGAGCACGTCTCCAAGTTAGAGCAGGAGATCGGGCTGCTGCAGGAGCGGATAGCCGCTAAAGACAAGAAGCTCATTATAGTGCAGCGGGAGTCCGCCGAAAGGATGGCCGAAATGAAGCGGCTGGGGGGTGAGGTTACCCGCTTGAGAGCTGAGGGGAGCACCGCTGCGGCCGCTGCTGTTGAAGCATTCAAGCAGTCGGCGGAGTTTAAGAAGACACTGACCGAAGCGGCGAAGTCTGGGGCCTGGGCCAATATAGATATGTTGAAGCGGAAGGGTGCCATTGACTTTGTAAAGGCGTCACAGCCTGACGTGCCGCCGGTCGATAGTGCCCGCGCGGAGACAGAAGTCGTGCCTGCCCCAGCTGTAGGTACTCATTCGGGTAGCGGGGAAAGTGGCCCACATCCGACGGAAGGGTCGCAGCAAACTCCCCAGCAGACCCCGTCGGAGGTGTCACGTGCCGGATTTCTGGAGGCACACACCCGGGCCGACGGCACCATAGAGACCCCCAGTCCGACCGCCCGAGGGTCTGATCAAGCGAGCCGATCGGTCGCGCCGCCAGTCGCTGAAGCTGCCGAGGCCGAAGCCAACCGCTGAACCTATCTGAGACCTCCAAAGTTTTTTTTTTTTTGTGTAGCCGCTGGGGTACCTTTGTTTGTAAAGAATTTTGTGGAATAAAGTAAATTTCTGACTTGGTTTGGTATGATGTGTGTGTAGCATTTTGAGTTATATTTTTCTTTTATCGATCAATGGAACATTAAAGGAATTAAGATTGGCCCAAGTGCACTACGTAGCGGACGGGGTCCGCCGACGATTGCTGGCTTTGCCAGTTGCCCTTAGTGCTAGACTTGGTAACAATGGTTTGAATAATTCCTCGTTTCATTGATGGCTGACTGATTAGCGTACAAAAGTGGGGTAGTACCCGTTGGGTAGCTTCCCTTAGCTAAACATTTGAACAAAAGATTTAGCTAAGTCAAGATGCGCATGGGTAGCGGTTTGACTATTTGTAATAATACCGAAGGTGTTCAGTATTCCAAGGGCGGGCCGAAATGACGCCGTCCTTGTCCATTAAGTAGAAGGTGCCTGGGCTAACGACTTCCACAATTTTGTACGGGCCCTCCCAAGTTGGGCGGAGTTTTGTCGGTGGCGGAATGACTTCCTTCATAACCGAGTCCCCCAGTTGGAGGTTCCGGGCCCTGACTCTGGCGTTGTAAAATCGTGATACTCGTTGCTTGTTTTGTAGATTGTGTAAATGGGCCTTGAGTCTTTTCTCTTCTAGGAGGTCCATGTCTAAGTTGACGCCGGCGCCGTTGGTCTCTGGGCAGTAGCCTTCGACTCTAGCGGTAGGTTGAGTAACTTCAATGGGTAAGACAGCCTCTGTGCCGAACATCATACAAAAAGGAGTTTCTCCGGTGGCGGAGGTTGGAGTTGTTCGGATGGCCCACAGGACCTCTGGGAGTCTTTCCGCCCATAAACCTTTGGCGTCGTCGAGCTTCTTTTTTAGTAACTTTTTTATTATCTTGTTTGCCGCTTCGACCTGACCGTTGGTCTGGGGGTGGGCAACAGATGCAAATCTCAACTTGGTGCCTAGGTTGGTGGTGAAGGAGATGAGCTCGTCATTGTTGAACTGTGTGCCGTTGTCTGTGATGATTGTGTGTGGGACACCGTAGCGGCAATAGATATTTTTCCAAAGGAAGTGAATTACCTTGGCGGTAGTTATTGCCGTCAGCGGCTCCGCCTCTATCCACTTGCTGTTGTAATCAATGGCAACAATGATGTATTTGAATTGACCTTTGGCAGTCTGGAACTTTCCCATCAGGTCAAGGCCCCACGTGGAATGAATCCATGGGCCCACGATGATTGATAGTGGTTCCGCTGGTGCGTGTGGGAGATCTGCAAACTGTTGGCATTTGTGGCAAGACCTCGAAATCCGCCGGGCGTCATCGCCAAGTGTGGGCCAGAAGTAGCCTTGTCGCATTGTGCGGTTGGTCAGGGATCTGGCGCCCGAGTGGTTTCCGCATTCCCCGCCATGGATTTCAGTTAGGACAACCCTTCCCTCCTATGGGGTTAGACAGCGGAGGTTAGGATGGGTGAATCCCTGGCGGTAGAGTTTGCCGTGCTGGATGTTGTAGCGGGTTGCTCTTCGCTGGAGCTGTCTTGCCTGAACCTTATCTTCTGGCAACGTTCCGTTGCGCTTATATGTGATGATCTCGTCCATCCAGCTGGGGTTGACCTGAACGTTGAAGATTTCCGCCAGGGTCTTTGTGATACTTGGCTTGTCCAGGCACTCCACCCTTGTGTCCGCTGGACTCTGATGTGGTTGGGCGGTTGCCAGTCTCGCCAGTGAATCAGCCCTAGCGTTCTTTTCCCTGGGGATCTGTGTGATTGTATGGAATTTGAACTTTTTTAGCAACGTTTTGACGTACCCCAAATATGCTGCTAACTGCTGGTCCTTGGCTTGGAAGCTGTCGTTGACTTGGTTGACTACTAGTTGGGAGTCGCTGAATATGTTGACGCTGTCAGCTCCTGAGTCAATGGCGAGGAGTAGGCCGGCGATTAGCGCCTCGTACTCCGCCATATTGTTTGAAGCTTTGAAGTTGAATTTCAATGCGTACTCTGCGTTCAGTCCCCCGGGTCCGGTTAAGATGACTCCGGCGCCGCTGGCCTTGGCACAGGCGGAGCCGTCCACATGTAGGTCCCAATCTGACTGTGGGGGAGTTGCCTCTGCGTTGGTTACTATTTCTGTTCCGGGCATTGTTTGAGTATCGGGTTCCGGCTGACGCTCAGTAAGTTCAGCGATGAAGTCCGCTACCGCCTGGCCCTTCATGGCGGTTCTTGGCTTGTATTCTATGTCAAATTCGCTGAGTTCAATTGCCCACTTACTGAGGCGTCCTGAGTGTTCAGGGTTCTGCATTACCTGCCTCAGCGGTTGATTGGTTAACACATGGATCGTGTGAGCCTGGAAATATTGCCTGAGGCGTCTGGCGGCAACGATAAGTGCGAGGGCCAGCTGTTCCAACGGTGAATATCTTGTTTCTGCTCCGTTCATGCCTCTGCCGGCGTAGAACACTGGGAGTTCCTCCTGGCCTTCCCGCCGAACAATGGCGCAACTTACTGCCGTTGCCGAGACCGCCAAGTATACGAATAATGTCTCTCCTTGCACAGGGACAGAAAGGAGAGGGACCGCCGCCAGATATTCTTTTAGGCTCTAGAACGCCGCCTGGCACTCTGGGTTCCAGTCGATGACCTTCTTGTGAGTTGTTTTGAGGAGTTTGAAGAATGGGGCGCACTTGTCAGTAAGTCGAGAGATGAATCGAGAGAGGGCGGTTAACTTGCCTTGGAGACACTGGACGTCTACCTTGTACTTCGGGTCCGCCAGGTTAAGGATGACCTGTACCTTGTCTGGGTTGGCCTCGATACCTCGCTCGCTGACGATGTAACCCAGAAATTTGCTAGCGGTGACTGCAAAGAAACATTTTTCTGGGTTGAGGCGCATACCATAGGCCAGGAGGATGGTTACTATGATCCTGAGGTTTGCCACATGTCCACTGGCCTTTATGCTCTTAACTAGCATGTCATCCACATAGACCTCGATAATTTTTCCCAGGTGCTCAGCGAACATGGCGTTCATCAACCGCTGATAAGTTGCACCGGCGTTCTTCAGACCAAAAGGCATGACATTGTAGCAGTAGAGGCCTTTGTCGGTGGTGAAGGTGGTGCATTCTTGGTCGCTGGGGTGCATCTTGATCTGATTGTACCCGGAGAAGGCGTCCATCATGCTGAGGAGTTCGTGTCCGGCGGTTGCATCGACCAGCTGATCGATTCGAGGTAGCGGGAAACTATCCTTTGGGCATGCCTTGTTTAGATTTTTGAAGTCGACGCACATCCGCCACTTGCCGCTGGGCTTTTTTACCATTACCAGATTTGAGATCCACTGAGGGTAGATGACCTGGCGGATGAATCCAATGTCCCGTAGTTTGGCGACCTCCTGTCCTATTGCCCGGTATTTTTCCTCATCAAAAGCCCTGCGCTTCTGCTTGATGGGATAAAAGGAAGGTTTGATGGTCAACTTATGAGTGATTATTTCAGTGGAGATGCCAGGCATGTCCGCATAGGACCATGCGAAGACGGTGGCGTTGTCACGTAGGAACTGAGTGAGCTCTGCCTCCACCTCTGGGCCCAGTTGGGCGCCTATGCGGACCGTCGTCTCCGGATGTTCGTCTGAGATGTAGACGACCTTCAGCGACGTGTCCGGGTTGACCGGCTCCTTCATTACATATTTCTTCTCCTCATCTCTAGGATCCTCAAAGATATTCGGTGGTCGTGGGTCATTACCCACTGTCAGGATTTCATGGCGGCGCGTCGAACGCGCTACAGTTGTTGAATAGCATTCTCGTGCCAGCTGCTGGCTTCCCCTTACACAGCCTGTGCCGTTGGGCGTGGGGAACTTCATGAGAAGCATGTATCCGGCAATGATGCACTTGAGCTTATTAAGCGCCGGTCGACCAATGATGGCGTTGTACGAACTGAAACAGTCGACAATGATGAACTCCGTGTGCACCTCCGCCATACAGGGACTAGTGCCAATAACTAGTCGCATGTAATCCGACCCTAGTGGTTGTGTGATGTCACCGGAGAAGCTGAGCAGTGGCTCGTGATCCTGGAGTAGTTTCCTGTTCCGCTTGAGATGGTCGTAGCAACCGCTGAAGATGACGTTGACAGCGGACCCGCTATCCACCAAGATTCTTCCCACCGAGAATTTGCCAAGAATGGCATCGACCAAGAATGGGTCGTCATGGGGTAAATGTACTCCGCGCTCCTCCTCCTCTGAAAAGGTAATAGGCTCCCAACCTGATTTTGGTAGTTTGGCGGACCTTTCGTAGCGGATGTTGCAAACTTCCTTCGGGTGGTTGGCACGTTCATATCGCTTTCTTGCCCTGTGAGATATATTGGTGATTGGAGCACCGCCATCGATGGTATTGATGCGGCCCAAGGTTTCAACGTTGGCAATCACTGGTGGTGGTTGGCGCACCTTGAACTGCTCTAACCTGCCGTCACGGTACAAAGTCTCAATGGCCGTTTTGAGAGCATTGCAGCTGTTTGTATTGTGGCCGCTGTCCGCGTGGTATTTGCACCACTTGCCAGTGTTCCTGGGTTTGCCTGTTTTTGGGTACTTTGGAGGGGGTGGCGGTGGGATCTGATCCTTGCACTGATTGTAGATATCTTCGTATGAGGCCGTCAGGACCGTGAAAACTGCGTACCGCTGCGAGGATTCCGCCTGCTTGCTGTGGTTATCCCCATGAGCTGGGCGGTTTCCCTTGTAATAATGCTGCCCCTTCTACCGCTTGGTTTGGTGGTGGCCCTGCTGCCATTCCCTTTTCTTATCAGTTGGCGGTGCTGAGGGGGGCTTGTCAGCGGTTTCCTGATGACTGGTAGATGGTTGTGCTGACTTTGCTGCCGTTGCTGGCGGTGGGGTCTCTCCATATGTAATGAATTCCGCCTGGGCGTGAATGACCGCCTCGCTCATGACGTGGTCGTACGTTGCATTTGGATGGTTGTAATTGAGGTGATAGAGGAACGGTCCCTTGAGGAGTCCCTTCCTGAAGGCCGCCGATGCCATAGTCTTGTCTAGGTCGCGGCATTGAGATGCTGCCGCCCGCCACCTGGTGACAAAGGCCTTCAGTGATTCGTCCTCCCCCTGTTTAACGCCAAAAAGCTGACTTGTATTGTGATTTCCGGCGGACAGTAAGATGAAGCGGGAGAGGAAAGCATGCGACAGTGCATGGAATGAGCCGACAGACCCTGGCGGACATTCGAAAAACCAGTTCATTACTTCGCCGTCCAACGTTTCACTGAATAGATGGCATAAGGTGGCGTCGTCGAACCCCTTGTTGTTGGTGACCTTCTTGAAGGTGTCCATGTGGACAAAGGGATCGGTCATTCCGCCGTAAGGCGGCATCTTTGGGGTTTTTGCATATGCCGGTCTAACAGCCTGTAGGATCGCGGCGGAAAAGGGGCCGGGTCTGGAAGTGAATAGCGGGTTCCGAGCTGACGCCGGGACGCCTGTTTCCGCCCTGATCAACCTCTGCTCCAGTTGGTGCATCCTATCTAATAGCTGGGCGATTGCATCATCGGCGGAATCGGCCTGACTGGCCTGCCGAGTTGGCCTTCGCCTAGGTATGGGCGGATCACCCTCAATCCTTGCCCTGGCATTCGAGCGGTTGTCGTGCGGAAGTGATTCCGCCACCTGTTCTAACACTAGTTGGGGTATGGGCGGCGGCCCCATTCCTGACAACCCTGGTGGGCTAAGCGGTACATGCATTTGTAAGACCGGCCCTGGCGCCATCGTGTCGGTGCTGGGTCGACTACGCCTGGTGCTGCGTGACTGCTCGCTTTGTGCCGGGCGGTTGGTGGCAGCCAAAGTGTTTTTTAGTTCCTCGAAACGTGCCATGAGCGCAGCCATCTGTGCCTGGGCCTCAGCCTTCTCTTTGCGCTCCTCCTCACGCTCCCTGTTTGCCTTATGAAGATCCGCCAGTGCTATCTCGTACATGGTGACGAGATCCCTGCCTGACGGGTGGCTGCTGCCTGGATTTGCCTCGCCGCCGGGGTTGGCTGGGGTTGTGAATAGTGCGCGGTTAACGCCGATCGCGGGGTCGGAGGGTTGGGGAATGGCGGGGAACCCTGCCTGCTCCTCAGCGTTTCCCCCGCTATCGTTAGTCATGGTGATTGTAGCGGGATGACCTTTTGTTCAAAGATTCCCACAGACGGCGCCAATGTTAATGTCTAAAAGTCTGGCGGTAGCCGGACCTTAGTCAACGCTGATCCGTTGGGCGGATCGATACTTCTGTTAATGTTGTAGTTCCCGTTACCTGTCAAGTAAAATACAACGGGCGCCAGAGGGAGACCGCGCTGGGCGGTCTTCAACTCTCCGATGCCTAAGTTAGTCAATGTATTTATGTTGACAAAGTAACAGTAGGTAAGTATTGAATGCGTAATTAATGAGGAGAGAGGAGAGAACCTTTTATAGGTGAGGAAGAGACTGATCTTGTCTTTGTTTTCGATGTGGGACTGATATGCTTCAGTTCTCAGTTTCAGAAGCTTCTGACGCTATCTTGGCGTGGCGCGTCGCCGGCGATCTGGGGATGGTCCAACGCTGAGGTTGTAGCCCGCCTGGTGGTGCGTCTGCATGTCATTCCTTTAGTTGGAATTAGTACCTTTGGCGGTACAATGAGCGTGGCTCGTTATAGCTAATTATGCTTGCAAATGTACATGTATGTACACAAGGTTCGAGAAATAGAAGTGGTGTCAACAGAAATACCCTTGGTCTTGCTTTGACTAGAGCTGTGAAGGAGAGAACTCCGGGGAGAAAACTTTCAAGGGAGGGGCCATTTCATCAGAATCTTCAAATACAACCCCCTTAGCTTTGCAGACAGCAGTGATCATAGAGGGAAAAACTAAGGATGCCTTTTTGTGACGTCGACCCTCAACAGTAGCTTTCCGGATAGTGGTATACATGTAGTGCTTAGGAGGAAGATAGAGACCCTTGGAATTGAGAACATAGATAAGACGAGCTTCCTCCAAGGTAATCTTGCTGCTCTGAGTGGAAGGATAGAGCATAGTACGAACCAAATGCCCTAAAAATCGACAGAACTCACTAAGAGCACCAGCAGAAAGCTCCACGGGAGTGGTATCTGGACGATCCTCATAAATCGCAGCCACAACGGTATCAACAGATAAAGCAGCAAGCTCCTTATCAATCGCAGACATCTCAGAAACAGGAGCAAAGAGACCCAACGTTTCTCGGATGGTGGTGGGTGTGAAAGGGACGGAGACTCCGCGAATATCCATATTGCATCCAATCAGAGTAGCAGCATTATGCAAATCAACCTGCGCAGGCATATTGGGAGAACAACAAGCATAGAACTCTCTAACCGCAGTGAGGTTAGGAGTGGGCAACACATTCAACTCAGCTTGCAACGAGGCATGTGAGTTAATACCCATCGTGCTTTGATACCATGTTAAACGGCTACAAGCATGGCCTGTGGCCCACCATTATACTGTATTGTCCCAACTTAACCACCCGATAGGTGTTGGGTTTTAATCACAAAAGGCCTCGGTAACATTCTTTGGCTCAATAAGTGAGACAAAACCACAATTCGAAATTATGTTTATGTTCACTTCATTTTCAGTCAGAAAACAAACAAGAGCAGAATCAATACTTACCTGGGATTCAGCTTGTCTGCGAGTTTGAATTCCTCCATGTAAGTCCCCAATAATATCCTGGGAGTGATCTTTTTGAACTTGTTTGAACCCTATTCTCTGAACTGGTGGAGGATCAAAAATAGGATCATTTCAGGAATCATCTGTTTCTTCATTCAGTTCCACATTTACTCGGCTTCCTGAGGCTTGATCCTCATCTAGATTAACCTGAATAGTACTCACAGCACAATCATCAATAGATACATAATAGGAGTCCATTACAGACATGGTTCGTTTGTTGTACACCCTGTAAGCTCTACTATCCAAAGAATAACCAAGAAATATGCCTTTATCGCTCCTAGCATCAAATTTACCAAGATATTCTCTATCTCTATAAATATAGCAAGGAGAGCCAAAAACACGAAGATGACTTATACATTGATTTTCTTACCTTTCCAGAGCTCATATGGAGTTTTGTTAATACCTGGTCTCAAGAATGCATGGTTTGCAATATAGCAAGCAATGTTAATCGCTTCGGCCCAAAGGTTTGGAGTAAGTCCAGCTGAGTGTAGCATCACTCTTCCCATGTCTAGCAATGCCCTGTTCTTTCTCTCAACTATACCATTCTGTTGTGGGGTAATTGGAGCTGAAAACTCATGTGAAATTCCATGCTCAAGAAAAAAATCAGCAAACAAAGCATTCATAAATTCAGTTCCATTATTAGTCCTAACTCTAATAATGCATAAGTTTGTGGAATGTTTTTCATTTGTTATTCTATTGCACAATCCCTTAAAGCTTTCAAATGTATCACTCTTCTCTCTAAGGAAATTTTCCCAAGTAAAACGTGAGAAGTCATTAACTACAACCAAAATATATTTCTTACCACCCATGCTTTCAGTTTGTGAAGGTCCAACAAGGTCCATATGCATAAGTTCCAATGGATGAGTTGTAGTGGATGAATTAATTGCTCCATGTGAGGCACGAGTTTTCTTACCTACCTTGCACCTGTCACACATCTTGTCTGGCTTACCACTCAGAGAAGGCATACCTCTTACGCTTTCCTTGTGTGAAAGTTTCAGCAAGTCTTGAAAATTCACATGCCCCAGACGCCTATGCCAAAGTTCAATAACATCCTCCGATGTCTTGGCTTTCAAACATGTCTACATTTCAACAGATTTATTAGCATGTACATGATAACAATTATCTTTTGAATGCAAACCACCCATAATATTTTTGCCATTGTTATAAGTAACGATACATCTTGTTTTATTAAAATTTACATCCTCATAATCATCGGTTAATTGACTAACACTTACGAGATTTGCATGAAACCCTTCAACAAACAAGACATTTTGGAGATTAGGAATACCTGGTGTATTTACCGTTCCCTTACCCATTACCTTGGCCTTTTTTCCATCTCCAAACGTGACTGATCTAGTTGTGAATTCGCTTGAGAAAAACTCAAACCAACTCTTTTCACCGGTCATATGTCTTGAGCACCCACTATCAACATACCAGATATCACCTTTCTTATTAGCGAGTGTAGTCAAGGCCACAAGACAAGTAGCTTCCACATATTCAAATTCATTGCTAGAGTTGCATGAAGAAAGCAAACAGGTGGCATCAATATAATCAGAAGGTGTGTCACACTTATCAATCTTAGCTTAGAAGCATTTGGGTCCTTTCTTAACCTAGGTTGATTTTGTCTTTGTTTCCAGATCCACTGGGATTGAAGCCAGCTTTGCAATCCTGGCGATCAGATTCAGACCCTCTTTCAACTCAGCTTGCAACGAGGCATGTGAGTTAATACCCATCATTTTCCTATGATTTTGAGTAAACCTGCGAAGCATATTGTACCTAGGACATATGTGTCCTAATTTTCCATAATAATGACAAGTAGGAACAAAGTTTTTGGAGTTGTGAATATACTTGGGCTGACGCACAGAGGTGTGCATGTCAGAACTTACCGAAAAGCCTTTCTGATGTGATTGAATGGCTTCATGAGGTTCTGGTCTTACAGTCAATTCGGTCGCAGACTTGTTTTCACTAGAGCTTTATGCCTGACTTGAGGAATTCTCACCTCCCACACTTTTTACAAACACCAAGGATTTGCAGGACTCACCATTATAACCTAATCCTTCTTTATTACCATGAGCTTTGCCAATTCCCATCATCTTAGAGACTTTTTCAGACCCTATAGAGAATTTGTTAAAGCTTTCCTTGGCCTCAATAATTCTTCCTGCAATTTTTCATTCTCAAGTGTTAGAGAAACATTTAAGGTGGATTGAACCTTAATTTCAACCTGCAAAACTTTGATTTTATTAGTAATCTCATCATGCTCCTTGTTCCAATCTTGACACTTGACCTTACCCTGTAAAACTTTAATCTTATCAACAAGGTCAGTTCGCTCATCTTCCCATTCTTTCAAAGACATTTCAAATTTTTGCTCAATTTTTTTCTCTCACCCCTTAAGAATTCAATTTCTTCTTCAAGTTTATTATTTTTCTTAAGAACACTTCTTGAGGCATTATACAATTGCTTGCATTTTTCATTTTTTTCTTCATCAAAAGTATCATCTTCTAAATCAGAAACATCAGATAATTCAGAATTAAAGGAGGAAGTAAGAGCAAGATTTACCTTTTCGCCATCGGATTGAGTGCTTTAATCACTGTCACTCCAAGTAGACTTTAAAGCCTTATTTTCATGCAAATTGTACCTCTTGTTGCCGCAATCGGCAGCAAGATATCCAATTCCACCACACTCAAAACATTTAGGCTTGTCAAGAAAATTCTTCTTTTGAGGGAATTTAGCAAACTTTGCATTTTTATCAAATAGACTTTCAGATATTTGACCCCTTTTTGAATTAGAATTTTTTTTTTTTGAAGTATTCCCTGAAGATCTTTTGCTTTTAATTTTTTTAAAAAATTCTTTTGTTAGCAAAGCTAAATCAACATAATCATCAATAATTTCATTCTTTTTTATGGAAGAAAAAGCGACACTTTTTACCTTCTTCTCAGGCTTAAGTCTCATCTCAAAAGTTTTGAGATTTCCTACAAGTTCATCGAGGGTGTATGTGTCAAGGTCTTGTGCTTCTTCAATGGCAATCTGCTTGGCTTGAAATTTTGAGGGAAGAGCCCTGAGAAATTTCTTGACAATTTGGTGCTCCTCAAATGGGTCATCAAGGCAGCGGCATTGGCTTGTAACATTGAGAAGTCGAGCATGAAAATCATCAATCGATTCATCTTCCCCCATGGTCATGTTCTCAAATTCCAATACAAGTCTTTGAAGTTTATGGCCTCTAACCTTCTTATTTCCCTCGTAAGTAATTTGAAGCAAGTCCCAAGCTTCTTTGGCCATGTTACAGTGGCTAATTCTCATCCTCTCCTTTTTAGATAAAGTTGAGAATAGTGAATTTATAGCCTTAAAATCACAATTTCTGTCACGAACTTCCTCTTCAGTCCATTCCTTCCTAGGTTAAGAATTCTTGCAGATGAACCTTCCACTTTCTTTGAATCTGCCTTTGTTGGGTGTTCCCATCCATTCTCAACAACATTCCACATATTTTCGTCCTGAAAGTAGAGAAAAGCCCTCATCATAATCTTCCATTGTGAATAGTCTTCACCATCAAATAAAGGCAGGCAATTTATAGAATTGGAGGCTCTGTCACGTTCACGTTCCATCTTTGATCACGGATCAACTAAAAAACTTTAGAGCCCGCTTTGATGCCAAGTGAAAATACAAGGATAGAATGTGTTTTAAGGAAAATAGGGATTGCAGTGCACTGATCAATCCTTACTGGGCAGCAGAAACCAAAATAACAAATAGAACACCGGAATTCGGTTACGCAGTGAAAACCTCGAATATGAGATTAAAAAACACTGCGGGGTTCTTACTCATGAGAACCCAAAATAAAGATCATCGTATTAAAAAGGATATTTTCTTTTACACACTTGAATAGCACTAGCTCGGCAACAATATTTAGACAAAAGCTAATCAAAATGTTTGTCTTCCTTCAAGAACTCCTTCACTTGAATGATCACCAAATCTCGCTCTTCTTTCTTTACCGTCTCTCTACTGATCTCAAGAGAGCTTTTATGCATATGAAGACTGTCACGCCCCGAATTTTGAAGAACTAATTCAAATCCGAAACATGAAAAATAACAATTACAAAATAACGTTCTAAATTTTTTTCTCAGAACAAACACACAACTAGCCACTCGAATATAAAATCTCGAAAACCTCGAATTCATTAATACATCTCACTCTTACAACGTAAAATTGTAATGCTCTAAATGAGCATAACAAACCTCACAATAGAAGGAAATAAAGTAAATCCTGCAACTCTTAACCAGCTCGGCCTCCGCCCTGATTATCCTGACCTACAGGATTATCCGCTACACAGTTTGAATAGTGTACCGAGATTGCAACGACACAAAACCCGGTAAGCTTTCTGAAAGCTCGTATGAGTAAACAAGAAATGAACAGTTGATTTATTAAACACTACTAGAATAATGCTAATAGACATCGGTTAGGATTTGAGGCGATGTAAAAAAAATTTCTAACATCGGTTCTTAAAAATCCGATTTCTATATGTACATTAACATTGTTTCTAATAGTTAACTGATGTCTACATTTTTTTTTCAAAATTTTGAAAAACGCGAAAAATGACTAAGTTACAAAATTTTCAACGCGGGGGAACAAAATTTCAATTCCCCAACACTTAGTCATATTGGCTGCCTCGACATTTTTTCATTCTCAAACCAACATAGCACCCGACCTCCTCTTCCTCATCCTCCGCCTCCAACCAGCACCCAACTACTCTCCGCCTCAACCTCCGTCTCCACTCTCCTCCTTCTCCTCCTCCGACACACCTCTTCTCTCATCTCTCTTCTCAAATCCACCAATGATGCAGTCCATGCCGGAGCTCCGCCTTGTTCCCTCGTCGAGCCCACCATGGAAGATAAGACCTAACATTCAAGACAAGGCTCGCCGTCGATTCATGTATTGGATTATTGGGTCTCACTCGATTTTGCGTTAAATTGTTTTCAATTGCTTCTGGGTATCTTTTGGTTAATTTCTCGGTTAATTTTTGTCTAATCCTATGTATCAATCTATATCTATGTGTGTACCTATTTTGGAGGTTACTTCAGGTTTGTTGAGTGGATGGATTGTTGCTGTTCCGGGACTGAAATTACTCTCAAGATGTTGGATATGAAGACCATCTTCTTTTTCCTTGTAGGAATACCTTGTTACAGATCTTGTATGTCTTCTTCAGTTCCCCTAGACTCCGGGTATGTTTACTTATTTTTGTTTATCTTTGTTCCCCTCAATCCTAGTCTTTTGAGATAGTGTGGCATGTTATATATGCTATCAGTGTTGATCTAGACTAATGATGTATACACATGTGAATTGGATTGACAATTTAGCAATATATGTCATGGATCAATCTGGGATGGATCTTTGAAATTTGTGAGTGAGTTCTTGAATATGGGAGTGGGCGATGAGTGTTTGGGAGATTTGAATGGGTTTTGTGAGAGATTTTGAGAAAGTGGATGAGGCATTTGGTAGTAGAGACATTCAATTGAGTTGGGTTGATGTAAGGTATGAATTGGAGTGTGGTGAGAATGAGGCTGGATTGAAATGTGGTTTTTTCGAAAGGGGGATTAGCTCATCTAATTCAATTGAGTCTTGGAATATCAGATGTTATGGGGATGCCTTTGGAGTTCAAGTTTTGTGATCTTGAGTTGGCTGAGTTTAAAACGTTGCCTAGAAGTAGAGCTGATGATGGCTTGTTTTCCGTGGAAAGCATGAAGTCACAAACAAGAGGTCATGAGGTGAAGAGGCTGTTCTGGGGAAGTGTTGGCAATGGAGTGTCGAAGATTCAGGTTAAGGCTTTGCAAAAGGACAGTGAGTTTGTGAAATTCAAGGGGCGGTTATCAGATCCAATTCTTGTCTATGAAGTTTCAGGTAGAGATGGAAAAGAAGTTTGTGGTGGTTTTTTTGTAGATAAGGTTCTGGAAATGCTATCAGTGGAATGGGGCGAGTTTGTACCAAGGAAATTGGAGCCTGTTTGGCAGATTCTCTTGAGTTTTTTTATACAGGGATGGTTGCTGGGCATTGGTGTCTATTTCTAATGATAGTGGTGTATTACGTACTGGAATCCTTAAGCCTTTTACAGTTTCTTCAACTCTTCTATTTATTTCGGATGAAGGATTTCACCCTTACAAAAAGGGCATGGCATTGGTGCGGTGAATGTGGGTCAATCTCGTCCAAAGATGAACAATGAGGTATGCAAACCCGATGAAGATTACTGAGACTATGGAAGCCGTTCTGTTACTAAATCATTGTTTCAAGATGACTAGTAAATGGAGCAATAGCCTCTCCTTAGATGCAATGGCATGGAGCTTTTCTCAGGTATATGCCAAATAATCTCTGGAAGCTATTAGGATGCTTAACCAAGGGTGGATAATCATAATCATTACTAGTGTCTGATAAAGAAAAACTACAAAACATGAAAAGTCTAATTCTCTGTCATCTGCAAGCATCTCCTTATTATCAGTTATTGTTGATGCTCAAGTCCAGTGGTAGCCAGCTTCTTGTTTAACGAGGGTCCGGTGGGCGGACCGCTACTCCGAGGATTGGATGACTTCCGTTCCCTGCAACACGAGAGACAAGGCTTCAGAGGGAGACTGCGCTGGGAGGTCTTCACTTCTCCGATGCCTAAGTCAGTCACTGTATATGGGCAACATAACAATAAATGAGTAGTAATTGTATAATTAATGAAGAGAGAGGAGAGAACCTTTTATAGGTGAGGAAGAGGTTGATCTTCTTCTTGTTTCCGATGTGGAACTGATGCGCTTCGATTCCCAGCGTCTGGAGCTTCTTATGCCATCTTGACGCGGCGTGTGGCAGCACGTCAGCGGTAATCTAGGGGCTGTCCAGGGTTCGAACGGTAGCCCGCCTGGCCGTGCCTCCACAGGTTACCCCCTTGGTGGGAGTCGGTACCTCTGGCGGTACCATGAGCGTGGCTCATTATAGCTAATTATGCTCGTTCTGGCACATGTAGGTACAAGTCCCCCAAGTCCCCAGTCAAGGAGGGCAATCTTGGTTGGGGAGTTGATCGGCGGTGTGAAGCGTTACTTCCGCTAGACTTGCAACAGCATAATTAGTGTCAGTGCGTTGTCAACCATGAATTTACTGAGCGAATGCTTTAAACCCTTTCGGGTGGCCCCTGCCAGGCCCGCCAGGGAGTCCCCCACTCCCTAGCCAAGACGGACCTCCGGATGGTCGGCAAATTATTTGTTGAGGGGAAGCTGCGCGGAGCAGAGGGTGTTGGGTAGCGAGCCCAATCTTAGTACCCGGGTGACGGGGGTCAACGTACCTGATCAGGGTCGTCGTAGACTGTTGACAAGTCCCCGTGTCCCGTAGGGACGATCTGACCTTAACGCCGCGTGGCGGTCGTTGTCAGAGTGAGGCGTAGCCTCGGGATTCGCCGCTGGTGGATACCCCCCGCTGGATGTAGCAGGAAACAGTGTCGCGTAGACATGTTTGGTGGTAGTTAGTGAGCGGAGTTGCGCTCAGCAACACACAGGGTTTGCAAGATGGAGGGGGTTCTGCCGGCAGTGCCACGTATAGCCGAGGCTGCCTCTTGCAAATTGACAAGTGGAAGTTTTCTAGCGGGGATCCGCTCATAGGAGATTTCGCCAGGTGTTAAGTGAGAAGTTCCATTGGCGGGGTTTCGCGCAGCGGACTTCGATACTTGGAAGATGACAAGTGAGAAGTGCCGCTGGCGAGGTTTCGCTCGGTGAACTTTGACACTTGGAACATGACAAGTGAGAAGTTCCGCTAGCGGGGTTTCACTTAGCGGACTTCGACACTTGGAAGATGACAAGTGAGAAGTTCCGCTAGCGGGGTTTTGCTCAGCGGACATTGACACTTGGAAGATGACAAGTGAGAAGTTCCGCTAGCGGGGTTTCGTTCAGTGAACTTCGACACTTGGAAGATGACAAGTGAGAAGTGCCGCTGGCGAGGTTTCGCTAGGTGAACTTTGACACTTGGAACATGACAAGTGAGAAGTTCCGCTAGCGGGGTTTCGCTTAGCGGACTTCGACACTTGGAAGATGACAAGTGAGAAGTTCCGCTAGCGGGGTTTTGCTCAGCGGACATTGACACTTGGAAGATGACAAGTGAGAAGTTTCGCTAGCGGGGTTTTGCTCAGCGGACTTCGACACTTGGAAGATGATAAGTAATAAGTTCCGCTAGCGGGGTTTCGTTCAGCGGACTTCGACACTTGGAAGATGACAAGTGAGAAGTTCTGCTAGCGGGGTTTCGCTCAGCTGACTTCGCCGACGATTTTCCTCCAAAAATTTGTGGCTTCTACCAGACGCTTCTTCTGATGGTGGTTGACACGTGGCAAACCCTTAAAGGGTTAGCGTGCTGAGGCGTGCCTCCTCTCCCTAGTCGTCTCCTCGCCATTAATGTTAGTAATGATGGATTTCGTAACCGAGGCGACACCTCGGTTAATCAGGAGAGTAACTGTAGTTGTGGGACACGTGTACGGCTGACATTTGATGTCGTTTTTCAACAGACGGTGTAGGACTATTTGACGTTGACATAAAAGGGGGAAAGTTAGCATATTTGACACTGCTCTAAACTTTGAACTGTGCTTCGTCGTCTTCAAGCGTTCTGCGTCTGAGATCGGAGAAGAAAGTTGAGGTGATATTGCCGAGTTTTCGTATGTGGAAGAACCGATGACCTCCGGCTCCAAAGACTAGTGCGCACACTGCTGTTAGAGACTCCATCGTTGAGGTTGGTATTCTGACTTATATCCTTATTTCATTGGGTGTCTGCCATGGCGAATTTTTGGGTTTTGCGTGTTCCTGTGATATGTCCTTTGTTGACGTGCTGTGAGGGTGTGAGAGTGGGTTTGGGGATCGGTTGCTATATTTGACAAAATTGGGGTTTTAGGGATTTCTTAGATGGTTGAATCTGGGTTTGAGTGCGTTTGTTCTTGTTTTGGTATTTTCTGGGTTGAGTGTTGTTCATGTTCTTGGGGACTGACTGATATAGGGATAAGTTAGATCCTGTGTGAGCTAACTGATTTGGGTTTTAGGGTTTGGGGAAGGCCGACGTCATAGAGATTTCGAGCAGTGAGGATTCCGGCTCTGAAGTGTCGTTCAGCGCGGCGGATAGAAATTTTATTGACTCGTTGAGTCCGTCTGCCCGTGCAGGAACCTCACTGCCAGAACCGCTAGAGGTCGAGCCGCTATAGACCATTCCTTGGGACGTAGTTATGGGTCGTGAGTTGCATCCGGAGAGTTCTAGGGCGGGGGAGGCCGCCGCTGCCCACACTTTGCACGAAGAGGGCCTAGAAAGCAACAGTGCCGCCAGTGGTTCCGCTGGCGGGGGAGGTGTAGCTGGGGAGGATACCGAGTCGGCGTGGGTGTTCGAGGATGGCATCCCTGTCGACAAGGCGGGAGGTAGGATGACCGATGTTGTCGTCAACCGGCTGAAGCGGGTGTTCCGGTTGCCGGGCGTGGTGAAGCTGCGTCCACTGACGGTAGAGGAGAAGGCTTCAATCCTGCCAGTGGGCCACGCCGCCTTGCACGAGGATATATTACGCGAGGGAGTGACCTTCCCGCTGTTGCCCAACCTTCAGATCCTAGTGTGCGAGTTCAGCATTGCCTTTGGGCAAGTCTGCCCCAACATGTGGCTGCTGCTACTGGCGCTGAACTCGTTGTGGCGGTTGTCTGGTTGCGAAGGACCGACCGTGGCGGAGGTATTACACTTCTTCGAACTGGTGTACGTGAAGCGCCAGGGTTGTAGAGGGCAAGTAAACCTCAGTCGTCGCCACGGAGCGCCCAAGCTGATCGAGAACCTGAGGGACTCAATGTCGTACTGGCGGGGTTCCTTTTGTATTGCCACGGCGGGGTGGGAGTACCAAGTGGGGTCCAACGAGGGGGAGCCGACGTTTAGAATTAAGTCGGAGTTTCAGCCCATCCGAGGTTGTTTGCAGCTTCCGCTGACCACCATTGGCGGGGTTTCTGTTTTTTTTTTTTTTTTTTTACTCTGTACTGATAATGACCTCTTTTGTGCAGCCGGGTTGCGGTACAACCTGATTGTGAGGAAGAGTGCCGCGTAGCACGCATCAGGGGTTGTTGGCGGAATCGCAACTTACTGGACTTCCGTCTCCTTACCAGGTGGGAGCTGTTGGTAGCTCAACAACTGACGCGTGCCGTGGGTAAGTACTCTCCGCTGCATCGCACCTTTTGTGAAGTTGCCTCATGCTGACCGGCTTGCCATTATATATTTTTTTGTAAAGACTCCATCGGGAAACAAGGCGAGCCGTGACGCTTTTGCGAAAGCAATGGACCGCGCTGAAATAGACAACTTCCTAGAAGCCATGTATGCTTCTGGGCTGGCTGCGCAGAAAACGGCGGTGGACCTCGAGATGCTGGCGCTGAGCTAGTCAGAGGTTCCTGTGGTGCTGCCAATGCCGCACCACTCTTATCTTGGTGGTGACAGGCTACCTACAGTTCAGGCGAGGACCGGCGCTGCGAGCGAGGCGGCGCCGCAGAAAGAGAGAGCGCCGGCAATACGGCGCGGGGTACTAAAGAAAGTGGTGCGCCCAAAGGAGGGTGTCACTATAGCGGGGTTGGAGCCGCAGAAGGGGGTGCGAGGCCTTCCGCTGCTGGAGGTACGCGGACCCTTCAGCGAAAACGCCGTCAACCCGACTCGGGAGGGGAAGAGGAAGAAGTGGAGGTAACTGGGGCCCGCGATCAACCGAAGAAGTCAAGGCAGGTTGCGCCCGAGGCTCCCGCTGATGTGGCGACAACGGTGGGTACGAGCGGCTTGGACTCATTTGCCGCTTACTCCGAGTTCCTCAACGACGGTGTATCACCTCTGCGAGCGGCTGGGGCTCGGCGGCTTGGAGGGGATTGTTCGGTTGACCACCGTCAGCGAATCGCCCTTCAGCACAGCCTTTGGGCACGTCGCCGTTAGGCTACATGAGATGTTCCAAGCGGTGTCAAAACAGCCCCTGGTTGAGAGGGAGCTCAGGGAGGAAGTGGCGGGCCTACAGAGGGACTTAGGGAAGGCCCAAGAAAAGTTGGCTGATGTCGAGCGACGCTTGACAAAGGCTGACCGCGATGTGACAGACGCCCGTGGCAAGCTGAACGTTGCCATTGAGCGGCACCTGGAGTGGAACGAACAGTTAACCAAGTTGGAGCAAGACATGTCCCTACTGCGGGATCGGGTGGCCGCCAAGGAGAAGAAAGTTGAGATCCTTCAGCGGGAGTCCGCCACCAAACAGGCTGAGATCAAGCGGCTAGAGGGTGAAGTCGCTCGCTTGGAGGCTGAGGGGAGCAGTGCTGCGGCCGCCGCTGTTGAGTCATACAAGCAGTCGGCGGAGTACAAGAAGGCACTGACCGAAGCAGCGAAGGCCGGTGCCCTAGCTAATGTGGAGATGCTGCAGCAGAAGGGCGCCATTGACTGGGCTAAAGCGTCGATGCCGGTCGTGCAGCCATCTAAGGAAGCTCCGCTGACAACAAGTACCGCCCCTTCTGCCACCCCTACTGCCTCCCCTGGTCACATTGAAGGAGCCCGCTCGGGTAGCGGGGAGAGTGGCGGACTTCCAGAGGGCAACTCTCAGCGGACGCCTACCCAGTCAGAGGTGTCTCACGCTGGGTTCTTGGCGGCCCACACCCGGGCGGATGGCACAGTAGAGACCCCCAGTCCCACAGCCCGAGAGTCTGACCAGATGAGCCGTTCACATCCACCTCAAGCCGCCAGTGGAGATGCTGAAGGTAGCGGAGCCGACCTCGCCGACCCCGCCAACCCCTGAAAGTAGGAGTAGTAAAGTTTTTTGTAGCCGCTGAGGCATAAATATCTCATGTAATTCTCTTTGGATATAAATGAAATTTTGGAACCTAAGCTCCTATACTCTGTTTTTTTCTTTTCTTTTTTGTTTGTGATAATGTGTGTACCGCTAGGGGTCTTGACAATTTTGTTTTTGGCTATGAATGAAACATTAAAGGAATTAAAATTGGTCCAAGTGCACAATGTAGCCGACGTAGTCTGCTGACTGGCATTGCCAGTTGCCCCCAGTGCTAGACTTGGTAACAATGGTTTGAATAATTCCTCATTTCATTGATAGCTGTCTGAACAGCGTTTACAAAAGCGGGGTCGTACCCGTTGGGTAGCTTCCCTTAGCTAAATATTGAACAAAAATTTAGCTAAGTCAAGATGCTCTTGGGTAGCGGTATGACTATTTGTAGTAATACCGAAGGTGCTCGGTATTCCAGGGGTGGGTCGTTGTGACACCATCCTTGTCCATTAAGTAGAAGGTGCCTGGGCTCGCGACCTCTACAATTTTGTATGGACCTTCCCAAGTTGGGCGGAGTTTTGTTGGCAGTGGTATGACTTCTTTCATTACCCAGTCCCCTAATTGGAGGTTGCGGGCTTTGACCCTGGCGTTGTAGAAACGCGATACCCGTCGCTTATTCTGGAGATTGCGCAAATGGGCTGCGTCTCGCTTTTCCTCTAGGAGATCCCTGTCGAGGTTGACGCCGTCGTTGTTGGTCTTGGGGCAGTAGCCTTGGACCCTAGCGGTTGGTTGGGTTACCTCGATAGGCAGGACGGCCTCAGTTCAGAACATCATACAAAAGGGGGTTTCACCTGTGGCGGAAGTTGGGGTTGTCCTGATGGCCCATAGAACTTCCGGGAGCTTCTCCGCCCACAAAGCCTTGGCCCTATCGAGCTTCTTCTGCAACAGCTTCTTGATTATCTTGTTTTCCGCCTCAACCTAGCAATTGGTTTGGGGGGTGAGCAACTGATGCAAAACGCATCTTGGTGCCCAGGTTGGCGGTAAAAGAGATAAGCTCCTTATTGTTGAACTATGTGCCGTTGTCTGTGATGATTGCATGTGGGACACCGTAGCGGCAGTAGATGTTCTTCCAGAGGAAGTGAATTACCTTGGCGGTAGTTATTGCCGTCAGGGGCTCTGCCTCTATCCATTTGCTGTTGTAGTCGATGGCGACAATGATGTATTTAAACTGGCCTTTGGCGGTTTGGAATTTTCCCATCAAGTCCAGGCCCCACGTTGAGTGACAGAGGTTCCGCCGGGGCATGTGGAAGATCAGCATATTATTGGCATTTGTGACAAGATTTTGATATCCGCCGGGCGTCATCACCAAGCGTAGGCCAAAAGTAGCCTTGTCGCATTGTGCGATTAGCCAAGGATCTGGCGCCTGAATGATTTCCGCATTCTCCGCCATGTATTCTTGCCAGCACGACCTTTCCCTCCTCTGGGGTTAGACAGCGGAGGTTGGGGTGGGTGAATCCTTGGCGGTAAAGTTTGCCGCTCTGCATGTTGTAACGAGTTGCTCTCCGCTGGAGCTGTCGCGCCTTGACCTTGTCCTCTGGCAATGCCTGTTGCGTTTGTACTGAATAATTTCGTCCATCCAGCTAGGATTGGCCTCAATGTTAAAGATCTTCGCCAGGGTTTTTGTGATACTTGGCCTATCCAGAGACTCTACCTTTGTGTCCGTTGGGCTCTGGTGTGGCTGGACGGTTGCCAATCTTGCCAGTGAATCAGCCTTGGTGTTCTTTTCCCTGGGGATTTGTGTAATAGTGTGAAACCTGAATTTTTTTAGCAGCGTCTTGGCGTACCCTAAGTATGCCACTAACTACTGGTCCTTGGCTTGAAAGCTGTCATTGACCTGGTTAACGACCAACTGAGAGTCGCTGAAGATGTTGACACTGTCGGCCCCTTAATCAATGGTGAGGAGTAGGCCGGCAATCAGTGCCTCATATTCCGCCATGTTGTTGGAAGCTTTGAAGTTGAATTTCAACGCGTATTTGACGTTAAGCCCCCCTGGTCCTGTTAAGATGATTCCGGCGTCGCTGGCCTTGGCTCAAGCGGAACCGTCCACGTGCAGGTTCCAGTTTCATTGTTGGGAAGCCGGCTCCTTAGCTGTCACTATCTCTGTTCCGGGCGGTATATCGATCTTGGTTTCGGGCTGACGCTCGGTGAGCTCAGCGATGAAGTCTGCCACTGCCTGGCCCTTCATGGCGGTTCGTGGTTTGTAATCTATGTCAAACTCGCTAAGCTCAATGGCCCACTTACTGAGGCGCCCCGAATGTTCAGGGTTCTGCATTACTTATCTCAACGGTTGATTGGTTAACACATGGATTGTATGGGCTTGGAAGTACTGGCGGAGGCGTCTGGCGGCAACGATGAGTGCGAGAGCAAGCTGCTCCAAGGGAGGATACCGTGTTTCTACTCCGTTCATGCCCCTACCGGCATAGAATACCGGGAGCTCGTCCTGGCCCTCCAGTCGGACTATGGCGCAGCTCACCGCTGAGTGGGATACCGCTAGGTAAATGTATAATGTTTCTCCCTGCACAGGAATGGAGAGGAGTGGAACTGTCCCCAGGTACTCCTTCAGGCCTTGGAATGCCGCCTAGCACTCTGGGTTCCAATCGATGACCTTCTTGTGGGTTGTTTTAAGGACTTTGAAAAATGGGGCGCACCTGTCGGTCAGTCTGGAGATGAATCGAGACAGAGCAGTTAGCTTGCCCTGGAGGCATTGGACGTGCACCTTCCATTCCGGGTCCTTCAAGTTGAGGATGGCTTGCACCTTGTCAGGGTTGGCCTTGATACCCCACTCACTGACAATATACCCCAGAAATTTGCTGGCGGTGACGCCAAAGAAACATTTTTCTAGGTTGAGGCGCATACCATAGGTCAGGAGGATGGTTACTATGATTTTTAGGTTTGCCACATGTCCGCTCGCTTTAATACTCTTGACCAACATGTCGTCTACGTAGACTCGATTATCTTGCCCAGATGTTCCGCGAACATGGCGTTCATTAGTCATTGATAAGTTGCCCCTACGTTCTTTAAACCAAAAGGCATCACATTGTAACAGTACAGGCCTTTGTCGGTGGTGAAGGTGGTGCACTCCTGGTCGTCGGGATGCATCCTGATCTGGTTATAGCCGGAGAACCCATCCATCATGCTGAGGAGCTCGTGTCTGGCGGTTGCATAGACGAGTTGATCGATGCGGGGTAGTGGGAAGCTGTCTTTCGGGCATGCCTTGTTAAGATTTTTGAAGTCGACGCACATCCTCCACCTGCCACTAGCCTTTTTGACCATAACCAGGTTGGAAATCCATTGGGGATAGATGACCTGGCGGATGAACCCAATGCCCTGGAGCTTGGTAACCTCTTCTCCTATAGCACGGTACTTCTCTTCGTTGAAGGCTCTGCGTTTTTGTTTGATAGGGTAGAAGGATGGTTTGATGCTCAACTTATATGAGATGATTTCAGGGGAGATACCTGGCATGTCTGCATATAACCAGCAAAGGCCGTAGTGTTATCACGTAGGAACTGAGTGAGCTCCGCTGCCAGCTCTGGGTCTAATTGAGAGCCTATGCGGACTGTCCGCTCAGGGTGCTCATCCGAGATGCTGACAACCCTTAGTGATGTTTCTGGGTTGACCGGCTCCTTCCTTACGTACTTCTTTTTCGTCTTCCCTAGGTCCTTAAAAATGTTTGGTGGAAGTGCCTGACTGCCTACCGCTAGGATCTCATGGCGGCGGGTTGATTGTGCTATAGTAGTAGAATAACACTCGCGTGCCAACTGTTGACTTCCCTTGACATAGCCTGTGCCGTTGGGTGTGGGGAATTTCATGAGTAGCATGTACCCGGCGATGATGCACTTGAGTTTGTTGAGTGCTGGCCGACCAATGATGGCGTTATATGAGCTGAAACAATCGACAATTATGAACTCCGTATGTATTTCGGCCATACATGGACTAGTACTGATAACTAGCCGCATATAGTCAGAACCCAGAGGTTGCGTGACGTCACCGGAGAAGCTGAGCAATGGTTCATGATCTTGGAGCAATTTTCTGTTCCGCTTAAGGTCGTTGTAACAACAACTGAATATAACGTTGACAGCGGATCCGCTATCAACCAGGATTCTTCCCACTGACATTTTGCCGAGAATGGCGTTGATCAAGAAAGGATCGTCATGGGGCAGATGCACTCCGCATTCCTCCTCCTCTGAGAAGGTAATAGGCTCCCAACCAGCCCTTGGGAGTTTGGCGGATCTTTCATAGCGGATGTTGTAGACTTCTTTTGGGTGATTAGCTCGCGCATAACGCTTTCTAGCTCTGTGAGACATGTTGGTGATTGGAGCACCTCCGTCGATGGTGTTGATGCGGCCCATAGGCTCAATATCGGCGATCACAGGTGGCGGTTGGCGCACCTTGAACTTCTCAAGCTTGCCGTCACGGTATAAGGTCTCAATGGCCGTTTTGAGGGCGTTGCAGCTGTTGGTATTGTGACCGCTGTCTTCGTGGTATTTGCACCACCTTCCGATGTTTCTTGGCTTTCCTTTTTTTGGGTACTTCCCCGGGGGCAGCGATGGGATCTGATCCTTGCACTGATTGTATATTTCTTCATACGAGGCCGTGAGGACCGTGAATACTGCATACCGCTGGGAAGACTCCGTATGTTTGTTGCGGTTGTCCCCATGGGATGGGCGGTTCCCCTTGTAGTGTTGGTCTTTCTGTCGCTTGTTTTGGTACTGGCCCTGCTGCCACTCCCTCTTTTTGTCAGTTGGCGGTGTGTTGGAGGTTTTGTTAGCGGTCCCCTGCTGACTGGAGAAGGGTTGTACCGACTTTGCCAATGCTGCTGGTGGCCATGGTGTCTCTCCATATGTGATGAATTCTGCTTGGGCATGAATGACCGACTCACTCATGAGGTGGTCGTATACCGCATTTGGATGATTGTAGTTGAGGTGATAGAGAAATGGCCCTTTGAGAAGTCCCTGCTTAAAAGCCGCCGAAGCCATTGTTTTATCAAGATCACGGCATTGAGATGCCGCCACTCGCCACCTTGTGATGAATGCCTTCAGTGTTTCCTCCGTGCCCTGCTTGACGTTGAACAATTGGCTTGTGTTGTGGTGCCCGGCGGACAGTAGGGTGAACCGAGAAAGGAAAACGTGCGATAATGCCTGGAATGAATCAATAGATCCCGGCGGGCATTCGAAGAACCAATTCATTGCCTCATTGTCCAGCGTTTCACTGAACAAGTGGCACAGGGTGGCGTCATCGAATCCCTTGTTGTTGGTGACTTTGTTGAAGGTGTCCATATGGACGAAGGGATCAGTCTTACCGCTGTAATGTGATATTTTTGGAGTATTTGCATACGCCGGTCTGACGGCCAGCAAAATTGCAGTGGTAAATGGTCCTGGCCTGGACGCGAAAAGTGGATTTGAAGTTGGTGATGGGGTTCCTGCTTCCGCTCGGATTAACTTTGTTCCAATTGTTGCATCCTTTCCAGTATTTGAGAGGTTGCATCGCCGACCGGGTCTAGCCTGGCACTCTGTTGAACTAACTCTCGCCTGGGAGCGGATGGGTTTCCCTCTGTTCTTGCCCGAGGTCTCGAGCGGTGAGTGTGCAGTGATGATTCTGCCTCCTGCTCCAACATTAGCTGGGGTACAGGGGGTGGTCCCATTCCCGCTAGCTCTGGTTGGTGCAGTGGGACCTGCATATGCACGACTGGTGATGGTATCAATGCTCCTGTGTCGGGTCGGCTGTGCCTGGTGCTTCGTGTCTGCTCACTTCATGCCGGGTTGGCGGTTGCCTCCAACATTTTCTTTAGCTCATCAAAGCGGGACACAAGAGTGGCCACTTGCTTTTGGGCCTCGGCCTTCTCCTTGCGTTCTTGTTCACGCTCTCTGTTTGCCTTGTGAAGATCCACCAGTGCCAGCTCATACAGAGAGGCAAGGTCTTAGCCAGGCGGGCGGCTGCTACCTGGGTTTGTCTCATCACCGGGGTTGACCGGGGTGATGAATAATGTGCGGTTAATGCCTACCGCTGGGTTGGTGGGTTGGGGAATGGCGGACTGATCTGCCTGCTCGTCAATGTCTTCCCGTTACCGTTAGTCATGGTGATTGTGGCGGGATGTCCTTTTGTTCAAGGATTCCCACAGACGGCGCCAATGTTGATGCTCAAGTCCGGCGGTAGCCGGCTTCTTGTTTAACGAGGGTCCGATGGGCGGACCGCTACTCCGAGGATTGGATGACTTCCGTTCGCTGTAACACGAGAGACAGGGCGTTAGAGGGAGACCGCGCTGGGCGGTCTTCACTTCTCCGATGCCTACGTTAGTCACTGTATATGGGCAACATAACAATAAATGAGTAGTAATTGCGTAATTAATGAGGAGAGAGGAGAGAACCTTTTATAGGTGAGGAAGAGGTTGATCTTCTTATTGTTTCCTATGTGGGACTGATGTGCTTCGATTCCCAGCGTCTGGAGCTTCTGATGCCATCTTGAAGCGGCGCGTGGCGGCAGGTCAGCGGTGATCTGGGGGCGGTCCAGGGTTCGAACGGTAGCCCGCCTGGCCGTGCCTCCACAGGTTACCCCCTTGGTAGGAGTCGGTACCTCTGGCGGTACCATGAGCGTGGCTCATTATAGCTAATTATGCTCATTCTGGCACATGTAGGTACAGTTATTAGCCTCGAGCCAAGAGTTTCAGGACCATTTCATTGCACACAAAGAAACTGCTGGTTCTGAAAGGCTTGCACATGTCCCTTCTGTCCAAAATTCTGGAACATCATCCGGAGAGATTAAGAAGGCTTATGTAGAGAACAAATTGAAAGGAAATAAAGGTGACCAACTGATTAAGATAGAAGAGAGGGAAATAGGAGACACTGGTTCGAGGCCATACAGATAGTATCTGAAACCGAACAAAGGGGTCTTGCACTTCTCAGCCGCTGTTCTTGTACACCTGACGTTTGTTATTACTTATTAGTCAGATAGCACAGAACTCTTGGATGGCTGCTAATGTTGATAATCCCAATTTTAGCTCATCACAATTGATCTTGGTCTACCTGTCGATTGGATTTTCTGCAATATTTATTTTACTGTTCAGATCTCTGCTAACAGTTGGTTTGGGTCTTGAGACATCAAGGGCTTTATTTTCTCAGCTACTAAACTCTCTTTTCATGCACCCATGTCTTTCTATGACTCAACGCCTCTGGAAAGGATACTAAGTCGAGTATGCATTTTAACTAGAAACTTTAATTATAGACTGAGGACTTAAAAATGACCTAATTGTTTTATGTACTGCATTTTGATTGTTTAGCTTTCATCTGATCCAAGTATCATAGATCTTGATATTCCATTCAGCCTTGTCTTTGCTTGTGGAGCTACCATAAATGCTTACTCCAATCTTGGAATAATAGCTGCTGTTACATGGTAAGTCCTGTTTGTTTCCATACCAATGGTCTTTCTGGCAATTCAGCTACAGGTATGTTATTTGAGCTTCTTTTATATCTTGTTGGAATTTGAAATTGAACGAGCAAAGCATGTTCTTTTGTGTGGAAACTTCTTTATATGACACAGTATGTCTTCCTTTCAAAAATATTACTTTTCCACTGCAAAGGAGTTTATGAGGATCAATGGAACAACCAAGTCTTTTGTAGCAAATCATCTAGCAGAGTCTGTATCAGGCGCCATTACAATAAGAGCTTTCAATGAAGAAGAGCGCTTCTTGGCAAAGAATTTTCACCTCATTGACACAAATGCTAGCCCATTTTTTCATAGTTTTGCAGCAAATGAGTGGTTGATTCAACGGTTAGAAATAATTTGTGCAGCAGTTCTCGCCTCTGCAGTACTCTGTATGGTTTTGCTTCCAACTGGAACTTTTAGCTCTGGTTAGTTTTCCTAAATTTTTCTGGAAGCCAGTGACTGGACTTATAGTTATGATTCTTATATAAATTGCTACGTAACTGCAAGGTTTATTGGAATGGCGCTTTCTTATGGTCTTTCATTAAACATGTCATTGATCTATTCAATTCAAAACCAGTGCACTATAAGGAGACTCAAAACATGGATCAATTAAAGGCAGACTCAAAACATGGATGAATATTTTCTGGGATGACGGGGTTGAATGCCAAACTGAAATTTCATACTGCAGGTATGCTTTTAATGATAAATTTAAACCCAGTTTGTCTTTCTGCCTAAGTTTATGTAGAGTATGGTTTCCAGTTTCTTTTAAGTTTTGTTTTGGATTCTGATTTTGGGTCTTTTTGGTGCAGAAAATCTGATATAAAGAGCATAAAGGTGAGGCTAGGGGAGATTAAGAAGAAGAGGAACGCTGTGCTGAAGTATCTGAAGAATAATGTTGCTGTTCTTCTCAAAATTGGCCTTGATATTAATGTATATGAAGGGTTAAGTTTCATGGCTCATTAGTTTTAATGTATATGATGTGTCAATTTCATCATTGTTTTGCTTGGCCTTAATAGAAATTAATACAATTCCCTAATATTTAAAGTACATTTGAATTTCATGTTATTTGTGGATCAGCTTTCTAGTACCAAATACAGCAGGAAAGGGATATGAAAAAAAAATCAGTTACTGATGAAGAACTGATGTCAGAAAACACAAATTACATCAGTTTGAAAACAAAAACTGATGTCAGAAAAGAGAAAATACATCAGTTTCGAAACCAAAACCGATGTCAAGAATGAGAAAATACATCAGTTACCAAACAAAAACCGATGTCTAGAATTACTATGGACATCGATATATAAACAAAAATGATGTCTACTATAAATATAGACATCAAGATATAAACAAAAACCGATGTCTAGCATTACTATGGACATCGATATATAAACAAAACCGATGTCTAGATTACTATGAACATCGATATATAAACAAAACCGATGTCTAGATTACTATGGACATCGATATATAAACAAAAACCGATGTCTAGTATAACTATGGACATCGATATATGATGCGCTCAAAGCAAGCGCACAATTTAACCCTGAAAATATCGTTAGTAGTATAAGCAAATAGGGATCGTTCTATCCGGGGATTGAGGGTACACTTGCAATTGTGAAACAAATAAAGAAAAGTATTATTTACAAAAATAAAATAAAGAATATAAATATATACAATTGTATAAACAAATAAAGAATTAAAATAATAAAGTATTATTTACAAAAATAAAATAAAGAATAAATATATACAAGTAAACACAAATAAGGGGTGGGGGATTAGGATTCTTAAAATTAAAATTAAAATAAATAAAATAAAGAAAACGTAAAAACATATATACAAGGGTGGAACGCAAGGAACAAAGATCAAAACCACATCCATATGTAAGAAATCCAATTACAATTCCTATAGTTGATTTTAAATGTCATGAGAGAGGAGTTGATCATGTGAAACATTCGAAAGCAAATGATTTCCCATATTTTACTTTTCAATGCTAATTAACCTAAGCGAAAGCACCTAGATTAATCCTATCAAACATGCAATCAAGCCCTAGAAAGCTAGTCAATCATGACATGTTCAACGCATTAGACATAGAGAAAGGCTATCAACTCAAGTGTACAACTTAGTATGGAAAAGTCCACCTAATTGCAATCCTCTTTAATTAAATTCGGTCTTTGCACAAAACCTTTACTACTTTGATTCAAGTTTACACAAAACGAAAAGTCGATTTCATGTTCTTAAACCTAGCACCAATTATATCAAAACCCTAAGTGTTTGCAACCACATAAGATTAAAATACAAAAGTTTTCTATCATGCAAATTTAATTAAACAAACCCACATAAGCAACATAAAAATCAACATATAGAAATCACAACTTTATCTCAAAACATATAAACGGGCTTTAAACTTTGCCCTTAACATTATTGTTAACTAGAAACAAGTTCATATGAATTCAAACAAGGAAAACAAAAGATCATTACAAGGAAAAAGAATGAATTACACCGTGAGGGGAGATGGAGATGGAGAGCTTGAACGTTGGAATCTTGAATCTTGGAAGCAAGTCTTCAAGGTGGACGATGGAGGCTATGTCCTCACGGCTTCTTCTTCTTCTCTTTACTTGAAAATGCAAAACTAAGAACTAGAGAATGGAAAAGGAAAATGGAAAGGAAATGGAGAGACAAAGAAGATGAGATGGATGAAGGAATTTGTGACTAAGGAAAATGGAGAGGAAATGGTGAGACAAGAAGATGAAATGGATGAAGGAATGTATTTTGAGAGTGAGAGGAGAAGTGTATTTATAGCCCAAAAAATGATGAATGGAGGGTGGAGATGAACATAAATGAAAGGCTAGATATGTTAGACAAATTTGTAAAAAATATCTTCCCACTTGTTTATCACTTGTTCAACTTGAATTGATTTTCATCCTCAAGATTTTCCACTTGCTTGCAACTTTGATTTTCCTCCTCAAGATTTTCCACTTGCTTGCAACTTTGATTTTCCTCCTCAAAATTTTCCACTTGGTTGCAACTTTGATTTTCCTCCTCAAGATTTTCCACTTGGTTGCAACTTTGATTTTCCTCCTCAAGATTTTCCACTTGCTTGGAGGTCCTAAAAATAGAAACTAATAAGAAAAATAGAAACTTTCCTAAACTGAAAAATAGAAACTACCAAAAATGGAAACTTACTAAAAATGATAAATAGAAACTATAAAAATAGAAACTTTCTACAAATAAGAACTTTCCCAATCAAAGAATGAAAACTTTCCTAAACAGGGTTTTAATAAGGAAATAACGCAAGAAATGTAGGGAAAAGCAAGTAAAACGTCGCATTAAAATGCTCCTATCAAATTCCCCCACACTTAGCTTTTGCTAGTCCCTTAGCAAAATCACACTAAGACACACACTAACACTCAACGAAAATTAAAGACTCTACAAAAACAATGACTCTATTGCCCTTCAACTTTTTGTCTCAGAAATCTCTTACTTTCACAACATCAAGATTAGCACTCAACCAAGAATCAATATGTAGATATTCAAGAGTTAATTAAAACATATAATCCACACATACACAAGTAGGACTTGGTTGTGACAATGGTGATGGTTTCTGTTAAGCATGCTTCGAACAAGTATGATTCATATCCTCACAAGGTATATCCACTCTTTCTTCTCTCAGAATTCAAGACAATGCTTAAAAGCTTATAATCACTCAATTATATGTGAGAGAAAATATTTTGAGGCAATCAAATAGCTCACATATATAAGAAACGAAAAGCACTTTGTGAATATAATTTTTTGAAAATATCTCATGAAGGATATCAACTACTTGCACGGATGGACCCAAGCCATAGGTTCAACTCTTGTAACTCATCTCCACATCAAGGGCTGTCCCATCTTAAGGATCAAGAAAGTCTTCTTAAAGGTTGTAATAGGGCCAAGGCTCACGGTTTTAAGAAATGAAGGGTAAGGATTTATCAAAGTGTCCTAAAAACCCAGCAGAGCACATGTAGATGTAGAGACCTCAAGAAATCCACCAAGGCATTGTAAAAACGTCACTTTCCCTAGAGGTAACATAAAAGGGCCTAATGTCTTCATGTTGGGCCAAATCTTCATTGTAAACTTCCCTAGAACTATAGTGGAATGGACAAAGGCCAAATTTTTCTGTAGTGGGCCTTCAGTTCAAAGTAAACTCCAAAATCACTAAGTATGGGGGACTAAAATCCATAAACATTTTTCTTTCTTTTCTTTTCTAGCCGTACACAATTTTTTCTTTTCATTTTTCACGGCTTTCACATATTTTTTTCTTTATGGACAAGTCTACCCCCACACTTGAACTTTCACCTCTTCTCAATTTTCTTTCTCAATGCCAAATCCTCAAGTAAAGTCCCAAAATATAGCTCCGCTAAGTTTTTAGAACAAAGGGTAGGAGTGTAGCTATACTAAGGTTCAGGGTTAAGGATTTAAGGGTGATGAAAGAAAAGGCTTAATGTAAGCTCAAAGGGGTTTATCTAAGGGAGTCCCACGACGGGCACAAATAGGGACACATGCTTATTTAGCAATGGTGGTAATTCCAAGGTTGCCTCTATCCCTTCCAGAATCAGGGCCATGTATTGACAAACGTCTCAACAAGCACAAGAGCGAATTCTAGCATTTTCTAGTCCATCAAACTTAATCTATGGCAAGCAATCAATCAAATGAAAGAGTAATGAGATCATCAAAACATCGCCAAGAAATTAAGAATATATTTTTCAATTATCACTCCAAGAAAAAGGGACATGACTCAAATATCTCACATGGGCTTTTATGAATCAAAACTCATCCTAACATGCTCATATTCTGTACCAAGGTTACGAAATCCATATCCACTACACATGCATGCATTTTTCATATATCTCAATTAACCAAAGAATACCATTTTAAAAATCATCTCAATTTTGTGATCCTCTTTTAATCATGATTTCAGAGATATAGAATCATCCTAGACAGTTGAAAGGGCATCCTAAGACTCAAAAACAAAAACAAAAGTAAAATTTTTTTTTTTTTCTTTTTCAACAATTTAATTTAATTTCAACACTTAGGTACGGGAACAGGGAGTCTCGATGTGCAATGGGACTGAAACAGCTACCCTTTTTCAAGACTATGTTTAATCCAATATACCTTAGTGTATCACAACATCAATTAAAAACACAATCCAACATCAACTATTTTTTTTTTTTCTTTATATACTAACTACTAAAAACACAATAAAGCAATAACCCTTCCCCCATACTTAATTCATGCATTGTCCTCAATGTATAAACAAATATAAATCATGCAAAGCATAAATCAAGCATAGAAGAGAAAATGAACACAACGAAACCTAAAACAACTTAAAATTTAAGAAAATAAAATAGAAGGAAGAGTTCAAGAAAGCAAATCTGCGTTTGATGTCTCCTCCACAGCTACAGTTGAAATGGGTTGCCTCCCATGCAGCGCTTAATGTTTAAAGTCTTTCAGCCTAGACTTGTACCTCCATTTACTCCTTTGGAGGAGCGGTATGCGGGCGAGTGGCAGCCCTCTTGCTGGTTTCAGCCTTCGGAGGCGGGTCCTCATGTTGTGATGCAGTAGCGTCCTTGCGAGGAAACCCAGGAGGATAACTCTGCAAGTTATTGACTTCCTGAGCAAGCTTGTTTATTGCAGTGTGACAGCGGATCAAAGAGCAGTTCATCTCAGACATGTAATCGATCATGTAATTGACTCTCCAATCTGTCACCATAATACCATCGCGGAGAGAGGAACGCAAATCATCAATCGAATCCGACAAGCTTTCCAGGGTGGCCATAGGCCGAGGAGCACGAGCAGCTGGTGAGGAAGAAGACTCTCCGGGATGCAGTCTGGGAGAGCGACGAGGCAGAGGAGGGGGACTGCGGGTACGCTCACGGATAGGACGATGGTCCCATGGACGAGTAAGCCCAGCTCTAGTGGCCGCTTGACGACCTTCTTCCTCCAAAGAGAGAACACATCGTTGATTGACGCCCCTGCGAGGGGTAACCTTGGTTCGAGCCATGAGGAAGTAGAAGGAATTTGAAACTGCACGCTTTAGACAAACCTTAGTAAAATCTGGAGGAGACAAAAAAGGATGTATATATGAAGCACAAAATAGGGTAGAAATCTCAACAAGCACAGGGTTTTAACAAAGCTTCTCCGGGAAGGAGAAGAGTTATGACAGTTCACGGCCCAAGAAACACGTATGCACATGAAAAACTCCCCCACGCGTAAATATTCCTTTCTTTTCCGTGATTTACGGCAATTAGGTCTGCTTTCGGCTGTAGCTTGTCTGTCACAACTCCTCGAGAACCGTTTGGTTCCCCCACGCGTCCTTTCTTTTCCTTAATTTACGGCAATCATACCTGCTTTCAGCTGTAGCTTATCTGTCACAGCTCCTCGAGATCAGTTTGGTTCCCCCACGTGTCCTTCACGAGCCAACAGCTTTTCCGTGTTTTCGGTTGACTTTAATCCAACGCGTAGATTTAATCTCAGAGATCGTCGATCCAACGGTGGAGATCTGCTCACTCGTTCTATAAATAGGTGCATTCTGAGCGACTGTTCACTCCAAAAGAAAATTCTTCCGAGTTCCAGCCTTTCTCTCTCAACCCTTCAGCCTTTCTTTCGAAACTCAAATCCTTTCTTCATCAACATGGAACCACGAACTCTGCAACTAATGGAGTTACAAACCCAGCAACAAATGGAATTACAAGCCCAGCAACCAACCGAGGAGGGAGGAAGCATCCAAGCAGCTGGGAGTAGTAACCGGTGGGCTCCCACACCGCCTCAACTAAGAATCCTCAAGGGCCTTAACTATGATAAGGGTTTTAAGTACCCAACTCCAGAGCAGATTCAAGAGATCTGCCTTCATCTGAAACAGTATGGGCAGATCGAGGACAAAAACGTCTTCTTTTGGTTCCAGAACCTCAAGGCTCGTGAGAGGCAGAAGTTGAAGGAATTTCGGAACGTTCCGGTTGGTGGATCTCTCGATCTCAATTTTAGATCCACTAGTTCTACTGATGATGGTAGATCCATTGATCTAAACTTTGGGTCACGTGTCGGCTATGGTGTTGATGGATCGATCATGGAACAACGAGGAGAATATCACCAGGAGATTGAAACCCTTCCACTATTCCCCATGCATGGTGAGGACATTTTTGGCAACATGAAGACTACTTCCGAGGGAGGTAGCGGTTATGGCGGTGGCTCTCGTATTTCCCTTGAGCTCAGCTTCAACTCCTACAGAGATGCAGACATGGCTTAGTATAGAGTATTATTATTATTATTATTATTATTTTTTTTTTTTTTTTTTTGTAAATAGCTTAATTTAATAAGACTGAATGAATGCAGTTTTTTTTTTTTTCTTTTTTTTTATTAATTTTTTTTTTTATATAAAGGACTCAAAAATAAAAGACAAATATAAATATATATTGGACTCAAAATGAAAGACAAAAATATAAATCTCTTCCCCCACACTTAAATATTGCATTATCTTCAATGTAATCAATTAAAAGCATGCAATGAAATAAGTAAGCATAGATAGAAGACATTTACGAAAACAAATCCTAAAATAAAAACAATAGAGAAAAAATGAAAAATAAAAAGAAATAGGGAAAGAGAAAGCAAATCTGATTATATTCTGAATTGGGTTGCCTCCCAAGTAGCGCTTGTATTTTACGTCTTGCAGCCAGACGGTACCTACATTAAATAAAGTTAGTAACTATAATTAACAAAGAATTACAAAATAAAAACAAGTATAACTATTAATTACAAACTACAAGTATAATTAACAAGTATATTGTACATAAGACACAAGTTATGTACTCAAGTGAGTATAAAACGTGAAAAGTATTTTTACAAGTTTAAAGTGTGAAACAACAAAATAATTTACACGTATAGAGTATTCACAAGTATTTCTTTTGTTATAAACATTATTGATATCGAATCAAATTCCAAGCGGTAAATCAAGTGAACGTGCGGCCCAAGTATAGTCGCCTAGACACAAACTCCCTTTCAAATCGTTTGGGCAACCTTACTGAAATGGCTAGGTGGGGGAGGACGAACATGAGAGGAAAAATCCATTTTGGCATGAGCTACTCCCACATAGTGGTTTAGGCCCATTTGCAAGCACTTCTGGATTCAAAAACCCGTCATGAACGTTGCCCCCTTCCTAGACACCATTCCACATAGGCTATACTTACTAAGATGAAAAAGTTCATAAGTGTGAAGACAGTTCAACAAGTGTTAATAAAAGCCGCCCTCAACCTTAAGGGACCTGAGCTAGGTACCAATAAGGGGTTTAGGCCAATATTAACAAAAGAGACTTCACCTATTCCTCTCAATTTACAACCTACAATTAAAATTCGTGTTCAATAATATAAACAACATCCTAATTAATTTAAACTAAGTTTCAAACAATTTTTAAACAACAAATATATACAATAAATTACACAATTTAGCAAGTGATTTTTCAATCCCCGGCAACGGCGCCAAAAATTGACGCGCTCGAAAGCGAGCGCGCAATTTAACCCTGAAATATCGTTAGTAGTATAAGCAAATAGGGATCGTTCTATCCGGGGATTGAGGGTACACTTGTAATTGTGAAACAAATAAAGAAAAGTATTATTTACAAAAATAAAATAAAGAATATAAATATATACAATTGTATAAACAAATAAAGAATTAAAATAATAAAGTATTATTTACAAAAATAAAATAAAGAATAAATATATACAAGTAAACACAAATAAGGGGGGATTAGGATTCTTAAAATTAAAATTAAAATAAATAAAATAAAGAAAATGTAAAAACATATATACAAGGGTGGAACGCAAGGAACAAAGATCAAAATCAATTCCATGTAATCAAATTCGATTCAAACCCTATAATTGTTCTTCCAAGTCATGAGAGAGGAGTTGATCATGTGAAACATTCGAAAGCAAATGATTTCCCATATTTTACTTTTCAATGCTAATTAACCTAAGCGAAAGCACCTAGATTAATCCTATCAAACATGCAATCAAGCCCTAGAAAGCTAGTCAATCATGACATGTTCAACGCATTAGACATAGAGAAAGGCTATCAACTCAAGTGTACAACTTAGTTATGGAAAAGTCCACCTAATTGCAATCCTCTTCAATTAAATTCGATTCTTGTCCAGAACCTTTACTACTTTTGATTCAAGTTACACAAAACGAAAAGTCGATTTCATGTTCTTAAACCTAGCACCAATTACATGCAAATCCTATAAGTGTCGACCCAAATAAGATAAACATATAAAAGTTTTCTGTAAAGCAAATTTAATTGAACAAACTCACATAAGCAACTTAGAATCACAATTATAGAATTCAAAAACTTTATTTAAACATAGAAATTGGGCTTAAACTTTGCCCTAAACATTATTGTTAACTAGAATTCATAGTCTTACAAAATCAAACAAAGAAAACAAGAGAAAGGATATAATACACCTTGGAAGATGAATGATAAAGCCTTGAGACGAAGAACTTGAAGATCCTTGAAAGCAAGCAATCTTCTAGGGACGACACAAGGGTGGATGGCGGTTGGGAAATTGATGTATTGCATGACTTCTCTTTCTCTTGGCTTGAAAATGAAGAACAAGAAAACTAGAGAATGAAAAAGAAATATGGAGAGGAAATGGTGAGACAAAGAAGATGGAATGGATGAAAGAATTGGTTTAGGAAAATGGAACTAAGGAAAATGGAGAGGAAATGGTGAGACAAGAAGATGAGATGGATGAAGGAATTTGTGACTAAGGAAAATGGAGAGGAAATGGTGAGACAAGAAGATGAAATGGATGAGGGAATGTATTTTGAGAGTGAGAGGAGAAGTGTATTTATAGCCCAAAAAATGATGAATGGAGGGTGGAGATGAACATAAATGAAAGGCTAGATATGTTAGACAAATTTGTAAAAAATATCTTCCCACTTGTTTATCACTTGTTCAACTTGAATTGATTTTCATCCTCAAAATTTTCCACTTGGTTGCAACTTTGATTTTCCTCCTCAAGATTTTCCACTTGGTTGCAACTTTGATTTTCCTCCTCAAGATTTTCCACTTGCTTGGAGGTCCTAAAAATAGAAACTAATAAGAAAAATAGAAACTTTCCTAAACTGAAAAATAGAAACTACCAAAAATGGAAACTTACTAAAAATGATAAATAGAAACTATAAAAATAGAAACTTTCTACAAATAGGAACTTTCCCAATCAAAGAATGAAAACTTTCCTAAACAGGGTTTTAATAAGGAAATAACGCAAGAAATGTAGGGAAAAGCAAGTAAAACGTCGCATTAAAATGCTCCTATCAATATATATACAAAACCGATGAGTAGAATAAGTATGGACATAGATATATAAAGAAAAACCGATGTCTAGAATAACTATGGACATCGATATATAAACAAAACCGATGTCTAGCATAAATATGGACATCAGTTCAAACTATACTACAGAATGTAGATTGAATGTCTAGTGAAATATTATGTACCAACACACACGAAAAGCTTATGAACCACAAGCAAAAATTTATGAGAACCAATGTGTAAAATATTATCAGACATCGTTTCTAAATCAGAAACGATGTTAAAATGGATAATTGTGTTGTTAGAACTATATTTCATTAAGCATCTAATGCCAAAATATGAAGGTTTGACAATAGCTAAACACACCAAAATGGTGATCACATTAATATTTTTACATCGGTTCTGGACCTTAAACCGATGTCTCGTTGTAAAATAGACATCAGTTGTGAACCGATGTCTTAGTTTTGGCAATCTTTAACATCGCCCACTAAGACATCGGATTTTTTTTTTTTAACATCAGTTGTGAACTGATGTCTATGAACTTTATCCTAGTAGTGAAATCACAATTCTTTTAACTCAGGTAAACAACCAACAATCTCAACATCCACAAAGAAGACGTCAAACCATCTCACGTAAAACAACAAGGAATACATCCTCACAATCCCCTAACCTCAATATCACCTATGTGGTCTTTCCCATAACCTATAAATATCACCACTGTGGTCTTTCCCACAACACGTTAGATACTAACTTCATTGCTACCTGACACCTTGGCCTAGGTCCAAGTAATTGACATACATCTCGGTTATTATTTAACCGTCGAACCTGACCATTTGGCCTTCAAAAACCAAAATAACCGAGATGCATGTCGATTACTTGGACCTCTATACAACCCATCAAGTCCACTATGATTTTCAAACATGAATTAATCCATCAAAATCATCATATATAAATATGGCACAATACATTTCAATCCATATTATATCTAAAGTCATCACAATTCCACACTCCTCAATGTCACACCTTTCCATATATAATCATGTAAATATATATACGTAATCATCCACCCAGGAATGACCACTAATACCAACTATAGTTCATGTATAAGAATCGTGAAATTCATTTGTATAGTTAAAATCATTTTACTTACCTATGGACCGTAGTTGATCAAGTCCATATGATTTAAAAAAAATATTTATTCTATAAATATTTTCACACAATTACGACCAAAAATAAAGTAATTAAATGTACTCGGTTCGTAATATGAACCACGTGAGGTTTACTCACCGTCAAATTCCCTCTGCGTCTTCTTAACAGCTCAAACAACAATTTCACTAATCGTCCTCCAAATCAATCCGTCGATCACCTAATCCAATATGATCTTAACTTAGCCAACAACTCATAGACAAAATTAAACGATGATCCAACGATCGGATCAAAATTAAATGATGATCCAACGGTCGGATCCTCACGGATCGCCTTTAAGATCATCCTCCAAAAATAGTCAAGAAGATCGGATGGTCGGATCTTCCTGAATCGTCCTTACTAACATCTCCAAAAATTTATAGGAAAATCCGACGGTCGGATTCTCATGAATCGCCTTCCGATTCACCTTTTCACACATATATGAAGATCCAACGGTCGGATCTTCGTCCATTACAACACAAAGTCACTGGGACAGTCATACGATCATCAAATCAGAATTACAAGTCCATCGGATGGTCCTATCTTCACAGATCACAAATCGAATGATCGAAATCTATCGAAACGTAAAAATTCATAACTTAATCATACGACATCCAAAAATTGTGTATAATATATCGAAATGATTGTATTGAAATATAGAATCTAAGAATGCACAGAAACTGCTTTTTTGATCCCCAGAAGTGGCCGGAAAGGCCGCCGGAGTTAGTGGTAGAGCCGCCGCCGACCACAACTAATGGTGTCGGGGCCGGGCTGCTCTTCTTCGTCTCATCAAGCTTAACAACTTTCCTAACTAGCGTGTAAGCTGGAAATGACTGGAAGGGGTCGAAATTACCTGGAACCCGTTGAGATGGCCAGAAAATTTGCAGAAACCGGCGAGCTCCAGTTCGACATAAAAACTTCCACCACTCGCCTCAATCCCTTCTGGAGACTTGTTCAGAAACTCAAGATGAATTCACTAGGCCAAGAATCACAAGGAATGGTGGTCTGTAACTCGAGATATCCGGATCGAAAAGTTATTTTTTGATCTAAATGGGTTTAGCTTCGACGAACGTGAAATCGATCTACCCAGGTCCGGTCCTTCTTGGTGCTTATTCATAAAGTTAAGGCGAGTCTAATGAGCCAAAGATCAAGAGAATTGGTGGCCTGTAGCTCGAGATATCGAGATCGACTCGAAATTGGCTCAAATGGAGCCGAGTCCTCCACCGCCGCTGCCGGCCGTGTTGCGGTACAAGGCTGCCACTAGCAATTGCGCAAGGTTGAGGTTAAGCTAAGGGAGGTGGTTCGACGTCATGAGGTGGCCTGAGGAGGGAGAGATCGGTAGGCAAAGCTTGCTTTGTTTTCCTCTAGGCTCGGACGCGCGAAAGGGAGAGAGAGAGAGACTTTTCTGTGCTTGCCTACCACCTTCCACCAATTCGCATACAATATAAAAGAAACAAAGCAGAAGCACTACTGTCGCTCAAACACGCCATACAATTTTTTATTAAAAGTAATCGCCACTAAGTTTTGCTTAATTGAAAATTGAGGTTATTACAAAGACTCAATCAATAACACTTATACATGGACCAAGTGTTTCTATTCTTTGTGATGACTCAAACATAAGAAAAACATGCAAGACTCTATCAATATTCTTGCGTCCCTAGTTGCCTACCTCTCACCGTGTGTGTTACTCAATATATCATAGACTGATGGCAACCAACTCTCTCAAAAGATTCTACCCTAATTCTCCTTTAATTAGGAAAGAAACTTCCCTTATATGAACTCTAACAAATCTTAAGGGAAATCAATTAGGAATAGACACGTCCTAAAAACCCTAGGACATCAACACTACGATTTTAACAGTCAGAAGACTCTTAAAAAACGTAACTACATAAAACCAAAAACCTACTTTCCAAAATAGGACTCTACATGAAACTAACTGCTGACTTGGGGATTGCAACATGTGCTTATGCAAATGCATTTACCTGATTCTCCAGATCAATAAAGAGTCTTTGAACTTTGTCTGGGAATGCCAATACGACATGTACAAGAATTGTACCTACATCGTCCTATTGTTAACAATAGTGAGTTACTATTCTCATTGGTAGCATTTAATCCTACTATACTGGATTTCTTATTGCTTTTGCTGTCAAATCACCGATCATGCTTTTGCTGTCAAATCACCGATCATACCCTTACACACATGGTTACCAGACAACCATGGAGAGGCAGTGAATTCGGAATTGTCTTTCATTCCAAGGCATAACTTGTATTTAAAACAACCATCTGTGACCATTCGTGGATGTGCTCTTGGCCTGGTGAATATCGCTTATTCTAGTGTGTATGACTGGTGGTATACAATTGGGTTACATATTAATGAGGATCTTTATAGTTATAGTACTGCTTTAGATTTCAAAGATAAATACATAAAATTTCTGATCATTTGGGTATTGAAGTTTCTTTTCTTAATTTGGAACTTCTAACTGGGATCATGAGATTATATGTACAACACCTAGATAATGGATTCAGAAGTGTTTAATGTTTCAAAAATGAAAGAAAAATAGAAGTGATTATGGGAATTCCTGTTGGTACTTAATAGCATGATGCAGGAAAAGGTGTTGAGGCAAATTCTTTTCTTCAACCCGAACAGAACATTGGAGTTGCTTTGTGTTCACTGTTCACTTTTCTTTATCAAACATGAATTGTTTTGAGTAAACTAGTTAGGGATATATCTCTCCATCTCTCTCAAGAGGTGATGACTTGTCACATTTTGAAATTTTGAGATGAGACCAGGCATGCCCTTTTTTTTTTAATCCCAAATGTTACTCAAGATAAATGGGTGACCAGGTTTCTTTTAGGAGTTAGGACCTCACCGCTAGATGAATATCTTAATTTGTAGAATACAACCAACTCAAAAGTCATTTAGTCATCCAATTCAGTACCAGTACTTTCCAATTCCTGTTTGATGATTAACTAACGACGTTCTTCAACTTGTATAAATAGACCTGTAAATGGACCGGATTTAGATCGGATCGACCTAAATCCAAATCCGGTTACTTAAAAAAAATTCTATCCAAACCCGCTCCGTTAACCAGGCGGATTGTTCATAGCTCGATCCAAATCCGTATCCGCCGTGTTAACGGATACCCGATCCGCTAATCCGACCCGTTATAATTTCAAATATTTTAAAATTTTAAATAGTAATATTAAATTTATATCATGATACCTCATAAGATATTAATAAAATATTAAAACAACATGAAAAGTATCACCAAAAGTAGAATTACATTATCAACATTCTTAATGCTTCTTGGAATCTTGGGTGATAGACTGTCCCTTAGATTTCTGGAATAAATTTGTATTAGAAATTCTTAGGGCTGCCACTTGGTTTGGTAATTACCAAACCGACTGAATACCAACCGATGTTTTAGGTTTGGTAAACCGACTTTTTGGTAACCGAGACATATAAAACAGAAATCGAAAATTACCGAAAAAGTTGGTTTGGTTTTGGTAAATACCGAATCTACCGATTATCTAAATATTAGATTTATATACTACATTTTTCAATACACATACATGTATATTAAGAAATAACTTTTATAATAGTATGAACATTACTACATTAATAGTATATGTATTTTAAGTAACCTAGTCAACGATGGTTAAATAACCTAGTTTTATTGAAAATTGCTAAAACTTGATGTCATATATACAAAAGAAAGCTATAATTAGTAGATAAATACAAAGTTTATGACTATAAAATTCAAAAACCTAGTTTTGTTCATTCTAATTTATATTATAAAGAATTAGTTGTTCTAAAATTGGTAATACCAAAAAGCCGAAATACCAAATTTGGTAGATATAATTAACAATCGAAAATTTTGGTTGGTAATTGGTAACTCAGTTTTGAAACCGAAAGCTTTGGTTTTGAAGTTGGTAATATCTATAACTGATTCGAACCGACCGAGTGACAGCCCTAGAAATTCTTCATATTTTATATTTTTAAAAAATAATAATATATTAATAAAATAATAATATTTTATTATTACAAAAACGGGCCGGATCATTAACGGATCGAATCGACTTAGATCCGTCTTTGATCCGTTAAATAAACAAGTTAACGGATTCAGATCATTAACGGATCAAAACTTTCGATCCAAACCCGTCCAATAGTCACGGATCTAGAGAGGGTCCGGATCAAAATCCGGTCCATTTACAGGTCTATGTATAAGGCATCTTTTACTGGCTGAGAAAGTGGCAAGCTAGTAAATCATAACTACTTATCTGAGAAATTAAATTAAAGGGATTTTCTTTAAAAAAAAAAAAAAAAAACTAGATACTTATGTATGGATGTCACCCAGCCTCCATCCTCTCTATTTGCTTAGTTAACTGTCGTTCATATTCCAAACTCCTCTTTCTTGAGTGCCAAAAAAGGTCGGCGACCTTCATGGGGATGGAACAGCTTAATTGCCGGTAGAGACACTATCTCTAATCATGATGTCTGGCAAATTAACAACGGAAGATCATTTGATGTTTGGATTGACCGTTGGGTACCCAACTCCAATGGGGGGCTGATCAAACCTATCGATACATGGAACCGGTTCACTCCCCTTACTGTTCAGGAACTCATTGATCCAATCAATCATTGCTGAAGGATTGACCACATTGAACCCTTCTTGTCGATTGAGGACACTAAAGCAATCAAGTCAATTCCTTTAGGTGATCTCAACAAAGATTATTCTCTTATATATCTGGCCAAGAGAGAAAGCGGGTAATTATAAGGTCAAATCTAGCTACCATTATTTATCCTCCACACTTGTAGCTCCCAAGGTTAGCAAGCCTTCTTCTTCTCACCTTATTGATGGTAAAGTTTGGAAAGTGATGTGGAAATCTGGACTCATCCCAAAAATCTCAAACTTCCTTTGGAGAGCTATTTCTAATGCTCTCCCCTGCTTCTGGCATGGAATCTGTTTAAGAGGAAAGTCATTCCATCTCCTCTTTGTAGCCTTTGTGGTCAGTTTCCAGAAACAATTGAGCATTGCCTCCTTCTCTGCCCTTGGAATAAACGGGTTTGGTTTGGCTGCCCACTCGGTTATCGTCCAAGACTTGAGTAAATCTCCTCTATTGATTGTTGGCTTCTAAATACCATTGAGGAAAGTTCAAAACTGGTTGATGACCTCAAGCTTCTTGGAGCTGTTGGGTTTTATTCTCTTTGAAATTTGAAAAATGAGATGTACTGCTATCTACAAGAATGGCACTGTAAATCCGGCTGTAGTCATCTCAAATGCCAACTTCAATTCTTTGGAATGGGAAAATGTTAAGTTGGTGAATGATTCCCCAAACTCTACTCCAGTGTCGAGTAGCACTGTAGCAGTATTACTACTTGGAAGCCTCCACCTGAGAATTTTACCAAGACAAACTCTGGCGGAGCTTGGGAACCCATGACAAAAAATGGAGGCACTGGTGCAATTTTGAGAGATCACAGTGGGCATTTCCTTGCTGGGGGAAGCTATTTCAACACCTACAATTCAGCCATTGAGTCTGAGGCTATGGCTTTAATTCAAGGGTGTTTCTTGATAGCAAGATTGAACAAGCTAAATGTCATTTGTGAATGTGATTGCAAGGATTTAGTAGAGTTTGTTAACAACCAAGACTGCGGTGAGAGTTGGAGACTAAATCTTTTTTTGGAAGACCTTCTCAGGTTTAAATCTCTTTTCATTAACTTCACCCGCACTTGGACTCCCCGCGAAGCTAACCGTTCAGCAGATGCTGCTACCAAGCTAGCTAAGCAGAAGCTATTATCCCAAGAGTGGATGAACTACCCCCGCCGCTACCTCTTTTGTGTCAGCTCTTCAACGTGATGTTCAACCACTCCCCCCAGACTGAGTAGCTAGTCCTGCAGCTGCAGCTACTTGTGTTTTTTTTCTTTCAGTATTTCTGTTCCTTGTCCTTTTCTTAGCTCTGGTTGTACTTTGGCTTTGCCCTCTTTAATGAATTCTCTTAATTGACCAAAAAAAAAACTATCGTTGGACACAAATTTTGTCTCCTATAGTTCAAAAATTACAGATGCAACTACCTTGCTGGAAGTCCTATCTTCTAATATTATTACGAAGATGTTATATTGAAGATCTTAGAAGGAGCCTATAGGGGGTGAATAGGCTCACAACCAATTTTTGTTCAAAACTTTCTCAGGGATTGCAACTGGGTGATCAATCCTGAGTGCTGATATTGAACATAATATATTGAACAATCAAGCAAACCAACTAAAGCATTAAAGAACACAGATTTTTGTTGACGCAGAAACATCTACGTGGCCTTTACACTTGAAAGACCAAAACCAAATCACTAATGAAAAATAGATTACAAGTTTCCACTACAGGGATTGAACTGACTGCGGCAATCCTTCCTAGACTGACTCACTAGGCTGTGTGTAATCACTACTTGCTAATTGTTTATACAAGTGTTACAACTCAGAAATCTCAACTATGAAACAAGCTATGAACGCAGCAAGTTCGACTTGGAGATTTCACCTTTGAAGCTTACAATTCCCAACTGAACTCATGGGATGCAAGAGATGAATATGCATGAATGGTTTTGTGTTTTTCACATTGTTTTCAACATGGAACAATACACTTTGAAAAGCAGAAAACCAAAGAGATAAACTCTTGATAAACAAAGGGACTGAAAAGCACAAGTGTTTTCAATGCCTGAGTAGGAACAGAGAACCAATATATATAGAGGAGGAAGAGGAATGACAGTTCACTCAAAGAATCCTTAAACTCAATTGGAGTAGGTAAACCCATACCTATAATTTCATATTGCACATGTAAACCGATGCTCCTAATTTCAATTGGGAATACTAATTCTATAAGCCAAACACTCCAACTCCTTAATCAAAACTGACATAAGAAGGGAAACCATGAAAAACCATTGACTTTGTGAAAGAGATGCCATGTATGAGCTTACTTGAGCCATGATGAAGGGGAGTCTTCTTTTGATCTTCAAGTTTGAAGCTTGATCTTGGACAAGACAGCAAGGTGAGATGGGATGGGGAAGCACGACAACAAGGCAGCAAACTAAGCTGAGGTAGCAAGTTGCAATTGAACTATTCTTCAAAGATGGTGTTTGGCTTTCGAGATCAAGGCAGCCACACAAGAGAGACAATTGCAATTAAACAATTATGCTGAGATTGGAAGCTAACAGCAAATTGATCTTATCTTCCAGTCTTCACGTGGGTCTTTGACAGCAAGACAACCACAATTGCAGCAATGGTAATTAAACAAAGCAATTATGGTCTTGGGCTGCAAACAAGGGCTTCTAACTCTTGGGCTTAGTGGGTAGAGTGTTTTGTTAAAGTGAGGAATGCCAATACATGTTATACTAACAATCTTCCCCTTTGGTATTCCTAAACAAAACACTACATTGCAACCCAAAACTGGTCTAACACTTAGACAGCAGTTGCACACCAAGCCTGAAACAATTGCACAAGAAATACCAAGTGAAGCATGGGCAATTAAGGCACAAGAAAAACAATGCAGTCAAACATTTTGAGATCACATGAAGCATTAGCAAAAAGGAACAGCCACCAAAAGCCATCTTAATACGTCTCCCCCTTTTTGTCTAGGAATGACAAAGGGAAAACACTATCAACAAAAACATATAACATTCATTCAAGAGCACAAATCAATAGAAAAATGCAAATGGCCAACTTGAATAATTTTCGAGCTAACAACCTTCAATTTTGAAGTTCACAAGGAAAACCACATTTATCAATGAATACTGCCCCTCAATATATGCAGCGGATTATTGAGAATTTAAAAATGCGAGCAAGTAAGGATGAAAGACATAGTCAATCCTAGATTTATCTTGACAAGTCAGGCAAAGAGCCACAGAGCATTACAGACCACATTTTAATCCCTCCAGATACCACAGAGAAACTCGAGACAATTTGACAGTTCTCATTTTGAAAACATAGCTCAAAGATGACTTGTAGCATTTCATGATTCTTGTATTTTTTAGAAACTTGAGCTAAACAATCCAAGGGATAAGAATTGATACACAAGAGATCATAAAGGAATGAGATGAAGTCCTATTTGTTTTCATTGATCCTTATCTCTCCACATTTTTTATTTTATTTTATTTAGCTCATAATCATTGGCTTTGTGAAGCTTGAGCTTTTAGGACTAAAACCATATTTTTGACCCATGTAACAAGTCTTATGTCAATGGCTCTCAAACCAGTTGGTTTTAAGGCATTAAGTGTAACAAGGACACTCCAAAGGACATATCAACTCAAGTCAAAAAGAGGATATCAAACAAGAAGAGACCACTGGGGTGACCAAGCCATTCCCTTTTCTTCCCAATCCTCATATCTTTTACCACAACCGAGGCCCGTTTACTTTGAGAATAGCCTGGCCAAGCTCCTCTAAATATTTTCACAAAGAAGCATACACTACTCATCTCAAACCAACATAAAAACTGAGCACAATATGAAACCCCACAAGAGATTTAGGTGCAAGAGTTTAAGATGATAGACTTTTTAACAAAAAATGAGCAGTAAACAATAGAAAGCTGATGCAAAGAGTCTTGAGAACCTTAAGTGACCAAGGAAGAAGAAATTATGAACAAACTACCCTCTGATCTTAGATTAAGACATGATCAGTATTTTCTAGGATTGAAACAATGCATGCAATCCCGAAAGGAAATAAAACACTTATTTTTCACAACCTACACTAAATGCAGCACACATAATATACAACACACAACTTGCATAAATGAGTAAGAATATTCAGGCAGTAGGACACACACCAATAGACTTCCTAAGAGACTCAAAACGAAGGTTGTCTATGGGTTTTGTAAACATATCAGCCAATTGATTTTCAGTGGGAATGAATTCTAACTCAAGGATATTTGCATCAACAAGATCACGAATGAAATGATATCGAATATCAATATGCTTTGTGCATGAGTGCTGAGTAGGATTCTTAGAGATGTTAATGGTACTAGTGTTGTCACAAAAGATTGACAACTTACCTTGAGGGAAACCATAGTCGTTCAACATTTGTTTCATCCATAGCATTTGGGTGCAACAACTACTAGCTGCAATGTACTCGGCTTCAGCAGTTGAGAGAGACACACAGTTTTGCTTCTTGCTATGCCATGAAACAAGATTGTTTCCCACAAAAAAACATCCACCCGAGGTGCTTCTTCGATCATCCACATTTCCTGCCCAATCTGAGTTAGTATAACCTGCAATCTCAACATTTGAATCAAATGTGTACACCACCCCATAGTTAGAAGTTCCAGAAATATATCTAATGATAAGTTTAACATCCTTTGGATGTGATTCCTTAGGATTAGCTTGATATCTAGCACAAACACCAACACTAAAAGAAATATCGGGTCTGCTAGCAGTAAGGTACAACAAGCTTCCTATCATGATTCTATACAAGGTTTTATCAACACTAATTCCAGTCAAATCCACATCAAGTTTTGAACTAGTTCCCATGGGATTTCGAACAGCAGTAGCAGCATCCAAACCAAACTTTTTCACAAGGTCATTGCATATTTTGTTTGAGAGATGTAGAGACCATCACTCCTTTGTTGGACTTGCAGACCAAGAAAATAATTCAATTTGCCACACATACGCATTTCAAACTCATTTTTCATGATATTAGTGAATTCTTCAATCAATGAATCTGAAGTTGAACCAAAAACAATGTCATCCACATAGACTTGAGCAAGAATTAAATGATAAGAAGTTCTTTTTACAAATAAAGTTTTGTCAATTGAACCTCTAACATAGTCTTTATCCAAAAGATGAGAGGAAAGTCTCTCATACCAAGCTCTAGGGGCTTGTTTCAGCCCATAGAGAGCTTTCTTAAGTCTATACACATGGTCGGGATGGATAGGATCTATAAATCCTGCAGGTTGTGCAACATAAACTTCTTCTTGAAGAACACCATTTAAAAATGCACTTTTCACATCCATTTGATAAAGAGTAAACCTCAAATGACATGCAATGGCAAAGAGAAGATGAACAGATTCAAGCCTTGCAATGGGGGCAAAGGTTTCATCAAAATCAAGACCTTCAACTTGAGAAAACCCTTGAGCAACAAGCCTTGCTTTGTTGCGGGTAATCTGACCCTTTTCATCAGATTTGTTTTTGAAAATCCATTTTGTTCCAATGACATTTGAAGAGTCCGGTCTAGGAACCAAACACCACACATCATTTCTAGCAAATTGACTCAATTCATCTTGCATGGCATTTATCCAATTAACATCACACAAAGCCTCTTTAGCAATTTTAGGTTCTATAACAGAAACAAAACCATAAAATGTAATGATGCTAATATCTTCTTGATGCTTTGCAATGAAGCATGAAAGAATAGAGAGATTGCTTACAACCATTTTTGCTTGTCTTCTTGTTTTCAAACCATCATTCACATCACCAATGATGTCAGAAGAGGAATGATCCTTATGCACTTGCTGCTGTCCAGTTCTATAAACAGGCTGGATTGTAGAGGTATCATCAATCCCCTCTGAAGCTTCCTCATCTTCTTAGCCTTCAGCAATAGCATCATCTTCCTTTGCCTTCTCGAAAAGTACCTGATCAAAACTTATACAAGGCGTATGTGAGAGCACAATTGAGTCATCAATAGATACATTAATGGTTTCCATCACAGAACAAGTTCTCTTGTTATACACCCTATAAGCTCTACTATTCAATGAGTAACCAAGAAAGACTCCCTTGTCACTTTTAGCATCAAATTTGGCAAGGTATTCTCTATCTCTATAGATGTAACAAGGGCTGCCAAACACTCTTAAATGGCTCACATTTGGTTTCTTTCCTTTCAAAACCTCATAAAGAGTTTTTTCAGTTCCGGGTCTAAAGATGACTCTATTGATGGTATAGCAAGCATTGCTAACCACTTCTGCCCAAAAAGTATGAGCAAGACCAACAGAGTTTAACATAATTGTCCCCATTTCAATTAAGACCCTATTTTTCCTTTCCACAACACCATTTTGTTGAGGAGTTTTGGGAGCCGAAAACTCATGCTTAATTCCCATTTCACAACAAAACTTATCAAATGAAGCATTTTCAAATTCAGTTCCATGATCAGTTCTAAGTCTTACAATGCATCTATTTGAAGAGTATTGTTCATTTAAAATCATTTTTCACAAGCTATGAAAGTTGTCAAAAGCATCATATTTTTCACACAAGAATTTCACCCAAGTGAACCTAGAAAAATCATCGACTAGAACAAGCATGAACTTCTTACCACCTAAGCTTCTAGTTTGAACAGGTCTAACCAGATCCATATGCATTAAATCCAAAGGTTGTGAAGTAGACATAGAATTAATGACCCTATGTGAAGAACGAGTTTTCTTACCAAGCTTGCAACCCTCACACATACCAGTTGGTTTCCCACTCAATTTGGGCAAACCTCTTACCCCTTGTTTGGTGGAGAGCTTCACCAAGTCTTGGTAGTTCACATGGCAGAGGTGTCTATGCCAAAGATTGAGAGTATCTTCAGTTGAGGAGGAACTAAGACAAATCTAAGAAGAAATAGAATCATTAGCATTAACACAATAACAATGATCTTTGGATCGTAGTCCACCCATGACACTCTTACCCTTACCATCAAGAACAAGACATCTCAACTTATTGAATCTAACCTCTTCAAAGTCATCACTCAATTGACTCACACTAATGAGATTAGCTTCGAGTCCTTCAACATACAACACATTTTTTAAATTTGGGATACCAGGAGCAGTTACAATCCCTTTTCCCACAACCTTTGCTTTCTTTTCGTCACCAAAAGTGACAGAACCACTGATAACCTCATCATAGAAGGATGAGAACCAGTTTTTATCAACTGTCATGTGCCTAGAACACCCATTATCCAAATACCAAGTATCAGCTCTTCTAAATGATAGAGCCGTAAGAGCAACCAAACAAGTAGCAATGGAGTCATTTTCTTCAACATGTGAGAAACATAAAGAGGATAGAAGACACATTTCAGAAGGTTCAGAATCAGTTCCACAAATGTCAAAGGGTTTAAAATCAGCAGAAGCAAGTGGATGAAATGACTTATTTTTCTTTGCCCAAACAATATTTTCTTTTCTCGGGATTGCAACAAGTTTAGCAATCCTACCAAATTCTTTCTAAGATTTTTCCATAGTTGACTGTAAAGAAAGAAGCAGAGAGTTTTCATGAGACCTTGTAGACTTTTGAGGACTATTTCTGAGTTTATGATACCTTGGTCTAATGTGTCCAGTAATACCACAGTGGTGACAAATGTGAAATATTTTTTTTGGATGACTTAGGGACATTTTCTTTAGGCAGCAACCTACTTTTCACAAAAATAGTAGGCTTTTTAGAGGAGCTTTCTCCAGAATGAAAACCAAGACCCTTTTTGTCCCTATCAACTTTGCCCAATATTCCAATCATTTTGGAAACTTTATCAGATCCAATTGAAAATTTTGAAAACTTTTCTTGAGAATCATGTAAGGATTTTTCAAGAGAGATTTTTTCAAAAGTTAAAGAATTGACTAACCTGATTTGATCATTCAAGTTCTCTTGCAGAGTCTCCACTTGACTTACCAATGCATTTCTTTCAATTTCCCACTTCTTGCAGGATTGCAGCTTCTCAGCAATCCCAGATTTTTCTTTTTCACAAACAGCAAGTTGATCCTTCAATTCCTCAGTCTTTCCAATCATTATTTTTTAGGCTTTGTACAATTGCTGGAACTTGTTAGAGGCTACCTCCTCAGAGTGCTTATCATCATTAGATTCATCTGAGGACTCATTTTGGGTGGTACCAACAAGAGCAACATTTTCCTCTTCATGGTCGGACTGAGTTTCAGATTCACTATCACTCCAAGAGGTTTTAAAAGCTCTATTTGATTAAGACTTATATTTCTTGTTTGCACAATCAGCAGCAAGATGACCATATCCTTGACACTCAAAACATTTTGGTTTTTCACTGAAAAACTTCTTTTGAAAAGGCTTGGAAGACTTTGAGTATTTGTCATTAGAAGCATCATCGATTTGATTTCTTTTGGAAGAAGTGGAACCAGAAAAAATTTTAGAAGAGAATGACCTTTCAGATTTAAGAAATTTTTTGAACTGTTTTGTGAGAAGAGCAAATTCTTCTAGATTAAAATCAGAAGGGTCTTCTTCTTTTTTCAAAGTGCTTAAAGCAATTGATTTTTCTTTCTGACCCTTTCTCCTTTTTGACTCAAAGGTTTTCAAATTTCCCACAAGCTCATCTAATGAGTATGAATCAAGATCTTGAGCTTCCTCAATGGCAATTTGCTTAGCCTCAAAACTAGGAGGAAGAGCTCGAAGAAACTTTTTCACAATTCTATGCTCTAAAATAGGATCACCCAACCCATGACATTGATTGTTAACATTGATGAGGCGACTGTGGAAGTCATCAACAGATTCATCCTCTCTCATAGTCATTTCTTCAAATTCAAGCAGAAGGCTTTGAAGTTTTTGTGCCTTCACCTTTTTGTTACCCTCATGAGTGGTTTGAAGTAATACCCAAGAAGCTTTAGTAGTTGGACAATTTGTAATTGTTTTTCTTTCCTTATCCGACAAGGCAGCGAAGAGGCTATAGCGAGCTTTAGTATCACATTTGAGATCAGATTGCTCAGCAACAGTCCACTCACCTCTTGGTTTAGGAATAGGATTTGAAGTTTCAATTTCCTTTTTAGTTGGTTCTATCCAACCCTTCTCTATAATGTTCCATAACTTATCCTCTTGAGATTGCAGGAAAGCCATCATCATTACTTTCCATTGAGAATAATCTTTCCCATCAAAATATGGAGGAGAGTTAATGGAACTAGAGACTCTATCACGGTCCATTCTAGGAGGCCAAAGGAACACACTAACACAAGTTAGTGACCCACTCTGATACCAATTGAAGTGTGGGCCCCCGAAAATTTTATTTAATTTTTTAGAAGGTAATTTTCGCCAATAAGATTTTCGAAAGGTGATTTAAGTGAAGAAATTGACCTTGGAGATCAATTCGGTGTCGAGACTTCGATTTGGACCTTATAATGTAAGTTTGGGCCAGAGTCCTTCGTTTTGGGCCCAGAAGGTTACAGAAGCTTAGTGAGGTGACAGTTTGTTGAATTTTCGAAGACGATAAATCGAGTTGTAACAAAGTTTTGAATTTTGAGTTTTTACAAAATCGAGTTTTGGGCCTAGTACGAAGCCAAGAATTAACTTAGGAAGTTTCCGACGAAAAACGAATAAAAGAAAAATTACGAGCCTCAAACCGATAGCAATTAGCTAGAAGGGTTTTGTAATTCGTCGCAAGGGCAAAATGGGTATTTTGCTCACATTAGTATAAATAGGAAATTGTGAAAACCCTAGCCTCATTTTTCTCCTTCCTCCCTTGTAGCCGCATCCTCCCTTCTCTCTCTCTCTCCCGACCTCTTGTCCCCTCTTTCTTCTTCTTCCCTCTGTAAGCGCCGGAAGCCACCATCTCCGGTCACTATCTCGCAAAACCGCCACCACCCATCAATGCAGTACCTTAACCTGACCTAAACCCAAGAGGAATTGAAGCCATGCATCAACCCCGACCTCTCTCTCTCGTCCTGACTGCCATCACCTGAAAACTCTAGCTCCGGCCACCATCTCAACACACCACCTCCACTAATCGATCTAGAGTACAAATCAGACCAAAACCCAACCGACATCACCACCAAGCATTGTCGTTCACCTCCATCGACGACCACCACAGCCCCGCCGTGTTTCCCAGCCAAAGCTTCCACTTCTGGCCATCATCTGAGCGTATCGTCCCACCAATCAATCTAGACATGCCTGTCATAATCCCTCAAAGCCCCGACACTAGCTGACGTCGAACGAGGCCGAAAGTGCAATGCCAGAGCCCGTGGCTTTGCATATCTATATCCTCCAACTTCCAGTCCGACTTAGATCAAACCACTACCATAAATGGTATCACAGCCTATCTGTTATCCAAAACCCCATGGTTTCGATCTCCGGTTCTGACCAAAGATGCTGCACGGGCCTCACACGCCGCTGTGAACCTTGTCGGCTTAGTTCTATCATTTTGGTAAGCCATACTTGAAGCCCCTTTCGTTATTTGGTTGAATTTCAGCTCCAAAGTAGTGAATATTGAGTTCAATTCTTTTGGTGGTTGTTCTTGAATCTTGGACTTGGAGGATGGGAATTGAATGAAAGGGGAGCTTCTGGTCTTGGTTTTGATTTCAGTTTTGATGGGATGATGAAGAATCCACAAGGACTGCAAGGAGCAGTATGTTATGGAGTGGTTGTGGTTTCGACCGAACTGATATAGGTAAGCAACCAAGCTTTTGAATCGTGAGTTTAATTGTTGTTTGGACTTTGAGATTAATTAAATAAGTTGTTGTTTAGTTGTGGAGATGGAGACTTGAGGTTTGAGGAATCTGCGTTTTAAAGATTTTGGAGAAGAGAAGTGTTGGGTCAGTTTCCATTGAAAATGGATTGAGGTAAGGGTCACGAACTCTGCGTTGGTTATGAATTTGGTTAATAATTAGATTATTAAGCTTGTCCTGCTTGCTAGGAATTCGAGTAAAGATGATGAGAATGCAGCTATGGTGACTCAAATCTCTGTTTGGAAAAGAAGAAATGGTAAGTGTTGGTCCCTGTCAAACCGTGGGTTTTGGTGTGGTGATTGTAAAATCCTAGTGGTTGTTATCGAATGGAATGAAAAGTTGGTATGCTGCTTGAATGGTTAATGCTCCTTTAAGTGATTGATTGTTGAGAAATTAGCTTAAATGTGGACAAGCATGCAATGGCTAAATGTGTGGAGAAGATTAATGTTGTTAATTAAAATGATGACGGAGTTTGAATTTGACATATTGTAAGGTAATTGGTTGTTGTGAAAGAAAATAAGGAGCTTCAGTAATTATTAATGTTGAGTGGTATTCGGAAATGAAAATGGTGGATTTCATATGATTAAGTTATTGTATTAAAGTTAATGAAACAAATACAATTAAAGTATTATCTGAGTTATCATATCCCAGAATGAACATAGTAAACAAAATCATTCAGGAATGGTAAGTAATGCTTTGTTTTCTTATCAAAAGAATGCTAAACAAAGAAAGGTCAAATGAGTTGAACCAAACTATGCTTAAAGAACACAAGTATTAAGCATGATCACCATATCCTAAATGGTTCAAATGCAATATCATTTGGATTGTTTGGGAATGGATAGTAGATTTTTATATGAAAGGATAATCCTATAGACTATAAGGAAATTAAGTAAATGCTTTGGTTGCTCGGTTAGTTGAGTTATAATGAAGTCAAGTTACTTATTGGTTTAATTTTATTATAAAGGACTCGAGCATGTACACATGTAATTGGAAGAAGTATCAAGGGTTGGAAGCGAAGCTAAGTTTGGGCGAGCACTCTAATTCCAGGTAGGGTGTGTTGTCCCTTCCTTGTTAGAGACTTTTCTATGTGTGGAATGCTCTAGTATATTAATATGTTGCCTGAAAGTACGTTCTTGGTTGTTCATTAGTCGATGCCTCGTGATATGCGTGTTTCCATAACTGATATTTGCTTATTGCGAAAATCGGGGCTAGACTTGCATGTTGAGATACTGTACCCATCGTATGTTTGTACTTGTGACCTGAAAGTGAATAGGACCTAGATGCATAGATTCCTAGGGATCCCACGGTGTCGATAACCGTGAACCTCCGGAGGGGGCCGTGCTTCTATGTTTGTCGAGGAAGAGTGAGTACAGACAGTGAACCAGTCATAGGAGACTCAGGGCCAGGAAATAGACACTTTCGCTACTTGTAGTTACAAGGACTACAAAGTAGCTGGCTGGTTCTCGAAGGATGACGAACCAGGTCGGTCATCGATTTGTTTGAGTTTAGCCGGCAGGTAAGTATCTCGGAACTCTAAATTGTGTGAAGCATACTGCATATGCTTTATAAAAGAAATAAATGTTTGTGGTTGCCTCTTTATAAAGTCTTTTCGTTAAACGTGCACAATATTATGTAGTAAATATTTTCGATTATTATTATTATCTTTCAAACCTAGCATGGTTGGGTCGGCCCCTACTGGGCATGTGAGGACAAAAGCTCACCCCTACAACAGTGTGCAGGTTTCGAGGATGTGGTCGAGGAGCATATAGAGGAGGCACATGTTGGGCTTAGCGTATTCTTCTTTGACTTTATCAAGAAATGGTTTTGGTCCTTTATCGGACTTTGAAGTAACTTGTTTATTTACTTTCTCACTAATTTACTTGTTTATTTATTTCCTACTCATGTACAAAATCTAGGGAGACCCGCAACCCTGGGGCGCGTCTCTCATACTTGTATTTACTTAGTGATTTGTCATTTTCCGAATTGGGCTCCTATTGCAAGCCCAAAACTCTTAGCCCATTTCAAATTCCGCTTTTGAAAATGTGTTGTTTGGTTGCTAGAACGATTTGTCCAAGAAACCAACAGTTTGAACCCAAAAGGCCTTGCGATTTCGGGTTGATGAGTTATCGGGATGTCATCCGTGACATGTCGGTTTCAATTTGGCTTGGGGTCGCGGCGCTGTGGGACCCCTCTCTCGGGTCACCACATGAAGATCCTAGAAGGAGCCTAGAGGGGGTGAATAGGCTCACAACCAATTTTTTTGTTCAAGACTTTCTCAAGGATTGCAACTGGGTGATCAATCCTGAGTGCTGATATTGAACATAATATATTGAACAATCAAGCAAACCAACTAAAGCATTAAAGAACACAGATTTTTGTTGACGCAGAAACATCTACGTGGCCTTTACACTTGAAAGACCAAAACCAAATCACTAATGAAAAATAGATTACAAGTTTCCACTACAGGGATTGAACTGACTGCGGCAATCCTTCCTAGACTGACTCACTAGGCTGTGTGTAATCACTACTTGCTAATTGTTTATACAAGTGTTACAACTCAGAAATCTCAACTATGAAACAAGCTATGAACGCAGCAAGTTCGACTTGGAGATTTCACCTTTGAAGCTTACAATTCCCAACTGAACTCATGGGATGCAAGAGATGAATATGCATGAATGGTTTTGTGTTTTTCACATTGTTTTCAACATGGAACAATACACTTTGAAAAGCAGAAAACCAAAGAGATAAACTCTTGATAAACAAAGGGACTGAAAAGCACAAGTGTTTTCAATGCCTAAATAGGAACAGAGAACCAATATATATAGAGGAGGAAGAGGAATAATAGTTCACTCAAAGAACCCTTAAACTCAATTGGAGTAGGTAAACCCATACCCATAATTTCATATTGCACATGTAAACCGATGCTCCTAATTTCAATTGGGAATACCAATTCTATAAGCCAAACACTCCAACTCCTTAATCAAAACTAACACAAGAAGGGAACCCATGAAAAATCATTGACTTTGTGAAAGAGATGCCATGTATGAGCTTACTTGAGCCATGATGAAGAGGAGTCTTCTTTTGATCTTCAAGTTTGAAGCTTGATCTTGGACAAGACAGCAAGATGAGATGGGATGGGGAAGCACGACAACAAGGCAGCAAACTAAGCTGAGGTAGCAAGTTGCAATTGAACTATTCTTCAAAGATGGTGTTTGGCTTTCGAGAGCAAGGCAGCCACACAAGAGAGACAATTGCAATTAAACAATTATGCTGAGATGGGGAAGCTGACAGCAAATTGATCTTATCTTCCAGCCTTCACGTGGGTCTTTGACAGCAAGACAACCACAATTGCAGCAATGGTAATTAAACAAAGCAATTATGGTCTTGGGCTGCAAACAAGGGCTTCTAACTCTTGGGCTTAGTGGGTAGAGTGTTTTGTTAAAGTGAGGAATGCCAATACATGTTATACTAACATATTTCCACTCTTCAAATTCTTACCGTACATTTTCTTATCTTAGGAGCTTTCCATGAATGAGAAAAGTTTGAAAAACATTATCAATTTGAAATGACTATGAAATAAACTTGGATATTGTCAATTTGAAATGACTATAAAATTGGTCAATGTCCAGATTCAATGAAGGATTGGTCATACTAGCTAGAAAGTGTGTCACTTTCCGACTCTTCTTCATTAACATAATCTTATTGACATACTCTAATAATTATTATTGTTGGCAAGTATGTTGTATATCGTGGAGCTTGATGACTCTCAACGCTTTGCATTGTGTGCTGTGTTTATGAGGTTGGATCTTGGCGACTGTCGTAATAGCACTTTGGGTTTGATGGCTGGCTATTTTGGTCTGTATGCCGATCCTACAAGCCGGTGACGAGCCTTTTTTCAAGCTAGTCTATTGATAGGAGCATTTTAATGCGGTATTTTAATAGTTAATTCCTCACATTTTGCTTAGTTAATTCCTTAACGAATCGTTTTTTTAACTCAATTTCTATTTTTTAGGTACATTGGAGTAGATGAAGAAGAAATGAGTGTTACGTCCATAATTACCTAGAAATGATGGAGAAGAATGAAAATGCACTAAAAAGTCAACCTTGAATATTTTCTTACTCCGGCTAGGAGAATCAGAGCCAAGCAAGGAAGAAGGAGCGGCCACCTGACCAAATGAACTCGAAATGAGCTGAAACTCTCCAGATCCATTCTAGACACCCAAATGATCATTTCTTATGAAGAGTTCCAGAGAAAAATATGAGTGGAAGGCCTTCAAACAATCAGCCCAATTTTCTACAGAAGTAAAACCGGAAAACTGGACCTGTAAGAGGTCCAGCAGCATTTCCGGCCCAACCACATGGATTGAAGCTCTGAAAATTTGTCAGGATGATCTACACTCATAGTGGAACATTTCATATGAAGAAGTCGAAGGAATATAATGAAGTCTTGTTGGAGAAATAATTGAAGGAATAAAGGGGAAGAAACTGACCTGAAAACAGCTCAACACCACATATTCATGTTTCCCACCCACATGAAGAAAGCTAGATGCTTTTCTCTTTTCCTTGGATATATTTTTTCTACAATCTCTTTAATAGATCATCATCACTTCCATGTTGCTGCACCTTCATGCTTTGCTTTCATTTCATCATTTCTCTTTCTTTTCCATATTTTACAAATCACTTTCATACTCCACTTTCATTATTTTTCTTCCACTCATCATTTCACTCTTCTTTTTCTTCCCTATATAAACACCTTCTCCTCTCATTCTAAAACATCTTCCTTCATCCATCTCATCTTCTTTGTCTCTCCATTTCCTTTCCATTTTCCCACACACATTCCTTCATCCATTTCATCTCCTTGTCTCACCATTTCCTCTCCATTTTCCTTAGAGACCAATTCCTTCATCCATTCCATCTTCTTTGTCTCTCCATTTCCTTTCCATTTTCTCTCCATCCTCTAGTGCATTCAACATTTCAAGCAAGGCCAAGGGAGAAGAAGAATTGCCGTGAGCATCATCCTCCATCACCATCCTTGAAGCTTGCTTTCGAGATTCAAGAGACCACATCCTCAATTCGTTCATCTCATCTCCATCTCACGGTGTAATCCGATTCTCCTTTGTAACATTTGCTTTGATTTCGTTGGTTTTGTTCTAGTTGACATATGTGTTTGAATGAATATTAATTTCTGGAATTTTATGATTAATTGAGAATTTTCAGATTCATAATATTGTGATTCGAAGGTTGCTTATGTGGGTTTGTTTAATTAAATTTGCGTTATAGATAACTTTTGTATTTTAATCTTATGTGGTTGCAAACACTTAGGGTTTTGATATGAATGGTGCTAGGTTTAAGAACATGAAATCGACTTTTCGTTTTGTGTAAACTTGAATCAAAGTAGTAAAGGTTTTGTGCAAAGACCGAATTTAATTAAAGAGGATTGCAATTAGGTGGACTTTTCCATACTAAGCTGTACACTTGAGTTGATAGCCTTTCTCTATGTGTAATGCGTTAAACATGACATGATTGACTAGCTTTCTAGGGTTTGATTGCATGTTTAATAGGATTAATCTAGGTGCTTTCGCTTAGGTTAATTAGCATTGAAAAGTAAAAAATGGGAATTCATTTGCTTTCGAATGTTTCACATGATCAACTCCTCTCTCATGACTTAGATGAACAATATTAGGGTTTGAATCAATTTTAATCATATGTTTCGGTTTTTGATCTTTGTTCTCTCACTCCATTTTATTTTTATGTTTTTGCATTTTAATTATTTTGTTAACTTAGTTTTATTTTCGAAAATCCAAAAACAAAATCCCCCCTTATTTTTGTTCACTTGTATATATTTATTCTTTATTTTATTTTTGTAAATAATACTTTTCTTTATTTGTTTCACAATGACAGGTGTACCCTCAATCCCCGGATAGAACGATCCCTATTTGCTTATACTACTAACGATATTTCAGGGTTAAATTGCGCGCTTGCTTCAGGCGCGTCATCTATGCACCTTTCAAAGTTTCTTCCTCAATTTTCTTTGTATGGTTCATTAATGGATCAATATCCATGGCTGATTATCATTATTTGTGCAAAAATTCCAACATGGTAGGTGAAGTACGTGCAAATCTTATAGATTGAGGGTTGATGAGTTGGAGTCAAGCCAGGTGGCTTAGGGTCACGATCGGTTTGTGCCTTGCCCTATGGTTATTTACTTGGTTATTGATCAAGATATGTGGAAGTTTTTACTATAGCTAAGTTGGTTAGAGAATTATAAATCAATAACTCAATGAATCTTCTATTACAATTACACTTTTTCACTTACAAGCGTAAGAAACTGAAAATAGTTATTACAGAAGAACAAAATAGTTATACTTCACATCGAGCTTAAGAAACGCGAGCAGCTAAAATAACAAACTAAACAAATTATTGTGTCCTAAAATGCCAGCATGATATAATGCTATTATGATTCAATAAGTCAAACAAATCCTCTTAGTCTAACAATAGTCATATATAATGTATAATTCCATCTTCTCTCTCTCTCTCTCTCTCTCTCTCTCTCTCTCTCTCTCTCTCTCCCTCTCTCTCTCCCTCCCCAATTTCTAGGAATGGATTTGTGGGTTTATGAAGAACAGTTGGAGCAGCGACGAAGCATCTGCACAATTTCAGTTTGTCGTGGGGATTTGAAATGGGGGAACCAGAAGCACCTGCAGTGCATGAAACTGGATTCCGATGGCGAAACGGAGACGCCGTTTGATCGGCGATCAGCTATAGGGCTGTGGGGGTGGTTCGACGGCAGGGAGGGGAATCGGAGGGGCAGTTCGACAGGCGGAGCAGGGTAAGGAGGCAGAGGATCGAGAGCGTCGGCGACAGCGAAGAGGAGGAGGGGATCGATTTGAATTCAAAACAACAGCGGACAAATTGAAAGACCCGATTTTGAGAGGGGAGAAGGAAGAGGTGGAGGAGGAGGCCTTGCATGGTTTCGAGATCGAAGTCTGGAGGTGGTTCATTTGCTTTTGCTTGAGGTGTTTGACTTGCAGGGACGCTCTTCAGCTTTAACTCTTCACTCAAATCGAGCAATTGACAGTGTGTGGGAGAAGCCAAAGGTTCCAGGTACTAGCTGCCAAGTCTTTTTCTTGGTCTAATTGTGCTCAATTGCTATATGGGTTGGTTTTGCTTTTTTGGTTTATGTTGGGTTTGTTTTTAGTTCTTGTATACACGAATTCATAGTTATATGTTGCTTTGGCCTTGTGATTGTGATTTTGATTGGAGTTTCTGGTATTTGTTGTTACTGACATGACGACGGTGGGGGAAGAGGAGGACGCTGAGGTTGTGGCGACGGATGAGGGGGTTTGATGAACGGAGGTGCTATTAGCGAATGGGTGATGGTCTCTGAGAAGAAAGAAGATGGTTGGTGGAGCTAAGGTTCACCAGAATTTGGTGTGCAGTTAACCGGTTTCCCAGTTGGTTGCCCCGGAAGAGGAAAGCTGTTGGGCAGAGAAGAAGGAGATCTGTTTTGGCGAAGAAGAAGACAGGGGCGTCTCTGGGTATCCATAACAGTTTTCTGGGTGCAGAAAGATTTGATTTTTTTTTTTTTAATCATGTCACCCAACTTTCGTTTTGGGTCTGTCCGCCAGGAGTTGAGTGCGAAGAACATGGATTTGTAACAGGAATTGGAGAGGATGATGGCAGCGTTGGTGATGGTTCGGGTGGAAGGGAAGGAGATGAGAGAGAGGAGGAGGAGAGAGAAGAAGAAGAGGACTGAGGTTGCAGAAGAAGCATAAGCCATTTTTCTTTGATTCTTGGGTGGAGGAGAAGGAGAGGAGCTTGGGCGGTTTGGCTAGAACAAAATCCCAGAAGAACAAGAACAAGAACAAGCTAGAAGAAGAAAAGAAGAAAAAGAAATGAAAAGAAAAAAAATGAATTAACAAAAAAAGGGTAAATTGGTCATTTCACTTTTTTAGGGGCCCAAGTGTTTGCCACGTCAGCAAACAGACGGCGCCGTTAGAGATTTTTAACGGAAGTATCACGTTGATGTCAAAATATGTCTTTGGGTATCACATTGATACTTTTGAGAGTTCGGGTATCAAATTAGCCTTGGCAGCATAGTTTGGGGACGGTAGCTGATATTTTCTCTAAATTTTGGTACCTGAACTTAAAAAAATATTACTTCGGTACTTGAGGTTCTTTGCCCGACCGAAGATTGGTACATATGGATGTTAGCTCAACTACAGAGCTTGCTAGCTGGCAAATTTATGGGGTACTTTCATCCATTCATATATGAAGTAATTTTTTTTTCTCTAATCATCTCTCTCTCTGTTCTTCTCATCTTCTTGTTCACTTCTTTTGAGGACATCGCAGCTACTTTGGAGGTGGTTGTAGAATGAAGCCATGCAATTGCACAAGCTCCGAATCGAGTCCTCAATTTCTTTATGACTCACACTCACTCCAAAGCCTTGATTCTTCTTCATCATTTTTGTTGAGAGCTTGGTTTTTGCTAGCAGCTCAAATTCTAGAATGGCAAGTCGGCCGTCTCCGTCGTCTCCACCGTCCTCTGCTTCCAACTCCGACCACTCCCCCAATCCTCGACCCGAACCACCAAAAATGCAGGCCTCTCTTGCCCCGATCTTGGCCCTCCTCGCCCTCCTAATCTGCCATTCTCCTCCACTGGGCTCACCTCCCCGCCGCCACCGCCACTTTTCTCTTTCTCCACAGAGCCTTCCCGCAGACCCACCACCAAGTCCAACTCGACCGCAGACCCACCACCAAGTCCACCCATATGTCCTCCACCGGCCTTCGAGAGGACATGGGACGCAGTTCCATATTTTTGCAATGAATGTTTCTGTCCCAATTTTAATTCAGTGCAAGCAATCCAACTATTTTTTCCTGCATATCATAACCCAATTTTATGAGGCTATTGCATGTTCAGTGTTTGCAGTGGTGGTTCTGGGTTATTCATTCATCTAGGTTTGTAGACTTCTAGGTTATTCATTCATCTAGGTTTGTAGATAAAATTTCTGGGTGCCATAAAAATGATTAGAGAAAAAAAATTAATTCATATATGAATGGACGAAAGTACCCCTGTAAATTTGCCAGCTGGCAAGCTTCGTAACGGAGCTAATGTCCATATATACCAATCCTCGGTCGGGCAAAGAACCTCAAGTACCGAAGTGATATTTTTTTAAGTTCAAGTACTAAAATTTATAAGGAGGCAAAGTTCAGGTACTGTATGGACTATTTTCCCGAAATAAAAAAGAAAGTGGTTTCCATCTTCCAAAGAAACAAAACTATCTATGCAATACTATTTAGCTCCTCTATCTATGCAGTTGGAGCTGAGGTTCTTAATGGTAGCACATTAGCTAGCCTGATCTACATTTGTAACTAATTGCACCTTGTTAATTTTTCAATAATGTGGGGATATAGGGTGTAGTTTGATAAGATAGTAAAATAATGATCTATGTATACTTCCAGCCACATATCAAAATTTCATATTATGTTTTGTCATACCCTCACCACGTATCAAAATTTCATATTATGTTTTGTCATACCCACACGGCCAAACCAAACAAAATTAAATAACAATACATAATCTCAAGAACAAGGTAACATTTCAGGCATTTCCAGAAAATCTATAATGATCGATTATAGATACATTTCAGGGATGAGCATAACTGGAACTTGTGTCAGTTGCACAAAGTTATAACTTGGGGCTAGGCCTGGCAACGTGTGCGTATAGTGCGGGTACTTTGCGGGTTCTTAACGGGCCAACCAGGTAAGAACCCGTTAGCTTAACGGGTTTGCGGGTTTTCCGTTGGAACCCGTTAAGACCCTTAAACATTTTTTTTTTTTTTAACTTTTTATCAAAGCAACTAAAACTAATTAAGACTTATGTATACAACGAAATTTTTAATTTTCTATCTTTTTAGATTTTTTTTTTCCTTTCCTTTTTTGACAAAAAATAATTCACAAATCATAATTATACGACGATCCAACGGTCGGATCCTCACAGATCACCTAGAGGATCATCTTTACCGATTTATAAGATGATCCAACGGTCGGACCCTCACAGATCACCTAGAGGATCATCTTTACCGATTTATAAGATGATCCAACGGTCGGATCCTCACGGATCGCCCTTAGGTTCATCCTCTCAAAATTATACGAAGATCCAACGGTCGGATCACCTGGAGGATCATCTTTACCGATTTATATGATGATCCAACGGTCAGATCCTCACGGATTGCCCTTAGTTTCATCCTCTCAAAATTATACGACGATCCAACAGTCAGATCCTCACGGATCACCTAGATGATCATCTTTATCGATTTATACGATGATCCAACGGTCAGATCCTCACAGATTGCCCTTAGGTTCATCCTCTCAAAACTATACAAAGATCCAACGGTTGGATCTTCCCGGATCAACCTTAGAATCATCCTCATAAAATTATATGACGATCCAACGGTCGGATCCTCACGAATCGCCTTTTGAATCATCTTTGCACAATTATACGAAGATCGAACGGTTGGATCGTCACGGATCTCCTTTTGAATCATCTTTTTACAATTATACAAATATCCAACTGTCGGATCCTCATGGGAATAAGAAAAATTACAAAAATGTAAAAATGCCCTGGCTGAAAAAAAAAAAAAAAATTAATGGGGAACCCGTATGGGTAATGGGAAATGAGTTTTTGGTAAGAATTTTGAGTTAACGGGTTCCAATGGGTTTAGCCCGCAAAACTCGTTAATTTGCAGGTTTTTTGCGTGCAGGCTTTTTTTAGCCAGAATTAATAAACGGGCGGGTTTGTGCGGATTTTTAGCATGCGGATATAGTGCGGGTTTGCGGGTTACGGGTTTAAATGCCAGGCCTACTTGGGGCGTACAAATTATCACGATTTACAGTACATCAGCTCTCTTATACACGCATGCTCATTTGATGCAATTAGTTCAATCAGGATTTAAGATATAAAATGCACAATTCATTATGGATTAACACTACCCAAAAATTTCAACAATTTGCTTCAACCTCCAATCTCCCTTGCTCCAGAAAACACTCTCAAACTCACTAGGGCTGTTGTTTTTGCCAATATGTTCTAAAATAATGTAAAATCTGGCTCAAGAAAGGGAGACGAGGGTGATCAAGTGGAACAATAAGCACTCACACATCATAGCAAAGTTAATATATATATATATATATATATATATATGTAACATAAAAGAGCCACGTTTTTTATTTGGTATAACAATAGGTATTAACCATCATTTGTCATTACTGGATTTGTTGAACAGATGAAACAACTTCTTCAATGTTCTGAAATTTTCTCCTCTCCTTAAGAATCAGCTTTGCAAACTCCAGTGCCCGTCGCTCACAGCATGCTCTCTTGCTAGCATCAGTGATTGATTCAAAATCTTCGACATGTGCCACACCAACAATTCTCCTGCAAATAGTAAAACAAAGTTAAGCTATTAAATCAACAGTTTCCAGAAAGAACTCAAAGATTAGAAATCTGACGGATAACCCACACAAGCTATATATGGTAAAAACATGCATTGTATCCATCTATCTATTAGTCTGTCTTTTCTAGTAAACAATTCTTCAACATGAAAGCCTGCCAGAAACTGATAAAGAAACAAATGAAGAAGACTGGAGCTTGAGAGATATTATGGGAAGCGCCAGAGCAAAATGTTAAAACTTCTGGAAAAATTACAAAAATAAATAGACCTAAGAAATTGTATGGATGAAGAAAACATAGGGTCTATCTTACCTTATCATTTTCGCAGCACCAAATCCAAGGGTGTCATGAAGCAATTCTTTAATATATTTGTCTTGTACAAGCTGTTGAAGCTCAGAGTTGTTATAAATTGCAGGAAGATACGCGTCACCAGCATCTTTGTTTGCATCCCATAGTGCAATAAATTTTCTGTGAAAAAGGTTCCATGTATTTTGAATTATCCTCAAAATCCAAGCCTTGTATGCCTGCACCACAAAGCAAATCTAATATGAGACCCTAAGACCCACACAACAAACGAACAATATGAAATAGCAAGTCAGATTATGGGTTCATGACGCAGCACATTATTACATCTAACGTGTTTCTGACAACATCCGGACATTGTAACAAACTAATTGAATTTTGGTTGACTGCACAACACATCATGAGTCAAATGCCAACTTTAGCAAGTATGCAATTTTGGATAAATTGACCTTAACCAATAACAATAAACAAAATTTCTCATCTACCCAAATAACATCCAAAAATCCACAAAGTGCTAAAAGTACAAAGACAGCCCAAATAAGTCCAAATACAGCAGTGGGAGCTAAGAGCACTCTCACAGACTATCAAAATGTAAATGACCAGCTCTACATCTACTCCTATTCAAATGTCAATATTACAAATAACTCATTTTCTGTCTAATTCCAACTGCCAAGTGCATGATCACTGATAACGAAGACTAAATTCTGTTATCGAATATTGAAAACGTTCTCCAACCTTTTCTTTTCTTTTCTTTATAAAGTACAAAATTTCTTAACTAAGTCAAGACAGTCAGATTTTTATTTTATTATCTGAAGAGGGAGCCTTCTCCAAAGATTTTAGTTTAATATAGTTTTGTTCTTCAACCTGAACACTCATAGTACAGAGATGATTCAACAGTGAGATTCATGCTTATGCTCAAACATGTCCCAAAAGTTGATAATATGTTTAGGGTACAACTAAGCAAATGGATGGTACTCCATGATCACATCTCCATATAACAAAAACTACTTACGAACATGAACACTATAACTCATACAGGGAAGTGATAACTAGACTCTTTTGCATAAACCATAACTGAATGTGCTCAAGTCAGGTGAGAGTATTTGTACTTGATAGTTTCTATAATTGAAAATGAATTAATAGAATTCCAGTAGTATATATAACCATCTATTTATCTATCAAGGAATATAACACCAACAAAAAAAAAAAATATATATATATATATATATATCTAAGAATAGATTAAATAGTATGCAAACGACAGATACCAAACTGCAAAAAACTACTCATGCCTTATCGAGCATGTTATGACATTTTAAAATTGGTTTATTCTGCAGCAGTAAATGCTAATCACAATAAAGGTTGGAACGAAACGACTTTAATCATTAGTAAAGCTGATGTCAACGAGGGCACGACTGAAAAAATTAAAACCCCGAGCTCGAGGGCAGGATTATCCGATAAGAAGATCCACCTGTCATATAACTATTGTGTTGAAAGATATATCTGTAGATGAACAACTAGAAAGAGATAAAAGGTCATCAACAAGGGCAAAAAAAAAAAAGAAGCTGAAAATAACAAGGAATATGATCAAACACTGAAATAAAAATAAATAAATTAACAAATAAATAAAACTAAGAAATAATGATAAAGAGACAATAGACAACCACATACTTTTCGATCATTTTGTTCATCAGCATGCCCATCTTGTGCAAAGAAAGCCAAAATCAAGTTTCCCAGAAAAGCTCCAATATCAAAACCTATTGGTCCATAAAATGCAAATTCTGGATCTATAACTTGAGTTGAATCAGGAGTCACCATTACAGAACCAGTGTGAAGATCCCCATGTATTAGGGCTTGGGCTCTCTCACAGAACCTAAAGAAAAAGCAACTTGATCAGTCAGAAAACTTGATGCCAGTCAAAGCGAGGAGCTAATAGAAGATATTTCTACAAACAGCTGTGCTACAAGGGGGAGCAATGGCAACTTCATCATTCATATGAAATTCGACAATGATACTAAGATGAGATAGTTTCATTACAAAGATTTCAACTCAGCAACTTCAAGCTTCAAAGCATTGTCCTCTCGCACAGCCTCAGCATCAGAATCAAGATAAGGAGAAGTCCAGCGGTTATATTCAGATACTTTGTAAGGGTCAGAGAAAACAACTTGCTCAGTGAGCCTGCATAACTCCACATTTCCACAAAATTCAGCAACTGCAGAAAGTGCACATGCAGATGAGTTAATAAGAAATAGAAGGTAAACTTCATTTCAAAACAAAAAAAAAAAAAAAAGGAATTCCTTGTGAGGGAAAATTCAGAATAAAGTCCATTGTCAGCTGAAACGTTCCCATATCTTAAAAAGAACTAAGCTAAATTCAATTAAAAACTAATACTCAACTGATACTAATTTTAATAAGAGGAATGCCCCAAAGTTGTTAAGACAATAACAGATCAATGATGAATGTAAAGATACTACCTATATGATTCTAACACAATTAAAATCACCTCTAGTTGTAATGTTCAATTTCTAACCTAACAGCAGTTGAAAAGACCCAGACCCATGAATACCCCAACATGTTTAGTAATAACACAATGTTTCTAACACTCTGGATTCCATATGATTTAGGCCGAGTATTAGCCAACCTATTTTCTGGAATAACACTGTGGAGACCATGTGCATAACTTTTCACCCCCAAACAAGTCAAACATTACATTGTTTGTATGAATGTGGAAGCACCTGAACATGATGCATTCTATTAGCGAAGCACAAGACATGTATCCAAAGAATACAAAATCAAACAACATAGCATACCAGCTTTCTTGTGGTCGATAGTATTACGATAAAGGAGAGAAGTATAGAACAGAGTCCTTGCCATATAGTCTGACATGTGGTCAGCCAGCAAAGGGTACTCAATTCCAGCAATCAATCCCTTTCGCAGTATAATATGTGGCGGTTCCAAATAGCGCATGCCAATCAAAGACATAGTCCGATCAAAATGATAAACTTCAGGCACATGATCAGGACTCAAACAACCATGCTCTCTCAATGCCAAAGCCTCAAAATAAGCTCTTTCCTTTGTCATTGGCCATGACTCACCTATACAACGTATGTAAGGAAGAGCCTGCAATACCCCAATAACACATTTCAGAACATTAAAGCTCAATACTTATGACCAAAATCAAAGTCTCTCACATGTTGGGACCCAATCAGAATCTAATCAACTCACAAAGAACCTGCAGTAACCTAATACTATTGCATCATAGAACATTGAAGCTTAATACTTTTACCCAAAATCAAACTCTCTAGCATGTTGAACCCAACAAATTTTAACCCAATAACACAATGCATCATAGAACATTAAAGCTCAATGCTTTTGCCCCAAATCAAATCTCTATCAAGTTGGAGACAATAAAACTTTAACCAAACGAAAGGAAACAGCCAGCAGTAACCCAATAAGGCAATAACACATTGCATCATAGAACATTAAAGCTCAATACTTTTGCCACAAATCAAAATCACTATCAAGTAGAAGACAATAAAACTTTAACCAAACTAAACAGCCAGCAGTAACCCAATAACATATTGCATCATAGAACACTAAAGCTCAATACTTTTGCCCCAAAAATCAAATTCTCCAAACTCATTGGACCCAAAAAGTTTTTGATCAAATACCAGGAACCCATTACGACCCAGATGGAGAAAAACCGTTACCTGCTTGATGACAAAAGAGCCATGAGAACCAACAACGATGAAGACGAAATTGAGATTGCCATCGCCGACTTCCTTGATGGTCAAGTTGTCTAGGTGATCCTTGAGCTTGGAAGAGAGGGAAGGTGTGGCCTTTATGTAATCTACAAGCGACTTGTCGTTCAATGGCTGGAACTCGGAGAAGGCCATGTTGCGGCGATGAAGATGATGACTGAGTCCAGTGGCGGATTCAGGAATGAAACTTCAGGTGGGCTTGGGTTTCTAAGATAGCTATAGCTCTCTGCCTCTCTAAAAAAAAAAAAAAACTCATTGAATAATCTTAACAAGAATTGACCCTTAATATATTATTCAAGTAGGAAATGAACCACAACGCATCCACTGTCAAGCTCAATGAGACTAGTTCATCATCAATTCATCATCATCCAGTTATCCACCGTATATGTAATTAAGCGTAAAGAAAAGTAGAAACAGAATTCGCCGACAAATAGCAAAGACTAGTTTAGTAAATTCCATCCTCAATGAGACTAGTTCATCAACATCATCCACGGTATATAGTTTAGTAAATTCCTTCCCATGATAATAATTATTCTTTCTGCCAAAAGAATGAATTGAGAAAGAGAGGATTCAGACTCGGATCTTTTGCCGACAAATAGCAAAGACTAGTTGTTAAGTCAGAAGAAGTGTCCTTTGACAATTATACAAAAACAAATCAAAATCGGAGCTCCAATATCTGAAAAACCACCACAATTACAGCAATGTCGAAACCAAAGAATCTATGGCAGAGTCTGCGGCCTTAAAAATTTAAAATCAACAACGAAATGCGAAAGCTTTCAAAGGCTCAAAGCTCCCACTTCTTATTACCAAAATCAATCCCAATTCCGCTTTCAAATTCAGATAAGATACCAATAAATCCGAAACCATCACGAAAATTAAACTAAAAGCCATACCAATAAATCCGAAACAATTGTTCCTCAGTCCTCAGTGCCTCACATCGAATTGGAAGGAAGAGAAGGAGAAACCCACAATAAATCGTAAGCAAGACAGCAAGTTCCAGTGTTTAGGGTTTAGGTGAAATGAGAAATAGAACCAATATATATAATTTTGCTGTAATTTGTCTGAGAAACATTAATTAACGTGAGCATTAATTTTAGGGGCCGTCACCACTTACCCAATTTTACTCTAAAAATTACTCACTTACTCTACCAAGAGTTTTTTAACCCCATTTACCCAATCTAACATTCATTGACAGTATTGCCCTCATTAACTACTCCCCTCAGACTACCAAGCAAACTCGAGCCTTAGCCAGCCCTGACTCTTCTCTCCAAAATTTCAGACTGGCCTCAGCTCACCTCCCTCCTACGTTCGTCGATCAAGACCCGGAGCTCTTCTCCATCCTCCTCTCGCTTCTCAGAACAGGAAATCTGCCATCAAAAGGCCAAATCTTTGAACCTCTAAGACCTAATGAGTGGCTGGGTAGATCGATATCTGGAGGAGCACTGGTGTCCGGCGGCGATGCTTGCAGAGGCGCTGGGCAGAGCACGCTAGGCACCGGGGGGCGAGGGTTAGGCAGCGAGGTGGCGGGTGGGCTGCTACGTCGTCGCCGATCTAGGTGCTGCGACGATGCAGGGCTGACAAATCCTATTTGGGTGCGGCAACGGTGCAGAGGAGTCGTCGTGAGGTCGAGATTGGGTCTCTGGTGATCTGGTCCTGCTGTTGGGTGCAGAGATCAATTTCACTTGGCTAGGTGTGGTGAGGCCGGCGGCCAAAACTTTTTTTTTTTTTTTTGGATGGAGGCAGAAAAGAAGAAATATTTTTCCTTCTTTGGGTTTTTTTTTTATTTTGACGGAAAGAAACTAGAAAACAAGAGTTTTTTTTCTTGGCTATTGGCTGGTCTGATGAGTATTGGGGGGCAATAATATGATTACTGGGGGGCAATAATATGATCAATTGTGCATGTAGTGTATTCATTTTGGTTTTGGGAGTTTATACAATTCACTGGACGGAAATAATATGATTATTGAAGGTAATAATATGATTTTTAGGAGGCAATAATAAGAGTATTGGGGTGCAATAATATGATTAATGGGGGGCAATAATATGATCAATTGTGCATGTAGTGTATTCATTTTGGTTTTAAGAGTTTATACAATTCACTGGACGGAAATAATATGATTATTGGAGGCAATAATATGATTTTTGGGAGGCAATAATAAGAGTATTGGGGTGCAATAATATGATTATTGGGAGGCAATAATATGATTACTAGGGGGCAATAATAGCCGGATTCCAGATTCCGGTTACGGGTCGCCGGATTCCGATCACCGGTCACCGGTCGCCGGCGCCCTACCACTGGTCACCGGAGGCCGGCAAGGTGGAGGATGACTTCTCTCTCTAAGTGAAAAAGAAGTAGAGGGCAAAAAAGTCTCAAAAAAAAATTAAAAAAAATTAATTGGGTAAAGGGAAAATAATCTCTTAGAGTGTTTTGAGTAAATGGGATTAAAAAACAGTTTGTGGAGCAAGTGGGCAATTTTTAGCCTAAAATCGGATAAATGATCATTTTCCCTTAATTTTACTTTATTTTGCTAGTTTTTATGTAAGTATTTTAGAGCAGTGTTTATTGTACAAGGATAATAGAGTTTGGACATAGACTTGCATTGATAGACTACTTCATATATTAGAAGTAAGTCGGCGTAGGATTTCAACCAATTAATGCAGCCTCATCTATGTTATTTATTATCAAAGGGGAAAACTGTGGAACTACGAAAGGGGGAAAAAAATTCAAAATCAAAACCAAGTTTTCATACATAGGTTCCTTACAACAACAAATGGTGTCAGTATTCATACAGAAATCTGCTACGTCGTCTCTACAATGTGACTCTCTCCCTAACCAACCTCAGGCCTCCTTTCTCTGAAGGAAGATGAAACTAAAAATTACAGTGTGGTTTCTTGTATGCTACATGTAGAGGCACAATCAGTGAAGTGCCCTTTATATGTATTCCTAAAGTCTAAAACAAAAACTATTTCAACCTGATTATGGGTACAACAGGCTGCTTGTATCCTATATCAGTAGATTAGTTGTATCTACAAAAAGGTGCTCCCCGGAAGCAGATAAATGTAAAAGATGACTTTATCCAACTGTCTTCGCTGCAATTTGTATTCTGATATTTTCCTCCAAGGAGTTGGAGCAGCACTTACAAACAGAGAAGGCTGTAGAAAATGAGTGGTATGAAAGCATTGTCAAGTTGTGCTGTGTAAGCCTCCAGCAAACCACTTACAGTCCCAGCTACTAGAATAGAGATCCAATGCTGCAAAATGTGGCATCAAACTCATAAATAAACGTGATTTAATATTACAGTTACGACAATTTATGTATCATATGTTAAATTACTTGCACGTGACTTTACTTCCTATTCATGAACCAATCTAATTGGTGATTCCTTTTTCAAAGCAATTTAACTAAATAACCAGTTCAGCTATCCAAGTAATAGGTTCCATGAGCAACAATGGTCCCGTGCCAATTTGGCAGTGTCAGAATAGAGATGCTATACCTCGGTAACAATATATCCAGTAGATGCTAGAAGGGGAAGCAACACAGAGCAAGCAGCTAGGACAGATGTTATACCAGCTGCAGTCCCTTCAACGGTTTTCTCTACCAATAGAAAAAAATTGCGCACACCAATAAGCAAACTAATGGGAAAACCTTCTCCGGTAAAATAAAATCAATACAAATACGTACTTCCAGTTTTGCTCCACCTGAGTACCCCGTACTTGTGCCCAACAACTGATGCCTGGAAATACAGGTAAAACCATTACAAGAGAGTAGGCTATGTGTAAACTCCTGTCCCGTTCTGTTCATCAAGTGTAAGCAGACTCACCATTGTATCTCCAATTCCAAGACTTAAAATTCCAGAAAAAGGGGATAGAGGTCGATCATTATACCCAGAAGACATCCAAATAGGAAGAGCGCATCCCAACAAGAGTGAAAAGTGGCTGAAGAAAGCATACAACATGAAATATTGGGAGTTCCTTATATCATACTAATGTTTAAAAAGCTTTGATCAATCAGAAGAAGCCATGCCATACCTGACAATAAGAAGATCTGAGTCGCGATGATCGGTGAAAGCACTCATGAATTTATGTATAAATTGTCCCAGTGGCCAAATTCTCCATACCTTGTCCCAAAGATATGGTCAAGCAAAATGAAATAAGACACATAGACTTCAAAATGACTCATTCTTTTCAACACTAATTCCCAACATTCGAATACAATATTTTAATTTAGCAATCTTTTCTCCTCAGCACATGCAATTTGCTTCTCACAAATACTATTCTTATGATAATGGATCTGAAAATTTGTGTAATACAATTAAATTTACAAATATGGATTAAAATGGCCATTCTGACAACTTACTCGAACAATTTCCAATGCCAAAAAAACTGCCAAAGCTGCACCAAATGCTAGATCAAGAAACTCTGGCTGGAAAAGAAACATACAATAAGCATATGCACACCACAACAAGAAAGAAGAAGCTGAATATGTACCAAGATGACAGTTTATCATTAGTCTAAATCACCTGGAAGATAAGAGCAGGCACAAACATTAACACAGCCATCAGATGGTAGTATTTTCGGAGTAAAATTCTCTCAATCTTACTATTCTTTGAAATGTTGTAGAACCTCATAACAGACACACATATCACACAAACCCAGTAGCCACACAGAGATAATCTCTTGAGTGGTTCCGAAAAAATAAATGACAGTACCCTGCAAAAATAAATTTGATGCTGATTAAGATGGTCATCTGGCATGGAATAGCTTATGTACTTTGGTAAATAGAATCAAAAAAAATTATTCTATTGTTATTTATATTTTGTAATCAAAGTACTATTACCGATACAGAAAAATCAAGCTATGCATTAAAATGAGAATGCTCAAGTATCTCATACAAGTGTTTAAGGAATTCAACTCATGCATATTCGTTAGGTTGTTGCTTGAATACAGAACTACAATTCAAAATTATCTTCATGATTTGGTACGTAGAAAATGTAGGAAAAAATATTCAAGGTTGTCACTCTGACAATGCCATTATGTCACACATTTGTCAAATACGAATTCTCCGTTTAGCAGCGTAATAGTGGATACCCACAAAGGAATCAGAGGCAAGTTATGCCATAGAGTTACAAACTGCAGCACCCCTCAGAACTGTAATCTGGTTAACACATCCCAATACATGGTACTTCTGGGATCCAGTTTTCCAAAACTGGAATCTGAAATACCATCACATATGGGAAGAAATAGTAGATAAATGTCTATATCATTTGAGAACAGAAGATGTTACCATAAGAACGGGTGCATATGAAAATCCTGAACAAACTGCATCCACGCTGGAATGATCACAATCAAGATAAATCCGAGAGACGAAAAGAATATAACTGATCTCCAAGTTTCATTGTTTGTCCTCACTTCAGAGCAGGCCGTACTGAAAGAGCATTCCCACATTCGGAGAACAAGTTTAAAGACCACTGGAAAAAGAAGAAGGCCAAGCAGCAAACCCTGCATAAAATAGAACAACCTTTGCCATCCAGCCAGAATACTTGCAATCAATTTCATCTCTTAACGAAACATACCTGTATAATAATATTTATCTCGTTTGTTTTACTTCCATATTGTACCATATCTGATTTAATTGAGAAGCCAGACACCTGTTTGAGCAATGTTACAAAATTAAGATGCAAGTATAAAGCCAGTGTTTCTAAAGAAACAAAAAGGAGCTATCAAAAGCAGGAAAAAAAAAATAACCTTTGCAATAGTATATGCCAACATGTCACCAAAATAGAGAACAAGACCTGAAGCCACTAGACATGCTTCCCCTGCAAAAATGAGAGAAGTTATTAATAATAAATGATCTAGAAATTATTGCTTAAACTGAGTTAAACATAAGAATTCTGAAGATGAAAGGCCAGAAAACAAGATAAAATGACACCCACACACACACACAGGGAAAGATATCTAATCATTTGCGGGAGCTACTGATAAAGCAATTCAACTTCAGGTACTCACAGTCAATTGGGACATTTATTGAACAGAAGAACATAAAAATCTGCCGCAACATATCAACTCAACTAATCATGTTTTCTTCGTTGATTGGTCGAAGCTAAGCCAATCATTTTGGTTTAGCAGTTACATTTTTTACTAGTTCTTCAAACTATTAGAAAAATTCAATTGCATTTTAAAAGAAAGAATAGGTGAAAACAGAAGAAGTGGCATGGCACATACCAATCGAAGCACAAGATGGAAAAGTTCTGAAAACATGTTGAATTAATTTTACAACTGCCAATCCATGACAGAGCATCCACAATAACTTCAACGCAGCCTCAGAGCCTGAAAACAATTAGAAATGACATTCAGTTGTACAACAACCAATTGACTCAATCGGAAGCAGAAAACGCTTCACAAGTTTGTAATTCAAGTAAACAAAACTTACTTGTAAGAGATGATGTACCAAGAGTTACACAACACACTGCTGTGTGCAATACTATGCAACTTAAGCTTAAAATTGAATGCCAAACACTGCGTAAAGAAGGGGGAGGCTTATTCCCAGGTGCACACCATATAGTGATGCAGAGGAATATAAGTACACTCAAGGAACTGGCAGAAATGGCCCAGTATTGCATCGTCAAAGATTCAAGCTCTGTGCAGTAAAATATAGAAAAAATCACCAAACAATTAGAGATGTGAAGCATGAAATCCTCCCAATACAGCTTATAAAGAATTGAGAATAACGGCTGAACAGTAAACCAGTTAACAGAAAAAGTTACCAAAACCTACATTAAAATAGGAGGAAAAAACAAAGGAAAGAGAAAAAAGGAGCGTCATAATCTCGAAGAGAGAGAAGAAACATTCTGCTATAAGAAGATACTGACCAAGCTAACAAAAGAAGTCTACCCAAATGAATTTCCTAGAACTCAAGGGAATGTGGAGAAAGGAGTCTCAACCCATATTTTAGCTGTTAATGAACATTGGAAAAGACAAAGAAATGTAGAAAATGTCATCCGCTTCTCTTCATCTTCAAATGTCAACTATATCCTTTTCTCTTATTATAATTTTTTTTTATTTAATAAGAAGCATTCTTTTAGTAAGAAATATATAAACAACAGCACAGGTGACAAGATGTCCATCGAATGTGCTGGCTATATGTTCTAGTTTACATCTCAAAATAGCAGCAAATAACAAAAAAAATAAAACTCAGAATATCTAAACCAAAGCAGCATTCTAATTCTAAAGATTCGCGTGGACTGAACTATAGTTGAATTCTGAGGAAGCCGATGCCCATCAAGATCCCCAGAATTGAACCCTTTCCCACAAAAACATCCAGCTGCTCGCCCCTTATATTATCAAAATTGCTCTTATTTTCTTCATCCAAATGTCCCACAATGCGGCTATTGCAGTGATCTGCCCAGCATTAGCCCATCTTTTTATCCCTCCCAAACACTTGTACCAATCACGCAACAATGCCACACAATCTACTGGATTGTGCCAACTAAGCTTAGACTCCTAAATCTCATTCCAGAGAGGTAATAAGACTGGACATTATAAAAAAAACTGGTACAGACGGTCAGATAGTCAAATCCATCTATGCACATTACCAAAAAAATGAGGAAAAAGGCAAACAGTTCATCTTCTCCTCTTAACGATGTCCCCGATATTTACCTCTCCATGAGCAATGACACACGTCTCAACCTCACTTAGGCGGAACTCTAGCCTCCAACTTTACAGAAGAGAAAGGACTAACAATTTTAACTCAATGGAGCTTACGTTTATCATGAGTCTTATAGCAAATTTCGAAAATTGCAGTCCTCAATGATTCATGAACATACCAGGTCTACTAAGGTCTGAACTATTTCAGCACAGATGATACGATAACGATGGAATTAACGATCAAAAAGTATATGAGGTACCTTGATATGCAACTTGATTGAGTGAGAAAGGTCGTGAGAGCTGTATCATTTTGGAGATCATGACAGTGGGCAACGTGACGGCGCCCAATAATATACCTGAGGAAGCACCGGGCCTGAAACATTGAAATTTTTCAATGAGGAACCCTAGAAATTCAATGTTGAAGAGAATGAACAAAAATTGGGGAGGACCTGGTGTTGAATTGGGAGAGGAGATTGGTGGAGGAGTCGGCGAGGACGTCGAGGACGAGAGCGGAGATTGCGAGGAGGGAGAGAGCGAGGCCGTGGGGGAGGAGAGAGAGCGGGAGAGAGAAGAGGACGCGGCCGACGAACAGCGCCACGACGGCTCTCTCTCCGTTCAGCAACGAAGCCATGGCCGCCGCCGGCGTTTTCGATTCTTTCGGAGACGACGTCGTAGAGGCGGCGGTGGCGGTGTTTTTCGCGGGAATTGGAGTCGTGTGGCGTGCGTGGAACGTCTGCCCCGCCCAACGCAGAATATGCTGTTGGGTTTGGGTGTGCCGTTGGGACTCTCGTAATCTGGGGGCCAAAACAACGCGCTACATTTCACCAAACTAGTATTTTTTTTTTGGGTCAGCTTCGCCAAACTGCGTGACTTTCCTTTTCAGTCTCGAGACTTGATCAAACTTTCTTTGGTCTCTATGTCAAAGGCTTACGAGTTACGACCCTGTGGAATGGTCGTTGACTCGTTTCTTGAAGCCATCCTTTTCAAAATGGGTTTTTTTCTTTGGATGACTTTCAAAATGGGTTTTGCATCTAATGAGAATCACTTAAACGAGGACTTCATGAAGATTTTGTAATCAACAGTTTGAGAGACCTATTTTTATTATTACATTACCCCAAAATCAACCGCTAGATATTTATGTATGCATGAATAGATTATTTCTGAAAATTTTCTTTTAAATTGCTAATTGTTAAGATACAGAACTATATCAAATCAATAGACGAATCAAATTTGTCAAACCTGAACCGTTCATGTTCACGAATGATAAATCACAATTATGAATACCTTAACCATTTTCAATTTGGTCAAAAAAAATGTAAAACTGATCTATACATGAATATCTAAACATCTAACGGTGAATTTGCAGAAATATGATCGAAAAGTGAGTCTCACAAGAAAGTCTTCATGTAGTCCTCATTTTAGTGATCCTCATTAGAAGCTCTCTCTTATATTTGATCAGTCTCAAAAGGATTGATTATATTAATATGATTCTAAATTTTGGTTAGAATATTATAAGGATGACCACTCCATGATGATAATATGAGCATTGAGTAGTTTATGCCCAAAACAAAAACACTTCACCTTGTAGGTAATTGATCTACTTGACTTCACACGCCTACCGCGCAATAAATCAAGCATTTCTATAAAGACTCCTAAATGAGCTTTCGTTAGCATATACAACAGTACAAAAGCAAGAACCAATATATTAGAACAAAAAAGGCACACATAATGCATAGATCAAGCTGAAACCCACAAGAAAATGTAGGACTTACTATAAAAGGCATAAATAAAAATCAGTAGCCCAAGGCTCTATGGGAATAGCCCATCCCAGGTCCAGTCTCCACCCTCCCCCGCAAATTAGTCACACAAACATCGCGGTTGCGACCCCTACCGCCACCAATCTAGGAATGTCGCCTACGATGCACAATCTCGACTACTTGTGAATCTCAAACTTGGGTATACCAAGCACTCAAGCATACCCAAACCCGATCCCAAACTAGAATACTGCCACCATGTACACCAAAACGTCATCTGAACCACCTGATGCCGACGTTGCCGCTTGGTATCAACTTGGACTGAGATCCAAACTCATCACAATTCGCCATACACTCCCATGAACCTGTATCCACGACCTCTAGTGCGTTAGAACAGTTTGAAAACCCGACTTCAACAATCCCCTGCCATTCCTCCAAGTGTAGCACTCCCAAAGAGGCACAAACCAAATGCTAAAAACAATCACCCGTTCAGCAGCATCATCCGCGCAACATCAACAAAGTCGAAGGCCAACACTGATTTTAGGACACTGCCAGATGAGGAAAACCTCGCAAAACTGAAGGTTGGTCTAGGGCGCGTGCGGTGCATTCTTTACTACCAGAGTATCAGAAAGAAGACTCATATTTTTTCAACACTTCTTTGGTGTATGACTTTTACTTCTCTCTCCTTATCCAAAAAATAAAATTAAAATTACAAAATTACTCAACGGTCTACTTTTTTCTCCCTTATTTTTTCCCATCACTTTACAAACTATCTGAATTTTTCCAATAAGGATGTTTTTTATGAACCTTTTTTCGGTAAAGACAAAATATTGATGGAATAATCAATAAAATTCATGTTTGTTGGATCTTCCTGATCAAGTTATATGGGGAAATACTTCCTCTAGGTTGTTTTCTGCCAAATCTGTCTTCCGAATTCTTTGTGATGAGCAAGGATTTCATAATTACTATTGGTTGAAAAATTGGTCTCTCCCTATCCCTCCCAAGCTCAAGATCTTTCTATGGTCCTTTGTTTCAAGTAAGCTTTTAACTAATGAACAACGGTTTAAACGACTGCTCACCCCTAATCCTTCTTGTTAGGTCTGCATAAGTGCTTAAGAAACTATGTAACATCTTTTCCGTGACTACCCCATGGCTAAACAGGTTTGGCAATCCTTTGATATCCCTGCTAACATGCTAGCGACTTTCAATTTAAATTGGGAGGATTGGATATTTGCCAACTTATTACAAAAAGGGTACCATATGAACAACCTGAGCTGGAATATCTTTTTCATTTTCTGTTGCTAGTTCATCTGGAAATGGAGATGCAAGAATGTGTTTGATGTTGGTTTTCATTATCCTTATAACCCCCCCTGATGTTATAGATAGCTATGTCACTGAATGGTCTAAAGCTACTGCCAAGGCTAATGTTAGTTTGGCTAGAAATGTTGAAATGCTCTCTTGGCTTCAACCTGCTGCTGGTAATCATAAGCTCAACGTTGATGGCTCAAGAGTCAGCTCGGGTGCTATTGGTGCAGGTGGTGTTATAAGGGATGACTCGGGGTGTAAGACCCCATAAATTCGTTATTAATTTCTAATGGTTTTCGGAAATTAATAAAGTGTTCGTTTGAGCTATTTCGTAGTTCGAGGGTGGAGCGGAAAGTATTTCGAACAATTATTCGTTGGAGCTTTGATTCAAGGGTTGACTTTTTATACTTTTAGATTATGTGAAAACTTCCTCATGAAAGTCGTAGAGTGCGTCCATACGAGTTCGTGCATAGGTGGAACGCGAAAATCAGAGTTCGTATGAAGAAGTTATCGCATTCGGAAAAAGTTTTCATTTTTGTTAAAAGGATGAAATTTTCATAAAATTGCAGAAAAGCCCATGTTTCCATTTTGGGAAACCCGAGCTCTCTTCTCTCTCCTCTTGGCCGGAAATCGCCCGATTCCTTCCACTGGCGATTTCTTCCTCCTCCGGCCACCTTTGGACATGAAATTCTTGGGGTTGCCTCACCTCGACCTTGCGCAGCTGCCAGTGGCAGCCATGCACCACTACACGGCCTGTAGCGACGGATTTGGGTCCAAAATAGAGTCAACGTCGATATCTCTAGTTTCCGGCTACCAATCTTCTAGATTCTTGGCTTATTGAACTCGCTTTGAGTTGCTGAACAAGCTTTACGAAGGATCGGGCCGAGTGGTGGACATTTTCAAATTCGTCGGAGCTGTCACCGATTTCTGCAAATTTTCCAGCCAAACCGAAACTTGCGAGGTAATTTCTGACCTCTTCCCATTGTTTTCTGACCTCAAGATAGTTATGAAAGTTGTTCACCATTTTGAGACAAAGTGGTGCAGCATGGTTTCACCGTCATCCACGGTGGTTGTCGGCAGCTATTTCCGACAGCTTCTGGGCACCTCTGGGGCAGTTTCTGCTCCTCATGGTGATCTACTCATTGATACGAGCATGTAGATATATAGTTTGTAATTTTTGGAAATCATATGAGCACGTTATGAATTTTCAATGTTTTAGGGTTTCAGTTTGATCGATGTTCGATCCGTGAGGATTTGGCCATCTGATTGACTTGTAATTTTGATGGATCGATCGTACAAGTATTCCAGAGACCTCGAGTGGTCTAGGATGAAGTTTTGCCTCGATTGGCTTTACTTTTGGATTGTTGGATTGATTCGGGAGTTTCGGAATTAAATGGTTTTTGTTAATTCATGTGCTAAATCGAGGTTGTACTTGCTTTAGGTGATTGATAGTATGTTCAGTCATTTATCTTGGCTGTTAGACAAGACGTAGTAGGATTTAGAGGTGAGTAAATCTCACGGTGTTTCGATTGATAAATTAGTTATGGTTTAATTTAGTAAATTAAATTGCTAGCATCTAATTTAGTAAATTAAATTGCTAGCATCTAAAATAATATTTATCGAAATAAATTATTTGTTTTAAAATATATGAACTTGATCGACAACGGTTCATGGGTAAGCTAAAACAATGTTTTGATATAAAATGATTTTCGAGAAGTATAATTTGTAAAACTATAGTTGGTATTAGTGGCATCCCTGAGTGGATGACTACGTGTGTGTATATATATATATATTTTTTTTTGTGACAAATATATATCTTGGTGGAATTGGGCATGTTATTCACTTTTGTGTGCGATGTGATGTGAGGAAAATAAATGGAGTTTTGAAAGAAAAAAGGTTTTTGTCAGTTTGAGTGTTGATTGAAATGTGTACGATTTTGATGTTGGTTTTGAGATGAGAACATATTGGTTTCGCTATTGTTTTGGAGGTTGATGGAGATGTGGAAACAATATCTATGTGGTGACCTGTGTGGTGATCTGTGTGATGATTTTGTGTAAATGATGTGGGTTGTTGTGAGATGATTTATTTGAAGTTGATGGGTGATCATCGACTTTGGTGTTGATGAGTGATCATCGACTCTAGTGTGAGTTGTTGACCTATGTGGTGACCTGTGTGATGACCTGTATGGTGATTGACATTATTAATGGATGTTTATAGTATCAGTGATTCTATTTATTTCTATTATTGAATTGTTCATTTTCTTGGTAATCTCCTGAACTAAGTTATAAGAATTATATGCAAGGATTACTGTTTTCTGAACTTTGATTGGTTTTAATGTAATCTCCTCAACTAAATTATATGCAGGGATTACCGCTTTTTGAATTGTTTGTTTTAATGTAAATTCCTAAACTAAACTCTATGCAAGGATTTATATGATTTCTATTGTTTATTTTGAATGTGATCTCCTGAACTAAGTTTCTACGCATGGATTACTAATTTTACTTAATTCAATTGTAGGTGCGATTGTGATTTGAGATTTGTAGTGATTTGTGAAATGAGTCATGAGGTCATCATTTTGACAAATGCTTTATGTTGAGAGGAAATGAGTGTGATCTCGTAGTGAGTGTGGAGGGTGCGTTTACTTATTGAATTGTTATTCAGTTTAATTTGTAAACACTTGGTGATGTGATTTTTGACTTTAGAGAACGAGTCGGTGTTGACATTGTGAGTTCAGTTTGTTTGTTGCTTAGTCTAAATGAAAAATTTTATGTTTACTCTTCTTGTGTTTGTTGAGTTTCCCATTTCGGATTTGAATTTACTTATTCAAAATTCGAGGCGTGACACAGGGTCCTGGTGTGGTGGATTTATGGTCAATGTTGGTGCTGGAGAGGTTTTACAAGCTGAATCTTGGGGTCTTTTTCATAGCCTGCAGTTGGCCTTGAGTTTAAGGATCACTAAATTGGAAGTTGAGTCAGATTCCTCTGTGTTTATCAATCTAAACCACAGTGACAATATTGTATATTGATCTTCACCCCTTGGGGACCTTGATCATGAACTGGAAAAGTCTGATGCAAGAGTTTGAGTTCATTCAGATTAAGCACATTCATCGTGAGCGTAATCTAGTTGCAAACATTCTGGCTAAGAACAGTATCCTTCATGCTAAAGGAATCTGCATTTTGCATGACCCTACTGCTTTGATTACTGAATATTTGTTGGACGATATTGTTGGGGCTCCTAGAGCTAGAGGTTTTATGGCTAGCTGTGCTAGCTAGTTGTTTCTCTTTTGTTTTCTTTCTGGGCTGATGGCCCCATATGTACCAAAAAAAAAATTCATGTTTATTTAGGGTTAATGAATTTTTTATTAGTTTTTTTTTACTGAGAGTCAAGAGAAATGATAGAAAATGTCAAAATGACCTTGTCAATATACTAAGAAAGTCTAAAGGACCCTACCTTTTTACCCACAAGACCACCATAATGTAAGAAATATCAATATTTATAAAATTGCCACAGTAATTTTAATTTTTATTATCTACTAAAATGTCACTGCATTCAAACAGCTATTTCCATTAACTGAAAAACTATTACTAACTAAACATAAAAATATGGGCTTTTGACCATTTACCCAATTAAGGCCTAACAAATGCCATTTTTTTTTTGGTCAAAGATATTCATTGAAAAGAGGGCAAACAACCCAACCATACAACAACAGAAAGCCAAAAGGCTAAACTGAAGAGAAACAGAGCTCTCGTAGTCAAAGCCACAGGAGGCAAGACAAGAGGAACTACGGACAGACGCAACAAAGAAAACCAAGCCTAAAGAAAAGCAAGAACACAAATTAAAGGAAGACATCAGAAGCTTCAGCCGCAACAAATCCAGCACCACCAACGTCCACCATGGCCGTCGCAGCTGAATTCGTACATGGAACTCCAAAATTGCAGCTTGTAAGGAGACCCCTACACCAAAGCCCGATCAAAATAACCTTGAAAATGGAAAAACAGAAGAAAAAAGAGGATCTAAACACAGATATATCCTCTTCCCCACAATACAAATTTGCACCATAACATGAGATTTGCAGCCACAACTTAGAGAACAAATCTAGGCAAACGAAACCCAGATCAGGAGGAGGCCAAAGACCTCGAAAATAGAACATAGAAGTAGGTGGTGGTGCATGCACCTGAGCCAAAGCTCTACCTATCTTTTGATTGAGACGCGAGAAATCGCGTTTGAGAGAAGCCACTGCAAGAACCAAGCCATGGTACCGATTTGAAATGGAATAGAAGAAATCCAGGTAATAAGATCTGGAGATGAGAGATGGTGGGTAAAAGAAAGTGATGGGTGGTGAGGAATGGGTTAGAGCAAATTTGGGGCTAAAGTTCAAAAAGAAAATTGGGGCGAGATGGAAGGAGAAGGGAGGGAGACCGAAGGTGAAAAAAATAGAAGAAACAAGAGGCAGAAGCCCCAGATCTGAGACATAGCTCAGGGAAGCACCCATAGAGGTGAGCAGTGCCACCGACTCTCAAGGGCACAGAGTGGGTTTCAGAGAGAGAGAAATATCTACAGTACCGGCTTCTTTGTCTCTTTGTATTTAACAAATGCCAACTTACTCCACTAAAATATATGTATGCTCACTCACCCACTTTAAAGCTAAAATGACAATTTTAAATTAAGCACAATCAATAATTTACCATATATGCCACTGTCTCTCTCTCTCTCTCTCTCTCTCTCTCTCTCTCTCTCTCTCTCTCTCTCTCTCTCTCTCCCCTAGCCTTTCTTTGTTCTCTTTCCTCTCTCTCAACAACCGCGTCACCGACGTCGGTCTTTGGAATCTCTACCTCCTCATCAGTCTCGAGAACCGCGTCAAATATACCGTCGTCGAGGTCCTCAATGATGACTAGAGCCTCTTGAGATCGGGATCTGTTGCCTTGATATGATTTCGGAATCGCTGCACAACTGCTAGAGTCTCGGCACCTACGTCGGCTGCAATGGCGTCGTTTGGTGCTGTGACGTCGGGCTTGGTTCACTAGCGAGCCAACATTAGTCAATTTTCTAGTGAGATTATTGTATCGGAGGTCCAAATTGCATATCAAAGTTGCAAAGTTCCGCTGCCGAGCTCTGTGAGGTTTTCGGACTCAGGCTTCTCTGCTTTTGATATGAAACTCTTGGTTCTAATAGATATTGACGAATCGTAGGGCCTTCGCGGCAACGATCCACGAGGAGGACTCTGACAATATCAATAGAAGCATTATTAACCCATCTCAGGAAGTCATTGTCATAACAAGTGGCATTTTGGAGTGTATAATATAGATCAGATCAGAAGAATTTGCAGAAAAAATGTCATGGAATGGAAAGGAAGGAGTTTAGTTGGGATTTGAGCTGACAAAGAAAAGTTGCAAAGCGAGAAAAAAAACATGGCAGTGTTTATTCTGTGCTAGCTTGGGTATTGCATGTTTAGAGCAAGGGTTAGTGATGGAAAATACATATGGGAAGGATTTTATATAGATGGAATCTTTTCTTCTTTTTGATGTATGGCTAGTTGATCTTTTTGCCTTTGATCTTAGTTTGACGCCAATTTGGGATTGGCATATTTGGTATAATTCTTTTATACTCTAACATGAAGCTCAAGGGTCTGCTTATGTAAGCTTACATTTGCTTGTAACTCTTCAGGTTCGCTGCGGGTGATGTCTAACGCTCTTAAATTTTTTTAATGAGAGAGTCAAATAAACATCCTAAAATTTTCAAAATCAAGAACATTTCCATTTTTCATTGATTATTGGCCCTCAATAAAACTTTTATTGGGGGATAATAAAACTGTTATTGAGGGGCAATAGACCTATTATTGGGGGGCAAAAATATTATTATTGGGGGGCAATAAAAGTCTCCGGTGAGCTTTCTTCTAAAAAAAAAAGTCTCTGGCGATCTCTCCAGTGACTTATGAGATATCTGACGACCTGATGTCGCTTTTGGGAGCGCATAATTTAACCCTGAAATATCGTTAGTAGTATAAGCAAATAGGGATCGTTCTATCCGGGGATTGAGGGTACACCTGTCATTGTGAAACAAATAAAGAAAAGTATTATTTACAAAAATAAAATAAAGAATATAAATATATACAATTGTATAAACACATAAAGAATTAAAATAATAAAGTATTATTTACAAAAATAAAATAAAGAATATAAATATATACAATTGTATAAACAAATAAATAATTAAAATAAAGTATTATTTACAAAAATAAAATAAAGAATAAATATATACAAGTAAACACAAATAAGGGGGGATTAGGATTCTTAAAATTAAAATTAAAATAAATAAAATAAAGAAAACGTAAAAACATATATACAAGGGTGGAACGCAAGGAACAAAGATCAAAATCAATTCCATGTAATCAAATTCGATTCAAACCCTATAATTGTTCTTCCAAGTCATGAGAGAGGAGTTGATCATGTGAAACATTCGAAAGCAAATGATTTCCCATATTTTACTTTTCAATGCTAATTAACCTAAGCGAAAGCACCTAGATTAATTCTATCAAACATGCAATCAAGCCCTAGAAAGCTAGTCAATCATGACATGTTCAATGCATTAGACATAGAGAAAGGCTATCAACTCAAGTGTACAACTTAGTTATGGAAAAGTCCACCTAATTGCAATCCTCTTCAATTAAATTCGATTCTTGTCCAAAACCTTTACTACTTTTGATTCAAGTTACACAAAACGAAAAGTCGATTTCATGTTCTTAAACCTAGCACAAATTACATGCAAATCCTATAAGTGTCGACCCAAATAAGATAAACATATAAAAGTTTTCTGTAAAACAAATTTAATCGAACAAACTCACATAAGCGACTTAGAATCACAATTATAGAATTCGAAAACTTTATTTAAACATAGAAATTGGGCTTAAACTTTGCCCTAAACATTATTGTTAACTAGAAACAAGTTCATACGAAATCAAACAAGGAAACCAAAAAGGTTACAAGGAAAATGAACGAATTACACCGTGAGTGGAGATGGAGATGGAGAGCTAGATGGTTGGATCTTGAATCTTGGAAGCAAGCCTTCAAGGTGGATGATGGAGGATATGATCTTCACGGCTCCTTCTTCTTCTTCCTCTCCTTGCTTGAAAATGCAGAAACTTAAAACTAGAGAATGGAGAGAAAAATGAAAAGGAAATGGAGAGACAAAGAAGATGAGATGGATGAAGGAATTGGTGACTAAGGAAAATGGAGAGGAAATGGTGAGACAAGAAGATGAAATGGATGAAGGAATGTGTTTTAGAATGAGAGGAGAAGGTGTTTATATAGGGAAGAAAAAGAAGAGTGAAATGATGAGTGGAAGAAAAATAATAAAAGTGGAGTATGAAAGTGATTTGTAAAATATGGAAAAGAAAGAGAAATGATGAAATGAAAGCAAAGCATGAAGGTGCAGCAACATGGAAGTGATGGTGATCTATTAAAGAGATTGTAGAAAAAATATATCCAAGGAAAAAGAGAAAAGCATCTAGCTTTCTTCATGTGGGTGGGAAACATGAATATGTGGTGTTGAGCTGTTTTCAGGTCAGTTTCTTCCCCTTTATTCCTTCAATTATTTCTCCAACAAGACTTCATTATATGCCTTTGACTTCTTCATATGAAATGTTCCACTATGAGTGTAGATCATCCTGACAAATTTTTAGAGCTTCAATCCATGTGGTTGGGCCGGAAATGCTGCTGGACCTCTTACATGTCCAGTTTTCCGGTTTTGCTTCTGTAGAAAAATTGGGCTGATTGTTTGAAGACCTTCCACTCATATTTTTCTCTGGCACTCTTTATAAGAAATGATCATTTGGGTGTCTAGAATGGATCTGGAAGGTTTCAGCTCATTTGAAGTTCATTTGGTCAGGCGGCCGCTCCTTCTTCCTTGCTTGGCTCTGATTCTCCTAGCCGGAGTAAGAAAATATTCAAGGTTGACTTTTTAGTGCATTTTCATTCTTTTCCATCATTTCTAGGTAATTATGGACCTAACGCTCATTTCACCTTCATTTACTCCAATGTACCTAAAAATAGAAATTGAATTAAAATCGATTCAGTTAAGGAATTAACTAAGCAAAATGTGAGGAATTAACTATTAAAATATCACATTAAAATGCTCCTATCACGACCTCCAACAAGGTTTCCGACGTGATCGGATTCCGACAGCCGGTGACCGGAGTCCGGTGATGTAATGACCTGAATTTTTGTATTAATTTCTCGTGTTTTCCTTGAAATTAATGAATGTCCTGATTAGTACAAATTATGGTTTCGATGCCTTGTTCTTTTGGTTAATCGAGAATTAGATTTTATTTCGACTATAATCCTCTCGAAATGTTTCGATTCAAGAGTTGACTTTTTATACGTTAAGATTTTGTGAAAATTTCCTTCATGAAAGTCGTAGAGCGCATCGATACGAGTTCGTACATATGCAGAACACGAAAATCAGAGTTTGTTTGAAGAAGTTATAGCGTTCGGGAAAAATTTTCATTTTTGATAAAAGGAAGAAAATTTTCTAAAATTGCAAAAAAGCCCAGATTTCCCAAAAAGGAAACCCGAGCTCTCTTCTCTCTCTTCCGATCGAAAATCGCCAATTTCCTTCCACCGCCCATATCTTCCTCCTCCGGCCACCTTTAGATTAGTTACCACAGGCGCTGGCGTCGCCTTTTCCTCCTTTACCTCCTCGTGGTAACATCTTATCCCCTCTCGGCATCTACGTGGAGATGCACGGCGGACCCTATCCTAACCCAGTTTTGGGTCAACGTCATTTCTCCCTCCGACGGCCACCATAGCTCAAGCTACTTGGCTTTTGGAGTCACCCGTCTATGCTGGTCATGCCTATCCTCCCATGCTTTTCGAATTTGGCACCGGGAAGGATGTGGTTTTTGCTATGGTTACTTCCAGGTATGAGAAGATGGTTGGTTTCTGCAGGGTCTGTAGCTTACTGGAGCATTGGGTTCCGGCTACACAGGGCAGCTAGATATGTCCTGAACTGTTTCTAAGGCTGGGGCTCAGCGTCAGGCCGGGTAGCTAAAGATGGGTGGTTCTAACCCTAGGTCGAACCCGCTTCCTGCTTTTGGTGTTGTTGGGTCAGGTTCAACATTAGGGTCGTTGTCTCAGGCTACTGTTAGGTTACTTACAAGCGGTCGTCACTGTTTCAGCTGTCTTGAGAGGGGTATGATCCAGCTAAACCACAACATATTTTGGTCTGTAACTATCACTATCGGTCTCGCTTATCTATAAAACATACAAAGGTCGAAGGGAAGACCGGGTGTGCTTGCCTTCAAAGCTCCGAATCTTGGATGCCTAAGTCAGTATCGTTATAAGATAATGATGATGAAAAGCGATAGTAAACAGTTACTTCTTTGGCTTGTTGGAGATGACCTTAATGTAGCAGATATGTGATAGCCTGGTTCCATTTCTTTCGGTGTGGGATGATCAAGATTCCTGATATCCCCCCGAGGGGTATCAGGACCCTCAGTTGGGAGCTTTCCTTACTTTTGTATTGGCGATACGAGTCTTGTGCTTCTGAAACTTGTGCCTAAGAGGTATATGCATACCAACAAGTCCCCCAAGTCCTCGGTCAACAGTTCTCTTGGGTGGGGAGTTTATCTTTGGTAAAAGTATTGGAAGTGCAAGGCGAGTTCATGCCACGTGGCTTGCGTACAACCATTACCCCCAGTCCCCCAAGTCCCCACTTAAGAAGAGTCTTGGCTGGGGTGAGGAGATCATTCTCGCAATTATCATTGTGTCGTTATCCCGAATTTGTGGTAGGGTTTCATGCGTCTTTTGGCGCATACGCTATGCCCTTGGGACAAGTCTGCTGTTGTTATTCGTTTTTAGTGTGCAGAAAGTTCGGTGTACTGGAGTCCGTAACATGTAATAACGGCGTAGTGGTAAGGAGTCGAGGCGACAGCGTATGACCTCTGCAACGCCAGAGATGTCGGACACGTGGTGAGATCTGGTGTCGTCGTCCTTGCACATCCAACTATCCTTGTACTCTCGAGGTCCCTATATATCGAAAGAGGAGGGAGATGGGGGTGGTTACTATTCCCCTGTGTTTGTTGGAGATTGAGATAAGAGGTGAGAAAAGTTAGGGCCTTTAGTGTTCAGAAAGCTTGAATCTCTCTGGTAGTGGTCGGAATTCCTTTTTATTGGCATCGTTGTCTCTGTTTTCCGGTTTGAGTAGTGAACAGGTACGTTGTCTCTTGACTTTCCTGGGTTTCTGTCTGAGAACATTTGTATGGTAGTGTGGGTTTTGTCGAGGAGTCGTTTGCCGAAGGTGAGATTTGCTGGTAGGCTTTGGGTCGTTGTGGGTTCGGTTAGGCTTTGGGAAAGGTGAATTTTGGGTTTAGTTGGATTTGTTGATGAGGCTCCGAAAGAGGCTATTAAGTTTTGAATTTTCGTGGGGCGGGTCTTGGAAGGCGATAGATATGGGACGATTGACTGACTTTGGGTATCGCTTGCGGTATGGCACAGGAGCATAGTGGTCACGGTAGGCGAGAGGGTTCTTCTCATGGAGGTGGTGAAGGTGTTTCTCATGTTGGTGTCAGTGCTTCTCGTGGAGTTGTCGAGGGTGCTCCTTGTAGGGGTGTCGTGGGCACATCCCGAGGTGGTGGAGAGGGTGCTTCCCGAGGAGGTAGCGAGGGTGCTTCTGGAGGATGTGGCGAGGGTTATTCCCTAGGAGGTGGTGAGGGCTCTTCTCATAAGGTACTGAGTAGGGTCGAGCATGTTGTGGGCCCCAAGGTTGCCGAGGTGGAGAATGTCAAGGTGTTGGAGATCCCTCACTCGCCAAAGCTGCTCCTTGGCGAGATGCCCATAGATCAGCCTGGTCTGAGTATGACCGTGGAGCAGATTAGCGATATGAGGTCGACTTAGGGTATTCCGGGCAATGTATTGTTACGCCCCTTGAGGGATGGTGAAAGTTTTAGCCACCCCGAGGCAAGGTGGGCCTGCTTTTACTAGTATCAGCTCAAGTGTGGGTTGACGTTCCCGATATCGGATGAGCTGCAGTATCTGCTGTCGTGTCTAAACATATCCTTAGGGCAGTTCTCGCTAAACGCACTAAGACAATTAATGGGAGTATTGTTGTTGTGGAAGCTCAGCAGACAACTATGTCCCAGCACTAGCGAGTTTAATTCCATGTTCAAGATGCAGTATTTGACGAAGACTAGAGATAGTGGGTGTGTTAATTTTAGGGCACGCGGCCACACGATTATCGAGACCTTTCGTCAAACATTTTTGCTCGCTGGAGGGGCAAGCCTTGCCTGGTTGGAGGCAGCTGGCAGAACCCGAACATGGTGCATTGGGTTCCCACTAGCTTCCAGCCTATCTGTGAGTATCGTGATTGTGTATATGGTGAATTTTCTTTTGCTGTTGGTGTGCTAACATCATGTCTTTGTATCGTAGTGAGGCAGGAGGCTATCCTGACTACGCTAGAGCAAAAGCAAGTGGCGAGGGTGTTGGGTGCGTTCCCCAAGGGGAAGAGGGGTTCTATCGCCTATGTAGGCTTCCGATATACGAGAGGTTTGAGCTGAGGAGGTGTCCAGGTGAGGGGTTGCTTGGCATTGTTCATGATGTTCGATTATTCGTTCATTTGTGATCTTGCTAACGTTGTGCATTTCTTTTGCAACGGATATGCCAAAAAGGCTGCTAGCAAGAGCAATGCTCCATATGCTGAAGTTGATATAGGTGTCATCATCGAGGAATTGCTGCGAGAGTCGGAGATGGCGAGGCGATGTGATGTTGAGCTCCTTGATAAGGAAGTGCATGTGACTGGTCATTGGGTGAACATGCTGTTGTCCGACGAGATGTACCTGAGGTTTCTCGACACCGTGTTGGAGTATCTCAACCAACGAGTCGAGGAGGAGGCGAGCTTGGTTCTTTCTGCACCTGGTAAACCCACCGATAAGGTAGAACAACAGGTGAAGCCTTCCTAAGCGGCTCTTTTAGTGATTCCTTCTCCACTCCGGCCATCGATGGAGAAACCTATGGTTCATGGGACTAAGAGAACAACTAAGGGCAAGGAATTGGTGACAAATAGCAAGAAAGTTAGAGCAGTGGTTCCAGTTCCTATTACTGAACATGCATGTGAGTATTGGTTTTGTTCTAGAGTTAGCTTTACCTCACCATGCTGGTATCTTGATTGTCTGCCCTCCAAAGAAGCGCAAGGTGGGACGTCTTGTAGGTGCAAAAAATAAACCTAGATTGGAGGGATTTATCCTTGGAAGCTTGGGACCGCTTCAAATAAGAAGGTAAAGAAGCGTTAGTTTCATTTTGCTAAAAAAGCTTTGGTAATGGTCGTAATGGAGGAAGACACGGTGTTTGAGGTTGATGTGGAGAAGGATGTTGTTGAGGAGACTTCTCTAATAGTGACAGTTGAATATGAGAAGGCTACGGTGGTGGAGGAGACTGTTATGGAGAAGACTACTCCTATGAGTCTAGTAACTATGGAGCCTGGGGATGCCCCTCTACTTAGGGTGGTCTTGGTTTTCGTCGAATAAATTAGGGTTTTTATTTTTCTTTTCTTGCTCTAACATTATCTAGGTTTGGTTTCTTGGTCCTATTATTATAGTGATTTCATTTGGTTGCTTTTGGTTAATCTGCATGGCTTGATATTGATGTGACCCTCTCGGGAGTAGGTTATGATGTCGTGTAATCACTTATATTAATCACTTATATTTGAATATATGAAAGGCTTGACCTCCTGTTTCTAAAAAAAGTTTTGGATTGCATGTGAATGATGAAATAGAAATAATTTATGGGAGAAAAAATATTTTTGAAAAGAAAATTTTATTTTATTTTATATTTAATAATAATTAAAAAAAGCCCTTACAAGTTGTCACTTATTTGTAAATCTATATTATTATTAAAAGAAGAGAGCTTGCTCTCTAAAACATAATTTTTTTTTACTAATTTAACCTTATATATTAAAAACTATGAAATATAATTAATCAATAAGGATAATATGGTAAATTGTAAAATAGGAAAAAAAAAAGCAAATTATCTCTACTTACACTTTTAGTCCATAAATTACCATTAGCAGGCCTGATTTTTTGAATTCCCATGCAATACTATGCAAGGGCCATGCGCAAGGTATTATACCTTGCGGTCAGATTCTTTCCATTTTTGAATTGTTTCTATTGATAAGTAAATTACGAAATTGACTTTGTGGTTTGGATACTGTGAATTAACATTGCAGAATGTCAGTAGCATTATGAAGAAAGAATATTTATACATTCCATCTTTGTTTTTCTTAAAAACAACTCGTTTATTTAATAATCTCAAAAATTATTTATACATATTACAATATGAAACTTAAACACTATATCATTTATCTCTGGCTTTGCTGCTTTCACATACAAGTTGCTCTGAATTTCACCTCTTCTCATGGTGAAAAAATTTCTCTAGCAAGCTTTCCTAATGTGCTTGAGGCTCTCTTTGATTTCCTTTTCAATTTGTAGCACATTGTCTGCGTAAACACTTCTGTGCCTGACTTCTTGGTTATTTGCAACTTGTTGTATATAATTTAAGATATATATGCTCCAAAGTCAAACTACAAAATGATAGAGAAATCAAAGTGAAGGTATTCATTTAGTTAAAGCTACGTACTGATATTCAGTTAGGTAAGTAAAAAGAAACCTTACAGATACATTGCTGCAAGCATATTACATATAGTAGCAAATTAACATTGCGTCCTCTTCTTTTATTGCAGCAACCTCCCTATTTGCCATTGCGATAATCTGTGTATATGACAAATGCAAATATGAGTACTGATCGTTAGTAGTATACTAGCCTCAGTAGCCAACTGACCCTCAGTAGCGTATTGTCCCCCAGTAGTATACTAGCATGGGTTCTCCTTTGCTCAGTTCTAGCTTCCGAAAATGGAACATGCAGAAAAAATTTGTCAAAAAAACCCCCAAGTCCTGGCATTGTTCTATCTCTCTCGCTATTACAACAGGCAAACCTAACCAATCCCTAAACCACGGCTCCCAAACGCAACAAACTCCACAAATTACAAAAGAAAACAACTCTAGGGCATGCAAATGCCAACCCTAAAGCTTAGATCCAACCAAAACAAATCAGATTCTCTCCTAATCGAAAATATACCTCTTCTTCAAAGTCATTGTCATTCTCGGTCAGTGCGGCCTCGTCATCAGAGCCGTGGGAGTTGTCCACAGCGGCATCTTCGTTGTCGTGGTCGACGGAGCGAGCGACAACCTCTAGCTCTTCCTTGTCTTCTTCTTCATTGATCGACTCCTCCTCCTCAGAATTGGATAGGGCTTCGTCGGAAGAGACCTGGGGCTTCGTTTTGGGGGTCAGTAGCCTCAGTAGTTCCTCTTTGCCGCCAGATCCTAGATCTGTTGCCTCGCCGCGGGAGCCTCGATTCGTTGCTTTAAAGCCGAAACCTTGCTTTGTTACTTCGCCGCTGAAATGGAGGTTTTGATTTTAGGGAGAAATGGAGGTTTCGATTTTGGGGAGAAATGGATTTGAGAGAGAGAGAGAGAGAGGGCTGATGTATCGTGATACTAGAGTGGTAATTTTCGTAATTCCATAGAAATTTAACTATCCTTTATGTCTTTAATGCAAATGAACATTGACTGCATGGGAACCACATCTCTAGCCTTTGCGCACGGGAAAGAAATATGAGAATTTGTAATTAAAGGTCGTTACCTAAAAAAATAAATTAAAAAAAGCAGAAAATGTGGTAATTGTATGGAGAGTTTCTCTAGAACTTTAACTTCTCTTCTAGACTACTTTTAACTTCTCTTCAGTCTTCACACACATAGTGCTTGGACCTGCTAGTTAATTATAATTCGAAGAAAAAAAAAAAAAGGAAAAAAGAAGAGGCAGCTTCTCACCTAAATACTGGCGGGAACCTGGTCTGTTTTGGCTCTCAACACTCTCTCGCTACTCTCTCGCTCCAAAACCCTCCAAACCCTTCGCCATGAGCAACAATGGCAAAACCCGAAAACGCCCGGCACCGCCGCAGAAGCCGTCGCCGGTGAACCCACCACCGCCCAAGCAGCGCGCCGCGTCTCAAGAAGAAGAGGAATTTCTCGACGAGGACGTCTTCCTCGACGAAACCCTACTCGAGACCGAAGACGACCTCATTCTCCGCGACAGTGAGCAGCGCCAATCCCTCGCCTCCCGCCTCACCAGGTGGGCCCGCCCACCTCTCTCCGATGCCTACAAGTCCGCCTCCAAAAGCATCCGTCAGTTTCCCCAATTTTGAACTGCTTAATCTGTATACAATAATAATTTCCAATTTTTCGGTGTTGTTGATCTTGTGATTTGATTATTTTGTTTCGGGTTTCGGATTTAGTGTTTCAGCAATTGGAGATTGACTATGTGATTGGAGAGAGCAATAGAGAATTGTTGCCTAATTGGTCCGGTCCTGCTGCCATTATCAGAATATTTGGGGTTACAAAGGAAGGTTAGCACCTGCTCGTAATTTCTTTCAATTTCTACTCTTGAAAGCCGAGAAAAGCCGCAATCTTGAATTGATTTTATGCATCACCTTTAGTTTCAGAGATTGCAAAATTATTCGAGGAAGTTATTAGCTTCAACGATGGTTATAATTTTATAACCTGATGAATTTATCTTCTGAGTCTGATAAGTTGTCACATTGTCTTAGGACATAGTGTTTGCTGCCACGTTCATGGATTCGAGCCATATTTCTATATCAACTGCCCTCCAGGGATGGGACATGATGATATTCCTCGGTTTCGTCAGACTCTCGAGGTACTTTGGTTTTTTATTTCTTGAGCATGCTCAGATGTCCTTGTTTTGGTCACTGAGTTGCTATAATTCGTTATGCTTTTTGTGTTTGCTGATGCAATAGGCGAAGATGGGGGAGTCAAACAGGAACAATAAGGCATCAATGTTCATTAGACGTGTTGAAATGGTGTACAAGAGGAATATAATGTATTACCAGCAGCAGGATTCCAATCCCTTTCTCAAAATTGTTGTTTCTTTGCCAACAATGGTGGCCCGCTGCCGGGGTAAAGCTTTATATTCATTACCATTCATAACATGAAGTACTTTACCTGTAGTATATGATCTGTGTTCCTTTAGTTAGGAAAACCTAAAATCAGGGGTGTACATATTGTGGTGGAATGTGACGGACATTGTTACATTATCCTTCTCTTTTGTTTTTTTTGGCAATCGCCAGGCTTGCTTTAAACATGGTTTTTCATTTTTCTGTCAATTTGTTCCAGGTATTCTTGATAAAGGCATACAAATTGATGGTGTTGGTGAGAAGAGCTTCATGACATATGAAAGCAATGTTCTGTTTGCTCTTCGATTCATGATTGATTGCAACATAGTTGGTGGAAATTGGATTGAGGTACCTGCCGGAAAATATAAGACAGCAAAGAGTACATCGTACTGCCAATTAGAGTTCAATTGCCTGTATCCTTACGTATATAAGATATTAGATGTGGTTTGGTGAATAATTTTGCAAATGTTATTTGTGCATTGAGCTTTTTCCTACTTGAAAGATTTTTTCTTGACAACCATTTTCTTAGATATTCAGACGTGATCAGCCATGCTCCTGAAGGTGAATTTTCGAAGATGGCTCCGTTTCGCATTTTAAGCTTTGACATTGAGTGTGCTGGACGCAAAGGTCATTTTCCTGATGCCAAGCATGATCCTGTCATCCAGGTTCCGTACTTTTCATTCTTAGTGAAAACAATTTTGCAACTTGTTTCATGGATTTAAAATAATAATAATTAATAATAATAGTAGTAGTAGTAGTAGTAATAACAACAAACACTAATAATACTGATAACAATAATGATTATTATTATTTTTTATGACAAAAAAGTTGTTTCTGTAATGAGTTGCTACTTCTGAAATAACCTCAAATATTCTACAGGTGGCCAACCTAGTTACTTTGCAGGGAGAGAATCAGCCATTTATTCGTAATGTTATGACTCTTAAGTCATGCTCCCCTATAGCTGGTGCTGATGTGATTTCCTTTGATACAGAAAGAGAAGTCTTGCTGGCTTGGAGGGTAATACTTCTGAATTTACATTTGCTCATTTACTTGATAAGAAAAGGGAAAATACCTTTTACTTTTTATGCGCCTGCCATATTAACAAACTAAAATGGTTCGTTTTTACTCAATATGTTTATGTTACAACTTACAAACATGACTGGCTTCCACCAAAAATAATCTCTAAGTAAATAACATAGCTAGGTTAAATGATAATTGACATGCCGTGATGTTGTTAAGATCTTTGTAATTCTTTTCTTGCCCAAGGTTTGTTTGATTGTGGGAAATAAGAAGGTTTTGTTACAAACTTACAAATATGATTGGCTTCCACTAAATGTAATTTGTAAGTAATTCATTTTGTTGCCAAATGTGGATTTGATTATGAGAAATAAGAAGTTACCCTATCCTCTCTCGTCCGTTCTCTTGCAATGAACGACGATAACTGTTGCTGGTTTACTACTATTCCTGAAATATTGAGCTTGTAGTATGTGGGCCAACCATTAACTTCTATCTTAGCATACTGTTTTTCTTTATCTATTTTTTACATGGTTTTATATGTAAAAGTAATAAATGGACAAAAACCTTTTCACCCTAGTAACAGTAAGGTTGTATGCTGAAAAGGTTTATCAATCTTGATCTAAATTTAAACATTACCAATTGTTCTTATGTATGATTACCTGTGATATTCGTGTAATAAGCAGATTCTTCTTGTAGGACTTAATCCGTGAGGCAGACCCAGATGTCATAATTGGATATAACATCTGTAAATTTGATTTGCCATATCTCATTGAGGTAAGATACACTGAATTTTACTATCCATTTAGAATAACATGGGACAAGACTTAAAAATGAAAATATGCCACTATTTTTGCTTTTGTTTTCCTCATATGAACATGATCAGTTTATCAAAGTGGTGACACTACACAGACTTAAGTAAAACATTTTTACTTAATTCTGATAGAGGTATTTAGTTATTTACTTTCTTCTGTGCCACATTTTACCTATTTGTTATTTTCTTAGTTTCAAATTGAATGATTGAAATTGCCTTATTATTGTTTTTAGGCTTTGTAACTTGTTTTTCTTTCGTGGACTTCTTGTTCCACATTTTGCATTTTACTGAATTTGTAAATAAACTTCCTGTTTCAGTGTTTTGTCTGAAAAAAAAACCCTGTTTTCACTATTGTATATATAATTATATATACAAATGCTTTCATATCATACCTAATAGTCCTTTTACAAATACACTTCATTTTGCCTAGTTCGTATAACGACGGTGGTATCATGTCCTTGTAAAAGTTATCAGTGGACTCACCCCTAAAGCCAAGACATTTCCCAAAGGTGTAGCCCTGTCCAAGTCATCCATTCCTTTTTTTTTTGTTGGAGAGGAGGAGGGGGGGGGGGGGGGGGGGGGGGGTAAGGGTAAGAGAGAATCCTAAGCTTGTCCTTGTAACACCTATATAAAGTATAAATGCTTGTGGCACCATGGCCCTTTTATGATCAATTTTCATTGATTATGTGAACAAATTTGAGCTGTTTGAGCTTTATCATTGTCCCTATTTTTGGTTTATAGAGAGCTGAGACTTTGGGAATACCTGAATTTCCAATACTTGGGCGCATCAGAAACAGCAGGGTTCGGGTCAAAGACACTACTTTTTCTTCAAGGTAATAAGTTGAATTGATTTGGTTTGTGTTACTAGTATTAAAAATATTGGCCACTAAATATTAAATTAATTCAAAAAGGTCCTTGTCATCTTCTCTTTAATTCAATGGGTTTCAGACACTTAGGTTGGATGCTCTAAATACAAGATGAGGTTCTCCCGACATTTACCTTTTTCTTTGTTCTTTTGCACCTGTTTCTACTAGTCTGTATAACTCATTGTGGAAGCCGCTTTGCAGCTTACCAATCCGTTTGTGCTGTCTGAAAATGTTCCTATTTCTCATTCACTTCTATTTCTCATTAACTTCTATTTATGGCTTATTGATGATTTTTTCTTATTATTGTTTTTTAAAATTCCATCGACATAACAAAATTTCCATCAAATTTTATTTTCTCAAGTCTCCAACATGGGGAGGGGTGGAAATATACTGATGACATCTCTGTGTTATGTTTTTACTTTTTAACATGCATCTTGATGGTTTTTAGCCTCAGTGTGACTGTTGAGATGTTTGAAAGCTTTTATGGTGGACACTACTCCATATGAGTTATTTGAATGGGCTTTCAGAAGACACATTGATCTTTAATAAACAAATGTGGAAGTAGAAATGCTCTGGTAGAGAGCGATACAAATTGTTTTCATCTCAATTGTCATATGTTTAGCTGGGAGATACTGCTATATGAAATATTCTTGTTTAAGTGATGCATCATTACTTTGCTTACCATTTCTTACAATTTTACACAAAATGTCCTTGTTTTAAAATAAATTTCTGCTGTTTCCAGAATTAATTTTTACCTGTTAGTATTGGTGTAACAGGCAGATGGGAACCAGGGAAAGTAAAGAAGTAACAATTGAAGGGAGGGTTCAATTTGATATACTCCAGGTTTATGTCTGTCTTGCTAAAATTTAGTTCGTCATTTGTTCTTGAGATTTGCTGCTAGTGGAATGTCATGTAGATTAGGGAATTAAGATATTCTGTTGTCTTTCTTTCCTTGTAGGTTATGCAACGGGATTATAAATTAAGCTCATATTCATTGAATTCTGTCTCAGCACACTTTCTTTCTGAGCAGGTGAGGATTTTGCTCCCATCTAAATATACGAAGTCACTCTTTTTTGCTCTGTATATGTAGAATTTCACTATTTAACCCAAAAAGAACTCTTTGCTGTGTGGCCAAAAATACAAAAAGAACTTTTTACTGTACTAAACTTTCAAATTAGCATTTAAAAAAGTTTCTATTTGTTTCCATTTTTCTAAGTTTTTTATTTTGTGTTTTTCTTTTTACCACTTTTTCAATCTCCAGCTGAAACTAGAGACTCTTAGTATATGTCTGGTAGTTTGTTGCTTTTACTATTTCTATCAATTGGAACGATGGCAAAATCTATGAACATGTGGACAAGTATGGATTAGCATGTAAGGGAAAATATGGGCTTATGGAAGCTTCAATTGGAGAGGTTCTTACCCTGGTATGCTGTCATTCAGAATACCTAAAGGCTGCATGAGAATGGGGATCCTGAAATTCGAATAATATGTTCCAGTTCTTCGCCATGGAAATCTATCTCTGAATGCCAAAGTTCCTTTGCTTGTCTTTGTAAGTTTGGGGTTGGAATGGGGAGACTGAGGTTTTGCGATGAGTTTTCTTCTTTTTATTCTATCCCATTTTCATAACACCTCCATTGCTAGCTTTTTTTTGGGTTCTCTCTCTTCTTTCTGAGGATTTTGGTTTCAGCGGAAACTTGAATCATAAGAAGCTGGAGATCTGACTCAGTTGATGAATACTATATAAGTCATGTTTGTCCGTTCAGGCAGGATAACAGAATTTGGAAGTTGGAGCTATCAGGGGAATCTTCTCTGGCAAATCTTACTGCTGAAATTGCTGGATAATTCTTCTCTCCCCAAGCAATGTAGAAATTGAAATACCCCTTAACTAACCAGAATTAGCTTGAATAGTTGCTCATGACTCATGAGAAAGTGAGAACCCATGACATGGTGCATGGAGGAGACCTAATTACTGTATTTTCTTCTCAGTAGTTTGTCGGGTGCAAACAGCAGATGCAGAATATCTGAACCATTTAATGCGTCACTGACCAATAGGAATAGAGTTCGCTTTTATGGGATAGAGTTCACTTTTGAGTAGCTTTTTGGGTTCGTTTCCTCTTGAGTGTAGGTGACTGGTCGTTTATACTTTTTTTATCTGATCGTCTCTTGTAGTAGTGTTATTCTTTTTTTCTTCTTAAGTTGATTGCAATGTAGGGGCATATTTTGTCAGACGGTACCTTGTTGCTTGTGTTGTACTTCTCTTTCTTTTTAACATATTTTGAGGCTTTAATAAGAAATGTATAGTTTAGCATGTTTAAATGCTGAATCAAGTTATCCTTTGGTATACACTTCCTTAGTTTCCTATGTTTCCCCACTCACAATTCCCAACTTTACCTCTTGCCCATTATTTGACGGCCAAGCTTCCAAAGCTTGCTAGTTAAAACGAGTTCTCAAAAATTGTTTGTCATACCTTATCTATTGCCTGGGAGAAATACGACTAATCAACTCTGAGTTTTGAGTGCCAAATGTCAATCAATTTTCTTTGTATTATGCATTTGATCTTTGTGTGAATGATTTATTTTTTCCTTGATTTCATTTTGTGGCAAGTAATGATTTATGCTGGCTGCTATATTCTTGGCACCATTTGGACAAATTGCAGAAAGAGGACGTCCACCATTCCATAATATCTGATCTTCAGAATGGCAATGCGGAAACTAGGAGGCGACTTGCTGAGTATTGTCTGAAGGTACATATCTGGTTTCATCATATTTTGATTCTTCCACCTTACTCAGATTAGTATTATCAGTTCCTTATGGCTGTTCTGCAGTCTCAGATATATTGCTAGATTGTCTTCGAGCCCGTGACTGTACAATTTACATTTAGACTCTTACAATCTGTTCTTGTGATAAACCTCATGATGAAAGTGATTGTTTATTGTTAAGTTTCTTACTTCCTTTCAAATAAAAGAATTTCTGGTCAATGAAACGGATTGAACAATTCTGTGTTTTTTTTCTCTTTCCTGGAGATTGTACTTCTTACAATGCTACAGTAACTGGGGCTTTCTGCTGAACCCTACAATCTTTAGAAGACAGAAAACAGAAAACAGAACTCTGGAAATTAGCTAGGTAGGTACTGTGAGGGATTTGCAACCCAGACCACTTGGGAGCAAACCATAAGCCTGACCGTCGGACATGGTATCATGACTAGCTTGTTACTGATGTTTTGGCATACAGGTTAAGAGAAGTGTATGGGGAAATTATTTCAGGATTAAGGGGTTTTAGGAAAAGGTAAGCAGATATTGGATGCTGGTCTTATGGCAATGTAGGTGGTTAGGAGGTGCTTGTAAAGAAGATGGAGGGGCTGGTTATTAGAATCATCATTAAGAAGGCATACGACCATTAGTGGAACTATTTTTATTCTGAGGTTTATAGGAATGGTAAAGGTATCGTGGGCCTCTACATAATTTTAGAACTAATTGTGTTGATTTGGATGGAAAGGAATAGATGGGCTTTTCAAGAGTACAGGGCAGAAGTGGAAGAGCTATGGGATAGAGACTAGATTGAAGTTTGGTCTTCTTTTTGGGCATCTGCTTCTACTGTTATTTTAGATTCAAACCTATGTGTTGTCTTATTAGTTTGAAAGCGGCATTGCATTAGGATTTTGTTATATAAATGCAATCTGTAGTCTGAGGTTGACTTCTAATCCATGGTTTATATTGTTAAAAAAATTATTAATAAGGGTTTCTTTTTGGACTTCTAATAAAAGATTATAGATATTGTCTGATGTATCATATCTTGTGCTGCTTATCTAGCAAATGGATGAGAACATATTATCAAATATACATTAAATGAAAGAAAATCAACAGTGAATTATGTAATATATATAATCAGCTTTCCTATTTCACTGCAGGATGCTTACCTCCCACAGAGGATTTTGGACAAACTTATGTTTATTTACAATTATGTAGAGATGGCTCGAGTCACTGGTGTTCCCATCTCATTTCTACTCTCCAGAGGGCAGAGCATCAAGGTTTGTTTAATGTATTCTACATATGTGGAATTGACAATAATAAAATAGCTTAGATACCAGATGTTTGACACATTACCCGACCTTTTTCAGGTGCTTTCTCAACTTCTTAGGAAGGCTAAACAAAAGAACCTTCTCCTTCCAAATGTCAAACAGGCTGGATCTGAACAAGGAACATATGAAGGTGCCACTGTAAGTTCATCATTTTGATTGGATTTCATTTTAGTATATTATGAAAATTGGGAAATACAATGAAAACTGGTTTTGATTTTCTTTTGTTTTAGTATATATTGAAAACTAGGAAGTATAATGAAAGCGGACAAGCAGTCCAAAATAGAAACGATCCTCAAACTGGAAGAGACACAAAACACCAATCATCTAAATCCAAAATAGACTAAGAAGCAATAACCAAGTTTTAGTTTTATTAAATTCACATCTATTTCGGTGGTATTCAGCTACTTATCCTTGGTCCCCATGAGGAGGGGTTGTTGGGTTAGATGAGTGAGATAGATTAGTGATGCAGTATCTTACTCTATTTTTGCTTTGTTCTTCTATTTTATTTTTCTTTTATTTTTAATAGGAATGGTGCATCATCATATAATATCGATACTATGATAATTTTGTATTTTGTCTCTTTACTAGGTTACAGGTGCACCACTTGTCCACTGTAGGATAATTTTATATTTTACTGATTTTATTTTAAATGATTTCTTCGTTTATTAGCAAAATAAGTAAATGAATAAATGAGCTTTGTCATTTTGAAGTTCAGTACATATGTGTAGGGGAAATATTATGCCGATTACTTGTACTAGTTTACTACTAGAGTCATTGTTATGACTATTAGTTTCTTAAACGGAAACATCAGATATAGATTATGTTTGTTTAAATGCTGTTCCCTCCCACATTTGGTACATTGAGATTTTGGTCAATTATTTCAAGTCAATGTTAGATATGGAGGTGAATGTTAGGCAACTTGGAACATGGTACATATGTAGATGTACAATAGTCGAATGATCTCATCAAATCTTCAAATGTGATGAAAATTTTCTGGAGTGCTATAAGCCTATAAGTATATCTAAGTGAAGTTACATTTGGTTACAACTTAAGAAAACGTAATTTTATTGCTTTCTTCTCAGTGCACAAGTCACAAGTTTCATATTCAAAGTATAAATTATGTGTCTTAACCTGGCACTTACTGTTTCTGATTTGTTCATTCTTTTCTATGCATTTGATCCCTTTTACAGTTATACTGACTTTGAATGGTATCAGATGTTGTATGAGTTTTCATATTTATATTTCACAAAATCCAGGTTTTGGAAGCAAAGGCAGGATTTTATGAAAAGCCAATTGCAACTTTGGATTTTGCATCCCTGTACCCCTCAATCATGATGGCTTATAATCTATGCTATTGCACCCTGGTAATGCTTCTTATATTTTTTATCCATTTTCTTCTGTATTTTTTGGAGTGGATTTTATTTTCTGACATCAAATAGGCTTGAACTAAAATTAAAATTGTTCTCTTTCTGAAGGTCCGATCTGAAGATGTACGCAAACTCAGCCTTCCTCCAGAATGTGTGAACAAAACTCCATCTGGAGAAACATTTGTTAAACCGAATTTGCAAAAGGTGATTGGCTTTTAAAATGTTAATGATTGTGTGTTCTTGTCTTCGAAGATTCCAAGCTCTTGTTTGTTTGTTTTCCTTTTGAGAATAACACATTTCAATGTTTCTTCATCATGATGTGCTTTTAGGGAATTCTTCCTGAAATTCTTGAAGAACTAATAGCTGCTCGGAAGAGAGCAAAAGCGGATTTGAAGGTATGATGCCTCTTCTTATTTTAGGCTGTTGCTAAATATTTTAAAATAAAGAACTTCTGAAGATGATAATCTTTCTTTTATTTTTAGCTTAGACATCTGTATTAACCCTTTCCTGCATGCCACTATATAAATTTTATTTTTAAATCCTAGGAAGCAAAGGATCCACTTGAGAAGGCAGTGCTAGATGGTCGACAATTGGCCTTAAAGGTATACTCCGAACTGTTAAAACTTATTATCATTCTTAAAATAGATTTTTCATGAAAAGTATGTATATATACGTCTGTTCGTCCAGATAAGTGCAAATTCCGTATATGGGTTTACCGGAGCTACAATTGGTCAGTTACCATGTTTGGAGATATCATCAAGTGTCACGAGCTATGGTATATATCTTAAACAAAATGATTGACTGATCATCATATTGCTGAATTGATATTCTTCATTGAACCGTGCCTGATCTTGAGATTTGGTTGTCTTGTAAAGGTCGACAGATGATTGAGCACACAAAAAACCTTGTAAAAGAAAAATTTACTACTCTTGGAGGCTATGAACATAATGCCGAGGTATGTCATCTCACTTTTCTTTTAATAATGGGTGTGCAATCATTTAAAACTGGTTTAACATCTGTTGTTGAACTTTTTTATGTTCTTTGGTGTTGTAAGCATTTCTTATGTTTGACCATTGAGGGTATTTTTGTCTTAGCCATATAAATAGTTCTAATTTACATATATTTTCTTGGTCTCGCATTGTGTTTAACACTTAAAACCATGTTATAAAGGTTAAATCCTATTTGGAAAGAGGGTTGAAGTAGCTGATACACTTATCATTTTATTGAGATTTTCATTTTGAATAGTTGGAAGATTTTTGATGTACAGGTGAACAGATTTTTACTTTATTCAAATGTGCATATAGTTCATATCTTTACTGAAACATTTATACGAATAAATCAATGAATTTATTTTATTTTAATTTTCTTTTGCATATTACTTGTTTTTTCATACTCAATCTTTATCTCTTCTTGATATTTGTTATTGTCTTAGGTAATATATGGGGACACAGATTCAGTTATGGTGCAATTCGGTGTAAGTACTGTTGAAGCAGCAATGAAATTGGGAAGAGAAGCTGCTGATGCTATCAGTGCCACGTTCACAAAGGTGCGAGTTTATGTCACTTGATTTCAATAGTATGCTGTACTCAGTCTCACACACTGCTAATTTATAGATACCTGATGGATACCCACAGTCAGATACATACATAACGTTCTGGGGAAGATTTTTTTTCACAGTTTCTATTTTCTAATTTTTATTTTGGGTATTTTTGTCTTGAAGCCTATCAAACTCGAGTTTGAGAAAGTTTATTATCCATATCTTCTGATTAGCAAGAAGAGATATGCTGGTTTGTTTTGGACAAATCCAGAGAAGTTCGACAAAATGGATACTAAAGGTTAATCAGAATTCTCTACCTCTTTTTTTAGTAAGTGTCTTTTTGAATGTACCACTAATCCATGATCCATAATGGCAGGCATTGAAACAGTACGAAGAGACAATTGCTTATTGGTAAAAAACCTGGTAAATGAGTGCTTGCACAAAATACTGATTGACAGAGATATTCCTGGGGCAGTCCAGTTTGTCAAGAACACCATATCTGATCTTCTTATGAACCGCATGGATTTGTCACTCTTGGTTATCACTAAGGTAGGACAATGTTAAGTATAAATAATGGCTTACACTGCCATTACACTGTCTTAGTATTTGAAGATTTTTAACATATAATTTTGCAGGGTCTGTCAAAAACTGGGGAGGATTATGGAGTAAAGGCAGCTCATGTTGAACTTGCTGAGCGTATGCGCAAGGTATGGAAGTATTGCCTTAGTTTGTTCTATAATTGTTTCATTGTTCTTTTGGGGTGAAAGCATCCTAGGTTCCTAGCGCCCAATATAGTAGGTGTAACTTTTGGGTCTAGCTGATGAGCTCAAGAGACTCATGCCTGGCCTTTAGGCAGGTTAAAGAATGCTTTTAACTTAAAGCGGAGTGTATGACAGACCTTAGCCCAACCCTCTCCTAGTAGCATTATAATCCTGCTACTGTGACTATGCTAGACACGCTCAATTAGGTGAAAATTTTGAATTAGTCATGTTACCTTGAAATTGTATGGGGTATAGTCTAAGGAGGGGTTGGTTTCGTGGACAGGTGGCTCATGCTTGATCTTTCAACCTTTTTGATCAAGATTCAGCAGTAGACTCTAATGTGGTAAATAGCTTTCACCAGATTCTAGGATTTCAGCCACTCTACTTGGTTTTCTAAAGATAGAAATGTAATTTGTAGGGAATATTCTAAGAGTACCATTGCTTTAAGGTCTTCTAGTCCCTCTTTCACTGACTTTCCCTCTGTTTCAAAACTTTAAGACCTGTTCCTTTCTTGAAATGCCTAGTAACTGTGCTAATCTCCAATCTTCCGTTCCTTTTACACATTTAAGTCACTATTTATATAAAGCACTTGTTGAGCTGATTAACCATTCTCATGCTCTCTCACTTGTCGAGCATTTTTGAAAGTTTATTCATATTAGTTCTATATTTTTGGTATGTTAAGTTATTCTACTGTAGATATTGAAATGACCTCAACTATTGGTGATAAAATGATGTAATAATTTTTTTTTATTGATATCCCTATGATCTTCTTTCAAAATAAAATTAGGAGATTGCGTATATTGAACGCGCACTCTCAGACTCGTGGTTTGCTGTATTGCCCTCAAACCTGCAATTTAGTTCTCCTAGGAAAAAAATAATAATAAAGAAGAAGAAGAAAACAACCTGCGACTTAGTGACCTGACTTTATCATATTCCTGACTCTGCCACTGCCCCTAGCCAAGGACTCCCTGAACCTATTTGGTACATTGATAGCCACCATAACTCTTTTGGAATGTTTACTCCCTACATTGATGGCAACAACATGCCTCATTCCTGATAAAGTTTTTCTGGTTACCACTATTCCGTCAAGCTTAAGCTGTTAGGATATGGGCCAACGGTTGTGTTATAATCTCTCCAGCTCACATGTAGGTCTCTATATTAGAGCTCAACACATAGAACTCGTTTAGAGTTTCAGGGATATGAATTAAAATCTTCTGCTCTGGTACTGTGACAAAGTTTGTGGGTAGCAAAGGCTTAAGCTGTTATGATGTGGGGCACTAATTAAACACCTTTGAATTTGATAACAATAATCATCTTCAAATTGAAGAGGACTTATGCAACATCTGAGTATGTTTCCTACCCCCTCAAATATTTCAAATCCCTTGTAATGATTGGATGAATAAGAATGCTGTCTCATGTATAATGCACTGTAATATGTTGTGTATCAAATGAGGCTGGTAATGATGGTCCTGCCTTCGTTTTACATTTTTATGTGATGTTCCTTGTAAAATGCTGACAGCTTCTTGACTCTGAAACAAGTTATTCCTTCTCTTATCAACTCTTGCTCATTTTCATTTGTCAGCGAGATGCTGCCACTGCTCCAACGGTTGGGGATCGAGTACCATATGTCATTATCAAAGCTGCAAAAGGTGCCAAGGTAATCCTTCTGTAGATTGCTCTTTTCTTTTCACTGCATATGCTTTAGGCTTTGGCTATCAATCTTAATCAGCATATGATAATCAGGCTTATGAGAGGTCAGAGGACCCCATCTATGTGCTCGAGAATAACATTCCTATAGACCCTCAATATTATCTTGAAAACCAAATCAGCAAGGTAAATTGGTTTAATAGTGTTTTCAATTTGCAAGTTTAGTCGGTTTGAACTGTTGGACTCTTCATATTTTTTAATAGTCTAATATTACAATATTCTTTTGATTATTTACAGCCACTCTTAAGAATTTTTGAGCCTATTTTGAAGAATGCCAGCTCGGAACTTCTCCATGGAAGTCATACAAGATCTATTTCAATGCCTACTCCCTCCAACAGTGGCATAATGAGATTTGCAAAGAAACAACTCACTTGCCTTGGTTGTAAAACTCCAATTAGGTACCATTTGCAGATTTTTCGTATTCCTAAAATTGATTGCTTTCATCTGCAGGCCTGCTGAAGAGAAAAAATGACCTTAAGTTTACTTAAAAGGATTTAGTTGTAGCCACTTGCTTATTTCTAATTAGCAATCTCACAAGTTTGATAAATCTTAGGCTGGACACATTATGGTGGCAGTATTCTTTGGCCCCAAAGTCTTATCAATATAAAAGATGCCTGCAATTAATTCATTAAATCATTTTGTTAGTAAGATTGCAAGACTAGAAAGCTATGTCGGAAGGGCACAGACATGAAGTGTTTCAAATGTTTCTTTTGATTCCAGAAATCCCCCAAACTTGGTTCGCGGACCTGGCCTCAAAATTGGGTCTCCTGCCTGACCCTACAATCCTTTTTTTTTTTGAAAAGAAACATCTCTTTATTGAAAAAGATAAAAACAAAAATACACAGAGGCGGACAAGGAGTCCGCTATAGAGATCAATGACAGCTAGGGAAAAAATTTAGCATGACGACTAAAAGAACAATCACAACTTAGGGTCTTAAACTACAGCTGCTTGCCAATTAAGAATAATAGAGGAAAGACTATAATCCTTGAATTCCTTAGAAATAGAAGCCCATAAGGAAGCCCAGAATTTGACTCTCTCCCACATGTCTTCCCTCTCCAAACCTCCATAGTTCTCAAAAATTCTTCTGTTCCTTTCCAACCAGACAACCCAACAAACAGCTAGCACCCCACATCCCCAAAGGGTTTTGGCCTTTTTCCCTTTACCAAAAGCTAAAGGTTTTTCTCTTAGCAAATCGCTTCTCTGTAATGGAGTTGTCCAGTCCACTCTTGCCTCCCTAAAAAGCTTTTTCCATAAGGAAATAGTCACTTCACAATGCACAAAGACGTGATCAGCACTTTCCCCATGGTTCCTGCATAAAATGCACCAGTGAGGAGAAAAACAACTTCCCGGTCTTTTCTTTTGAAGGACATCACAAGTATTCGTCTTCCCCAATACCACAAGCCACCCCAAAATCTTCACCTTTGTAGGGACCTTGACGTTCCAAATAAACTTTGCAGGATCAAAGATTGGATCTGAAGCACCACTAGTTAAAAAGATATGAAAAGATTTGCAAGAGAAAATCCCATTAGGTTCAAGCTTCCACCTCCTTTCATCTGGCTTGGACTCCTGCAATCTGACAATTTCTAATTTAGCCATCAATGAGGCACACTCTTCAATCTCTTAGTCGTTTAAGTTTCTCCTGAACCCAAAGTCCCAGCTCATCGGAAAGGTGAGAGGGGTAGCTAACCTTTCCACCAGAAAGTTAGTGTGAGTTGATAGTCTGAACAACCTTGGAAAGTAGAATTTCAATGGTTGATCCTCTAGCCAAGAGTCTTCCCAAAACCTCACTCTTTTGCCATTGCCTACAAATAGCTTATGACAAAGGGAATATTTGCTAATTCCTGTTGAAATATCCTTCCAAGGACTTCTACTTGAACCACCCGATATTGGCTTTGTGTCCCACCCATTCGCATCATAACCATATTTGCTCCTTATTACAGCATGCCATAAGGACTCCCTCTCCAAAGGGAATCTCCAAAGCCATTTTCCTAGAAAGGACTTATTTCTTGCCATAAGGTTCCCAATTCCCAGCCCTCCTCTTTCTTTGCTTTTCGACACTAACTCCCATCGAACTAGATGATTTTTCTTACCCTCTGCGACTCCATTCCAAAAGAAATTTTTCAAGAGAGATTCTAACCTCTTTGCCACTCCCACCGGAATTTGGAATAAAGATAAGTAGTATGTTGGGAGGCTATTCAGAACTGCTTGAATCAGTGTCAGCCTACCACCTCTTGAAAGAAAAGCTCTTCTCCAACCTTCCAATCTCTTCTCAATTTTCTCTACAACCGGGTTCCAAAACGAAGCTTGCTTTGGGTTACCGCCTAAGGGCAGACCCAGGTATTTCATAGGCCAAACTCCAGTCTCATAGCCTTGTTCAGCAGCCAACCATTCTAGTCTCCCATCCTCAGTGTTAATACCAGCTACAGAACACTTTGATTTATTGATTTTCAGTCCTGACAACACAGAGAAGCTTTCTAGTACCATGTTTAGATTCTTCCAATTCTGGTCATCGTCCTTCAAAAAGAAAATTGTATCATCAGCAAATTGTAGATGGGTGATTTCAATCTCTTCCCTCCCGACTACCAAGCCTTCGATTAGTCTACAATCTCTTGCTCTCTCCACAAGTCTACTCAGGACGTCCACCACTATGGTAAAGAGAAAGGGAGATAAGGGGTCACCCTGCCTTAATCCCCGGGAAGCACTGAATTTTCCTCTTGGTCTCCCATTTATCAGAACAGAAAAGTTTGCTGATCTCAGACAGCCCCCTATCCATTTTCTCCATCTATCTCCAAAACCTTTGTTCTCCAAAACATAGTCCAGAAAGTTCCACTGTACGTGATCATACGCTTTCTCGAAGTCAATTTTGAATAGCAGCCCCTCTTTCTTCTTCTTCCTTGTCTCATCGACCACTTCATTAGCCACCAAAACTGCATCTAATATTTGTCTCCCTTTTATGAAAGCACCTTGGGCGCCAGAAATGGTGTCACTTAACACCTCCCTCAATCTCCAAGCTAACACCTTTGCAATAATTTTGTACAAGCATGTTATCAAGCTTATAGGCCTGTAGTCCCCCACTTTTAGAGAATTTGCTTTCTTTGGTATAAGGCAAATGTATGTCTCATTCGTCACCTTATTCACAACACCGTTTGTGTGAAATTCTGCCATAACCTCTAGTACATCACTTTTGACAACTTCCCAATTTCTTTGTAGAGCCGCAAACGAAAAGCCATCTGGACCCGGAGATTTATTTGAGTCGCATACAAAAACTGCTCTTTTAACTTCTTCTTCTTCAAATGGTCTCTCCAACCATCTTGCCTTCTCTTCGTTTATTGGACTCCAATGGAGTCCCTCAATGCCGAAGCTCACTTCCTCTTTGCTGCAATAGAGATTCTTGTAAAACCGGATAATCTCTTCCTCTATCAAAGCTTCTTCTTCCACTACCCTGCCGTTCTTTAATTCCAACTTTTCAATAATATTTCTCTTTCTTCTGCCATTGACTAGCTTGTGAAAGAACTTTGTGTTGTTGTCTCCTTCTTTGGCCCATGCTAACTTAGCTCTTTGCCTCCAGAAAATCTCATCGCTCAAGGCTATTTCCTCCAATCGCCCTCTTAACACTTCCCTCTCCCTTTTTTTGACCGCACATATACCTGCATTCCTCTCTTCCTCATCCAGCTCGTTTATTCTTGCTTCCGCGACTGTCCTTTCTTTTCCAATATCACCAAAGGTCTCTTGGCTCCATGTCTTTAATTTTCCTTTTACATTCTTGAGCTTTCTCATGAATCTAAAGCCATTCCAGCCAACACAGTTTCCTTCATCCCACCACTTTTTGAAGTTTTCTTTGAATGAAGGATGTTGCAGCCACATGTTTTCAAATCTGAAAGGTGTAGGGAAACTCTAGTAGCTAGATAGATACCGTGACAGGGTTCTAACTCCAGACCACACGGGGGCAAACCATAAAACTTGACCATTCTTACTAACCCCTCACTTATGTTGTGGAGTAGTTTTAGAATTGAAATTTTTGATGGTTAAAACTTGCTTGAGTACTTTCAAGCACACCAAGAAGCATGGGATCTTGCTTCTGAAATGCATTTTTAACCTAATTCAGCATCAGAAACACAGCCTCCATGGATAGTCCCCTAAAGCATTGGAGACAGCAATGTCATTATAGCACATAGGTTAACCACAGCATCTTTGTGAAGTTGGATTTGGCTCCATTTCTAGGATCTAAACTTTATCAAACTTTCTGTTAAGATATTAGGTGTTAAGGTCCATTTTACCATGTTTGTCTGAAAGTTTACCATGAGAGGTTAAGTTTGCTGTTTCACAATAATACATGCATCAGTGGCAACTAACTTAGGGGGTCAACTCTATTTGAAGCATATTCTGGGCTACAGTACATGCGTGCTTGATATTGTTGGTGGACGTACTAAACGAATCAGTTTTAGACACGTTATTCTTGCATCTTGGAGGTTTAGCGATTGTAAAATTTTTGTAGGGTATGGATTTGGTAGTGCCCATGTGTGCCTCTTTAAATTTTCTGCTGTAAAGATCTAATACCATTCCCTTTCACCAGCAATTCAGACAGAACGCTGTGCTCACACTGTAAGGGAAGAGAAGCTGAACTTTACTGCAAAACTGTGGCTCATGGTATGCATTTTGGACTCAAAAGTTTTGTTTAGTTAAAGTATCTCTCCTCAGAAAAAGAACAGAAAATGACAATTTCTGACTTGTATTCTATGCTTATATGCTAAATTGAATCGACATTCCTCCACATTTGGATAGTACTAATTGCTTGATGGATTGAAAAATTATGGATTTTGTAATGGTTGCAGTTTCTGAGCTGGAGACTCTTTTTGCACGTTTATGGACACAGTGCCAGGAGTGCCAAGGTTCACTTCATCAAGATGTGCTCTGCACAAGGTTGGCCAATTTCATCCATTCGAGTGACTTCCGCTGCTCCGTTATTAGTTCCCTGTTGGGAATTGCTTAGTTGTTTGGATATTGGCTTTCTTTCAAATAGAAGTAAAAAAAAAAAAAAACACACACACACACACACACACAAAACATATGCTAATCATCTCATGCATTTGGAGTTGTAATATGCAATACAATCTACATCCAACTCTGTTTAGCTGTCGTCACATGCGATCATTTTACTTCTGCAATGTGTCTCTCAGCATGCATTTGTATTAACATATGCTATGCTTTTTTCCAGTCGGGATTGCCCTATATTTTACAGGAGAAAGAAGGCACAAAAAGACATGGGTGAAGCTAAAGTGCAATTAGACCGGTGGAACTTCTGAGATTTGCCTGAAAGAGTTCATGGGCAAGATATATATTATACTTGCAAAAGATGAATATCTCATGGGCAAGATTATTCCTCCTTGTTGAGTATGGCAGATTTTGGTCCATTCTGCTGCAAAGGAAATTGTGAGTGAAGAACTGAAACCAAAGATGATGTGGAACCAGGAACAACTTTTGAAGATCTCAACATTTTCGTTTAACTAGTATCTCAATATGGAATGCATGAATGCCATTCAATGCATCTTCTTTAGCTGAGAAGGTGACCAGTCTCGATGCTTTCTAATTTGCTCCTTTGTACCAACTTGCCACTAATTCTATATCTATATAGTTTTCTAGTTGTATTTTAATAGGGTTTTCAGTTTGTCCACCTTTTCTAGAAGTTTCCTGTTGTAGATATGTTTATGCATCACTGGTTCAGTTCGGCTATCTCTGTCGCTTGAAATCTCTACTGTCATGGCCCAAAACAAAAGTTTCTTTTATTGTTGTCTTTCTTCTAGTATAATTAAAGGAGCACAATGTTTTTAAATGTAATGGTACGTGAATTACCCATTAGGGGATCTGTATTGTGTCATTCTGGCCTGAACTATTTATATGAAATCGATTATTATAAAAAAAAAAAAATACTCGTAAGTGTCACTTTAAAACTTTAGTTAGCTATAATGCCATCTATGTTCAAATAAATTCAGAATATGTATCTACTTTGCCCAGTTGCTGCATCTGCCCAGTTGGCTGCCCTGCCCACTTCCAGCCTAGCCCAGTCACTGGCCACCACAGCCCCTTAGCGCCCCCAGCTCGCTTGCAGCCTCCAGCACCGACGCAGTAGCTCCGCCTTGAACCAGAAAACCAGAAAGAAAAAAAACCCAGAAAAGGGATAAGACGTCTTCGGCCAAGAGGATGGGAAGAAAGAGGAAGGGAAGAAAGAAAAAGAGACGGGGCCCAGTGTCAGAAAATGAAAAAAAAACAGAAAGCTTGTGGTCCACTGCAGAAGAAGAAGAGAAAAAACAAAAGGCCCCGCAGCCCATGTGCTCCCAGAAAAAGAAAGAAAGAAAGAAAAGGGCAGGAAGCCCACGCCGCGGAAGAAGAAAGAAAGAAAAAAAAAAGGGCAGAAAGCGTGCCCAGAAGAAGAAAAAGAAAGAGAGAAAAAAGGAAGTTAAAGTCAACTTTTGGTCAAAACATAGAAAAAAGGTAATTTTTCTTTTAGTTTAACACTTTTGCTTTCGTAATTTCAATTGAAAACACCATTCTACTATCCCTTTTTTTTCATCATAGGGGAGGCCTAATTAAGCCGAACTGTGGGGTTTCGTGCTCACTCCAAACTTGGAGCTTGTAGAGTCCTCCAAACTTAGAGTTTGTTGAGAAGAAATGATCGACCACAAACATCATTGTTTTGATCTAATCCAATTCCTCTTGGAATCGAATTTCTTGGAAGCGACTACGCTCGGAAATTCCTAATTTCTTGGAAACGATTACGCTCAGAAATTTTTATATGTTTTCGTGGTAGCCTTTTACGCTCCTAAACTAACCCTAATTTCTTGTTCTTTTTCAGGATGAGTAACCTGAACAAATTGGACTTTGCTCTATTAGGAACAACTGGCTCTGGATATCACAGGTGGGTTCGTGATGTCTGCCAGCATCTCAAGGTTGATAGAATCTTGGAGACGATTCTCGAACCTAGCCAGGACGTGCTAACTGTTGAGCAAGCTCAAGTTTTGGAAGCAAATAGAGCAGCTTTAGAGGCAAATAAGGCGAAAGCCATCATCCGAATGACTCGTCATATGGATGATTCGCTCAAGTACGAGTGTATGAATGAAAAAGACCCCAGAAGGCTTTGGGTCTCACTCGAAGAAAGATTTGGCAATGTCCGTGACTCCCTCCTTCTTGACCTAGAAGTGAGATGGCATAGCCTCTGCTTCTGTGATTTCAAGTCAGTTCTTGACTACAACTCGGAAGCACTTCGCTTTAAATCCTTAATGGAATTATGTGGTCAAGAGAGTATAGATGCGATGTTGATTGAGAAAACTCTCTCTACCTTCACTGTATCTACTTTGATGGTTGCAAAGAACTATCGAATTGATGTTACTGCAAGACGGATCACAAGATTTCATGAGCTTATTGGAGCTATGAATGTCGCTAAAAAGCATGACAACATCTTTGTGAAGAACTATAATTCGAGATCTGTGAAAACAGAGCATATTTAGGAATCCAATTATAGTCGCGCCCCTAAGAGAGGGCGCCAAGAGCGAAACCCTAATCTTAGGGATACTTTTGGACGTTCTGGTCCATATAATCGCTCTATTTAGGAAGGTAACCGCCAGAATAGGCGAACACGGAACCGAAGAGATCAACGTGGAAAGAGAGAGGGAGACAACGCCTCTGGCCATGATGGTGGCACCACCAACACTAAGAGCCATCTAAATGATGCTTTCAAAGCACCTCAATCAATGGAGTTTGAGCAAAGAGATGTATGTTCTCGATGTGGAGTATCCGGTTATTGGGTACACATTTGTAGAGCTCGTGAAGAAATTGTCACCGCCTACAAAGCATATTGTGAAGCAAGAGAAGCTCACTATGTGGAACAAGAAGATCAAGAAGATCAAGAAGATGATCTAGAGTGAAGGGTTAAAGACTACAAATCTAGCTGGGATCAATAGATCGTTAATTCTGTTTAAGTCTTTATTTTTCTAAGAGATGTAATAGGCAATTGCCATATATTTTTGCAGTAAATGCCAATGGTTTAGCCATTCTTCAAAGTAACCCAAATTAAGTGTGATGTCTAGGAAGGTTATGAGATTAGTGGTACTTAAGTGAGCCTTGCTCCACCGACATCTCTCTACTCACCTGGTCACATTTATTTTGGAATTACTGAAAGAAGTTAGACGACTACCATTGTTTTGCATTAGCTATCATTTTGGATTAGATTTTCTTTGGTCAAAGAGACAATGATGTAACTCCTTTGGCTTATGAATAAAATTTTGAGTTCTTTTCATTATGACTCCATTTTGATTATGAGCATATGATTTTGTGACTATGATGGCTGGGCCATCAGTATTAATTTGGGGACATGGAATAGCCCAAGTTCCCCTTGCCAAATGGCACCTTGATTACTGTCACAGAAACTCTCTACGCTCCTAGGCAAATGGCACCTATGAATAGCCAATGGATTTCATGCGAAAACGCATGTAGAGAACGGAAATTTATTCCTTTGTAATACCTCTAACTATTGCGAACAAAGGCACAGCTTAGAGAAGTTTATGTATCTCTCTCTAGTGGACTCTATGTCACTATTCGAGCTATTAATCCAATAAAAGTTATGAGAGAAGATCTCTTGGATTTAGACACATATTGACTAAGTCACGACATGATACATCATCCTAGTCATGATACGATGATCCGTCTACTGAAGACTTCACACGGACATCCATCATTTTGAGCGAAACGAAGCAAGAATCGAAAATTGATTCCTGGACTTAGCAAGACCGCAACAATTGCAGCCTCTGGCGCTGCTGCTGTCATGGGCCGCCGAAAGGCATCCCACGTTCCATGTGATGACGCCATACATGGAGCCAACCATGAGCATGACGCCACGGTTGTTCCTCCTAGTGGCCATGACGCCATACATACTAATTTCCATGGCTCCAACACCATGATGGGAGATGTAGTCACACATTTTGCTTCTAATAGCGCTACAAGACGCTCAGGCCCAACCAAAATCCTCATTGGTTGATTTTAAGGCCTCTCGCTCATTTTACAAAACCTGTTCCTTAAGGGAAGTTAGGACTGAGACCGTCCTATGCAAAGGATATGAAAATACTCATTATGTTCTTCCATCGAATCTGTGGGGATTCTGTGGACTGATTCAACCAACTTGCGGACGTTTAAATATCTCATGATGTTGGTTGACACGCAAACACGCTGGTCACGTGTGGTGCCATTGTCCATTTGTAAATGCTGCTTCTACTACACTCCTAGCACATATCATATGACAACGGGCTCACTCTCCGTATCATCCTATTCAGTCAGTTGGATTTGACTATGCTAGAGTGTTTACATCGAAGACTTTCGATGGTTATTGCAATGAGATTGATGTTGGACATCACATTTCCATGAACACACCCAAATAGTCTCGCGGAAATGACTACGATGGTAGTCCGGATATTGGTAATGCACACCAATCTCCTTATATCCGCTTGAGGTGATGCAATATCACATGCAGCTACGCTAATTTGTCAACGACCTACCGCCACTCAATGTATCTCTGCGTTACAGCTAGTGACTGGGTACAAGTATTTTGTACTTACGCATATTTGAGTGAGCCATTTATGTGTCAATTGTGTCACCACAGCGCACTATGATAGATCCTTACAGACGAGTGAGCAACTCGGTTGGATTTGAGACTCCAACAATTGTCCGCTACTTAATGCCCTTGCAAGGCGATCTCCTTACCGCTAGATTTGCGGATGTCTCTTTGATGAGACAGTCTTCCCGTTGTTAGGGGGAGATAAGAACACGAATGTTCAGCAGGAACGACAAAAATTGTTGTGGTCTGTCCCTACTATGTCTCATCCCGATCCCTACTAAAGTGACGAGATTACACGTGCTGTAAATATTCCTGCAAGGAAGTACGTCCCTAGAAGAGGACGTAGTGCCACCCTACAAGGAGGTAGGCAGAGCGCTAACGCCATAAAGAATGACACTCTGGCGTTACAGGCCATGACCCCAGCTAGGATGCATGGGAGGCCTGTGGGTTCGAAAGATGCTTTGGCACAACCTAATCCTTGGATCATCGACATTCAAAATCCGTCTCATGAGAATGGGTTACAGTTATCGTTGTGGGACGCCTCAGCGTCAGAACCTATTCCTGAGAATATAGAGCTCTATGAAAATTACACTAGTGTACATGAGGCGTGTGATAGAAACTCCATCATATTTGATGATGTAGTTGCGCATTTCGTTGCACATGTGTTTGTTGAGTCCAATGATATCGAACCACGCTCCGTTGATGAATGAATGCCAACGTAGACAAATTTGTCCTAAATGGAAAGATGAGATCCAGATTAAGTTGGATTCTCTAACGAAGAGGAAGGTTTTTGAGCCAGTGATGCCAACACCTCCTAACATAAAACCTATTGACTAACAGGTCTTCGTTAGAAAGCATATTGAGAAAAAGATATGGTAATCTTGCCTTATGGCACAAGGCTTCTCACATAACGCCCTGGAATAGACTACGATGAGACATATACTCTCGTAATGGATGTCATTGCACTCCACTACCCTGTCAGTTTGGTAGCTTCCGAATAACTGAACATGCAGCTTACAAATGTGGTCACTACGTATCGCTATGGGGATCTAGATACGAAATATACATGAAGGTTCATGGTGAACTTCATTTACCCAAGTCAAGAGGCTCTAGACCACGGAGCGCGTTTACAATAAGGTTTAAATGCTCACTAAAGTGACTACTTGATTGGGAAGGGATATGCCCGTACGTTTTCATAACAAGTTTTGGATTCTATCATGGTTCATGTTGGATATGATCTTCGTTGGAAGCCCTTAAAGACTTAAGGGAAACCGCTGAACACTTGAAATCTGATTTTGAGATGAAGGATTTTGGGAGAACACGATTATGTCTCGATTTGGAACTTGAGCATCGTGTTGAGAGATGCTTAGGCGTTTTGACAAGGTCAAGCCTTCAAGCACCCCCATGATCATCCGTAGTTTTGATCCTGAAAAGGATCCTCTTCATCCAAAGGATGATGACGAAGATGTGCTAGAGGCGGAAGTGCCCTACATAAGTACAATAGGCGCATTATTGTACTTAGCTCCATGCACAAGACAGGACATCCCATATGTTGTGAACTTGTTAGCTAAGGTATAGCTCTGCGCCAACGCGATGCCATTGGATTGGTGTAAAAGATATATTTAGATACTTGAGATGTACGATTGATATGGGCATGCTTTATCCCTACAGAGAGATGATGGATTCGGACCCATCACACACCAGGAACGCCACCAACACTGGCCTGCGTCCCCTCTCCCCATCCCAAAACTAAGTTGCGTTTTGGAAGGTTTTGCTGATGCTGGGTATCTCTCTAACCCACACAAAGGTCATTCTCAAATTGGTTAAGTGTTCACCATGGGTAAAGACTGCGATATCTTGGAGGTCTATAGAATAGACCCTAGTCGCTATATCTTCGAACCATGCAGAGACTATTGATCTTCACGAAGAGGTTCGTGAATGTATATGAATTGGATCCATAATTACGCATGTTCGAATAATTGTGGTTTGAAGTCTACCATAGATGAGCCTAAGAGCATTTAGGATAATGCTGCTTCTTTTGAACAAATGAAGCAAGGCTACATCAAAGAGACAACACCAAGCTTAATTAGTAAAAACAGACTCTCCTCAAGATCAAAGTCAACTAGGTTTGATCTGAGAACAATGTGGCAGACTTGCTCACTAAGTCATTGCCTAATTCCACTTTCGAGAACCATGTTGGTAGTATCGTTTGCGGAAGTTATCCGAACTCCCATGACAGTAGTCATCAGGGGGAGATGCAGACATCAGGGGGAGATGTCTACATATATGGTCTCGAAACGTGAAAGCGACAATGAAGAGGTGACACAATCAGCTTTGGAATCATTTAAAGTTGGTTACTTTCTTTATATAATTGATCAAGCTCTTTCTTCACTTCAAAGTAGGTTTGAACAATGTAAGAAATATGGAGAAGATTTTGGATTTTTATTCAAGTTGGAGAAGTTGACGTCTACAGATAATAAAAGATTGATGAATTATTGTATGAATCTTGAAGATTTGTTGAAGGATGGTGTTGTTTTTGACATTAATGGGAGTGATTTATTTTCTGAGTTGTGCTACTTGAAAGAAGCTATACCAAATGAAACAAAAAGGGCAGTTGAAGTGTTGAACTATTTGAAGCAAATGGATGGTTGTTACCCAAATGCTTGGATTGCATACAGAATTCTGTTAACCATACCGGTTACTGTTGCCTCTGCTGAGAGAAGCTTTTCAAAATTAAAGTTGATCAAATCTTATCTTCGATAAACTATGTCATAAGAAAGACTAAATGGTTTAGCTATGTTATCTATTGAAAAAGACTTGGTTGAAAAGCTTGACTATTCAAGCTTAATTGAAACTTTTGCGGCCACGAATGTAAGACAAGAGTACTCATTATTGTAATTTCAATACTTTTATTTGAACTAATATAGTATTTTGTTAAATGATATTGAGATCGCGATATTGCTGTAATATTTTTTAATTTTATGTTGTTTAAAATTACACAATATTTTTGTTTTTATAAATATATTTGAAGGTAGCTAGGGACTAGGGAGCCCCAATTTTTTTTTTTTTCGCCAACAGTTTGTCCAGATGAAGGAAACGGGTTGGAGTTGATGGATCCATTTTTGAAACATTTTTGCAATAATCCGACTGATTGTTTGACGGTGAGGAAGTCTAAACATGTAAATTGTACTGTACGCATGCAGAAAGATTTTTACATGATTCCTTCTCCAGATAACCGATAACCTAGAGAGTTTCGTGGTCAGTTCGTCTGTTCTCCTTTTCATCTACGTAATTGGATAAATGATGACAAGTGAGAGAAATCACTTGACTTTTTGGGGTCGACTGGCCAATTTGTTGACTTTTTATTTTATCTTGTTGACTTTCAGTAAAAATTATGACAAGATGGTTGGAATAACAGGAACAAGTGAAACACTTCACTTTTGACTCGACACATGCTTTTACTTTGTATAGTTCCTTGCGTGTTTTACCCGCATAATGATATATGCGATTGTTCTACATGATATCTATATATATATATATATATACACGTATAGTCGGAGGGATAAAAGTCCAATTACTTAACATCAATATGCCTTTTTTTTTTTTTTTTTTTTTTTTTTTTTTTTTCTGAAGTGGGTCATTTTTGTTGGGAGAGGTTCTAATAAAAACCACTAAAATGAGATATTGAAGACCTGAAACCCTAGCAGAGCGGCGCTCTGAGAAAACAGAAAACGCGGTGGGCAACCGACGGGCTGAGATAGCATGGCGTTCCGGATTCTGGCCTGGAATTGTCGGGGTATTGTAGGAAACCACAGGCGTAGGGCTTTGGTCGATATTATTCGGCAGGAGAAACCTCGAATCCTGTTCTTATCGGAGACTCTTTGTGATACTAATCAAATGGAGACTTTGCGAGTAAAGGTGGGCTTTGATAATTGTTTGTGTTCGCCGAAGGGAGACGATTCTCGTGGCGTAGCCATGCTATGGATGTTCCTCTGCATGTTCGTAACTACTCGGTGAGGCATGTGGACGTGTCTATTGGTGCTCCGGGGTCGGTGGATGAATGGCGGTTGACAGGGATATATGGCTATGCACAGACTGGGGATCGAAGGGAGACCTGGGCGCTGATGAGACGACTTGCTGGCCAGTCGTCATTACCATGGTTGATTTGTGGCGATTTTAAGAAGACCTCTCCAGATGCAAGCATTTTAGGGAGTGTGTAATGGATTGTGCTTTGATCGACATGGGATATAAGGGCAGTCCATATACATGGTCGGATTATCAGACAAAGGAGCGACTAGATCGTAGCCTCTGGACGGATGAGTTGAGACGCCGGTTCGGTCACTCTACAACGACGCATCTGCACCCCAGTTCTTCCGATCACAGCCCTTTATTGGTTGAAGTCTGCGCATCTCCAAATTTGCAGAATGGAAGGAAGAAGAGGTTATTCCGTTTTGAACAATTCTGGGCACAACATGCTTCATGTGAGGGGGTAGTAAAAAATGGGTGGCAAGGTCCTACAGAGGGTGACCCTATGAGTAGGGTTTGCCAGAAAATACGAAACACTGGTGCTATTCTTAATACTTGGCAGCGTAATACCTTTCAGTTTCGTCAAGCGGAAATGAGGGCAGTTAGGGCACGCTTGAACGAGCTGTTGGAGGCAACGTTTGATCCTACTATGAACCAGGAAAAACAGGAGTTGAATGTTCGGTTACAGGAGCTCTTGACTCAAGAGGAGACATTTTGGAGCCAACTTTCCAAAGAGATGTGGTTAAAGTCGGGTGATCGAAATACAGCATATTTTCATCGCAGAGCCTCAAATAGGAGACAGCGAAACATGATAAAAGGCTTATTCGATGAGAATGACAGGTGGGTGACGGAGGCCAATCCCATCGAAAAGGTTGTGAGTACTTATTACCGAAACATGTTTTCAACAGAGGGTACAAACGAAGTGGCTATGAATCTGATTTTAGATACAGTAAGTCCAAGGGTAACACACGAGATGAATCAAGAGCTTCTCAAGGAATATACTGATGAAGAGATTAGAGCTGTGGCTTTTCAAATGCATCCGTCCAAGTCACCTGGCCTCAATGGAATGTCTCCATTTTTCTTCCAAAATTATTGGGATACGGTAGGGAGTGATGTTTGTACATCGGTCCGATCTTTCTTAACCTCTGGAGGTCCTATTCGGGAGGTTAACTTTACTCATATAACGTTGATCCCAAAAGTCAAAGAGCCAAAGTATATGACAGATTTACGCCCGATAGCTTTGTGTAATGTTCTTTATCGTATTTGCTCGAAGGTTTTGGCAAATAGATTAAAAGGTTTGTTGGGGAGGGTGATTTCGCCACTTCAGAGTGCCTTTGTTCCAGGCCGGTTGATCTCCGATAATACTTTAGTGGCCACGGAGGTCGCTCATTTTCTTCATAATGAACGACGGGATTCTGCTGAACACTTTTCTTTGAAGTTGGATATTAGCAAGGCGTATGATAGGCTTGAATGGAGTTTTCTTAAAAGTATGCTTTTGAAGCTGGGATTTGCTGAGTCTGGGGTGGAACTGATGATGAACAGTATTAAAACAGTGAGTTATTCGTTTCTTTTAAATGGGGAGGTTCGGGGTTATGTGAAGCCAACTAGGGGTATCAGGCAGGGCGATCCACTATCTCCATATTTATTCATCTTGTGTGGAGAGGGTTTGACTTCCCTGATTGAACACTTTGTGAATCGTCGGTGGTTACAAGGTATTCAAATTAATTCCCATGCACCGGTTTTACATCACCTACTCTTTGCAGATGATAGTTTTTTGTTTGGAACTGCAACTGAGGAAGAATGCCAGCAGTTCCAAAATATTTTGCACACTTATGAAATTGCTTCAGGACAACGTGTAAATCTGCAGAAGAGTGAAGTGGCTTTTAGTCGGGGAATGGATATGCAGAGAAAAGAATTTTTCGCGAGCATGTTAGGAGTGAAGAGAGTTGATAAACATGACCGGTATTTGGGGTTACCCACCCATGTAGGCAAGAAAAAATCAGCTACTTTTGGTTACTTGAAGGAAAAACTCACGAAGAAGGTGGTGAGTTTGAGAGCGAAGTTGCTTAGTGGAGCGGGCAAGGAAATTTTAATAAAAGCAGTGGGGCAGTCTGTCCCAATGTATGTGATGAATTGCTACAAGTTGCCAATAGGTCTATGTGATGATTTACACCACTTGTGTGCAGGATTTTGGTGGGGTGACTCGGATGAGGAAAATAAAATTCATTGGAGGTCATGGGAGAAGTTGTATTTGTCGAAACAGGATGGTGGTATGGGATTTAAAAATCTACACTGGTTCAACTTAGCTATGCTTGCAAAACAAAGTTGGAGATTACTTCAGAATCCAGGATCTCTTATTGCAAGTTTGTACAAGGCCATTTACTTCCCAAATTGTGAGTATGAGTATGCTGAGTTGGGGAGTTCTCCTTCTTTCTCTTGGCGTAGTATATGGGAAGCAAGACAAATTCTATTTCGGGGGCTTAGATGGCAGATTGGCGATGGGACTAGAGTAGAGATATGGAAGCATAATTGGATTCCTGACACGTATCCCCGCTGTCCATCCTCTCCACCCTCTCAGGATGCTCCTAGATTTGTTTCGGAGCTTATTGATCCTATTACTCGGGTGTGGGACGTAGACATTATTCAAAGGCATTTTACCCAGACAGATATAGAGTTGATCCTCAGCATACCTTTAAGCCAGATTCCACGAGGTGACACATTAGTTTGGCACTTTAATAAAAAAGGTTATTTTACAACAAATAGTGCATATTTTGTAGCCAAAGACTTGGCACTTGGTCTGGTCCTTGCGCCTAAACCTCCTATAGATCCTTTGAGGGTAATCTGGAAGGCAATTTGGAGTGCGAAAGTGCCTGGTAATAAGGTGGCTCTGCATGCATGGCGGTTGGTAAGTAATATTCTTCCAACTCGAGTCCGGCTTAGTACTAAAGGCTATACTGGTACGTTGAATTGCAATTTGTGTGCCCATGATTATGAGGACAGCTTACATTTGTTTATCACTTGCCCTCATGCAAATGAGGTATGGACTAGAGCGGGTATGAGCGGGCCGGGGTTGGGTTTTGATTCCTTTCACGAGTGGTTTCTTGCATTCATACCCACTCTAACTCAAGAAGAGCTGAATAAGGTGTTGATGTTACTTTGGGGGATATGGAGGAATAGAAATGCTCAAGTTTGGGAACAGAAGGGGAAACATGCTTCTGAGACTTTATTACTAACCGTTGGGTGGTATGCTGATTTTAAAAAGTATAATGCTAGTGCACAAAGAAGAAGTCAATCCCTGCACGTTGGGTTGCTCCACTTACAGGTAGGTACAAGATGAACTGTGACGGAGCATATCAAGCCTCCTCTAGACGAGGTGGAGTGGGTTGTGTGCTGCGTAATGATGGGGGTAGTTTCATAGCGGGACAGATGAAGCCATATGGGCTACTCACTTCACCTTTTCACACGGAACTACTGGCTCTCCGGGATAGTATTCTCTTAGCCCGGTCTTTGCACCATGACGAGGTAACTTTCGAAAGTGACTGCTCACTTTTGGTCAAAGCTATCACCTCACCTTCTCAAGATCTATCCACTATGAATATATTGATTGAAGAGGTCAGGCAACTGCTGCAAGGTAACAAGGGTTTTAGTGTTACTCATGTCCGACGTGAAGCTAATGTAGTTGCCCATACCTTAGCAACCCAGGCCGCAAGAACTAGTGACAGTCAAGTTTGGTTTACTCTAGCTCCCGAATTTATAAGGGATGTCATTCGAAACGATGTACTCGTTATCTGATTCAATGAAATTACTTTTCAAAAAAATATGCCTTGTTTTTCCTCGCAATATACGCTAATATTGATCCTCTATTTTCTTTCGACGCTGAGCTCCCTCTGCTTGTGCATTACTGTAGCATGTGATAATAACTACCTCCAGCATTTCTGCAAAAACGCCACCAGTAACACCGCAAAATCCTTCCAATTCCATCGCGATCAAGTGCTGTCGACCCTTGTCTCTAACGGCACCCGTGACAATAGCTTTTATAATGCCACTGCTGGTGGACAAATATCAGACGAGACTGTCTACGGACTCTTCCTCTGCTGCGGTGATCTATCCAAAGATGCTTGCAGTGAGTGCGTAGCTGCTGTAGCCTCGGATGTTGTTGAACGCTGCCCAATCGGGAAAGAGGTGGTTATATGGTATGACTACTGCATGATACGCTACTCTGACTATTCATTCTTTTCTATTGATGAGGAGTCGCCTTGGGTGTTAATGTGGAACAAGGAGAATGTTACGCAGGAAGGGGATGCATTTGTAGCATCCTTTAACTACGTAGTGGGACTTACTATGAATAGGTTAGTACAAAAGGTTACCAGCGCCACAAAAAAGTTTGCGACCCAAGAATCGAACATCACAGCGTCAAATGGAAAGCTGATGTACAGCCTTGGACAGTGCAGGCAGGATCTGTCCACTGCAGATTGCAATAGATGTCTTGGTAGAGTCATAGCAAACCTTCCAAATATTGTTACAGGCAAAACAGGGGGGCGTTATCTATCATCAAGTTGTAATTTTAGGTTCGATTTGGCACCCTTTTACACATTACAGGCGCCAGTAGAAGAGGCTCTACCTCTTCCGCGAACACTTGAAGGTAAAAAGTAAAAAGTATACTTAATACACTACTATTCTCCATTTGATCACTCCCACCTTTGGTTAGGTGAAAAAATTTGCTATATTACTCTTTCTAATCAATTTTTTGTTATCATATTAGAGTGATAGGTTTCAGCATAGAATGATTAATATATTTAATATTTACTTTATAAGGTCTTTAGTATATAACAAATAAGTATGCCAAACAGGAAAAAGCAAACTCTCATCCAAAGTCATTGCTAGTATTCTTGCTCCTGTTGCTCTCTCTGTGCTATTTGTGGTTCTGGCCATATGCTATTTTGGCAAGAGACTCAAAAGAGCCAAACGACAAAATAACAAAGGTACTTGCCTACTTGGACCAAAAAAAGAAAAAACACTATCTGAAAGACGAAAAGCGTAATTCGCATTAAATATGTATCGATATGCAATTTTTTTTGGCAAATATGGAATTTACTACATTCCATCTCTTAAAAGAAGGAAAAAGGACAAAATACTGTTTACTCCCTATACTTATAGAGTTTCGACGTTTCAGTCCCTGACGTTTCAATTTCACCTAAAAACTCCCTGAACTCTTCAATTTCACCTAATTGGTCCTTGCCGTTAACTTTCCGTCAAAAACTCTGTTATCTTGATGACGTGGCAGTCATTCTACAGTAAAATGACTATTTTACCCTCACTGACAAAAAAAATTAAAATTCTCTTTTTTTTACTTACTTTTTTTTTAACTCTCTTTTATCTATTTTTAATTTGTTCTCTTTTTTTTTTAATTAACTCTCTTTTCTTTTTTTTTATTTGTTCTCTCTTTTTTTTAACTCTCTTTTCTGTTTTTTTTTTAATTTGTCCTCTTTTTTTCTTTCTACTCTTTTTTTTCAACTCTCTTTTCTCTCTCTCTTTTTTTAACTCTTTCTTCTCTATTTTTTTAATTTGTTCTTTTTTTTTAACTCTTTTTCCTCTTTTTTTTTAACTCTTATTTATCTTTTTTTTTTTAACTCTCTTTTCTTTATCTTTTTTTTTAAAATTTGTTCTTTAATTTTTTTCCTACTCTTTTTTTAACTCTTTTTTATTTTTTTCCACCTCCCTTTCTTTGGCGCCAAAATTGTTCAAACATTTCTCTCTCAAGTTGCCATTAGAAACAGCCAAAAAGACCAAATCACTGTCTTGCACAGGAAAACTCAAACATTTGGATTCTCTCTTGACTCATCATCTTAGCAACCAACACCATAGAAATGTTATTGATGTCGATAGAAAGCTTCTGATATAGCTCCAATATCATGAAGCGGCCAGGATCTGAAGGGAAGAGAACCCGACCATTATGGAGTCCAGGCGTGGCCAGAAGCTGGAGCTGTGATCAAAGAGGGGAAAGAGATGGCCGAAGAGAAGAAAGGAGGAAGAGGTCAAAAGAAAAGAGAAAGAAATATAAAAAAAAAAAGTGAGAGAGAGAGAACAAATAAATAAAAAAAGGGAAAAAAAGAGTAGCAAAAAAAAAAAGAGAACAAATTTAAAAAAAATAGAGAAAAGAGAGTTAAAAAAAAAGAGAGAACAAATTAACAAAATAGAGAAAGGAGAGTTAAAAAAAAGTAAGAAAAAAAAGAACAAAAAAGAACAAATTAAAAAATAGAGAAAAGAGAGTAAAAAAATAGAGAATTTTATTTTTTTTGGTCAGTGAGGGTAAAATAGTCATTTTACTGTAGAAGGACTGCCACGTCAGCAAGATAACAGAGTTTTTGACGGAAAGTTGACGGCAAGGACCAATTAGGTGAAATTGAAGAGTTCAGGGAGTTTTTAGGTGAAATTGAAACGTCAGGGACTGAAACGTCGAAACCCTATAAGTATAGGGAGTAAACAATATTTTGTCCAAGGAAAAAAAACTACAAAACCAATAAAATAACATGCATTGCAGCCAATATCGATGTGCAATTCATAAACCATTTAATGATGAAATTTTATATAGTGATTCATCTAGTATTATTTTTTTATATACCTCCGTTTTTTAATTTCCCCTACAGTTCTAGCTTCTTTTAGCTAATCTTCTGAAAAACTCAATATTTCTTAGCTGGAAATGATATGACGTCCACGGTTGAGTCCTTGCAATTTGACTTGGGAACAATCGAAGCAGCCACAAAGAGGTTTTCTGGTGATAACAAGTTAGGTGAAGGTGGATTTGGTAAAGTTTTCAAGGTATGAAAATATTGAGTTTAAATCCACTCTCCTTCCTTAGAAATCTAAGGATATATAATTGTTTCTTGTTTGCGGTTTACTAGTAAAATTTCAAATTACATTACTGGGTAAGGCTATGCTATGTTAATATTTCTCATATATCAATTATTTTTATCAATTTGAGGATTCATTTTACCATTTGAGGACTCATATGGTGACTCACTTTAAAGACTAATATTATTATTTTGATGACTCATTTTAACACTTTAAGGCAATTGTATGCATGTCATACATTAACACATTGTAAAATTTCCCTATATTACAATTGTAGACTAGAAAATTACAGAATTTTCAAGGCAGAAAAAAAGTATGAAAATATTTAGTTCTTAGGTTTTAGACTTTTAGTTCAAGATGTATGTAGAATCAATATTTCTAAGCTTAATTAAGATGGTCATGGAAAAGGAATTGATTGGATAAACTAACTGAGCACTATATATATATATATATTATATATATACTTTTCAGGGATCGTTCTATCCGGGGATTAAGGGTACACCTGAGCAAGCGCATAATTTAACCCTGAAATGTCGTTAGTAGTATAAGCAAATAGGGATCGTTCTATCCGGGGATTGAGGGTACACCTGTAATTGTGAAACAAATAAAGAAAAGTATTATTTACAAAAATAAAATAAAGAATATAAATATATACAATTGTATAAACAAATAAAGAATTAAAATAATAAAGTATTATTTACAAAAATAAAATAAAGAATAAATATATACAAGTAAACACAAATAAGGGGGGGATTAGGATTCTTAAAATTAAAATTAAAATAAATAAAATAAAGAAAACGTAAAAACATATATACAAGGGTGGAACGCAAGGAACAAAGATCAAAATCAATTCCATGTAATCAAATTCGATTCAAACCCTATAATTGTTCTTCCAAGTCATGAGAGAGGAGTTGATCATGTGAAACATTCGAAAGCAAATGATTTCCCATATTTTACTTTTCAATGCTAATTAACCTAAGCGAAAGCACCTAGATTAATCCTATCAAACATGCAATCAAGCCCTAGAAAGCTAGTCAATCATGACATGTTCAACGCATTAGACATAGAGAAAGGCTATCAACTCAAGTGTACAACTTAGTTATGGAAAAGTCCACCTAATTGCAATCCTCTTCAATTAAATTCGATTCTTGTCCAGAACCTTTACTACTTTGATTCAAGTTTACACAAAACGAAAAGTCGATTTCATGTTCTTAAACCTAGCACCAATTACATGCAAATCCTATAAGTGTCGACCCAAATAAGATAAACATATAAAAGTTTTCTATCAAGCAAATTCAATCGAACAAACTCACATAAGCAACTTAGAATCACAATTATAGAATTCGAAAACTTTATTTAAACATAGAAATTGGGCTTAAACTTTGCCCTAAACATTATTGTTAACTAGAAACAAGTTCATACGAAATCAAACAAGGAAACCAAAAAGGTTACAAGGAAAAGGAACGAATAACACCGTGAGTGGAGATGGAGATGGAGAGCTAGATGGTTGAATCTTGAATCTTGGAAGCAAGCCTTCAAGGTGGATGATGGAGGATATGATCTTCACGGCTCCTTCTTCTTCTTCCTCTCCTTGCTTGAAAACGCAGAACTTTGCAACTAGAGAATGGAGAAGGAAAATGGAGAGGAAATGGTGAGACAAGAAGATGAAATGGATGAAGGAATGTGTGACTACGGAAAATGGAGAGGAAATGGTGAGACAAGAAGATGAAATGGATGAAGGAATGTGTGACTACGGAAAATGGAGAGGAAATGGTGAGACAAGAAGATGAAATGGATGAAGGAATATGTGACTAAGGAAAATGGAGAGGAAATGGTGAGACAAGAAGATGAAATGGATGAAGGAAAATGTTTTAGAATGAGAGGAGAAGGTGTTTATATAGGGAAGAAAAAGAAGAGTGAAATGATGAGTGGAAGAAAAATAATGAAAGTGGAGTATGAAAGTGATTTGTAAAATATGGAAAAGAAAGAGAAATGATGAAATGAAAGCAAAGCATGAAGGTGCAGCAACATGGAAGTGATGATGATCTATTAAAGAGATTGTAGAAAAAATATATCCAAGGAAAAAGAGAAAAGCATCTAGCTTTCTTCATGTGGGTGGGAAACATGAATATGTGGTGTTGAGCTGTTTTCAGGTCAGTTTCTTCCCCTTTATTCCTTCAATTATTTCTCCAACAAGACTTCATTATATGCCTTCGACTTCTTCATATGAAATATTCCACTATGAGTGTAGATCATCCTGACAAATTTTCAGAGCTTCAATCCATGTGGTTGGGCTGGAAATGCTGCTGGACCTCTTACAGGTCCAGTTTTCCGGTTTTGCTTCTGTAGAAAATTGGGCTGATTGTTTGAAGGCCTTCCACTCATATTTTTCTCTGGCACTCTTCATAAGAAATGATCCTTTTGGTGTCTAGAATGGATCTGGAAGGTTTCAGCTCATTTGAAGTTCATTTGGTCAGGCGGCCGCTCCTTCTTCTTTGCTTGGCTTGGTTTCTCCTAGCCGGAGTAGGAATATGTGTAAAATTGATCTTTTAGTATATTTCCATTTTTCTCCATCATTTCCAGGTAATTATGGACCTAACGCTCATTTCACCTTCATTTACTCCAATGTACCTAAAAATAGAAATTGAATTAAAAATCGATTCAGTTAAGGAATTAACTAAGCAAAATGTGAGGAATTAACTATTAAAATATCACATTAAAATGCTCCTATCAGCTACTAATCTCCATGGTATGATAATTTTGGGCATAACACTTTCCTATCTTGACAATGATACGCACACTTGCATAAATGTGTATCAAGTCAATGACGTTGTTGACGAGGACATTCATTCCATTCCATTTTGCTTTCTCTCTCAAACAGTAGCCAAATCATGCATCAATTGTCTCCCCTTTCTCTCATGAAGACCGAAGTGACCAAATCATCATTCAAGCCCAGCCCGTCGTTTAATTAACCACCCTCCCCTCTTTCTTCGACCAACAAAGCACCCATATATATAATCTCATCCTTTTACACTAGTCGGCCACGACCTCACTCGCCGCTCAAAGATTTGATTAATAGAAGACAATGGCATATTTAAACTTTACATGGTTTGGCAATTGGGCATTGTTTTATTTTTTATGGTTTAGATCGATCAAACTTCTTTCTTTCTTTTGATTGAGAGATCGATTAAGATTACAAGAATTCTGTATTAAGATTGAATTATCAACCACAATCTGTGAACCATCTTTTTTGTCAAAAACGTGCCATGTTGTCATTCATCATGTGAGATATAACCAGTTAATAAAAGAAACATCAGATTGAATTCTCTGTTAGCGTGAGTCATGGCTTAATGTTAGGAATAAAATATATTGTAATTATTTGGTAGTTAGTATTTACCTGTTGTATTTCTGTAATCTTCTTTATATACCTCCACTGTGAGATGAATAATATTATCAGAAAATTCATTCTCTATCTTGTCCTCTTTGACTTGGTATCAGAGCAAAGATCCGAGAGGACTTTGTCTCCTTAGTTGTCCAATTTTTTCCTCAAGTCCGAGGAATTGATACAAAACCAAACCCCTTTGTTAGGGTTGTTTTTGTCGTTCTCTACCTTTAATTCAAGAATGGTCTTCGTCTCTTTTTAGAGACCGACCTTCAAGTCAAACCAAGGACGAGCCCAGGCCGCGTCGCTCTTCTCTACCTTGCTGCCCAGATCGACTTCACGTCCGGAGACGCCGTCGCTGCCCAGATCGACACCGTGCCTGCTTCACCCAGTCCCTTCAGTCCCTTCAGTCCGATCAGAACAACCCAGTCCGGTCATCTTAGTAGTAGCTCCGATCGATCCTCCAGTCTCCGACCCCGGTTCTTGTTCCCAACATCATTCTCATCCACGCACCAGTTTCCACCTAGAAAGACGCAGCAACAAACCCAGGCTTGAACCTTGTCGCTTCCGTCATCCTCTCCGACCGGTAGCCATCTACGACATCTGCCCAACCGCTTTCAACCCCTGCCCAGTTTCATCTCATACCAGACCGACGCCGGCTCTCTCTTTCCGACCATCGCCCTTGATTACCAGATCGCAGCCCAAGCAACAAGTCAACCCGTGCAACAGGTTAAAAAAAAAGAAGATTCTCTTATTTTTGATAAATTGCACTTCTGTTTCTTTCATTCCGCTGCATATTGTGTGATTTTACTACTGTATTGTTGCAATGGGTGGTGATGATAGTGAAGGACCGAGTTTTAAGGTCAATGAGGTCCAAAAGATTGAGGTTCTTGTTCGAAGTTCAGATGGTGGTTCTTTTGGTGGTCCGAAACTCAATGGTACCAATTTTCAAACATGGAAGAAGATTGTGTCTGTCCATCTTCGTGGCATACACAAGATGGGGCATGTGAATGGAACAACCAAAGCTCCTAGTGAGGAAGATGTGGAAGCCTATGCTAAGTGGGAGGATGATGATGGATCTGTGATGGCTCTTCTGTTCAAAGCCATGACTGAAGATGTTTTACAGTTGGTGGAAGAGTGTGAGACTACTGAAACAATATGGAAGACATTGGGGGATCTGTATACCAATGAGTCTGATTTTATACAGGTTCATGAATTGATGTGTAAAGCTGCTAGTATGCAACAGAATGGGCAACCAGTAGCTGTGTATTTCACCAAGCTGAAGAATGTATGGGCGGAGATTGATCAGAAGCGTCCTTGCAAGATCAAGAATCAGGAAGATCTTGTGTGGTACCAGAAGGAGAAGGAGCTAGAACGGGTTCATGTATTCCTGAGAGGGCTTGATGAGAAGCATAGCAGTGCCAAGGGAGAATTGCTCAGAATGACAGACCCTCCTAGTTTGACCACAGTTTTTACATACATCCGCAAGGATGAGTCTCAGCAGGAAAGTGTCAAACATGCACAGGTTGAAGTATCTAGCCTAGCCATTCAGGCTAAGTCACTGGCACCTTTCCTTCAGCAGCAGAGTTCAGCCCCACTTCATCAGCAAGGTTTCCCACAAGGCTTCACCAACCGCCCTCGTCCTCAATGTACTTATTGCAACGACCTTGGGCATGTTCGGGAGACTTGTTGGAAGTTGAACCCACACCTTAAACCTAAGAAGCAAGTCGTCCTAAAGGGAAAGCGGCTGCGGTTCAGTTGGTCCAAGAACCCGATTTCTATGGAGTGACTGGCCAAGATCATCATACAGCAGGTAGAGCTACTCCTACAGCCTCTATAGCTGGTCGAGGTAAAATTGGTATGGCTTTAAAGGTTTCTAACTTTGTCGGTTCTGATACATGGATTATTGATTCTGGTGCCTCCGATCATATGACTTATGACAAATCATACTTTACTAAATTGTCTTCCCCACCAGTGTCCTATGTAACCAATGCTAATGGTGAGGCCTTTCCTGTGTTAGGGTCAGGGTCAGTTCATATTACTCCCACCTTAGAACTTCACAATGTGTTATATGTGCTTGATTTTTCTCACCATTTGATATCTGTTCCCCAGTTGAATACTGAGTCTAAATGCTCCGTAACCTTGTATCCTATGTATGTGATTTTTCAGGATCTTCTCACCAGGGAGATAATCGGTCGGGGGTATCTGAGGGGCAGGTTGTTCCATCTGGATCAGACATACGCAGGGGAGAAACCAGGAGCACAGTCCCGCGCCGCTTTGACTTCGAGTTCTGATAAGCTAAGTGAAATTTGGTTGTGGCATCGCCAATTAGGGCATCCCTCTTTTAGTCTTATGAGAAAAACCATGCCTACCTTGTTTATTGGTGTGGATGAGTCTATTTTACATTGTGAAACATGTATTTTGGCAAAGAGTCATCGTGCTAGTTATTCTCCTAGGATTTCTAATAAAAGTGTTACTCCTTTTGAATTGATTCATTCTGATGTTTGGGGACCTTCTAGAGAACCCAATGTATCGGGTATGAGATACTTTGTGTTGTTTATTGATGATTGTACGAGATTGTCGTGGGTTGCTCTTCTTAAAACCAAAGATGAAGTATTTCCAGCTTTTCAAACCTTTCGCACTCTTGTTCAAAGACAATACCATAGCACCATTAAAGTTCTTCGTTCTGACAATGGGGGAGAATATGTTAATCATGTTTTCCAAGAGTTTTTTAAAACTCATGGGATTGTTCACCGAACTACATGTCCACAAACACCAGAACAAAATGGCGTGTCTGAAAGGAAAAACCGTCATTTACTTGATATGGCTCGCGCCCTCCTCTTTAGTGTTCATATGCCTAAGTATCTTTGGGGCGATGCCGTACATGCTTCCTCCCATCTTATCAATCGTCTTCCATCCAGTGTCCTTCAGGGAAAAATTCCATTTGAGGTTCTTGCATCTCATGTCTCCCTACCTTCATTTCATAATCTTTCAGCTCGTGTCTTTGGTTGTGTTGCTTTTGTCCATATCCCTAAAAACCAACGGTCTAAGTTGGATGCCCGGGCATTTAAGTGTGTGTTTGTTGGTTACGGAGGCTATCAGAAAGGGTACAAGTGTTATCATCCCCCACCCAGGAAGTACTATGTCACTATGGATGTTACCTTCTTTGAGGACATGAGTTATTTTTCCTCTTCAGATACAGCTCTTCAGGGGGAGAATTCATATTTTGAAGAACTATATCATGGAGAGGGGGAGGAATCAGAAAGAGGAGAAGAAGAAGTCACACAGGCAGGAGGTATTTTGACAGATCTAGATGAGACCATCAGCTCGCCACCTCTTGAAGCAGTAGCTCAAAACATCCACACACTAGTTTCTATGGCTAAAAATGAAGCTGAAGACGCAACTGCCCCTCCTGCCATCGCTTCTACCCCTGATCCACAGCTTCCTGGTTCTGAAGATCACTCATTTGAGGTATGTCCACCCACTAGTACTAGTAGTAGTGAGTCTAATATTGAGCAATATGTGTTACCAAATAGGACAACTCGAGGTCAATCAACCAAAAGATATGAACCTACTCTTACTGCCAAATCAAAATACCCAGTAGCCAATTATATGTCCACCAGGAGGTTGTCTAAGTCATATGAATCATTTGTGAATCAAATATCTGCTGTGTCAGTACCTAATAAAGTGCAGGATGCGTTGGCGGATCCAGAGTGGAGGAAAGCAATGGAGGAAGAGATGGAGGCGTTGCAGAAGAACAATACTTGGCAACTTGTGCCTCCACCACAAGGCAAGAAGGCTGTAGGTTGTCGTTGGGTGTTTACTGTGAAGCATAATGCAGATGGATCAGTGAATCGGTACAAAGAACGCCTTGTGGCAAAGGGGTTTACTCAGACGTATGGTATAGATTATGATGAAACATTTGCTCCTGTTGCCAAGATGAACACTATTCGGGTTCTGCTCTCATTTGCTGCTAGTTTAAACTGGCCTCTCTGACAGTTTGATGTCAAGAATGCGTTTCTTCATGGAGAGTTAGCCGAGGAGGTGTACATGAGCCTTCCATCTGGGTATGTAGTTGCTTCTCCTGGTGATTTTGTCTGCAGATTGAGAAAATCTCTGTATGGTCTCAAACAGTCACCTCGTGCTTGGTTTGGAAGATTTTCACAATTCATGAGGAAGGTTGGTTACAGACAGAGCAACTCAGACCATACCTTGTTCCTCAAGCATCAACAAGGGAAGGTAACAGCTCTAATTATTTATGTGGATGATATGGTAATTACTGGCAATGATACTGTTGAGATGGATAGACTACAAAGACAGCTAGCCTCTGAGTTTGAGATGAAGGACTTGGGTGAACTTAAGTACTTCTTAGGGATTGAGGTAGCCAGGGGGGGAGAAGGAATCTATCTGTGCCAGAGGAAGTACGTTCTTGACTTGTTGACAGAGACAGGTTTGTTGGATTGTAGACCGGTTGATACTCCTATTGAGCAGAACCATTGTTTGGCTGAGTATCCAGATCAGGTACCTATTGATCGAGCTCGCTATCAGAGGTTAGTTGGGCGCTTGATTTATTTAGCCCATACTAGACCAGATGTTGCATATGCAGTAAGTGTGGTGAGTCAGTTCATGCATAATCCGAGTGAGAGTCACATGGATGCTGTTATGGGGATTTTAAAATACTTAAAGTCAGCTCCAGGAAGGGGAGTACTGTTTTCTAAACACAACAATATTCTTGAGGTTTATGGCTTCACAAATGCAGATTGGGCTGGAAATATTACAGACAGGAGGTCAACATCTGGTTACTTTACATTTGTGGGAGGTAATTTAGTTACATGGAAGAGTAAGAAACAGAAGTTGTGGCACGTTCTAGTGCTGAGGCTGAGTATAGAGGTATGGCTCACGGAGTGTGTGAGTTGCTGTGGCTGAGAAATCTGTTACGTGATCTGGGTTTCAAACTCAAAAGTACTATGCAGTTGTATTGTGACAACAAGGCAGCCATTGACATATCACAGAATCCAGTACAACATGATCGTACTAAGCATGTGGAGGTTGATCGTCACTTTATAAAGGAGAAGCTAGATGCCAAAATTATTAGCTTTCCTTTTGTTCCGACTGAAGAGCAACTTGCAGATGTACTTACCAAAGGAGTCTCCGGGAAGGCGTTCTATGACTCACTAAGCAAGTTGGGCATGGTTGATGTGTATGCGCCAACTTGAGGGGGAGTGTTAGCGTGAGTCATGGCTTAACGTTAGGAATAGAATATATTGTAATTATTTGGTAGTTAGTACTTACATGTTGTATTTCTGTAATCTTCTTTATATACCTCCACTGTGAGATGAATAATATTATCAGAAAATTCATTCTCTATCTTGTCCTCTTTGACTTTCTCCATTAAAATATTAAAATGTGCATTTAATTAGAATTTCAACAATACAACGTTAGTAATGTGAAAGGATTCTCATCTGCTGCTGAAATGCAGGTTAAATTAAATTTGACGTTGAGAATGGAAGCAACCATAAATGGGTCTGATGGGAACTGGGAACTGAGAATCAATCAGCTTCTTTGAGGTTTATCAAATTTGAAGATATGAATCGAACCATTCTATCGTCGTTCGTTGATACTCAAGGAGAAAAATATATGGTGATTTAATTGAAAATATAAGTCTTAGAAAGGCATTTATAAGTAATTTTCTATAATTAGATTTATGGTCCGTCGACAATAGCTTTTCGGAAGATGCCAATAGTTTTTCAAAATATTAGCGTGAATGACAGTAACATTTCAATTTGTCAACAATAGCCTTTCAGTGTTGGACAATAACTTTTATGAAGAATAATAGTAGCTTTTTGATTCATTTACAATAGCAGTTTCGTTTTTTGGAAGTAGCTTTTCAATTAAAGACTAGCTATTTGGATGTAGTGGCATTATTTTAAATAATGAAAACATAAAAACATAGCGAGCATTTTCGTAAATATTGATATTTTTTATATTTTGGTAGTTTTATGAGGATAAAAACATATGGTGCCTCAAATGATAATATAAGGTAAAATGACACTTCTGGGTAATTTGCTATATTTTTATATACCAGTCGTGCAAACACTATTATCTTTGTGCTTAGAGCATCTTTAGCAGACTCTCTATTTTGGCTCTTTAGCTATTTTGGAGAGCATTTTTAGCTTTTTAGCAGCTGCACTAGATTCCTAAGTGGCTCTTTATTATAACTTTTAGCTATGTCGCTCCTAAATATAGAGAGCGAGCTGAGGCTTTCTATAATTTAAAACATTCATTTTCAGTTATTTTATATAATTTATAAATATACTTAAACTATTTAATCTTCATTTAAAAAATAATATAAATTCAAAACTAGTTAAAATAGAGAGCACTGATGTAGACATATTTCTATAGTGGCTAGCCAAAATGACTTTTTAGCTACTTTGAATAAAATTTGACTTTAAAATGGCTAGCATTGCTAAAGATGCTCTTTCATAACTTAGTGAAGGTGGATATAAATATGGATTTTTTACATTTAATTCTTTTATTTGTTTTAAATTTTCTTAATTTATTACACATTATTATCCTAAATAGAGACAACCAACCAATAGAATTTGCAATTAATGGAATTTTAATTGAAGGAGTTGTAGATTCTATCATTTATGAATTCCTATAAATTTCACAATTTTCTCATCCAAGTACACCATGAAAAACAAAAATATCATAACTGGGAGGAAGAAATCCACAAAACCGAAAGTCCGAAACCCTCTCTCATTTTCTCATCTACCATTTTTCAAAGATTTTTTAAATTTCAGTTCCAGGTTTAATTCGCCACTCTCTCACACGCTTTGTCTAATTTGAGCAATCACACTGGGCAAAGCCCTCCCATCCACCATTTGAAAAATTAGACGACGGATTTTCAACTTTGATGAAAAACCAAAATAGCTTAATTGGGCAAATAAATCCGCAAAACTGAAACCCTCTCTCATTTTCTCATCTACCATTTTTCAAAAAAAAAAAAAAATATATATATATATATATATATATATATATATATCTCTCTCTCTCTCTCTCTCTCTCTCTCTCTCTCTCTCTCTCTCTCTCTCTCTCTCTCTCTCTACCTTGAGCTTCAATATGAGCATAAAAGGCATTGCTATCAATTCCAGTTCCAAGTTTTCTTTGCCTCTCTCTTTGAAATTGATAGCAATAGTTCAATCGATCAGGTGGCTAAAAGATTTTTTTTATTGTGAAACTAAAAACTTCCCATGCATATTAGACTCCTCTAAATGGAGATGGAAAATGGACCGGACTGGCCGACTAAATAGGGCTTCGGGTGGTGTTCGGGCCAGCCCGAGTTGGCCCTTTTTTTAATGGGCTCGGCCCCAGGCCAACCCATATATTCAAACATTAAGCCGAACCCGGCCCACAGCCCAATCCCACAACGTGTGGGGCCTGGCTCGTGCCGGACCCATAGGTGGGTCATGCGTGCTCGTTTCATGCCAAATTTTTTTTTTTTTTTGAGAAGAAAAAGAATCCATTAATAACTAAGAAAATTACAAAACATTGGAATAACCGGTTGTGGTATCAACACCACGACACCTATTCCTACCAAGGTCCATAGTTATGGGTCCGTCACCAATAGCAACATCCATGAACCGAAAAGGTCCAACCCCTAACCAAGTTTTCCGCCTATCACCCCAGGCTACAAAGAATGACAACCAATCCTGAGCGTCACGATACGACCTCGTCACCAACATCTAGACAAACCACTCCACCCTCTTCCACACCGTGTCCATAAACCGCCAGACCACGTGCAAGGGAAATCCACCTTTCCGTTGATAACCAACCAGCATCGAAATTATAACATATTGTTCCCAGGAGTAACACCATATAGATGGCTCCACAAAACGACCAGCACCTCCAGACCCTAGCTCAAAAGAGTAGGGACGATTTATTCGACCTAACCAAAAACGTGAATCTAAAACCCTAAAAAAAAACTGAAAGAAACTACCATCATTGACCATCCCTTCACGCACCAGACCAAAGCTATACCAAACAACTTCTCTCTCTCCAATTTGCCCGCCGTCAGACCACCGCCACAACCCTTGCCCTTCGAGCTCACCACCCCAGAGGTACCCATTCAACACCGCAAGCCACACCGATCCACCTGCCTGTCGTCGGCCGGAACTAGATCTGGAAGCACATCCACTCCAATCCAAACCACCGAGAAACAATAATGGAATCGCCGAGCTCTTCCACCTCGGAACAAAATCGCTCCACCCATCTGTGTCCATCCTCCCGGGAGCCCGAACCCACTGCTGCAAACATCGCCGAGCGACCCACCTCCGAACAGAGATCATGGCCATACGATCCATGGCAAACCGCCTCCACGATCTGGCCTCTGACCCCTTGTTCCAAGCCTGCGCCGCCGTCGAATTCCTCCTCCCAACCTGCGCCTCTGCCTGAGAGTAGAGAAGAAGCATGTCAAGCCCCGACCACCCCAAAGAAGACAAAGTCGAAGGTCCCAAGACCCCCATCTCCCGTCCGACAACACCTGCCATTCGTCGCTGAGGCGAGAAGCCCCGATCGACGAGGAGGCGCTGTCGGACGAGCGACCACTGCTCCTTCACTCTTGCCAAACCCTAGTTTTCTCTCCTGTTTTCTCGGTGCTTCTTATTGTAAACCCTTGAATTTAAATCTAATGATAGGTGAAAAAAAAAAAGTGAAACCATGCCAAAAAAAATTAGTCGAGGTCAATAATATAAAATATAAGTTGTGACTCATATACCAACTGTTCCATTCTGACAGTCTCAAGTCTCAACTATACACAATCCAATCACAAACCAAAACTAATTCCTACACTCTATTGATCATTTTTTTTTTTTTGTAAACAAAATAGATAAATAAGTGACAAACGTTCATTGTTTACAAACCAGTTGACTTTGTCATTGTATTGTTTACAACATAATAAACTTTCAGCAAAAGTATCTGAAGGAGAATCCAAATTCATACTCAAATAGTTAATTGTTTATAAATATATATTATCTTTATATTATAAAGGAGAAAAAAAAATTATATTGTAGAAATGGGTCGGATTGCAAGCTGCAATATGTCAAGCTCGGGCCGTGTAGGACTTATAATGGGCTCGGCCGGGTCGGACCAATGGACTCATTCTTTGGCCGAGCCCGACCCATTAGAATAACGTGCTTGAATTGTTCCAGGCCGCCAACGGGGTTGAATAGGATCGGACCGCTTTTAAACGTGTTGCATTCGTGCCGTGCTCGGACCTAGCGGGCCTTTTGCCACCAACCTGCTATTCCAGAATACAATCAACCTCTACCACAAAAACAACAAACTTACAACATTTAAAAAAAAAAAAAAACAAACTTACAATTCAGAAATCTAGAATATAACACTGCCATTTTCATAAAATCAATTATTTATTTATTTTATTTTTCGACAAGACGTCTTCAGTTCTGGTATGAGGAATTTTACATATGAAGCCTAGTAACAATTATAATAAATAAACAAATTTGTTTGAAAAAAAAAAATTTAATATTTGAAGCTAGTTTCTGAATCTTTACAACCAAGCGAACAAAGGTTACAACAAAATGAATAAAATGGTTACTCAACGAAAGGTCATTGCAACTGGCTTTTTTCATCTAGTAGCGTGATATACACCAAAAATCCAAATTATGTACAAATACACTTCAATGCGGCACCGACCATATACTGGAGAAATCAGCAAATGTAGACTCATGACGTATGAAATTGTGTAAAACACAATGGTATATTTGCTCTGAGAATTCCCTTGGTGCATCACGAAGCACTTGATATTGGAAAACAATGACCAACTCAAGTATAGAGTCTCAGGCGTGTTGATATGGGTTCTCGACAGATAGGGCATGATGAAAGACTGACTCCACAGTCCTTGCAGGTCTGGACAAAGATAGAGAACACAATCAATATTGTAGGCACAATTTCCACTTCAAAATTAATTACATCACTAAATTTCAGCTTGTAGATGGTTGGCAATGGCATTGGATAAACAGATGCATAGGTAAGACAAAAAGAGATTATTCAATTACTCTTAAAAAATTATTCAGTTATCTTCACCATTAGTAAAGAAAATCTTTCATAGATTTTAAATGGCATCATTCGATCCAATAAGATCACTTCCTTCTTGTCTAAAATTAGTAAACATCTGACTTTCAAAACTCATCTCCTCTTGCACAGCCAAAAGTTGGACAATCGAAAGTCCTTCTAGCTTACGCCAAAAAGAGAAATATTGGAAACTTCAAATCATTAAATGAATAGACTATTTTAATGTTCACTTGATTCAGATACTATGTAATATAAATAGTGCAAGCACAGTAGTGACGTATAGTTAAGTTATATGCATAGACAGAGAAATAACTATGGGAAGATCTTCCCTCACCTTAGTGTATGATCTTCCCATAATTTGATGCTTCAAACAACAGTTCAACTATACCATATACAGGCTTCAAAATAAACCTCAAGTGAAAGTAACTTGCTTATTTATTGTGTGATATCTCAGTTCAAAAAAGAAAACCCATTAATAAGCATACTAACCGTATGACCACATCCGAAAGCCATGTCCTTTGGATTTGTCAGGCAAATGGGGCACACCTTGAACAACATGAGAAACTTGTCTCAACCAAAAGATCGCTGGAAAGGAATTTCATATAAAAATAATAGTCGAAACAAGGGGAGAGGGAGAAAGAAATACCGACTCCACAGAAGCTTCTGGCAGCACGGGAGCTGATGCCTCGACTTTCGGAATGCTTGTCATTGGTGGGATTGATTTAACTGCATTATCATGATTGATCACATCGCGTGGAGGTGGAAGTGGCCTTGTACGTGGACCACCTTCTGATTCATAACTACAGAAATACAAAGAGTAAAATACTGAAAATCACTATATTAGAATAAATTGTTCTACCATAAAACTGCAACTCATTTCCTTACCTGGAAAGTTGAAGCCTTTGGGTGGCTCTGTACTGATATGGAATTTCCATAAGGGCAGCAAGTGCAAATGCTGCTTCCTTCTGTGATATATCCCTGTTGTCTGACATGATCTTGGTGAAGTTGACAAACTGTAGGAGGAAAACATATGGAAGGTTATCTTATGAAACTTAGTTCTATGAAAAGATTAAACAAGGTACATAGAACACGACGTACACTGAAGTTGCTACATCTATGTAGTAGATTACATCTCTAAATAGCATCAAACAACAAAAAAGAAAGAATTAAAAAGAGCTGAATGACAGCAACATTCCAATTATAAGGAATGGTATGAAATGAAGTACTTCAAAAAATATGGGAAACCAATGCTCAAAATCGAACCCTTTTCCACAAAAGCTCCAGCTCCTCCCCTTTCAGCTTCTCAAAAATTCCCTTATTTCTCTCCATCCAAATGACACAGATGGCCAGAATACAGCCATTACAGCGTATCTTCCCAGCACCAGTCCCTTTTTCTCCAGCCAAAAAACTTGTATCTTTCACACAACAAGGCCACAAACATCACTGGATTGTCTCGACTCATCAGACTCCTTAAATACCCTTTTCCCCAAAGCTAGCGCAACTGGATAGAGGAAGAAAAATGATGCCCACACTATACACTGGTGAGGGAAGGTAAATAGCAGGAGCAATCTTACAGCCTGGACCTTATGAAGAGCTTTAACTTTCCATTTTACAGAAGAGGTAATGAATTGAGGGATGGAAGGATTGTCCATCAAATACCTCCAGAATGATTTACAAGGGTAGTACTCCCCTGATGACTCTTAACAACCACTTTTCTTGTCTGGTCTAGATGAAACCAGCACAAAACCCTCTAAACTGATAATAGACATAAGCTTCTCCCGGATCTCTCATGTTCCTTATAGACCCAGTCCCACAGTAGAAGAACTAGTACACAACCTAGCACTTTCCCTTACCCTTTCCCTGTACGGACAACAAGTTTGCAGCTACAGCAAAAGAAAATGAAGCCTTGTGATATGTCTCTCCAACTTTGACATGAGAATAAAACACAATATTAGAATCCCAGGATCTCTTGCAGCTTGTATTTACTTCTAATGAAAGCACACCATAGAGAATCACTACTTTCATCCCTGACACACAAAACGCTTCAATAATTGTTAAATGGAATCAAACTTTTCTGACCAACATACTTTTGTTCTTAATTCTCTTTCTCCCCAACGATTGTCTCAATTTTTTCGTTCAAAATTTGACTTTATCTGTGCTCCTTTGGTACTTTGTTGGACTAGACTAACTTAATTGTATTATAATGAACTAAAATTCTAGTGCACTGAGGTCTAAAATGATATGACACTTAAAAGCTTACTAAATAGTGCTAAAAGTTCCAAATTAAAATACAATCCAACCCAATATTATTCAGTATAGTCCTGAAAACTTCACACTGTAACAATCACTGAGGAGGTGGTCCCAAATTGGATTTTTTATATTGTACCTTCATCTTCATAAAGAGAAACCGGAGGATCTTAGTGGGAAGGTAAACTATTTCATTGTCACCCCTCCAACATGTTTTACAATCATTTCAATAAAGCAGAATAAAAGATAAAACAGGGGAGATTGGAACCAAACAGAAAGAACAGTAGATAGACAACATTACAGTGTGGTGTAACTTTACACGAACCGAATTTTCTATGAAATATTGAAACGGAAATATAGAAAAATGTAATATATATCATCTAATATTAATTTATGTACTCCCACAATATCCTATGATCTCATCCTAATGATGATAAGTTCTTGTATCATTCGATATTTCATATCTGTAACCATGCTTCAAAGAGCACCACCATCAATAAAGGCAAGAAACTAATATGGTTCATTCCTCACAGAGAGAACTCATAACTTATCTTCAGTCATATCAATAAAATCAGCACATGACTAGGAAGCCACCAAAATGTTAAATATTGATTACATAACCAACCTATACAAGACAAAGATGATCTGCATTGTCGTGGGATACAAGCTATTGAATGGAAATAAAAATTAACTCTGAGTGCCACTTAATTACGTACCTGGAAGTTGTCAAATGCTCGTTGAGGAATGTTATCATCAAATTGCTGCATTGCATCCCACGGTCCGTCCCCAACTCCAACCAAGATAATTGACAGAGGATATTTGCTGTTTAAAGAATTCTGATAGTGAGGACACTATAAACAAAAATAAGTGTGCTCTAGAAGCAGAATGCATTACTTTACCTAGCAGCAACTATGGAATTTACAGTCGCTTGTTCTTGGGCACTGAATCTTCCAGGTGGGGTATCAGGGCTTCTGGTAACCTACGCGAAGATAGACGCATTTCAAGGCCGTAAGAAGAACATATACAATAAAGAAAAAATGAAATGACCATGTGAAAAAAGAAGAAGAAAAACTACGGGCATTGAACATGTTTCACCAACCTGTCCGTCTGCTATAATAACAAGAACATGGTATTGTCCATTGTTTTTTTCAACAATGTCAATTGCCGCATCAATTATTGGGGAAAACGAGGTTGGACCTGTGAATAAGGAAACTAAGATTATCATATCTGGTGTGTGCACCATGCTCGAATTATACTAATCAGGTATAGCCGGGTGACATGTGACTACCAGGTATAGCAACGGATACGTAGACAATCAATATCAGATATATGCAATCAGGTTAGCTTCATTAACTTAATTGGGTGGAGGTAAGATAAAGAAGTTTGCTGCTGACAAAAGGATCCTTTAAAAGGCTGAATTGATACTGTAGACAAATTTATTTATACAGTATAACCTCAAACCACATGTACCATGGGATAGGGACTGCTATAACATGGTCAAAAAATCTAACAAAATATTGAGTATTGAGTATTCATTGACTGATTGACTTGTATAAAATGGTCTGAAAATGCTCATTCACCAGATTAATGGAATATTGAGCATTCATCCTCCACTTAATGTATTTTATATATATATATATATATATATATATATATATAAGTACATTCAAAGAAAAAAAAATTAAACAATTATAGTAAATGATTGGATACATTTAAAATAGAAGAACAACCGAAAGATATATTGTTTTCATATTTTTTGATAAATGTTTTATTTTGTATCACATGTCATAGGAAGATGGTGTCAGGATAACAGAAGCCTGGAAATGAGCTTTCTTCTCCTGAGTTTTTCTAATTCCAATCAATTTTTACAAGTGTCATTGCTGTGGAGGGTGAGATCAGGAGTAGACAGAGAGTGAAACAGAATGGCTCAGCTTACACCAAGTGAAAGTTCAAATGAATGAGCTTCTTCATCTAGAACATCAAAATCTATTTCTTATCCTGAGCCAAGGAATTTTTAAACATTCATTGATGACACATGATTGTATGAATCAAAATCTTAGCATGAATTCATCTAAGTTTGGATAAAAGAAAACCAAGAATAAAATAACCAAGAAACACTCATTGTAGAAATACAGATAAAGCCAAGAGTTATCATACATATGGAGCAAGTCTTCGCTTCAGGAAGATGCTACTTGGCAGAAGGAAATTGCAACAATGAGAGGGCAAACTGTCAAATACCTGATAACCTTAAGTATGGAACAATCTCCCTATACCGAGCAAGAGCTTCCTCGAACCCAACACAGCATCGATCATCAGGATAAAAGCGGAACACACCTTGATCATGTGTTGATGCTACAAAAGATGATACGATCAGAAAGCTCTGTACTGATAACTGGTATGTATTTTCAAGCAGAAGTAAAAATAATAACTTGACAGTAGACACTAACCATCGCCAAATCCAAAACAAGGAATTATATTATCTTCATCGAAAGGAGACAAAGTGCGGCCAATTATAGAGATTGCTTGCTCGTAAGGATTAGGTGTGCTACCGATAGCATGAAGACTTTTTCTGTTGAATGAATATTTGCCTACAATCATTGAAGTGTAACTTTTATCTACTTCCACAAGAAGTCATGAAAAATAATTCATCTAAAGGACTAGAAATATCACCTGTCCATTCATTGCTCTTTGTGAAGTCGATACCAAGTATTAAATTTGATGATTCAAGGCCAGCTTCTCTCAATGAAGCAATAACCTGGACATATATATTGATGCTTCTGGTTACTGAACACGCTCCATAAATAGCAGATAATGAATACACTTATTGCTAATTTATTACACATACAATTACCCACTCAGCAGGACTACTGATATGAAGGATGGATAAATAGTTGTTGTTTGTGTGTGTGTGTGTGTGTGACACATGCAAAAGCAGTTATCTTCTATATATAGACCATATCTTCATAAGTTTAAATCTCAGTTCATATACTCAGCAGGAATACTGATATGAAGGATGGATAAATAGTTCTTGTTTCTATATATGTGACCTTTCTGACACACCCAAAAGCAGTTATCAGTTTAATTTCAGTTTACATACGTCTTATAAAAATCAATCAGTCAATAAGAAATGCAATGCTAGTGGTTGAAACCTGATCCAAAGAGTTGAAATTGTCGCCTATACGTGTAGATGGTAGCTTTTGTTTAGAACTAGAGTCCATCGAAGTGCCTGCATAGGAAGGTGGTTCAGGTGGGAAACTATCATGAGAATCATCATACGTCCATAAATTATCATGAGAATCATTATACGTCGATTCGCCATTCCCCATGTTTGGGAGGTAGATGGTACCTGTATCAGAAAAAGGAAACAGAGAATAGCGGATTAGAGGACAATTCTTGACGCATGCCTTAAATTAGTTCATTCAGATGCCTTATTTAATTCTCCCGCAACAAATTAGATGGGCAGAATAAGACTCGAAGTATGACAACTCCGGTATTTAGCTTATACATTTACAAACTCAAACAAGTCATCTCCATCCAGATGAATCAACCTATACGTCCTGTAATCTAGATCAAACACGTTGAGTTGGAATACTAAAACGGTTATAGGTCAGGTCAGTTAGCGCAATTCCCTTAGTTTTTAATCGCTGGACCAAATTCTTATTTCCAAACTAATTGCATTGGATTCCAAATTTCTGCTAACAATCGACTCAGAACTCAAATTTCAAATAAACTCAGAATCCAAGAAATCCATGGTAACAAGAAAGCTTGACAATTTCTGACATCATATCAAACTCTAGATAATCAGAACTTGAGAAATGTACGGATTTCTAAAACTCAAATTCAATTTTCATGCACAACTTAACAACAAAACTAACAAGGAAACACAAAGACTTGACATGCTAAAGCAAATCACCAACAAACCCATTAGCACATGCCATCCAAAATATGAAACTAGAAGTGAGTCTCAACAATCAGAAAGTGAATATTACAGCAAACCATTGATCAGCAAAAGAGAGATTTTCAGAGACAAACCTGTAATATGTTGAAGCAGAGGAGATGAAAGGGGATTGATTGTTGTAACAATATTGGAGATGTTGATCTCTTAAATACCAAAAAGTCAACTGGGTGGCGTTGGGCTTCTTCTTCTTCTTCTTCTGTTCCTTAAAAAAGTAGCAAACTTTTGCCTGGTTTTTCTATGATTCTCATATCTGTTTGGATTTCTTAAATGAATACATAACGTGCACACGTTGGGAATGTGGTCGTCAAGTTTGAATAGTCGGGTCAAAGGGATTTTACCGCTAAAGGACAAGCAAATTTTGGTTAGGACTTGGGAGCTAGAAAAATCCAAAAGGGTTTTGAAGGCCTGAAGAGAGCAAAGGGACTTTTACTTTTACCATAAACTCGTTTAAAAGTGGGACTTTCTAGAAAAAGAAAAAAAAATGGATAACAGGAATCTAGATGGAATGATGGATACTTATGGCCTAAGTTTATGTTTGGTCTATCACTGTTCTCGCTCTTGGAGTAGGGGTCATTATGGGCCGGGTTAGGGCCGGCCCTACCCTAAATTTTAGGGCCTAGGATAGGGCCGGGTCAGGTCTAGTCAAAGTCAACAAAATTTAGGGCCGGATAGGGTAGGGCCGAGGCTTAAATATGCTAATCCTTAACCGCCCGAAAAGCCTGAGTCACTAGGGCAAAAATGGCCAGGTCGGGCAGGCCTTCCAAATAGGGCCGAAATGGGCCTAAGGGCAACTCCAACCATAGGCACCATTTGGGGGTGCTATTCTCATTTTAGCACCCCCTTGTTGCACTATTCATATATGACTCAATTCTCATCTCCAACCATAGGCACCATTTGGGAGTGCTATTTTCACTATTCTTGACTAAAATATAATATGAGTATAATTTTGATGAATATTATATTAAAAATATGTTAATTTAATTAAATAAGGTTAAAAAAATAATTTAACATTTTATCATAATATTTAAAAATTATTCTTATTATTTAATGAATTAAAAAAATATTTTTTTTTGTCAGCATATACGACAAAAGTGTCGGCACATACGAATAAAAATCAAACTATTTAGATCATAATATTTAAAAATGATTCTTATTATTTAATAAATTTAAAATTTTTTTTTGTCGGCATATACAACAAAAGTGTCGGCACATACGACAAAGAATCTAACTATTTAGAAGATATTTTGATGTTTTGTGTCGGCATATATGCCAAACAGCCGAATTTCGATGTGATTTCAGAGCCACGTGTCAATCTGTAATTGGTTGTCCAAATTACGGTTGATTCTTTGTCCGCCACGTGTCATATCTTATCTAATTATATGAACTCAAACCGTCCATAAATATGGGGTCATTGTCATCCTCATCTCTCACAAATTCACAAACACTTCTCATACCCAAATCACACAAATCTTTCTTTCTTTTCCGTTTTGATTTTGTCAAACCATTTCTGCAATGAATCGTTTGACGAAATGGTTGCAGAAAGATCAAGAAGAGGCCGTCACGAGAAGTCGTCGACGAGCCTTGATGATGTCTGCCGCTGCCTTGCAAATCCAAACTTTGGAAGATGAGGATTCACAATGGGGTGGTTCTTCAGAAGGTCGTACCTATAAGGCGAGGGATCGAGAGTTGATGGATCTTCGACTCTGAAATCATCACGCACAAGTTGAGCATCAAACCATCCTTCTACCCTATCAAGCAGAGGCGCCGAGCCTTCGACGAAGAGAAATACCGTGTTATAGGAGAAGAAGTTTCCAAGCTGCAGAGCATTGGGTTCATCCACCAAGTCATCTATCCCCAGTGGATTTCCAACCTGGTTATGGTAAAAAAGGCTAGCGGCAGGTGCCGGATGTGTGTCGACTTCAAAAATCTTAACAAGGCATGCCCAAAAGATAGTTTCCCACTACCCCGCATTGATCAGCTGGTTGATGCAACCGCTGGACACGAGCTCCTCAGCATGATGGATGCGTTCTTCTACTATAATCAGATCAAGATGCATCCCGACGACAAGGAATGCATCACCTTCACCACCGACAAAGGCCTGTATTGTTACAATGTTATGCCTTTCGGTCTGAACAACGCAGGAGCAACTTATCAGCGACTGATGAACGCCATGTTCGCGGAACATCTGGGCAAGATAATCGAGGTCTACATAGACGACATGTTGGTCAAGAGTATAAAAGCCAGCGGACATGTGACAAACCTCAAAATCATAATAACCATCCTCTTGGCCTACGGTATGCGTCTCAACCCAGAAAAATGTTTTTTTGGCGTCACCGCCAGCAAATTTCTGGTCATATTGTCAGTGAATGAGGCATCGAGGCTAACCCTGACAAGGTGCAAGCCATCCTCGACTTGAAGGACCTAGAATGGAAGGTGCACGTCCAAAGCCTCCAGGGCAAGGTAACCGCCCTGTCTCGATTCATCTCCAGACTGACTGACAGATGCGCCCCATTTTTCAAAGTCCTTAAAACAACCCACAAGAAAGTCATCGACTGGAACCCAAAGTGCCAGGCGGCGTTCCAGGGCTTGAAGGAGTACCTAGCGGCAGTTTCACTCATTTCCATTCCTGTGCAAGGCGAAACACTATACATATACCTAGCGGTATCGCAATCAGCTGTAAGCTGCGCCATCGTCTGGTGGGAGAACCAGGACGAGCTCCCAGTGTTCTATGCCTGCAGAGGCATGAACTGAGCGGAAACACGGTATCCTCCCTTGGAGCAACTTGCTCTCGCACTCATCATTGCTGCTAGACGCCTCCGCCAGTACTTCCAAGCCCACACAATCCATGTGCTAACCAATCAATCGCTGAGACAAGTAACGCAGAACCCTGAACATTTGGGGCGCCTCAGCAAGTGGGCCATTAAGCTCAGCGAATTTTACAAACCAAGAACCGCCATGAAGGGCCAGGCGGTGGCAGACTTCATTGCTGAGCTCACAGAGCGCTAGCTCGAATCCAAAGTCGGAGCACAACCAAGAATGGAGATGGTGGTATCTGAGGAACAATCTCCCCGACAGTCAGACTGGAACCTGCATGTGGACGGCTCCTCTTGTCTCAAGGCCAGCGGCCCCGGAATCATCTTAACAGGTCTTGGGGGGCTGAACGCGGAGTACGCGTTGAAATTCAACTTCAAGGCTTCCAATAACATGGCGGAGTATGAAGCACTCATTGCCGGCCTACTCTTGGCCATCGATTCAGGGGCCAACAGTGTCAACATCTTCAGCGACTCTCAATTAGTCATTAACCAGGTCAACGACAGCTTTCAGGCCAAGGACTAGCAGTTGGCAGCATACTTAGGTTACGTCAACACACTGCTAAAAAAATTCAAATTTCACACCATCACACAGATCCCCAGGGAAAAGAATGCCAAGGCTGATTCACTGGCGAGATTGGCAACCTCTCAGCCATACCAAATTCTAGCGGACACAAGGGTGGAGTGTCTCGACAAGCCAAGAATCACAAAAAACCCTAGCGGAGATCTTCAACATTGAGGTCAATCCTAGTTGGATGGACGAGATTATCAAATACAAACGCAACGGGACATTGCCAGAGGACAAAGTCGACGCGCGACAACTCAAGCGGAGAGCAACCCGTTATAACATCCAAAACGGCAAACTTTACCGCCAGGGATTCACTCACCCCAACCTCCGCTATCTAACCCAGAGGAAGGAAAGGTCGTGCTGGCAACGATACACGGCGGAGAATGTGGAAACCACTCGGGCGCTAGATCCTTGGCGAATCGCATAATGCGACAGGGCTACTTCTGGCTTACACTCGGTGACAACGCCCGGCAGATATCGAAATCTTGTCACAAATGCCAACAATATGCTAATCTTCCACATGCCCCGGCGGAACCACTGTCGGTCATCATCGGTCCTTAGATTCACTCCACGTGGGGCCTAGACTTGATGGGAAAATTCCAAACCGCGAAGGGCCAGTTCAAATACATCATTTTTACTATTGACTACAACAACAAATGGATAGAGGCGGAGCCCTTGACGGCAATAACTACCGCCAAGGTAATTCACTTCCTCTGGAAGAACATTTAACGCCATTACGGTGTCCCGCATACAATCATCACAGACAATGGCACACAGTTCAATAACAAGGAACTCATCTCTTTCACCGCCAACCTGGGTACCAAGATGCGTTTCGCATCTATCTCTTACCCTCAAACCAACGGCCATGTCGAAGCAGCAAATAAGATAATCAAGAAGCTGTTACAGAAGAAACTCGACAGGGCCAAGGATTTGTGGGCGGAGAAACTCTCGGAAGTTCTATGGGCCATCAGAACGACCCCAACTTCCGCCACTGGTGAAACCCCCTTTTGTATGATGTTCGGAACTGAGGCTGTCCTGCCTATTGAGGTAACTCAACCAACCGCTAGGGTCGAAGGCTACTGCCCAGAGACCAACAACGTCGGAGTCAACCTTGACAGGGATCTCCTAGAGGAAAAACGACATAAAGCCCATCTGCACAACCTGCAAAACAAGCAGCGGGTATCGTGTTTCTACAACGCCAGGGTCAAAGCCCGCAACCTCCAACTGGGGGACTGGGGAATGAAGGAAGTCATACCACCGCCAACAAAACTCCGCCCAACTTGGGAAAGTCCATACAAAATTGTAGAAGTCGTTAGCCTAGGCACCTTCTATTTAATGGACAAGGATGGCGTCACAACGACCCACCCTTGGAATACCGAACACCTTCGGTATTACTACAAATAGTCATGCCGCTACCCAAGAGCATCTTGACTTAGCTAAATTTTTGTTCAATATTTAGCTACGGGAAGCTACCCAACGGGTACTAACCCGCTTTTGTAAACGCTGTTCAGGCATCTATCAATGAAACGAGGAATTATTCAAACCATTGTTACCAAGTCTAGCACTAGGGGCAGCTGGCAACCTAGTCAGCGGACCACATCCGCTATATTGTGCACTTGGACCAATTTTAATTCCTTTAATGTTTCATTCGTTGGCAAAACCAAAATTGTCAAAACTCTAGCGGTACAAGACATCATAGAAAAAAAACCAAATTCTGAAATTTCATATACTTAGGGCTGGGACTCCCCACCCAAAAAAGTTCATTACATCAGATAATTACGCCTCAGCGGCTACAAAAATAATATGACTTCCATCTTTCAAGGGTTGGCGGGGTTGGCTCGGCTTTATTCGGCATCTCCAACTTCGGCATGCGGCGGCGGATGTTGGCGGCTTATGTGGTCAGATCCGCGGGCACTAGGACTTGGGGTCTCTATTGTACCATCCGCCAGGGTATGGCCTGCCAAAAACCCAGCACGGGACACCTCCAACTGGGTAGGAGTCCGCTGGGAGTCATCAGCAAGATAAGTGCCACTTTCCCCACTACCCGAGCGGGCACCATCAACCTGAGAGGGGGCAATACCCTTTGCCGGCAGAGCATCCTTAGCTGGCGGCACGATCGGCATGGACGTCTTCGCCCAGTCAATGGCTCCTTTCTGCTATAGCATCTCCACAATGGCTAGGGCACCAGCCTTCGCCGCTTCGGTCAGCGTCTTCTTATATTCCACCGACTGCTTGAATGACTCCACAGCGGCTGCCGCAGCGCGGCTCCCCTCAGCCCCCAGGCAAACGACTTCACCCTCCAGCCGTTTAACCTCGGCCAGCCTAGCGGCAGACTCTCGCTGAAGGATCTCAACCTTTTTATCTTTGGCGGCAACCCGATCTTGCAGCAGGGACAAATCTTGCTCTAACTTGGAGAATTGATCGTTCCGCTCCAGGTCCCGCTCAATGGCGACGGCCAACTTGCCATGAGCATCTGCTGCATCAGAGTTGGCCTTTGTCAGGCATCGCTTCACATCAGCCAACCTGTCCTAGGACTCCCCCAAGTCCCTCTGCAGGCCTGCCACCTCCTCCCTGAGCTCCCACTCAAGCCGGGGCTGTTTCGACGCCGCCAGAAACATCTCGTGCAGCCCAACAGAGATGTGCCCAAATGCCTCGCTGAAGGGCGATTGGTCAACGGCGGTCGACCGTACAATCCCCTCCAGGCCGCCGAACCCCAGTCGCTCGCAGAGGTGATAAAGAAACTCCCGCTCACCGTCATTTAGAAACTCGGCGTACGCGGCAAATGAGTCTAGGTCGCTTATGGCCTCCTCTTTCGCCAAGTCCGCAGGAACCTGGGGCAAAGCCTGTCGTGCCTTCTTCCCGCCGAAGTCATTTTGACGGCGTTTTCGCTGAAGCACCCGCGTGCTTACAGCAGGAGCAGGCCTCGAACCCCTAGTCGGCGGCTCCAACCCCGCAATGGTGACGTCCTCCGCTGGGCGCACTGTTTTCTTATGTGGTCGGCGCTCTCTTTTTCTGCAGCACTGCCTCGCTTATCGCACCAATCCCGGCCTGAACGGCAAGCAGCCCGTCACTACCAAGATGGGAGTGGTGCGGCATGGGTAACACCACGGGAACCTCGGAAGGGCTTAGCGCCAGCGTTTCCGGGTTCATAACAGTTTGCTGAGCCACCAGTCCGGAAGCGTACATGGTCTAGAGGAAGTTGTCGATCTCAGCGCGGTCCATGGCTTTCGCAAAGGAGTCACGGCTCGCTTTGTTACCCGGCGGAGTTTCTAAAAAAAAAAAAACAAATGAGTCAGCCTGGGACAATCTTATCAAAGGTGCGGAATGGCGGAGATTGCTTACCAATAGCATGAGTCAGTTGTTGATCGACCAGCAACTCCCAGCCAGTAAGGAGTCGAAAATCCAGCAAGTTGCTATTCCGCCAGCAACCTCTGATACGTGCCACGCGACACTCCTCTTTGCGAGTCAGGTTATAGCGCAACCCCGCTGAACAAAAAAAATGGGGGTCATTGTCAATACAAAGTACAAGGTTGTATATATATATATAAAAACCCCGCCAGTCATGTTCAGCGAAGACCGACCAACAACCTCGGATAGGCTGAAACTCTGACTTAATCCTAAACGTCTCCTCCCCCTCGTTGAGCCCCGCTTGGTATTCCCACCCTGTCGTGGCAACACAAAAGGGCCCTTGCCAGTAAGACATGGAATCTCGCAGGTTCTCGATCAGCTTGGACGCTCCCTGCCGGCGGCTCAAGTTTACCTGCCCTCTGCAACCTTAGCGCTTCATGTACACCAGTTCGAAGAAGTGCAACACCTCCGCCACAGTTGGTCCCTCGCAACCCGACAACCGCCATAACGAGTTCAGCGCCAGCATTAACCGCCACATGTTGGGGCAGATTTGCCCAAAGGCAACGCCAAACTCTCACACCAAAATTTGGAGGTTTGGTAGCAGCGGGAAAGTCACTCTCTAGAGGAATATCGCCTCGTGCACGGCGGCAAACCCCGCTGGAAGAATCAAGGCTTTCTCCTCCATCGTCGGCGGATGCAGCTTCACTACGCTGGCAACTGAAACATCCGCTTCAGCCGGTTGACGGCGACAACAGTCATCCTACCTCCCGCCTCATCAATAGGGGTGCCGTCCTGGAGGACCCATGCTGACTCAGCATCCTCCCCCGCCACCTCTCCCCCGTCAGCGGAACCACTGGTAGCATTATTACTCGCCAACTGCTCATCACGCATATTTTGGGTAGCGGGAAACTCCCCTGCCCTAGAACTCTCTGGACCCGAAGCACGACCCATGGCTATGTCCCAAGGTATGGTTTGTAGCGGCTTAACCTCTAGCAGTTCTGGCAGTGAGGTTCCTGCATGGGCAGACGGACGCAACGAGTCAATAAAAATTCTATCCGCCGCGCTGAACGACACTTCGGACCCAGAATCCTCACTGCTTGAAATCTCTATGACGTCGGCCATCCCAAACCCTAGAACCCAAATCAGTCAGCTCACACAAGATCTAATTTATCCCTTTTATCAGTTATACCCAAGAACGTCAAGAGCAGTCACCCAGAAAATGCCAAAACAAGAACAAACACACTAAACCCAGATTCGACCATCTAACAAATCCCTAAGCCCCAACTCTGTCAAACACAATAACCCCACTTTGCACCCTCAAAGCACATTGGGGAAGAACATATCACACAAAAAAAATACCCAAAACCCAGAAACTGGCAATATCGAAAATCCAATGAAACAGGGATAAGGTTCAGGCTACCAACCTCAAGGATGAAGCCTCGGATGAGATCGTGAGCACCTATCTTCGATGCAGGAGATCGTCGTCTTTCCTGATGTGATTACTCCACGAGATCGCCGTAGTTTTCTTCTCGAGTCTCAGACGAGCAAAGCTTGAAGACGAAGAGTAGAGTTTGAAGCTTTAGGAAAGTGTCAAATCTCGCTAACTTTCCCCCCTTTTATGTCAATGTCAAACAGTTCTAGGCTGTCCACTGAAAAATGACATCATGCACCAACCATACATGTGTCCCATAACTGCACTTACTCTCCGGATTAACCGAGGCGTTGCCTCGGTTATAGAATCCTTCATTTCTCACATTAATGGCGAGGAGACGGCTACGCTGAGGAGACATGCCTCCACACGCTAACCCTCTGGAGGTTACCCACGTGTCGACCACCTTCAGTCGAAGTGTCTCGAGAAGGTAACCGCTGGGAAGAGGTTGCCAATCATTGGAAGTCCCCGCTAAGCGAAACCCCGCTGGCGGAACTTCTCACTTGCCATCCTCCAAGTGTCGATGTCCCCGCTGAGCGAAACCCAGCTAGCGGAACTTCTCACTTGCCATTCTCCAAGTGTCGAAGTCCCCGCTGAGCGAAACCCCGCTAGCGGAACTTCTCACTTGTCACCTTCCAAGTATCGAAGTCCCCGCTGAGCGAAACCTCGCTAGCAAAACTTCTCACTTGTCACCCTCTAAGTGTCGAAGTCCCCGCTGAGCGAAACCCCGCTAGCAGAACTTCTCACTTGTCACCCTCCAAGTGTCGAAGTCCCCGCTGAGCGAAACCCCGCTAGCGGAACTTCTCACTTGTCACCCTCCAAGGGTCAAAGTCTTTGCTGAGCAAATCCCCACTAGCGGGACTTCTACTCGTCAACTTGCAAGAGAGGCAGCCTCCGCTACACGCAACACTGCCGGCAGAGCTCCCTTTCCATCTTGCAAACCGCGTACTTTGCTTAGCGCAACACCGCTCGATAAAATACCGCCAGCCACATCTACGTAACGCTGTTTCCTGCTACAACAAGCAGGGGGATATCCGCCAGCGGCGAATCCCGAGGCTACACCTTATTGACAACGACCGCCATGCGGCGTTACGGTCAGATCGTCCTTATGGGACACGGGGACTTGTCAACAGTCTACGACGACCCTGATCAGGTACGTTGACCCCCGTCACCTGGGTACTAAAGATTGGGCTCGCTACCCAATACCCTCTGCTTCGAGCAGTTCCCCCTCAACAAAAAAATTGCCGACCATCTGATGCGCTTTTGGGAAGCGCATAATTTAACCCTGAAATGTCGTTAGTAATATAAGTAAGTAGGGATCGTTCTATTCCGGGGATTGAGGGTACATCTGTAATTGTGAAACAAATAAAGAAAAGTATTATTTACAAAAATAAAATAAAGAATATAAATATATACAATTGTATAAACAAATAAAGAATTAAAATAATAAAGTATTATTTACAAAAATAAAATAAAGAATAGAAATATATACAAGTAACAAAATAAAAAGGGAGGGGGGTTTAAGAATTATAGAATTGAAAATTAAGATAAATAAAATAAAGAAAATGTAAAAACATATATACAAAGGTGGATCGCAAGGAACAAAGATCAAAACCACATCCATATGCAAGAAATCCAATTACAATTCCTATAGTTGATTTTAAATGTCATGAGAGAGGAGTTGATCATGTGAAACATTCGAAAGCAAATGATTTCCCATATTTTACTTTTCAATGCTAATTAACCTAAGCGAAAGCACCTAGATTAATCCTATCAAACATGCAATCAAGCCCTAGAAAGCTAGTCAATCATGACATGTTCAACGCATTAGACATAGAGAAAGGCTATCAACCCAAGTGTACAACTTAGTATGGAAAAGTCCACCTAATTGCAATCCTCTTTAATTAAATTCAGTCTTTGCACAAAACCTTTACTACTTTGATTCAAGTTTACACAAAACGAAAAGTCGATTTCATGTTCTTAAACCTAGCACCAATTATATCAAAACCCTAAGTGTTTGCAACCACATAAGATTAAAATACAAAAGTTATCTATAACGCAAATTTAATTAAACAAACTCACATAAGCAACATAAAAATCAACATATAGAAATCACAACTTTATCTCAAAACATATAAACGGGCTTTAAACTTTGCCCTTAACATTATTTGTTAACTAGAATTCATAGTTCTACAAATCTAAACAAAGAAAACCAAAAGAAATTACAAGGAAAAAGATAGAATTACACCATGAAGGGAGTGGATGATGAAGAGCTTGAGACGTTGATCTTGAATCTTTAAAGCAAGACTTCACTATCACGGCACAAGGTGGATGATGACGGCTAGGAGGCTTCATGGCTTCTTCTTCTCTTCTTCTCTTTGCTAAAAAATGCAGAAACTTAAAACTAGAGAATGGAGAGAAAAATGGAAAGGAAATGGAGAGACAAAGAAGATGAGATGGATGAAGGAAGATGTGACTAAGGAAAATGGAGAGGAAATGGTGAGACAAGGAGATGAAATGGATGAAGGAATATGTTTTAGAGTGAGAGGAGAATGTGTTTATATAGGGAAGAGAAAGAAGAGTGAAATTGGAAAAGATTGAGTAAATTAGTGTGAGTAATGATGGAGAAAACATGATGATTACACCCTAAAACATGGAATGTTTTTGGGTGATGATGATGGTGGATTAGTGTGAGAAATGATGGAGAAAACATGATGATTACACCCTAAAACATGGAATGTTTTTGGGTGATGATGATGATGGATTTCCTACTCATTTACTTCAATTTTATCTCCACCGAAAGTTTAGATTCTGCCCAAGACTTCTTCATAACAAATATTCCCCCATGAATGCAGATTACTGTGGTAAAATTTCAGAATGTATTGCCATGTGGTTGGGCCGGAAATGCTGCTGGACCTCTTACAGGTCTAGTTTTCCAGTTTTGCTTCTGTAGAAAATTGGGCTGATTGTTTGAAGGCCTTCCACTCATAGTTTGCTCTGGCACTCTTCATAAGAAATGATCCTTGGGCTTTCTAGAATGAATCTGGAAAGTTTCAACTCATTTGAAGTTCGGATGGCTAGTCTGCCACTCCTCATTTCTTGTCTAGCTCGCTTTCTCATTGGCTCAATTTCTCCAAGACACGCTTTCTCAGGCCAAAATGCTCATTTTAGGGCCAAACAGCTCATTTCATCATCATCTACTCCAATGTACCTAAAAAATAGAAATTGAGTTAAAAATCGATTCGTTAAGGAATTAACTAAGCAAAATGTGAGGAATTAACTATTAAAATACCGCATTAAAATGCTCTTATCAAATTACCCCACACTTAGCTTTTGCTAGTCCCTTAGCAAAACAAAACAAAAAAAATCCAAAACAGAACAAAGACTTGACAAAAAGCAAGTAAATGACTCTATTGCTCCTAACTGTTGTCTCAGAGACTCCAAACTCATGGCTTTCACGTTAAATACTTGATCAAAATCACAAAGATAATTGCATGGTTAATAAACCTGTGACATTCATATGACTAAGCAAGATATGGAGAACTTAAGTTATACAGTGAATGATAGCATGTTTCGAACAAGTCCAATCCAAACTCACAGGGCATACTCTCGATTTTTCTCTCAGAAATGGCTATGCTTAAAAGCTTCACACTCAAGTATATGCAAGAGAACAAATTGTAAGGCAACAAACAGCTTGCATATTTCATCAATAAACACATTTTGTGAAGAATTTTTAAAGACCTCATGAAATGACTAAGTGCACAAATGGACCTAAACCATAAGCTCGACTGCGTAACTGACTCCACTAACCAAAGACTGCCCATCTCAAGGATCAAGTCAGCAATTAAAACAGGTTGTAATGGGGCTAAGCTAGGGTTTTTGAAATGAAGATTAAGGATACAAAAAATCCTAAGGACCTAGCAGAGCATATAAGGACCACCTTATGTCATCATTTTTGTAGACCAAATATCATTGTTTTGGGCCAAACCTTCACTCTAACCAACATGGGAATGGACAAAGGCATAATTTTCAACTTTGAGCCTTCTACAAATTTGCAAGTCCAAAACCACACTTCAACATTTTCCCAAGAGTTTTCTTTTCAATTTTTCTTCTCTTTTGCCGCTTTTCTTTCTTTTTTTTTCTTTTTTTTTTTTCAAGGCAAAATTTTTTCTTTTTTTCTTCTTTTTTTTTCTTGGATTTTCCCCACCCCACACTTGTCTTTCATCGTCACCCCTACATACTATGTCATGCTCTACTAAGTCCTTAAGACAAGGGTAGAGATATCCTGTACTAAGCTCATGGTAGGGTAGTGAGGGTGATGAAACAAAGGTTTTCAACGTAGGCTCAAAGGGGTTCATTCTAAGGAGTCCCACGACGGGCACAATTGGGGACACATGCTTGTTTGGCTATGGTGGTTACCCTAATGCCTTCTATCCTATCCAGGATCAGTGCATATTATGGCATACAAGTTTTGACAGTCACAACAGCCGAGTTCTAGTACTCTCTAGTCCATTAAAATCTATGGCACATGATCTTTGGATTTTCAAAGAAAGATGAGGTTTTGCAAATACAGCCATGAAATTCTGAAATTATCAGTAAGCACTAAAAAAGAAAGTATTTTAGCTCAACAGCTCACTTGGGTCAAATGAATCAGACTTAATCCTAGCATGCTTAATGAACCAAGTTACAATCCTATCTCAAATCTTCATACAAGCATCACAATGTCGATTAACCACAGAATTCAATTAAGTCCTATTTTGATTGTGAAAACCTTCAGCCATGAATTCGGAGACATGTTCATCCTAGATGTTAGGAGCATCCTAAGACTCAAACACACAAAAACACTCTAAAACCAACAATTTTTTTTTTTTTTTACAATTTAATTTAATTTCAACACTTAGGTACGGGAACAGGGAGTCTCGATGTGCAATGGGACTGAAACAGCTACCATTTTTCAAGACTATGTTTAATCCAATATACCTTAGTGTATCACAACATCAATTAAAAACACAATCCAACATCAACTATTTTTCATTTTTTTTATACTAACTACTAAAAACACAATAAAGCAATAATCCTTCCCCCATACTTAATTCATGCATTGTCCTCAATGTATAAACAAATATAAATCATGCAAAGCATAAATCAAGCATAGAAGAGAAATTTAACACAATGAAACCTAAAACAACTTAAAATTCATGAAAATAAAATAGAAGGAAGAGTTCAAGAAAGCAAATCTGCGTTTGATGTCTCCTCCACAGCTACAGTTGAAATGGGTTGCCTCCCATGCAGCGCTTAATGTTTAAAGTCTTTCAGCCTAGACTTGTACCTCCATTTAATAAAGTTAGTAACTATAATTAACAAAGAAATACAAAATAAAAACAAGTATAACTATTAATTACAAACTACAAGTATAATTAACAAGTATATTGTATATAAGACACAAGTTAAGTACTCAAGTGAGTATAAAACGTGAAAAGTATTTTTACAAGTTTAAAGTGTGAAACAACAAAATAATTTACACGTATAGAGTATTTACAAGTATTTCTTTTATTATAAACATTATTGATATCGAATCAAATTCCAAGCGGTAAATCAAGTGGACGTGCGGCCCAAGTATAGTCGCCTAGACACAAACTCCCTTTCAAATCGTTTGGGCAACCTTACTGAAATGGCCAGGTGGGGGAGGGCGAACACGAAAGGAAAAATCCATTTTGGCATGAGCTACTCCCACATTGTGGTTTATGCCCATTTGCAAGCACTTCTGGATTCAAAAACCCGTCATGAACGTTGTCCCCTTCCTAGACACCATTCCACATAGGCTATACTTACTAAGATGAAAAAGTTCATAAGTGTGAAGACAGTTCAACAAGTGTTAATAAAGGCCGCCCTCAACCTTAAGGGACCTGAGCTAGGTACCAATAAGAGGTTTAGGCCAATATTAACAAAAGAGACTTCACCTATTCCTCTCAATTTACAACCTACAATTAAAATTCGTGTTCAATAATATAAATAATATTTAAACTAAGTTTTAAACAATTTATATACAACAAATATATACAATAAATGACACAATTTAGCAAGTGATTTTTCAATCCCCGGCAACGGCGCCAAAAATTGATGCGCTTAAAGAAAACTAGAGAATGAAAAAGAAATATGGAGAGGAAATGGAGAGACAAAGAAGATGAAATGGGTGAAGGAATGTCTTTTAGAGTGAGAGGAGAAGGTGTTTATATAGGGAAGAGAAAGAAGAGTGAAATTGGAAAAGATGGAGTAAATTAGTGTGAGTAATGATGGAGAAAACATGATGATTACACCCTAAAACATGGAATGTTTTTGGGTGATGATGATGGTGGATTAGTGTGAGAAATGATGGAGAAAACATGATGATTACACCCTAAAACATGGAATGTTTTTGGGTGATGATGATGATGGATTTCCTACTCATTTACTTCAATTTTATCTCCACCGAAAGTTTAGATTCTGCCCAAGACTTCTTCATAACAAATATTCCCCCATGAATGCAGATTACTGTGGTAAAATTTCAGAATGTATTGCCATGTGGTTGGGCCGGAAATGCTGCTGGACCTCTTACAGGTCCAGTTTTCCAGTTTTGCTTTTGTAGAAAATTGGGCTGATTGTTTGAAGGCCTTCCACTCATAGTTTGCTCTGGCACTCTTCATAAGAAATGATCCTTGGGCTTTCTAGAATGAATCTGGAAAGTTTCAACTCATTTGAAGTTCGGATGGTTAGTCTGCCACTCCTCATTTCTTGTCTAGCTCGCTTTCTCATTGGCTCAATTTCTCCAAGACACGCTTTCTCAGGCCAAAATGCTCATTTTAGGGCCAAACAGCTCATTTCATCATCATCTACTCCAATGTACCTAAAAAATAGAAATTGAGTTAAAAATCGATTCGTTAAGGAATTAACTAAGCAAAATGTGAGGAATTAACTATTAAAATACCGCATTAAAATGCTCCTATCACCATCCAGAGGTCCGTCTTGCCTAAGGAATGAGGGATTCCCTGGCGGGCCTAGCAGGGGCCCACCTGAAAGGGTATAAAGCGTTCACTCAGTAAATCCATGGTTGACAACGCACTGACGCTAATTATGCTTTTGCAAGTCTAGCGGAGGTAACGCTTCACACCGCGATCAACTCCCCTTGACTGGGGACTTGGGGGACTTGTACCTACATGTGCCAGAACAAGCATAATTAGCTGTAATGAGCCACGCTTATTGTACCGCCAGAGGTACCGACTCTTACCGAAGGAGTGACCTGCGAGGGCATAGCCAGGCGGGCTACAGCTTGAGCCCCGGATCGCCCCCAGATCACCTCTGATGCGCCGCCACGCGCCGCGCCAAGATAGCATCAGAAGCTCCAGACGCTGGGAATCGAAGCACATCAGTCCCACCTCGAAAACAAGAAGAAGATCAACCTTCTCCTCACCTATAAAAGGTTCTCTCCTCTCTCCTCATTAGTTACGCATTTACTATTCATTTATTGTTACGCTGCCTATATGCATTGACTGACTTAGGCATCGGAGAAGTGAAGACCGCCCAACGCGGTCTCCCTCTGACGCCCTGTCTCTCGTGTGACAGCTAGCGGAGGCCATCTAATCCTCAGAGTAGCGGTCCGCCCACCGGACCCGGGTTAAACGAAAGATCGGCTAACGCCGGACTTTGAGCATTAACAATCTTAAACTATATTCATGCTTTGGTAACGTCTTTTGCATTTCAATTTTTTTTTTTTTGGAGAATGCAATTTTATATTTTCATAAGGTGAAGTTTATTTAGGTTTTGTTGAAGTGCTAATGACATGAGTTGGAATTTGTCAATAGTTAACAAAAGTATTTTAATTCAATTTACTCATGTTATCCTCATCTCACAAATGACAACAATTGGAGACACAAAAGTAATCAAAATCCTTGTAATGATCTTGTGCTAGGATGACAAAAGGGCAATCGACACCTCATAAGCTACTCATAGTCAAAGATTAATGGGCATAATATATCTTGTCCTCAAATAGGAAGAGATGACATCATTTCCTCACTTAGATGTATAAGTCTGCATACTCTACTTTTATGTCGATCCATATGATAATAAGGCCTCTCCATTTATACCAGATGTTTTGTGTGTTTTTAAGTAGGGAAAATTCTCATACACCCCAAATCCACCAATATACTTCCCATACACCTCACCAACTTATTTTTCTTCCTACTCACACAAATCTTTTCACTTTTTCCACTACTGTCCAAAATATCACTTCCTATTCATCTCACTTTTACCCCTCCCTTTTATTTAATTTTATCTTATTTTATTTTTGAAACGTGGTGGGCCCATCTTGAAATTATTTGTTTAGATATAATTGCAGTTAAATTTCATCCTCTATTCGACGGTAAACAGTAAGCTTTACTATTCATAATTTCGATAGTTGACAGGCTTGAATTAGTTGCTATCTGTAAAAATACTAGCAACGAATTACAAAAAGAGAGAGAAAAATTGAGAAAATTAAAAGAATATAGAGAAAGTCTTAACAGAGAAACTCCCAACTATTGAGATATCATCTACAGACTTCAAACTAGAATTTATAGAATAGAACAGATATTGATAATCTTTTATATGTTCTAGAGGAGGAACAAAAACCTCTTGATTATTTGAGCATTGGTTAGATCCGCAAATCACTGGTATCAGAGCTTGTAAAAGAGCTCAAAGGAGAACCCCTCCTAAATGGGGACAATGTCAGAATTGTTATTAAATTCTCTATTAAATTCTTCTGATGAGAAATATCAGAAGCTGTTACTAGAATTATCTAGATGTCAAACTCATCTAGAAAAATTACCTGCTATAATCCACCAATTGGAAAGATTGGAAAACAAACTGGATTATATCAAAGAACTTCCAAAAATGGAAGAAGAAAAGCTAACAGTCATTAGTAGAAAAATCAATGAACAACAAAAAATGCTGGATTCTATGAAAACTATACTGAATGACAAGAAAGTGCCTACAGTAAAAACAAAGAAAGCTAATGGATTCAAACCATTAGAAAAACCAGACAAGAATCTTGTTCCAAACATGATTTTTCTGGAACCATCTACTAGTCAGACTAGTATCCGGTATGAAAACCCGGAGAAAAGAGATATCAAGATGTTAAGCATCTTTGGAAAAAAGAAAGGAGTACAGCTCCTAAATGCTGAAGAATTCGAATTCAACGAAATTGAACAAGAGGTAAAAAACTCCTCGATTCCAAAATTAGATTTTAAACAAATCTACAAAAGGGGAACGTTTGATCTAATGGATAGCCATTATTTTAAACTACTGGAAATTACAACCCCCGCTACAGCAGGAGGAGAGACTGATCTTCTAATGATTACTCCTTCAGAAGTTGCAAGAGCTCAAGCAAAAAAAAACAATTTATGCATATTGGAGCAGTCCAAGTAGGCATAAATCTGCTTGTTCGTGAAGGCATAGACTGTTCGGTTCTTTGTGTTCTACAAGACAATAGATTAACAGACTTCCGAGTTAGTCTGTTGGGAACACTTATAGCATCATTATGTGATCAAGTAGCATATTTCAATTGCTTCCCAAATTTCACCACCAGCTTGAAGGATGCAGCTCATTGTCTACGACTGAGAGTCAAGACAGATGGCATATCAATGAAAGAAGATATGCAAGAACTCGCAATAGTATACAGAATATACTATAAATTGATAAGCACTACAGTAGCCCCCAAGACCAGAATAACAAATATTCTGGGTCTTACTACTGGTTTCCTCACCAATCAGAAGAACCATTCACAACAGATTCACAAAGTTACTTGGAATGAAGTGACTTTTTCTCTGGAATGGAAACTATCCGGTCTGAAGAAGCTACCGGAAAGAGCAAAAGCAAAAATTTATGAAAGTAGAAAGACTGGAGAAATCAGTCTCAATTTTGACAATCACAGAAAAGTGATGTCTGTCTTGATAACCTCAGGGTAAACAAAAATCTTCTCAGAAGAAGCTATAGCACTAGAGAAGCTAGTGTTAGTGGTACAAAACCCACTGTCGAAGAACCAATATCTGAAGAAGAATTAGAAGTTGATCTAAATAGGCCAATCAATATGTTCAGAGCAGAAAGGCTATATGAACTCTATGAAGAAGCATAATCTTGTGAAGATCCTGAACGATTAGAAAAACTAATCGAAGAAATGAAAGAGTTCAAAATCAGAAAGACGAGAAAAGTCTTTCCTTACCAAGATATTGAAATGGAAGAAGGAGAAAGCTCCAGAACTTTCATTAGTAGAGAAAAAGGGAAAATAAAACTCCCAGCTCAGAAAGCCCCCACGGGTAAAAAAGGGGAAAGAAATTCCCAAAGATTTGTCCCAGAAGACAATATGCCTAGAGTTCCAATCACGAACTATGGCATCTGGTTAAATCTAGACAAGAGTCTAGATAAAAGAAAAACCATTGACCAATGGGTAGATAGCCTGATGATGGCTTCTGCACTTATCCTTGGAAAATTTGAAGCACCAGATCTGCAGGTGTACTATGAAACTACTCTTATTGGAGTAGCAAAAAAGTATTACCTATCTTTCAAAGAAACTGCCAGAGGAAGAGACTGGCTAGAAGAAATAAAAAATTCAAAATCTCCTTATGATTTTGCAGTACCCCTGTATGATCAGTTCTGTGGAGATCTCTCAAATCTGAGTGAGAAGGCTAAAGAAACGGCCAAATCAAATATCTATGCTCTCAAAATCTGTGACATGAGATATTTTGAAGAATACTTGAATGAATTTCAAGAATATTACTGTACAATTGGTGAACTAGAGAATACTGATCTAGTTAATCTGTTTCACAGAAAACTCCCTGAACCATGGAGAACAGTTGTGAGAGAAAACATAGCTGAAAAACCAATTGAAAGATTTTTCAGTTGGAGGGATTGCCGACAGAATCCGGCAATTACTAAAAGAGCAATGCAAAGCCAATGTTAGAGCTAAGATGGCCAAAAAATAACTCAAAGGAGTTGAGAATTTCTGCTATGGAATACTGGATATGCCGACCAACTGGGGATGTCACGAGTCCAAATTCTACAGGAAAAAGAAAGAAAAATATTACTCTAAAAAAATTCAAAAACAGTAATTAGAAAAAGGATTGGAAATTTAAGAAAAGTTCCAATTACAAGAAACAACAGGATGAAGATCCTAAAAAGAAATTCTTCAACAAAAAGAAGAATACTCATCAGCATAAACAACCAAGCAAGAAAGCTTGCAGATGTTGGTTATGTAAAGCCGAAGGGCACTATGCCAATGAATGCCCAGAAAAGGGTAAAAGATCTACTAAAGCTCTCTTTGAAGAATATGAGCAAATAGTAGAAACAACAAATATGAAAGGCTATGAAATAACCTATTCTGATGATGAAGAATACGACAGGTCAGTTTATTCTGCCTGGTCTAAAAAAGAAGATTCATCTGAATCAGAGTCAGATTCTGAAGTAGAGTACTTCGAATCAAGACAGATGAATGTTCTAAGAATAAAAAACTGGGAAGAAAGCAAGATAGAATCTTTAATGTCTTCTTATCAGGTAAACCCTGGTACATTCTTTTGTGACTACTGCTTATGTCACGAAAAGAATGGTCTCCCTATGTTATGTGAATAGTCAAAAAATATCTATCACGAAGAATGCTTCATAGCTGAAGCAAGAAGAAAAACCAAGAATGGCCTTGTCAGCCAGTTGGTAGAACAAGAATATGAAGAATATTTCTCTGAGCAAAAAGAGAAAGAAGTAAAACCTTTGTTCCAAGAAATTATGGAACCATCTTGCTCAAAAATAAAGGAAGAAAGCATCGATGAAGAAAAGATCGATGAAGATATCGAACTGGTTGAAACACCAGAAATTGTTCCAGAAGAATATAAACCATTCATTCGTAAAGAACAAGCTCAAGAAAATGAGCTTCAATAATCGAAAGTCGTCTCTACTAGTAGATACAGCAACTACATAGAGATTGGACTAAAATTCCCTGATCACAAAAAATACCATCTACATGCCTTTGTAGATAATGGATCAGGATTTACAGTTGCAAAGAGATTTGCAATTCCAGATGAACTCTGGAAAGAAGAAAGGAAAAGAACTGCTACTGGTGTTACATTTGATGGAAGCCATCTTACCATGAATAAAGTAGCAAAAAATGTTTATATCACCATTGGTGGAGGAACATTTATCATCCACAATGTTTGGCAATCTGAAGGCCAAGGATCAGATTTCCTGTTGGGAAATGATTTTATTCTCCAACAGAGATTCATTCAGGATGAAGAAGCGATAGGCTTCAGAAAAGGTGAACGGGTGTTCTGGGCAGACCGACTTACACAAGAAAAAAGTGTCGTAGGTCCTGGTTTTACTACTCAGTATCAGAGATCGCACCAGAATAGTGGTGATCTTACCCCCTACAAACCCAAATTCGAGCCTATACTCCAAATCAAGCAACAAGAAGAATTACTTGTTGAAGAATCTTCTGAAGAATAAGAAGAAGAAGAAGAAACTAGCGAGGATGAAGAAACTAGTTTCATCCATGAGCATAACCTCAAACACTTGCAGAATAAGCTTGAGTCTCAGAAAATTCCCACTCTTGATAAAATCAAGAAACCACTCAAACAAAATATCGATGTAGACCCTCAGAAGTTTTGGGAAAAAGACCCAGTGGTCTGTGAATTAAGATTACATGACATGAATGCCATCTGTCATGTCAAAGCCATTCCTCAGTACAAAGAGGAAGATCAGAAAGAATTCAGAAAAGATATTGAAGATCTCCTGAACAAGAGATTAATTCAACCCTCCACTAGCCCTCATCATGCTCCAGTATTCTACGTGAGAAATCATGCAAAAAACCTTAGAGGAAAAGCTAGAATGGTGATTGACTACAGAGATGTCAACAAGAAGACTGTCAAAGACGGTTATCAAATTGCTCAAGTAAGAGTACTGATCAACCAGCTCAGAGGAGCTAAAGTTTTTTCGAAATTCGATGCAAAGTCGGGTTTCTGGCAGGTCAAGATGCATCCCACGAGTGTTCCTCTCACTGCATTTGGAACACCACAAGGCCATTACGAATGGTTAATAATGCCTTTTGGTCTAAAGCAAGCTCCTTCAATCTTCCAAAGAAAGATGGACAACATCTTCAAGCATGTTGCGGAGTTCTGCGTCGTCTATATAGATGACATTCTAGTCTTCTCCAAAAACAGAGAAGAACACATGAAACACCTCCATGAGGTTGTAAAGCTGATAGTTCAACATTGAATTATCCTAGGTGAAAAGAAAATCTTCTTTATCCTCGATAAAGTTGATTTCCTAGGAATAAATATCAAGAATGGAGTGATAAAATTTCAACCTCCTATCCTTGAGAAGATCTGGAAATTCCCAGATAAAATTCCTGAAGCTAAGAGTCTAGAAAGATTCCTTGGTGTCATAAATTATGGGAGAGATTTCATTCCCAAAATATCAGGGTTAACAGCAATGTTATCTCCAAAGACCAGTTCCAAAAGAAAATGGAACTTCACAGAAGATGATGAAAAAATCGTGAAGCAGATAAAAAATCTCTGCAAAAACCTCCCTCCTCTTCAACAACCAGAAGAGAATGATGAAATTATCCTCCAAACAGATGCGAGTGATAATTACTGGTCCGGTGTGGTTCTGGCAAAATCGCCTGGAACTAATATTGAAAAGATCTGCAAATTTTATAGTGGCAAGTTCAGCCCAGCAGAACTGAATTATCCCACAGGGGAAAAAGAAATTTTGGCTGTTAAGAAAACAATTTTAAATTCTCCAGATTTTCTTGGAAACCCTTTACCGTCCGCACCGATTGTGCTAGAGTAAAGAATTTCAAAAATTTTAAACTTGACAAAGCTGCTGATAGAGGAAGATTAGCAAATTGGCAATTATTTCTTAACCAATATGATTATAATGTTGAATTAATTGCAGGAAATAAGAATTATCTTCCAGATGCATTGACCAGAGAAATGGCAATGTTCAGCCAAAGAGATGATGACGAAGGTCGTAATCCCAGAAGCAGAAGAACTGGGAAAGAACATGAGCCTGAAGAGGATCCCAAAGAAACCAAAGAAAAAATCCTCAAAAGGTTTCTGCTAAGTCCAAAAGGACTAGCCGCAACTGATCAATCCCAAGGTAAAGGATTGGCTAGCCAGTCTTAAATGGCAGACGGTAAAGGCTCATCAAGACAGTTGACGGCTACTGCTTTGCCAAAAAGCAGACCAACTCAACTGGAGTTATAAATGTTTTTAATTATGAATTAAGAACCTTTGATGCTCCTGTGTTCAGAACTGGCAGGAGACTAACTTACCACCAGAAAGCAATTCTGGATAATCTCCTATTTGCCTTTCAGGAAAGAAGCAGTGGTCTAATGTTCCCGGCACTCTTTGCACTAGCTGAAGAACTTTATGAGAATGCCAGACCATAGTTTGAAGAAGTTCATACACAGCAGAGTGCTGTAAGAAAAGAAAAAATTCACTTCCTTGAAAGCCCAGAAAGTGCTAGGGTCCCGATCATGGCACTCAATGAATCAGACTGGCATGAATTCCATAGTCTGATAGGAAGTCATAATTCTGAAGACCTAGTTCCTCCAACTCTATTTATCATTGCAGGACCTTATGTTAGAAGATGCTTAATCAATGTTCAGAGTGAACATCCTCAAGAACACAAGCTCTGGCTTGTTGAAAATGGTTTTGTCCATAATCTGTGGACTAAAACAAATGATGATCTTAAATGGTTGCCGCCTATCATTGTCAACACAGTCAAAAACATTAGAAAAAATGACTGTATGCTTCGTCTGAAGTTCAGATCTACCCCTCCAGAATGGATCCAAAAGACAAACGGTGAGGTTGAGTATATTTCTCCTTATCATTGTGTGAGAATTATTCAAAGAAAATATCTTCAACCAGCCTGTGTTGGATACAATGGCCAGCCAAACTCAAGCATCCCATGGATGAAAGCCATGACCCTGGAGTATATCAAAAAGATCATCTCTGAAGATGTCAACAATACCTTCCTGGCAGCAGGAGAAAAAATTATTATCACTGCTTACGATCATCCTGACGTAGTCAGCAGTGACCTATTCTTATCTCTTACCAGAAAGGAGATAGATTCGACACTGGCATGCTTACAGTGGGTGGAAAGACTTGAAACAGATAACCACTACAAGATGTATGTTGATACAGACGTCGAAGACAACGCAACAACTGCTCGAATGGCCCAAGCAGATAACGACTCGTTTGTCCTTGGTCACATTTCAGAAACTGACGAGAACATGTGAAGCAGCAGGTGTAGAAAACACCGAAAGTACTTTTGGATTCTTCCCAAAAGCTACTTTTTCTTTTCAAAAAAGTAGGTGAAAAACATTTCACCTAAAGAATCTGCTTTTCCCCCGATCGTCCTCCACCAGCAGGAGCACTCAGAAAAACAGAAAATCACGGAGTCGTCCTGTATATTTTGTTGTTTTCAATTGTAATTTGAGGTCCGCTCCCTATATAAGGAGCTTTAGCTTCTCTTAGAAGGCATTTGAAAAAAGGAGAGGTCAGTTCTAGATTCAAAAATTTAGAGGTCAGTTATAGATTCAAAAAAAATTCCCTCTTAGAGATTGAGTAGAAGAGTCTTCTCTCAAGTAGTAGTAACAGTGTGCTTCCCTTCCTGTCTAAGTGTGAAGTAGTGTGCTTTCTTTACAAGTAAGTATCTGTTATCATTCTTATGGATAGCTAAACAACCTTTTTGCTGTTTGCCTAAGAATGAGGCTTTGAATACCTCTTTAGTCTGTAATTATGTTTAAATAAATAATTCCATATTGACCATCCACCTTGTCTTTATATTTTTAAGTGTTTATTGTTTGATGTTTAAACCCAAGTGTATATGTTTCTGCCTTAACTCCTATACTTTTTTTTAAGGTCTAAATCTTCCTTTTCCAAAAGAAAAATTGCCTCAGCTTAAGATAGAAACAAGCAACAGTGATTCCTTCTGTTAAAGTAACCGCTAGGCAGGGAGTCATTAGGTGAAAAACTTGGGCATGTTGAAGGCTAGATTTGTTTTTGTTAAGAGTGTGAACAAGTTTTCCTAAGAAAAGCAAGAGTTGAACCTAAAAGTCAGCATATGACATATTAGGCACTAGTTTAGAAAAGACTACCCTTATAGGTCTTTTCCCCATAAAAGTTGTGTAATTGGGCACAATACAATCTTGTTGGTGCAAGTGGGCAAAAAACTTGTGAATTCTGGGTAAACAGGAAATATCCCTTTTTAGTATCCTCCTCTCCTAGTCACAGCTAGTCTAGCCTCTGTCTTCGAATACCATTTCTCTTACTCTACGACCTCCTTCCCAACATCTCCTCAAGGTATGTTGTGTTTGGATGAGGGAAAATATGATGATTGTACGATTATATGTTTTTTGTGTGAAGTGAAAGTATTTCGGATGAATAATTACCAAAAACGTTTTATTTTTTAGGGGTAAAAAGTTTTTTATTCATTGGGTTTCTTCGAAAACTTCCTTTACAAAAATGGTAGAGGGCATCGATACTAGTTTGTGGACATACGGCACGTTTTTTTTGTGATCGTATGAAGAAGTTATGATCAACAGAAGTTCTTTTCATTTTTGGAAATTTCAGTATAAATAGGAAAATTTCATAAATTATTTTTTTAGTTTCCTTTTTCGGAAACTTTGCGGAATTTTCCGGAAACATTTCTCTCAAAGAACCCTCGACCCGGCCGAAAATGACAGGACCCGACCGAAGCTTCACCCCGAAACCCGGATACGAGCCTGTGGGGCCCACTTTAAGTGAAATCCTACCGAAAAATCGACAGAACCTCCCCTAAAATAGGCTACCCAAAATTTCACAAAACCTGGACATGAATAGTAATAAGTTCCTACTCAGATACACATTCCACGTGTATAAGTTACATTCAAGAAGTACGAAATCCACCCTAACTTCAATTACAGTTACAGATTCTCAAGCATTACCATTCTCCAAATTAAAAGGTTATCAGAGCAGTGCTACATAACTAAGCCGATATCATACAAGGTAGGTTAAGTATTAACCTACGGTCAAAACGGAAGCGCTGATTCCTATGCCTCGAGTTCCTGGACGAGATCTCGTCAAATCTGAAATCTGGGTATTTGAAACGGAAGGGCCTAGGGGAAAACATTTAAAATCCGTTAGAGTGAGTGGACAAAACTGAAACAAGTTATGAAACAATTAATTGAATGCTTCCCCATTTTCTCATTAATAAAATCCGACATGCTGCGAGATTTACAAAACGTTTCCAACTCAAACCTTTTTGAAACTATCCTTTCATGAAACATCGTTCGATGACTAGAGAGGATTGATGTCTAGTCATCTCATGCCATCCGGAGGGGACTGCCGACTAGAATGTAGGAGGTGGTGGTTAGGGGGGACTGCCGACTAACCATAGGTAGTTAGAGGGGATTGCCGACCAGACTATTACTTAGAAGGGACTGCCAACTAGGTAATGTACGCATGCGCCGGAAATAGCCTCCTTGCCAATTCATTTCTTTCCACGAAAATCACATTTACTCAAATAATAATCCATTATAAATAGCCGAAAATCACATTTACTCAAATAATAATCCATTATAAATAGCCGGAAATAGCAGTCGCATTATAGAGGGGACTGCAGACTAGGTAATGTACGCATGCGCCAGAAATAGCCTCCTTGCCAATTCATTTCTTTCCACAAAAATCACATTTACTCAAATAATAATCCATTATAAATTTAATATTGTGTTGCATGCATTATTTAAAGAAAATAAAGATCCACTCACAGGTGAATCTCACAGCTAATTCTGCTGCTTGCCTGTATCCTCCTCGCTCGAGGGATCAATACGTCCTGTAGCAAATGGACAGGATATAATTAACCATAATAAGTAAATACTCTCAAAATCAAAACTCATTCCCTCTAGAATTAATATTCGTTACTCATAAATTCTATAAAAAAATCCCACACCTCAATTTGGGATTCAAATTCTTAAATACGGAATTTCCTTAATAATTCAACACCCCTAGCTTAATCTTTAATCTTCACAAGGATCGTTTTAACTTGGTCAATTAAATTTCAATTCCTTAATTAACAACAAAAAATTATAACATAAATCCCTTTCCAAAATTACCAAATTCTCTCTCTGTTTTTTTTTTTTTTGAAAAGAAAGGATTTTATTAATGAATACGATGAAGATCGTACATAAGGGCATCCAGTATTAAGTCTGGAGCATTTACCAACCATTCATGATGAACATTAGAATCGAAACTATGACTAGCAAGCCTATGAGCTACTGTATTAGCCTGACGAGAGGCATACCTAATACATATATCATCACTAGAAAGTACCAGACCCTTAACCTCAACAATTAAAGCACTAAGAGGAGATAGGTCATCCACATCGTTGTTGATAGCCTGCACTGCTACTAGGCAGTCACTTTCAACCTTGTTTTAAAGCCAGCAGCTCGGAATGTAATGCAGACCTAACAAAATTCATCCTGTAAGAGAAAGCAGCAATGAATAGCCCTTGAGAGTTCCTAAGAACACCCCCATTTCCACCATAAGGAACAGAGGGCATAAAGGCACCATCTACGTTTAGTTTCAAAGTGTCACCAACAGGAGGGCTCCATTTTTTATCTAACCTTTGGAGAATAGGAGAAGAACACACAAACAAATTATCTTGCAAATATTCCTGATACCAAGCCAAGGAAGAGGCCACCAAACTTGAGGTAGCTTGAGCATGATTCTGCCACATAATATCATTTCTATTTCTCCAAACACTCTATAGGAGAATGAGCAACTTATCGAAAAGAGTTGAGGCTAGAGAATTAGCCCTTTCCAAGAACCATTCTTTCCATGGTAGACTTGATGACTGAATAAAGAAAGGTGTGGTATTCCCCATAGCACGAGCAGTATAACAATCGCAGAACGAGTGTTCAAGTGTTTCAACGGCCTGTGAACACACGACACAATTCAACTCACCCGTGTAGCCTTTCAAAGTCAAAGCCACCCAAGTGGGAAGAAGGTTGTGAGCTGCTCGCCAACCAAAGATAGCCACCTTGTTGGGAACCTTAGCTTTCCACAAGGCCTTCCATAATGGGGCATAAGGGTCACCAGTTGATGATGAAGCAAAGATGTTACCAATGGAAAACTCACGAGCAATCGTGTACGCAGACTTAACTGAGAAGTTACCTTTCTTGTCAAGTTTCCATGCAACTCTGTCCGAAGCGAAGCATCTACTAAAGGGAATAGAAAGAACATTCATGGCTATAGCATTGTCAAAACACGCATGAACAGCCACAGGATCCCAGGACCATGAACTTGTATCCAACAGATCTGAAAGTATGGACCAAGTGGGTGTTTCTTTCACTGGAAAGTTCAACATATTTGTAAGCTAAAAACCTTAGCCCACTACTATTTTGTATATATGTATCAGACAATTGATTATGGGTGTCACTTCAGTTCTGAATTGGTGTGTGGTGTCATGGTGGAACTAGGTGAACAATGTTGGGACAAACATAAGGAAGCCAACTGGTACACTTGAAGAGTATCCAAAACTAATGGCTACTAATTTGGAATCTGCTACATCATTGGTATGATTTGCAAGCTGGTTGCTTTTATTAACTAATTGAGACAAGTATGAACACGAGTACAAGCAATATACAGTAGCAGAACACAAGCACAAGTGTAGTAGCAGAACTGAACGATTATGAGTGCAATAGCAGGATTGGATCAGTGCAGTAGCAAGATTAGATGATGACGAGTGAAGTAGCAGAACACGAGTACAATTGTAGTAGCAACTGGACGAGTATAAGTGCAGCGAGTGCAGTAGCAGAACACAAGCACAAGTGTAATAGCAGAACTGGACGATTATGAGCGCAGTAGCAAGATTAGATGATGACGAGTGGAGTAGCAGAACTGGACAAGTATGAGTGCAGTAGCAGGATTAGGCGATGACGAGTGCAGTAGCAAAAAACGAGTAGCATAACTGGACGAGTACAAGTGCAGTAGCAGGATTGGACGAGTGCAGTAGCAAAAAACGAGTAGCATAACTGGATGAGTACAAGTGCAGTTGCAGGATTGGACGAGTGCAGTAGCAAAAAACGAGTAGCATAACTGGATGAGTACAAGTGCAGTTGCAGGATTGGACGAGTGCAGTAGCAGGATTAGATGATAAGATGAGAGT